>NC_134353.1:293055208-294420208 GCF_048569485.1 Anomaloglossus baeobatrachus
CCAGTCTCCCCCAGCATCAGCCTCCCCAAGCATCAGCCTCCACCAGCATTAGCCTCTCTCCTTCCAGCCTCCCCCAGCATCAGCCTCCCCAAGCATCAGCCTCCACCAGCATCAGCCTCCCTCGTCCCAGCCTCCCCCTCCCAGCCTCCCCCAGCATCAGCCTCTCTCCTCCCAGCCTTCCCCATGATCAGCCTCTCTGCTCCCAGCCTCCTCCAGCACGCCGTGCTCCTCTGCCGACACTCACACACCCGATCGCATCCACTCACACACACCCGATCGCATCCACTCACACACACCCGATCGCATCCACTCACACACACCCGATCGCATCCACTCACACACACCCGATCGCATCCACTCACACACACCCGATCGCATCCACTCACACACACCCGATCGCATCCACTCACACACACCCGATCGCATACACTCACACACACAGACACTGACGATATCGCACATACGCGCTTATACTCACAACATCCGGGGATATCACATGCTTCTGGCCATGTGATCCTCCCGCAGGTCCTGGAAGCTCACAACAGCACAGTATCGCCGCCGAGAAGCAAGCGATATCCCAGGATGTTGTGAGTATGTGGATGCGATGTGTGTGTGAGAGTGAGTGTGATCTGATTTGTGTGTGTGTATGTGTGTGTGTGTGTGTATGTGTGTGTGCTGTTATGTGTCTGTATTTTCCGCTGCTGCAGGACCTTGATGTGTGGATGCGATGTGATGTGTGTGTTAGGTGTGTATGAGAGTGAGTGTGAGCCGGTGTACACTGGTAACTATGATACACATCGGGTAACTAAGGGACCTTAGTTACCCGATGTGTATAATGGTTACCAGCTTTCACGGCCTCCGTCAAGATGCCAGCATCGCAAGGTTATGTGTGGCGCTGCTGGGATCCTGACGGAGCCGGTGTAGAAGCAAGCGATATCCCAGGATGTTGTGAGTGTGTGGATGTGATGTGTGAGAGTGAGTGTGAGAGTGAGTGTGATCTGATGTGTGTGTACTCACCTGGGAGTCGCGGCTCCGTGTCAGTTGGGCCAGAGCGAGCGTGCATTGCGTGAGGGGGGCAGGGCCTGCAGAGAGCCGGGGCGAGAGGCCAATCCGTGTGGGGGGCGGGGCCATGGCGAGCCCAGCGGCCAATCAGCTTTGTGTCACCGTAAGGACACAATTTCGGAGCATGACAGACAGACAGAATAAGGCAATTATATATATAGATATCTCTATCTCCGCTCCTCTATATGGGACTTCAGCTTTTATTACTCTGATCGCTGGTGTAATGTAGCAAGGCAATACATTACACCTGTCGGTGCTACACTGAAAGATTGACTGTTAGACCCTGCAGAGCCCGGAGACCATCATTTGTCGTTTGGCTGCCATGACAACATTCTGCCCCGTTTTGATCATGTAACAGGGGCTGAAGGAAGAAGCCCCTCCCTCTCAAAAACTGTGTGCCACAATCGCTTTTGATTTCGGCATATGGAAGATAATAAAGGGCTAATATCATTGGGACCTGATCCACACCGGTACCAATGATATCGCCAGTCAGAGCTGCATATTTGCAGCAGTCTGGGGGTCCCGATGCCAGCCTGACCACCGACCGTAGAGAAACGTTGGCACTGCTGAAATCCCAGCAAGCGCATACATTTATCTATAGTGGCCAGTTGGGAAGAGATTCAATCATGGGAGCCCTATGGCTAAATAATTGTCATCCAAATCCAGATTATGCAACATTACCTGTGCAGAAGCCCATGCGTTCTGTTCCTCCCTAGAGGATATTCTCACTCAGGCCTCTAATAGGAAGAAAGGCTTTCCCTTCACTGTCTCAAAAATAACGTAGATCCTTTTTGTTTTTCAACACGACAATGTCAGGCATATTGCTTCTGCTAATGTGAGCAAAAAAACAAAGAGAAAAATTGTATGAAAAATTCCCTGGTATTTCACTGTATTTTTCATACAATTTTTGTTTGTTTTTTTTCTAGTCTTGAGGCTGCCATTCACATGCTTGTAATGTTGCATGTTTACTGAACATTTGTTACAGCTCAGTTTCTTTTGTTGTGTTTTGCTAATGTGAGCAGCCTGCATGGCCTAAAGGTCTCCTCATCTGTGACGTTATTGGTCGGTAATAGTAAAGGGAGCTGCCAGCAGCGGATCTTGATGATTTATGTGCCTTCAGCCTGGCAGTACATTCCTTGGACACACATTAGTAACTTCACAATGGCTTGCCATGCATGCATGTGTTTTTCTGCACTTCTACTAAATTCTGAATAAATTGAGATGTTATGTTTTGTAAATTTTATTTCATCGTTTGCTCAACATTGGCATGTCTGCCGATTCTGTGATTTTCCTAATTCCATAGCTTTTCCTTCTTGGTGTCTCAATTTCATTAAGTGTGTGATTATAATACCTATTATTCTGAACATCAATCCATTATTGTGGTGCATAGTGTGGTGTGCAGAAACTTCACCTTGTTTTTTGTAGGAAGAGTTGTACCATTTTTAATTTTATCATTTGATTCACTGGAAGGCAGGGGAACAAATACAAGTGCAGCAAAATTGCAAAAACAGCGCAATTCCACAATTTTTATTGTCTTTTATTTACGGTGTTCACTATACAGTGAAAAATACCCAGCAGTAGGATTCTCCAGGTCAGTGCAAGGTGAGAAAAAAATCGTCCCAGTTTCCTGGATGAAAATCTGATTTATTTTTTTATTTATTTTATTTTTTTTTCTACTTATACACGTTTAAACGGACCCTTAAGGCTGCTTTACACCAGACAATCTATTGTGCGATAGATCGTCAGGGTCACTGTTTTTGTGACGCACATCCGGCATCGCTGGTGATGCCGGCCTGTGTGACACCTCCTAGCGACGCAGTATCGCTCACAAATCGTGAGTCGTGTACTGGTCGCTAGGTTCCATAATATCGTTTAATTTAGTTGTTCATCGTTTCCGTGGTAGCACACGCCGCTCTGTGTGACACCCCGGGAACGATGAATAGCAGCTCACCTGCGTCACGCGGCCGCCGCCGGCTATGTGAAGGAAGGAGGTGGGCGGGATGTTTACGTCTCGCTCATCTCCGCCCCTCCGCTACCATTGGCCGGCGGCCGTGTGACGTCGCTGTGACGCCGAATGTCCCTCCCACTCCAGGAAGTGGACGTTCGCCGCCCACAGCGTGGTCGCACGAGAGGTAAGTACGTGTGACGGGGGTTACCGACTTTGTGCGACACGGGCAGCGATTTGCCCGTGACGCAAAAAGGACGGGGGCGGGTACGATCGATTGTGAAATTGCACAATCGGTCGTACCATGTAAAGCGGCTTTTAGGCTGGGTTCACATGTGTTTCTACTGCAGTTTTTAATGTAAATTAAAAACTGCTTTTTACGGTGCTTACAAAAGCGGAGAGATTTCAGAAATCTCATGCACCTGATTTATTTTTCCTGACTGAATTAGAAAACTGCTGCTTTTTTGAAAACTGCAACATGCCAATTCTTTCTGCACTTTTGCAACGTGTTTTCAACATATAAAGCAATGAGTGCAAATCTGCTGCAAAAACGCAAAGCGCCGCCGTTTTTGCTGTATTTCTAGTGAATAAAACTAACTTTAATAAACGTACTGCAAACAAATTACACGTAATTTGTGCCAAAAAACACAGCAATACCTGATTCTGTAAGCAGCTTCTTTACTGCCAATAGAGCAGGTTTTGATTGCAGAACAAAAGCCGCAATAAAACATGGTGTGAACATAGCCTTTGTGTTTTTTTTGTTTGTTTTTTTTTAACTAATCACTTGATAAGTGACTTGTATAGTGAGAAAAGTAGTAGGGGCTCTAATTGGTTTTAGTGGTCTTTGTATAGTGTGTTTGGAGTTGATAATTTGTGGAGGGTTTTTTCTACTTGTAAGAATTCTTTGTATTCTATATTGTACTAGCTGTAGTACCCGGTGTTGCCCGGGATAGTAACTGTCACTGTCTCTCTCCCAGTATCTGTCTGTGTCTTTGTCTCTCTAGCTGTCTCTTTCCTTGTCTGTCGGTGTCTGTGTCTATCTTTGTGTGTCTCAGACTGATAGAGACAGACGGAGATAGACACAGACAGACATCGACACAGAGATAAAGACAGACTGATACAATCTGTCTCTATCTCTGTGTCTGTCTGGCGCTTTCCCAGTCTGTGTCTGTCAGTCTCTCTATCTGTCTCCCCCCTATCAGTCTCCAGACCGACATCTTATTACCTCACACATAAGCTTCTTATACTATGAATGTCCTTTGTTCTTATAGCAACCAATCACAGCTGCTATTAATAACCTGTAGTTCCAGGCTCTGTTGACTTTAATGGAGGCAGGTTTTTTGGAGAGTAACTGTAAAGCATAGTCTACTACATTCCCTGGGTCATATGAGGTGTCTGTGCCAAATGTTGTGATTATAAATAGGGTGGGTTTGTGACTCTTGCGGTAATCCTCTGGGTGACGGTAATCCTCTGGGTGACGGTAATCCTCTGGGTGACGTCACTTGGGCCACTTTAGTTGGTAAACAAACTGCTGATATTAGTACTGTTACTATTTCTATATGTAAAACATCATAGGCTACTTTTTTGCAAGTTGTCTTTTTATGCATTATGATAGTGATAGGTTAGATAAGAATTCACGGTAAATCACTTTGACGCCACGGGCACCATAAAATCATTCTTGCTATATTTTCGTTCTGTTTAACTCGACATTCCACAGTGTTTTAGAGACAAATGTAGCTTAACAAATGAGACTGAAATGGAGGGGGAAATTTTCTGTTTTAATTTGAATGACGAGTCTCTATATGAAAATGAAGCTGGGCACAGAGAAGCTGGAGGTAGCCACCCGAGATTTTATGCTGCAAATGGGTGACTACCTGTAGTTCTCTGTAAGGAAAAGAATGTTTCTGAAATTTGTATGATGAAACCTAATTGTAGAAATTTCTACAGCCCTTGCATAAATCAATGCTCCCCTCCAAGAAGAAAAACCTAGATGTATAGGACGGTTTTTAGACACACAAATTTCTGCAAAAAACTCTGCATGTGAATACAACCTGAGAGAGTGAATGAGGCACCAGAAATTTCTCATCAGTGAACGATTTGCCAAACTACAGAACTTTAAAATATAGGGTGAAGAAGACAGTATGGCGGTCACACTTGATATGAAATGTAGAATTCTCCTTTCAGTATTTTTACCTTTCTTGCAGGTTGGAAAAGTGTAGACAGTGTCCCCAAGCTGGTTTCCGAATACATGGCTAAAAAAATCAAAGTTGATGAGTTTGTAACTCACACTTTACCATTCAATTCAATAAATGAAGCTTTTGAACTGATGCATTCTGGGAAGAGGTAAGATGAAAACCGTAGATATATTCCTAGGAAAAATTGTGTTCTGCGGCTGCACAGAATTTTCTAACCTGCATGTAATATAATGAATGACAATAATTTCCCATGAAGAAGAGACTGCATCGGAAATGAGCATCATCCATCTTGGGTTTTTTTTTTTGTCTGTTTTTTTTATACAACTGTTTTGCACAATACAAATTTGTCTTCTTTTTTTGGATTCTAAGAGCTGTAACATGTTTTTCTTATTTGTTCTTGGTGGAGCATTCTGTTGGTTACATACAGATTAAAAGGAGCCTGTCATGTCCTCCTTCTCGGCAGCATTCAATAAATGTATTGCTAAGTTTCCTGCCTAACCAGCCCTTTATAATGTAAATCACTTAAATCCATGTTTAATAAAGTATTTAATTTTTCTTATGCTAATTAGGCCTTTGATTAGTCGATGAGGTGATAGTTTCCCCAGACTAGTCGGCCCCCGCTGCATGTTCTCACGCTCTTGTGGGCATTATCACATGGTTTATAATTGTCGGGGTCATCACCAGCTCTCTGTAAATCTCACACATGCACACAGGTCTATTTGGCAGCACCAATGTACCTCTAAAGCCAGATGTATGCTTGCTGGCTTCAGAAGCGCACTGCGCATGATTGGAAGTGCAGAAAATGAGCCAAAGAACAGCCGTGTTCTGCCCTTCCGGTCATGCACAGCTTGCCTCTCTGAAGCTCGAAAGCGTACCTCTGGCTTCAGAGGTGCAATGATGCTGCCAAATAGAGTTGTGTGCAAGATTTGCAACGAGCTGTCGATGATGCCAACACTTTAAAATCATATTTATCACACCAACAAGAGTCGTGATAACATGGAAAGAGGGCCGACTAGTATGGGGAACTTATTTGTACAGCAGACGTGTGGCTATAAGGCGCAGGTGGATCTGCGATCCACCCGCGTCTGTTAACCCTTTAGATTGTGCTGTCAGAATGTGACAGTACAATGTAAATGGCTCACCGCTGCCATGTCTGGGGGAAAACAACGTCCCTATGACTAGTTGTTAAGGAACAAATCACCACCACAGTTATTGAATTGTTTTTGCCATATGCAGTCATAAGGCTTTAGAAGGGTTTGTTAGGAAGGGCATAAAGGCAGCAATAACTACATGTGGTGGTTTGGGGGAGAAATGTGACCTGAGAAGCTGACAAATTTCATTTAAGACACTTCTCCATAACTTTAACTCCTCCTTACCATTGCTGTTTTTCTTTCTTTACAGCATTCGTAGTGTATTGAACTACTGAAACATTCCAGAAAAAAATACTACAACCGCACTACAATCGATTAGCTGGAGCACACCATTTTTGATTGAAATTAGATTTGTTCACAGTTACCTTACGGTTTACCAACAGCTAATGTTTAATGCCTACATTTCTAATAAATATATTTTGTTCTGTTTGGGCTTTTCTTTGCTGTTTGGAAATGTACATTCATAGAAGACATTGGTCTAAGATTGGACCTTGCTATGAGCCTAAAGGCCCTGTCACACGCACACAGATAAATCTGTGGCAGATCTGTGGTTGCAGTGAACTTGTGGACAATCAGTGCCAGGTTTGTGGCTGTGTACAAATGGAACAATATGTCCATGATTTCACTGCAACCACAGATCTGCCAAAGATTTATCTCTGCGTGTGACAGGGCCTGAAAGAATGTTTTTACAGTATTTTTACAGTTTTTCATGGACGTCTGAATTCCGCCTAAAGCAGAAAACATCAACGATTGAAATAAAAATTCTCCCAGATGGCCAGTCTCCTGGCAGAGCCGGCAGGTCTGCAAACGTTGGGATTTGCCAGTTGAGTGAAGCACGAGATATACCTGTAACAAATGTAGTCAGAATTCTAGGATTTAATCGCTTCAGCGCTCAGGAAATTTTTGATTTTTCCATGTCTTCATCCTTATGTTCATTGCGATAAACACAATAATGCCATTGTTTTTTTTGTGGTTGACTTTGCAACATAATTCCCCAGATTAGGTTGATTACAGCAATGCCAAACTAGTTCATATTATTTTTTTTTTATTATATAAAAATAAATTCTGAAATGTTTTAACCAAAAAAAATTAGCTTTTTTTGGGACCCACCCATTTCTTCTTCCTCCCCCTCCCCCCTGGATATGAATTTCCAATTGTTTGCTCACTTATCACAGTATTGCGGTCTATAGTGAAAACACGATTCTCCTATGAAACATGACCTGTGGTAAAGCATCACAGGAGGACCAAGATGGCAGTTACGAAGAACTTCAGCAGGGCCGCTGGCCTCTATGATAACTAATCAACTTGTGATCATGTCACAGGGGGCGGATGATGACCGGTGTTGTTGCGTCATTTAATTGCTGTTGTCAGCAGCATTTAAATGGTTAAACTGCAGCAGTCAGCGCTCTCTGGCCACATAGTTGCACAGTAAGTATCTGAATATCATGAAGTAGTCTCCCATTCTGAGCCAGCTTTATAATCTCCTTAGTGACTAATTACAAAAATTTACCTAATTAAAGGGGATGTGTATACCTAGAAAAAAAAAATATACTGCTTTTTTACAGAAACAGTGCCACAATTCTTATTGTGTTGTGACTGGTATTGCAGACCAGCTTTTAGTGAGTCCAGCCTATGAAATGCCAACCTTAAAAACGGCAAATCTGTAGAAATTATACATTCTGTAGAAAGAAGCCGATAACTAGGGTTTGGGAGAAAAGGGGAAAGAGCTTATGCTGGATACTGATCAAAACAATTGTTAGTTACTTTGAATTGTCTCTCCAGGAAAGGAGACAAACTCTAGCGCCACCTATTGGAAGTAGCAATGCTAAAAGTCAAAAGTGGCCTTTTGACAAGCCTTTTCATATTACCTAGGATATATGCCATATCAGAATCCCAATTTGCAGACAGTGTTTCGGGGGTTTTGCCCCTCGTCAGTGCAAAGTGTGGGTAACTGATCTGGCTTATGACAAGCTTTGTGGGGATCACGGGGAAAGACAATTCTCCTTACGGAGACCTGCCAAACCAGTCTGGCTGTCAGCGGTGAGGGGACTTATAACTGAAACTTTGAAACACACACATTATGTGCTGGAGGTCAGGGACATTGTATATCCACTGTATACAAAGTCTACATAGCCATGTTAAAATGCCAGGTTTTTGTCATTAATATAGTCATACCAAGAAGAATCATGTCAGAATTTTTCACACCTTGTAATGTTACTCAAAATATGTGCAATTCAATTTAAAATTAACCCTTTGAGCACCCAGCAGAAAAAAAAGTGCAATTCCACTATTGTTTGTTTTTATTTACCATGTTCACTATTTGGTAAAACTGACCAGGCATTGTTCCCCCAGGGCAGTACTGCGATCGGATCACCGCTAGAGGAGGGAGAAAGTGACCTCTCCATCGCCTCCATTGTTAGCTTTTGCGTATATTGTATTGCACTTGAACGTCATCCGATTGCAGTCCGATGTTTCCCTCGCACCTAGAGACTTGTATGAGTACGAGTGATAGGAGAGTTGCAGACCATCGTCGCATGGTACATTTTTTTTCCTCAGTCCAATTAGGGCTGAGGGAAAACCTTGTGGATCTGTCCTACATGGGACCGAGTACAATGCGAGATTTTCTCGCATTGCACTCATGTGAGTCATATGCTCACTTCAGCAAAGTGAGATACTTTCATTTCTGTGCTCAATGTCTCCAGAAGCACAAAATGGGCACAAAATCATGGATACTGCAATGGCATATTTGCAATTTTTGTTTCTTAATCATTCACTGCATTTGACGCCATAGGTGTTTTCTAGAAACAAAGTTGTCACTTCACCCGTGCATGAATTCTCTGAGTGATGTAAATTCTAAAATGGGGTCACTTGTGGGGTTTGCTGCTGTTCTGGCACTTGTGGACCCTTCATAGTATAATATTTTGTGACACGTGTGGTGTCCATATGCTCACTGTACCACTGGATGAGTTCGTTTAGGGTTGCAGTTTGCAAACTGGAGTCACTCGTGGGAAATTGCTGCTGTTCTGACACCTCAGGCTCTGCCAATGTGACATGGCACCTACAAACCATTCTAACTAAACCTGATCTGAAATATGGCGCGCCTTCCCTTCTTCACTTTGTACTGTTCCTCAAAAGTAGTTCCCGATTACGAGGAGGATATTGGAGTACTCAAAAGACATTGCACAACAAACTGTGGTCCATTTGTTTTCTTATCCCTTATAAAAATGAAAAACTTGGAACTAAACATTTTAGTGGAAAAATCTAATTGTTTTTTTCTTCACCTCCCAATAGTATAAAATTCTGTGGGAAATCTGGAGTGTCAATATGTTCATGGCACTCCTTGGTTAATTAAGGGATGTAGTTTGAAAAATGGGGTCACTTAGTGGCTAGTAGAGTTGAGCGGATGAGTCATAATCCGGGTTCGGCGGATCCGGATCGTGTTGCCGCCGAAGTCCGGATCCGATCCGGAATCCGCGTCCATATAAATCAATGGGCAACGGGATCCGGGACGAGAGAGAGAGATCGTGCATCCCGGGTACTGGTCGGACTCGGATCGGAACCTTGAACCGTGCGGATCCGGGTCCGCTCAACACTAGTGGCTAGCAATACCTTTTTTTTATGGCCATGAGATATGAGAATAGCATTCTGATGGGTGCAAATGCAGCAGCTGTCAGGGGTACACAATAGCTGACATCCTGCTGCATCAGTCACGATCAGTGTTGTCACCGACCATGGCCAGTTGACCCCTTAGATGTCCCTGTCAATAGTGACTACTGCATTTAGATGGTTAAGGCCTGCTTCTCACTTGCGAGTTTCTCGCAGTAGAGCAATGCAAGAAAATCTCGCATTGGAATCGGACACGTTAATCAATGTTTCAGCTCGCATTTGCGATTTTTTTTTCTCTCAGTCCAAATCGGACCGAGAAAAAAATCGCACCATTTGTCCCAATGATTTCCTATGGAAGGGGATTAAAAGTAGGATCACACACTCGCACAAGCGTTCACATTTGCGAGTGTGGCAGGAACTATGCTGATTAAATATTCAACAGATGAATGTGACATCACATTCCCAAAGGTAAAATAAATGACACGTGTAATCAATTTACTGTAGTTAAGATGTTGCAGGAAACTAGCATCGCAATCGCGACACACACGCGAGCAAAATCATTAATTTATTCAAAAAAAGGATCGCAGTTGCGTTGCACTCGGACCTAACGTGAACTAAAATCAGCCGAGTTTTTTTCAGCTCAGTGGGACCGATTTTATTCGCATAGATGTGTTTCCAGCCTAACAGTGTGTAAGGACTCCCTATTTAATCCCTTTGGCATCCTGAGATCGATTGTGTGGTCCTGATGGCTGCCATGACAATGCAAGTTTAAATTATGGCCTTAGGCTATGTGCCCACGGGCGCTCATACCTGCGGATGTATCCGCAGGTACGATCTCATGTTTCCCGCAGCTGCCCGCCGGCATCCGCAGCTATTTTTAGCTGCGGGATTCCAGCGGTATAGCTGCGGGATTCCAGCGGTATAGCTGCGGTAAACCTGCGGACTTTCATGCGAATTACCTGCGGATGTCCCGGCCTCTATCTCCATAGCGGAGGGCCGGGATTTCCGCAGGTAATTCCGCAGGAATAATTGACATGCAGTTACGTGCGGCTGCGGGACATCTGCACCATGTTCCGCAGCTGCACTTTCCGCAGCATGGACACAGCACTCCCCATGTCCCATAGGATAACATGGGGAGTGTCTGTACATGCTAAAACCTGCGGATTTATCTGGAAAATCCAGAAAAATCTGCAGGTTTTCCGTGGAAAAATCCGCAGAAACAAGCTGCCGTGGGCACATAGCCTTAGACTGTGCCGGCTACAGCGGCTTGTTTAGCGGTTAGCTACATTTAATGTTCAAAATAATGTTTTCTATTTTGGTCATTCCACTTTGTATTAATTACTTAAATGCACCAAAGGGGTTAATAAACTACCTGACAGCAGTTTTGAATGTGAGGGGCACGGTTTCTAAAATGGTCCACCTTTTGGAGGTTTTTCTATCTGTAAGTCCCCTAAAGTCACTTCAAAACCCAATAGGTTCCTAGAAAAATACATTTAAATTTCCTTAAAAAAATGAAAACTTGCCACTACATTCTAATTTTCTAATGGGACTCTTCATAAATGGTGTTTGTGTAAGGTAAACATATGGGAAATGTTATTTATTAACTATTTTGTGTGGTGTGACTATCTGAATTAAAGGAATAACTATTAATGAGTTAGCACTACCACGGTAGGGTGCTCGGTACTTGTACCAATCAGACGCTCGAATGGGCGCAACTCGTATACCAAGCATAATGGAAGTCAATGGGGAAGTGGAGCATTTTTCCAGGAAATCACATAATGAACATGTGAAGAGTCTCATCCAAAGTAAAGAGTAAAAACAGCACAAAACACTTGCATGAAACATGGACCTCTGGATAAGGCCTCACACAGCGGAGTTGAGCACTTCATTAGGTGGAGCCAGCCATTGGTTTTATCTGTTTCTGTATAAAAGGAGCACCCACAATTCCTATAACGGAGAGAATCCACCCGCTCTTCTCCACCAAATGACAATTGTTTGAAAGAGATTGATCGGAGTAGTGATCAATTAGACGCTCAGATGCCATATTCAATATATATGGTGCCAATAAAAATGTCAGAGCGTGCTTTGTTGTTAGTTCCCTAAAATGTGAATTGAGGAGCAGTACTGCACATCCTTGAGTTTAGCTACATTGAGATTCCATACTGCTCTATGTTGAAAGTTTTTTTTTTCTTTTCTATTTTAGTGTGCTGGATCAGATTTGGGTCAGTTTTTGCCATTTTTACAGGCTCTTAGATTTGTATGGCTAATTTTGACTAATGACCTGGATCAAAAACAGACAAAGACAAGTCTCTGATTTTTATTTTTCACAGCTGTGACTATAATACGTGAATGTTATATGAAAAATACAGATACCTCTCGTATGAGCGTATTTTTGGTCCAAGTGTTGCTTGTGAAAAAAACGGATAGTACATGGACCAATGTTATTCAATGTGTAGTCCAGATAAGTAATGTTTTTCTCTACATTGTGAATCTATGTGTAAAAATAATCGCATCTTGCATTAATTTTTTTCCATTCTTCGGATGAGACTTTCCCATTTAAGTCTGAGTGCACAAAAGAATCAAATGCCATAGCGAGCCCCCCTATAGTATCTGGGTTTTTTTCTGTGGATACATTTCAACTCTTTAACATGGGAAACCATAAATGGTCTTGTAAATGAACTGCCTCTGTAAATATTGGATTGCAAATGGCTGACAAGTGAGGAAAAAAAGAACATTGAGTTTTCTGGATGAAACTATTTTTCTTTTATACGGTTCTATGAACGTAGGGACTTAAAGAAGTTGTCCAGTTACCAAAACTGTTTTTTTTTTTTTTTGATAAATCTTGCTATTATGTGCATCTAAACACATCTATGACGTTATTTTACCAATATTATCTTTTATCATGGTCTAGCATAACATCTTCATTTCTGGCTCCAGCTCTGATGGAGTTAATCTCTCTCTTAACTTCCTGTGTTCAGTTACTACAACTTCCATAATCCTTTGCAGTAACTAGCAATCTATCTCCCAACCCATTCTGACTGTTCCCTCCCCTCAGATCTCCACCACAACAGTTCCCTCCCCTCCTTCCTGTGTGGAAGTCCCATAGTGGAGACAGTGACATGCTCTGCTCTGACACATAGTGTGCTGCATGTCACTGTCTCCACTGTGGGACTTGTTGTGCAGGTGAGAGTGTATACAGTTGGTAGTTTGCAGCAGAAATCACAGAGTGGACACAGTGACATGTATCATCCGGTCACCTGCACTACAAGTCCCAGAGTGGAGACAGTGACATGCTCTGCTCTGACACATAGTGTGCAGCATGTCACTATCTGTCTCCACTGTGGGACTTGTAGTGCAGGTGACCGGATGATACATAGCAGATTGGTCCCATGCAGCGTCCGGTCACCTGTGCTGCTGGTGGGAGTATATGATCACACTGCCGACACCGCCCGTTCTCCTGACAGCTGAGCAGAGCGGGCGGGTGGACAGTGTGATCAGATACTTGCGTGACAGGGGGGATTTCAGTGGAGGAAACCCCCCCTGTACTCCAGACTGGAGCCCGTACCTGCCACAGCTGAATGCTGGTATGCGCGCGCTCTGCCTTCACCGCTCCACAGTAAAGTTCTCCGGCTCCTCCCCTCGATGCTGTGCTGTGACGTGCGGTAGTCACCGCCCACAGCCCTGTCAGTCACTGTGAGTGGCGCCGGCATCCTGTGACGTACCCGTCTTGTTTGAGAGCCCGGAAATGCCGGGACGTCAGAGGATGCCGGCGGCCACAGCTCCAGGCGGTCATGTGACTGGTACTGAGCATGCAGGATAGCGCCGCTCAGTGCCAGAAATGGAAATAGAGGCTATTGAAGAAGATGCAGACAATGGTAAGTGAAAATCAATGGGGGAAAAAAAAAAATGGGTGGACCACCCCTTTAAAGAGCAGCCAAATTTTTTTTTTTTTCTTTCTTTCTTCCAAGGCCACTGATATTTTTCTGTTAATAAAAGCATATGTGGACTTAATTTTTTGCAGGGCAGGTTGTGATTTTGAATGGCACCATTCATTTTACCATATAATGGGTTGTAAAACGATAATAAAGAAAAATCTTAGAGAGGTGAAAAGGTGAGGAAAAAAGCTATTTCACCAAATGTTTTCTGAATTTTATGGTTACAACATTCATTTTATGGTAAAAATGACCTGGCAATATGATTCTGCAGATGAATATGATTATTTCCTTAACGACCGCTGATACACATTTTCATACCGTAGCTGCCGTTAATGGGTCTTTTTCACAGTGCTGAGGAATGAGTAGCATCCCACAGCAGGTGAAAATACTGCAAGTGTCAGTTGTATTTGACATCTCACATCCTGTGACATCGGACCCCAACCGGTTTTAGAACCGATAGGGGCCAATTATACCCTTAAATGCTGCTGTCATTCACAACAACAGTATCTAAGTGGTTTAATGGGACAAATAACTTTTTCCTTTAACATTATCTGCATCCTGTGATCGTGATTGCAGGTGCCGATAGTTGCATGGCAACCTGAGGTCATCTGATAGCTCTAAGGTACAGTGGCCTGTAAAGGTACTGTCACACATAACGAGATCGCTAGCGAGATCGCAGCTGAGTCACCGTTTTGGTGACGCAGTAGCGATCCCGTTAGCGATCTCGTTATGTGTGACACCAGCGATCAGGCCCCTGCTGTGAGATCGCTAGTCGTTGCTGAATGGTCCAGGTCATTTTCTTCAAAGGCGACGTCCTGCTGGGCAGGACACATCGCTGTGTTTGACACTGTGTGACAGGGTCACAGTGACTGCTGAGATCGTTATACAGGTCGCTACTGAGACCTGTATCGTTCCTGCATCGCTGGTAAGGTCTGACTGTGTGACATCTCACCTGCGACCTCCCAGCGACTTACCTGCGATCCCTATCAGGTCACATTGTTTTCGGGATCGCTGGTAAGTCGTTGTGTCTGACTGGGCCTTTAGACCCTGCAGTGAGCAGGGTGTAATAGGCTGAATCAATGAAGAACTGACAGGTCTCATGTAATACATGAGATCAGAGATTAAAGTAAGAAATATTCATGTTCCACAGCGGAACTAAGTAAAAAAGAAAAAAAAAAACCCACAACAAAAGCACACAAAAATCATGAGACACTACTTTGTCATTAAAAAGGCAGCCTTTGTATAAAAATAATAAAAGTACACATAATTGGTATCGGCATATATGGAACAACCCAAACTATTAATCTGTCATGTTATTTATTCCACAAGATAAACACGAATAAAAAAAACACACCAATACTCACACACAAAAAATAATTAAAATTGTTCAAAATACATATGAAAAAATAAAATGGTATAAATTAAAAGAGAAAATCATCTTGTGAAATACAAGCCCTAATGTGGCTCTTTCGGCAAAAACATAAAAAAAGGTTACAGCACAGAAAATAGAGATGCAAAAACAAATTAATTTTTGTAAAATATTCTTTTTAGTGTGCAAAAGCAGCAAATCATAAAATAATGTAAATGTGTTATTGCTATAATCTTACTGACCCAAAGAATAAAAGTGTCCTATCACTTTTACCGCACAGTGAACCGTGGAAAAATATATTTAAAAAACAATAAGTGAGTTTCTGATCTTTGTTCGTGTAAAAATTTGAATAAAAAGCGATCAAAAATGTAATGTACATCAAAATAGCACCAAAAAAATCTTCAACTCGTCCCACAAAAAAATAAGCCCTCACACAACATACAAAAAAAACAGCTATCAGAATATGGTGAATATTTTTTTTTTAAGAAATATGCTATAGTAGGAAAAAAAACCTACGGTATATAAAACTGGTGTCGTAATTGTGCTGACTCAAAAAATAAAGTTGTCTTATTGCTTACAGCACATGAACAGTTTAAAAATAAAAACTATTCTTGTACTGCTGTTAATTTGTTCATTCTGCCTCCAAAAACTAGGAATAAAGGTTCAGTTCCATTGTATCCAGTGATCTCCGCTGAGCACTTACCTCAGGGTTTTTGTGTAAATTCCCAAAAACGCAATTCTTACAAAACCTCCGTCGCAACTACTAACTATATTGAGGCAGATGACGTCACTTGGGACACCACTGGGTCAAGGACCAGACGAAGTCCAATTATTTTAGGTCACTTTTTAGACTGCAAGTTTGCACAACCACCGATGTGTGCACACCTAAAAAGATGGATTCCCCCCAGAAAAGATGGCAAACAAAGCCCAAAGTATCTGTCTAATAATAGTGAGTGGTTTGGTTGGTGCTTTGGTCCCAATTGTATTTTTGTGGGATTTACATGGAAACTCCAACATAAGTGCTCTGCGTAGAGCACAAGAATGTGATCCTAGCCACATACTGAAAGTGAGTAAAAAAAATGTTACGTATACAGTATACAATATGGTATACTACCAATTAAAGCTCCAATTTTTCTAGCACAAAACAAGCCCCCATTCAGATTTGTCATCTGTCATTGGAAATATAAGGGATTACTGGTAGAACAAATGTTTCTACCTCCTCAAAATCTAGTGAAATCTGTGCTCCCAAATCCAAATGCCCCCCCTGATACACACCTGTCCCGGGTCCAGCCTCTGCTCCCTTCATCCCAGTCCGCTAAACTCTCTTGTGTTTTATGTTGGGCTTTGCAAAGAGCTTGGCATGTTCCCATGTGATCTTCTACCTAGGTTCTATAAGGCCTATCAAAATATACACCTGTGTCTTGGTATTGAGACTTACTTTGTTTATACACCATGACCTGCACAGTACCTGTCTGTAGTCTCCAGGACCTCCATTGCCTGTTTCCTGCGTGCCTCCACTGCCTATTGTACCAGCGCCTGTGGCCTGTGTGCACACCCAGACCATGGGGCTTTAATATCCACCTCACCTTGTTAGCCTAGCACCCCCTTTCTTTTGAGCCCCACTGTGCCTAAACCACAGTAAGCGACCAAATGTTTCACATTCGTTTAGTGGGGAGAGCACAATTAACATTTTAAAAGGTGTGTCTCAAGAAGCACAAGCTTGGCAGTAAGCTGGCGTATTTGCAATTCTCCAGAAAAAAAATTATGGTGTGGATATTACTAAGTGTAAACACCTGTGGGGCCAAAATAGTCACTGCAGCCATAGATAAATTCACTGAGAAGGGCACTCTCTCTTTAATGGGGTCACTTTGGAAGTGACATTTGCAGAGCCCCAAAGGTGCCAGAACAACATATACACCTCCAAAACTATTGCAGCAAAATCTGTGCTCCAAAAGCCAAATAGTACTCCTTCCTTCTCTGCCCTGCCGTGTGGCCAAACAGTAATTACCAAGTACATATGAGGCATCATCATATTTAGGAGAAATTACACTTCACATTTTGTGGTTCAGTTTTACCTATTAACCGTTGTGTAACTAAAAAAATGTGCAGCTAATATATAATATTCAATACCTCCCTATATGAATTCCTTAAGCAGTGACGATTCCAATATGGGGTCACATGTGGGGGTTTCTGCTTTTTTTTGGCATCTCAAGGGCTCTGCAAATGCAATGGAGTGTCCAAATTTGCGTTCCAAAAATTAGATAGCGCTCTTTGCCTTCCAAATTTTGCCATGTGCCCAAACATTAGTTTTTGACTACATATGGGGTATCGCTGCATTTGGAAAACATTGCATAACAAATTATGGGGTCTATTTTTTCCTATGACACCTTGTGGAACTTTTACACTTTTCACTAAACTACGATTTTGTCACCAAATTTATATTTATAGTTTTTCTATGTAAAAGTTTTCTTAATCACCTATGGGTTAAAAATACTCAATACAGCCCTAGATGAATTCCTTTCAAAATAGGGTCACTTATGGAGGGTTTCTGCTGTTTTGGCATGTCACGATTCTGCAGTCTATTCCAGGCAAAAATCAAATAGCGCTCTTTCCTTTCTGAGCCATGTGCCCAAACAGTAGTGTTTTTACCACATTTGGGGTATCATCACATTTGCATTTCTCCTGTTACCCCTTGTGAAAATTACGAACTTGAGGTTAAAATAACAAAAACGTAATTTTTCATTTTCACATACAAATATTACAATGTTCTGTGAAGCACCATTGAGTTCAAGATAGTCAACACACCCCTAGATAAATTCATTGAGGGGTTTAGTTTCTAAAATGGGGTAATTTGTCGGGTTTCTGCTGTTTTGTTACCTCAGCAGATCTGCAAATAAGACATGATGTCTGCAGTCTATTCCAGCCATATGTATGGTATATTCCAAATACCAAATAGGGTTTTTTCCTTTCGCAGCCCGGCAGTTTTTGACCATATGGGATACTGCCACATTCGGTAGAAATTGTGTAATACATTTTAGGGTTATTTTTTACTCCTTGGGAGAATGAAAAATGTGCAGCTAAAGCAATATTTTTGTTGAAAAAATGTAATTTTTCCATTTTTTTTAACCCCTTCACGACCGCGGGCAGTAAAATTACGTCCTAGCGGTCATAACGTTACTGCCCGCGGTCTGCCGGCAGCAGCATACCGCGATCGGCGCACATCTCAGCTGATTTTCACAGCTGAGATGTGTGCCTGCTAGGCACGAGCAGAATCGTTATCTGCTCGTGCCATTTAACCCCTGTAATGGCGCTGTCAATATGTGACAGTGCCATTATAAACGCGATTGCGGTAAAGTTTTACTTACTGCCCAATACCGGAAGTCATGTGACATGATCACGTCACTTCCGGTGGTTGTCATGGTAGCACAGGGTCATGTGATGACTCCTGTCTAGACATAAACCACTTTCACTTTTGCTTTGTACGGAGGCCAGGGAAGCAGGAAGTGCATGTATCTGCTGTTTACAGCTGTGTAGCTGTGATCAGCAGATAGTGCAGAGCGATCGGATTGCTGATCGCTATAGCCCCCTAGGGGGACTAGTAAAATAAAAAAAAAGTAAAAAAAAAAACCTAAAAGTTCAAATCACCCCCCAATCGCCCCATTGAAAATTAAAGGGTTAAAAAAATAAAAAATATACACACATTTGGTATCGCCGCGTTCAGAAACGCCCGATCTATCAAAATATTTAATCCACTTTGCCTTAATTTCTGTGTAGCCCCTTAACGAGTTAACAAAGGCAGTTTACAAATTACTTAAGGGGTACAGTTTTTAAAATGGTAGCATTTCTGCACGTTTTCAGATATATAAGCCCCTCAAAGGTCCATGAAACATGAATAGAACTATAAAAAATTGGATTTATAAATTTCCCTGGGAAAATAAAATGAAAAATTGCAACCAAAGTTTAACCCTTTTAACAACATAATGAAATAAAAGGACATTTGAAAAATGATGCAAGGTAGACATTTGGGAAAGGTTATTTATTAAGTATTTTGTGTGGTAAGAATATCTCGTTTAAGGTGTAAGGAATGAAAGTTTGAACATTTTAAAATTTTTCTAAATTTTCATCAAATGTCAGATATTTTCACAACAAAATGAAAAACTTTTCAACCTAAATTTACTGTTAACATAAAGTACAATGTATCACTAAAACAATCTCAGAATCACCAGGATATATTAAATTATTCCAGAGATTTTTTGGGGTTTTTTTGCATTAGGGAACAGTTTCTATTAAAATTCTTGTTTTTCAGATAGGCTTTAAGTATTGCATCCTTGTTCCTTCATGGTTTCTGTAAACTCCTTCAGCGTATTATCGTCCTCTGGCCAAGCGAGTATGAATGTGTCACTGCTGAACATGTAACTTGCCCTGAGAGAAAGAAGAGACAAGGCATAGGTCACTACCAGGAGATCATTGGATATACAATGCTACGCAGGGAGGTTATGCTTTATAGTGGGATTGTATAATACCGTACTTACGTTGATGAAATATCCCATACATTAGAATAGTGATTCATTATAAGATAAACCATGTTTGTTTTCAGTTCAAGTAACTGGTTACAAGCCAAGTGATTAAGGAACTGTCTTTGTTGACCAATGGTTTTGGACTCAATGTCTGCTCCTGAAAAAAAGATGAAAATGTGCCAACAAACAAAAAACGAGCAAAGTACGTAGCTTTACATATGCACGGGGATTTTCTTATTCCACAACAACATGGATAGCTATCACCATGCAGCTGACCTTGCATGTAATAGATGAAATAGCAAACGTTGCTGACAGATTTTCTTTACTTAGAGCAACATAATATTGAGCAAGAGAGCCCGATTCCAGGGATGTGTCACTTACAGGACAATCAGTGTTTTATCAGGTGGAGATTATCAATGCCTGATTACATCTCACATGCTTGGCAGTCTGGCAAATCTGTATAACCTCGCCCCCACCACTGATTAGTTTTATGACAATACACAGTATGTATAGGAAGCTCCCAGTCTGGGGTATAGGCGAGATTATATACACAGCTTTGCTACATCTGCATCAGACAAAACAAGGATTCTATCAAAAGTGCTCCAAGCTGTCCAGTAAGTGATAAATCCCTGGAATCAGGTTGTAGTATGCTGCTCTCAGACTATTCAAAGAAAATGTGGCAGCAGGTGTTTGTTATATACAGAGCTATTCCACCCTAAATAAGTTATAATTTATCAGCAGGATTGGATCAAAGTGCACAGGACCACCATCAGCGCATTACAGCCGTGACTCCTGTACAGGGCCGATGAGCAGAAGCCAACAAGGGGGGCCCAGCGCTGACAGTCCGGGCCCCTCTCCTTTCATTCCTACACTCACTGGGCCCCAGGGGGCAGGGCCGCCATCAGCGCAATGAGGTGGACCCGGGCCTGTCCTCTCTCTTCCTGCTCTGCACTGATCTGTGTGATTAGTGCAGAGCAGGACAGGAAACTTATTGGACCAGAACGGAGGCTGCAAGAGCTGAGAAGGTAAAGGACCTTCTGCCCGAGTAACTTCAGGACCTTTCAGGTTATCTGACTAATCATGTGCCTGAACAAGGAAGCCGCGGAGACACCATCACATGTTTCTCAACGCTGGCAGGTAACTAGCCAGGTCTTTCACTGGGAAGGAAAAATCATGGGAAGGGCAGTCTCCGGTCAAGGAAACCACCAATGCCAAAACATGGTATCCATCCACAGACAGCTGTTTCGGGGTATTTTCCCCTCTTCAGTGTGGAGTAGGAAACTGGCTAGTGGGAGCAATGCCTAGTAGAAGACTATATAGGTAAGCATAGTTGACCTTAGGGAGATCAACATCCAGCACCGCGGAGAACCATCACGTGTTTTCTCAACGCAGTGATTCTAGAGCAATGCCCCGAAACAGCTGTCTGTGGATAGATACCATGTTTTGGCATAGGTGGTTTCCTTGACTGGAGACTGCCCTTCCCGTGGTTTTTTCTTCCCGGTGAAAGACCTGGCTAGTTACCTGCCAGCGTTGAGAAACATGTGATGGTGTCTCTGCGGCTTCCTTGTTTTGCATATTTCCCAGGGGGCATTGCTCTAGAATCACTGCGTTGAGAAAACACGTGATGGTACTCCGCGGTGCTGGATGTTGATCTCCCTAAGGTCAACCACCCTTACCTATATAATCATGTGCCTGATCACATGACCGGAAAGGTGAATTGGAAGTTGCTCTAGCTGTTCAACTGCTACAGCCTCCATCCAGGTTCCACTGGCTCCTCTCCTGCTCTGCACCCATCAGGAACTGCAAGATGAGGCAATGTATAGTGTGTGTAAGGAAATGTGCCTGTTGTAGGGCTGTGTTTCTATATGTACATGTATTCTGTGTGCAGCAGAGCTATGTGTGTATATGTGCATGTATTCTGCGTGTAGCAGAGCTATATGTGTATATCTGCATGTATTCTGCATGCAGCAGAGCTATGGGTGTATATGTGCATGTATTCTGTATGTAGCAGAGCTATGTGTGTGCATATGTGCATGTATTCTGCGTGCAGCAGAGCTATGTGTGTGCATATGTGCATGTATTCTGTGTGCAGCAGAGCTATGTGTGTATTTGTGCATGTATTCTGCGTGTAGCAGAAATATGTGTGGGTGTATATGTGCATGTAGTCTGTGTGTAGCAGAGCTATGTGTGTATATAGGCATGTAGTCTGCATGTAGCAGAGCTGTGTTTTGCTGTAGGCGTATATAGCAGAGCTGTGTGCATGGAGCAGAACTGTGTAGTGTGAATGTAGAATAGCAATGTGTGTCTATAGGAGCGTGTAGTGTGCATATAGCAGAGCTGTGTGTGTCTATGGGAGTGTGTAGTGTGCATGTAGCAGAGCTGTGTGTGTCTATAAGTGCATGTAGTAGAGCTGTGTGCATATGTGCATGTAGTAGAGCTGTTTTTGTGTATATGTGCATGTAATAGAGCTCTCTGTATATCTGCATGTAGTTGCATGTAGTACAGCTGTGTGTCTATAGGTGCATGTAGTAGAGTTGTGTGTGTCTATATTTGCATGTAACTGTGCCATGTATGTCTATGGGCATTTAGCAGAACTGTGTATGCCTATGGGCATTTAGCAGAGCCGTTATGTCTATGCGCATTTAGCAGAGCCGTGTATGTCTATGGGCATGTAGCAGAGCCGTGTATGTCTATAGTCATATAGTAGACCTGTGTATGTCTATAGGCACATACAGTAGGTACGGAAAGTATTCAGACCCCTTTAAATTTTTTCACTCTTTCATTGCAGCCATTTGGTAAATTCAAAAAACTTCATTATTTCTTATCAAAGTACACTCTGCACCCGACCTTGACAGAAAAAAAACAGAAATGTAGATTTTTTTTTAAAAAAGAAAAACTGAAATATCACATGGTCATAAGTATTCAGACCCTTTGCTCAGACACTCATTTGTCATATGCTGTCCATTTCCTTGTGATCCTCCTTGAGATGGTTCTACTCCTTCATTGGAGTCCAGCTGTGTTTAATTAAACTGATAGGACTTGATTTGGAAAGGCACACACCTGTCTATATAAGACCTCACAGTGAATGTCAGACCAAATGAGAATCAGGAGGTCAAAGGAACTGCCCAAGGAGCTCAGAGACAGAATTGTGGCAAGGCACAGATCTGGCCTAGGTTACAAAAGAATTTCTGCAGTACTCAAGGTTCCTTAGAGCAAAGTGAAGTATAGGCTCATGATCAATTTAGAGTTTAGAATTTTGTGAAAATCACTACCAAAAAAGCATGTAAGAATGGTAGAAGTGCCCCAGCAGCCTTCTCAAGAATGTACTCCATGTTGTATTACTAAGGTATTTGATGATGGAGTATCCACTTATTGTAGGTGGTTGGTACAAGCGTGTGTGTGTGTGGGGGCACGCTAAATATGTCACGGGAACCAGATGGCAGGATCTAAACACCTAAGCTGATCCTCAGACTGCATACCCTGCGCTGTCCTTCAGCTCAGAGGAACTCTTGATGGTAGGAAGGTCTGAGTCACCAGCATGTCACTGACTTTTGTCCTAGCCCTGATGTAATTCCTTTCCCCCACCTTAACCCTAGGGGAGAGCAAACCCCACATCCAGACACAGACAGCGGAAAACGACAACTCGTATACACGATAATCACACACAAAGGAGCCACTAAAAGCGCACAAGGGGAAATAACATAAAAGGGGAAGTAGACTACTGGAAAACTTCAAACTGTACACCCAGCACCCTATGAATTGCTTCAGCATGCACCAATGCTGCAGCCAACAAAGCAAGTCACTGAGAGGGCTTCTCCAGCTCCTCCTCCTGGCCAAGATTCTAAATGAAAATAACCAGCACCCTTTGCTGGAAGCAGAGGGTATATATATGACCTGGGAGTGGTCTAAACCTGAAACACCTGCCCAGGAGTCAGGAGCTCCTGGAAAGTACACTGACATTAACCCTCTCCTTCCCAAAGAAAAGGGAATTCATTTAATCAAGGTAAAGTGAGACTCTGACCCAGAACCTGTCACTAAACTCTACAACAGAGCGATAACCGTGACAAAATATCTACGCTAAGGCTCATGACTTTTAATGGATTTGAACAATTTTAGGGGCACATATACTGCACAATTGGTAATGAGTGTTCCATTTAATGCGGTGTAAACAGGCTGCCGGGCACCTAACAGACTAGCAAAACCTTCGTTCATCGGGTGAAATTATTTTTAAGTTTACTTAAAAGATTATTGTTCTTGGCAGCACATCATCCTGTGTATACAATAAATGTGCTGCCGAGAACATTGCAGCCAAGGCACCCTGTACGATCTAATACTGATTGTTTCGTGCACATTTGAAGAACGGTCTGACTGTCTAAGCAGGTTATTAAATGACTACAAACTGGCAAACATGTTGCCCATTTTCTGTCTAACGTCACTGGTCAGCTGATGAAAATCCAAATTAAAGCTCCATCCGTCAGGCATTCTACAATTTCTGCCTTTTATTGAGCTTCCATGTATACTGGGAGCTGGAACGATTTTACTTTTTTGCCTACATAACTATTTGGGACCTTGTTTTTGGTGGATGAGTTAATGTTTTCATTGATACCAAGTCTGGATTCATTGGAGGTTTTTTTATTTTATCACTTTTTATTCCATATTTTGGGATGCAGACAAAAGGTTGTTTAAAATATATTTTTATGGCGTTCGCTATACGGGTTAAAGAACATGACATTTCTATAGAGAGGATCATTACAAATGTGGTGATACTAATTATCTGCAGGCTTTTTTTTGTTTTATAGGTAACAGGTATATGTATTTTTTATAATTTTGATTTTTAATTTTTTTTTTACATTTTACTAAACTTTACTTTTTATTTTAGCCTCAATAGGAATTTCAACTTAAATGGGCTTAAACGCAGATCACTTAAGGCCCCGTCACACTAAGCAACATCGCTAGCAACATCGCTGCTAACGAACAACTTTTGTGACGTAGCAGCGATGTTGCTAGCGATGTTGCTGTGTGTGACATCCAGCAACAACCTGGCCCCTGCTGTGAGGTCGTTGGTTGTTGCTGAATGTCCTGGGCCATTTTTTAGTTGTTGCTGTCCTGCTGTGAAGCACAGATCGCTGTGTGTGACAGCGAGACAGCAACAACTAAATGTGCAGGCAGCAGGAGCCGGCTTCTGCGGAGGCTGGTAACCAATGTAAACATCGGGTAACCAAGAAGCCCTGTCCTTGGTTACCCGATATTTACCTTCGATACCAGCCTCCGCCGCTCTCACTGTCAGTGCCGGCTCCTGCTCTGTGCACATGTAGCTGCAGCACACATCGGGTTAATTAACCCGATGTGTGCTGTAACTAGGAGAGCAAGGAGCCAGCGCTAAGCATTGTGCGCTGCTCCCTGCTCTGTGCACATTTAGCTGCAGCACACATCGGGTTAATTAACCCGATGTGTGCTGTAACTAGGAGAGCAAGGAGCCAGCGCTAAGCAGTGTGCGCTGCTCCCTGCTCTGTGCACATTTAGCTGCAGCACACATTGGGTAATTAACCCGATGTGTGCTGTAACTAGGAGAGCAAGGAGCCAGCGCTCAGTGTGCGCTGCTCCCTGCTCTCTGCACGTGTAGCTCCGTGCGGTGGTAACCAAGGTAAATATCGGGTTGGTTACCCGATATTTACCTTAGTTACCAAGCGCAGCATCTTCCACGCTGCGCTGGGGGCTTGTCACTGGTTGCTGGTGAGCTCACCAGCAACTTGTGTAGCGACGCTCCAGCGATCCCTGCCAGGTCAGGTTGCTGGTGGGATCGCTGGAGCGTCGCAGTGTGACATCTCACCAGCAACCTCCTAGCAACTTACCAGCGATCCCTATCGTTGTTGGGATCGCTGGTAAGTTGCTTAGTGTGACTGGACCTTTACACTGCAATACTCAGCAATGAACTGATAGGCATTCTGATATGCAATTAGGACCCAACCTTAGTCAAGGTTTAAAAGGATTAAGATTGCACTTCGAGAACAGTAAAGGCTCCTTTACACACTGAGACTTTCTAGCGATCCCACTAGCGATCCCGACCTGGCCGGGATCGCTGGAAAGTCTCTGGTGAGCTGTCAAACAGGCAGATCTGGCCAACGACGCAGCTGTGTCGCCCAGGGATAAGGGGTACTCAGATCCGGGCCACGGGGTCACTTCTGTGGGTATCACGGTGGCGCGACCCGGTCTGTGATCCCAGGCTCCACAATAAAAGGGGGATTAAGTAGGGGAGATTGTCCGTGACGCCACCCGTGGTGTGCGGTGAGGTAACGGAGCACCGCCGCTGCCGGTTAATGGATCCCGGGGATGGTGGTGGGCAGCAAGGTGTTGATTTCCCCCCACGGGTAGGGTGTTGGTGTCCCGGGACCCCGGTGAGATGGTGCAGGGAGGAGATGGAGACGGTCTGAGAGCTGTGCGTCCGGTTGGACCGGGGGATGTTGTTACTCAGTTCGCTTTGTAAGAAAGTTCACACAGAGTCAGGAATTAACCAGAAACTGCCGGAGTCCGCAGCCTTCGGTATGGAGGGTGTTAGTGTCCCACACACGATGCAGCAGCCCCTGTTCTTTCCCTGCAGCCAGGTGCCTCTTTCTCTACTCTTTCTCCTCAGCAGGGAACGGGGAGTCCACTCCCCTGCAGTGATCTGGGTTGCCCTTGGTACCGGCGGGCCGCTACCCTGCCCCGGCTACCTCTGGCCCCTTCCTCACTAACAGCCTGTCCCGGCCCTTTTGGAGAACGCTTCTGTAGCAGCCCGGGAGCTACAACTCCGGGCTCCTCTCCTGTCTCTCTCTCCACACACTCTGCTCCAG
Organism: Anomaloglossus baeobatrachus; assembly: GCF_048569485.1. NCBI lineage: Eukaryota > Metazoa > Chordata > Amphibia > Anura > Aromobatidae > Anomaloglossus > Anomaloglossus baeobatrachus. Next base: position 293,081,819 of record NC_134353.1, read on the forward strand.
CCCCTCCCCTCCTGCTCTGTTTTGCTCTCACACTGGGGGAGGTGGTTTGTCCTGCTGCACTGGTGTGGGATCAGGTTACCAAGGAGGATTAACTCTTTCTGTGACAACCTGGCTTTGCCAGGGCGTCACACAGCAGCGATTCAGACCTGCAGAACGACCTCGCTAGATGTTGGGGACGTGTCAAAGCAGCTATTTGAAAGGGAAGTCGCTAACGAAGTCGTTGTAACGGTGTCAAACAGCGCAGCGGGAAACATAGGACCAAAAAATGGTCCTGAAAGATTTGTAGCGATTAGCAACCTCACAGCGGGGGCCAGGTCGCTGATGCGTGTCACACACTGCAATGTCACTGGGGAGGTCGCTATTACATCACAAAACCGGTGACGTTACAGCGATATCGCTAGCGATGTTGCAGTGTGTAAAGGGGCTTTAGGCACCCGGCTATCATGACAACACATCGGCACTACACAGTTGGGTCAAGGATGGGAGGGGGGGTAATAGGCTGGTGCATTAAGGGGTCATCAGAATGAGTGCAAAATGTGGGTGTTGGGGGGAACTGATTCCATACAGTATCTAAATGGCAAGATTCAGCCTGTTTTGCAAAATTTCTGATACATATAATGCAATGGGAGAATATAGTTTGATTTACCTAATTTGCTTACAAATTTACCAACAGAAAATTACAAACACAGTGCATTTAACTCTAATGCATCCCTATGGGCAAAATGCAAATCGGTCAAAAATTGACCTCACTTCCAGCCTGAATTTTCACCATATATAGAATATTTATCAACCACAAAATAAGATATTCCTGTATATTATGCAGCAGACATAAAGGAGGACATCACCGCTGTTTAGACAGGGTTAATGTTACAGATTTGGAAAATGTGCACCAAATATAAAACATAAGACCACAAAAACCCTACTTTAGTTCTGTCTTTTTTTGTGTCTTTCTTCTTTTCTAAATTAAACCATAACAAAAGTAAGAAACAAATTATTAAATTATTGAACATACTAGCATTCATTTTCTACAAATTTATTACTCAAATACTCTCATTTACCTTCTTTGATTACATCCAAAATGGTGACATTGTGGAAGTCAAAGTTGGCTTGCGTCCTTGAGTCTGTCAGTTGAACCTTCACAACTAAGCAATGAAAAGAACACATTTATATGATTTTTCAATAAATATTTCGATTTTTTTCTATAGATCATTTTTGTAATTGGATTTCAATAACATTTTTAAAAACCATTTTGTGTCCTCAGCATCTACAAATGACTATATATAGTAGACTGTAGAATACATTAACAGTGAAATCTGACAGTGAGCTCGTTCTGACTGGGGGGTGGGAGGGGGGTCTAACCATTTTCTTTCCTCCTTTTGAACTTTATTGTCCAAGTAAACTTTGATATTTTTATAAACCATCTTTAGAATTAGTCAGCTTGAAGGAGTTGTCAACTACGTTGACAACGCCTTCTCAATCCTTATGTTTCCCCACATTAAAATACTAAGCACGTTTCCAGCAGTGTTGGCACTGGCTCTCCTGGGGCTTGCATGACATTTTTATATCACACAATCTCTGTGGCTAATTAGTGCTTGCTTCACTCTCACTTCCTTCTAATGTCAATTACGTGCAAAGGATAGGAGAGAGCAGCCACATCTCTTGCTTCCTCCTCTGAGTGGCTCAGTGAAGCAGGCGCTGATTGGTTGCAGGTATTGCGTGACATGTCACACTATTCCTGGGAGAGCCAGTGGTAACAATGCGGAAATAGTGCTGACACTGTAGGCGAGTATAGATGTTATTATTTTACTGTGGGGAGTAAACATGAGGATTGGGAAGGGGTTGTCCAAATAGTGGACAACCCCTTTTAGAGTTTGACATGGTAACTATATAAGTTGTTACAGCTGCAGTGATGCAAAAAAATAATATACAGTACAGACCAAAAGTTTGGACACACCTTCTCATTCAAAGATTTTTTTTTATTTTCATGACTCTGAAAATTGTAGATTCACATTGAAGGCATCAAAACTATGAATTAACACATGTGGAATTAAATACTTAACAAAAAAGTGTGAAACAACTGAAAATTTGTCTTATATTCTAGGTTCTTCAAAGTAGCCACCTTTTGCTTTTGATTACTGCTTTACACACTCTTGGCATTCTCTTGATGAGCTTCAAGAGGTAGTCACCGGAAATGGTTTTCACTTCACAGGTGTGCCCTGTCAGATTTAATAAGTGGGATTTCTTGCCTTATAAATGGGGTTTGGACCATCAGTTTTGTTGTGCAGAAGTCTGGTGGATACACAGCTGATCGTCCTACTGAATAGACTGTTAGAATTTGTATTATGGCAAGAAAAAACCATCTAAGTAAAGAAAAACGAGTGGCTATCATTACTTTAAGAAATGAAGGTCAGTCAGTCCGAAAAATTGGGAAAACTTTGAAAGTCTCCCCAGGTGCAGTGGCAAAAACCATTAAACGATACAAAGAAACTGGCTTACATGAGGACCGCCTCAGGAAAGGAAGACCAAGAGTCTCCTCTGCTGTGGAGGATAAGTTTATCCGAGTCACCAGCCTCAGAAATCGCAGGTAAATAGCAGCTCAGATTAGAGACCAGGTCAATGCCACACAGAGTTCTAGCAGCAGACACATCTCTAGAACAACTGTTAAGAGGAAACTTGCAGCTTGCAGCAGGCCTTCATGGTAAAATAGCTGCTAGGAAACCACTGCTAAGGACAGGCAACAAGCCAAAGAGACTTGTTTGGGCTAAAGAACACAAGTAATGGACATTAGACCAGTGGAAATTTGTGCTTTGGTCTGATGAGTCCAAATTTGAGATCTTTGGATTTAACCACCGTGTCTTTGTGTGACGCAGAAAAGGTGGACGGATTGGCTCTACATGCCTGGTTCCCACCGTGAAGCATGGAGGAGGAGGTGTGATGGTGTGGGGGTGCTTTGCTGGTGACACTGTTGGGGATTTCTTAAAAATTGAAGGCAAACTGAACCAGCATGGCTACCACAGCATCTTGAAGCGGCATGCTATTCCATCCGGTTTGCGTTTAGTTGGACCATCATTTATTTTTCAACAGGACAATGATCCCAAACACACCTTCATGCTGTGTAAGGGCTATTTGACTAAGAAGGAGAGTGATGTGTTAGCAGAGTGATGTGTTGCTACACCAGATGACCTGGTCTCCACAGTCACCAGACCTGAACCCAATTGAGATGGTTTGAGGTGAGCTGGACCGCAGAGTGAAGGCACAAGGGCCAACAAGTGCTAAGCATCTCTGGGATTTCCTTCAAGACTGTTGGAAGACCATTTCCGGTGACTACCTCCTGAAGCTCATCAAAAGAATGCCAAGAGTGTGCAAAGCAGTAATCAAAGCAATAGGTGTCTACTTTGAAGAACCTAGAATACAAGACATATTTTCAGTTGTTTCACACTTTTTTGTTAAGTATTTCATTCCACATGTAGATGCATTCAATGTGAATCTACAATTTTCAGAGTCATGAAAATAAAGAAAACTGTTTGAATGAGAAGGTGTGTCCAAATTTTTGGTCTGTACTGTATATAACTAGCGAATAATGATGGTCGAGAAATACAATGATCAGTACTCGAAATGATGAGTGTACAGTATATTATAATGCTCGAGTGCTCATTGCTCAAAGCAAGCAGGTCAGACACTCTGACAGGCTCAAGTCAAGTAACGAGCATTATGGAAGTCAATGCTTTGCAAGTTCAGCTCTCTGCCCACATACACATACCATTTCTGGGAGGTAGGGAGTTTTGTTCGTTTTTTGGTTTTTTTTTTGGACACACTTCAAAAACCTTGTTCTAACCCCATTGAGAGCCATTTAGAGACTGCAAGTGGCTCTCACTGGGTTGCCAGCTTGCATCATTAAGTGACGCAAGTCTGTGCTTTGTATTTGATGTTTAATAAACATCACATCCGAGCACCCACGATACTCGGCCGAGCACTGCGAGTACCTGAGCACCCCGATTATCGAGCAGTGGCAAGCACACTACCCCATCATTAATAGCAATACATAGATTTTTCATAGTTGCATTTTGTAAGCTATAATAATATATTTTTTCCTTCAACACATCCGATGAAGGCTTTTGTTATTCAGGAGTAATATATTTCAAAATAGCACCTTTTACAGTGTACGACCTAGAATGAATTGTTTAACGACTGTCATTTTGCGACTTTGTTCATACACTGTGTTCAGAATTATTAGGCAAATGAGTATTTTGATCACATGATACTTTTTATACATGTTGTCCTACTCCAAGCTGTATAGGCTTGAGATCCAACTATCAATTAAGTAAATCAGGTGATGTGCATCTCTGTAATGAGGAGGGGTGTTGTGTAATGACATCAACACCCTATATAAGGTGTGCTTAATTATTAGGCAACTTCTTTTCCTTTGGCAAAATGGGTCATAAGAGAGATTTGATGGGCTCTGAAAAGTCCAAAATTGTGAGATGTCTTGCAGAGGGATGCAGCAGTCTTGAAATTGCTAAACTTTTGAAGCGTGATCACTGAACAATCAAGAGTTTCATGGCTAATAGCCAACAGGGTCGCAAGAAGCGTGTTGGACAAAAAAGGCGCAAAATAACTGCCCATGAATTGAGGAAAATCAAGCGTGAAGCTGCCAAGATGCCATTTGCCACCAGTTTGGCCTTATTTCAGAGCTGCAACGTTACTGGACTATCAAAAAGCACAAGGTGTGCCATACTCAGGGACATGGCCAAGGTAAGGAAGGCTGAAAAACAACCACCTTTGAACAAGAAACATAAGATAAAATGTCAAGACTGGGCCAAGAAATATCTTAAGACTGATTTTTCAAAGGTTTTATGGACTGATGAAATGAGAGTGACTTTTGATGGGCCAGATGGATGGGCCAGAGGCTGGATCAGTGAAGGGCAGAGAGCTCCACTCCGACTCAGACGCCAGCAAAGTGCAGGTGGGGTACTGGTATGGGCTGGAATCGTCAGAGATGAATTTGAGGGACCTTTTCGGGTTGAGGATGGAGTCAAGCTCAACTCCTAGACCTACTGCCTGTTTCTGGAAGACAACTTCTTCAAGCAGTGGTACAGGAAGAAGTCGGTATCGTTCAAGAAAAACATGATTTTCATGCAGTACAATGCTCCATCACATGCATCTAACTACTCCACAGTGTGGCTGGCCAGTAAAGGTCTAAAAGATGAAAAATAATGACATAGCCCCCTTGTTCACCTGATCTGAACCCCATAGAGAACCTGTGTTCCCTCATAAAATGTGAGATCTACAGGAAGGAAAAACAGTACACCTCTCGGAACAGTGTCTGGGAGGCTGTGGTGGCTGCTGCACGCAATGTTGATCGTAAACAGATCAAGCAGCTGACAGAATCTATGGATGGTAGGCTGTTGAGTGTCATCATAAAGAAAGGTGGCTATATTGGGCACTAATTTTTTTGGGTTTTGTTTTTGCATGTCAGAAATGTTTATTTCTAAATTTTGTGCAGTTATATTGGTTTACCTGGTGAAATTCAATAAGTGAGATGGGAATATATTTGTTTTTTATTAAGTTGCTTAATAATTCTGCACAGTAATAATTACCTGCACAAACAGATATCCTCCTAAGATAGCCAAATCTAAAAAAAACCCACTCCAACTTCCAAAAATATTAAGCTTTGATATGTATGAGTCTTTTGGGTTGATTGAGAACATAGTTGTTGATCAATAATAAAAAAAAAAAAATACTCTAAAATACAACTTGCCTAATAATTCTGCACACAGTGTAAAGTGTTTCATCAAGTGATATAAATAACACAGGGGTTTTTTCCGCCACTTGTTAGGAATAATATTGTTAAAAGTACAACATTTTAATTTATATAATTCTAAGAATCATAACTTTAGCAAAGTAAAAACTCTACAAAAGGCATGATGTTCACATTTTTCTGTTGACAGACCTGTATCAAACATTACTTTACTGGTGTTTGCTGTGTAAGGTAATTATGTTCATTGAGTCATTTTGAATGCTGTGAGATCAATGATGTATAGTGTTTTTTTGGTTTTTTTCTGATTTATTTTTTTTTTATTTTCTAAAACTATTTTTTAGTCCCACCAGAGAATCTGAATCTAATCGCTTGGTTATTACACTGCAATTATTCTATATATGTCTGGTAGTTTAAAACTAGGAAGCAACCAGAGCGACAGTCTTATAGATAGTACATCGCTCATGTAGGGGCAATGTAAGGCCACCCGTTGCATTATCAAGCATTAATCACCCAAAATCGTGTTGTGAGAAGAATATTGGTGTGAATGAGGCAGCCGTGTCTCTCTGTCTAACCAATTTGAGGCTGTAAACAGCATTGACATCAGCATTAAATGGGTTAACATCAGTTGTGAGAGAGCACTGATGTGCTCAAGTGCTCATTACTCGAACTGAGCGGGTCCGACGCTCTGACCAGCTTAATTCGAATAACAAGTATAATGGACGTCTGTGGGGAACTCAATTATTTTTCAGGCAGACTCCGATAGAGGGCAGGGGAGGTCGTCCTGGGGTTCCCCCAAATTTGATAATCAGCCAAGGTAATGCAGACCTTTTTGCTTTACCTTGACTGGTTATCAAAAATACAGAGTACCCCAGGCAGTTTTTTAATTTATAAATAAATAATTTAAAAAAATAGTGTGGGGTCTTTCTATTTTTGATAACCAGCCAAAGTAAAGCAGACACCTGCAGGCTGGTATTATCAGGCTTGGAAGGTCAATGGTTATTTGGTCTTTCCCAGCCTAAAAATGGCAGCCCGCAGCCTCCCCAGAGGTGGCAGATCACATTAGATGTGCCAATTCCGGCACTTTGCCCTGGCTCTTCCTGATTGCCCTGATGCTATGGCAATTGGGTTAATATTTTTCTGAAGTTGATGTAAGCTGTGAATTGTAAGCTGATGTTAGTAATGCTGGTGTTAGTAATGGATAGGGATTTATCAGACAGCCCCCATTACTAACCCAGTAAGTGCAAGGTAAAAAAAAAAATACATGTACACAAGAAAAAATAGTTTATTTGAGTAAACACTCCCCCACAGTATCCCTCATTCACCAATTTATTAGAAAAAAAAAAAACCCAACACCCATGAAGATCCAACTTAAACCAATGTGTAGTGGTCCCACAATGTCCCCCGAATCCATACCTATGGACCCTGTATAGATCACTCCAGGTCAGCACCAAACCAGGAATTTCTGACACGTGGTAACATCAGAATTCAGTGAAGTCACCTCATGTGAGAAATTACAGGTCTGGTGCTGACTGGGACTGACTCCAAAGGTCACTCCTGGTTATTGCCAGACGCAGAACTTCTCACACGTGGTGACTTTACCGAGATACTGACGCCACCGGGCGTGAGAAACTCCAGGTTTGGCGCTGTCCAGGAGTGACCTCTACATTCTGAAAAAAAATAAAACTAAAAGGATGCAGTGGTGAGCTTAGGGACACAAAAAGGCCTAGATGTCCATAAAACACAACAGTGGTGATCGCAGAATTCTTATCATGGTGAAGAAAAACTCCTTCACAACATTGACCCAAGTGAAGAACACCTACCATGAAGAGAAGACTTCATGAGAGCAAATACAGAGGATTCACTACAAGATGATAACCATTAATCAGCCTTAATCCCTTCACGACTGATGACATACTGGTACGTCATTGATTATGTAGTGGTAATAACTGCCGACTGCTGTGGTGAGCCGGCAGTTATCTCTGCACATGTCTGCTGATTTGAACAGCAGACATGTGGGGATAACAGGCGCAGGTGGATTCACGATCCACCCATGCCTGCTTGCCACTTGTCAAATTTTGACAGTGCGATTAAATTGGCTGCAGTGGGGATCGTGCCATTCCCCGCCTCCATTGGAAGCCCTGTGACGTGATTACAGGGAGCCGCTGGTTGCCATGGTAGCTTGGGGTCATGTGATGACCCCTGATGCTGCCATGACGTAGTTCCTGGAAGAGCCATCAGAGTGCCAGCTCTTACAGGAACGTTTCATTTCTGCTAATCGGAGCTATGCAGCTCTTATCAACAGAGATGCACAAGCGATCAGACTGCTGAGCCATAAAGTCCCCTAGAGGAACTAGTAGAATAAATAAAAAATGTAAAAAAATGTTTTTAAAAATACAAAAAATATATAAAACCTAGAAGTTCAAATCACCCCTCATTTGACCCATTGAAAATAAAACAGTTAATTGATGTATATATACACATATGTGGTATCGCCGAGTTCAGAAATTCCCGATTTATCAAAATCTAAAATCAATTAATTTGATTGGTACACGGCATGGCAAGAAAAAAAATTCCAAATGCAAAAATTACATTTTTTGTTCGGCACAAAATTTTTAAAAAATGCAATAACAGGAGATCAAAACATAGTGTCTGCACACAATTGATATAATTAAAAACGCCAGCTGAAGGCACAAGAAATAAGCCATCACTGATCTCCTGTTCTTGAAAAATCATAACACTACAGGCTCGGAAAATGGCGCAAAAAGTGCAATTTTTTTTTTTTACAAACTTCAGAATTTTTTTAACACCTTAGATAAAAGTATACATGTTTGGTAGCTACGAACTTGTACCGACCTGAAGCATCATGCTGACATGTTAATTTTACCATATAGTGAACACAGTGAATAAAATATCCCAAAAAACAATTGTGCAATTGCATTTTGTTTGCAATTTTACTGCACTTGGAGTTGTTTCCCCGTTTTACAGTACATTACATGGTAAAACTAATAGTTTCATTCAAAAATACAACTCGTCCCTCAAAAAATAAGCCCTCATATGGCAAGATGGATGGAAAAATAAAAAGTAACAGCTCTCTGAAAAAGGGAAGGAAAAAGTGAAAAACGAAAAATCGCCCGAGGGTGAAGGGGATAAAACTAGAAAGGCCAAATGAGACTTTGCTTTTCCAGAACTGAGCTGGCTTCTTTAGATGTTTTTTTTTTTGGATAGATGGAACAAAGATAAACATGTACCAGAATGTTGGGAATAAAGTATGGAGAAGGTTTGGAACGGCTCTTTATCCAAAGCACACCACATCTGTAAAATGTTTCAGACAGAGTGGTCTTCAAAGTGGAGAGGGAGAAGGGGTTAAACCCGCGCAATCCGCCAGTAATTCAGAAGGAGATGTTGATAAATTAAACAATCTTTTATTCCATGGGTCTACGCGTTTCAAGGTCTAAGACCTCTTCTTCAGGACCAGTAAATCAACACTGCATGTACAGAGAGATGAACCCTTTTATACATATGGTATCTACAAAGTACCGCCTCCCGGCACTTTGAAAAAAGTCAGAAAAAAAAAAAAGACCTCTGCATGCATGATGCAGCACTTTCTGCAGACATAACAAAACTCTGTTAAATGTTCATAGACTGGTCATCATAATAGTTTACATGAAAAATAAACAATAATTGGATGAAAAATCAAGAAAAAAGAAATAAGAAATGAGAGGAATAGTATGAAAAATGTCAATTTTCGGGACAAGAACTCCAAAGTAGCAGTCAATAATTATAAGGTGAAATTCGACTTTTAGTGGTGAACGCCACCAGTGATTTTTATATCTGTGTACCCATAAATATGTAACACAGGTAAATTATATTGACATCTAGGTGAAAGAAGAAAAAAATATATATATAAATATATGTATGGCAAAACATATTTTATAGAAAAAACTATAAAAAGTAATAGATAATAAATAATGAAAAAATAAAATGCTGTGATATGTTGAATAAAAATTGTAAAGGAATTTTTTGCCCAGGAATAAAAATATAAATATAAAATTGTAAAAAAGTGATGTGAATCTTTATTATTTGTATTGTGGGTTAAAAAGCTTTTAAAATAGTCACTCCAAACAGTTAGGAGGAGGACATATTTGTATTCATTATTCCTGGAGAGGCCCAAGCAAAAAAGGACTCTAGGTTATTATCGGGCATAAGCGTGGAAAAAGCATCTATACGCATGCTCCTGAACCTGCCATGAGGACACATAGAGTAGCGGTACGGAGTAAATGCCAGAACTAAGACCGTCATGCGTATAGATGCTTTTTCCACGCTTATGCCCGATAATAACCTAGAGTCCTTTTTTGCTTGGGCCTCTCCAGGAATAATGAATACAAATATGTCCTCCTCCTAACTGTTTGGAGTGACTATTTTAAAAGCTTTTTAACCCGCAATACAAATAATAAAGATTCACATCACTTTTTTACAATTTTATATTTATATTTTTATTCCTGGGCAAAAAATTCCTTTACAATTTTTATTCAACATATCACAGCATTTTATTTTTTCATTATTTATTATCTATTACTTTTTATAGTTTTTTCTATAAAATATGTTTTGCCATACATATATTTATATATATATTTTTTTCTTCTTTCACCTAGATGTCAATATAATTTACCTGTGTTACATATTTATGGGTACACAGATATAAAAATCACTGGTGGCGTTCACCACTAAAAGTCGAATTTCACCTTATAATTAGGGACTGCTACTTTGGAGTTCTTGTCCCGAAAATTGACATTTTTTCATACTATTCCTCTCATTTCTTATTTCTTTTTTCTTGATTTTTCATCCAATTATTGTTTATTTTTCATGTAAACTATTATGATGACCAGTCTATGAACATTTAACAGAGTTTTGTTATGTCTGCAGAAAGTGCTGCATCATGCATGCAGAGGTCTTTTTTTTTCTGACTTTTTTCAAAGTGCTGGGAGGCGGTACTTTGTAGATACCATATGTATAAAAGGGTTCATCTCTCTGTACATGCAGTGTTGATTTACTGGTCCTGAAGAAGAGGTCTTAGACCTTGAAACGCGTAGACCCATGGAATAAAAGATTGTTTAATTTATCAACATCTCCTTCTGGATTACTGGCGGATTGCGCGGGTTTAACCCCTTCTCCCTCTCCACTTTGAAGTCTGAAACACGTGGGGCCGCTGCAGCTGCCATTATCTCATGCTATCTGTGGTGGTTGTGACCTCTCACAACCTCAATCGGTGAGTGCATTTACCATTTGCTAACCGTGTGTTTTATCTGGTAAAACCCTATCAGCGCTTCTCTTTTCTAGTTTATCCTCAGACAGAGTGGTGAAATAGGCATGCATGGCTTCCGATGGCACTGGGTCACTAGCAGAGGAATACCTAGGGGCTCAGCTCAGGGGGCGGAATATCTGAGTGGGATCCTAACCAAGTAACCATGGTAACAACTACAGTGGCACACCTTAATCGCGGGTACAGGGGAACTTCAGCAGATCACTGCACTGTTACTGGAAATAAATCTCTATATAATAGCCAACACCAATATTATCACTTTATGATGACTATATAGTGGTAGATACAGTGGAGTAAATAAGTATTTGATACACTGCCGATTTTTCAAGTTTACGCATCTTTAAAGAATGGAGAGGTCTGTAATTTTTATCGTAGTTACACTTCAGCTGTGACAGCCAAAATAAAAGAAATAGAAAATCATATTTGTATGATTTTTAAATAATGAATTTGCATTTTATTGCATGAAATAAGCATTTGATCACCTACCAACCAGCAAGATTTCTGGGTCTCACAGACCTGTTATTTTTTCTTTAAGAAGCTGTCCTACTCTGCACTCATTACCTGTATTAATTGCACCTGTTTGAACTTGTTCCACCATGGCCAAGACCAAAAAGCTGTCAAAAGACACAAGGGATAAAATTGTAGACCTGCACAAAGCTTGGATGGGCTACAGAACAATAGTCAAGCAGCTTGGTGAGTAGGCAACAACTGTTGGCACAATTATTAGAAAATGCAGGAAACACAAGATGTCTCAATCTTACTCGGTATGGGGCAAAATCTCACCTCATGTGGGAGGGTAATTCTGAGAAAGGTCAGGAATCAGCCCAGAACACGGGAGGAGATGGTCAATGACCTGAAGAGAGCTGGGACCACAAAGATTAATCCTAGTAACACACTACGCCGTCATGGATTAAAATTCTGCAGGGCATGCAAGGTTCACCTGCTCACATCAGCACATGTCCAGGCCCTTTTGAATTTTGCTAATGAGCATTTGGATGATCCAGTGGAGGCATGGGAGAAGGTCATGTGGTCAGATGAGACCAAAATAGAACTTTTTGGTATAACCTTCACTTGCCATGTTTGGAGGAAGAAGATAGATGGGTACAACCCCAAGAACACCATCCTAACCGTTAAGCATGGGGGGAAACATCATAATTGAGGGCTGCTTTTCTGCAAAGCAGACAGGACAACTGCATAGCATTGAATTGAGGATGGATGGGGTCATGTATCATAAGATTTTGGCCAACAATCTCCTTCCCTCAGTAAGAGCATTGAAGATGGGTCTTGGCTGTGTCTTTCAGCATGACAATGACCCAAAACACACAGCCAGAGCAACGAGGGAGTGGCTCCGTAAGAAGCAATTTCAATGTCCTAGAGTGGCCTTGCCAGTCTCCAAACCTGAACTCAATAGAAAATCTTTGGAGGGAGCTGAAATCAATGTTGACAAGCGACAGCTCAGAAATCTGAAAGATCTGGAGAAGGTCTGTATGGAGGAGTGGGCCAAAGTCCCTGTGGCGGTGTGTGCAGCAGGTTTCTGTACCAAATATTAAGTTTTGTTTTTCTATTTTATCAAATACTTATTTGATGCAATAAAGTGCAAATTAATTATTTAAAAATCATACAATGTGATTTTCAGGATTTTTGGGGGGATTCTGTCTGTCACAGTTGAAGTGTACCTATGATAAAATTACAGACCTCTCCATTCTTCATAGGTGGAAAAACATGCAAAATCGGTAGTGTATCAAATACTTATTTTCCCCACTGTACCAGTCCTGTAGTACATCTAAGAGGTTACAGATAGTGACTTACAACTGACATTTTTTGTGGTGGAGTTATTCACTTTTCCAATCTTTTCCATTTGACCCAGACCGAGAACAGCCACGACTCATCTACAGAGGTTACAACATAGACACATTTGACTTCTCACATTTTCAGCAGCGTCCCCATCTATCGCCAAACTGCACAAACTCCTAATCCTGCTGATACCTCAATTTTGAGCTGCTGCTGCTGTATGTGTCCTTATTATTGCACCTGCTGTGTGCTACAAAAACAGGACTCCTGTTAATAATTCCTCATTTGTGCCCTCTAGAAAATATTAACACCCTGTGCAAGTGTCCTAGAGAAGTGGCCCAATTTTGCCTCTAGAAAGTAAAAGTGCCCCATGTGCAGCTTTTGATGGTCACAATACCCTGAAAGTCCCTCTAACAATATAGGTTCTTAAGTGTCCACTTAATATTTAATAATGTCCCCTGAGACCCCCTTCACCATGTACAGCTCCCCTATACACATTACGATGTTCCCACAGCTCCCCTATACACATTATAATGGGTTTACAGCTTTATATACAGTGTGTCCTCCCATATCCTGTCCACCGCCATGAACTTGAGAACGGCGGCAGCTATGGGAATAGAAGTGATGTCTAGGTATAGTAAAGTAGCCATGTGCTGCGCAATGAAACCACCTATTGCGCCGCCTGGTGGAAAACAATGGAGTTAGCAGTTTTATCTCGAAAACGGAACAATATAGAGAAATAAAGTGAATTAAAAAATTGTAGGGCATCATCAGTTCAATACAAATCGACACCTTGCATACACCATAGCTTTATGCTATATAATGGTCTCCACAGTGAATAAAAGCCCCCACACTGTATAAGACCCCCACAGTACTCCCTACAATGCATAATGGCCACTCACAATTTATGAAAGTTCCTCCACATTGTATGAGAGAGTCCCCCATACTTTATGATGTCCCCATATTCCCACCACACATTTAAATAAAACTTAACAACATCATATACTCACGTAATCAAGGATCCTGATTGGTCCAGCTCGGGCTGTTATCGCACACACAAGACATCAGAGTCCTGGCACTGCATGATGACTTTATCGCGCTTAGACTCTGACGTCCTGTGCATGTGCTGGTGCCATCTTCCTACTGTTTTGTAGACTGCAGGCTTAAAGAGCCCTGTGGTCTACAGAACAGAGTGCAGCAGTGCAGGGAGATCGCGCCTCACTGCTCTACCGCAGAGATTAACTATATTGGCGCTGCACACACAGATATAATTAGCAGTGACAGTAGCTCTGGATGGGCCTCTCTGCCCCCACCCAGTAGCTATGCTACAGCTCATTCCTGTTTATTGATGATGTGACTAAAGACAGAAGTAGCTGGATGAATTCTAAAGTATACAAGGCAATACTTTTTGCTCAGATTCAACCAAATGCAGAAAGAATAATTGGGCGGTGTGTCACATTACAGACTGACAATGACCCAAAATATTCTGAAAAAGCAACCCAGGACTTTTTTAAAGCAAACAAGTGGAATATTCTGCATATGCTAAGTCAATCACCAGCTCTCAACTCCAGTAAACATGCATTTCACATGCTTAAGACAAATCTTAAGGCAGAAAGACTCACAAATACAGAACCAGTCGCTGTCAGCAACTTTTGGGGCAGAACTCCTGAAAGGCTCCCTGTGAATATAATACCAAAAAAACCCCATAAAATAATGTGTTGAATATGTTTATTGCTTGAGTCATCTGTGACTTGGTAAAAGTGATAAATGTAGAAAGTTATACATAAGCACATACCAAAGTCTACTCCTACTTCACATGCCTTTTCTTTTAGAGTGTCTCCGTCAGTCATTTTGGCTAGAGATGCACACTTTCCTAAACATAAAAGAGAACATAAAGTCATTCATTTTACCAGATAGTAATATAACAGTATGTTGAAGCTATAGAATGGCTTTATGAAACCACATTGTAAGTGAAAACACATTTTTTCATACAGATTTAATATTCTGACATTTGATACATGTACTACAATGCAGCAATATATTGTATCTTGATGCAGAAAACATAAATTACAATGGCTTATACTGTGTAAAAAGGAACCTGTCACAAGGTCAAAAGTGTCTTGTTTTGCTCTTGTTCTATTCTCACTGCTTCCTAGAGTGTTCAAATCTTTTTTGTTTGTTTTTTTTTGTCTTTTTAAAACCATTATATAGGCCTTTTATTTAGTGCTAATTTTTATGGTCGCTACCAAGTGGGCATGATCATATGAGTCTCTTGGGCGCATCTTTTAATGCTGCTCTGAATTATTAGCCTATGAAAAACGGCCTTTTGGTGGAGACTATAAGAAAAAGCACAAAACATACAGGTTCTTATCTATGGAACTGTATGGTGGCTTAAAAACCCCCAAAACAGAATATTCAGGGGAACTGGAGGAATAGGCAAAAAGTAGAAAATTTTGATCTGATGATGACCAGCTAAGTGTTGAGTTAGGCTACTTTCACACTGCGTTTTGCCTTACGTTTAGTAGTCCCGTCGGGGCATCCATCTGAGCTGCCCCTCCCCCACCCTGCAAACGTGTTTTGGATGCATCCGCCGACAGACACCCGAACGTAGTCGATTACATTCTGGTGTCCGTCTGCAGAAAACGTATATGAACGAAAATGGTACAAAACAGAGCACACGCTAACGTAGTCTGCTCCATTACAGTCAATGGCCCTGTCGGCGCATGCGTCCAAAACACGTTTTGCACATTGTGTGTTACGGTAAGTTAAAAATTCAACTAATTAAAAACATTGTTAAATAGTTTTCACTTTACATACACTGCTACTACTAACAAAAAGTTAGTGATATTTATCTGTTGGGTGAAATTTATGGAAAACATAAAAAAGTTCACGCTACAGTAATTTTTTATCATGAAAGTAGGCCATTTAAGGAGAAGCATGTAATGGTAATTTCCTCATCACAAACAGTTTATTGAAGCAAAAGCCAACAACAGTGGTGGCTATACCACAAAAATGTGAATTAATGGTCATGTGGCCTTGAGGATCAATTCCAGCTTGACAATGATATCTCATGCTGTTCACAAGTGGAGTTATTGTCTGCAGAGGCATGGTATCCCACTCTTCTTGAAGTATGCAAATAAGAAAGCCGCGGAGACACCATCACGTGTTTCTCAACGCTGGCAGGAAACTAGCCAGGTCTTTCACCGGGAAGGAACAACCACGGGAAGGGCAGTCTCCAGTCAAGGAGACCACCTATACCAAACATGGTATCCATCCACAGACAGCCGTTTCGGGGTATTTGCCCCTCATCAGTGTGGAGTAGGAATCTGGCTAGTGGGGGCAATGCCTAGTATAAGACTACTTAAGCAAGCATTGTTGACCTTAGGGAGATCAACATATCCACTGCGGAGACACCATCACGTGTTTCTCAACGCAGTGATTCTAGAGCATTGCCCCCTGGGAAGTATGCAAATAAGAAAGCCGCGGAGACACCATCACGTGTTTCTCAATGCTGGCAGGAAACTAGCCAGGTCTTTCACCGGGAAGGAACAACCACGGGAAGGGCAGTCTCCAGTCAAGGAGACCACCTATACCAAACATGGTATCCATCCACAGACAGCCGTTTCGGGGTATTTGCCCCTCATCAGTGCATACTTCCCAGAAACACGTGATGGTGTCTCCGCGGCTTTCTTATTTGCATACTTCCCAGGGGGCAATGCTCTAGAATCACTGCGTTGAGAAACACGTGATGGTGTCTCCGCAGTGGATATGTTGATCTCCCTAAGGTCAACAATGCTTGCTTAAGTACTCTTCTTGAAGTGAGACCCTAAGTTTATTCAGGTTCTGGGGTACAGAGTTACGAGCCTCTACAAGGCAACTCAGTTGATCTCATAGTTATCTTTGGGATTCAGGTCTGGAGAAAGTGCAGGCTACTCCATTTGAGGTACCCCAGTCTCCAGCAGCCATTCCCTAATGATGTGACCTCAATGAGCTGGAGCATTGTCATCCATGAAGGTGACATTAGGCATGTATTGTTGTTTTTTGCAACCCCTTCTGAGCAAAGCATAATGTGATTTTGATAAAATCAATGTTTTCTCTGCTGCAGATCTAGCAGTTATACATAACTCATGAATATGCTGGACTACCTGTCAGCAGGCCAAGTAGTCCTCTAATGATAATCAACTGCTGATTAAACAGTGATTTTAGCAAAACTACACTAAGCAGCCCAGAAAGTGACAGATCACTGAAATCAGGGTCTCTACTCCTATGTTATGCTGCTCTCACATTAGGTGGCAAAAACCTGGTGACAGATTCCCTTTAATTACGTTATTCAAGTAATAGGGGCTTTACACTACCATTCACAAAGTGTAAACTGTAGGGCAATTTTGTATTGACTAGACACACATGCCCACACTCTAACACTGCCATCACCAAACAACACCAGTGGCTGATACATAGCGCTCTCCTTGACATCTCCAACATTGCTGGCGGCCATCATTTCTGCTTTGCGTGTATCGACTTTAATCAGTGAACAGCACTGAAGCCCACCGGTCTCTCAGCCAGCATAGATGCTCCCTAGCCCATGCAAGATGATGATGCCCGTGCCTGGTGGTGTGGTCAGGTACACTTGCAGGTCATCTGTCACAAAGACCACACTGATGTAAATGGTTTGAAATGGTCTGATGTGACACTTGGGTGCCTCTCACTTCCCTAAATGTGCCTGGAGTTGTGTGGCATTCATCATCCACTTCCAAAGGGCATTGTTCATACTGAGCGGTCATCAGTGTGGCATGTGGCCAAGGACTTCCACTTCTATGCCTTTCTGTGACTCTTCCAGTCTATCTGTACCTCTGTTGTTACATGCTGATGACACTCTGTGACACTCTAAGCACAGTGGCCACGTCTGTCTGAGAACATCCTGCTTGAAATCTCACAATGGCGAGGTACTGTTGATTAATTATGTGTCGTCTTGGTCTCATGATGTAAAAATGTGAACAGGATGATGAGGAGGAATATTTAAATACCAAATCTAATTGAACCTGAAAAGTTATTGGGCAATTCATGGATCAAAAACCTGATGTGAATTTTGCCATTAATTTTCTTGTTAGAGAACAGCAAGTTGTGCAAAATGGACTGAAACATTGAACAGTTGGACATGTGCATTCAAAAATTAGAAAACGTCACATTAAGTTCCCCTGAAGATGTGCATTTTAGAATCATCTTAAAATTTCATTCAAACACCAAATATCTATAACTTTTCTTTGAGTAATGTATGTTACTCTTTTAGCTGGAGTACCAATGTATAATCTTAGCATTGGTTTGACCCACCGGGACACCAGATGATGCTCTGGTGGGCGCACGTATCGGACATAAAGGGGGCCTGCCAGTAACTGTTGCTCCATCATTAAGATGACCACAGACCTATAGGCCAGCAGGCAACATCAGCGTGCGGCAAACACATACTCACCTTGCTCCCATTCCCGAGTGGCGTCCTCTTGCCGGTTCAAATCTGGCGCGGCTGGTAAAACATCCACCGGCCTACTAAAGGCTGGAGGCTGAACTTATTGCCATGCGCCGACGTCAGCCGCCAGCCTCAGATATGCCGGTGGCCATTTTACCCACCGGAGCAAGGTGAGTATGTGTTTTTATTTACAATGTTTTTTTTTTTCAATTTATCCTGAGATAGAAAGCTATGTGAGTGCACATACTGTCTATATGGGGGCTCACGCTGTTTACAGAAGTTATTTGGTGGCTAATAATATCTATAGGAAACTATGTGGAGCTCATGTTGTATATTGCGCTATGTGTGGGCTTCAGGCTCTGCCCTCGTACTTCCGGGAGTGAGGAAAAGTGAATGGGGATTGTTGTCTCCCTGTTGCAGGGAGATCCCCAGTCCTGTGCCTTATCTCTGCCTACCGACTCCCAAGCATTTCGGTCAGTAGATTAATTTTTTACTGCTTTCGTCTGTGTGTACGGAGACCCTGATGGCATCAAACTCTGAAAACTCCAGCAGAGGGCGCAGCCATTGGAGGAGTATTGCTCAGAATTCTGGAGGTGGGCCACAGACACCCAGTGGAATGACCCAGCGCTTAAAAGTAATTTCTGTCAGGGGTTGTCAGGTAGGCCTAGGAACTCTCTGGTACAATACTCCACCCTAGAGTCATTGGAGGCTGCCATGGCCCTCGCTATCACAGTGGATCAACGCCTTAGGGAGAGACCCTCTAAGACCCTGTCTTCTGTTATTCTCCCCAGGGAGGAGTTCCCACTGGTGCAAGCCAATGAACCCAAGCAGTTGAAGGGAGCCTCCCTTCAGACTGAGTTGCGGGTCTGGGTCATGCTTTTGTGACGCCCTGGGCAAGCCAGGGGTCACAGGTCATCACACCACCACACCCTACACCCCAGTTAGGCACACCAAAGCTAACCAAAAATCCTTGTTGCCTTCCTCCAGAGGCTGATGTTCACACCAGGGGGTGGGCCAGGTGGTTGGCTCCGCCCACCGAGGAGGACACAGCTCTGGAGGCGGTAGAAACCAGGCAGATAGAGTTCGGAGGAGGAGGTGGAAGGAGTGGGAGTCAGCTCAGGGAAGAGCTTGAGTAAACAGCTAAGTGAAAGTGAAGTAGAAGTGGAAGTGGTAAAGGAGGAGTAGGAGAAACTGAAGGAAGGTGAAAGGTGACAGAAAGAAAGCCTGAAGTAGTCCAGCTGTGTGCAGGACAGAGTCAGCAAGGTCAGCAACGGCGGTGACTGTCTGGAGGGGGACCGTTTGGAAGTTCCTGGAAGGACCGCGGACGGGTAGTGGCCCGGCGGTCTGGAGTAGTGTACCAAAGGACAGTCAGCACCAGGGCAGGGGCCTCTCGGACCCCGGCAAGGCTAGGAGTCGCCATAATTTGCCGAATCCGTCAGTGAAGGGGACGTAGATCCCCCAACAACCAAGTCCCGATTGAAGGCAACAGTCCAACCAGTGTAGGAGAAACACCGCCACCGCCAAGGCACCAGTTTCTCAGGGCCAGCGCCTGCGGGCAAAGAGTAGAGCTCCTCCGGTGCAGCTTGAAGCCGGGGAGCGGGTTACCGGTGGGGACCCATCGCTACCAACACAGAAACAAAGGTGCAAGGAAAAGGGACATCACCGTCACCTACTGGGAGAGCAAGTGCAGCCGTCCGTGGGAACCGTCTTTCCAGCCGTGTGGTTTACCGTAAAACTGTGTCAACGTCTCAGGCTGAGTGAGTACCACAGTGCCGCAAGGCACAGCGCTGCCCCCGCGTCCCTGCGCCCACCAGGCCCTGCACCTCCCATCTCATCACCGGGCCCCGGGATCACCAACCCCTACCCATGGAGGGGCAACACAACACCTGGCTGCTCCGCATCACCATCCCCGGGATCCCCATATTGAGCAGCGGTGGTGAAATCACCACAACCGTGGGTGGCGTCACGGACAATAAACAATCCCCACACCCAACCAACCCCTTTCACTCACGGGCGAGGAGTGCCGCTCGAGAACCCCCGGGATCCGGCCTACAGCTCGAGCCACCACTGAGCAGCGGCCGCTGGACCCGAGCAGAAGGGGGCGAGCGTAGTGTGCTAACACCCTCCTCCCCGCCCGCGACAACTTGGCGTCACGAACAGGATCTTACCGCTCTGCCATTGGGTAGAGGTGCGCCTTGTGACCGCCGGAGATATCCGGCAGAAAAATTTCAGAAGCCGCCATCTTTGGCGCGAAAAGTTCCCGCTCGAGCGTCTTCTCGAGTAGCAGAGGCGCGAAGGCCAGAACCCCGCCCCGAGAGAGGAGGGGCCGGAAAGAGCTAAGGGAGACGGAAACAAGATGTCTGCGCCCGACGGAGCCGCTGGAGGAGCGGTGGTCGCAGCCGCAGCGGCACCCGCGGATGGGAACGGGCCTGCCCAGGTCCCGGCCGTACCGGCTGGAGGTGCCGCGGCCCCCGCGCTCGCTCAGGTTATGCCGTTCTCCTTGCCCTATGCGCCCGGAGCTGCCTGGCTACCGCAGTATGACGGGAAACCGGATGCCTTACAGGCCTTCCGGAAAAAGCTTAACCCGTTGCTAGAGCTGTACCCCCTGACTGATAAGCAACGTGCAGCGATAGTGCTAGGCCAGTTAACCGGTGCGGCTGAGCAGGAAGCGGAGACCTGGGCCGAGGGGGACCGGCTCTCTGTAGCCACCATCTTTGAGAAGCTACAGACTGCCTTCGAGACCCGGACTGAAGCTGAGCTGAGGATGCAGTTTTACCAGTGCCGGCAACGAGCTGGGGATAGCATTCGGGACTATGCTTTACGTCTGCAGACCGCCCTCCGCACGCTGAAGCGGGTGAATCCTATTAATGAGGCGGATAGCAACAAGATGTTAGTAGAGCAATTTGCGCAGGGGATGAGGTCCCCTGAGGATCGTAAACAACTCCGGCTGTGGGCCCTGGAACACCCTGATGTGGCCTTTGCTGTGTTAAAGGAGCGGGCCATTAAAGCACTACAGCCCCCAGCTGCAGAAGTTCTGGAACCCGCCCCGTGGCCCGTCGAGACGGCTCCCGTTGTGGCGGCCTCTGCCATACCAACCTCTCCAATACCAACAGCCCCGAGCAGCACAGTGGAAGAACTGGCAGCCCAGGTCCGTCGCATGGACGGAGACCTCGCCAAGATCCTTGCTCCACTACAACCTCTGACCAGATCTCAGCCTCCAGCACAGATACAGCTTGCTGACAGTCCCGAGGATGTTCCCTGGATGCAGCGGAAAAGTGCCAACAACCCGCGGAGCAGACCTCCAATCTGCTACAAGTGCCGTAAGCCGGGTCATTACTTTCGACAGTGCCCGTTAAACGAGCAACCCCTGGGGCCCCGGGCCAATCCTCAGGAGTAGAACATCGTGGCCCCCCGGACTGGCGGGACCGATATATCGGGGCCCGCCCCATCATCCCCGTGGCTGTGGACGGCATACCAGTGATGGCTCTCTTGGACACTGGATCACAGGTAACCACCATACCGTACACGTTGTACCAGCGGTATTGGGCAATAGACGAGCTGGCACCCCCAGATAATAGTATAACGCTAATTGCCGCTAATGGACTTCCATTGACCCAGGTGGGGTATAAACAAGTAGCTATGACAGTGGGGCAAGCTGAACTGCAACACCAGGGTATGATTGTGATCATGAATGAACCCAGTGATCATAACCCGAAAATAGTGCTGGGAACTAATGTGATGGAGCACTGCATGGCTGATGTGTTGACCCTGTTGCAACAGCTAGCCGCCACAGCGGCAGGAAGCCGGCAGAGGGCTGTGCAGCGTGAGATCCGAGTCCTGATGTACCGCCAGCATGTAAGCTCCACAGGAGGGGAGATGGGTGGAGTGAGAGTGATGGATGTTGCTCCACTGACTGTGCCCCCTAGGAGTGAGATGATGATTTGGTGTAGGGCAGCAGTAGGGCCTCAGGGGCGTGACTACCCTGCTATGATGGAGCCCATGCCCTCCGAGCACTGGCCCACTGTAATGGCCGCCAGAGGGGTGGTGGATGTAAAGAAGGGGAGAGTGCCTGTGAGAGTGTTGAACTGTGGGGAAGAAGAAGTCAGGCTTCCCCGGTATGCCACTATTGCCAAGCTGCTCACCCTGGATCCCCACCCCATCCACGAAGCCAGTCCCTCAGTCTCCTCGCCTAACACCAGCACTTCCCCGCCTCAAGGGGTGGTAAAGGAGTGGCACCAACAGCTACACGTGGGTACTGACGATACTCCTACACATCACAAAGCAGGGGTATACAGGGTGGTGCAGGAGTATGAACAGGTTTTCAGTAAACATCCACTAGACTTTGGGCGGATCAAAGGGGTCCAACACCACATCCCCACCGGCGAACACCCCCCTATCAAAGAGAGGTACAGGCCTATTCCCCCGGCGCATTACCAGTGTGCCAAAGACATGTTGAGGAATATGAAGGAGGCAGGGGTTATTCAGGACAGTTGTAGTCCCTGGGCCGCTCCATTGGTACTGGTTAAAAAGAAGGATGGTACCATGCGGATGTGTGTGGACTACCGGAAGATTAATCAGATAACCCATAAAGATGCCTACCCACTGCCTCGTATTGAAGAGTCTTTGGCCGCACTGAGAACTGCAAATTACTTCTCTACCCTTGACCTTACCAGCGGATATTGGCAAGTGGCAGTAGCACCGGAAGACCGGGAGAAAACCGCCTTTACCACGCCGATGGGGCTCTGTGAATTCAATAGTATGCCGTTCGGGCTGTGCAACGCGCCAGGAACCTTCCAACGGCTGATGGAGTGCTGTCTGGGACACCTGAACTTCGAGACCGTCCTATTGTATTTGGATGATGTGATTGTTTACTCCCAGACGTATGAAGCCCATCTGGAGCACCTGGCCGAGGTGTTCGCGTCCCTTGCCAAATACGGGATGAAATTGAAGCCTTCTAAGTGTCACCTGCTGAAACCCAGGGTGCAATACCTGGGGCACGTGGTAAGTGCAGAAGGTGTCGCCCCCGACCCTGAGAAGATCACTGCCATCCAAGGCTGGCCGAGACCAACCACAGTGAGGGAAGTAAGGCAGTTTCTGGGTCTGGTGGGGTACTACCGGCGCTTTATCAAAGGGTACACGAAGATGGCTGCTCCCATGCAAGATCTCCTCGTGGGACAGACCAAAGGTGGTAGACCCCTAGGGACCCCACTGGTGTGGGAGGAAAAGCATGAAGAATCCTTCTGCCAGCTGAAGGCGGCCTTGACTGGGGAAGAAGTCTTAGCATATCCTGACTATGGCTGCCCATTCATCCTTTATACTGATGCCAGCAATGTGGGACTGGGAGCAGTCCTGTCCCAGGTCCAGGATGGGAAGGAGAAAGTGATAGCTTATGCTAGCCGGAAGCTTAGGCCAACTGAAAGGAACCCCGAGAACTACAGCTCCTTCAAGCTCGAGCTCCTGGCATTGGTATGGGCTATCACCGAGCGGTTCCGCCACTACTTGGCTGCCGCAAAATTCACCGCTTTTACGGACAACAATCCGTTGACCCACCTGGACACAGCTAAGCTGGGTGCATTGGAGCAGCGGTGGGTGGCTCGGCTAGCCAACTATGACTTCACCATCAAGTACCGAGCTGGTCGTGTCAACATTAACGCTGATGCACTCTCCCGAATGCCCCATTTGTTAGAAGAAGGGGGCGAGGATGATGACCTCGAGGAGATTGAGCTGCCTGCATTTCACCAGCCACCAACTGAGAAGGTACAAATACACCAACAACGGGTGGATCTGGACCCCCGGCCCAGTCAGGAATGGCAGGAAGCTCAAAACGAGGCGCCGGCTGTCCGCCTCGTCAAGACCCTGGTGGAACAAGGTGCTGTAGGAATAGACCCTGCCGCTCCAGCTGAAGCCCAGCGCTTGTGGAAGGAACAGAAATGGCTTTATCTACATCAAGGGAAGCTGTACCGTGAGCTGATCAACCTGAAGACCCATGAGAAAATTTGCCAGTTGGTTATTCCCCAAGCTGATATGGCTACTGTTCTGCGGGCATACCCTGATGGTGCCGGACACTTCGGGTGGAAGAAGCTGGAGATGCTGTTGAGAGAGCGGTTCTACTGGAGTGGGATGCGGGAGTCGGTAGAAGCCTGGTGCCGAGAGTGTGGTCCTTGCACGCTGAGAAGGAAGGACGAGACCAGCCAGAGGGCGCCCTTGCACCCAATCATCACACATCAACCGCTGGAGCTGGTCGCCCTAGACCATGTCAAGCTCACCCCCAGCAGAAGCGGGTACGCCTACGCGTTGACCATCGTAGACCACTATTCAAGATTCATGGTGGTTGTCCCCGTCAAGGACCTAACTGGACGAACTGCTGCTCGAGCGTTCCAAGCCTATTTCTGCCGCCCACATGGATATCCAGAAAAGGTGCTTACTGATCAAGGCCCGGCTTTCGAAGCGGAGGTGTTTCACGAGTTCTGCCAGTTGTACGGCTGTAAGAAGATCCGGACCACCCCTTACCATGCCCAGACCAACGGCATGTGTGAGAAGATGAACCACTTGGTCCTGGGACTCCTCAAGACGTTACCGCTGGAAGAGCGGAACCTGTGGCCGGAGAAGCTACCCGACTTGGTCGATATGTACAACAATATCCCGTCCAGCTCGACAAAGTGCACCCCAGCATACCTGATGAGGGCTCGTCCCGGCCGCCTGCCGGTGGACCTAGAGATAGGGTTGGAGCCCCCAGAAGCACTCCCTTCGACAGCTGAATGGGAAACTCGGCGGAGGGCACAATACCGGCAGATTCAGAAGTATGTGGAGAAGAATCTAAGTCGAAGCCGAGAACAGCAGGAGCAGCGATTCAACCAGAAAGCGTCTGCGAGCCCTTTCCAGCCAGGAGATGTGGTGTTAAAATGGAAGAGGAAGACCCACAAGCTGGATGATCAATGGGAACCAATCCCATACGTCATACAACCCACAGGGTGGGAAGATGGGAAGGCCTACCAGATCAGTCGTGACCAAGGGGGCACTTTGGCCACAGTTTCCCGGGACCATCTGAAAAGGTGCCCACCAGCATTGAGGACAACGGCTGAAGTACCAGTTCCTCCACCAGCGGAGAAGGCAAAAGAGGTGATCCACACTGTGATGGGTGACTTCCCAGCAGACTGGCCTACACAGAACGGCGCGGTGATTCTTCCAGTGATACTGTTCCCACAACCCGTGGATGAAGAAGTGGTGGAAGCGGTCGACCGTGAGCCAGAACCATTGCCAGTGCCCAGGGATGAACCTGTACCCAGCTCCCCTATGCCTCCGCCTGCCCCACACGATAGAAGGGAGGAGGAACCGGTTGTTCCCTCTACCCCATTGCATAGCCCCACTGACCCCGGGCCCCGGAGGTCCACCCGTCCCAACCTAGGTAGACCCCCACTTAGGTACAGGGAGACTGTCCTTTAAAGAAGGGGGGTCAGGAAGTCTGTGTGAGTTGTTGTTTGTTTGAAAGTTTACAGAAAATGATAAGGAAATGATTACCGAACAGTAACCTGATTGTCTGCTTGATTTGCAACCGGCCGGAGCCGGCACCGTTGTCCCAGTGGGGACCGTTTAAAAAAAGTTTTGCATGGGAACTATCCATGAACAAGCCCGTGAACTTGCAGGGCAACCACAAACGTTAAGTGGCTTGTAAATAAGTTGTTTGCCGTTACCGTTTTCCGCAATGCCGCCTCCGGAGAGGCAGGTTGGAGGGAGGGCCCTCAGCGGAGCAGGCTGGGGCCCAGCCACCAAAGGAACCGGTGGCTACCCTCTGGAGGGGAAGGACAGATCCCGCTCGGGTACGTGTGCTGGACTGTGGGTCAAGGGGTGCTGCCTGGGCTTCAGGGGCAGCATCAGGGCCAGGTTGCTTGGGTGGGAGAGAGCGGAAACCGTAACCGTAAACCGTTTGAAACGTTTAAGAAATGTGCCTCCCGTTGTGGGAAGAATTATTAAAATGTATATATGTTACCGTTTACAATGTTATATTTTGCAGAAAAATAAAACCGGTGTTGGACGGGCAGCCCGAGGACGGTCTGCATTTTGCTAAGGGGGAATGTGACGCCCTGGGCAAGCCAGGGGTCACAGGTTATCACACCACCACACCCTACACCCCAGTTAGGCACACCAAAGCTAACCAAAAATCCTTGTTGCCTTCCTCCAGAGGCTGATGTTCACACCAGGGGGTGGGCCAGGCGGTTGGCTCCGCCCACCAAGGAGGACACAGCTCTGGAGGCGGGAGAAACCAGGCAGATAGAGTTCGGAGGAGGAGGTGGATGGAGTGGGAGTCAGCTCAGGGAAGAGCTTGAGTAAACAGCTAAGTGAAAGTGAAGTAGAAGTGGAAGTGGTAAAGGAGGAGTAGGAGAAACTGAAGGAAGGTGAAAGGTGACAGAAAGAAAGCCTGAAGTAGTCCAGCTGTGTGCAGGACAGAGTCAGCAAGGTCAGCAACGGCGGTGACTGTCTGGAGGGGGACCGTTTGGAAGTTCCTGGAAGGACCGCGGACGGGTAGTGGCCCGGCGGTCTGGAGCAGTGTACCAAAGGACAGTCAGCACCAGGGCAGGGGCCTCTCGGACCCCGGCAAGGCTAGGAGTCGCCATAATTTGCCGAATCCGTCAGTGAAGGGGACGTAGATCCCCCAACAACCAAGTCCCGATTGAAGGCAACAGTCCAACCAGTGTAGGAGAAACACCGCCACCGCCAAGGCACCAGTTTCTCAGGGCCAGCGCCTGCGGGCAAAGAGTAGAGCTCCTCCGGTCCAGCTTGAAGCTGGGGAGCGGGTTACCGGTGGGGAACCATTGCTACCAACACAGAAACAAAGTGCAAGGAAAAGGGACATCACCGTCACCTACTGGGAGAGCAAGTGCAGCCGTCCGTGGGAACCGTCTTTCCAGCCGTGTGGTTTACCGTAAAACTGTGTCAACGTCTCAGGCTGAGTGAGTACCACAGTGCCGCAAGGCACAGCGCTGCCCCCGCGTCCCTGCACCCACCAGGCCCTGCACCTCCCATCTCATCACCGGGCCCCGGGATCACCAACCCCTACCCACGGAGGGGCAACACAACACCTGGCTGCTCCGCATCACCATCCCCGGGATCCCCATATTGAGCAGCGGTGGTGAAATCACCACAACCGTGGGTGGCGTCACGGATAATAAACAATCCCCACACCCAACCAACCCCTTTCACTCACTGGCGAGGAGTGCCACTCGAGAACCCCCGGGATCCGGCCTACAGCTCGAGCCACCACTGAGCAGCGGCCGCCGGACCCGAGCAGAAGGGGGCGAGCGTAGTGTGCTGACACCCTCCTCCCCGCCCGCGACACTTTTACTGTGGGCATAAGGGTCATTACACTGGGGCCTGTCCAGTAAGACCTAAGCCATGTCCATCTGGCAATAAGTCGAGTCCTCCTGGGTAGGTGGAGGGACATGACCAGGCCATATATGTTTCAGTTCACCATTACAGCAGAGGTGGTTACTGATGGGAAAACTGAGACAATCTCTGTGCTGGTGAACAGTGGAGCCAGTGCCAATTTGGTGGATTCTTGCTTTCCCAGATTCGGGTCTGACTCGAAGTGCACTGACAAGATCCATTCCCATCCAGGCTATCCACTGAGCTCTGCTTCACCCATACTGTGACAAATATTAACCTGAGAGTGGGCTTGGTTCATAATGAACGTCTGTCCTGTTATGTCTGGGAGGCTCTGCCCACTCCCATCGTATTGGGTCTTTCCCGGTTAAAGAGGCATAACCCTGTGATTGACTGACAGTCAGAGAAAGTGGTCAGTTGGGGGCTGTTTCTGTGAAACCAAGTGCCTGTGTGCTACCATCTCTGCGGTACTTATTAAAAGTCTGCCACCCTGTCAACTAGTAACCACCAAAGTGGGTAAGAAAAGAGAGCGTGCGCTACCCCCTCCTAAGGGGAAGATTAGGCGGTGCAGCCCCTGTAGAGGTAATTGGGGGAGGGTTAATGTTCCTAATAAGTGTGCAGTACTGTAGCATAATGTGTGGAATGGTTGGAAAGATTCTTCTACTCTTGGTTCTGCCAGGAGTTTTTCCTTTATTACCAGGTGCATGCACAGTAATAAACATTCAGGTCCAGACCTGTGAAGAATGACTATGTGCGGATGCCCACTAAAAACACCAGGTGAAAGTGTGTGTCTGGGGCATTAGGCTTGAGGTTTATCAGTCCCTTTAGAGTTTTTGATATCCTTATCCCTCTTTTCTCCACCAGGACTAGTCAGTCATTTTCAAAATTCTCAATTCATATGTAAAATTTGTATTCAGTAAAGACTTTCCCAATACTGAGATAGGAGATGAGAATTGCTACTCATAAGATTCTATGTAGAGAAGGGGAGGGGTGGAGCTCTTCTGCTATCTCCTCCTTCTGACTCTAGCTCCTCACACTTTCTCTCACCCCTCAGTTACATTCTGTCTTTCGTGAAAACAAATTTTATCTCAGAAATGAGAACTTTGTAATGTAATGATCAGAAAAAGAAGCAGATTTCTCTGCTAAGATATATTGCAAAGTTTATTTTTCATGTGTATTATTGGATTTATGAACTGAAAATTAAAACGACAGATTTTCTTTGACTGTTTGTTAAACCAAATCTGTCAGCAGGTTTTTGTATGTAAGCTGAGGACAGCAGTCTGTAAAGGTACGTGACCACCATCAGGACTTGCTGCACCCTGGACGCAGTAGGTCGTGATCTGAAGGGCCGCGAGACTCCTTCGCAGGAGAACGCAGGAGACGACAGCTGCTCATGCCCACGACCTAGGCTCGAGCAGTTGCAGTATTTCTCTTCTGTTCTCCTTGCAGAGAACACTTGCAACTCCGCAGGAAAGAACTGGCATGCTTGCGGCTCGGAAAGCCGCACCACAGGTCAGGTTTCACTGTGGGCTGTACACACATAGTGGCCATTGGATTTCTAAAAAATCCCATCCACTGTGCTTGTACTGTACAACACATCGTTTTGGATGCAGCTGAAACATGCTGTGTCCAAAACACTGTGAAGACTGATCGCGGGTATGCACCCTTAAGAGTTAAAAAATAAAAAGCAACTGTTCTTCTCTTATCAGTGTGTCCAATTGTTTACATAAATAAAGGGTTTATTACCTTGTGATTATTATTACATGACTAGAAACTTAGGGCACAACAGTCTGGCACACCCCCTGCTGTGATTGACACCTCACAGTCAATGCACAATCTCTATAGAGAGCCAGGTGTGAGTGTGCGCAGCCATCTAAGGGGTACTTCACACACAGCGAGATCGCTACTGAGATCGCTGCTGAGTCACGTTTTTTGTGATGCAGCAGTGACCTCATTAGCGATCTCGCTGTGTGTGACACTGAGCAGCGATCTGGCCCCTGCTGTGAGATCGCTGCTCGTTACACACAGCCCTGGTTCGTTTTTTTATTGTTGCTCTCCCGCTGATAAGCACACATCGCTGTGTGTGACAGCGAGAGAGCAACAATCCTGAATGTGCAGGGAGCAGGAGCCGGCGTCTGACAGCCTGCGGTAAGCTGTAACTAAGGTAAACATCGGGTAACCAAGGTGGTTACCCGATATTTACCTTCGTTACCAGCCTTCGCAGCTCTCACGCTGCCAGTGCCGGCTCCTGCTCCCTGCACACGGTAAGCTAAGCGGTGTGCGCTGGTAACTAAGGTAAACATCGGGTAACCATACCCGATGTTTACCTTAGTTACCAGTGTCCGCAGCTTCCAGACGCCGGCTCCGTGCAAGCGCAGCGTCGCTTGCACGTCGCTGCTGGCTGGGGGCTGGTCACTGGTCGCTGGTGAGATCTGCCTGTTTGACAGCTCACCAGCGACCATGTAGCGACGCAGCAGCGATCCTGACCAGGTCAGATCGCTGGTGGGATCGCTGCTGCGTCGCTAAAGTGTGACGGTACCCTAAGCCCTGCTGTGTTTCTGAATCTAAATTATTTGATTGTTTCAGAATGGCTTAATCCGGTAATCTGTTATAGAGCCTTGGATTCAGAATCTCTTTGTCTACATTATGTTGCTGTCAGATGAAGTAGCAAAAACCTACTGACAGATTCCCTTTAAGTTATTCATTACACGTGAGGGTTAGGGCACTCTTTGGAGATTAGTTTGCATTAAAGTTAATCGTCAGACATTTAGATTTTCAGTAATCTACGGATTTTTATGAACGTTCTCATCATTATTTGATCTTGGGGTGCACGGAGAAGTTTCTTTTTGACGTTCACCCTGTTGGCCAACCAATTTAGAAGTTTCCCTGGGTACAGACAGAGTTTCTCTACAGGGTGTGTGGCTACGTAAGCAGTCTGATTTTATTGATATTTTTTGTACATTAAAAAAGTAAAAGCAACTTACTAAAAATTATTATTTCCGATGCTATATATTTACCTGTGGCACACTTGCATAAAGATCCTTTGCAGATTTTCTTTAATTCGCCACTGTCTTCAGGAAGGTTATAAAATGTACTGCATTTTTTATCTGCATAGAAGAAATAGACAGTGCAAACATTACAAACAGATGCACTATATATATTTATTCTGTTTGACGACAACTGGTGATATGCCTTAGTCTAAAGCTGATTAAAATGGATTTCAAATTAAAACACCACGCCAGCATCTTTTTATTTTTGTTCACCACTGGAGTGGTGCTTTTAAATCTAAGTTCCCTGCACTTAGAAGGTGAAGACAATGGAGAATGAGAATAAGGCCGGTGTCACACTTGCGATTGCCTCGCGTGTATCTCGCGCGAGTCTGGTAGTGCATCACCCGGCACGGACTCACACTCTCCTCACAGGAGCGTCTCAGCTGAGATGCATGCAACCAACCCACTCCTGTGAGGAGAGTGTGAGTCCGTGCCGGGTGATGCACCACGAGATACACGCGAGGCAATCGCAAGTGTGACACCTTAAGGGTCACACTGCAACATCGCTAACGATATATCGTTGGGGACATGGTGTTTGTGACGCACATCCGGCGCCGTTAGCGACATCGCAGTGTGTGACAGGCAGGAGCGACCTTAAACCATCGCAAAAGAGACAAAAATCGTTGGTATATGAGAGGTCGTTCATTTCCTAAAAATCGTTGTCTCGTACGTAGCGAGGTTGTTCATCGTTCCTGCGGCATCACACATCGCTATGTGTGACACCGCAGGAGCGACGATCATCTCCTTACCTTCGTCCACCTGCAAAGAGGAAGGAAGGAGGTGGGCGGGATGTTACTGCTATTGGACGGCTGCCGTGTGACTTCGCTGTGACGCCGCACGAACCGCCCCCTTAGAAAGGAGGCGGTTCGCCGGCCAGAGCGACGTCGCAGGGAAGGTAAGTCCGTGTGATGAGTGTAAGTGATGTTGTGCACCACGGGCAGCGATTTGCCCGTGACGCACAACCGATGGGGGCGGGTACGCTCGCTAGCGATATCGGTACCGATATCGCAGCTTGTAAAGTGCCCTTTAGACTATCAGAGTCGCTCACATCTGTCTCCGGCAGTCTGTGACCTGCCGGATTGCTCCAGTATTTCATGAAGGGAACTGGACCGGAGGTCATTCTTCAATGCAAAGTCTATTAGGGCTAATAGGAAAAGAGGATTATGTCTATGATGGATATGAAAGAGACTGTGATAGTGCATGATAATGAGGTTGAAACCTTGTGGGTAGAATTACATGTGGTGATAAACAATGAAAAAGTAATTTTTGGTGTAATCTACAGACCCACCCTAACGTAATTGTGGAGTTGGAGGATTGGCTAATAAAATTATGGCTAAATTAGTCATAATAGTGATTATGGGAGCCTTTCATTACCCAGGTATTGACTAGGGTCGTGGTCCTGTTTCAATTGAAAAGGGGACAAAATCCCTCAACTGTTAGGATAATTTTAAGGCCAGTTTATGGCAGATCTGTTGAATTTAGTCATTTCTAAAAATGCAGCATTTTGAAAATGTCACTGTTCGAGAAAATCTTGGTACCAGTGACTGATATATCAATTCATTTTGCTCAAACTGTAAAAAAAAATAATTATATTGATGGGAAGGCAATAACAATTTTAAAAAAAGCCAGTTTTCTAAGGTTGAAAGGTGCACTGCAGTAGATTGACTGGGAGCAGCTACTAACAGATCGTTATAGGTAGGAATAATAAATGGCATCGCTTTAAATTTATATTGGTCAATCATACTGCAAAACATAGGTAGCAAAAAACCCACTATATTACTTCTGTCGCGGGCGGCGGGGCGCTGCACTCACCACGCTCGGGTCCGGCGCTGCTGCTGCTGCTCGGTGGCTCGAGCGGTGGGCCGGATCCGTGGACTCGAGCGGCGCTCCTCGCCCGTGAGTGAAAAGGGGGGGTACTTCAGTTTGGGGATTGGGTCCGTGAGGTTGGGCACCACCGCTGCTATTGACCGGTGATCCCGGGAGCGATGGCAGGGAGCAGCTGGGATGTTTCTCTCCCCTCCGTGGGTAGGGGGTTGGTGGTCCTGGGGCCCGGTGAGGTGACGGGGAGGCAGGGTTGGCAAGGTGCAGGGTCGCTTGGACTGTGCAGCGCGGTGCCGGATGGCACGGTAGTACTCACTCAGCCACAAATGGATGCAAAGTCTCTGGTAAAACAAACGGCTGGATGGACGGGTCCCGCAGCCGGCTGCTGTGCTTTCTCCCGGACGGGTGGTGCTGGCTGCCTTTCCCTGCACCTTTTGTGTATGTTCGGTCCCGATGGCTTCCCACTGGTAACCCGCTCCCCAGCGTGTATATGTGCCGGAGGAGCCCTTTTACCCACAGGCTCTGGCCCTGGGAACCCTAGCTGTGGCGGTAGCTGTATTTCCCTTTTGCTGGTTGGACGGTTGCCTTCAATTGGGTCTTAGCCGTTAGTGACTGGAACCCCAGGGGTTTCCTAACGGATTTGACCAGTATAACAGCGACTCCAAGCCTGGTCGGGGTCCGCAGACCCTGCCGGTTTGTGCTGGCTTCACTTCGCTCCCCGGTTCGGTACCGGCGGGCCACCGTCCGTCCCCGGTCCTACGGTTCCGCGTTGATCTGCCTCTCCTGCAGATGGCCACCACTCGTGCCAACCTTGCTCTCGGTGCCCGGGCCACGTACCCGTACACAGTCAGTTTGCTCCTCTACTACCACTTCCCTAACTTCACTCAAGCTCTGCCCGAGCTGAACTAACTTCCTTTCCCGCCTCCAGGACTGTGAACTCCTCAGTGGGTGGGGCCAACCACCTGGCTCCACCCTACCTGGTGTGGACATCAGCTCCTGGAGGGGGGAAACAAGGATTTGTGTCTGACTGGTGTGCCTATCTCGGGGTGGGGTGTCGTGTTGTAGTCCCTGTGACGGCCTGGCTAGTCCAGGGTGCCACACTTCTACTGTTAAAAACGGTCATTAAAGGGAACAAACCACCAGGATTTTGCTATATAAAGTAAAGGCAGTGCCATACTGGCACTAAGATGCTGAATACAGGCATACCTGTTATAGAAAGATCAGATGCTTGGTTGCTGAAATATCTATAATCAAAGTTACAGAAATGCACAGCACTTTGACTGGCATGTGAATCGAGGGCGGACCTTTGTGGGTCATGTCCTTAATTTATACTCCTGCATCTTGTATTGTATGCCCCCCTTTTGTATATTTAAGTATTGTGCCACACCGCCATTGCTCCTGTTGGTGGCATATACACATTGCCACAGTAATTATGTCTTCATTAAAATGGTGCCGGAGTCCACGCATTTACGTACCGTGGTGTCCACCGCTACTTTATTGAAGGCACTGTGGAAAAGACTATAAGTGGCAGGGGCACGGGCACGTGCGCAGATGTAAAAAAAAAGTCTGCACACTTGCTGATGCTGCTCATAGTAATCGCAACAGTGTGTTCAATAAAATGGCGCCGGAGATCTCGTTACGTGCATTTGCAGACTCCAGCGCCATTTTATTAAAGACATAATTACTAATGCAATGTACATATGCCACCAACAGCAGCAATGCCAGCGTGGCATGATTTTTACATAAATAAAAGAGGGCATGCCATATAGGATGTAGGAGGAGGAATATACACCAAGGACCTGACCCACAAAGGTCCGCCTCGATGCACACACCAATCAAAGTGCAGTGCATTTCTGTAACTTTGATTACAGAAATTTCAGCAGCCAAGCATCTGATCTTTCAACAAAAGATATGCCTGGATTCAGCACCCTAGTGCCAGTTTGGCTCTGCCTTTACTTTATATCGCAAAATCCTGGTGGTTGGTTCCCT
Source organism: Anomaloglossus baeobatrachus (assembly GCF_048569485.1). NCBI lineage: Eukaryota > Metazoa > Chordata > Amphibia > Anura > Aromobatidae > Anomaloglossus > Anomaloglossus baeobatrachus. The sequence continues at coordinate 293,116,387 of NC_134353.1, forward strand.
TTAAAGAGCTTTTATCAAGTTTGGAAATTATCCCCTATCCAGCTTATCAATCGCTGGGACCAAAATGTAGTGTTTCAACTGTAATCAGATATCAAGATAGAGTAGAGCTAACCACTGTTTATAAGACCACAGATAACACATCAGGATTTCATGGTTGTTTAGTTTTCTCAAACAACACACCAAAGAGCTAAAGGGTGCTTTACACACTGCAACATCGCTAGCGATCTCGTTAGCGATGTGACACGCCAGATCGCAGATGCGAACTGCCAAGATCGCACGTAGGTCGGTTTAAGGCTCTGTGCGCACTAGACCGTTTTACCCGCGGATTTACCCGCGGATTTGCCACGGAAATTTCTTGAGAAATGTCTGCAATCTTTGTGCAGACATTTCCCAGCAAATTCTATGAAAAAAAAAAAATAGCTGTGCGCACTGTGCGGATTTTTCTCAAGAAATTTCCTTGAGAAGAATTTCTCGAGAAAATTTCTTGAGAAAATGAGCATGTCCATTATTTCCGCAGGTACCGTGCGGATTTCGGCAGTACAGCCTGCAAAATCCGCAGGGAACCACCCGCGGGAAAATCACGGCAAAATCGCGGCTAATCCGCGGCAAATCCGCATGCGGATTTGGTGCGGATTTTTTCCGGAGGTCCGGAAATCTTTCACTCCCAGAAGTTTCTCAAGAAATTTTCTTGAGAAACTTCACATTTAAAGTGCGCACATAGCCTTATAGCGCCGGTCACATGTGCGATCTCGGCAGATCAAATCTGTGATCTGGCGTGTCACATCACTAACGAGATCGCTAGCGATGTCGCAGCGTGTAAAGCACCCTTTAGTCTGGATGACAGTTTTTATACTCATAAACCTGCTGATTTGGCCATGACGAAAAAAAAAAGTTCACCAGTAGTACTGGCTATAAAAAAAAATAAATAAAAAAAAAGGAGCGCCAACAACTCCCAATAGGTGGAAAGTAAACTAAGCAGTTACAGGGGTTCTTCAGTTTTATCATTCGCTTTCCATTTTTTTTGTTCCAGAAAACTAGTCGATCTTAGGGTATATTACATCTGCACACTGTAAAACCTAAGGAGCAAAGTTCACTCTTCGACGTGACATTTGGCTCCGGCTAACAGAATCTTGATCATAATACTCCCTCTAGTAATATAAACTCATAAGATCCATTTAGAGAGGTTATATAAATCAGGCACACCCTTCTTCTATGTTTTATCATAAGTTATGATTCATAACTTATGAAGAAGGCAGTTTTTAGAAATGTAGGGTAGGCATTTATTACCAAGATCATAATACTCATATATGGAAATGTCAGCTGGTTGGAGCAGTCCGATTTCAAAATTCTTATGTATCCGAAATCCGATTTCAAAATCTTCATTATTAGGAACCTGCAATAGAATGTTTAAGTAGCATATGTAAGTAATAAAAAACACAGGTTCACTAATAGAAAAGAATAAAAGTATGTTACCTTCGTCAGGTACAGCACGACGGTTGCGTTAGATGCAGTGCTGTATGTTTCAAATTTCATAATGTAATTTTCCTCCTTATTTGCCAACTAAAACAAAAAGGTCAAACATTTAATATTTTGCTTTTTTGCATTCCAGCGTTCATAACATTTTCTTTTCTTCATAAATGTACAAGCTTTTTGTGGTACAACTTGTTTTCCTTTTTTAATTTTGTGCATGTGAAGTTTTTGTACATACACAATTTATATGTACTCTGCAACTATAGCAATATGGTCTCATAGTTCAATGGATCCAGTGCTGCCCATATGAGCTTTAGAATGGATACTGCAAAATCACTGAGACCAGCAAGGTGCCCCCTAGAGATGAGCAAATCAATCTGATGAGGATCAACTTTCAGTCGAATTTCCTGACATTCACAAGTCCTCACAAATTCAAACACTTTGCCATTTGATAGGATAACAATGTCCAATGCCATTTCACACACTACTGAAGCATCAGCGATGGGGCTAATGACTCTACCACTTAATGCTCTGCAGCTATGTCATCACATAGTTGTAGTGCAGCCAATCAGGGGCTATCACAGCTACTATAAAAGAGGATGGTTGGCCAAGGAGCACCGTTTTATGTTTGTACACTGTAAGGATAGGAGGTTAGCGTGCACAGCTCATTGTACATGGGAATAGAAAAAAGCTTATATGTGGTGTACTTGTGAGGGTGGCTTGAGACAGTAGTGGCGGGCAAGGGGATCCCTCCTGTAGTCTGCACCCCAGCCACTCCCACTAAGCAAGGGGGTTCATAGTTGCGGTGGTCCTGGCTTTGAGTGTGGTCTTTGGGGGTACAAGTTATACCTTGTTTTAGGCAGTCTAACAGACCAGGAATAGACATAAGCAGACCTGCGGAATTTTGGCTCAGTGGATTCAGCCAGACTTTAGATAAAGTTTAGTTTGGGACACAGACTTGACCTGAACCCCAATGGAAGTCACTAATTGGGCCGTTCGAGTTTCTGCCCACATGCAACCAGCCATAAACCTCAGGTTCGCTCATCTCTAACTAGGACCTACTGTATCAGCAGGGGAGTCACCGACACAGACTCAGTTCTTTTTTAACAGTCTTTTGCTAAATGTTACGCATAGTATTTTCAACATATCGATACTTTAAGCACAACACTTGAAAACATTCTTTAAGGTATGCCTCACTTTAGGGCACACTTTTTAGTATGCCTTATGATGTCAGATGAATGGCCGGAAATCCTGTGCCTGCACATTTTGCCTGGTGTCTCTCCCCTACACTGAAGTTGCAGTGATTCCGCAGAACCTGCACATATCAAAATTGAAGGCTGCTTATAGAAGGGCACAGTCTTCAATTTTGATGTGCACAAGCGCTGGGGAGTCACAACACAGATAAAGCATGCTTCAGCACCCAGCCATGCGCTTATCTTGGCTGTGTATCAAAATAAAAGGGACCCCTTGTGGCTTTTAAAAAAAAAAAAATATTTAAATAAATAATTTTAAAAAACATGTGTGGTCCCCTCTAATTTTGTTACCCAGCCATTATAAAGCTGACAGCTTAGGGCTAGTATTCTCAGACTAGGGAGACCAATGGTTATTGAGACCCCACCCATCCTAAAAATAGCAGACTGCAACGATCCAGGATTGTCGAATTCATTAGATGCGACAATTCCAGAACTTTACCTGGCTCTTCCCAATTGCCCTGGTGCAGTGGCAATTGGTGCAATAATTGTTAGTGACAGCTCACAGCTGCCACTAAGCTCTAGATTAGTAATGGGAGGTGTCTATGAGACCCCCCCCAATTACTAATCTGTAAGTGAAAATAAATAAACACAAACACTGAAAAAATCCTTTATTTGAAATAAAATACAAAAAATATCCTCTTTCACCCCTTTATTAACCCATAAAACACCCCTGCAGGTCAGTCATAATCTACACAAGATCCCACGATGATTCTAGCTCTGCTACATATATACTGAAAGCGCAGCGTGCAGGCACAGAACATGATGGTAATACTATGTCATGGGTGGTGGTGGACCATTTCAGCTAAATTGTTCATTTGATCCCACTTCAAAAGTTGCCTACGGCTAAGAGTTTAGTTATATTGTTCATTTCTCATATTATTAAATTAAATTACAACATTATTTCTGATGGAAGAATTAAGTTTTTGGCAAGTTTTTGGCATACTGTTTGCTGCAGATTGGGTATCAAACTATTGTTTTCCTAAGGTTATCATTCTGAGACTAATAGTCAGATAGAGAGGATGAACCAAGAGGTAGAAGAGTATTTAAGCTGTTTTGTTTCGTCTTATCAGGAGGACTGATTGGAATTTCTGCCACTTGCTAAATTTGCTCTAAATAACCATTCCTCTAGTTACCAGACCATGCATTTCATTTATGGTGTTGCTTTTAATCGTTTTTTTTTTTGTTGTTTTTTTTTAAATTTCCAGGTTTGCAATCCTCCATGCCGAAGGAGGAGAAATTTGCTTCCTGATTGAACAAAGTCTAGAAAGAGGTCGAAAGGGATCTTTTAGTAACTAGTTACGGGGCAAAAAAAAAAGTGCTAATTGCAGATGTAGGAAGGCCCCTATTTTTTAGGTGGCTCTCCTCAAAAATCTGTATGTATTAAAGTGGCATCTAAGAAATTTGCTCCAAAATTTGTAAGTCCTTATAAGATTATTGAAGTCTTGAGTCCTGTGACGGTTAAACTGCAATTCAATTCTGGGTTCCAGGCGTGTCAGGTACTGTTTCACCAGAATTAGGCAAATCAGTGACAAACTCCATGGACAAGTGGGTCCAGGGCTGTGACGGAACCTCATTAGGCAAGAGATAAACCGCTGGGGCTTAACAAGAGGCTTTAGCCCTGGCACAGACTCTGCATTTACAGACATACCCAACAACATCCTTATGAGCATTTTGCTACCAAAAGGACCTGGAAAAAGATCTCCAAGTGGCAGAAGAACCCAAATACCCTTTCAAAATGGAGTCATGCACTTTATTTGTGCATAAAGTTTGTTCAAAGGAAAACCCTCTGTTGCACTCTCCTGGGAAGGAAAACATCTGGCGCACTCCCCTGTGAATCCGGCATGCGCCGTTTGAGATCTACCCCAGAGCACCCACCACCACCCCCTCACTAAGAATCTTGACAGGATTTTTGTCCTGCAACTCTGGGGGGACAAAGCTACAAGACAAAGCACCAACCTTATCCTTCTTCGATCCATGGAGATAAGTAAGTCACAGTAAAATCAAACCGGGCAAATAAAAGGCCCATCAAACCTGTCTGGTGTTTAAGCAATTAGCTGTGTCAACTTACAGCAGATTTTTAGGACCAGTAAGTACTGTTACCTTCAGTGGCGTAACTAGAGTTTGATGGGTCCTGGTGCAAAATTTGGACCGGGGCCCCCCCTCCACATACACCGACACTTAGGGTACGGGAAAATGACACTTACACTCAGGGTACAGGATAATGATGCTGCAATTGGCTTTTACCCACAGCACCCTGGTTTCCCATGATCTGAAATCCCTCTATCAGCACCCAGCTTTCCCATGTTCTGATATCCATCTTGTCCTTGGCACCCAGCTTTCCAATATCAGAGCATAGGAAAGCTGGGTGCTGAGAGAAGATATACAGCAGAGCATGGGAAAACTGGGTGCCGAGGGAAAGACCCCTTTTCCCGCAACAGAAAACATTCCCATCCCATGCTTGTATCTTTGTCCCCCTCGTATATAGTTCTTTAAATACTATAATGGCCCCCGCATAGCCTTCCATATAGTATAAAGGGTCCCACATAACCCTTCGTATATTAGAATACACCTCCATAGTCCTCCATTTATTATAATGCATTTCCCATAATTCTCCATGTATTATAATTCACCCCATAGTCCTTCATATATTATTCACCCCATAGTTCACCATATATTATACTGCACCACATAGTCCTCCATATATTATAATGCACCCCCATAGTCCTCCATGTATAAAGTAGCCCTCATAGCCCTCCGATTATTATAATGAATTTCCATAATTCTCCATGTATTATAATTCACCCCATAGTTCTCCAAAGATTATACTGCACCACATAGTCCTTCATATTTTATAACGCACCCCTATAGTCCATGTATAAGGTAGCCTCCATAGTCCTCCATATATTATAATGTAGCCCCCATAGTCCTATATGTATTATAATGCAGCCCCAAAAATTTTCATTTTGTATTATGCAGCCCCATACTCCTCCTGTATAATGCACTCCTATATTCAATGTATAAGGTGTCCTTCATGTTTATTATGCAGCCCCATAGACCTTCATGTGTCATGCAGCCAGCCCCCCAGGGCCTCCATGTGTCATGCAGCCAGCCCACCCAGGGCTTCCATGTGTCCTGCAGCTAGGTTTCTCTTACTCACTGATTGATAAAAAAAAAAGTACTCACCTGTCTTCTTCTTCCACCGCTGCTCTGTCCTCACCTCTACTTGTTTCACCGTGCTCGTCCTCACCTCTTTCCTAGTTCCCCCTTGGCTCCGGTCGGCGTCCTCCCGTCCTGCGCTGTGCGCACTCAGCCCATCAGTGGCACAGGAGTGATGTCACCGCGCAGGCACGGGGGAAGAGCCAGCCGCTCTATGCAATATCATAGCAGTGTGCGATGATAGGGGCCCAGTGCTGCCGCCGATGACACAGGGCAGGGGGGCCCGGTGTCAGCGGCGGCGACCAGGTCATATAGCGGCCACGTGATCTGCGGCAGAACAGCGCAGCAACTCTCACAGAAAGGAGCTGGCTGCTGATCTGCCGGGCGGCTGCGGGCCCCTAACCTCCCGGGCCCGGTCGCAATGGCGAACACTGCGACCGTGGTAGTTACGCCCCTGGTTACCTTATGTCTAGCCACCTCCAACTAATGTCTCTATTCCTCAAAGGCTCTTAACCATCAGAATATCATTGTCACCTATATCATAATTTGACTCCACTAGAGAGAGTTTCTGGGAATAAAAAGCACAAGAATGAAGGTACCCATTCTTTTTTTATTTGCAAAAGAACAACCCCCATCCCCACAGAAGAAGCATCTACCTCAAACACAAAAGGTGGACCAACTTCTGGTTGACTGAGAACAGGAGCCTTAGAGAAGGCTGTCTTGAGGGCAGAAAATATACAAAATTGAAAGCTGCACACTAAATTCAGAGAAATATGAACAAGCATAACTGCTTTATAATACATAAGGAATGAAAAATGCAATTAGCCATATGAAAAATTGAAAAAATTGAAATGTGACATTTCATAACTGCTGAGGATTATTTGAAAAAAGAGATATTTAGCTAATGTATTGATCAATTCATTACTGCCCCATAACCAACTTCACGGTAATCTCTTATTTATGGGGTCCCTAACCAAATGTTACCTCTATATGCGGTTAACACCTGCTTGTTTGTATGGGTACCTAACCAAATGTTACCTCTGTGCGGTTGAAGCCTGCTGTGTATGGGAAGCAAGGGACCTGGCTATATAGGAAATTGAATAGACCTGGCTAAAGGATGGGACTGGTTCTCAGACAGAAAAAACTGCATTACAATTAGAGATGAGCGAACCGGTCATGGATCGGCTTGAGCTTGGTTCGAGTTCGGGGCGGTCTGGTTCGAGTTCGGGTCGGCGAACCGGTTCGGCGAACCACTCAAACCCATAGGAAACAATGGGAGGCAATCACAAACACATAAAAACACATTATAAATGTACACATACAGTTAATAAACATTGCCATAACACTTACCGGTCCCCGGGATGCGTCCTGCACTCTGTCTCCTGCCGCTATTCCTCCCGATAATCGCTGCGTCCTCGGTAACCAGCAGTGATGACAGGACCTACGTGATGTCATCAAAATAGCATGAGCCAGTCACGTGTCTGTTATCTCATTGGCTACAGACTGGTCACATGGCTAGACGTCATATCCTGTCCTAGGTCCTGTCAGTGCATCTCCAGTACGCGGTGATCGTTTCTGTATCGCCGTGTACCGGCGACATGCTCTGGCACACGGTCGTCTCCCCGTTCTGCTTCCCCGTTCCCTTATTGACCGGCTGACACAGCCGGTCAATAACGGAGATAACCGTTGCCATAGCAACGCGCTTGGTAGCAGTGACGTCACCGCTACCACACGCAGCGGCACCGGAATCACGTGATCGGAGCAGCGTTGCTATGGCAACCTGTCGTGTGGTCACTCTCACAGAGTGATTTCTGTACGGACCACAGCGCCCTTTCTCCCATGCTGTCTGATGGAGCAGAGCTGCATGTGTTGAGAAAGAAGACAGAAGACCATGGATCATGGAGGCCTGAGAGGGGGTAATAAAGATGGAATCTCTAAGTGTGTCTGTGTATTTATTTCCATTAAAGTATTTTTTTTCTGTGTGGTGTTTTTTTTTTAACCCTTTATTGGAGATTCTTAATGGCCGGGTCAAACTTGACTGACATTAAGAATCTCTGGCTTAATACTAGCTAGTAATACAAAGCCAGTATTAACCCTTATTACCCAGCAAGCCACCCGGCTTCAGGGCTGCTGGAAGAGTTGGATACAGCGCCAGATGATGGCGCTTCTATGAAAGCGCCATTTTCTGGGGCGGCTGCGGACTGCAATTCGCAGGAGAAGCGCCCACAAACCTCGGGCTAACCTGTGCTGCGGATTCCAATCCCCAGCTGCCTAGTTGTACCCGGCTGGATACACAAATGGGGTGAAGCCTACATCGTTTTTTTTTTTAATTTCATAAAATTCATGAGTTATTTAAAAAAAGGCCTTCCCTATATTTTTAGCTCCCGGCTACTCATGGGTACAAATAGGCAGCTGGGGGTAGGGGGCAGCCCGTAGCTGCCTGCTGTACCTGGCTAGCATACAAAAAATATGGCGAAGCCCACGTAATTTTTTTGTAGTTTTTTGGCAAAAAAAATAAAAAATGCTTCCCTGGATTTCCCATTCCCAGTGAAGGTAACACCAAGCAGGGGGGTTAGCAGCCAGTAGCTGCTTGGATTATCCTTAGCTAGCAATACAAAAAATGCAGCGGGAGCCCATATATATTTTTTTTAATTATTTATTTAAATAACTAAAAACAAAAAGGGCTTCCCTGTATTTTGATTGCTGGACATCACAGTGCTGTAAAAATAAATCTTTAGAAAAAAATGACGTAGCGCTCCACGGTATTTTTATTTCTCAGCGCAGTTAAAGCAGACAGCTACGGGTTGCCACCCCCATCTGCCTGGCGTTACCTTGGCTGGCAATCAAAATACAGGGAACCCCATTAATTTTTTTTATTTAAAAAAATAGTTAAAAAAAAAGACGTTGGGTCCCCCCATTTTTGATAGCCAGCTAGGGTAAACCACAGCTGGCAGCTTTACCGTGGTTGGGGATCCAATGTGGAGGTCACCCCAGGCTCTTTTTTATAATTATTTTATAAATAATAATAATTACAAAAAAAAGTAGGGTCCCCACCCAAATTGGATCACCAGCCAAGGTAAAGCGGACAGCTGTGGTCTGGTATTCTCAGGGTGGGAAGGTCCATAGTTAGTGGCCCTTCACAGCCTAAAAATAGCAGACCGCAGGCGCCCCAGAAGTGGCGCATCCACTAGATGCGCCAATCCTGGCGCTTCACCCCAGCTCATCCCGTGCCCTGGTGCGGTGGCAAACGGGGTAATAAATGGGGTTGATACTAGCTGTAAGGTCACCTGACATCAAGCCCAGCAGTTTGTGATGTCATGGCGTCTGTCAGATACCCGACATCACAAACTGTCAGTACTAACAAAAAAAATAGCCAAAAAAATGTATTTGAAAAAACAGTCCCCAAAAAATTTCCTCTTTCACCAATTTATTGTAAGAAAAAAAATAAGGGGGTCCCACGACGACTCTGGACTGTCTAGAATATGATGGGGACATGCTCAGGGAAAGTATCCCCCATTTTCTAGGAGTACAGACCCTCCATGTGAGGAGTGTGGGTGCAATGAATCTGCACCCACTCTCCCCGGGTCCACAGCAGCAGAGTCCATGTCGTAACTGTTGCTACCAAAGCTGCAATGCCCTGCTCATGAGGTAAGGGCATGCCTAATCAGGAGAACTATTCTACATTTCCAAATATTGGTATTTGCTGATATTATTGCTATTCCACCTACTATATATTGGGGATAGGATCTTGGAGATGGAATAAGTCCAGTTATCCAGCTGAATGAATACTAAACAACAGTGCTCGCTATTTAGATGTGTTTTTTGTGGCATATAACGGACTCTCATGTTTGGTAGTCGTTCAGCAGGGCAACTATAAAATCAAATACCTCCATTTGGAAATGTAGTATAGCTCTCCTGATCAACTATGTTCCTTACCTCATGAGCAGGGCATTGCAGTAATAATAATTTATTCATTTATATAGCGCTATTAATTCCATAGCGCTTTACATACATTGGGAACCCTGTCCCCATTGGGGTTCACAATCTAAATTCCCTATCTGTATGTCTTTGGAGTGTGGGAGAAAACCCATGCAAACACAGGGAGAACATACAAACTCCTTGCAGATGGTGTCCTTGGTGGGAATTGAACCCAGGACCTCAGTGCTGCAAGACTGCAGTGCTAACCACTGAGCCACCGTGCCACCCATTTAGCTTACAGATGCATAACCACCACTCACTGTGTCTGAACACAGGAAGCTGAGCTGACAGCTGCTCTGTGCATGCGGCAGCGTCTATTGTTAAGGAGAGGGCCGCGGGGGATCAATGCTGCACAGGTACACCGGGCAACACCGGTGGGGTTATAGGGGGTGACCTGGCAGGGCCTGGGGAGGAGTTTTGTGTCACATGTGTCATGGCACATGCGACAGAAATCAGAGGAGTAGGGTGAATGCGGCCGGCGCGCTGCTATGCGCGCGGCCATCTTGGATTTCCGGGAGGGTGTCAGGGGGGGCACTTTGGCGACATCGGGGGACCGGAGGGGACCGGGGTGGAGATTTTTCATGTTTGTTCATTTGTTCATGCCAGACGGGAGATAAATAATTTTTTACCGGCGCTGTCAGTTACTGTAACGTGATCATCGGTATACGGTGTATACCGGTGATCACGTGAGCGGAGACCGGAAAAACCGGCCTAAATCATGATCTCCAGGGTCTCAGCTACCCTCTAAACCCCGTAGATTTTTTGACGCTGGGGGGCGCTATTCACTTATTTCTGCCTGCTGTTTATAAACGGCAGATCAGAATAAGACTACATTCACACGACCGATCCGTTTTTGCGGTCCGCAAAAAAACCGGTTAGTTTTTTTTACGGGTGCATCCGTGTGGCATCCGTTTCTGTTCCATATACGGTCCATATGTCATCCGTGTACCTTCCGTTTGTTTGCATACTGCAAAAAAACAGAAGGAGGGAAAAAACATAAATTTATTCAGGATCTGTGACGCCCTGGACCCCCAGGAGTCACAGGTAACAACACACAACACCACACACCCCCACCCCAGTGAGGCACCAGCAGCCAACAAGTCCTGACCACCTCCCTCAGGTCTAGCCAGGCATACCAGGTGGGCGGAGCCAGACGGATAGGCACGCCCTCTGAGGAGTCAGCTGGCCTGAGGCAGGGAAAGGACAAGTGAGTCGAGTGGGGAGAGGAGTAGTGAGAGGAGTAAAAGTGGCGAGCTGAGAGTTAGGGGCCTAGGACGGAGCCTAGGACCCCTTGGAACGGTCAGGCAGGCAGACGGTGGTGGCCGTCTGCAGGAGTCCGGACAGGGACTGAACTGCAGAACCGTAGAGATCGAGAAGAGGGTGGTGACCCTTCGGACCTGAACCGGGGAGCTAACAAGTCAACCGGAGCACCAGGCAGGGTACTCAGACCCCGTTCTACCCCAGAAGCAACCAGGCTCAGACAAATCTACTGATTGTGGTCTGGACCTCAGGGGTTCATTCCCACCCAAAGTCCCGATAGACGGCTACAGCTCACCGATTCCGGATAAGAGCCACCGCCAAGGGCCAGAGATCCAAAGGGCCAGCACCTGCGGACAAAAGGGCTCCTCCGGTACCCAAAATCCGGGGAGCGGACTACCGTTGCTGATGCATAGGAGTCACTATAGCAAATTTAAAGGTGCAGGAGAAAGGCGACATCACTAACCTCATTGGGGACACACGCAGCCGGCTGCGGGCACCGATCTACACCGAACTTGGTTTACCATTGACTCTGTGTGGTTTAATCGTGAGTACACCAGTGCCATCAGGCACCGCACCGCAAGCGAGCCCCTGCGTCCTGCAACCCCACGCTCCTGCCATCTGGCCTTGGGACCAACAAACCCCCTACCCACGGAGGGGTCAACACCTAGCTGCGACCCACCACCGATCTCGGATGAGCCCCCGCACCCTCACTGCAGCGGTGGTGCCCATCACCTCACCACGACCCGTGGGTGGTGTCACGAACTGCTACCGGTCACCGCGGCTCCGGCCATGAAACCGGTCCACCCCAAACCAAACAACCAAACCCCCCCTTTCCAGAGCGACGTGGCCCCCGGTCCGGAGGCGCTCGAGCCACCAACAACCCGAGCCCAGATCCGAGCGGCTCGGCGGAGAGCAGCCGAGCCCCCAGGGCGGTACAGATCCATAGCTTCAACCTACATGAGGCAGTCACATGTTCACTCCAGTGCCATTTTCTACTGCTTTTCACAGCGTAGAGCGCTCTGGTGATTTTCTTGTGCTTGTACACTTCATATCAGTCTTTTCTGTCATTATAGTGGCAGAAAGACACATAATGTCCCACTTTCCTGCATTTTGTATTTTGCACCCTTTGGTGCCTTTCATGTGGCATTAAGGGGTAGAGATGAGCGAACCGGTCGCAGTTCGGATCGAGGTCGGTTCGCCGAACGGAGCTCCCGTTCGAGTTCGGTTCGTCGAACGTTCGACGAACCGAACTCGAACCAATAGGCTATAATGGGAGGCAATCACAAACACATAAAAATGCATTATAAATGTACACATACAGTTAATAAACATTGCCATAACACTTACCGGTCCCCGCGATCCCTCCTGCACTCTGTCTCCTGCCGCTATTCCATCCGATGATCGCTGAATCCTCCCGGTGACCGGCACTGCCAGCAGAGATGCAGGACCTATCGTGACGTCAAAATAGCCATGTGACCAGTCACGTGGCTATTATCTCATTGGCTACAGACTGGTCACATGACTATGACGCGTCATGTAGGACCTGCGAGTGCATCTCTCCGGTACACGGTGCACATTTGCTCTAGCACACGGTCGACTCCCCGTTCCGTTAGGGACCGGCTGACACAGCCGGTCATTAACGGAGATCACCGTTGCCATAGCAACGCAGTTAGCGGTGACGTCACCGCTAACCGCGGCTCCGGGAGCACCGTTGCTATGGTAACGCGTCTGTCAGCGTTACCGCTGTTACCGCTAGCAGCACTGATCACTCACGGAGTGAAGGCTGCACGCTGCTTCTCATGCAGCTTTCACGGAGTGAATGCTCCACGGGAAGCAGCGTCTTCCCCCATGCAGCAGTGATGGAGCAGAGCTGCATTTGTTGATCGAGAAAGACAGAAGTCCATGGATCGTGGAGGGCTGACAGGGGGTAATAAAGATGGAGTCTCTAATGTGTCTGTGTATTTATTTCTATTAAAGTATTTTTTCTCTGTGTGGTGTCTTTTTTTTAACCCTTTATTGGAGATTCTTAATGGCCGGGTCAAACGTGCCTGACATTAAGAATCTCTGGCTTAATACTGGCTAGTAAAACAAAGCCAGTATTAACTCATGATTACCCAACAAGCCACCCGGCTCCAGGGCTGTTGGAAGAGTTGGATACAGCGCCAGATGATGGCGCTTCTATGAGAGCGCCATTTTCTGGGACGGCTGCGGACTGAAATTCGCAGCAGAGGCGCCCAGAAACCTCGGGCTAACCTGTGCTGCGGATTCCAATCCCCAGCTGCCTAGTTGTACCTGGCTGGACACAAAAATGGGGCGAAGCCCACGTCATTTGTTTTTTAATTATTTCATGAAATAAGTGAAATAATTAAAAAAAACGGGCTTCCCTATATTTTTGGTTCTGCTCTTCTCCATACAGACAGACAGCAGCTGCAGAACTACAAGGCTCAGCATACTCCATCAAGGACTGTATGCAGAAGTTTTTTGCCCCCTGAAAAAATTATGTGGGCTTCGCCATATTTTTGTATGCTAGCCAGGTACAGCAGGCAGGTACGGCTGCCCCCAACCCCCAGTTGCCTATTTGTACCCGGCTGGGAACCAAAAATAAAGGGAAGCCCTTTTTTTATTATCTCATGAATTTCATGAAATAATTAGAAAACAAATGACGTAGGCTTCGCCCCATTTTTGTGTCCAGCCAGGTACAACTAGGCAGCTAGGGATTGGAATCCGCAGCACAGGTTGGCCTGAGTTTTCTGGGCCCCACTGCTGCGAATTGCAGACGGCAGCCGCCTCAGAAAATGGCATTTTCATAGAGGCGCCATCTTCTGGCGCTGTATCCAACTCTTCCAGCACCTGCCTGCTATACCTAGCTAGCATACAAAAATATGGCGAAGCTCACGTCCTTTTTTTGTAGTTTTTTGGCAAAAAAAATAAAAAATGCTTCGCTGGATTTTCCATTGCCAGTGAAGGTAACACCAAGCAGTGGGGGTTAGCACCCAGTAGCTGCTTGGATTACCCTTAGCTAGCAATACAAAAAATGCAGCGGGAGCCCATATATATTTTTTTTAATTATTTATTTAAATAACTAAAAACAAAATGGGCTTCCCTGTATTTTGATTGCTGGACATCACAGTGCTGTAAAAATAAATCTTTAAAAAAATGACGTAGCGCTCCGCGGTATTTTTGATTCTCAGCGCAGATAAAGCAGACAGCTATGGGTTGCCACCCCCATCTGCCTGCCGTTACCTTGGTTGGCAATCAAAATACAGGGAAGCCCAATAATTTTTTCTATTTAAAAAATAGTTAAAAAAAAAAAATGACGTTGGGTCCCCCATTTTTGATAGCCAGCTAGGGTAAAGCAGACGGCTGTAGCTGAAAACCACAGCTGGCAGCTTTACCGTGGTTAGGGATCCAATGTGGAGGTCCCCTCAGGCTCTTTTTTATAATTATTTTATAAATATTAATAATTACACAATAAAAGTAGGGTCCCCCCCAAATTGGATCACCAGCCAAGGTAAAGCGGACAGCTGTGGTCTGGTATTCTCAGGGTGGGAAGGTCCATAGTTATTGGGCCTTCACAGCCTAAAAATAGCAGGCCGCAGGCAACCCAGACGTGGCGCATCCAATAGATGCGCCAATCCTGGCGCTTCACCCCAGCTCATCCCGTGCCCTGGTGCAGTGGCAAACGGGGTAATAAATCGGGTTGATACTAGCTGTAAAGTCACATGAGATCAAGCTCAGCAGTTTGTGATGTCATGGGGTCTATTAGATACCCAACATCATAAACTGTCAGTACTAACAAAAAAAAAAAAAAATCGACAAAAGAAATTTATTTGAAAAAACAGTCCCCAAAACATTTCCTCTTTCACCAATTTATTGTAAGAAAAAAAATAAAGCGGTCCCATGACGACTCTGGACCGTCTAGAATATGGGGGGGAGACACTTAGGGAACGTATCCCCCATTTTCTAGGAGTGCAGACCCTTCATGTGAGGAGTGTGGGTGCAATGAATCTGCACTCACTCTCCCCGGGTCCACAGCAGCAGAGTCCATGTCGTAATGGTTGCTACCAAAGCTGCAATGCCCTGCTCATGAGGTAAGGGCATGCCTAATCAGAAGAACTACTGTAGAGGAAGCTCTGCTCACTGGTATATAGGTGCTCAGAGGTAATAATAGATAAAATTAGTGAGTAACCTCGGCACTCTAAATCTCCCAGACTAAGTCAGTAAGTCACAACGGATAGTAATGCAAAATCACTCTTTATTGGTCCGTATTAAGAAAAAAAAAATTTTCATAAGCATATATGTTTTTGTCCAAAACAAGTTACAAATGACGTTTCGGCCTGAGCCTTCGTCAGATTGGACTTATCTGCATGTAATCATGAAAAATGACAATAATCAGTATCACATAAGAGTGAGAGAACAATAACATAAACTCGAACAATGTAGAGGTACAATTGGGATGCAGCAAAAAAATTGCAACACAGCAAGAAATGAAACACATGATACAAATGTCATAATACAGTACAAGGACAATATAGTAATGACAAATATGGGGTCAGAGTAGGCTTAGACAGCTCTGATACGAAAGAGATGTCAATCATAAAGTAACATGTGCAGTAGGTGTAGAGCTACAGTATGCATGGCAGAGCTAATGGGTAGACCGACCATAGAAAAAGAACGGAGAAAAAGTGGAGAAAAAGTGGAGAAAAAGTGGAGAAAAAATGGATAAAAAGTGGAGAAAAAGTGGAGAGAAAGTGGAGAAAAAGTGGAGAAAAAGTGGAGAAAAAAATGGAGAAAAAGTGGAGAAAAGGTGGAGAAGAAGTGGACAAGAAGTGTTTGTTCATGCCAGATGGGAGATAAATAATTTTGTACCGGCGCTGTCATTTACTGTAACGTGATCATCGGTGTACGGTGTATACCTGTGATCACGTGAGCGGGGACCGGAAAAACCGTCCTGAATCATGATCTCCAGGGTCTCAGCTAGCCCTGAAACCCCGGAGATTTTCTGACGCCGGGGGGCGCTATTCACTTATTTCTGCCTGCTGTTTATAAACGGCAGATCAGAATAAGGCTACATTAAAACGACCGATCCATTTTTGCGGTCTGCAAAAAACAGTCCGTTTTTTTTCACGGGTGCATCCGTGTGGCATCCGTTTCCGTTCCGTAGATGGTCCGTATGTCATCTGTTTGTCATCCGTGTGCCTTCCGTTTTTTTTGTGTACTGCAAAAAAACTGAAGGAGGGTAAATGCATAAATTTACCCAGGATCCATAGCTTCATCCTACATGAGGCGGTCACATGTTCACTCCAGTGCCATTTTGTTCTGCTTTTCACAGCGTAGAGCGCTCTGGTGATTTTCTTGTGCTTGTACACTTCATATCAGTCTTTTCTGTCATTATAATGGAAGAAAGACACATAATGTCCCACTCTCCTGCATTTTGTAATTTTGCACCCTTTGGTGCCTTTCATGTGGCACTAAGGGGTGCTTAGCTTTGTATTTAGCCAAAAAAATGAAAAAAAAATGACGTAGGGATCCCCCTAGTTTTGTAGCCAGCTAGGGTAAAGCAGACGGCTGCAGCCTGCAGACCACAGCTGGCAACCTCACCTTGGCTGGTAATCCAAAACTGAGGGCACCCCACGCTGTTATTTTAAATTAAATAAATAATTAAAAAAAAAAAAACACGTAGGGGTCCCCCCAAAATTGGATCACCAGCCAAGGTAAAGCAGACAGCTGGGGTCTGATATTCTCAGACTAGGGAGGTCCATGGTTATTGGACTCTCCCCAGCCTAAAAATAGCAGGCCGCAGCCGCCCCAGAAGTGGCGCATCCATTAGATGCGCCAATCCTGGTGCTTCGCCTCAGCTCATCCCGCGCCCTGGTGCGGTGGCAAACGGGGTAATATATGGGGTTAATACCAGATGTGTAATGTCACCTGGCATCAAGCCCTGGGGTTGGTGAGGTCAGGCGTCTATCAGATACCCGACATCACCAACCCAGTCAGTAATAAAAAAAAATAGACGACAAACACATTTTTATTTGAAAAAACACTCCCCAAAACATTCCCTCTTTAACCAATTTATTAGAAAGAAAAACAAATCCAGGTCTGGTGTAATCCAAGGGGTTGCCATGACGATCCACACTGTCCCAGTCAATGAAGAGCAGGATGTTCCCCATTGGCTGGGAGAGCAATGCAGTGACCTGAGCTAACATCAATGGGTCAGCCCAGGTCACTGCAGGGGATGACAAGTGCTGCTGTCAGCGAGGTACATTACCTGCGCTGATCTCCTGCACTGCTGACAGCACTTGTCACTGAGTTCAGCACCGCCGCCTTCACAGCCAAGTATCGCGAGAGGCCCGTGACGTCACCGCTAGTCAGTCTCGGGTCGGAAGCGAGAGAAGGTGATGTGACAAGCGGTGGCCATGGAGGACAGTGATAGCGCTGAGGTCGGGATGGCGGGACTTCATCACTGCAGGTAAGCCGAGCGGGACCATGTGTGCAGAGTGTGTGTGCAGAGTGTGTGTGTGTGTGTGTGTGTGTACGTGTGTACATGCCGCGGGCAGGAGGGGGCGGAGCGAGCTGAGCGGGCAAGTGTGGGCTTCCTGCACGTAACTAGGATAAACATCGGGTTACTAACCGAAGCGCTTTGCTTGGATACCCGATGTTTATCTTGGTTACCAGCTTCTGGCAGGCTGCCAGCGATGTCTCCTGCACACTGTAGCTGTAAAAAGCCCTGCTTTTTGCTGCTAGAACCGTTCTCGAACGTATCTAGAACTATCGAGCTTTTAGCAAAAAGCTCGAGTTCTAGTTCGATCTAGAACAGCCCCCAAAATCACTCGAACCGCGAACTGGAGAACCGCGAACCGCGCTCAACTCTACTAAGGGGTGCTTAGCCTTGTATTTAGCCAAAAAAATGGAAAAAAAAATGACGTGGGGTTCCCCCTATTTTTGTAGCCAGCTAGGGTAAAGCAGACGGCTGCAGCCTGCAAACCACAGCTGGCAGCTTCACCTTGGCTGGTAATCCAAAACAGAGGGCACCCCACGCTATTATTTTAAATTAAATAAATAATTAAAAAAAAAAAACCACGTGGGGGTCCTCCCAAAATTGGATCACCAGCCAAGGTAAAGCGAACTGCTTGGGTCTGATATTCTCAGACTAGGGAGGTCCATGGTTATTGGACTCTTCCCAGCCTAAAAATAGCAGGCTGCAGCCGCCCCAGAAGTGGTGCATCCATTAAATGAGCCAATCCTGATGCTTCGCTCCAGCTCATCCCGTGCCCTGGTGTGGTGGCAAACGGGGTAATATATGGGGTTAATACCAGATGTGTAATGTCACCTGTCATCAAGCCCTAGGGTTCATGATGTCAGGCGTCTATCAGATACCCGACATCACCAACCCAGTCACTAATAAAAAAAAATAGACGACAAACACATTTTTATTTGAAAAAACACTCCCCACATTCCCTCTTTCACCAATTTATTAGAAAGAAAAACAAATCCAGGTCTGCTGTAATCCAAGCGGTTCCCATGACGATCCACACTGTCCCAGTCAATGAAGAGCTGGATGTTCCCCATTGGCTGGGAGAGCAATGCAGTGACCTGAGCTAACAACAATAGGTCAGCCCAGGTCACTGCAGAAAAGGCATTTATTGCCTAGGTTGACCAAGTGGGAAAGTCTGTTTCCTTTTTAGTCATGTCAGTTACAAGCTTGGCTATGACCAAAGAGTTCCGTAATAAATGTCCGATAATACCTAGAAACCTCTGCAATGCTTTAAGGTTACTTGACCCAATCAAAGATACCTTGTACCTTAACATGTTCCATCCAAAAACGGGGTTTTGGTGCAAGGTGATTATAAATAGCCTCACCCAATCTGCCATAGGATAGAGCCAAAATAGGATAGTGAGAAACACCTGACAGAAAACCAAAGTAAGAAAAACAAAAGGTAAGAGAACCATCAGCAGCTGGACAGAGACCAACCAGTCTGTGGCTCAGCAGTACAGATCAGCAAATTCGTGGAAGTTCGGTTTGGCAGGTGCAGCTGAACTGTACCTCCATGGGATCGGACTTGGACCAAACCCCAATGGAAGTCACTGATTGGCAGTTCGAGTCACTGCCCACATACAGCCTGCCATAAGCAAAATACTTCCGGTGTAGGGTGGGCAGGGTGTTTCCATTTTTTGGGGGGTTTGCACACTATATCCGCTCACGCTGTTCTTACTCCCAGTGCGAGATGTTCAAACACTGCAAGCATCTCACACTGGGCTGAGCAACGAGCATACCTGAGCACACCGATGCTCACGCAAGTGGTCAGCATATGTAAAGCACTCAGCAGAGAAAGAAATTCATCACATGACAAGAGGTCACTGGATTAAGTCCCAAAACTGAGGCATGACAAGTATAGTAACAATCTACCAGTAAAAGTCCAAATGAATGTGTTGTGAAGTCACTCTGTTTTTTTGGACTAATTCAGTCATCGTACATCAAATCCATCTTGGCCTGATGCAATCCTGAAAAGTGCCCCTTCTTGGCCAAAGGGTTTGCACATCTGCTTGGAATTTTGCTTTAAATGTATCCAATAAAAGTTATATTTTAAATATATTTTTCTGATTATTTTTTCTTTTGAAAACAGCATTGTAGCCTTGTTATTTTTCTGTTAGATCATTCTTTATTGGGATTTTTGGTGAGTGTGTGGGACCCACCGCTTTTCTATCATGCATGCTATGCCTGTCACATCTTCAGCATTCAAATATGACTCTCTTTATTTGGTTTGTATTATGACTGGGCATTATACAGTATATGTTTCTAGTTTAAGTACTTGGGCATATACTCACCCAATTGCTGTGTGGTATTCTATGATATTCACATGCATTTTATTTATATTGCTGATCATTTCCAATACCTTGCTTGCCTCATGTGATATGTCACTCTGTTTGATTGCTGTGTATGCCTTCTCATATTATTTGTGGTGTTTTTTTCTGATTTACCTAATTTATATTTGATGATGTCGGGTGGTCTCACTTTCTTTGTTTGGATTTTAAATGTTTTTAATGTTTTTCTGTGTTAAGTCTGCTTTACATGCAGCGACATTGCTAGTGATGTCGCTCATGAAAGCACCCACCCCCGTCGTTTGTGCGTCACGGGCAAATCGCTGCCTGTGGCGCACAATATTGTTAGTCCCCATCACACGTACTTACCTGCCTAGCAACGTCGCTGTGGCTGGCGAACTGCCTCTTTTCTAAGAGGGTGGTTCGTGTGGCGTCACAGCGACGTCACACGGCAGGCAGCCAATAGAAGCGGAGGGGCGGAGAGCAGCCGAAGGAAAGACACGCCCACCTCATTGCTGGAGGACGCAGGTACGGTGTTGTTCGTCATTCCTGGGGTGTCACACATAGCGATGTGTGCTGCCTCAGGAACGACAAACAACCTGCGTCCAGCACCAGCAACGATATTTGGGATTTGAATGACGTGTCAACGATCAACGATGTGGTGAGTATTTTTGATCGTTAGCGGTCGTTCGTACGTTTCACACGCAACGACGTCGCTAACGAGGCCAAATGTGCGTCACGAATTCCGTGACTCCAACGACATCTTGTTAGTGATGTTGTTACGTGTAAAGCCCCCTTTAGTCCAGTGCATATTTACCTAATAAAATTTCTATTTTCTGGTGATCCCTGTTTTTTTGTCACTTTCGCCTTTTGTCTCACGTTTGTTCTAGTTTTCAATGATATAATTCATTTTACTATATTATGTACTGAAAAACAGAAAGAAAATTCCAAATGTTGTGGAATTTACTGATGACGTGGGGTATAAAAACTGTTTTTGGATTTGTTTTTACCGTGTTCATTTTGTGGTAAAAATGACCTAGCAACATGATTAGCTTATGTTGTGAAATTTCTAAAACCATTAACTTTTTTTTATTTATCCATTGGTCATTGGTAGACCTTTGTTAAGGTTTTATTTTTTTGTGTCGCAAGCTGATGTTTTCATTGTTACCATTTTGAGGTACGGTCTACATTTTGATTGCTTCTTCCTGCATTTTTATTATTTAGTTATTATTTTTTTTTTTACATAGGTGTTTCACATAGGAGTGCTATCTGTTTTTTTTTTGTTTGTTTGTTTTTTACGAATAACACTCATACCTATGACAGTCTTTGGGGCTGTTTACATAGAAGTGCAGAATCATGTCCGATATTGACCCGAGTATCGGATCAAAATCAACAATGCACATCTATGACTCCGTTCAAAAATTGAACTGTGGTTGTATGCCATCCATATTCTGTACTCCATTTTTCACAGACTTACAGGAGAAGGTGGAGAAAGTTTTTTTGTTGTTTTTTTTTTTCTCATCAGGAAACTTTGACCAAACTGATGAAAATCATTGGTGAAACTTGGTCTGTTTTTCTCATATCAAAAAAATCACTGACATCTGAATCAGATCTCAGGAAAAGTTGCAAAGCTCCAGTTACCCATTACAATGTTAAAAATCGGACAGCAAATGGACTGCACACTGAGGTCATCCATGGAGGATTTCGATATGTGACTCGGATCAAAAATGGATATGTCTCCATAATCTTTTTTTGTGGCTACATTGTGTGCATAAACCTGGAAATGTGATCAGCTTCATAGACTTTCATGAGTATGTAAAAAACTCGAACACGTAACAGACATATGAATTTGGCCTCACTGTGTGCTTACGTCATTGTTTTTCACTATGCTATTCTTTGACAAAACTTAGATATCACTGTTTCAATGTTTGGAGGAGAAACGATAGAATATAGGCAGAATATTCTCCATTAACATTGGAAAACACATAACAAGCAAATTAACATTTTCTAAATCAAAATTGTACTGTTTTAAGTGCTCTACCACTTTTAGATCTTCAGTGTTCGGTGTGAAGCCTGAGAGCATGGTGATTTCCATCAGGGTCATGGTAGCAGGTAAATCACCATGGTACCTGCGTAAAAAATAATAATAGTCCAGCTTAGTCTTAATCCATAGTCATTGATCTTAAGTAATTACAAAACTGAAAAAAAGTGATTTGTTAATAAATATATCTGATTAGTATCATGCATTATTTCTTATGTTTATGTCCACAAGGGACTTATGTATTAAAGTGAATCTGTCAGCAGGTCTTTGCTACCTCATCTGAGAGCAGCAGAAGGTAGACAAAGAGATCCTGAATTCAACGATGTATCACTAAGATTACTGGGTGCAGCCATTCTGACACAATCGGATTTTTAAATTCAGCCATGTAGCAGAGCTAGGAGAGCTGTCCCGCCCATAACAAGCTCTCTATAGAGAGTGTACAATGATAGTGAGGTGTCAAAGAGAGGAGAGGGTGTGCCATACTGCTGTGCATGTAACATTGTAGTCTAAGATATGAGAAGTCCTGCTGCATAAATAAACATAGCAAATAAACAGATGGACCTTGACAAGGTCATTCTTGAATTCTCTGTGTAAACCTTGCTGTTTTCAGCTTACATAGCCAAAACTTGCTGACTGATTCCATTTAAAAGGTACCTGTATCACAGTTTGGCTGCACGATTGCAGCCAGATATGCTTTAGTGTTTCAGAGAAAATATTCCTTGGTTTTCGGCTACAGTTCCTGGTTGGATACTCAGATTAATGTGTATTGCTGTGTGGGTCACTGCTTCATCATGGAGAATAGTGGGGTAGGTGGTGAAGCACATTAAATAGAAAGAAACGTTGCCTACGTAATAATCAGTAACAGATGGTCACGACCAAGGAAGTAACAAGGAAATGACCTGTGAGAGCAATCTGCATCCAGGTCATGATGCCGTGCACAGAACCCTAAGGAGTGCCCATGGGAAAGGGTTATAGCATGTGCACGGTACGGCACATTCTATTTGTAGTGGGTACTAACAATATCAGAAAAAGCACATGCACAGAGCCATTGAGGTTGTCTGGAGGCGAGTGTCATTTGCTCAAACAGGCGTATTGCGCAAGTGCAGAGTGACACTTTATGATATAGGATAGGATATGCAGTCAAAATAAATGAAGCCAGTGGTACTAATGTATTGCATCTAAAACAGTGTCCAACAATAGGTAAGATAGGTGGTAAAGGATACAACAAGCCGCATGTGTGTGAACAAGGTCATACACATTTGCCAGACCGGATGAGAGTGAAAGTAGGATATGGAAGGTTATACAAACACCAGCTTTTAACAGCATATCGATTGCAAAACAAGGCCGAAAAAATGGGAAATACACATAAATAATTCTTTAAATGGTAAGCCTTTAAGGCTATGGTCCCCAGCTGGACCTTCAAAGAATATTTTCTCTGAACCATCAGAATATTTCAAAGCAAAAATATATCTGGCTTCCACCATGCAGGCAGGCTGCGAACCATGCTGCTCAATTCACCAGACTTGATGCCTTAAAAGATTAATGTCAATGGTATAATGCAAGAAAATTATGACATTAACAGAATTTCTGCAATTTAGAGCAATATATTATCCATAACTCATTACAATAACATTAACTACTGTACTTAAAGCAGCACTCCAGATACTTTTTTAGATATACGGAGAGTTAAGGCTATACTAATATGAAATAATACTGTAGTGTTTTTATGTACAGTATCTTAGCTGATGTGACACTTCCGGGTTGTTTGCCATCTTGATACAGTTAGGTCCAGAAATATTTGGACAGTGACACAAGTTTTGTTATTTTAGCTGTTTACAAAAACATGTTCAGAAATACAATTATATATATAATATGGGCTGAAAGTGCACACTCCCAGCTGCAATATGAGAGTTTTCACATCCAAATCGGAGAAAGGGTTTAGGAATCATAGCTCTGTAATGCATAGCCTCCTCTTTTTCAAGGGACCAAAAGTAATTGGACAAGGGACTCTAAGGGCTGCAATTAACTCTGAAGGCGTCTCCCTCATTAACCTGTAATCAATGAAGTAGTTAAAAGGTCTGGGGTTGATTACAGGTGTGTGGTTTTGCATTTGGAAGCTGTTGCTGTGACCAGACAACATGCGGTCTAAGGAACTCTCAATTGAGGTGAAGCAGAACATCCTGAGGCTGCAAAAAAAGGAAAAAATCCATCAGAGAGATAGCAGACATGTTTGGAGTAGCAAAATCAACAGTCGGGTACATTCTGAGAAAAAAGGAATTGACTAGTGAGCTTGGGAACTCAAAAAGGCCTGGGCGTCCACGGATGACAACAGTTGTGGATGATCGCCGCATACTTTCTTTGGTGAAGAAGAACCCGTTCACAACATCAACTGAAGTCCAGAACACTCTCAGTGAAGTAGGTGTATCTGTCTCTAAGTCAACAGTCAAGAGAAGACTCCTTGAAAGTAAATACAAAGGGTTCACATCTAGATGCAAACCATTCATCAATTCCAAAAATAGACAGGCCAGAGTTAAATTTGCTGAAAAACACCTCATGAAGCCAGCTCAGTTCTGGAAAAGTATTCTATGGACAGATGAGACCAAGATCAACCTGTACCAGAATGATGGGAAGAAAAAAGTTTGGAGAAGAAAGGGAACGGCACATGATCCAAGGCACACCACATCCTCTGTAAAACATGGTGGAGGCAACGTGATGGCATGGGCATGCATGGCTTTCAATGGCACTGGGTCACTTGTGTTTATTGATGACATAACAGCAGACAAGAGTAGCCGGATGAATTCTAAAGTGTACCGGGATATACTTTCAGCCCAGATTCAGCCAAATGCCGCAAAGTTGATCGGACGGCGCTTCATAGTACAGATGGACAATGACCCCAAGCATACAGCCAAAGCTACCCAGGAGTTCATGAGTGCAAAAAAGTGGAACATTCTGCAATGGCCAAGTCAATCACCAGATCTTAACCCAATTGAGCATGCATTTCACTTGCTCAAATCCAGACTTAAGACGGAAAGACCCACAAACAAGCAAGACCTGAAAGCTGTGGCTGTAAAGGCCTAGCAAAGCATTAAGAAGGAGGAAACCCAGCGTTTGGTGATGTCCATGGGTTCCAGGCTTAAGGCAGTGATTGCCTCCAAAGGATTCGCAACAAAATATTGAAAATAAAAAATTTTTTTTTGGGTTTGGTTTATTTGTCCAATTACTTTTGACCTCCTAAAATGTGGAGTGTTTGTAAAGAAATGTGTACAATTCCTACAATTTCTATCAGATATTTTTGTTCAAACCTTCAAATTAAACGTTGCAATCTGCACTTGAATTCTGTTGTAGAGGTTTCATTTCAAATCCAATGTGGTGGCATGCAGAGCCCAACTCGCGAAAATTGTGTCACTGTCCAAATATTTCTGGACCTAACTGTACCTTTTCATATGATTCCTAATTACAGACATTTCACATGAGGCAGAAGACAAAATGAAATCTGCACAGTGATTATATAGCTTGTATATCTCCCACGAGTTCCTTAGTTATATGGGGACCTACAGAGGGGCAAAAAAGGCAGAGTTGGGAGAAGAGGGCTCTGAGATCTGCCAGGAGGGATTTGATAGGTGATGTCATTCTGTGGTTTATGAGAAGATGGAAACTGACTTCCTGTTCACACTCATTTGCATGTACTGGCCTGGTAGTCTCATGATGCAGCTACCAATTATGAAGAGTTCAAAATGCATGGATGCAACTGAGGTGGAACAAGTTACATACTGTAGATGGAATATTATTGATGAGTTCTCTTTAAAATTTGCTGGAGTGATAATTTAATTGTTGTTACCATAGTAATTAGGATTTTGCATAATATGAACAATACCTTGTTTTCAAGTGGAGAGTGTATGTATCAGCTTTGGTTTCTGTTGTGGGAAAACAGGTACATGTGATGATGACGAAACACAACAACAGAAAAGACAGAAAAAGGCTACAAAGATAAAAATCAATATGAAAGTTTCAGAGCTGAATTCAAACTTCTGCTTATTGAACAGTCAACTGCCTTGTAGTAATGCCCAATTCGCTAAACTACCTTGTATAATGCAGCGCACAATAATTAAAATACTGTATAAAGCTTGGTGATAGCGAACTCCCTTCTAAAAAAATCTTTTAAAGGTTAGTGGAGGCCTTCCCCTTATGTTTGGGGCCACAAACTCCTTACTGCAGCCACATAAGGGGGAAATTGCCCTTGTTCTTTAAGGCCTCTTTACACACTGAGACTTTCTAGCAATCCCACCAGCGATCTCAACCTGGCCGGGATTGCTGGAAAGTCTCTAACAGTCGCTGGTGAGCTGTCAAACAGGCAGACCTGGCCAACGACGCAGCAACGATACGGACCTGCAGAACGAACTCGCTGGAAAGGGAACACTAGCACGTCTATGGGCTGGGTCGCTAACAATGTCATTGTAACGGTATCAAACACACCGATACATGCTGCGCAACGGGAATCAAAGGACCAAAGAATGGTCCTGAACGACTTGTAGCGATCAGCGACCTCACAGCGGGGGCTAGGTCGCTGATGCGTGTCACACACTGCAATGTCACTGGGGAGGTCGCTATTACATCACAAAACCGGTGACGTTACAGCGATATCACTAGCGATGTTGTGGTGTGTAAAGGGGCCTTTCCACAGACTACAAGATTATTGAAACAATGGAAACAGGTAATTCAGCAACTCTAAACTCCTGTCCGAAAAAATGCCCGAGTTTCCCCATTCAGTTCCATTATACTGGATTCTTGATTCAAGCCAATCTGACCTGCTCCATTTGAGTACCGAGCACCCGAGCATGGTAGTGCTCTCTCTTCACTAGATTTATGGTACTAATACATGGCAAAAAAATAATGAGTTTTGAAAACACTATTCCTGTAGTTTCTCAGAATTCAAAAGATTATACAAAGTTGCAAGTTGGTATATGTAAAAAAAATACAATAAACCAAAATATTTATAAAGCCAACTGTAGTGTCACAATATGCTGACATTTTACTCTTCCGTACCATATGCATAAGTAGGCCAGATTTGTGTTGGGGGACATAATACAGGCTACTCTACTACCTCTAAAGTGGTGTACAGCGTAGCTGTTGTACCCCTGTAGACATTAGCCCGAGCTACCATGATTTCACTCCTGACTTATGGGACAAGTATTACCCCACAGCTTACCGTGTGATTTCACTATAGCTTCCAGTGAAAATCCATTGCATTGGTGTTCTGCATTCAATAAGGCTTGGTAAACTGTCATTACCTAAGAAAAAAAGCAAATATTAGTTTCGTAATATAAAAATTGTTGATCCATTTTGTGAAATGACTTCCTTCCACTTTGAATAATGGACGCAACAGGCAAAGTCACATTGTGATGGAAAGTAGGTAAGAGTTTCCTATATTTGTCACAGCAAGGCCACTATGCACATTTACACCTTCACCACCCGTCAATTTTCCAAGAGCCATAACATTTTTCTTTTTTAGTCAATATAGCTACCGGTATATGAAGGCTTATTTTTTGTGGGATGAGTTGTACTTTTCAATGACACCATTCATTTTGCCAAGTGTAGTGAAATTGCAAAAAAAAAAGTGCAACTCATTTTTTTGATTTTTTTATTTACCATATCCACTATGAGGGGCTGCTGATAAGTCTTTGGCTTTGTGATCTTTTATTGTTTCTATAATAACAAATGTTACATCACATGAAAGCCTGGTGTGTCTAATATATGTTTTCAAAATTTTAAGTTTGTTGCTTATGGCAACAGTGTTTTACGCACGCGGGAAAACAAAATGTCGGAGCATAATGCAATTATTGACAGCAACTGAGAGCAGAGGAGTGATAAAATTCTTGTTTCTGCAAGGAAAGTCCACTAAGGATATTCATAGTGATATGTCGCAGACATTGGGAGATCAATGCCCTTCATATTCCACAGTTAAGAACTGGGTTGCCAAATTTAAAACAGGCCACTTCAGCACCAATGATGAGGAACGTCCTGGACGACCGAGAGTGGTTGTTGTTCTTGAGATCGTCGATGCTGTGCACAACCTCATACTGGGGAATCCATGAATTTCAGCTAAAGTAATAGCAGACATCATGGGGATTTCCTGTAACCGTGTTTGTGTCATTATCCATGAACATTTAGACATGAGGAAGCTATCTGCAAAGTAGTCCCCAAATGTTTGACAACAGATCGAAGAAGCATGCGAGTGAAAACTTCCCGGTCCATTTGTCAGCGTTTCCGGACTGATAAGAACTTCCAGGATCAACTGGTCACTATGGATGAGACCTGGATTTATTTGTAAGACCCTGAAAAGAAAGAGCAGTCAAAAGAGTAGAGGAACAGTGGTTTTCCTCATCCTAAGAAGCTCGAGGTGCAAAAATCAGCCACTAAGGTGATGGCGTCTGTGTTCTGGGATAAGGAGGGTGTGCTGCTTGTGGACTACCTTCAAAAGAGTTCAACCATCAATGCAAGGTATTACATAGAACTTTTGGACCAATTGAAGGCAGCTCTGAAGGCCAAAAGGCATGGCAAGCTGTCTAAAGAAACCTTGTTCCTGCAAAACAACGCCTCTGCCCACACAGCACAAGCGACCATGGCAAAGGTGGCAGAGCTGGGCTTCCAGCTGGTTGACTACCCACCTTTATTCACCAGATCTAGCTCCCTCCGACTATTATCTGTTTCCAAACCTGAAGAAACACTTAAGGGTACCAAATTTCACACCATTTCTGATACCATGGCTGCTACGGATGCCTGGTTTAAGGCACAACCGAAATCCTTCTATTTGCTAGGCTTACAGAACTTGGAATACCGATGTAAAAAGTTTGTTGACATCAGTGGAGAGTATGTGGAATAAATGTAAAGTTTCATCATCCTATCTCGTTTCTTTCTGGGTAAAGCCAAAGACTTATCATCAGCCCCTCGTATATGGTAAAACTAACATGTCAGCATGATTCCCCAAGTCAGTACAAGTTCATAAATACTATCATGTATAGTTTTACTTTTATCTAAGTGGTGAAAAGAAATTCTGCCGTTTGTAAAAAACAAAAAAAGAAGAAAATTTGTGCTTTTGTCGCCATTTTCCGAGACTTGAGGTGTTCTCATTTTTTGGGCTCTGGGGCTCATTGTTTGCTTATTTTTTGCTTCTTAAGCTGACGTTTTTAATTATTCCATTTTTGGGTAGATGCAATGTTTTATGTGTAATCTCAGTTATTGAAATTTTATATGACAAGAGTGAACAGCTGAAGGCATCATTTTCAAGTAATTCAAAACCGAAGCCTGAGAAAAAAATCTGTTCCAAAGCCATAAACATCAAACATTAAGATATAACATGTCATTTTATACGCTATTTGAGGTCTCAATGTTAAATTAAAACAAGGAACTTAACAAGTCATGTAAATTAAAAAGAAAAAGCTAACCGAGAGAAAGTAGGAAGAGAAGAAAAGGGCAGAAGAGAAAGAGAAAGGGGAAGAGGAAAAAAACAAAAAAAGAGTAGATAGGAGAAAAAGAACAAGGAAGGGGGAGACAAAAGAAGGAAAAAGAGGGGGGAGAGGCTGGGAGGAAAGCGGACAGATATTTACAGTATGAGGCATATCTATGGGGGCGTAATCGGGTGTATTCAAATGGGATGGCAGAACTATATGGCCTCGAAGAGGGATCTGAATGCAAAAGAGTCAAGAAACAAAACCCAAGGGCTCCAGATCTGTACCTGTCAATTGAACCATTATTTTCAGCCATTAAATTCTGCATTTTGTAGAGATTAATCATCTCATTGAACCATTCCTCTAAGGTTGACACCCTCGGGGATCGCCATGCATGCAGGAGTCAGACAAAATGTCAGCAGACTCCTGTTCTAGGTTTTAATAGGCCACCTGAGGAGTGCCAGTCATGTCCCCACTAATTTTGTTATAAACAGAAAAAACAGACTCTCAAAATGGTCTGATGATGTCGCAGCCCCACCATATATGAAGCATTGTGCCTTTTCCTTTGTCACATCGCCAACATCTGTCAGATACAGAGGGAAAAAAGGCATATACTATATCTGGGCATCTGTACCAATGGGTAAGTATTAGTGACCAGCGGACTCGCAGATAACTGGGAACAACCTTTCCCATTACTGAGATAGGAAATGGCAGTTGTTACTGATGAGATTCTATGATGATGGCAGAGGAAGGAGCTAGAGGCAGAGCTCCGCCCCCTCCTCCCTCTTCCATCTACATAGAATCTCATCAGTAACAACCGCCATCTCCTATCTCAGTAATGGGAAAGGCTTCACCAAATACAGATTTTACCTCAGAATTGAGAATTTTGATAATGACTGACCAATTCTGGCAGAGAAAGAACCAAATTTGTCTGATTTAGATATATTACAACGTTTCTCATTTTCATGTGTACTACTGATTTATCAAGTAAAAATGAAAATGACAGTTACGCTTTAAATATTATGAACTATATCACTATCTTACTAGCGGAAAGATTCAAATTCTGAAATTGGCAACTACAAAAGATATAAATCTAAAGGGGGCTTTACACGCTGCAACATCGCTAATGCGGAGTCGTTGGGGTCACAGAATTTGTGACGCACATCCGGCCGCATTAGCGATGCCGTTGCGTGTGACACCGATAAGCGATTTTGCATCGTTGCAAAAACGTGCAAAATCGCTAATCGGCGACATGGGGGTCCATTCTTAAAAATCGTTACTGCAGCAGTAACGAAGTTGTTCCTCGTTCCTGCGGCAGCACACATCGCTGCGTGTGACGCCGCAGGAACGAGGAAGCTCCCCTTACCTGCCTCCTGGCCGCTATGCAGAAGGAAGGAGGTGGGCGGGATGTTACGTCCCGCTCATCTCCGCCCCTCCGCTGCTATTGGGCGGCGGTTCAGTGACGCTTCAGTGACGTCGCTGTGACGCCGCACGGACCGCCCCCTTAGAAAGGAGGCGGTTCGCCGGTCACAGCGACGTCACCGGACAGGTAAGTATGTGTGACGGCTCTGGGCGATGTTGTGCGGCAAGGGCAGCGATATGCCCGTGTTGCGCAACAGATGGGGGCGGGTACCCTCACTAGCGATATCGGGACTGATATCGCAGTGTGTAAAGTAGCCTTTACTCCAGAATTGGTTATTCTTTCCATAGGATTAGAAGAATATGAGAAAAAGTATAGATACATTGTCTGTCACATTTTCTTAGTTATTAAGAATTTATTAGCAGCCAACTGGAGAGAAGAAAGAATACCATCTATTTCAGAAGTTACGGACAGAGTTTCAGCTCATAATTTATATGAGTATAATATTGCGTTAAAAGAAAAAAACTATCAAAGATATAAAATAAGATGGTCTCTTTTGTCCCAGAAATACATGCCAAACCTTGTTTTGACTTAGTTCCTTGACATTATCTAAATAATATAAATGTAATATGTTATTTCCGAATGTGTTTATATACTGTGCTAAATGAATATGAGTTTATAATCTTGCTTGACTTTGAAAGTTAACGAATTGCCTCAACGTCTTCCTTCTTCCCTTTCTCCTCCCCCTTTATATTCCCTAACTCCTTCCATTCCCACTTCCCCTCCAATACCCCTTCCCATCCACTTTTAGCCTACCCTTTCTTCCCTTCCTCTTCCCCTTCTTTGTTATTTCAACAATATTTTTAAGAATGCATTTTAAAAACTTCAATTACCCCCTCCCCTATTATTGTAAACCCCTTAAAATGTATTAAAGTATACAAATTCTGAAATTGGCAACTTTTTTCAATTTTTTTTAAATGTTGTTTTGACAAATAATGATAGAATATCCAATATCTTCCAAAATTTATCCCTATCATATAGTAGTGTGGATCATGGAAAACCAGTCCACTTGGTGGAACAATTTTTTTAAAATGTAGTACTTATGAGGAGCTAAGCAAGATACTATATGAGGGACAGTGGGGAACATGATGCTGCTATTGGGAGCTGTTTGGTCTATCATACTTTGTGGGAGGCTTGAAAGTCATCATACCAGGTTGGGGACCTAATACCGCGTGAGGGGGGCAAGAGGAATGTCATGTTGTGAATGGGGGCTGTGAGGAATATCATGTTGTGAATGGGTGCTAGTGGGTCCATCATTCTGTGAGGCTCATCATACTTTTTGAGGGGGCTGTGGGGACATCATACTGTATTAAGGCTGTGGGTGACAATATACTTGTGGGAGCTGTGAGGTCCATTATACTGTGTGTGGGACAGTTGGGTTAATTATACTATGCATGAAAGCTGTGTAGTCCATCATACTGTAGTGTGGACTATTGGAGGATAATACTATATAAGGGCTTTGGGGTCCATCATTTTGTGTGTGAGGGTCTGTATGGGCCATTCTACCATGTGTAGGACTATTGGGTCCATTATTTTCTAAGTGAGGGGGCTGCATGAGTAATCATATTGTGTGGGAACTATGGGGGCCATCATACTGTATATAGGGAGGTATAGTGGGCTATCAGTGTGGAAAGGGTTGTGGAGGCCATTATACTGTGTGGATGGCTGTGAGGGCCATATTGTGTGTGGGTGAACTACAAGGAAATCATACTATCTGTGGGGAACTTTGGGAGCTATTTTACTGTGTGAGGACATAATAGAATGTGCATGGAGCTGTGTAAGTATAATACTGTGGGAGGGCTATGAGGAAATCATACTGTGTGAGGGGCTGCAGGGGCTATCATACTGTATAGAATGGGGAGGGGCATCATATTGTGTTGAGACATCATAGAGTGTGTGGGCTGTAAAGGTGATTGTACTGTGTGTGGGTGGTTGATGGGGTATCAAAGGACATTATTACTTTTTAAGGGCACTCAGGGGCCAATATGACATGTTACATCTAGGCACCTAAGAGGTATTAATACCTTATTGCTGTCAAAGGGGCACACAGGAGACATTATTATTTTCTAGGGGCAAAATGTGAGCACAGTTACTTTCTATGGCACTAACAGAGGGCTTTAATATTTTTTAAGGGGGAATTTTACCATGTAAAAGCCACAATGATGGTGTTTTACTATGTAAGAAGCACAGTGGTAGCCAATATGATATGTGATAATAAGAAAGGAGCATTATTACCATGATACACAGCAGGTGCACTAACAAGGACTACGGTAATATGTCAGCAACATCTCAATATTGAGCTATCAGCAGAATGAGGAGTTTGTGCAAGTTGAGAATACAGTAGGTAGGGATGGATATAAAAATTTCAGAAGTCCCGGTTGCCTCACTCTGCTTTCTATCCTCTCCCTTCTCTGCACTACCCCTATTTCTCTAGATTCTGTGACTTCCCCTTGTTTTAATATCTTCTCCTTGATTTATCGTTTTATTGTTTCTTAAGGTTTTAAGTGATTATCTATGTACCATTTCTACCATCCATAGAATTTTGCGAAGCCTGCAAAGGCTTGGTCTAGCATTAACTTCTGATCTGTTTCATTTGCAATAGTATGGATGTATGTTCTAACTTTGTATTTCCTGGAAAATTAATAAAATCTTAAATTGGAAAAAAAATAAATTTGAGAAGTCACTTGCGTCTTTTTTTGTAAAATTTACAGATGATTCATGGTTGGATAAGTTATCAAGGAGGTTTGGGCAAGATAAAAATGACAAGGAAAAGTGAACAACTCCATCAGAAAAAAATCACCTTTATAATCTAATATAATTGAACTTTATTCTTTTAATATGTTCTACAGAACTGGTATTTACTACTTTATAGTCACATATAGTGAAAATATATATGGTGGTCTATATATTTTATTTTCTGATATAGTATTGTCATCTGCTGAGGTTCCCCATTACCCAATATGATTAGGCTATGTGCACATGCTGCGTTTTTTTGACGCTGCGTTTTTGTGCAGTTTTGGCCGCTAAAAACGCACCCGCGGCAAAAAAAGCGGCAAAAAAAGAATGCGTTTTTACCGCGATTTGGTGCGTTTTTGGCTGCGTTTTGCTGCGTTTTTGATCTCTGCGTTTTTCTGCGTTTTTCCAATGCATTGCATGGGGGGAAATGCAGAAAAACGCAGGAAAGAAGTGACATGTCCATTTTTTTTAAGTTCAAAAACGCAGCTTTAGGGTAAGTTCACACAGTGCGTTTTTCGCGGCGTTTTTGCGCATTTGTCGGGTGCGTTTTTGGCCTCAAAACTGCATGACTTTGCTTCCCCAGCAAAGTCTATGAGTTTTCATTTTTGCTGTCCACACACAACTTTTTTTTTTAAGCTGCGTTTTTGAGCTTAAAAAAAAAAAAAATGGACATGTCAGTTCTTTCCTGCGTTTTTCTGCATTTTCCCGCCATACAATGCATTGGAAAAACGCAGCAAAACGCAGAGATCAAAAACGCAGCAAAATGCAGCCAAAAACGGACCAAAATTTGCCGCGTTTTTTCCCGCGGGTGCGTTTTTCTGCGTTTTTAATGGCCAAAAACGCACAAAAACGCAGCGTTAAAAAAACGCAGCGTGTGCACATAGCCTAAAAAAAAGTTGTGTGCGGACAGCAAAAATGAAAACTCATAGACTTTGCTGGGGAAGCACAGTCATGCAGTTTTGAGGCCAAAAACGCACCCGAAAAATGTGCAAAAACGCCGCGAAAAACGCACTGTGTGAACTTACCCTTAGAGTGAGACACCATAGTTGTAAATACCTAGATTAAGGGCACGCTATCTGTGCTGAATCCTCAACTATGATAGCATCCTATAAAAATTAGGAGTGGTGATAACGTTCAAAGACAAATTACACAAGATGAGGGGTATTATGGTAATTGCAGATCAAAAACTAAATAGA
Organism: Anomaloglossus baeobatrachus; assembly: GCF_048569485.1. NCBI lineage: Eukaryota > Metazoa > Chordata > Amphibia > Anura > Aromobatidae > Anomaloglossus > Anomaloglossus baeobatrachus. The sequence continues at coordinate 293,151,162 of NC_134353.1, forward strand.
ATAAAAGTAACTTACCGTTATGGTACCTTTTCCAGTTCCTCTCACCTCAATATTAAGATTTTTATTTGCTGGAATCTGAAGAAAGGTAAGTGTTGTTTATAAATGAAAATAAATTGTATCTTGCATATATTGCAAAAGATTTCCGAAATATACATGATACACATAAACCTGCAGATATCACCACGTATTACATCCAAAAGAGAGACTGAATGTGTGGTGTGCCAAAATCACATTTAACAATAAAGTTAAACTATACAATCCTTATAATGTGCATGACACCAGTACTGAAGTATTCACAGCAAGGGCGTAACAATCGCTGTCACGGGGGTCCGTACATGACTGGGCCCATATATACCAGGATGGGCCCAGGATGCTGACATATATACCAGGATAGAACCAGAATGGAGAACATATACAGGTACATTTCAATAAACTAGAATATCATTAAAAAGTTATTTAAGTAATTCAATACAAAAAGTGAAACACATTTATTATATAGAGTCATTACACACAGTGATCTAATTCAAGTGTTTATTTCTGATAATGTTGATGATTATGGCTTACAGCCAATGAAAACCCAAAAGTCATTATCTCAGAAAATTAGAATATTATAGAAGACCAACTGAAAAAATTATTTTAAACTCAGAAATGTTGGCGCCTACTGAAAAGTATGTACAGTAAATCCACTCAATACTTGGTCGGGGCTCCTTTTACATGAATTACTGTATCAATGCAGCGTGGCATGGAGGCGATCAGCCTGTGGCACTGCTGAGGTGTTATGGAAGCCAAGGTTGCTTTGGTAGCAGCCTTCAGCTCGTCTACATTGTTGGGTCTGGTGTCTCTCATCTTCCTCTTGACAATACCCTATAGATTCTCTATGGGGTTTAGGTCAGGTGAGTTTGCTGGCCAATCAAGTACAGTGATACTGTGGTTATTAAACCAGATATTGGTACTTTTGGCAGTGTGGACAGGTGCCAAGTCCTGCTGGAAAATGACATTTCAATCTCGTAAAAGCTTGTCGGCAGAGGGAAACATCAAGTGTTCTACAATTTCCTGGTAGACGGCTGCGCTGACTTTGATCTTGATAAAACACAGTGGACCTACACCAGCAGATGACATGGCTCCCCAAACCATCACTGATTGTGGAAACTTCACGCTAGGCCTCAAGCAGCTTGGATTGTGGCCTCTCCACTCTTCCTCCAAACTCTGAGACCTTGATTTCCAAATGAGATGCAACATTTACTTTCATCTGAAAACAACACGTTGCACCACTGAGAAACAGTCCAGTTCTTTTTTTCCTTGGCCTAGGTAAGATGCTTCTGCTGTTGTCTATTGGTCATGAGTGGCTTGACATAAGGATTGCGACAGTTGTAGCCCATGTCCTGGAAACATCTGTGTGTGGTGGCTCTTAAAGCACTGACTCCAGCAGGAGTCCACTTGTGCACCTTTTTCTACCACACTTTTTCTTTCCACTCAACTTTCCATTGATATGCTTTGATAAAGCACTCTGTGAACAGCCAGCTTCTTTAGTAATGACCTTTTGTGGCTTACCCTCCTTGTGGAGTGTGTCAATGAGTGCCTTCTGGACATCTGTCAAGTTAGCAGTTTTCACCATGATTGTGAAGCCTACTGAACCAGACTATGGGATCATTTTAGATGCTTAAGAAGCCTTTGCAGGTGTTTTGGGATAATTATTCTAATTTTGTGAGATAATGACTTTTGGGTTTTCATTCACTGTAAGCCATAATCGTCAACATTAACAGAAATAAACACTTGAAATAGATCACTCTGTGTGTAATATATGCATTCCCTTTTTGTATTGAATTACTGAAATAAACTTTTTGATAATATTCTAATTTATTGAGATGCACCCGTATATACCAGGATAGGGAACAAATACATCAGGATGGGAGACATATATACCAGGTTTGAAGACATATATACCAGGATGGGGAACATACACACCAAGATGGGCCCCGGATGGTGAACATATATACCAAGATGGAACCAGGAAGGGGAACATATATACCAGTATGGGTCAGGGGTGAGGAACATATATACCAGGAATGGAAACATATAAACAAGGATGGTCCAAGGATGGGAACATATATACCAGGATGGATAACATACAGTTGAAAAAAGAAGTTTACATACACTATCTAAAAAGACACATATGAATATTTTTCTTACTGTCTGACATAAAATCAGAATACATTTTTCCCATTTTAGGTTAATTAGGATTACCAAAATTATATTTTCCAGATGCCAAAATAATGACAGAGAGAATATTTTAAGGCATTTTATTACTTTTTGCAAAGTCAATTGTTTAAGTACTGTACATTTCATTCGTATTTGGTACCATTGCCCTTAAACTATATGACTTGGGTCAAGCATTTTGGATATCCTTCCACAAGCTTCTCACAATAGTTGGTAGGAATTTGTGCCCATTCCTCCTGACAGAACTGGTGTAACTGAGCCATGTTTGTAGGTCGCCTTGCTCGCACCTGCCTTTTCAGCTCTTCTCATAAATTTTCAATAGGATTGAGATCAGGGTTTTGTGATAGCCACTCCAAAACATTGACTTTGTTATCATTAAGCCACTTTGTAACCAGTTAGGCAGTATGCTTCAGGTCACTGTCCATTTGGAAGACCCATTTCCACCCAAGCTTTAAGTTCCTGTCTCATGTCTTGAGATGTTGCTTCAGTATTGCCACAAATCTTCTTTCCTCATGATGCCATCTATTTTGTGAAGTGCACCAGTCCCTCCTGCAGCAAAACAACCCCACAACATGATGCTGCCACCCTCGTGTTTCACAGTTGGGATGGTGTTCTTAGGCTTCAAAGCGTCTCCCTTTTTCCTCCAAAACGTAACGATGGTCATTATAGGCAAGCAGTTCAATTTTAGTATCGTCAGACCACAGGACGTCTTTGGTCACGCAGCACAACACATCTGCTTTGCATAGAGTTGATCAGGTTGTAGATTGTGACCTGTGGAATGTTGGCCCACTCCTCTTAAATGGCTGTGCAAAGTTGTTGGATATTGGCAGGAACTTGAACATGGTGTCGTAAAAGCTGATCCAGAGAATCCCAAACATGCTCAATGGATGACATGTCCGGTGATTATGTTAGCCATGCAAGACAAAACCTTGAATGTTTTCAGCTTCCAGGAATTATGTACAGATCCTTGCAACATGGGGTCATGCATTATTATCCTGCAATATGAGATGATAGCCATGGATTAATGGCACAACAGTTGGCCTCAGAATCTCATCACAGTATCTCTGTGCATTCAAAATGGCATCAATAAAATGCACCTGTGTTCGTTGCCCATGATATACAACTGTCCATACCATAACTCCACCGCTACCATTAGCCCTTCGATTCACAATGTTGACATCAGCAAAACAATCACCCACACAACCCCATACATGCAGTCAGCCATCTACTCATGCAAAACAATCACCCACACAACCCCATACATGCAGTCAGCCATCTACTCATGCAGTGAAAACTGGGATTATTTCTGAAAATAACATTTCTACAGTGTTTCACAAGCAATCGAGTGAGAGCATTTACCCACTCAAGTTGGTTACAATGATGAACTGCTGTCAGGTGGAGACCTCGTTGAGGATGACGACTATGCAGATGAGCTTCCCTGAGATGGTTTCTGACAGTTTGTGCAGAAATTTCTTGGTTATACAAACCGATTATTGCAGCAGCTGTCTGGGTGGCTGGTCTCATATTATCTTGGAGGTGAAGATGCTGGATGTTCAGGTACTGGGCTGGTGTAGTTACACGTGTCCTACGGTTGTGAGGTCAGTTGGATGCACTGCCAGATTCTCTGAAATGCATTTGGTGGAGGCTTATGGTAAATGAACATTTAATTCATGAGTAACAGCTCTGGTGGACATTACTGCTGTTAGCATGCCAATTGCACGCTCCCTCAAAACTTGCAACATGTGTAGCATTGTGTGTGTGATACAACTGCACATTTTAGAGTGTCCTCTTATTGGGGCAGCCTAAGGCACACCTGTGCAATAGTCATGCTGTCTAATCAGCATCTTGATATGACACACCTGTGAGGTAGATTGATTATCGCAGCAAAAAAGAAGTGCTCACTAACACAGATTTAGACAAATTTGAAAGATAAAGGCCTTTTGTCTATATAGAAAAAGTCTTAGATCTTAAGGGCACTTTACACGCTACAATATATCTTACGATGTGTCGGCGGGGTCACGTCGGAAGTGACGCACATCCGGCATCGTAAGTTACATTGTAGCATGTAACAGCTACATGCGATTGCGATTGAACGGTAAAACGTTCATCGCATGCACGTTGTTCATTTCCTAAAAATTGAACGTCAGGTTGTTCATCGTACCCGGTGTAGCACACATCGCAGTGTGTGACACCCCGGGAACGATGAACAGATCTTACCTACGTCCCGCGGCTTCCGCCGGCAATACGGAAGGAAGGAGGTGGGCGGGATGTTTACGTCCTGCTCATCTCCGCCCCTCCGTCGTCGATGTGACGCCGAACGTCCCTCCCACTCCAGGAAGTGGATGTTCGCCGCCCACATCGAGGTCGTATGGACGGGTAAGTACGTGTGACAGGGGGTTATTCGTTTGTGCGACACGTTCAACAAATTGAACGTGCCGCACATTCGATGGGGGCGGCTACGATCACATACGATATCGTATGCTTAATTGCAAGGTGTAAAGCAAGCTTTAGACTTCAGCTCATGAAAAATGAGAGCAAAAATAAAAGTGTTGTGTTTATATTTTTGTTCAGTGTGTATACCATGATGAGGGACCATATATGTAATGCCGGCATCCCTGCAGGGATACCGGCATACTCACAGCCGCGACCGGCCTGTGTCCTCCCCCACCTCTTCACGTCCAAGCAAATTGTGTTAAGAAGTCAGTGAAAGATGGTGGAGGAAGTGTCATGGTTTGGGGAATGTTTTCTGCAGAAGTAGTTGGACCTCTCATACAGCTACATGACAGAGTGAATGCAAGTGTGTATCAAAACTTTCTTCAAAAACGCGTGGTTCCTTACTTGTGCTCATCACTCAATCAGCAGGCAATATTCATGCAGGACAATGCCCCCTGTCACATAGCAAAAGGGTAAAGCAGTTCCTTGACACAGAAAACATAGAAACAATGAAATGGCCCAGAGTGCTGATCCAAACAAAATAGAAAGCCTCTAGAAAATTCTTGGTGACAAAGTTATGGCCAAGAAACCCACAACAGTCAAAGAACTGTGGAAGAGACTGGAAGAAGAGTGGACCAAAATCACACCAGAGCAGTGTGAGAGACTAGTGCTATCCTGTGGCTGCAGATGTGCTGAAGTCATAAAAAGAAAAGGCCTGTGCACGTCCTACTGATTGGGGACTATTGTTACCTTCAGAAAATTTAGTTATAATCTTTCTCTGTGTTACAGTCATTGCTGTTCTTTAATTATGATCATCACGTTTTGGGCAAAATATAGGTTTTATATTGATAAACTTTGGATCTTTTGTAAAACACTGTCCTAGTGACATGGTGTACCCCTTACAAAAAATCTTCAAATGTTGATCAATATAGATTACATTATTTCTGGAAAAAAAGCAAGTGATTATATATTGTTCTCTAATTTTGATAACCAGTATACACTTAGGTCCAGAAATATTTGGACAGTGACACAATTTTCGCGAGTTGGGCTCTGCATGCCACCACATTGGATTTGAAATGAAACCTCTACAACAGAATTCAAGTGCAGATTGTAACGTTTAATTTGAAGGTTTGAACAAAAATATCTGATAGAAATTGTAGGAATTGTACACATTTCTTTACAAACACTCCACATTTTAGGAGGTCAAAAGTAATTGGACAAATAAACCAAACCCAAACAAAATATTTTTATTTTCAATATTTTGTTGCGAATCCTTTGGAGGCAATCACTGCCTTAAGTCTGGAACCCATGGACATCACCAAACGCTGGGTTTCCTCCTTCTTAATGCTTTGCCAGGCCTTTACAGCCGCAGCCTTCAGGTCTTGCTTGTTTGTGGGTCTTTCCGTCTTAAGTCTGGATTTGAGCAAGTGAAATGCATGCTCAATTGGGTTAAGATCTGGTGATTGACTTGGCCATTGCAGAATGTTCCACTTTTTTGCACTCATGAACTCCTGGGTAGCTTTGGCTGTATGCTTGGGGTCATTGTCCATCTGTACTATGAAGCGCCAACCGATCAACTTTGCGGCATTTGGCTGAATCTGGGCTGAAAGTATATCCCGGTACACTTCAGAATTCATCCGGCTACTCTTGTCTGCTGTTATGTCATCAATAAACACAAGTGACCCAGTGCCATTGAAAGCCATGCATGCCCATGCCATCACGTTGCCTCCACCATGTTTTACAGAGGATGTGGTGTGCCTTGGATCATGTGCCGTTCCCTTTCTTCTCCAAACTTTTTTCTTCCCATCATTCTGGTACAGGTTGATCTTTGTCTCATCTGTCCATAGAATACTTTTCCAGAACTGAGCTGGCTTCATGAGGTGTTTTTCAGCAAATTTAACTCTGGCCTGTCTATTTTTGGAATTGATGAATGGTTTGCATCTAGATGTGAACCCTTTGTATTTACTTTCATGGAGTCTTCTCTTTACTGTTGACTTAGAGACAGATACATCTACTTCCCTGAGAGTGTTCTGGACTTCAGTTGATGTTGTGAACGGGTTCTTCTTCACCAAAGAAAGTATGCGGCGATCATCCACCACTGTTGTCATCCGTGTACGCCCAGGCCTTTTTGAGTTCCCAAGCTCACCAGTCAATTCCTTTTTTCTCAGAATGTACCCGACTGTTGATTTTGCTACTCCAAGCATGTCTGCTATCTCTCTGATGGATTTTTTCTTTTTTTTTCAGCCTCAGGATGTTCTGCTTCACCTCAATTGAGAGTTCCTTAGACCGCATGTTGTCTGGTCACAGCAACAGCTTCCAAATGCAAACCCACACACCTGTAATCAACCCCAGACCTTTTAACTACTTCATTGATTACAGGTTAACGAGGGAGACGCCTTCAGAGTTAATTGCAGCCCTTAGAGTCCCTTGTCCAATTACTTTTGGTCCCTTGAAAAAGAGGAGGCTATGCATTACAGAGCTATGATTCCTAAACCCTTTCTACGATTTGGATGTGAAAACTCTGATATTGTAGCTGGGAGTGTGCACTTTCAGCCCATATTATATATATAATTGTATTTCTGAACATGTTTTTGTAAACAGCTAAAATAACAAAACTTGTGTCACTGTCCAAATATTTCTGGACCTAACTGTATATACTAGAATGGGGAACATATACACTAGAATGAGGAACATACAGAGAAGGAAATAATTCTTTGATCCCTTGCTAATGTTATAAGTTTGCCCACTGACAAAGATATTATTATTTTTATTATTATTATTATAGCGCCATTTATGGTGCTTTACATGTGAAAGGGTTATACATAATAGGGACAAGTACAATAATCATAAACAATATAAGGCACAGACTGGTACAGGAGGAGAGAAGTCCCTGCTCGCAAGGGCTCAGAGTCTACAAGGGATGTGTGCGAATACAGTAGGTGAGGGTAGAGCTGGCCGTGCAGCGCTGTATCAGACAAAGGGTTACGACAGGTTGTAGGCTTGTTGGAAGAGGTCGGTCTTCATGTTCCTTTTGAAGCTTGTCAAGGTAGGCGAGAGTCTGATATGTTGCGGCAGGGCATTCCAGAGTATGGAGGAGGCACGCGAGAAATCTTGGATGCGATGGTGGGAGGAGGAGATGAGAGGAGAGTAGTGAAGGAGATCTTGTGAGGATCGAAGGTTACATGCAGGTAAGACATGAACAGTCTATAATTTTAAGGGTAGGTTAATGTTAACAGTGAGAGATAGAATATCAGAAATAAAATCCAGAAAATAACATTGTATCAATTATATAAATTTGTTTGCATTTTGCAGAGAGAAATAAGTATTTGATCCCTCTGGCAAACAAGACAATACTTGGTGGCAAAACCCTTGTTGGCAAGCACAGCAGTCAGACATTTTTTGTGGTTGATGATGAAGTTTGCACACATGTCAGGAGAAATTTTGGTCCACTCCTATTTGCAGATCATCTCTAATTCATTAAGATTTTGAGGCTGTCACTTGGCAACTCAGAGCTTCAGCTCCCTCCATAGGTTTTCTATGGGATTAAGGTTTGTAGACTGGCTAGGCCATTCCATGACCTTAATGTGCTTCTTTTTAAGCCACTCCTTTTGTTACCTTGGGTGTATGTTTTGAGTCATTGTCATGCTGGAAAACCCAGCCACGACCCATTTTCAATGTCCTGGTGAAGGGAAGGAGGTTGTCACTCAGGATTTTACGGTACATGGCTCCATCCATTGTCCTATTGATGCGGTGAAGTAGTCCTGTGCCCTTAACAGAGAAACACCCCCAAAACATACTGTTTCCACCTCCATGCATGACAGTGTGGATGGTGTTCTTTCGGTCATAGGCAGCATTTCTCTTCCTCCAAACACGGCGAGTTAAGGCCAAAGTGCTCAATTTTTGTCTCATCTGACTACCGCACCTTCTCCCAATCATTCTCAGAATCATCCAGGTGTTCACTAGCAAACTTCAGATGGGCCTATACATGTGCCTTCTTGAGCAGTGGGACTTTGCAGGCACTGCAGAATGTTAAGTTATTATGGCGTAATGTGTTACCAATGGTTTTCTTTGGTGACAGTGGTCCCAGCTGCCTTGAGAACATATACACTAGGATGAGCAGGGATGGGAGACAAATATACCAGTATAGGACCATATATACCAGGATGGGCCCAGGAAGCTGACAGGTATACCAGGATGGAACAAGAATGGGGAACATATACAGTATAATGTGATGCCCTGGCCTATCAGGTCGTCACAGGGTATTGTGCAATCTGCCCTTCTGTGCAATATCCACCTCCTCCTTGGTTACGGGTCCCTAACCATTGGTGTTGCCAAAGACGAGCTAATCAAAATCCTAGGAACATTCTGCACCACACCCACCAGACACACCAGTGTACGGCCTGAGTGGAATAGGGTCGCCCACTTGGGGGGTTGGTTAAGGGGAGGTCAGGAGTGTCAAAAGTGTGGTTCGGTTGAAGTTGGAGGTGAAAGTGAGAGGAGTTCAGGAGCTGGGCTCCTTGGAAGTACTAAGTAGCAGAAATTGGTCTGGGCCTGGTAGGAGCTGGACCCCCGGTCGCAGGGGATCGTGACAAGGGGCACGGCATTGTCGTGGAGGACAGCCGGCGGCCTTGTACCATCACCAGGCTGGGACCAGGGCACGACGGGGTACGTGGACCCTAGGTCAGGGAGTAGCTTCAGGCAACCAGACAATTTACCCGACGAGAACGGCGCCTTCAAGATCCACTCTCCACTCTCCACCTGCTCCAAAATCGGGGTACTAGCGCAACGAGAGGTATAGGACTTTCCACAAATATGGTCCAAGAAATCCCAAGCGTGAACCCTGAGAGCAAGCTCCTTCAGTTAGCCATACTGGGGAGCGGGACCTGACTAGTTTTAGGCTACAGGGACCAACCAGAAAGAAACAAGGTGCCACGGGAAAAGGTCACAGATCAACAGGCAACACCAACAGAAATGGGACCCAAACGTGCTCCCCCTCAGCGGCAGCGGTGTCCAGAACTTTGGTGCACTACAGTTGTCGGTGTCAGCGTTATTGGACTGAGTGAGTACGCAAGTGACCCTTACCTCCCCAACGGCACATCCCTGTCACCACCACCGAGTCCCGGGGCATCCCCCTACCCGTGGAGGAGTTAACACCTGGCTGCCCACTCCATCGCCACTGGGTACTCCCAGCCGCAGCGGTGGTACTCCATCTAACCACACACCACGGGTGGCGTAACGAACTCTCAATATATCATACCCCCTGTAAATACAAATACATTTGTGGATGGGCCCAAGATGGGAGACATATATACTAGGATGGGAGACATATATACCAGTATCGGCCCAGGATAGTAAACAGATATACCAGGATCAGCCACATATATACCAGGATGGGAAAATAAATACACGGATGGGCGCAGGATGGGTGGCATATATACAAGAATGGGGAGCATATACACGGATGGTTCTCCTATCAGGATCATGTATACCAGGATGGGCCCAGCATGTGGTACATTGCTACATAATGAGGGAAGGGAGAAAACTCATTTGTCTGTAAAGGACTTAGAATGCTATAAGGACCCATACATCTGACCATCATGTGGGGAGGGGGGCCCAGGTCCAAATTTTGCACCGGGGTCCATCAGTAAAAAACGCCACTAATTTGCAGCATGGGATTATATTTCTAACTATTTTTTCCACTTAATTATCTTTTTAGCAGTTTTAACCTTTATCTTTCAGTTGCACATAACCTCAGTGTAGCTCTCAGGAGAGATAGAGAGAGAGAGAGATTATTAAACAGAAAGAAATTTACACATCTGGTCATGCTCAGTAGGTAAAAGACGGATCCATCATTTGACGGATTCCGCGCCCATAGGCTTCCATTATACCAAACGACGGATGCCAACGGATCCGTCACTGTCCGTTTTTTCGACAAACACAAAAAACCTTACATTCTGCGCTGCTTCCGCCCGATGGTCAGTCATTCCACGACTAATCCGTCGTGACATGGATGTAACGCAAGGCCACCAGTCGCAATCCGTCGTTAATACAACTCTATGGGGAAAGAAACGAATCCTGCAAAATATTTTGCATGATACCGTATTTTCTCAAGGCAACGGATTGTGACAGAAGGTAAAAGACGGAAATGTGAAAGTAGCCTAAAGGCATTTGCGATCGCACCCGACCCCATCGTTTGTGCGGCACGGGCAATTTGTTGCCCGTGTCGCACAAAGTCAGTAACCCCCGTCACACGTACTTACCTCCCGAACGACCTCGCTGTGGGCGGCGAACATCCACTTCCTGAAGGGTGAGGGACGTTCGGCGTCACAGCGACGTCACACAGCGGCCGGCCAATAGAAGCGGAGGGGGGGAGATGAGCGGGACGTAAACATCCCGCCTACCTCCTTTCTTCCGCATTGCCGGCGGCGCAGGTAAGCTGCAGTTCATCATTCCCGCAGTGTTACACGGAGCGACGTGTGCTGCCTCGAGAACGATTAACAACTGGAGCACAGAAGGACGTTCAATTTTTTGAAAATGAGCGACGTGTCAATGAGCAACGATAAGGTGAGTATTTTTGCTTGTTCACAGTGGCTCATTTGTGTAAAGGCCCTGTCACACACAGAGATAAATCTGCGGCAGATCTGTGGTTGCAGTGAAATTATGGACAATCAGTGCAGGTTTGTGGCTGTGTACACATGGAACAATATGCCCATGATTTCACTGCAACCACAAATCTGCCAAACATCTATCTCTGTGTGTGACGGGGCCTTTACACGCTACGATATGTCAAACAAGGCCGGATGTGCGTCACTAACGACGTGACCCCGACGACATATCGCTTGATATATCGCAACGTGTAAAGCCCGCTTAAGTCATAACTAATACCATAGCTGCTTTTCTGTTCTACTTCTACTGTCATTATGAGATGCTAACTTTTTTTTTTAATTTCAGAATTTCAGTGTATTTTAGTGTGTGACAAAAACAATAACACACACATATATACAGTGCCTACAAGTAGTATTCAACCCCCAAAGACTGTTTTGAAGGTGGATGGATCACATTCGTCTGGGTGAGACCATTCCTTTTTTCAAAGTTAGTGTTTTCTGGACCTTATGGTACTGCAGTAGTCCAGTTCACTTCGGGTAGCTGCCCCTGCTTATAGACTGCTTGGGTCAGCATACCATTAGTTTTGTTATCTCTAGGAAGTGTTTTCCAGGCCATTTGTAAACCCCCCCCTTTTTCATGCTGAAGGGGCACTGCTGTAAGGCTGGCGTTTTATGATAACATTTTACTGAGAAGTGAGGATCTCTTGCTTCCTTTTAAGGAAATTCAATAAAAGTTAAATTTTAAAAAAAAATTTGTACCCCGGCTTGCTATTCTGAATCAATTGTGGTACTATTACCAGTGGCTATTCCTATTTGTAAGATTTATGCATCTGTTAATAAATCCTGCTCTTGTTTGAAGTTTGCAGGCTCTAACTTATTTGCATGTTATCAAACCTGCTATATCTGCAGGGGGTTGAATACTACTTGTAGGCACTGTATATATATATATATATATATATATATATATATATACTTTCTTAAAGTACATCAAATATATAAGAAAAAGATCTATCACTTACCTTGCTTGTTCTTTCCAAGTACATATCAGCACTTTGGATATTATATGTAATTGGTTTCTCTTTTCCTTCTACAACAAGCTTGACATCTAAATGTACTGCTTCAGAAACACTGGTATCCATTTGATGCTGTGCCAGGGCTTGCAGAGCAATTACAGTAGCCTATAATGAAAAACGTGAATTTGCATATGAAATAAAACACAAAGATTTTTTGTAAATGGTAAACCTAATGCGGGCGTCACACGAGACGATCTATCGTGCGATATGTCGTCAGCGTCTCAGAACGATCGCAAATCGGTTATAAATCGTGTATCGTTTACACGTCGTTTATTTTTAAAAAATCATTTATTTTTCTTTGTGCCGGTTGTTCATTGTACCCGGGGTAGCAAACATCGCTCCGTGTGACACCCCGGGAACGATGAACTGCAGCTTACCTGCGGCCGCCGGCAATGCGGAAGGAAGAAGGTTGGCGGGATATTTATGTCCCTCTCATCTCTGCCCCTCCGCTTCTATTGGCCGGCGGCTGTGGGATATCGCTGTGACGCCGAACGTCCCACCCCCTTCAGGAAGTGGATGTTCACCGCCCACAGCGACGTCGCTCAGCAGGTAAGTACGTGTGACGGGGGTTTAACGACTTCATGCGACACGGGCAGCGATGTGCCCGTGACGCACAAACGATGGGGGCGAATACGATGGCTCGTGCGATCGCACCATAGATTGTATCGTGTGACGCCCGCATAACTAGAGCTAAAGGCTTCAGCACGACAAAAATGTTTTTTTTTAACCTGGGGGGCCAATAATCATGGGCCTCCCCATCCTGAGAATACCAGCTCTCAGCTGTTGGTTTTATCATGGCTGGGTATCAAAATTGGGGTGGACTGCAGGCAGTTTTTAAAAATTATTTAAATATTTTTTTGGAAAAATGCCTCATGCGATTTCACTTATTTTAATGCACAGCCAAGATAAGCCCATGGCTTGGGGCTGCAGCCTGTAGCCATATGCGTTATCTGTGCTGGCTATCATAATATGGGGGAACCTTCGCCAATTTATTTATTTGTTTTTATTTGTACAGCAATAGAGATGCGCACACACAGTGCCTTTAATTGGTTGCAGTCAGACATGCTGTCACACTGGGTGGGGGCGAGTCTGACTGCAACCAATCAGAGAAGCAGGGGCTGCCGGTGGGTGGGGGGAAACAGTTAATATGTATGAAGGATAATGAGCAGCCCCAGAAGTAGTGTTAGGCTATGTGTCCACGCTGCGGAAAATGCGCAGATTTTGCCGCGGATTTCTCGCGGAAAAGCCGCGGATTTCCCGAAAATCTGCAGCTCAGGCACTTCCCAGCCATTTCTATGGCATTTTGGAAATGCTGTGCCCATGCTGCGGATTTTTCCGCAGAGGATTTCGTGCGGATTTTGATCCGGAAAAATCTGCAACATGTCAATTATTGTTGCGGATTTTCATCCGGATTTTGGCTTTAAAATTGGGAAAAAAAAAAATCCGCACCAAAATCCGCATCAAATCCGCGGTAAATCCGTGGCAAATCCGCACCTTTGAAAAGGTGCGGATTTTGCGGGAAAGCCGCGGATTTTGATGCAGAAAAATCCGCAGCTACATTCTCCCGTGGACACATAGCCTTAGAGCAGCGCAGAGACTCGGTAAGTATAATGCACCTGCTCTAATCCCCCTATCCCCTCTACCACCACTTTAAAAGCACTGGATTCTGGTCTCCATAACCTTATATGGGGACTGGCATCTGGCCAGATATCCAAGATCAATTCTGGGCCCAAACCAGATTGTTGTTTTTTTAACCCGGTTGGACCCGACGATCCCAGATATCTGTGAGTCCGCCCATCACTAGTTGCTAGTTTTCTACTCACTATGAAGGTGTGTTATTTTGTTTGTTACACTTGGATTTGACCTTTACTGTAATTTGATGCCTCCTTCTGTGACCTATATGGGTTCTTGCAGGGACTGACCATCCATTGGTGCAACCTGTGCAGCTGCATAGGGGCCCACGAGGTGAGGGTGCCGACTACCAACTCTAAAACAGGTGGAAGTGTGCATTATGCTAATGATTTGAACTGTAAAGGGCCCATATATTGTTCTTTCACTGGCTCCAACTTCTTTCTGTGTCTACCTATGTGTATTAGCATATAGATTGCAACACAACACTACAAATTATAAGGATTCCCTTGGTTAAAATGTAAAATCCTTTAGACTCCCCCTTGTGATTTTGTCCCAAGGCAAATTTGTGACTATGCGGAAATATTTTTTCGATTACTATAACCTAAATTTTTAAAAAAGCAGGAAAATTAGAGCTTGTTGTATTGCATTACCTGTGTCGACTTGTATCCTCCGCCAAAACCTCTTTGTTTTACCAACCATTCTGCAATTTTATTAGCGTCTTCAAATTTTCTGAGCTTTAACTTTTGAAGAAGAGCATAGCCAGTGGCCTCCACAGTAAATAAAGAATGAATCGAATTCTCAACTGGCCAGTGAGTCCCATCTTCAGAAAGAGAAAGAACATCAATGACACTGGTATATAGTTTTCATCCTTTTTTACATTTTTAAGATAAACCACCATCATCATTTCTAGTATTGCTCACATTTACAGAGTATACTGTTAGATTGAAAAGTATATTTGACCAAGAGAATATTAAAATAGAAACACAAAATTGACAATAAAATGCTTACCGTCACTTGCAAAAAAGTCAATAGTATCTGCATGTTTAGTGTTTCCTACTAAAGAAAGCGCATAAGAGGTTATAGCTGCACTATATGTGTGATGTAAATTTGGGAGTCCAGTTGCCAGGTATTTTTCAGCTTTTTTTACAGCCTCTATAATTTCCTAGTTAAAAAAAAACATTTTTATGAATTAAAAAAAAAGAAATAAATGCATTTATTAATTTTAGGGCTGAGTTGAACAAGCACTTTATAATACGGGATCTATCAGCAGTTCTGACGTGCCGTATAACTCGTCCAAGGATTGCATTGCAACGTTCAGACTGGCCGGCGTCACTCCAGACAGCTGCATGGAAATACATGCTGACACGCTCCGGTCAGGAGAGCCGCCAGCCGGTCCAATTGTTGCAATGTGATCCTCAGTCAAGTTACAGTATATAGCTGTGTGACTGCGATTTTATAGTAAATGTACTTTGCCTGAAGTAACAGCTCTGCATCATCCATTATATATATGCAGATAGTACCGTTTCTCATACTTCTTCTTGAATTTTATGAATAAATTGACAACTGGCCACCACCAATTGGGTCTTTTCTTTATACGCTCTGACACTGTCCAATCAATGTTGACAATTAAGGGCGCTTTACACGCTGCGACATCGCTAGCGATCGCACCCAC
Organism: Anomaloglossus baeobatrachus; assembly: GCF_048569485.1. NCBI lineage: Eukaryota > Metazoa > Chordata > Amphibia > Anura > Aromobatidae > Anomaloglossus > Anomaloglossus baeobatrachus. Next base: position 293,166,794 of record NC_134353.1, read on the forward strand.
CCCCGTCATTTGTACGTCACGGGAAAATCGCTGCCCGTGGTGGACAAAATCGGTAGTGCGCGTCACACGTACTTACCTGCCTAACTACGTCGCTGTAACTGGTGAACAACCTCTTTTCTAAGGGGGAAGTTCGTGTGGCATCACAGTCATGTCACATAGCAGGCCACCAATAGAAGCGGAGGGACGGAGAGCAGCCGCATGAAGGTCATTCCCACCTCGTTGCCAAGGGACGCAGGTACGCTGTTGTTCATCGTTCCCGGGGTGTCACACGTAGCGATGTGTGCTGCCTCAAGAACGACGAACAACCTGTGTGCCAGGAGAACAAAGACATTTTGAAAATGAACGACGTGTCAACGATCAACGATTAGGTGAGTATTTTGGATTGTTAGCGGTCGCTTGTACATGTCACACGCATCGATGTCGCTAACGAGGCCGGATGTGCGTCACGAATTCCGTGACCCCAGCGACATCTTGTTAGTGATGTCATTGCATATAACGGGGCCTTTAGAGTTGAGTGAACCCAATGTTCAGTATTCGATTTTCGGTCCAAACACCAGCTTTACAAAAAAAACAAAGTTTGGGTTCGGAGTTCAACTGCTTTATGTAAGCAAACTACTCACGTGAGCATTGCTGTGCTCAGGTACACTTGGTGCTGAGCCCATTGTTTGAAAAGCTCGCTTTGGGTGTAACAACAGTGTGATCACATGTAGTGTGCAACTCAAAAAATAAATAAATAAAAATTGAAAAACCTCGCTAACCCGCCACTGGAAGTGTTCTGTTTATGGCTGGCTCTATGTGGGCAGAGACGCAAACTGCCAATCAATGACTTCCATTGGGGTTTGGGTCAAGTCGGAACCTGTGGATGTTCAGTTCACCTGCACCCGGCAATACCAAACTTACATGGGTTTGCTCAACTCCATTGACAATGTCAGACTATGTAGAGACACACCAATTTGACGAAGAATAATAAAACTAAGGCCACAAGTATTTGGTGAGTTTTTTAAGTTAGTGTTTGCAAGCCACAACCAGGAGTGGGTAAAAAATACAGAAGTGGTGCCCGTGTTTCTATTATACTTTTCCTCTGATTTTCCAACTCCTGGTTTTGGCTACAAATACTGAGGTAAAAAACTCACCAACTCCGCAACGTGCACACGTGGCCCAAGGCTGCTTTTACTTATCCGTGTGAAATGTCAGAGTGTGGTCCGATTATTTATATTGGACTGAACACAGACCCATTGAGTAGAATGGAAGTATTCAGACAGCCATTAAAACCAAGAATCTAAGAATGCGATCTGTGAGACTCAGTATGAACCAATTGTGATCTGATTTTGAGGATCAGAGTTGGCCATACTCTAATGCGTCTTTATGCTGTTTGATAAAAGAAAAATCAGACAACACATGAACATTTTGCACGGATGTGTGAATGAAGCTGGATTTATATGTGCATAATATACAGTCCACAAAACCCAACCCAACCATGAGTCTCTTGAGCTGTATTATGAGGCAGTTAGTTTACGTCAGAAAACCTGAGCCGCATATTCTAGTCCGAGCAGGGACAATATATTAATTTGGCCTTAGGCGGGAGACTGAGCCGCTATCAGCCACATACCATGTTTAGGAGGTATACACCTGACACTGGCCACAATCAGGGCCCATTGTAAAAATCACATACTGAATGGTGCAGGTTTTTGAAGAGGCCCTCAATTAAAGAAAAACACAGTCCAATCCACTATTGTGACGTTAAACAAGATCTATGCAGACACATACTGGCCAGATAAAAAACAAAGGAGCACACTTTTGACCTCCCTCTTGGGCATGGTGGTATATGGGAACATTAAAAAACTTCAAACTAAATAAGAAAATACAAAGAACACAGGCTCGGCAATGGGTGAATCAATTCACCTCTGGGTAAAGTAAGTCCTTTGTAAAAAGGCTTATCTGATGGCGTTGTGCAGCAGGTGCAACTCTGTAAATAATATGGTAAACACCAACTGCAGCTCAAATCGCTCAGTCCTTGGCTGATAGCAGGTCTTGGGATAAATGGATAAAAATAATCAGGAACAATCAATACTCGATGTTGGGTCTTTTCTTTATTAATTTGCTGAGGAAGATGATTTTTTTATCCTTGAAACGCATAGCAAATTAATAAAGAAAAAAATAACCCAACAGCACCTATTTATTGCTCCAGATTATTTTTATCCATTTATCCCAACTAAATTAGGCACAATTCAAACAGCAAATTCAACTCTTTTGGAAATGTTTTCAATAGTTATCAGATGTCATAATGAACAATTCAGTGTGACCTGACACCACTCCTGACACGTCTGCTTTAGTAAATACATCTATTCCACAAACAAACGTGATTCTAGAGCGCCTATTCCTATAACTCTGCATTGTGCTCTTCATTTGTTTATCATCCTAGAAATGTATGAATAAATTGACAACTGGGTGTCATCATTCCTCGTGTTACCAGGGCATGTACCTACACTGACTGGTGCAAGCAGCAATGATTGGACAGGGTGAGAATCACCATAAATTGGTAAAATCCAGTTGTACATTTGTTCATAATTATCTATTCAGAATAAGTGAGGATCGACACAACACAGAGTCCTCGGAGATACTCCAGAATTGTTACACTGTGGGGACTACACTTATTTACTAGAACACGGAGAAACAGAAAAGACCGGGCATCTGAGAAATGGTCATAAATTTGAAGGATTTATGGGACTGGAAATTATTTTTTAGCTTATGTTTGGGATTACATGCGTATCACCAGTTGCACTGTATACTACAATACTCACACCTATTGTACATGTCACCTGTACTTACTAATTGATTGCACGTGTCTCCTAATTCAGCTAATGCAATAAGTACAAATGCTGTAAGTGAGGACTCTGACTCTGTATATCCACCCTAGAAAGAAAAGAACACAACATGTATTTGGTAAAAGTGTATTACTAAAAGAGGGTTAGCTTCAAAAATGTTGCTTACAGGGGAAAAAGATGTTAAATGTTTGTTGCACCTTCACTTCTCACTTTAGTTTTGACACAGGAGAGAGCTTTCTGTGTTGGTACGTTACCCAAGCTGTCTATGGAGGGGACAGGTCTCCGCTATGTTCTCAGCTAATTCATGGACAAAGAATTGGGCTGTAGAGATGTGCAGATCGCTTCACGCAACCCCACCCCATGGTGCAGATCAGTGGACTGGAGTTGCACAAATTTCCTTAGTATCTGGGACAACAGGCTTAACTTAATTAGCTGGGCTGGCGAGACATCATCTTTGTGCCATAAGCTGCACAGATGATATCATGCCAAGCCAGTGAATCAAACATCGCACTACAGAACCTGGAGGCTCATGAGATTCACACAGCTCCTGTCCATGGCCAGAGAATACAGACCTTCACTATGGACTGGGGTTGCTCAAAGCAATCTGATCCGGATTTGCTATGAAAGGGAACCTGTCACAAGATTTTTCCTTTATGAGCTGCAGCCACCACCAGTGAGCCCTTATATACAGCATTCCAGAATACTGTGTAAAAGAGGCCAGGCCACTCTGTAGAACGTAAAAAGCTCTCGGTCCGGTGCTTCCACAATCTTGTGCCATTAACGTTCTTTTCCCCAGCACCACGTGCATAATGCATCCTGCGTCATCCACACAGAGCCCGCCAGACTCGGTCTGGCCCCCGGGGTACCGGGGAATCCCCCGGTAGGCCTCAGGCCCTCAGTGGGCCCCACATGCCTTAATTAGTGCGGAGCTGTGCACAGCGCCATGGGGACGCCGGTTTTTCATGGCCGGCGTTATGTGCGGCAGACTGGGCAGGGCCCCCACGCTCTGATGGGCCCCCCGTCCCACGCTCTGAGGGCCCCCCAGCCTTTCAATTACAAACTGCAGTGATAGCAAAAGTTCTTTACTATCGCTGCAGTTTTTGAGGGTGCAGAAGGACCTGTGGTAACATCACAGACAGTCATGTGACTCACCGTAGGTCCTGCACCACGCGCTATTCAAATGTACGTGCATCCTTCAGACGCGCGTACATGTGAACAGTGCGGCCGGTGACAGGAGGCGGAGGAGCTGCTCAGCCCCGCACCGACACAGCGGCCTTCATCACACTGCCGCCGCCGGAGCAGCAGAGGAGAGGACGCGTAGGGCTGCAGAGAGGTAAGCGCTCAGAAGGAGCCGAAGGAAAAAAAAAAAATCATTCTCACCTGTTCTCTGTTCCCGCGGTGCTCCAGACCGCAAGGCAAAGACACCCTCAGTGACCCGTCCGGTGCATGGAGCCGCCGCTGCAGGCTGACTTCATTGCTTTACTGCAGTTAAATGCTTTACGGCGCCGCAAAGCATTTAACTGCAGTAAAGCCATGATGGCATCCTGCAGCGGCGGCTCCGTGCACCGGACGAGATCATGGAGGGGTCCATGAGCCTGCGGACTGGTAAGGTAAGGACAGCGCAGAAACGGAAGACAGGTGAGAACGTGTGTGTGTGTGTGTGTGTGTGAACAATGGCATAATACGGGACAGGAAGAGAGGCCCATTGCTAGAGTACACAAGGCTGGGGGGCCCATTGCTAGAGTACACAAGGCTGGGGGCCCATTGCTAGAGTACACAAGTCTGGGATGCCCATTGCTAGAGTACACAAGGCTGGGGGGCCCATTGCTAGAGTACACAAGGCTGGGGGGCCCATTGCTAGAGTACACAAGGATGGGGGGCCCATTGCTAGAGTACACAAGGATGGGGGGCCCATTGCTAGAGTACACAAGGCTGGGGGGCCCATTGCTAGAGTACACAAGGCTGGGGGCCCATTGCTAGAGTACACAAGGCTGGGGGGCCCATTGCTAGAGTACACAAGGCTGGGGGGCCCATTGCTAGAGTACACAAGGCTGGGGGGCCCATTGCTAGAGTACACAAGGCTGGGGGGCCCATTGCTAAAGTACACAAGGCTGGGGGGCCCACTGCTAGAGTACACAAGGCTGGGGGGCCCATTGCTAGAGTACACAAGGCTGGGGGGCCCATTGCTAGAGTACACAAGGCTGGGGGGCCCATTGCTACCACCAGTGTCAGTGTAATTATCCTGTACCGTACCCTGTTGTCATTATCCCGTACCCCCAGTGTCAGTGTCATTATCCTGTACCCCCAGTGTCAGTGTCATTATCCTGTACCTCCAGTGTCAGTGTCATTATCCTGTACCCCCAGTGTCATTATCCTGTACCTCCAGTGTCAGTTTCAGTATCCTGTACCTCCAGTGTCAGTGTCATTATCCTGTACCTCCAGTGTCAGTGTCATTATCCTGTACCATACCCCGTTGTCATTATCCTTCAACCCCAGTGTCAGTATCATTATCCTGTACCCCTAGTGTCAGTGTCATTATCCTGTACCCCCAGTGTCAGTGTCATTATCCTGTACCCCCAGTGTCAGTGTCATTATCCTGTACCCCCAGTGTCAGTGTCATTATCCTGTACCTCCAGTGTCAGTGTCATTATCCTGTACCTCCAGTGTCAGTGTCATTATCCTGTACCTCCAGTGTCAGTGTCATTATCCTGTACCTCCAGTGTCAGTGTCATTATCCTGTACCTCCAGTGTCAGTGTCATTATCCTGTACCCCCAGTGTCAGTGTCATTATCCTGTACCCCCAGTGTCAGTGTCTTTATCCTGTACCCCCAGTGTCAGTGTCACTATCCTGTACCTCCAGTGTCAGTGTCATTATCCTGTACCCCCAGTGTCAGTGTCATTATCCTGTACCTCCAGTGTCAGTGTCATTATCCTGTACCTCCAGTGTCAGTGTCATTATCCTGTACCCCCAGTGTCAGTGTCATTATCCTGTACCCCCAGTGTCAGTGTCATTATCCTGTACCCCCAGTGTCATTATTCTTTACCCCAGTGTCAGTGTCATTATCCTGTACCTCCAGTGTCAGTGTCATTATCCTGTACCCCCAGTGTCAGTGTCATTATCCTGTACCTCCAGTGTCAGTGTCATTATCCTGTACCCCCAGTGTCAGTGTCATTATCCTGTACCCCCAGTGTCAGTTTCATTATCCTGTACCCCCAGTGTCAGTTTCATTATCCTGTACCCCAGTGTCAGTGTCATTATCCTGTACCTCCAGTGTCAGTGTGTGTCAGTGTCATTATCCTGTACCCCCAGTGTCAGTGTCATTATCCTGTACCCCCAGTGTCAGTGTCATGATCCTGTACCCCCAGTGTCAGTGTCATTATCCTGTACCCCCAGTGTCAGTGTCATTATCCTGTACCTCCAGTGTCAGTGTCATGATCCTGTACCCCCAGTGTCAGTGTCATTATCCTGTACCCCCAGTGTCAGTGTGTGTCAGTGTCATTATCCTGTACCTCCAGTGTCAGTGTCATTATCCTGTACCCCCAGTGTCAGTGCCATTATCCTGTACCCCCAGTGTCAGTGTCATTATCTTAGGCTATATGTAATTACTCTTCAGGGGGCCTCTATATGTGATGATAGTACAGGAGGAGCTTCAGTATAAATACTGTATATGTAAAAAAAAAAAGCCTGATCTGTCTATAGAGCAGTATTATCAGAATACACAGGACTAGAGAAGGGTTTATCCAACATGTAACCACATAAGATGCTACAAGAAATCCTGTGCTATCTACAGGCACAGGACAGGTCTCTATGCGCACTGTGGAGTTTGCTAAAAGGCGCACGTTATACTGAGAGAAGCCAAAAATGTACAAGTAATAAAAACGTTTATGGTAGCCATAGTGTGGGCCCCTAGAGGCAATTTCCCTAGTAGGCCCCTCACACCCCAGTCCGACCCTGGAGCCCGCCATTGCGCTCCTGCACATGCGCACTTTCATCTGCCCTGATGAGGGAAAGTACTGTAATATGCAGAAGCGAGGAAAGGTCAACGACCGTCCATGCACGCGCACTACAGTACTTTGATCTGCTCTCAGCCTGGCAGATCAAAGTGCGCATGCGCTGGAGCGCAATAGAGGCCTCTGTGTGGATGACGCAGGATGCATCATGCACATGGGGTTGGGAAAGAGGACAAGATCGCACAAGATGGAGGAGGCACCGGACCGTGACCAGCGACACCAATCGGACCGGACTGCTCCCTAGGTAAGTATTGAAAAGGTGTTTTTTATGATTTACAGCAGGGGTCTCAAACTCGGCTGGGTATATGGGATGCACATAGAAAAAAAATAATTTGGGAAGCCACATTCTTTTCAGGACAAAATTACATTTTTGTTGGTACCATATTTTTTCCATACACCTTTGGATCACTGTTTTTGAAAATTTTGCTCTCTGTTTATTATAACAAACGTGCACTTTTTTTGTTTAAATAAATATATTACTATTATTAATATAACAATTTTTAGAGTCATGAAAATAAAGAAAACTCTTTGAATGAGGAGATGTGCCCAAACTTTTGATCTGTACTGTATATAAAAAAAAAAAACATTTTTGGTGGTAAAAAAATGCTTTATTTTGATTTTGTGTTTTTACATTTTATCCCCTTTTTGTAAGTAATATAGTTTTACAATTAGCACCATATAGTAATTTTGGCCAACATCTTGTAGTAATGTTCCCATCCTGGTCCTCATCTTTTAGTAATGTCCCCCATCCTTGTCCCTATCCTGTTCCCCCTTTTGTTTAGTAATGTGCACCAACCTGGTCCCTAGTAGTGATGAGCGAGCATGCTTGTCACTACTCGGTACTCGCACGAGTATCACTGTACTCGGGCTGCTCGGCGGGGACCGAGTAATCTCGCGATACTCGTGCTTTACTCGTGGTCTTCATTTCTGCATGTTGGCGCTCTTTTGAGAGCCAGCCCTCATGCAGGGATTGGCTGGCAGACCACTGCAATGCCACAGCCCTGTTAGTTGTGGAATTGCAGTGATTGGCCGGCCTGCACAGCGTCACCGAGCCTTTATATAGGCCGGCGCGCTGTGCTCTGCTCACAGCTATTCTGACAGTGAGTGTAGGGAGAGTGTCGCTGATTCAGGGAAAGCTTTGCGGCCCTTTATAGTTAGTTCCGGAGCAGGGCTGCAAACAGTGTGACCAGAAGTCCTTCTCAGGACTATTCTAGTTGTATACAGGCAGGCAGGGTATAGCCAGGTCGGAGTACAGTAGCAGAGTCCTTCTCAGGACTATTGTTGCTATATACAGGCAAGGTATAGCCAGGTCGGAATACAGGCTAGTGACCAGAAGAGTCCTTGTCAGGACTATTGTAGCAGTATACAGGCAGGCAGGCAGGGTATATATAGCCATTCCTAGTGGTGACCGTATACCAGCCTTCATCATATCTGGGGCTGGTGTACACAGTGTAAAACAGTCCAGATAGTGTCAGACTTCTCAGTAATTGTCGCTCCTAAAAACCAGTTAGGTTCTTATTGCGTCCGTGCTTGCATTTAAAAACAGCACGTGTGTGGCAGTCGGTGGCAGGGTACAGGTGCGCGTTTTGCACAAACTATTATATAACGCACAAGTCTAGTGTATAATACACGTCAGTCAGCAGTGTCTGATAGTGTCAGACTTCTCAGTAATTGTCGCTCCTAAAAACCAGTTAGGTTCTTATTGCGTCCGTGCTTGCATTTAAAAACAGCACGTGTGTGGCAGTCGGTGGCAGGGTACAGGTGCGCGTTTTGCACAAACTATTATATAACGCACAAGTCTAGTGTATAATACACGTCAGTCAGCAGTGTCTGATAGTGTCAGACTTCTCAGTAATTGTCGCTCCTAAAAACCAGTTATGTTCTTATTGCGTCCGTGCTTGCATTTAAAAACAGCACGTGTGTGGCAGTCGGTGGCAGGGTACAGGTGCGCGTTTTGCACAAACTATTATATAACGCACAAGTCTAGTGTATAATACACGTCAGTCAGCAGTGTCTGATAGTGTCAGACTTCTCAGTAATTGTCGCTCCTAAAAACCAGTTAGGTTCTTATTGCGTCCGTGCTTGCATTTAAAAACAGCACGTGTGTGGCAGTCGGTGGCAGGGTACAGGTGCGCGTTTTGCACAAACTATTATATAACGCACAAGTCTAGTGTATAATACACGTCAGTCAGCAGTGTCTGATAGTGTCAGACTTCTCAGTAATTGTCGCTCCTAAAAACCAGTTATGTTCTTATTGCGTCCGTGCTTGCATTTAAAAACAGCACGTGTGTGGCAGTCGGTGGCAGGGTACAGGTGCGCGTTTTGCACAAACTATTATATAACGCACAAGTCTAGTGTATAATACACGTCAGTCAGCAGTGTCTGATAGTGTCAGACTTCTCAGTAATTGTCGCTCCTAAAAACCAGTTATGTTCTTATTGCGTCCGTGCTTGCATTTAAAAACAGCACGTGTGTGGCAGTCGGTGGCAGGGTACAGGTGCGCGTTTTGCACAAACTATTATATAACGCACAAGTCTAGTGTATAATACACGTCAGTCAGCAGTGTCTGATAGTGTCAGACTTCTCAGTAATTGTCGCTCCTAAAAACCAGTTAGGTTCTTATTGCGTCCGTGCTTGCATTTAAAAACAGCACGTGTGTGGCAGTCGGTGGCAGGGTACAGGTGCGCGTTTTGCACAAACTATTATATAACGCACAAGTCTAGTGTATAATACACGTCAGTCAGCAGTGTCTGATAGTGTCAGACTTCTCAGTAATTGTCGCTCCTAAAAACCAGTTATGTTCTTATTGCGTCCGTGCTTGCATTTAAAAACAGCACGTGTGTGGCAGTCGGTGGCAGGGTACAGGTGCGCGTTTTGCACAAACTATTATATAACGCACAAGTCTAGTGTATAATACACGTCAGTCAGCAGTGTCTGATAGTGTCAGACTTCTCAGTAATTGTCGCTCCTAAAAACCAGTTAGGTTCTTATTGCGTCCGTGCTTGCATTTAAAAACAGCACGTGTGTGGCAGTCGGTGGCAGGGTACAGGTGCGCGTTTTGCACAAACTATTATATAACGCACAAGTCTAGTGTATAATACACGTCAGTCAGCAGTGTCTGATAGTGTCAGACTTCTCAGTAATTGTCGCTCCTAAAAACCAGTTAGGTTCTTATTGCGTCCGTGCTTGCATTTAAAAACAGCACGTGTGTGGCAGTCGGTGGCAGGGTACAGGTGCGCGTTTTGCACAAACTATTATATAACGCACAAGTCTAGTGTATAATACACGTCAGTCAGCAGTGTCTGATAGTGTCAGACTTCTCAGTAATTGTCGCTCCTAAAAACCAGTTATGTTCTTATTGCGTCCGTGCTTGCATTTAAAAACAGCACGTGTGTGGCAGTCGGTGGCAGGGTACAGGTGCGCGTTTTGCACAAACTATTATATAACGCACAAGTCTAGTGTATAATACACGTCAGTCAGCAGTGTCTGATAGTGTCAGACTTCTCAGTAATTGTCGCTCCTAAAAACCAGTTATGTTCTTATTGCGTCCGTGCTTGCATTTAAAAACAGCACGTGTGTGGCAGTCGGTGGCAGGGTACAGGTGCGCGTTTTGCACAAACTATTATATAACGCACAAGTCTAGTGTATAATACACGTCAGTCAGCAGTGTCTGATAGTGTCAGACTTCTCAGTAATTGTCGCTCCTAAAAACCAGTTATGTTCTTATTGCGTCCGTGCTTGCATTTAAAAACAGCACGTGTGTGGCAGTCGGTGGCAGGGTACAGGTGCGCGTTTTGCACAAACTATTATATAACGCACAAGTCTAGTGTATAATACACGTCAGTCAGCAGTGTCTGATAGTGTCAGACTTCTCAGTAATTGTCGCTCCTAAAAACCAGTTAGGTTCTTATTGCGTCCGTGCTTGCATTTAAAAACAGCACGTGTGTGGCAGTCGGTGGCAGGGTACAGGTGCGCGTTTTGCACAAACTATTATATAACGCACAAGTCTAGTGTATAATACACGTCAGTCAGCAGTGTCTGATAGTGTCAGACTTCTCAGTAATTGTCGCTCCTAAAAACCAGTTAGGTTCTTATTGCGTCCGTGCTTGCATTTAAAAACAGCACGTGTGTGGCAGTCGGTGGCAGGGTACAGGTGCGCGTTTTGCACAAACTATTATATAACGCACAAGTCTAGTGTATAATACACGTCAGTCAGCAGTGTCTGATAGTGTCAGACTTCTCAGTAATTGTCGCTCCTAAAAACCAGTTATGTTCTTATTGCGTCCGTGCTTGCATTTAAAAACAGCACGTGTGTGGCAGTCGGTGGCAGGGTACAGGTGCGCGTTTTGCACAAACTATTATATAACGCACAAGTCTAGTGTATAATACACGTCAGTCAGCAGTGTCTGATAGTGTCAGACTTCTCAGTAATTGTCGCTCCTAAAAACCAGTTAGGTTCTTATTGCGTCCGTGCTTGCATTTAAAAACAGCACGTGTGTGGCAGTCGGTGGCAGGGTACAGGTGCGCGTTTTGCACAAACTATTATATAACGCACAAGTCTAGTGTATAATACACGTCAGTCAGCAGTGTCTGATAGTGTCAGACTTCTCAGTAATTGTCGCTCCTAAAAACCAGTTAGGTTCTTATTGCGTCCGTGCTTGCATTTAAAAACAGCACGTGTGTGGCAGTCGGTGGCAGGGTACAGGTGCGCGTTTTGCACAAACTATTATATAACGCACAAGTCTAGTGTATAATACACGTCAGTCAGCAGTGTCTGATAGTGTCAGACTTCTCAGTAATTGTCGCTCCTAAAAACCAGTTAGGTTCTTATTGCGTCCGTGCTTGCATTTAAAAACAGCACGTGTGTGGCAGTCGGTGGCAGGGTACAGGTGCGCGTTTTGCACAAACTATTATATAACGCACAAGTCTAGTGTATAATACACGTCAGTCAGCAGTGTCTGATAGTGTCAGACTTCTCAGTAATTGTCGCTCCTAAAAACCAGTTAGGTTCTTATTGCGTCCGTGCTTGCATTTAAAAACAGCACGTGTGTGGCAGTCGGTGGCAGCGTCAGGCTCCACGTTGTCCCTGGATAGAGACGTGCATGAGGGCCTCAAAACATTGTTCCCATTGCAAAGGAGTGGGTCTCCTGTCGTTGTAATGTCCATTCTGCAAAGAATGGGCGAAAAAATTTACCACTGGGGGTATACCTGAAACAAAGGCCTAAGTATTGCAATTTGTAACGGTCATCATCATGGTGGCGCATGAGGAGAAGGAGGAGCAGTCCAGCGATTAGCCAAACTCCAGAAGTGTGTACCCATGGGTGAGTGGAGGTACATGGCAAACTTTAAATTCCGCTCTCATTTGCTGGTGGTGTGGTGAAGTCTGGCCCAATCCAACCCTTGTTCATCTTGATCAGAGTCAGCTTGTCAGCATTTTCAGTTGACAGGCGGGTGCGTTTATCTGTAATGATTCCACCTGCGGCACTAAAAACACGCTCTGACAAAACGCTAGCAGCAGGGCAGGCCAGGCCTTCCAAGGCGTAGAGAGCCAATTCATGCCACGTGTCCAGCTTGGATACCCAATAATTGTAAGGCACAGAGGAATGTCGGAGTACAGTTGTTCGATCTGCAAGGTACTCCTTCAGCATCTGGGCAAACTTAGGATTTCTTGTGGCACTACCCCGCACCTCAGGGGCTGTGGTACGTGAGGGGCTGAGAAAACTGTCACACATCTTAAAGACTGTTCCCCTACCTCTGGCGGATTGGACTTGTGCCTCTCTCGGCTGTACGCCTCGGTTGTCCACTGATTCATGACCTATGCCGCTAGCGTTTTGTGAGGGGAATGCTTTGCCTACTTCCGTGACTATGGCCTTCTGGAACTGCTGCATTTTGCCTGACCTCTCCGCCTCGGGAATAAGAGACATAAAGTTCTCCTTTTAGCGTGGGTCTAACAGTGTTACCAACCAGTAATGATTGTCGGCCAAGATGTTCTTAACGCGAGGGTCACGAGACAGGCAGCTTACCATAAAGTCAGCCATGTGTGCCAGACTCTTAACAGCCATCACTTCAGTATCCTGACCGACACGATGACTGAACATGCTGTCCTCCTCCTCCTCATCATCTACCCTGTCCTCTGGCCAGCCACGCTGAACCGAGGATATGACTGCATGTCATATCCTCAATTTGGCCAGAGAGTTGCTCCATGTCTTCATCCTCCTCCTCGTCATAGTCCTCCACTGCACGTTGTGATGAGACGAGGCTGGGCTGTGTGTTATCATCACCCACACCCACTACTGTTTCTTGCTGAAACTCATCGCGCTCCGCCTGCAATGCATCATGTTTGTTTTCTGAGCAGAGACCATTTTAGAAGGCAGAGAAGCGGTATGGTGACGCTAATAATGTCGTCATCGCCGCTCACCATCTTGTTGTAGTCCTCAAAGTTTTGGCGGATGGTGCATAGGTCGGACATCCATCTCCACTCCTCAGGTGTTATGTGTGGAGTTTGACCCATTTCCCGACGGCTTAGGTGATGCAGGTACTCAACAACTGCCCTCTTCTGCTCACATATCCTGACCAACATGTGCAGAGTTGAATTCCAACGCGTGGGGACATCACACACCAGTCTGTGTGCCGGAAGATGCAAACGGCGTCTTAAGGCGGCAAGGCCGGCTGAAGCAGTAGGTGACTTTCGAAAATGTGCAGACAGGCGGCGAACTTTTACCAGCAGATCAGACAGCTCTGACTATGACTTTAGAAACCGCTGAACCTCGAGGTTGAGCACATGGGCCAAGCATGGAACATGTGTCAGCTGGCCTCGCCTCAAAGCCGCCACCAGGTTCCGGCCATTGTCACACACCACCTTTCCTGGCTTTAGGTTCAGAGTTGTGAGCCAGTGATCTGCCTGCTGTTTCAGAGCTGTCCACACCTCTTCTGCATTGTGGGGTTTGTCACCTATGCAGATTAGCTTCAGCACTGCCTGTTGCCGCTTCGCCGAGGCAGTGCTGCAGTGCTTCTGTGTCGCCCTGGACAAGCCAGGGGCCACAGAGCACAACACTTAAACACCCCACACTCCCTGCAGGCATATCATAGTCAAAACACAAAATCCTTGTTGCCTTCCCCAGGGGCTGTTGTCCACACCAGGGTGTGGAGCCAGGCGGTTGGTCTCCACCCACCGAGGAGGAGGGAAAACACAGGCAGTGAGAGTTAAGCTAAGGAAGTGGAAGGAGGAAAGTAGTAGAGAGGAGAAAAGTGACAGCAAAGAGCCTGAAGTTGGTCCGGGTGTGTGGCCTGGACAGGACAGCAAGGTTGGCAGGATGTGGTGACCGTCTGCAGTGGAGGCCGATTGGAGTCTGCCGTAAGGACCGTGGACGGGTGGTGACCCGGCCGTACCGGACCGGTATACAAAGCGAAGCCAGCACCATTGGCAGAGGACTTTCGGATCCCGGCAAGGCTTGGTGTCGCCGTGAATTTGCCAAATCCGTTATTGAAGGGGACCTCAGGGTTTCCAAACAGCCAAGTCCAGATAGAAGGCAACCGTACAACCGTGAAGGGGAGACACAGCCACCGGCAAGGGCAACCGTCTCCCAGGGCCAGCGCCTGTGGGCAAAAGGGGCTCCTCCGGCCCATATCCAGGTCAGGGAGCGGGTTACCGTTGGGAAACCATCACTACCAACACTTAACTTCGGTGCAGGGAGAGACAGTCATCACTAACCTGCAGGGAGGAACAACCGCAGCCGTCCGAGTGACCTGTCCATCCAGCCACTTGTTTTACCCTGAACTGTGTCATCATCATTGGGCTGAGTGAGTACCTCCGTGCCGTGCGGCACAGCGCTGCCCCTGCGACCATGCACTTCATCAGGCCCCGCAACCCGCCTGTCATCCATCTCTACCCCATCACCAGGCCCCGGGACAACCAACCCCCCTACCCACGTAGGGGAGAAATAACAACAAAGCTGCTCCCTGTCACAGGCTCCCGGGATCCCCGTCCAGAGCAGCGGTGGTGTCCACACAATCACCACAACCGTGGGTGGCGTCACGGACAATATCCCCAAAACCCAAACCACCCCTTTTCACTCACGGGCGAGTAGCGCCGCTCGAGTCCCCGGGATCCGGCCATCGCTCGAGCCAACGAGCAGCAGCAGCCGTAGAGCTGCGTCAGCCGGACCCGAGCAGTGGGAGAGCGCACCGTCCCCTCCTCCGCCAGCGACACTTACAGCTTGGGACTGGTGTGGAGGGTAAAGTGGATCAGGATGCGCAGGAGGAGGAGGAGGCTGAGGAGCATGACATTCCGGAGCTGTAGAGTGTGTGTGAAACCCTGACTGAGGTAGGGCCTGCAAAACTTGGTGTGTGAAGGACGTATTCCGTCCCTCGCTCAGACTGGGTCCCAGCTTGCACAATATTAACCCAGTGTGACGTCAACGAGATGTAGCGGCCTTGCCCACATGCACTTGTCCACGTGTCTGTGGTTAGGTGGACTTTGGCTGAAACAGCGTTGTTCCGGGCACGTGTGATGTTTTGTGACACGTGGTTAGTTATGCAATGCGGGGACGGCACACAGGGAGAAATAGTGGCGGCTGTGGACCGAGTAACGTGGGACAGCTGCCACCATCAGTTCGCGGAATGCTTCTGTCTCAACCAGCCTAAAAGGCAACATTTCCAGCGCAAGCAGTCGCGAAATGTTAGCATTTAGAACTGTGGCATGTGGGGTGTTGGCAGTGTATTTGCGCCTGCGCTCAAAGGTTTGCTGAATGGATAACTGAACGTTGCGCTGGGACAAGGACGTGCTTGATGATGGTGTTCTTTCTGCGTAGGCAACTGCAGGTGCAGGAGTGGAGGAGGCTTGTTCGCAGGCAGCATGGACAGGGGATTGGCTCGCATGCACAACCAGCGAAGACGTAGCAGTGACATCAGCAAGCACTGCTCCTCGACTCTGTTGTACTTCCCACAAAGTCGGGTGCTTGGCTGACATGTGCCTGATCATGCTGGTGGTGGTCAGGCTGCTAGTTTTGGTACCCCTGCTGATGCTGGCATGGCAGGTGTTGCAAATGGCCTTTTTAGAATCATCTGGAGCCAACTTAAAAAACTGCCAGTGTCAGAGTTCCTGGTTTTCCAGTTTTCTTTTGAAAGAGCTTGCCCTTTGTTAACATGGAGTTTTCTGTTATGTTGCCCTACTTCCTGTCCATCTGTTTAAAAGCCGCCCCTAAAGCTTAGTCCAGTGCCTGAGTATACTGCTTCCTGTGTGCTCCTGCCCTGCTGCTTTTGGTTCCTGATTGTTATTCGGATCCTCTTGGAAAACAACCGACACCGACTCTGGACTTCATCTGGTATCATCTAGCTGTACCTGGACTCCGTTTGCCGTCTTTGGTCGGAACTTCTGCCCGGTTCCTTCCGTTTAATACCACTCTGGACTCACATCACGTACAGACATTTTTCGACTTACCTATTGCCCTTTTGTGTCCCGGCTGCTGCGCATTTAGGGCTTCTGGGGTGATTGCCAGACAGTCCCTGTATAGGGGTTTGCTGTTGGTGGTCTCCCTGGGGGAGTCCGGTGCGCGGTACCGGGAATTCCCTTTCGCTCAGTCCCTGGAAGGTATTTCCTGTATTTATGTTCTACTGTGTTTTTGTTCCGTTTATGTACATATTTGCTGGTTGCATATTATAAATGTCTTGCACCAAGAACTCGTCTCTGGTTGTCATTGCCCTAACGCAATCGAAATCCTCAATACATACAATAGTATTACAGCCAGACTCGGGAAGACCTAACATTTGTACAGGCACCTTGTGTCGTGTTGTTCCGGGGAACAGTTGACTGACGTCTGCCTGGGGCCACCACTCTGCTTCTTACTGCCTGTTGTGATGCTACGCCTCCCTCCCCCTGTGCACTGCTGTCCTCGCTCTGCATATCCTCCTGCCAGGTTGGGTCAGTTACTGGATCATCCACCACGTCGTCTTCCTCTTCCGCACCCTGCTCCTCCTCCTGACTTCCTGACAATTGTGTCTCATCATCGGCCACCCCTTGTTGAGACACGTTGCCAACTTCGTGAGAACGTGGCTGCTCAAATATTTGTGCATCTGTACATACAATCTCGTCATGGCCCACTTCAACAGGAGCTGGCGAGAGGCCAGAATTTGTGAATGGAAACGTGAACGAACAGCTATTCCGAGTGTCCAAGTGTGGGATCAGTAATGTCCGTGGACGTGTACTCGGCCTGGTGGTAGGAAGGAGGATCAGGTTCTGAAATGTGCGGTGCAGTATCACGGCTACTGACACTTGACCGTGTGGAAGACAGAGTGTTTGTGGTGGTGCCAATCTGACTGGAAGCATTATCCGCTATCCAACTAACAACCTGTTGACACTGGTCTTGGTTCAAGAGGGGTGTACTGCTGCGGTCCCCAAGAATTTGGGACAGGACGTGCGAGCGACTAGATGTGGCCCTTTGTTGTGGCGAAATTAGAGCTTGCACACAACCTCGGTGTCTGCCTGCACCACCATCACGTCCACTTCCTTGTTCGTTGACAACGCCCTTGCGCATTTTGCAATGCTGTGCTGATGTGTATTCACTAGACTTGTGTGTTATATCCAAGTTTGTGCAAAACTCACACAAATGCAGCGGAAAGCTGCCACCAACAGGCACACACGTGCGGTTTTTAAATGCAAGCACGGAGGCACTAAGAACCTAACAGGTCTCTATCCAGGGACAACGTAGAGCCTCCCAATGTTTGGCTTCCCTGCCTAAGGGCTATACTATAATACACCCACTTCCTTCCAATGGGCACTTCAGGTTTACAGGCCTTCATGCACGTCTCTATCCAGGGACAACGTGGAGCCTCCCAATGTTTGGCTTCCCTGCCTAAGGGCTATACTATAATACACCCACTTCCTTCCAATGGGCACTTCAGGTTTACAGGCCTTCATGCACGTCTCTATCCAGGGACAACGTGGAGCCTCCCAATGTTTGGCTTCCCTGCCTAAGGGCTATACTATAATACACCCACTTCCTTCCAATGGGCACTTCAGGTTTACAGGCCTTCATGCACGTCTCTATCCAGGGACAACGTGGAGCCTCCCAATGTTTGGCTTCCCTGCCTAAGGGCTATACTATAATACACCCACTTCCTTCCAATGGGCACTTCAGGTTTACAGGCCTTCATGCACGTCTCTATCCAGGGACAACGTGGAGCCTCCCAATGTTTGGCTTCCCTGCCTAAGGGCTATACTATAATACACCCACTTCCTTCCAATGGGCACTTCAGGTTTACAGGCCCTCATGCACGTCTGTATGCAGGGGCATTGGTGAACCTCACAATTTAGGACTGCCCTGGCAAAGGAAAATACTACAAAGACTCACTTCCTCAAAATGGGCACATTAGACTCAAGAGGCCTTCATGTACGTCTCTTCTCAGGGACATCGGAGTGCCACACAATGTTTTCACGTAAAATCTTTCATGTATTGATCTCAAAAAGTAACATACACCAGCTCTATCTCACTATTGGGTATGTGCCCTTAACATTTCCGCCATGAAAAATCATTTTGGGGTCATTTTGGAAGGTTTTCTGGTGAGTCCGTAAAAATGGCGTAAAACGCGGACAAAATTGTTCACAGCTGTGACTTTTGAGTGATAAATGCTTCAAGGGGTCTTCCCCATGCTGTTGCCATGTCATTTGAGCACTCTTCTGAGACTTTTGTGACATTTTTAGGGTTTCTCCATGCTGCCGGGAGGTCATTTCACAAAAATACTCGGGTCTCCCATAGGATAACATTGGGCTCGTTGCTCGGGCCGAGTACACGAGTATCTTGGGAGGCTCGGCCCGAGCTTCGAGCACCCGAGCTTTTTAGTACTCGCTCATCACTAGTCCCTAGTAATAAATTGCCCATCCTGGTCCCCTGTAGTAATGTGGAAACCAAAGAGAGAAAACCCAGTATAAAATATAACCTTTATTAATATATAAAAAGGTCAGAAGACCAATAATATCCTTTTATAGTGAAAATAAGGTAATGAGGGAGGGATTGTACCCACAATAGTAGTACTAGAAACATAGGCAGGGAATACATTCACCCTAATGAGCCTTGTGTATATTCCTACCTAGCAATGGAGCAAAAGACAAACGCTCATACAGATATACCAATGGTAAAATTAAAAAGTTAGTATGACTCTTGGAAAAAGGGGAAGAAAAACCAAAGGAGCAGAAAAGAAAAGGGGTTGCTGAGAAGGGGTTGAAGCAGTCTTAATTTTTTGCTATGAGCAACTCTCCACTCTACCCTTGCACTAAAAGTTAAAATATCTCAATGTTTTCCTGAGGATTTTTTTTTTAGCACCCTGATCAACGGATTGTGTTACCTGTATTGACTTTGCATACACCATTCCGTACTCCATAAATTCACCATTCTGTTTTTGATTGCTGACCAGCCACATGGCACATTGACATAGCATATCTTTATTAACATCCAGTACATTTGCTTTTGAAGCCATTGAAAATATTTTTACTACATATGCAGTTAACCTGTAAGAGAAACAAAATTATGATTCACAAACGTTGTGGGTTTTGGAGCTATGGCCATGCCATCTACAGTCTGTATCCGCTTAAATGTACAACTGACAAACTACGGCAAGTGGGATAACATTGGACATTTAACTCATCAGATACCATAGTATTTTCTGACCCTTGGTAACCTTGGAAACCTATTGGTGCCCTTACAAGTTAGGCTAAGTTCACATGCCCTGTCATCATCCGTTAGAATGGATCCTGCAGAAATCCGTTGGGAAACAGATTTCCGCCGCATCCGTTTTTTTAACATGGGGGTTTATGGAGAATGTATCTGTTAACCGATTACTATTTATCTTTGTAATGGATCCGGTAAGAAAATAACAGGTCTGTTATAAATTCAATAAAATAGGATGGCTAAATAGCAATCCGATAACAGATCCACAGACTCTTATGTTTAATAACTGATCTGGCAGATATCCATTTTTTAACAACGGATAAAAAGTTGTGTTTCCCCAACTTTTTTGCCAATGTATCTCTGATGGATCCGAGCTAACGGATTCCTAGAGGATAAGTAAACTTAACCTTAGTTTGTGGGGTGCCAGGGCAGCTAGGGGTCTAAAAAAGGTCTGCCATATGCCCAGACTCTAAAAGGCTTGGCTACACTATGACTGTCCAGTGCCAGACTCAAAGCTTTTACGCCAGAACTCTAAACGTGCAATTCACTGGAAGCAGACTAGGAAGATCCTATTCTTAAACTGAAATCTTTTCCACTTCTTTACATGTAAATAAAATGTGGATTTCTCAGGAACCATTCATCAGATGACAGATATCAAAGTATCATTTGATTCAACCTTCAATGACCTATATTCCAATATAGATGGCTTGGGAGGCTTGCTCTTACTGTACGATGAACTTTAAATACATATTTTTTACAAATTATATTCCACCAAAAAAAAAATAGTTTAAATGACCTGAGTACTCAATGGCTAACTGAAAATATGTTAAAAAAAAATAGCAAGCTTTCAAGACTACTCAGTTCTCTTCATCAGGTATGGTATAGCATGCCTGATAAAGAGAACTGAGTCACAGTTGCTTACATATTCACACATTCAGTATTTGGTCAGAATTTTATATCAATATTTGTAAGCCAAAACCAGTAGTGGTTAAAAAATGCAAAAGTGGCGACCGTGTTTCTATTATACTTTTCAAATGATTGTTCCACTCCTGATTCTGGCTTACAAATACTGATGTAAAATATTGACCAAATACTGAACGTGTCCTTATACTAACATACTGCCTATTAGACTTTTCCTTTGAAAAAGCAAACCCCTCTAAACCCCACTAAAAGTTAATTTTATTCTATAATTTTGAAAAAAAACACACCTATGGTATGTGTACAATACAATGACTAATTGGTTCCAAGATTTCATTAAAAATAGTAAAATGGAAAAATTTGCTCAGAACACAAACCATTATACACTCAAAAAAAATATAAATGCAACACTTGTTTTTGCTCCCATTTTTCATGAGCTGAACTCAAAGATCTAATATATATTCTATGTACACAAAAGGCTTTTTTCTCTCAAATATGATTCACAAATTTTTCTAAATCTATATTAGTGAGCACTTCTTCTTTGTGGAGATAATCCATCCACCTCCGCCTAACTAGCATGATTATTGCACAGGGGTGCTTTAGGGTGGCCACAATAAGGCCATGTGCGCACTGGGAAATGGAATTTTCTTGAGAAAATTCCGCATGCTCTCAAAGATTACCGCACCCGCGGTAAAAAACCGCGGGAAACCGCACCCGAAAACCGCATGCGGTTTGCTGCGGTTTTACCGCGGTATTATTCGCGGCATTGCCACGGTTTTGCCGCGTGCGGGTTGGGATGTGCTTTATTGCATTCAATGCAATAAAGCACATTGAAAAAAAAAAAAAAAAAAAAAAG
Organism: Anomaloglossus baeobatrachus; assembly: GCF_048569485.1. Classification (NCBI taxonomy): domain Eukaryota; kingdom Metazoa; phylum Chordata; class Amphibia; order Anura; family Aromobatidae; genus Anomaloglossus; species Anomaloglossus baeobatrachus. The sequence continues at coordinate 293,188,066 of NC_134353.1, forward strand.
TCATTTAATTCTGAGATAGTAGATAGATAGACAGAAGAATAGATAGATAGATAGATAGATAGACAGACAGAGGGATACATAGAGGACAGATCGCTGCATTTCCCACGGTCGGCAGTGAGTTCACATTACCGGCCGTGGGAAATGACCGGTAATTACCTCTGCTGTCTGCTGCTTTCATTCAGCGCTGTGTCTGTGACACATCGCGGCTGGATGGAAGCAGCGCAGAACCTGTGGATTACGTCGGAGCTGTGTGGATTACGCCGGAGCTTTGGTGCGGGAGGGGTTAATAAAAGGGTTAACGAGGCTTTGTTGGTTTTATTTAAAATAAAGGATTTTTCGGTGTGTGTGTGTTTTTTTCACTTTACTTACGGGTTGATCATGTCAGCTGTCACATAGACGCTGCCATGATCAAGCCTGGGGTTAATGGCGGTGATCCCCCACCATTAACCCCTTATTACCCTGACCGCCACTGCTACACGGCGGCAGGAAGAGCCGAGGACACTCCCGGTGCTGCCGCATAATGCATGCGACAGTCCCGGGGCAGCTGCGGCTGATATTCTCGGCTGCGGGAGGTGGGAGGCAGGCGGGGGACATTACCCCTGCCCCTCTCCCTCCCCAACCTGAGAATACCGGGCCGCCGCTGTGTGCTTACCTCGGCTGGAAGGTAAATATGCAGCGGAGCCCACGTTCTTTGTTTTCTATATTTCCGTTTTCTTTCTATGTGTGTTCTATGTGTCTGTCTATGTGTTCTATGTCTGTGATGTCTGTGTGTGAGTGTGATCTGTGTGTGTGTTTACTCTGCACGGCTTCCTCTTCCTGTAATGACATCACTTCCCTGCAAAACCGCAGCAAGTGATGTACATTACCGGAGGTAAACCGCGAAATACCGCAGGGAATAACGCAGGAAAATGCAGTGAAACGCACAGAATTTGCTGCCTGCGTTATTCCCTGCGGGATTTCATGATTAACATTGGAGTCAATGGAGTGAAATCCCGCAGCGATGTGCGGAAAAGAAGTGACATGCACTTGTTTTTGCTGCGGGATTCCCGCAGCAAAACATGCAGCTGTCAAATTCCGCCCAGTGCGCACAGGATTTTTTTTCTCCATAGGATTTGCTGGTGATTCACTGCAGAGATGTTATGAACATTTTCTGCAGCGAAACATGCAGCAAATCCGCGAAAAATCCGCGGCAAAATCCGGTAAGTGCGCACATAGCCTAAAAGGCCACTCTAAAATATGCAGTTTTAATGTATTAGGGACTTCCGGTGGGGTCAGAAAACCGGTCAGTCTCTGGTGTGACCAACATTTGACTCACCTGAGGTGAGGTCACTGACTTTACTGAGATTACCTGAGGTCAGGTTAGCTGCAGTCACAGGTGGAGGGCCATGAGAACCTCCAGCTATGACTGCAAATCACCTAAGTGATGTCACCGCTGATTACTGAGGCTCAGTCTCTGCCTGAAGTCTACAGTGGGCAATCATGTTCCATGACCACGCGCTCTGACTTCAGATGTAGCAGAGCTGTAATCATTGTGGGACCTCGTGTATCTTAAGTCGGACCTGCTTGGGTGTTTTTGGGGTTAATAAAGTGGTGAAAGAGCATGCTGTTTTTTTTGTATTTTATTCCAAATAAAGGATTTTTTCGGTGTTTGTGTTTATTTACTTTCCCTTACAGATTAATAAGTGAGGGGTCTCGTAGACTCTCCCCATCACTAATCTACGATTTAGTGGCAGCTGTGAGCTGTGATTAACCTCTTGTCACCCCAACTGCCACTGCACCAGGGCAATCAGGAACACCTCGGTGATGTGCTGGGATTGTCACATCTAATCTATGTGACAATTCTGGGTGGCTGTAGGCTGCTATTTTTAGGCTGGAGAGGGCCCAATAACCATGGGTCTCCTCAGCCTGAGAATACCACTCCCAAGCTGTTGGGCTTTATCATGGCTGGTTATCAAAATTGGGGTACCTGCACGCAATTTTTTATATTATATATTTACATAATTAAAAAAAAGCCGCATGCAGTCCCTCTTACTTTGTTACACAGCTAAGATAGGGGGGCTGCAGCCTTTAGCCGTATGCTTTATCTGTGCTAGGTATCATAATATGGGGGGCCCCTATGCCACATTTTTTATTTATTTATTTATTTTTACTGTACGATATAAACCAGCAGATACTGTCTGTGATAGGAAGTGTCAGAAACACTGTCTCTCAGCATGAGGGCGCATCTGACTGCAACCAATCACCTACACTGGTGGGCAGGGAAAGCAGTGCAGATGCAATGAAGGTAAATGAGCAGCCTTGGAAGTGAATGAGCGGTCAGGAAGCAGTTACAGCCGTGCCGCAGCCTCGATAAGTACAGCCCGCTTGCCTTATTATTTTGTTCTTTATTTTTCCTTTATATTTTTGCATTACCCGAGTACTGGATCTGGATCAATACCCGGAATTCCCAGAGAATTCCAGGCCCAGGCCCAGCACTTGAGTGCGATTGATAGATCCGGACTTTTACAGTCCGAGTCCACCCATCACCATCATTTAGCCATTTGCATTGTACTATAGGTGTGGAATTTTATATAAAAAATATAGAATTAAATATTTAGAGGAGTTTTTTTTCTGATTTTGCTTTTTCATCTTGTGACCCTCTATACTCCTAATTACGTCTCCCTTGCTGTTGTTTGCTAGACTTTGTCTTTGGCAGGGCTTCTATATATGACAGACCCAATGGCCCTTATAAAGGCCCCGTCACACACAGAGATAAATCTTTGGCAGATCTGTGGTTGCAGTGAAATCATGGACATATTGTTCCATTTGTACACAGTCACAAACCTGGCACTGATTGTCCACAATTTCACTGCAACCACAGATCTGCCGGAGATTTATCTCTGTGTGTGACAGGGCCTTAAGGCTTTCAGTTACCAGATCAACCCCTTGGCACAACCATGCTAAAGGGGAGGCGATGGACTGAAAGGGTGAGTGCTCTCACTTTATCAAAGATGGCTCTGGACTAGAGTTGAGCGATGTTCGAGGTTCGTCAATTTCATGTTCGAGTGATTTTGGGGGGTGTTTGAGAGGCTCGACGAACTCGAGCTTTTTTGCTAAAAGATCGACTGTTCGAGTTACGTTCGAGAACGGTTCGAGCACCAAAAAGCCAAGCTAGTTACTAGTTGACTTTTCACTGTAATAGTGTGAGGCACTGTGTGAATCACGCTATTATCAAAATTCAGCGTATAGTGTGCGGGGGGGACGGGGTTTAGATCAGTGCTGAGAGAATGCAGATTGCCATTTTTTTTTTCTTTTTCCCTAACCACGCGTATCGTGTGGTGGGCCAGGCTGTCAGCAAATCACAGAGACACACACTGCACAGTGGATTTTTGCCAGGCAAGCCAGGGCTTGTGTCATAGGCTGTGCATGTCACATGTCTTTGCTCTATAAGATCTGGCCATTGTCCCTGTCGCTGCCATTATCTGTCTGCTGCGTGTGGGTGACAGTCACTGCTCCCGATCCCGCTGCTACTGCTGCTGTGTGCACTATAGAGATACAGTGCAATCTACACAGCGCTTTAGGGATTAGGGACTACTGGTTATTTCAGCCCTTTTCAGGGCTGATTTCCAGGCGTTCATAGCCATAGCTGCTAGGCAGGTCCGTGCAAACGCTGTGCTGGGCTTTGCTGTCCTGCTACCTACAGCACCCGTGCACTCTACCCACCTGGCCATTTTTTGCCACGCTATTTTATTACCCCAAAGAGCTGACACTTTTTGTGCCATCCTAAAAGTGTCTGGAATACTAAGTTAGTGTTCCTTTGCTGTCCACTGACCCACAGCACCCATGCATTCTACCCACCTGGCCATTTTTTGCCACGCTATTTTATTACCCCAAAGAGCTGACACTTTTTGTGCCATCCTAAAAGTGTCTGGAATACTAAGTTAGTGTTCCTTTGCTGTCCACTGACCCACAGCACCCGTGCATTCTACCCACCTGGCCATTTTTTGCCACACCATTTTATTACCCCAAAGAGCTGACACTTTTTGTGCTATTCTAAAAGTGTCTGGAGTACTAAGTTAGTGTTCCTTTGCAGTCCACAGACCCATAGCACCCCTGCATTCTACCCACATGGCCATTTTTTGCCACGCTATTTTATTACCCCAAAGAGCTGACACTTTTTGTGCCATCCTAAAAGTGTCTGGAATACTAAGTTAGTGTTCCTTTGCTGTCCACTGACCCACAGCACCAGTGCATTCTACCCACCTGGCCATTTTTTGCCACGCTATTTTATTTCCCCAAAGAGCTGACACTTTCTGTGCCATCCTAAAAGTGTCTGGAATACTAAGTTAGTTTTCCTTTGCTGTCCACTGACCCATAGCACCCCTGCATTCTACCCACCTGGCCATTTTTTGCCACGCTATGTTATTACCCCAAAGTGCTGACACTTTCAGGGGCGTACTAAAATTGTCTGTAATACTACCTTAGGGTTTCTTTGCTGTAAAGCAAGGTACACCACATGTGCATTCTACACTCCTCTCCATTTGTGCTACGCAATTTTAATTTCCCAAAATGCTGACACTTTCAGGGGCGTACTAAAATTGTCTGTAATACTACCTTAGGGTTTCCTTGCTCTCAAGCAAGGTACACCACATGTGCATTCTACACTCCTCTCCATTTGTGCTATGCAATTTTAATTTCCCAAAGTGCTGACACTTTCAGGGGCGTACTAAAATTGTCTGGGATACTACCTTAGGGTTTCTTTGCTGTCAAGCAAGGTACACCACATGTGCATTCTACACTCCTCTCCATTTCTGCTACGCAATTATTAACTGCAGGTAGTCCAGCCAATCTGTGACGAAGGTGCAGGCGTGGATATAATTTTGCCTTCATTTAAAGGTGGTTCTCTCGATGTCTGAGAGAGCTCAACACCACCAGCTGTTTCCACTTCCAAAACAACTGACGGCATGACAATCACACTCCCTGTTGCGGGTAAAGGGGTGGAAACTCAGCGTGAAAAAGCATGTGTGACTGCTGTCCACACAGTCACAGAGGATGAAGAGCATGCAGATGCCATTGATGGGGCAGATGGTGGTTGCACCGGCCCGCTAGGACGCATTGTAGCATAGTGACCTTTCCACTGCAACTTATGCTTCATTTAAAGTAGTGTTCAGGGTGGGCTCCCCAGTATATAGCAAAACCACACACTAGGAAAAGGACTATGTAGTTGGGTTGATAAATGATTGTTTAACTTTCCCAAAACAAACAATAAGAACCATGCATAAAACTGAAAGAATAGAACAATCTATTTACAATTCCAAAAGCCTACACCCCTATGCTGCGACACTCGTAATGGCAAATTATACCTCCTGCTCACCAACTTTTGCCTAACCAAGGGACTGTCTAAATAGTTGCCTACTACCTGGTAATCCCTCTGCATAGCAGGAGTAATTGTGTGTGTGCGTGTGTGTATGTGTGTGTGTCTGTGTGCGCGAACACGATTTTGCAGTGTTGCATCACAAGAGCTTACAACTTATCTACTCAAACATAGACAAAACCCATTAACACCCCTGAATACCTTTATTAGCTGAAGCATCACAGATAAGGCAGATGATAACAGTGTGAATGCAAACCACACACAGCTCAGCATCACAGTCCTGGAAATCTTGTAAAGCAACAGTCAATGCAAACATGTGTCGCTGTCCCTCTATGATTTTAACTGTAAGTGACAATTTGACAGTGCAGAGGCAGCAAGTCTTAAGGCCCTGTCACACACAGAGATAAATCTTTGGCAGATCTGTGGTTGCAGTGAAATCATGGACATATTGTTTCATTTGTACACAGCCACAAACCTGGCACTGATTGTCCACAATGTCACTGCAACCACAGATCTGCCGCAGATTTATCTCTGTGTGTGACAGGGCCTTTATTGTCTATATAGTTGGCTTAACCAGAACAGATATGTGTTTTGCTAAGAAAACAAAGTGTTGCGTGCACGCATTACTGTCTGGGCCCAGCCTACCGTACCCGGGTACTGTGGTGTCCAGTTTCCATAAATACAGACTTTACGCTCCTCTCTCGGTAAACAGTATAGACAGCACCGGAAGAATGTCGGTCTGTGGCACAGGATGCTGCTCACAGGAGTTACGTTCCTCCTCACCAAACTCCAACACGACGCCCCTCACAATTGACCAAAGTGTTTCCGCGGTGCCTCCTTGCTGTAACACACACCTTTAGCTTTTCCTTCTGTTCATAGATAGCATCTCCTCCTCTCTCCAAGTCCACAGCCGAAGACTGTTTTGCTATTGCTATAGTGACCAAACAGACAAAGGCAGATGCAAAAAAACAGCTGCCCCTTGTGTGTAGTCTGCAACAATGCATGCAATGAACGGCAAATAAGCATGTTGCATTGAGAGTGGATAAAGCTGTGACACACACTTGTGACACATGTGACACATGTGACACTTCATGGACGAAGTACTCTAAGTGAGTTTTTGGTCTCGACTTAGAGATTGGTGACAAATCTTATAGATGACGTGACTTGGGTGATCCTTTGCGATGTCAAAAAAGCCCCAGGCTAAACAAGGCTTACAGTCCATGCGACCTGCAGAGCCACCACGACTTCTGCTTAGAGGCAGAGTTGTGGCTGAGGATTCAGTTGTTGACATGCTTCCAGTACTTTGTCTCTGTCCAGGAAGACGCAACGTAACCTCGTCGTCAGTAGCATCCTCCGCCACCTCCTCTGCTGACCTCATCGACTGGGTGACTTTGGTTTGACAGTAAGTGGGGTCTCCAACCTCATCATCACCCTGTGTGTTTTCACTCCCCTCGTCCGGAGTCCTCTGAGCCAACCTCTTTCTGCCCTGACCGAATAGTAAAGTTGTCGTTCCAATCAGGTATCTGAGTATCATCAGCATGTTCCCCATTGTCTCCACCAGGAGCATTTACAGTTTGGGAATGAGGGTGTACATTATGCTCAGCACCTTCTTCATCGGGGCCTGGATCTGACTCACAAAGCTTCTGGGCACCAGTAAAGATCATTTCCTTGTCTGGACTCACAGCAGCTTTGGAGCAGACCTCTGATTCCCAGGCTATAGTGTGACTGAACAGCTCTGCAGATTCAACCATCTCTGTTACCCCATACTCAGCAGGGCTGGTGGAAACTTGAGAGCTGTTAGGAAGCAAGTGCGATTGGATTGACACCACAGAGGAATGGAGTATTTGGGATATTCAACTTGAGGTGGAGGAGAGTCCACTTTATGGAGCACTTGAGATCCATTGAAGCATCTGCTGTTTTGGTGCCTCATCTACATTTGGTATCGATGGTCGTGTCCGTGAAAAAAGGGACCATATCAGATTATCCAAGGGAAGAAGTACACATTTTATTTTGGCTGGTAGTTGGTGTTACGAATTGGTGCCTCGGGTCGTCCAGCTGGCTGCTTTCTCCTCCACGTCTAAGTGTGGAGAGGCGGCTAGTGCGCATGCGTGTGCCGATTTACCCCAGCCATAGCCTAAGTCCAGTGTTTCTCCTAGTGAGTATGCTCAGCCTGACTGTGCCATTCCTGAGGCTGTCCTCGGTTCGGGCTACAACGCATGCTCCCACACTCCGTGCCGTGTCTAAAGTGGGCTTTACATGCTACAATATATCTTACGATGTGTCAGCGGGGTCACGTCGTAAGTGACGCACATCCGGCATCGTAAGTTATATTGTAGAGTGTGACAGCTACGTGCGATTGCGATTGAACGTTAAAACGATGGGGGCATTTACGATCGCATACGATATCGTATGCTTAATCGTAACGTGTAAAGCAGGCTTAAGTCTGGTGTTGTGCCTAGAGAGCATGCTGAAGCTGATAGTCTTTTTTCTGAGACTGTTGTTCAAGCTACTGAGCATGCTCAGGCACTTACTGCATCAGAGACTAGGTCCGGTAATTAACTCTTTGGCCCTGTCCGTGACGTGGCAGGCCCAGATAGGCCACAGGGAATCAGGTGTCCTGATGATGTGGCCATGCCACTCCGGACTGGCTTGCAGAGGCCCGCCCCTATGACTTGTCACCTCATTATTGTTGGTCAGACGATGACTGGTGAGGTGTTTGGGTCGTGGCTGCCATGAGGTCATCATTGAAGTGGCGGTTCCGAATAAGCCGCTGGTTATGCCATTGATGATGTGGCACTCTGCTTTTGGCTCCTGGAGGTGCATTGTGGTCCACCCTGGGTTGGGGCAGACCCAGTTTATAAAAGGGGCTTGAGACAACAAGGAGGTGCGCAGTCTTCTATTATGCTCAGAAAGAGCACACCTCCATGTGTTGAACACATTGCGGATTTAGGTCAGAGGTAGGCAGGGATAGGGTGTTGCAGGCCGCCACCACACTTGGTAACGCAGAACGGTTAAGACCAGCTCCTGTCCTACCAGTCGTGCTAGTGCAGCCCAGTGGCATTAACTGGGCTGCTGCTGCGCCTGCTGTCCACAGGTGTGCCCCCTACGCACACGGACAGTGTACCCAATGGCCCCTGTGTTGTTAACAGGGAGTTCCTGGGCTGAGTGTGTGGACCCTGTGACGCTAACAGGGTTCACAGTCTCAACATCCGAGTGTCGTCTAACTCGGTTCAGGTTACTATTTGTTTCAGAGCCACCCAGCTCTGTATCCTCCGCCTAACCTTCATGTTGCTAGCATCTCCTTTTCCATCTGGGAGCACGGTGGACCCCGACTGGTGATTGGGATATATACCATCTTATCCTAATCTGCCAGTCCCCCTGTAACAGATGGTGTTTCTTCAGCAGATGTTACTGTTGCTTAACCACCAAACCCACGGACACAAACTTTTTTCTCCTTTCCAACACACCTGTTCCACTTTCCACCAGCATATGGCCTATTGCCACTAATTTTGTATATTTACAAATTTGCAACTCTGCAGGGACACCATACTCAACGCCGTCTCAGCACAGAAGCCAGCCCTCGGTCCCTCAGATGTGGATAAATAAAAGACCATTTCCTCCTAGCCATGACAAAGCGTTGAGATTCACTCTGTTCAGCACTGGCATTTAGTGGAAAAGCCGAGCTAAGGTTGCGTACCTACTTCTACTGATACTTCTGCATACGTGCGTCCCTTTCTATGGCAGGATTTATTTCGCCAAATTTTGTCTTGTACTGGGGATCTAACAGTGTGGCAACCCAGTAGCCGGCATTACTTAAAATTTGGACATTCCGAGGGTCATGTTGTAGGTAATGCAGCAAGAAGGCGCTCATGTGTCTTGCGCATCCAGGTGGACCAAGTTCTTGCTGTGTTGGTGGCGGAGAGGTAAGAATCATGCCTCTTTCCTCTGCCCTCTCCCCCCAACCTTGCACAACCGAAATGTGAGCAAGCTCTCCCTCATCTACTCAGTCTTCCATGCCCATCGCCAGTTCGTCCTCCATTTCTTACTAGGCTTCTGCACCTTCCTCAACAGTTAGGCTGATACTATGTGCCCTTGTTAATCCCTCTCCCCCACCGCCCCATGCCTGCCGCCTTGGTGCTGCTGAACGTCTGGACCTTGTAGATCTTGGTATCCCTTCAGCATATGACTCCTCCTGTACTTCCTCCCATTCCTCTTGTCCCACTACCTGACTATGAATGCTGTTTAGAGTGTGCTCCAGCATGTAGATGACCGGAATTGTCATGCCGATAATGGCAACGTCAGCGCTAAACATCTTCATCGCCATTTGTAAACTTCGAAGAAGGGTGCATAGGTCCTTGATCTGAGACCACTTCATCAGCATGATCTTCCCCACCTCTGGATCTCTTTAGGCAAGGTTATACGTCATAACGTATTGCATCACGGCTCACCGATGCTGCCACAGACGCTGCAACATGTGCAGATTTAAATTCCTGCGTGTCGGCACATCGCATTTCAGGCGGTGAACCGCCAGACCAAAAGACTTCTGGAGCGATGCAAGTTGTTGAGCTGCTGGGTGTTAACGGTGGAAGTAAGCACATAGAAAGCGTGGCCGCCGCAGAAGGCAATGTAGGCCGGGATGGTGGTTTAAAACTTGCTGGACAACCAGGTTCAACACGTGAGCCATACAAGGCACGTGTGTCACATTGCCCTGACGAAGGGCCGCACCCAGGTTTGCATCATTGTTGCACACGGCTGTTAAGTCACCACCAGAGTCTGCTCCAGCAACTTGGACTCCGATCGCCAGGTGACACCGTGTTCCTTTCGTACATGGTGCTGATGATGGGAGAGGAGTCGATGCCAGTGGCGCCGGTGGCCGCAGGTTCCGCACAGCCACTGGGCTGGGTTACCTTGGGATCTGCTGTACCACTGGCTGACTGTAGGTGGTGGTTGTCTCACAGCGGAAGTACCATCATTCAGCTACAAACAATGGGAAGACACCACACCCTTTTTTAGGCCCCTCCTGTCTGCTGACCACTGCCAGACATAGTTCTGAACTTCGGGTTCCTGTTCCACCCAGTTCTGTTTTGTGATTTTGTGTGCTGACTACCGCTTGTTTCCTGACTACATCTCCTGCCTGCTGTTTATATACCTCGCTGCCCGATCCGCATTTGACCTCTGCTTGTTTTCTGATTAAGTCCTGGCCGTCCCATTTTGTTCATGTTCCTCAATTCATGGTTTGACCCTGCCTGACTACTACTCTCTTGAACTGCAGCCTTCCACAAGTATTGATCACCTTGGGCCCTGTGTAATTCCAAATCCCTGTATAGGGGTTAAAGGGTTTCAGGGTTCTGGGGGTCCTGCTTGGTGAGTTGCTTCCCTCTAGCCTATCCTTTACAGCCCGTCTGAGTGTGTGGATCCAGGCAGGCGTTACACCGTGCCCTCTGCAGTAGACCATGTAGGCTGGGATAGTGGTTTAAAAATTGCTGGATAACCATGGTTCAACACGTGAGCCATACAAGGCACGTGTTTCACATTGTCACGGCCAAGGGCCGCACCCAGGTTTGCATCATTGTCACACTCGGCCTTCCCTGGCTGCTGGTTGAGTGGAGATAACCATTGATGAAACTCGGTCTCACTCTACAGAGCTTACCGTCCACAACTCCTCAGCGGTGTGACTCACATTTCACAGACATTTCAAAGTAAAGAGTCGACCACCTGATGCCGTTGAGCTCTGTTGCCAGAATAGTAAGGAGGTGTGCAGGATTCCTTGTGCACAGTTACAACGCCGGTGGCCTTACAATACAGGTTTTGAGCGGAGGTTGAGGACCTAGACGAGGTTGAGGAGGCAGAAGCAGTGGATGAACTTCTACATACAGAGGAAGGATTGACACACAACTCGTGGGGACGGCAAGACATGTACAGCAGACCCTTCTCCATCTCTCACCATACTCACCCAGTGCCCAGTCAGCGACATGTAACGCCCCTGTCCATGCTTACTGGTCCAAGTATCTGTGTTGAAATGCACCCTGTCACACACAGAGTTTCTCAAGGAAGCTTGATGTTGTGTGCGACATGCTGGTGTAGTGCGGGCACGCCTTTCTTGGAAACGGAGTGGCGACTGGGCATCAGCTCTTGGGGCTCTGCAATGGGCGTAAGGTCTCGAAAATCCTCTGTTCAAAAGGTTGGAAAGGCAACATTTCTGTAGCCAACAGTTTGCAGATGCTGAGAGTCAACCTCTTAGGCATGTCATGCCCTTCTAAAATCATGTAAAACACAGCAAGGGTACTCCAACCACAGTCTCCCTCGTTTCCAAAAATTGGGCCACACACACACCACTTCACTGGCATCAGTTGTCCCCCAATTGCAATCTTAAAAAGATGCTTTGCATGAAGAACTCTCAAAAATACACCAGACTTTTGCCTCCCCTGGATGACACAGGGGTAGAAAATCCTCTGTGATCCATGACTTGTTCATCTTGGTTCTTTTTTCAAAAGCAAGGGGACTTCAACCACAGTCTCCCTCGTTTCCAAAAATTGGGCCACACACACACCACTTCACTGGCATCAGTTGTCCCCCAGTTGCAATCTTAAAAAGATGCTGTGCATGAAGCACTCTCAAAAATACACCAGACTTTCGCCTCCCCTGGATGACACAGGGGTAGAAAAGTCCTTGCGGATCCATGATTTGTTCATCTTGATGAACGTTAGTCTGTCCACATTGTCAGTGGACAGATGTGTGCGCTTATCTGTCAGCACACCCACAGCAGCACTGAACACACGTTCCGAGAGAGCGCTGGCTGCGGGACACGACAAGATCCCCAAGGGGTAAGTGGCAAGCTCAGGCAATTTATCCAGATTGGAAGCCTAAAATGAGCAAGGCTCAAGTTGCACAGTAATGGCATCGATGTTCACTTGCATATACTCATATATCTGTGTCTCCTCCTCTTTTTCCTCTTCCAGCTGTTTTGTTTTCGCATGAGTATATGTCTTTGTCACTTTCACATGTGTTTGTGGTGTCTTGGGAGTTGTTTGTCACCTTTTGGACACCTTTGAAGGTGCTTTTTATGTGTTTTTAGGTGTTTGCCTCCCATTGTTTTCAATGGGGTTCGAGAGGTTCGTCGAACAGTTTGCCGAACCGAACTCGAACGGGGCCTTTGTTCGACTAACCGAACTCGAGCCTTTAGAGGCTCGCTCATCTCTACTCTGGACCAAGCAATTGCAATGGGAGCCCAGCTGTACTGTATAGTAACCCATTGCAAATGGCATAGGCTCAATTCCAGTACTTATCACATCCTGAAATCCTACATGTATGTCCTCCTGATGGCTTCATACATGTGAATCAATTTAAAGTAAGGGGTTCAAAATACATTTGATAGCAGTACTGTGCATAATAGAACCAAAGATGAAGAAAACAGCTACAATGTCTACAATTTCAGTTCTTACCATGTGCTGTTCTGGAAAGAGTGTTTAGATAAATAAAATAATTGTTTCAGATAACCTGTGTGAAATAGAAATAGGTATTATCCGCTGTCTCTTAATGTATCAAACTAGATGACTACATCATTGCCACAATTCCAAATTCTTTTATACTGCAGTTCGGCTCATACAGAGATCTTGCAACCTAATTAACCCCTTCCTGAAGGAGCAATTTTCCATTGTTGTGCTTTCATTTTTTCCTCCTCTTCTTCGAAGAGCTACATTTGAATTCTCCAGTCTACATAGCCGTTTGAGGGCTTGCACTTTGAAGGACAAGTTGTATTTTTGAATGACACCCCTCATTTTATCATGTGATGTACTGGAAAGTGGGAAAAAAATCCAGTGTGGTGAAACAGCAAAAAAAGCACAATTCTGTAGTATACGGTAGTGTGGCAGTGTGATTATCCAGTGCAGCATGATTAGGCATATACCAAACATGCGTAGATTTTTTTTAATTTAAATTGTAAAATAAAAAAAAATACAGAAATAAATACACTTATATCACCAGTTTCCGTAATCCATAACGTTTTACATTTTTGGTCAAGTTTTCTTTATTTTCAGGACTCTGAAAATTGTAGATTCACATTGAAGGCATCAAAACTATGAATTAAAACATGTGGAATGAAATACCTAAAAAAAGTGTGAAACAACTGAAAATATGTCTTATATTCTAGGTTCTTCAAAGTAGCCACCTTTTGCTTTCATTACTATTTTGCACACTCTTGGCATTCTCTTGATGAGCTTCAAGAGTTAGGGGCACTTTGCACACTGCGACATCGCAGGTGCGATGTCGGTGGGGTCAAATTGAAAGTGACGCACATCCGGCATCGCATGCGACATCGCAGTGTGTAAAGCCTAGATGATACAATTAACGAGCGCAAAAGCGTCGTAATCATATCATCGGTGCAGTGTCGGCGTAATTCATAATTACGCTGACGCGACGGTCCGATGTTGTTCCTCGCTCCTGCGGCCGCACACATCGCTGTGTGTGAAGTCGCAGGAGCGAGGAACATCTCCTACCGGCGTCACCGCGGCTTCCGTAGGATATGCGGAAGGAAGGAGGTGGGCAGGAGGTTTACATCCTGCTCATCTCCGCCCCTCCGCTCTGATTGGCCGCCTGCCGTGTGACGTAGCAGTGACGCCGCACGACCCGCCCCCTTAACAAGGAGGCGGGTCGCCGGCCACAGGGACGTCGCACGGCAGGTGAGTGTGTGTGTGAAGCTGGCGTAGCGATAATTTTCGCTACGCCAGCTATCACCACATATCGCTGCTGTGACGGGGGCGGGGACTATCGCACTCGGCATCGCAGCATCGGCCTGCGATGTCGCAGTGTGCAAAGTGCCCCTTAGTCACTGGAAATGGTTTTCCAACAGTCTTGAATGAGTTCCCAGAGATGCTTAGCACTTGTTGGCCCTTTTGCCTTCACTCTGCGGTCCAGCTCACCCCAAACCATCTCGATTGGGTTCAGGTCTGGTGACTGTGGAGACCAGGTCATCTGGCGTAGCACCCCATCACTCTCCTTCTTAGTCAAATAGCCCTTACACAGCCTGGAGGTGTGTTTGGGATCATTGTCCTGTTGAAAAATAAATGATGGTCCAACTAAACGCAAACCGGATGGAATAGCACACCACTGCAAGATGCTGTGGTAGGCAGGCTGGTTCTGTATGCCTTCAATTTTGAATAAATCCCCAACAGTGTAACCAGCAAAGCACCCCCACACCATCACACCTCCTCCTCCATGCTTCACGGTGGGAACCAGCCAGGTAGAGTCCATCCGTTCACCTTTTCTACAAAGACACGGTGGTTGGATCTAAAGATCTCAAATTTGGACTCATCAGACCAAAGCACAGATTTGCACTGGTCTAATGTCCATTCCTTGTGTTCTTTAGCCCAAACAAGTCTCTTCTGCTTGTTGCATGTCCTTAGCAGTGGTTTCCTAGCAGCTATTTTACCATGAAGGCTTGCTGCACAAAGTCTCCTCTTAAGGGCTGCTTCTCACTTGCGAGTTTCTCGCAGTAGAGCAATGCGAGAAAATCTCGCATTGGAATCAGACACATGTTAGTGAATGATTCAGCTCGCATTTGCGATTTTTTTCTCAGTCCAAATCGGACTGAGAAAAAAATCGCAGCATGCTGCTTTTTTGCGAGTTTCTCGAACCATTTTTCTCAATGATTCCCTATGGAAGCGGATTAAAAGTAGGATCACACACGCGCACCAGCGTTCACATTTGTGAGTGTGGCAGGAACGATGCTCATTAAATATTCAACAGATGAATGTGACATCACATTCCCAAAGGTAAATTAACTGACACATGTGTAATCACTTTTATCTAGTTAAGATGTTGCAGGAAACTAGCATCGCAAACGCGACACACACACATCGCACACGCGAGCCAAATCATTAATTTATTCAGAAATAGCATCGCACTTGCGTTGCACTCGCACCTAACGTGAACTAAAATCAGCCGAGTTTTTTTCAGCCCAGTCAGACCGATTTTACTCGCATAGATGTGTTTCCAGCCTAACAGTGTCCAAACTTTTGGTCTGTACTGTAGGTACAAAAATTTGATCGCCTCTTATTGCAGATTTGCAGCTTGCAAAAAAACCTTAATTCTAAGTTTTTGATTTTTTTTTTTTATTAAGCTGTTTACAGGTTAGGTTAATTTATTTTATATTTTGGTAGAATGGACTTTTAGCCAAATATATGTATTTTTTTATTATTTCTTTATTTTTCAATGGGGGAAAAGAGGGGTGATTTGAAAATTTCCATATTTTTTTATTTTTAAAAACTATTTTTTTCACTTTCAACTGTATTTGTTAGCCCCCTTAGTCACTATCAAGGCAGCCCCCGGCAATCATGGCAACCCATCAGCACCGTGCGATCACATCACAGGCGCATCAATGGACGCATAGAATAACGCAAATTAAATGTCGCTGTCACAGATCGGCAGCGGCATTTAACAGATTAAAAGCTACTCCACCTATGGCTGTTCGAGTCAGATGATGGCGGAATAGCACTATCATCTGCCGGAAAAGATGTGGGCTTGGCTTACAAGCCCACATCAAAGTGAAGGAGCTGGCATAAGTCTGTAAGGAGTTAAAGTTTTATTTATATCTTCATATATGCATATTGTGGGATAGTGCTTATAAAAATCAAGCACTTTTGCAATTTACTGCTTATTTAAAATTTCATCAATTTTTTAGATTTCCAAATAAACAGCTGCTTGCCTTTTGCTAACATATACACATGGCATTAGAACGGCCATTTGTATTAAATGGCTAATATAATTCCTTGCTTGCCATCAGAGTAGAACTCTTGATTGATGAAAACTGGCATTTTTTACTCCTATCCTAATGAAGAAAATGCACTTTAAGGGTATGTGCGCACGTTGCTTTTTACCTGCTTTTTACCTGCTTTTTTGCTGCTTTTTCTTCTGCGCTGTTTAATGCCAAAATGGATGTGTTCTTCTATTCAAGCAAAGTCTATGGGAATTTGGGTTTCTTGTTCACACTATGTTGTTCAAAATGCTGCCTTTTTGTGGCAGAAGTTTGGTCAAAAACTCAGCTTTTCAAAGAAGCAACATGTCAATTGTTTTTGCCATTTGGGTTTTGCACTGCAAAGCTGAGTTTTTGACCAAAGTTCTGCCACAAAAAGGCAGCATTTTGAACAACATAGTGTGAACAAGAAACCCAAATTCCCATAGACTTTGCTTGAATAGAAGAACACATCCATTTTGGCATTAAACAGCGCAGAAGAAAAAGCAGCAAAAAAGCAGGTAAAAAGCAGGTAAAAAGCAACGTGCGCACATACCCTTATAATGCACCTAATTAAGTGGGTGCATCTTACACCTGAGTGCGTCCCTGTAAAAATTGTTAAGGCCCCGTCACACACAGAGATAAATCTTTGGCAGATCTGTGATTGCAGTGAAATCATGGACATATTGTTCCATTTGTACACAGCCACAAACCTGGCACTGATTGTCCACAATATCACTGCAACCACAGATCTACCACAGATCTACCACAGATCTACCACAGATCTACCACAGATCTACCACAGATCTACCACAGATCTACCACAGATCTACCACAGATCTGCCACAGATCTGCCACAGATCTGCCACAGATCTGCCACAGATCTGCCACAGATTTATCTCTGTGTGTGACAGGGTCTTAACTCCAGTCAGGGCCTGGAGTATATTTAAAGTGGCTTAAATTTTAATGAATTTGATGGGTGGACCCCGCCTATATTGGTGGACTTTGCCGTGACTCGCATAAAAAGTGAAAAATTTGAGTTGGGCAAACATTTTCCAACATTTCAAGGTGTTTTTATGCTAGGAAACTGGTGAAAACACCTGTCAAACTAGGTATGGGGAAATACCATGTGTCTAGGGGAAGGGGAAATGGTGACACTTGACCAAACTTTCCGCTGACCCCTGGCTCTCCTGACCTCTCTAGATAGGCTGCACACCTATGCACTGAGCAGAATACCTGGCCCTGGTTGACCCTGAACTGGGCCCTAGGAAAGGAACGGATGGGATGAGCACTTAGTCAACTCACTAAGCTCTAAAGAAGACATAGGGAGCACAAACAGTTGGAAGTGAAAGAGAAACAGCAATGAACAACGTTTCTTTAGGTGAATACAAGCCGACTGCCTGCATCCAAGGTCTGTATAGGAAAATAACTATCACTAGCAAACATCAAGAGGGAATGTAAGTATTTAAGGACAAAAGAAGAAGTGATGATGATTAACACTCGAAAAGTGAGGATATCCACAGGGCCCTAAAAAAAAGGATTAACCCCAAGCAGAAAAGATGCATATGAAACTATTTACACCACAGATGGAAGAATAAAATATCAGGCAGCAGTTTGTGTAGCCAAACACTGCAACCTTCTACAGTTGGACACCACAGTACTTTCTGTCAACCGTGACATACCTGTGACAGTATGCCCCCTTCTACAAGTACACTCAGAACCAGGCTTAGATGGATGGGAAGCTTGAAATGAACAAACTAACCTTGTGGCATTCACATTCAATGCTGAGACCCACATCATTTTCTCAGGACTGTAACCCCCCCTCCAGTGCACCAAGTATTGAAGGGAGCAACGCGGAAAATGTGAATCAACAATCTTGGCTATTTGGAATTCTAAGTTATCTTAAACCATGATTGAGGCCAGCGGCAAGGGGGACAGCTCCAAGGGTACCACATACTTTTTGAGCAGAGACCTGTGCAACATATTGTGGATCATAAGAGTACTTCCGATGAAACGCTACTGGGTTAATGATGGCGATTACTTTATAGGGACCAATAAACCTACCATGCTTTTCCAAAAATAAGCCCTCCCCTGAAAATAAGCCCTAGCAAGGATTTTCAGCATTTTCGGAGCAAGGCTTAAATAAAAGTCCTCCCCCGAAAATAAGCCCTAGTCGCAGTTCAATAATGAAGTGTCTGTGCAGCTAAAAAAGTTACAGATACTGCAGGACACTTCATTATAGAAAGTGGGCACCCCGCAATTACACTCACCAGACGCAAGGGCAGAGGAGCTGCAGTGATGGCACCCCCACATACATCAGATCTCACACCCACACACAATCAGATCTCACACCCACACACATCCGATCTCACACACACATCTGATCTCACACACACACAATCAGATCACACACACAAACATCCGATCTCACACACACACAATCAGATCACACGCACACAAATATCCGATCTCTCACACACACACACACACAATCAGATCGCGCACACAAACATCGGATCACACACATCGCTCCACACACCATACTCATCACATCCAGCAACACCGATTTCTTCTGGCTGGCAGAATCCTGGGAGGCAGTGCAGTGGAGCGCAAGAATGCTAGCTTACAGGACCTACGGGCCGGACACGCCACTTCTTCCCATCATTCCCTGAGGCCAGAAGTATTCTGTAGCTCTAGATGTAGTGAGTGAGTGTGTCTGTGTGTGTGTGTGTGTGTGTGTGTGTGTGTGTGTGTGTGTGTGTGTGTCAGTGTCAGTCAGCCAGAAGCAGGGGAGTACAGCGTGCAGCACCCACTGGAGATCACAGGGAGGACCTCGGAGCCATGCAGACGTCCGGGTCTGGTTAGTATGAGTCCCCTGGGAGTGGGGGGGTCTGGTTTTTTGGGGGATAAACTTACCCCAACCATGTTTCTCCAAAATAAGACCTCCTCCAAAAATAAGCCCTAGTGCTTTTTTGGGGGGCAAAAAAGTATAAGACAGTGTCTTATTTTTAGAAAAACATGGTAGGTCCCAACTTCAAGGAAGGAACCTTCAACTTAATATTCCTGGTAGACAACCACACATAGTGATTGAAACTTAGGTCCGAACCTGGCGAGTTTTCTTTGTCAGTATTTGTCTCCCATCAGGTGATTTGCCAGTAGACTCCTGGGGACAATTGTTTACCTGAACCTATCTGCAACCACTAAAACCACAGGCTTTCCTGTAGACAAAAGGTAGGTCAATAATGAAATCCATGGATAAATGCATCCATGGTCTACTAGGGATAGCTAATGACTGAAGAGATCCAGACGGATTAGTATGCATTACCTTACACACTATGGGGAGGTAAATCATGACATATCCTCAATACAAGACAAAAATGCAGGTAAGGTCTCTGTAGAGACCGCAGAGAGGGACTTGTTTAAGCAGTTATCAAAACGGTAATTTCCCCAATTCACAATTTCCCTGGATTGCCAATCCACTACCGGATTATGTTTTACCAACTAGGTAGACCCAGTACAATAGGAGTGGGAAGACCCTTCAGGACATAACAGAAAATTACTTCAAAATGCAGGAGTCCTACCCTCAGTCTTATATCATGTACAATCTGTGTCAGGCATCCCTGAGCAAGAGGTGCTGAGTCGATGTCATAGAGGGAGATAGGTTTAGCTAACATACTGCAGGTAAGCAAATTAAGTTCTTACAAACTGAGTGTGACGCCCCTGCGGTAAACCAAGTGTTACAAAAAGGTAACAACTATGTAACAGCCCGAATCCTGTGAATCTGTACCAGTCCACACATACACCAGCTCACCAGGACATTTGCACAGCTCACACATGGGATGGGAGATACCTAAACCAGTGGGAGGAGCAAGTGACCTGAGGAGGGAAGAGAAGACAGACAGGAAGTGGTGGCAGTTAGTCTGTGACAGCAGACTGTGACAGGAGTCTGTGAGGAAAGTCTGACATGAGCAGTCAGGCAGTTCAGTAGACTGCACAGTGTGTGTGAGGAGGAGAAGCTGTTAGAGGACAAAGGAACCTGACAGTAGCTGACCAGAGCTTGGGTTGTGAGACCGGCCACTGAAAAGGAGGAACTCAGAGAAAGTGAGTGGATGAGCTCCTGGGAGAAGAGGAATCCGAGGGACAAGACGCCCAGCACTTCACTGAAGTTCAGCAAGCAAGGGGTGCAGATCTCCCAGGACAGGACAGACTTTAAGCATCATGTTAGTTCTGCAGGCAAGGGCATCAGCCAAACACAAAAGGGTCTGAGGCTAAGCGACAAAGAGGGAGCCTGGGAGTAGTACCCCTTAAATAGCTCACGTCGCCGGCGTTAGGACGGGACACCAGGAAGCCCTCCAGAAGCTCCAAGCTGGTGAAGACTTCCAAAGACTGACACGAGTGCAAGATGGGGAAAGTGGCCCCCAGGTTAAACTGGTACAGATTCCAGGAGGACGGCAAACCTGGTCCTGGCACGTCCTAAGGCTGCTTTCACACCTCCTGTTTTAGCAGAGCCGGCCAATGCAGCTCTAAAACCTATGCAACGGATGTGGCGACAATACTGCATGCTTTGCATAAGTTTTTTTACATGCGGCCCGTCCGGTTTTTGCCGCTTGCGGCAGGCTACTGAGCATGCGCAGTGGAAAAAACTGCATGCAGCGGCCGGATGCGGTTTTTGCCGCAGGACGCCGCATGGCAGCTTTTCCCAGGCTGTAAGTAAACCTGTTAAACTGCACTCACTGACTGGACTCCCTTTCTTTCATTTTTAATATTTTTATTTTTATTTTCTTTTGCTCCACCGAGCCTCCAAAGCTCGGGGGAGCTGGTGTAGTCGGACTATCCCCTTTAAATTAACCTCTTTTTATTGTGCACCACGGAACCGGGCCAGGCCACGATTGCACAACCACTATCTCGGCGACGTGTGCACAGGCAACGGACTGAGCTACTCCTATCCCTGGGGAATTTTTTTCTGCTCTCTAGTACCATCTCTGCTGTCAGAACAAAGCGAGAATTACATGTTAAGACACACACACTCCTATTGTCCACCCCAACAACAAAACAGATGAACCGAGTCCCAGATGTTCTTTTTTGCTTTTGCTTTTTGCTATTTGCTGTGCAAATACCTGTAATAAATGCAGAACACTGTATATGACAAACACTTCTTGCACACTGCAGCTTCTCTGTATCGTGTAATTCGTTCTGTAATGACATGACAGTGTGTCACCCAGGGTTATCGGGTACTCGTTCCTGGGCGGTGTATAACTGGGGAATGTCACTTTGGTGGCCGTTGCCCTGTTACGTGCCCTGGGTCCTTTTTGTAAAGGGGAATATTTACACGGGATTAGAATAATGTTCACACGTAACGCCACTTGCGGTGTTGCGGCTATGTAGATGGAGCCACCGCTGCACAGTTTTCACTACTGGGGCTGGTGTTAATGGCAGCCTGGATGGTAGGCCCTCTGCAAGCAGGGCCAGACCCCAGAGGGTAGGTGATGTGACAGGTGTCGGAAGAAGATAGTCCACACAAGAGTTCAGTGCAACTGGGTTTTTACTCACTTTTGGCTGGTGGTAACTGGTTACCCGAGGCTGGCTGGTTTCACCTCCAGGTTCCCTTAGTCCCAGTGCCAGTTTCGTAATCTGGTGCCTTCTTCCCCTGCACCTGTTTCTGGTTGGTGGGTCCCCGTGGCGCAGAGCAACTGGGGGTCCCCATCCAGTGGTTTGTACACTTCTATCCGTCTGACGGTAGCATGAACCCTGTGGGGTCGGAGTCTCTGGTCCTGTCCCCGGTTCTCCCGTTGCTACTGAGTATTCGGATTTTTAGGGTCAGCGAGGTCCTGGATGGTACCCTCGCTGTGCAGGTGTTAACAGGCCTGCCTGGAGCTTCTGCCTGTCCTAGGGTCCTGTACCCCGTCATTGGTTAGTTCCAGGAATACTCCACTGTCAACTACCCTCCTGGGTACCAGGTTACTGCTCACTCCACGACAATCCATCTCTTCACGTCCACCTTCACTCCTTCACCCTCTCCATATCTCTACTGTCTCTCTATTGTCTCCTCTCCAGTCCGCCCCTCCCACCTGGTCAACTAGTTGACTGGACTGGCCCCACCTCCAGGCGGCCATCCATTCGTCCGACCCTAGCTGGGCACCATTGTATGGGGGAATTGTTGGGGAAAACTGGGATTTTGTGAAGTGTTTGTGTGTTACCGGCATTGGTTTTCCGGGTCCCTAGGGGGTAGGCCCTGCAGCCCGGTGGGGATGCAGTACCTTGTAGCTCCCTGATGGCTTCAGGGGCGCTACAACAGCGCAGGGGGAGAAGAGCAGCAATATTTGAGCAGCATCTCATATACAGCATTCTGCATCTATTGCTAATACTTATTAGGGCATTATTCCTCACTGCCCAGGATAGTTACAGACTATAGTATGTACTGGCATTGCATCACAGTTCTCCTCGAAAATAGAGTTTCATTCACAAAAGTGGGACAATTTTTTTTCTCACATTTTACCTGTGTGCTGTCCATGTGCAATTCGTGTTTTACAGTAGAAGTTAATAATTTACAGGACAATATATATTTTCCAACTCTAAAGAATTCTAATGTATCCATAAATATTAGATGCTAGACAGTGGCTCCTTATGGTATACAATTTTTTTGTCACACCGATAGACTTGAATGGGTGAGTCTCATCTGATTTTCGGAGAGAAATCATACATTCGGTCACTTATAAAAAGCTGTCATCTGCACTACTTATTGAATAAGATTGGTCCGATTACTGTCCATTTTTTCATAGATAGCACTCGGATCAAAAATATGATTGCATGCATGAGCCATATGGATGGCATGACAGTGCAGAGATGCAGCATGGTATGTGCCGTCCCCACGCCTGGTGTGCCGCCCCCACGCCTGTAGAAGCCGAGCTGCTCGGGTCCGGACCCGCTGTTTGGTTCGAGGGCTCTATTGGTTAATTAGCTAGGCCATTGGTTCTGGTCCTGGCTTCAGGGTCCAAGTACCCCCTCTGTGCACGGTTCCCGGGTCGGTTCTCCGGTGTCGGTACCGGCTGGCTCCGACCCTGTCTCGGTCCACCTCGGATCTCCAGCTGCCGTCTTCCCATCGCCTGCTGACGGAGACCACCATCTGCCACCTATCCAAGGCACCAGGGCTCCAACCCCAGCGCCTGTCAACTTGAGCTTCTCCTCTTGCTGGAGCTACACCTAGCCCCAGCTTCCACTCCTCTCAACTTGAACTTCAGACTTCGACAGTCAGACTTCAACTGAACTTAATCTACCTGTTTTCCCGCACCGGGCTGTCTACACCCCTAGGTGGGCGTTTCTCATCCACCTGGTCCGGCCCACTGGTGTGCCTGTCTTGCCCTGAGGGGGGTGGCTAGGGTTTCAGGTCGGCTGTGTGTAACCCTGTGAGGGAAGGTGTTGTGCAGGGACCTACTATGTGACCACCTGGCGGTGCCAGGGCGTCACATTCCCCCTTGGTTTAATACAGACTGTCCGCGGGCTGTCCGACCACCAACGTTTATTCAACCGGAACTAGAAAAAGGAGTAAAACAGATTACAATTATAATAACATATTTACAATTGTCTTCCCTTACGGGAGGCACATTTCTTAAACGTTGCACATATAAAAACCGGGATGGGACGGATCGGGCCACTTCTCATTGCACTCCCACGCAAAACAACCTGCCCCCTTGTGCCACCGCTAAGCACTGGTGCGCACCCCTTTGCCCAAGTCCAGGGACAGGTCCGGGTAGTGCCCTTACGGGCCGAGTAATAATTTCCTTACCCGGCAGTATTTTTGTCACGGGCCCCAAGTCCGGGGACCCCTGACCTGGAGGTTCGTCACCGGTTTTGGTGGTGACTGGGCCTTGGCCTACTCTACCGCAGGCCCTTCCTCCAATCAGCCTCTCCAGAGACTGCGGCAAGATGAGAAGGGTGGTCAGGGACTATTTACAAGGCCCAACAGTTTTTGGATTGGCCTGCCAGTTCACGGCCGTTGTCCATTTTTAAACTCTACTTTTAAACTCTACTGGAACTTAAAACGGGTAACAGTCCCAACGGTGACTCACACTTGGGGTAGCCGGGGTTCCGCTATCTCACTCCATTCTCCACCACGGGCCTCCAGTACCACCTCCATATGGTACACTGCTCCGGACCCCGATGGTAGCTTGCCGCAGGTGATCTTTCTCCTTATAAGTGCAGGCATGCACATCCGCTTTACACCTTTCTCGGGCAGCAATCTCCCTGCACAGCTGCTGTTGCTGCTGCTCCCAGTATGGGGCACGAGCTCCGTGCTCCGCCTCCTGCTCAGGAGCCAGGCTCACTTGGATGCCCTCAGCGCCGGCTACGACCGGCCTCTCATACTACAGTGGGCCCCACTGATCAGTTGCCTGCTCTGCTTCTCCGCAGGTGCACTCCGGCTGCTCCACAGCCGGGACGGGGTACTTGGGAGCTAAATAGGATAACTGAAGTGAGCACTAATATATATTATGCATTATTAGTGCAAGCCCTAAAAAATACATAGTACATAAGGATAAGGCTGCACATCAAAGTTAGATAATAGTATAATGCTATAAGCATACCGAAAAACATTGAAGAATACAATGAAAAATGCCACTTGCTAACTTGAAAGTGTGAATAATGAAATGCATACCTGCCATGAATATTAGGAAAAAGGAGATATTTAGCAATCGCATTGATCAATGTAACTGAGCCCCAAAACCTCGTCAAGGTAAATCTCTATATTGGGGTCCCTAGCTCTATGACCCTAACTTTGTGTCATCTCATTGCAATTAAAAACTGCTATGTGTGGAGAGGGGTAACCAAGGACTTTCTTATATAGGAAATGGAAAAAACATGGCAGAAAGGGGCGGAGCTATGTTCACATTCAGAAAAAAACTTCATAATACTAAATAGGATAACTGAAGTGAGCACTAATATATATTATGAGTGCAAGCCAAAAAAAATACCTGGGGTACTTGGGAGCGACTGGCGCTGTGGCCAGGGTAGGTTCCAGGTCGGGGGCCACCTCCGTTGCGGCCAGGCGGATTGCTGGAGTCGATGTCATCACCATTGTGGCCGGGCGGACTGCCGGAGCTGACGTCATCACTGGTGCGGCCAGACTCTTTGCCGGATGGGACGTCATCAGCGGCGCTGGAGCGACGGCGACGGTAAGGCCTGAGGACCCAGCAGCTGGGTCCTCCCCCGTAGATGATACGGGCTCCGCTGCCATGGGCTGAGGCAGCAGGTCGGTCGGGGCGTTGGCTGCGGACACAGGCGACGAGGGAGGAAGTGTGGCGGATCGGAGCGGACCGGACCCCACACTCGGGCAGGCCGGTTCCTGGGGAACATAGGGGTGTGGGTCACTGCTTACCCGCTCCTCTGAGATCATCTCCACTTTGCGCGCCCGGACAGCTGCAGCCAGGCCCTTCATCTCCGACGTCCACTTCGCCAGCATGAAGTGGGCTTGGGCCTGGATCCTCCGACACATCCTGCCGCGTTGGTGCCCAGGAACGGGTTTCTGCAGAGTCCTGGCATCCCTGCACTTCATGGTGCTAGTCAGATGCTGCTTCGTCCTCCCCCTTGGTCTTTTGCGAGCACTCTCTCGAGCGGCTGGTAAGTTTCGTTTTCGGCCTCAGGGTTTACCTTCCGGCTTTAGTTCCCAGGGGGCGGGGATTCACCTTCGCGCCCTTTCTCGGGGAAGAAGACGCTGGGCTGTTGTTTTCGCGCCTAAAAATGGCGGCAAAATGGCGACTTCACAAAATTTTTTAACGGATCACTGCTGACTGTTCAAAATAAGGCACACTTCCACCAGGTAGGTGGATGGGTTACAATCCTGTTCGTGACGCCAGTTTTTGCGGTGTGCCGCCCCCACGCCTGTAGCAGCCGAGCTGCTCAGGTCCGGACCCGCTGTGTGACTCGAGGGATCCTCCGGACCCGGGGGTTACGCGGACAAGCCAAATTAAAAAGGGGAAAAGGTAGTTATACGGGCTTGGCAGTACTCGGTTCGTGACGCCACCCACGGTGTGTGGTGAAGTGTGACACCACCGTTGCTGTTGCGGGATACCCGAGGAAGATGTGATGCAGCTGGATGCTAACGTGAATTAGCAGGGTAAATATAAAATATAACTTTTAATAATAAATATTAAAAAGAGGGGAGTGAATTAGACAAAACACACATATAGTGCAAATCCGATGATAATCAAGCTATGTAAGCGATATGAATCAGCTGACATACATCGGAGTGCCACAATAATGCCTGCTAAACAAATACATTTGCAGAGGCTGTATGGACACCTTAACATATAAGGCAATAAAATAGAACGGTCTCACCGGTATAGCTTTTGTTTCAACACCCTGGTGATAGAAGGATCGCAGAGGGGGAGCCATTTAATACACAGCTACCACCAACCCCTCAGGTAGAGATCCATAAACGGCATGCTCCAGTCACCCTACGCGTTTCGTATTGTCACACTCATCAGGGGAGCTTTCCTGGATTTGTAAAGCCAAGGGTAAAACACCTCTTGTGCAGAGGTAGACGCCTAACCAGATTGAAAAGAATCAAAAGTTTAAATAGAGGCGGGGAGGAACAGTTGTGCTCTCATTGACTGAGCAAGATCATGTGACCTCCTCGGGCATAAGGCATGTACTGCGCATGCGCCCGCAGCGTATATGTAAATTTGTAAAGAAATTGATGTCCCTGATGCGGCGTGAAACTGTATAAAGCACGCTCCATATTCAAGGGGCAAAGATATATTGTGAACATAATGAAGCTAGTGACCGGGCTGATCGCGCGTGCGCACCCGGCCAGAGGGACAGCACGCAACAGCGCATGCGCGCCCAAATGATCATGATTAGGTATGGCAGGTTTTCTTGCGACTGGCCTGGACACCGAGAGGTGGACTACTGAGGCAAGGGACGTATTTTCTGACAGGGTATTTGTTCAACCTAAATATACTCCCACCTTTAACGGAGCATTTAAGGAACTTACCCGTATATATAAAAATCAAATCACATCCTGGTGGGAGGTACAAAGCCTGGAAAATTACATCAAGGCAGAGATCGTCCCTCGCTATTTGCGTATTGCCCTTTCTCCAGGGGTACGCTATAAGAGTGCCAACGTTTTGGAAAATTGGGAGAGAGAGGCTACTGCTAGCTCTCTGCATTTGATGAGAATTCTCTTAGAGGAAGAAAAACAGACTCTAGTCTCCCTCACCAATAGCCTTAAGGAACAAATAGAAATTACTAAAAAGTTTTCTGGTGAAACTGAATTCATTTCTAAAGAGGCGTTGTTACAAAATCAGATTGAACGTTTCCAGTACCATCTAAAGGAAAGGAAACACAGGTATTTTGTAAGGGACACACAAGATTTTAAGGATAAAAAAGTCTATTGTTTTGCAACTACCTCCATTTCCCAACCAAATTGTGAATTTGATCTCTCTACTACTGATACTGACATATCAGATAGCGAGTCACGTAAAACAAGAAAGGGCAAACAAAGGGGTAGAGGACGAGGTAGGGGACGGTTTACTGATAACACCAAGAGCCCTCGATTTTAGACCAGGGTTATTCACTCAGGAACAGACAAGTGCCCCAACAGACACACAATCAGACAGAAAATTACAGATCATAAATTTATCTTCCTGATCACTTACATCTGTCGAAATGTGCATTCTCAGTAAGGGCCTCTCCTTTGTCCCCACCTCTGACTTAGACGTCTTTGATGGAGTTAAAGATCTCCAACTTTTTGCCAGAAAGCTCAGATGGCATAAATTTCATCAGCAAGAACAGAAGCGTCTGAGTCATGACTTGGGTGTCCCTGATGACTTGTTGCCAGATATTCATTTTCTGTATCACCTGTCAGATGAAGATCCCAATTTGGTAGGGGAAGGTCCATTTACCTCTCTTAGGAATAAGAGCACATGTCTACCACCGATGCAGGGAGATGTCTCTGCTATTGATATTTTTGTTGGACTAGTTACCAAGGACTTGGAGAATTTGGGGCAGGTCAAATCGCATAAACATAACCTCTCCAAAGAAGAAATGCAGGCCCTACAGTCATTGGAACAGGATTCAAGTATTGTGGTCAAGAGTTCCGACAAGGGGGGAAATATAGTTTTGCTACACAGGGAACAGTATCGCCAACTTTGTTTGGACCTCTTGCAGGTAAATTCCAACTACAGAAAGTTGACCTCTAACCCCTTGCCGGAATTCAGGAAGGAACTTAAATCTATTTTGACCCTAGCTCTTGACCACAAACTTATTGACAAAACGGAATTTGATTTCCTATTACCCCTCCATCCTACCCTAGCCACCTTCTATTGTCTCCCCAAAATTCATAAGGGGCTAAGGCCCTTGAAGGGAAGACCAATAGTGTCGGGGGTTGGGAGTCTAAATCAGATTATTGGAATCTACATTGACAAAGTTCTTCAACCCTTTGTTCTGGCTTTGAACTCTTATACCCGTGACTCTATGGATTTTCTTAGAAAGCTGGAGGGTATATCCCTTGAAGATGACATGATTATGGGGAGTATTGATGTGGAAGCACTATACTCCTCCATTTCTCATAGGGATGGTCTTGAGGCAACTAATTATTTCCTCAAAGGAAGGGGTTGTCAATTTAGAAATCGTAGTGACTGGGTCTTGCAACTTCTTGATTTTTGTCTAACTAAAAATGTCTTTCTTTTTGATGTCTCTTTTTACCACCAGCTCAGGGGCACAGCCATGGGCAGTCCATGTGCACCTTCATATGCCAACTTGCTCCTGGGCTGGTGCGAGGAGACTATGGTCTTTTGTGATGATTCCAGATTTGAAGTTGACAGGGTGGTCTTTTGGACCAGGTTTATTGATGATGTTTTTGTAATCTGGAGAGGTGATCCTTGCAGCTTTGCCAACTTTGTGAACCAGTTGAATGACAATTCCCTTGGACTTGGGTTCACTTCCCAATGTAGCCAACAGGAATTGTCATTCCTTGACATTCTGGTGAATAGGAATGGTGATGGAACCCTGTCAACTAAGACATTTAGAAAACCGACCGCGACGAACACACTACTCAGGTGGGACAGTAATCACCCCAAATCCCTGATAAGTGGGATCCCAAAGGGTCAATATTTGCGGATTAAACGCAATTGTTCTGACCCTATTGATTTTAATATTCAAGCGAGAGACTTGAGAGGTTGGTTTAAGGACAGGGGATATCCGGATGGAGTTCTCCAAAAAGCTTTTAGGGAAGCCAAGTTGAGAGAGAGATTGAGTCTCCTTGTTCCATCAAAACCTAAGCTTGAACAACCATCCACCCGCTTTATTACCACCTATTCCAATAGTTCCTCGGCTGTTAGATCAATACTTACCAAACACTGGTCGATGCTGCAAATGGATGATGACATCAGGGACGCAATTGGCCCTCGACCCTTATGCACCTTCAGAAAAGGGAGATCGATTGGAGATCGCCTGGTGCATAGCCATTTCATCACTCCCCCCCCTTCCACTTGGATCCCCTCTAGCCCCAAGGGCTGTTTCAGATGCTCTGGTTGTGTTGCCTGCCCTCGCATCTTGACTGGTAAAACCTTTTATAGTTCGGTAACAGGACGGCAATATGATATAAGATCATTTATTAATTGTCGTTCCAAAGGTGTAATTTACCAGGCAAGATGCCAGTGCAATTTGGAATATATTGGCAAAACCATTAGAGAGATGAGGAGAAGGGTAGGCGAACATCTCAGAGACATAGCCAACAAAAGGGATACACCTCTTGCAACACACATGAACATCATTCATAATGGCGACGTCTCTGGTCTCAGCTTCATGGGGATAGACCTCGTGAAGCGCCCTGCACGTGGAGGCAACTGGGACCAGAGGGTGTTGCAGAAAGAGAGTAGGTAGATCTTTACACTGAAGACGCAGGCCCCACTGGGTCTCAATGAGACCCTGACCTACAGCTGTTTCCTTTAACTAGGGACAGTGTTAGGTTATTAGGGTGAGCCGTCGTGGAACTGGGGCATCGCTAACTTTAGGATGTGTTAACTCCGTTGTCAGGTAGGGTAAATTTTAGGGCCTGTCGTCAGTTTCGTTATAGGGCCGCCCCCCTCCCCTTACCAGTGTCCGATCCACCCACCCTTATCTCCCTGATGGTATCATCCTTCTTACACTTTACATGTCCTTTTCCATTGGTATCTACCAACAGTAGTCCTGTGTAGTCCTTTTTAATCTGTTACATACCCATGAGCTATTATTATGATCCAATTTTGATTTGGTTCATCTTTTGGCTGAAAGCAACTATTATCTGCGGGTATGTTTCCTACTCGCCTTTGATATAAGCATTGTTTGTTTATTTGCAGCCCATTTTATTGATTCAGGGGTGATTTAATTAGCACGTCATGTGACCCCCGTTTTATACTATTGTGAGCATCTACACTTTGCATCTTCTGGCTTTGTGTCTGATTCATTTTATGATGGCTTTGGTTATAGTGCCAGATTAATGGGTCGCGCCTATTGTTACTATTATATGACCTCCCAGTGGGACGTCTGCTCCATTAATATGATCCTTCCACGTCTCTCCTTTGTTGTCAAGGGCTCCCTTTCTGACATCTTAAGGATTTGAACGTGCAGGCGCTGCAGAGCACCATTGTTATGAATCATGTGCGCACGCGCAAATCACCCCATATTGATGGTTTACTGCTAGTCTCCTCATTACTTGGGCGCGCATGTGCTGTTGCGTCCCGTCCCTCTGGCCGAGTGCGCACGCGCGATCATTTTGGTCACTAATCCCAGTGGGACGTCCTGTATATTCACATGATCTTTTTATGATCACGGGCTCCCTGCTTGGACGTCTTAAGGATTTGGATGCGCAGGCGCTGTTGAGCACCGCTGTTATTGGTCATGTGCGCATGCGCAGATCACCCCATGTTGATGGCTCATTGCTAGCTTCCTCATCATTTGGGCGCGCATGTGCTGTTGCGTGCCGTCCCTCTGGCCGGGTAAGCACGCGCGATCAACCCGGTCACTAGCTTCATTATGTTCACAATATATCTTTGGCCCTTGAATATGGAGCGTGCTTTATACAGTTTCACACCCCATCAGGGACATTAATTTCTTTACAAATTTACATATACGCTACGGGGCATGCGCAGTACATGCCTTATGCCTGAGGAGGTCACATGATCTTGCTCAGCCAATGAGAGCACAACTGTTCCTCCCCGCCTCTATTTAAACTTTTGATTCTTTTCAATCTGGTATGGCGTCTACCTCTGCACAAGAGCTGTTTTACCCTTGGCTTTACAAATCCAGCAAAGCTCCCCTGATGAGTGTGACAATACGAAACGCGTAGGGAGACTGGAGCACGCCGTTTATGTATCTCTACCTGAGGGGTTGGTGGTAGCTGTGTATTAAATAGCTCCCCCTCTGTGATCCTTCCTTCTATCACCAGGGTGTTGAACCGGTGAGACCGTTCTATTTTATTGCCTTATATGTTAAGGTATCCATACAGCCTCTGCAAATGTATTTGTTTAGCAGGCATTATTGTGGTACTCCGATGTATGTCAGCTGATTCATATCGCTTACATAGCTTGATTATCATCGGATTTTCACTATATGTGTGTTTTGTCTGATTCACTCCCCTGTTTTTAATATTTATTATTAAAAGTTATATTTTATATTTTACCCTGCTAATTCACATTTTACTTGATTGGGTATCTGCTCCTACTATTACTACAGCGGGATGTTAACCCCTCCGTGGGTAGGGATTGTTGCCTCGGGACCCGGTGGTTTGGTGCAAGGGATGGCGGTGGCAGGGGCCCGCACGCTCAGACGTAACAGGGCATGTTTGGTTACTCACAGTCAATAAATCACACAGGTCTTTTGGTAAACCAAAGGTGCTGGTGGCCGGCTGCCCCGGCCGGTTGTAGTCGGGTCCCCCACCCGGGCTGGTGGTTGCCATCTCTTTCCTCTGCACTGCTTTTGTGTTTGTGTAGACTTCTCTGTGTGAAACGCAAGAGTCCGCTCCCGGTGTTTTGTGTACCTGAGGAGCCGTGCCCGCTGACCCGTGGGATCTACCGGGCTCTCGCGGATGCCCTATCCCTCTCTGTGGGTGGTTGTCTGCTTTCGGGACTTTGGTTGGGACAGGACCTAAAATCCTGCCCTCAATTAGTAAATTAGCTAGGCCGGTGGTTCCGGTCCTAGCTTCAGGGTCCAAGTACCCTCTCTGTGAACGGTTTCCGGGTCGGTTCTCCGGCGTTGGTACCGGCGGGCTCCAACCCTGTCCCGGTCCACCTCAGATCTCCGGCTGCCGTCTTCCCGTCACCTGCTGACGGAGACCACCGTCTGCCACCTAGCCAAGGCACCAGGGCTCCAACCCCGGCGCCTGTCAACTTGAGCTTCTCCTCCTGCTGGAGCTACACCTAGCCCCAGCTTCCACTCCTCTCAACTTGAACTTTAGACTTCGAAAGTCAGACTTCAACTGAACTTAATCTACCTGTTTTCCCGCCCTGGGCTGTCTATACCCCTAGGTGGGTTTTTCTCATCTGCCTGGTCTGACCCACTGGTGTGCCTGTCTTGCCCTGAGGGGGGTGGCTAGGGTTTCAGGTCGGCTGTGTGTAACCCTGTGAGGGAAGGTGTTGTGCAGGGACCTACTGTGTGACCACCTGGCGGTGCCAGGGTGTCACAGGTGCATGGAGTACAGCGACATACAGGGGAACAGTAAAGGTGGTGTCACACATAGCGACGATGACAACGACGTCGCTGCTAAGTCACCATTTTCTGTGACGTAACAGCGATGTCCCGTCGCTGTCGCTGTGTGTGTCATCCAGCAACGACCTGGCCCCTGCTGTGAGGTCGCCGATCGTTGCTGAATGTCCTGTTTCATTTTTTGGACGTTGCTCTCCCGCTGTGAAGCACACATCACTGTGTGTGACAGCGAGAGAGCGACGAACTGAAGCGAGCAGGGAGCAGGGAGCCGGCGTCTGGCAGCCTGCGGTAAGCTGTAACCACGGTAAACATCGGGTAACCAAGAAGCTCTTTCCTTGGTTACCCGATATTTACCTTAGTTACTAGCGTCCGCCACTCTCACGCTGCCAGTGCCGGCTCCCTGCTCCCTGCATACGTAGCTGGAGTACACATTGGGTAATTAACTCGATGTGTACTCTGGCTAGGAGTGCAGGGACCCAGCGCTAAGCGGTGTGCTCTCACGCTGCCAGTGCTGGCTCCCTGCTCCCTGCACACATAGCTGGAGTACACATCGGGTAATTAACCCGATATGTACTCTGGCTAGGAGTGCAGGGAACAGGGAGCCGGCACTGGCAGCGTGAGAGCGGTGGATGCTAGTAACTAAGGTAAATATCGGGTAACCAAGAGAAGTGCTTTCCTTGATTACCCGATATTTATCTTAGTTACGCTTCCATGCGTCGCTGCTAGCTGGGGGCTGGTCACTGGTCGCTGGTGAGATCTGCCTGTTTGACAGCTCACCAGCGACCATGTAACGACGCAGCAGCGATCCTGATAAGGTCAGATCGCTGGTCGTGATCACTGCTGCGTCGCTATATGTGACACCACCTTAAGCGTTCACAAAGAAGTATCTCTGCTAATCCCCCTTTGTTAAAGGGGACATTAGCATCTAAACTTTACAAGCTAAGATCAGCAATAGAGATGAAAAGTATAATAAAGATAAATCATGTCTTATTCATCTCTATAGCAATTATTCCATTATGTGGCAAGCTTGGCATGTAAAAAATGGTTAAAGGCCCTCTATAGAAGCTACTTCAGAGTTGTGACTGGTTAAAGGAATCTGTCAGCAGAATTAATTCTCATGAGACATCTAGATGGACATATAAGTCATAGAAAGTTGAATGACATGATACCTTGATATATACAATCCGATGTATTAGTAAGAAAAACGTAGGTTTCTCTAGGATATGTAAATGAGCTTTTAAGATCTATGGGCAGGACACAGATTTCCTTGAGAATGTGACGGCAGATCTTATTTTAAATGAAAGATGGCGGCATCAGTGTAAGAGTAGGTAGATCAGGAAAGCAGACTGTCAGTCATTACATGTCTCACACTGCAGTATTAATGCCCCCTTTCATTTAAAATAAGCTCCGGAGGAAGATTCTCAGAGAAATCTGTGTCAGGCCCATAGAGACCATAATAACTTATTTATTTGTTAAGAAAAATAGGGACTACTCTGGAATAAAACATGGGATCGCAGATATCAAGGTATCATTTTATTCAGTTCCTATGACCTACATGCCCATATAGACAGCTTTAAAAAGTTGATGCTACTGACAGATTCCCTTTAACCTTTTCACAACCGATAACGTATATTTACATCATCGGCCTTTGATGTGAGCTCCACGACTGAGCCCGCATCTTTCCCATTACTTGATGGCTGATTTAATTAACCAATAAATGCCTCTAAAGCCAGCTTTACACCTTACAATTAGGTGTGCGATCTCGTATGCGATGTGACACGCCCAGGTCGCATATGCGATTGAATGAGATTGCACGTAGGTCGTTCATTTGCTGTCACACGTGCGTTAGTAGTCTATGTTAAATTGATCAATTTTGTGTGCGATCCTTTAGATCATGTGCTCTGTGACGTATGCATTGGGCACCCTTTTTTTTTTTTTTATTTATTGACTTGCCAAGCGTGTGTAATGTGTAGGGATGCATTTTTACTATGTCATCTGCCATTCAGCTCTGCTACATGGCCGCTGACAGCAGCCACAGACAGCCATGTAGCAGAGCTGAATGACAGATGACAGCAGACACAGACAGAGCCGCACTGTCAGAATGAACTCGGGTGAACCTCACCCGACTTCATTGTCATGCTGCGGCTCTGTCTGTGTCGCGTCCTGATTAGCGGTCACCTGTGAAGGACTCACCGGTGACCGCTAAACTCCTGAGTAAGTGAATTGAGCAGCCCTCTCTCATACTCACCGATCCCCGATCCCCGGCTCTGCACGGCGTTCACACTGCTCCGGCGGCTTTTACTGTTTTGAAAAAGCCGGCCGCCCATTAAACAATCTCGTATTCCCTGCTTTCCCCGCCCACCGGCGCCTATGATTGGTTACAGTGAGACACGCCCCCCACGCTGAGTGACAGGTGTCACACTGCACCCAATCACAGCAGCCGGTGGGCGTGTCTATACTGTGCAGTGAAATAAATAATTAATTAAAACAAACGGCGTGCGGTCCCCCCCAATTTTAAAACCAGCCAGATAAAGCCATACGGCTGAAGGCTGGTATTCTCAGGATGGGGAGCTCCACGTTATGGGGAGCCCCCCAGCCTAACAATATCAGTCAGCAGCCGCCCAGAATTGCCACATACATTAGATGCGACAGTTCTGGGACTGTACCCGGCTCTTCCCGATTTGCCCTGGTGCATTGGCAAATCGGGGTAATAAGGAGTTATTGGAAGCCCATAGCTGCCAATAAGTCCTAGATTAATCATGTCAGGCATCTATGAGACACCTTCCATGATTAATCTGTAAATTACAGTAAATAAACACACACACGCCCGAAAAAATCCTTTATTATAAATAAAAAACACAAACATATACCCTGGTTCACCACTTTAATCAGCCCCAAAAAGCCCTCCATGTCCGGCGTAATCCAGGATGGTCCAGCATCGCATCCAGCGCTGCTGCATGGAGGTGACCGGAGCTGCAGCAGACACAGCCGCTCCTGTCACCTCCACACAGCTAATGAAGACAGCCGCGCGATCAGCTGAGCTGTCACTGAGGTTACCCGCTGTCACTGGATCCAGCGGTGGATGCAGCGGTGGCCGCGGGTAACCTCAGTGACAGCTCAGCTGATCGCGCTACTCACCGCTGCTCCTCTCACCTCCACGCAGCAACTGAGGTGAGTAGCGCGATCAGCTGAGCTGTCACTGAGGTTACCCGCGGCCACCGCTGGATCCAGTGACAGCGGGTAACCTCACTGACAGCTCAGCTGATCGCACGGCTGTCTTCATTTGCTGTGTGGAGATGACAGGAGCGGCGGTGTCTGCTGCAGCTCCGGTCACCTCCATGCAGCAGCGCTGGATGCGATGCTGGACCATCCTGGATTACGCCGGACATGGAGGGCTTTTTGGGGCTAATTAAAGTGGTTAACCAGGGTATATGTTTGTGATTTTTATTTCTAATAAAGGATTTTTTCAGCTGTGTGTGTTTATTTACTGTAATTTACAGATTAATCATGGAAGGGGTCTCATAGACGCCTGACATGATTAATCTAGGACTTATTGGCAGCTATGGGCTGCCAATAACTCCTTATTACCCTGATTTGCCAACGCACCAGGGCAAATCGGGAAGAGCCGGGTACAGGCCCAGAACTGTCGCATCTAATGTATGCGGCAATTCTGGGCGGATGTTGGCTGATATTGTTAGGCTGGGGGGCTCCCCATAACGTGGGGCTCCCCATCCTGAGAATAGCAGCCTTCAGCCGTATGGCTTTATCTGGCTGGTTTTAAAATTGGGGGGGACCGCACGCCGTTTTTTTTAATTATTTAATTATTTATTTCACTGCACAGTATAGACACGCCCACCGGCTGCTGTGATTGGGTGCAATGTGACACCTGTCACTCAGCGTGGGGGCGTGTCTCGCTGTAACCAATCATAGGCGCCGGTGGGCGGGGAAAGCAGGGAATACGAGATTGTTTAATGGGCGGCCGGCTTTTTCAAAACAGTAAAAGCCGCCGGAGCAGTGTGAACGCCGTGCAGAGCCGGGCCGGGGATCGGAGATCGGTGAGTATGAGAGAGGGGGTAAGAGGGATAGATTGACATGGACAGAGAGAGAGGGACAGAGATAGTGACGGACTGACAGAGATTAGTGCATGACAGACATTGTGAGGCGCTTCAGAACGCAGCTTTTCAGCTGCGCTCTGAAGCAGACCTTTTTTAAGCTGCGGTGCAGAGCGCACACCTGCACACATAGCCTCAGACATCAAAATCGTATGAGGGATGTCACACGTTTCAATTGACTAGGTTCATACAACAAAACGTCCAATGTATGAGGAATAAACGACGTGTATGCGATCACCGTATTTTCGTTCAATCTTGATTGCACGTAGGTGTCACACGCAAATACGTCATGAACGATGCAGGATGTGCGTCACTTACAACTTGACCCCGACGACGGATTGAAAGATTTATTGAAGCGTGTAAAGCAGGCATAACAGATGCAGGTGTACTGGAGAGTCACCAGAGGCTGTTAACCAGTTAAATACCGCTGTCAATCACGGACAGGAGCATTTAACACGCGCAGACAAGAAAGCGCATCATTGATCCTGACCATCGTCACGCCTGTAATGTGATCACGGGGTGCTGATGGGTTGTCATGACAGCCAGAGAGTCTGCTGATAACCCCATACCTGTCTCCACCATTCTCCTGTGATGGCCAGCCTATAAGTGATCATGATTTCTCCGCTGGCAATTGGCTGATCACAGTTTCAAGTTCCACAAAAGGACTGATAAATATAGTAAAAAGTAAAACAAAAAAATAAAAGCTTTAAAAAAATATTGAAGAAATAAATAACCCCCCCACAAAAAATCAAATCACTCCCCTTTTGCCACATTAAAAAACAAAACAATAAAAAAATACACATATTTTATATCTTCCTGTTCAGAAATGTCTGATCTATCAACATATAAAATAAATTAGCCTGATCATTTAACGACATAGCAAGAAAAAAAAACCACACCAGAATTATGGTTTTTTGGTTGCTGCAATATTTCAATAAAATGCAGTAAAAGAAATTCAGAACATGAAATTTCTACCCAAAAATGGTATCAGTAAAAATGCCACTACAGTGCACAAAAAATAAGCCCACACACAACCCGATACCAAGAAGTGAAAACATTACGGGTCTCGGAAAATGGCAACACAAAACCCTTTTTTTTTAAATTTGTTCAATTTTTTCACCACTTAAATAGCATAAGAACATATACGTGTTTGGTATCTATGTACTCGTACTGACCTGGGGAGTCATTTTGCCAGGTCAATGTTACCATATATGGAACATGGTAACTGAAAAAAAAAAAAATTGCACTTTTTTGGCAATTTCACTGCACTTTGAATTTTTTCCCCATTTCCCACTATATGGCAGAATGCATGGTGTCATTCAATTGTGCAACTCGTCCTGCAAAAAAGCAAACTCTCATACATATGAGATATGGCTATATTGATGGAAAAATCAAAATGTTATGGCTCTTAGAAGAAGAGGAAGAAGAGGAGAAAAAAAAACAAAAAACATAATCGCATGTAGAGTGAAGTGGTTAAATACTTTACCTGTTTTAATATTTTTCGTAGCTGCACTTCTCTTTTCAGCTCCAATAGCATCCCATCTTTTAGTGGTATCTAAATACTTAGTCAAGATGACATTTGGCGTTGTGGTGACCATGTTCTGTTCTGCACATCCATAAGGAATATATATGAGAGATCCAAGATAGCTGTCATCTAAGACACCCAACAAAGTCTCCCCCATGATATCACCTAAAAGGAAACAAAAAATAGGTTATTAAACCAACACTTTCATGAACAAAATGTCACATATGAGATTACTGGTAATATTGGTAATATACCATTTATTGAACTTACTGCATTGGGTCAAATATCAGCGAGATAGCTATTGACTACCTTGCCTTTATATGTTAAACCCCTCAAGGATCGGCAGATAGTTTTTATATTATTTAATATTTAACCCTAGAACGCGCAAGCATAACAATCTACCATAGAAAACAAATGACCTAGCAGGCCTGGGAGAAAAGTGGGAGTGGGAGAAAAATTGGAAATTTGGAGAAAAAAAACAAATAAAAATGTCCTTGTATTTCCACTTTCCAAGTGCTGTATCCAATTTTCATGATCTAAAGCTGTGTGAGGGCTTATTTTTTGTGCCCCGAGCTGATGATTTTATTGATGTCATTTTGGGGTATATACAATGTTTTGATTGCCTGTTACATTATTTTCTGT
The DNA here is from genome assembly GCF_048569485.1 of Anomaloglossus baeobatrachus. Classification (NCBI taxonomy): domain Eukaryota; kingdom Metazoa; phylum Chordata; class Amphibia; order Anura; family Aromobatidae; genus Anomaloglossus; species Anomaloglossus baeobatrachus. Next base: position 293,227,104 of record NC_134353.1, read on the forward strand.
TTTTGGAGCGGCCTAAAAAAGCTAATCTGGCGTTTTGTGTTTTTCTCGTTACACTGTTTAATCAATCTGATTACATTTTTCTTTTTGTTAAATTGGACTTTTACAAACAATACAATACCAAATATATGTGTATTAAAAAAATAAAAAGGATTTCTTCATTTTTAATGTGGTAAAATGGGGGTGATTTGAACTATTTTTTACATTTTTCATATTTTTTCAAAATAATTTAATAGTCCCCCTAGGGGACTTAGGCCTGTGATCATCTGATTGCTTGTGCTGTATATAGCATTGCTACAGCACCACTGTATATAGCAGAAATCACAGTCTCTTATAAACACCGGCCACATGCTGGTTTTCACAGGAGTACTGGGATAACAGAGACAGGGGTGTTCAGGAGACCCCTGGCTGTCATGACAACACATCGGTGTTCCACAATGGCATTGTGGGTGTTTCAATCTGCATCTCCTGGCAAAAAAACGCATCAAAACCACATTGCGTTTTGATGCATTTTTGTCCAGACAATGCAGATTTGGTGCAGGAATTTGTTGTATAAATTTCAGCACCAAATCTGCATCTCATGCCAAAAAAATGCAGTATGAGTGTTTCAGGTAATGCAGATTTGGTGCAGAAATGCACCAGACGTCTGCACCAAATTTGCATCTCCTGGCAGGAAACTGCACCGAACGGCATCAAAAACCACAGTTTTTGTGCAGTTGTCTGCCAGGATGTGCAGATTTGGTGCTGGAATTTATACATCAAATTTCTGCACCAAATCTGTATTTCCTGGTAAAAAAAAAGCCATCAAAACCACATCATGCATTGATGTGTTTGTTTTGCCAAAAGATGCAGAATTGATGCAGGAATTTAGTGTATAAACTTCAGCACCAAATCTGCAATTCCTGGAGAAAAAAAAAAACGTTTGTCTGCACCAGATTTCTGCATCAAATATGCATCTCCTGACAAAAAAAACGCACCAAACCTATGGTTTTCTGCCAGGAGATGCAGATGTGATGCTGGAATTTATACACCAAATTCCTGCACCAAATTTGCATGTGCAGGAAAAAAATGGATCAAAACCGCATTGCGATAATTCTGGGGTGGCTGCCGGCTGCTATTTTTAGTCTGGGGGGACCCGAAAACTATAGGCTTCCCCAGCCTGAGAATACCAGCCTCCAGGTGTTAACTTTATCTTGGCTGGGTATTAAAATTGGAGGGGACCGCACGCCGTTTTTTAAAGTTATTTAAATAATGAAAAAAAAGTAATATTGGGACCCTTGTATTTTGATACACAGCCAAGATATTGCATACAGATGGGGGCTGCAGCCTATAGCCATCTGCTTTATCTGTGCTGGGTATCTATATACAGGGAATCCTACACCATTTTTAAAATGTATTTATTTATTTTTACATCTTTATAGGGACGCAGACAGCGTGTGTGATTCCAAAGAAATCATAGACGCTGTCACACAGGGTGGTGCTGACTGGTGAGGTCTGACTGCAACCAATCACAGACGCTAGGAATGCGGTGGGTGGAGAAGCAGTGAATATGTATGAGAGCTAATGATCGGAGTAATGTTACAGCCTTGGGGAAGGTCGGTAAGTGTAACTGTCCTATTTTATACCTTATTTTCTTTCTTTTACAGCCTTATAGGCCTTACTGACACCATTTTACAGCACACAAGTTCGGCTCCTATACACTTATATGGGTTTCGGTGTTTGGGGTCAATTTTGGAGTCAAATCCAGTCCTGAACTGGATTTAAAAAAAAAAACAAAACAAAAAACTGCAGGTTTGCCCATTACATTACAAATCATCAAATAACATAGACATATTTGGTGTCCCTGTAATTGTAACAACCCAAAAACACAGTAAACAGATTATTTATTGGGATTGGTAATTTGTCCCTTTTTCCGTTCTTCAAAAGTTGGGAGGTATGCATTTGCGTTCCAAGGCTTGGGGTAGGGACAGCTCAATGTTGCGCTAGGACAAAGGACTGGACATGGTTGCTGATGGTGTTTGCGAATGTGCAACAACAGGTGCAGGGTAGGAGTCATCCATGCCTGCATCCTGGACAGAGGCTTGGTAAGCATGTAGCACATGGGAAGAGGCACTAGTGTCACCTGCAGACACTAATTGTGGACCCAGGCATTCAGCCGACCTAGTCGAGTGCTTTGATGACATGTGCTTGAGCATGCTGGTGTGGCACAGATGCATATGTCGCGGGCGGGGAGGAGGGTGACAGCACCGTGCTCACCCCTCTGCTCGGGTCCGGCTGCTGCTGCTCAGTGGTGGCTCGAGCGGTGGGCCGGATCCCGGGGGTTCTCAAGCGGCACTCCTCGCCCATGAGTGAAAAGGGGGGGGGGTTGTTTGGGTGATTTGGGGATTTATTGTCCGTGACGCCACCCACGGTTGTGGTGACTTGTTAACACCACCGCTGCTCTGTTTAGGAAGCCCGGGAGTGATGGTGCGGAGCAGCCAGTTGTTGATGAGCCCCTCCGTGGGTAGGGGTAGTGGTGCTCCCGGGGCCCAGGGATGGACTTGTGATGGTGGGCAGGTGGGTAGGGGACCCTTGGAGGTGCGGGGGCGCAGGGGGCAGCGCTGTGCCTTGCGGCACGGTGGTACTCACTCAGCCAGTAAACACGACACAGTTCTCGGTAAACAAACGGCTGGTTGGACGGGTCCCTCGGACGGTTCACGGTGCTGCGGTTCCCTGCAGTTAGCGGTGACGGTCTCTTCCCTGCACCTTTGAAATGTCTGTTTGGTAGCGATGGGTTCCCACCGGTTACCCGCTCCCCGGCTACAATCTGGACCGGAGGAGCCACTCTCTTGCCCGCAGGCGCCGGCCCTGGGAAACTGGTGCCTTGGCGGTGGCGGTGTTTCCCCGTTGTGGTTGGACCTTTGCCGTCAATCAGGACTTGCTTGTTGGGAGACAGACGTCCCCTTCACTAACGGATTTGGCAATTTACGGCGACTCCAAGCCTTGCCGGGATCCGAAAGGCCCCTGCCCTGGTGCTGACTACCCTTTGTATACTGCTCCAGACCCCCGGGCACACAGCCTCCGTGGTCCTTCCAGCAACCTCCAGACAGTCCCCCTGCAGACCTTCACCGCCGTCTGCTGACCTTGCTGACTCCGTCCGGGCACACAGCCACAGACTAACTTCAGGCTTTCTGTCACTTCCACTGATGTTTCACTTCACTCTAGCTCCCTCCTGAGCTACGCTCTGTCCACCTCCTGCTCCTTCACTCCACTCCTCTTAACCGCTCCTCAGTCAAGCTCTGCCTGAGCTAAACTCTACGGTTCTTCCTGCCTCCAGGGCTGTGAACTCCTTGGTGGGCGGACACCAACCGCCTGGCTCCACCCCCTGGTGTGAACACCAGCCCCTGGAGGAAGGCAACAAGGATTTTTAGGTTAGCTGGTGTACCTGCAGGGAATGTGGGGTGCATGTGGTGTTGTGACCTGTGACCCCTGGCTTGCCCAGGGCGTCACACATATATTACCATTCTTTTTTTTCTGCACTTTCTTGAAAAAAATGCCAGACCGGGAAAACCTAACCCTTCGCCTGAAAACTTTCCACATGTGGGTGATTTGGGGAACAGTATACTCTCTTCGCTCTCTAGCCACCACACTGTCTATTCCTGCCTGCTGCAGTGCTGGTGATCCCTCCCCCCCCCCGCGCTGTTGCCCTCGTTATGCATGGCACCTTCCCAGATTGGGTAAGGGCCTTCATCATGCACCACCTCATCTTCTACTTCCCCATTCTCATCCTATTGACTTGTTGACGTAACAGCATCACTTGTTGGCAACTATGTCTCATCATCATCTACCTCTCAGACACTAATTGTCATTCCTCACTATTGTCTTCTTGTGATCATGGCTGCTCAAATATTTGGGTATCACTGCATACAATCCCCTCTTGCCCCTGTTGAAATGTGCAGGGCGTGAGGCTAGAATCAATAAATGGAACTATAAAGAGCTCTTTAAAGTGTCTGATTGTGGGATCACTTGGTATTCGCCATGGTGGGAGGAAGTAAGATCATGGTGAGGATTATGTGGTCCACACACTTTTGGCTATCGAGACTGGACTGTGTGGAAGCTGGGGTGATGCTGGGGAACATACTGGAAGCATTATCTGCTATCCAACCGACTACTTCTTCGCACTGTTTTGGCTCCAAAAGTGGTGTCCCATGCCCACCTGCAAAGTACAGCAGGAAGCTAGGTCTCATGTTTCTTATGTGTGTTTCTTGTGTGCCTGCAGCATACATGTGTCGCCCTGGGCAAGCCAGGGGACACAGGTCACAACACCACCACACCCCACACTCCAGGTAGGCACATCTGCTAACCAGAAATCCTTGTTGCCTTCCTCCAGGAGTCTGTTGATGCACACCAGGGGGTGGGCCAGGCGGTTGGCTCCGCCCACCAAGGAGCTCACAGCTCTGGAGGCAGGAAGTGTCAGGCAGTCGAGCTCAGGGCGAGCTTGTGTAAACAAGATAGCCCCGGGCAGGGGAAGAGTGAAGTCCTGTGAAGGGCTAGAGTAAACAACCAAGAAGTGAAAGTGGAGGAAAGAAAAGGAGTAAAGGAGGAAAGCAAGAAGAGGTGACAGAGCAGAGAGTGTGCAACGCCTGAGAGCCCAGCTTTGTGTAGGGCCAGAACAGCAAGGTCAGCGACGGCGGTGACTGTTCGGAGGGGGACCGTTTGGAAGTTCCTGGAAGGACCCCGTTGGCTGTGTGCCCGGTGGTCTGGAGCAGTGTTCCGAAGGACAGTCAGCACCAGGGCAGGGGCCTCTCGGACCCCGGCAAGGCTAGGAGTCGCCAAATTTGCCGAATCCGTCAGTGAAGGGGACGTAGATCCCCCAGCAACCAAGTCCCGATTGACGGCAACAGCCCGACCATTACAGGGGAGACACCGCCACCGCCAGGGCACCAGTTTCCCCAGGGCCAGCGCCTGCGGGCAAAGTGTAGAGCTCCTCCGGCCCAGATTGCAGTCGGGGAGCGGGTAACCGGAGGGAATCCACCGCTACCATCAGTCAACACAGGTGCAAGGAAGAGAGACATCACCGTCACCTACCGGGAGTGCAGGTGCAGCCGTCTGTGGGACCGTCCTACCAGCCGTTTGGTTTACCGTACAAACTGTGTCCAAGTCTCAGGCTGAGTGAGTACCACAGTGCCGCAAGGCACAGCGCTGCCCCCGCGCCCCTGCGCCCTCCAGGCCCTACACTTTTCATCTCTTCACTGGGCCCCGGGATCACCAACCTCTACCCACGGAGGGGCAACACAACACCTGGCTGCTCCGCATCACCATCCCCGGGACCCCCACACTGAGCAGCGGTGGTGCAATCACCACAACCGTGGGTGGCGTCACGAACTATAACAATCCCCACACCCGACAAACACCCCCCCTTTCACTCACGGGCGAGGAGTGTCGCTCGAGAAACCCCGGGATCCGGCCCACCGCTCGAGCCACCACTGAGCAGCTGCCGGACCCGAGCAGAAGGGGTGAGCGCGGTGTGCTGACACCCTCCTCCCCGCCCGCGACAGACACAGTTTAACTTAGCCCACAGCCTCTGCGTGTACCATGAGCAACACGTCCACTTCCCTGTCCATTACCAGACTCTGTGCACATTTTAAATTAAGTATATTATATATGCCTGCAAAGCTTATGGTATTAAAAGGGTAAAGAAAATCTGTAGCCCTGAAAAGGACTTTTGTTTTAAGGTGCAGAAGCAGTATACCTATAGAAAGACTGTAAGGATATGTGCACACATTGAATATTTCTGCACAGGAAAAGAGCCGCAGCAAAAGCCCTGTTTTCGATGCGTTTTTGCATGCATTTCTCAACTGTAGTTTTGACTGACTTCATTGAAGTCAATGGGTGAAAATACATTGCAAAACTGCTCGAAGAATTGACATGGTGCAGATTATTTTCTGTGCCAAATCTGCAAGTCACAAATAAGCAACGTGTGTGTGACACTTCAGAATTCTCATTGACTTTTCTGGCACCAGGATTCCCTTTAGGTTTTGTGACCAATATGCTCCTAAAAACGCAACGTGTGCACATGCACACAGCCTAATAGTGTGATAACATTATTCCCTGCAGTGACCCTGGAGTCAGAGATTCATCCAGGCATCTTCCCCATGATGTTCCCATTCCATTTAAGCACAGTTTCCATCCATTTAATCATTTTTCCTGCCTCCCAGTTCTCCAGGGGAGTCTTTCAGAAAAATGCTCAAGTTTTCCCATTGACTTTCATTAGACTCGTTACTCGAATTGAGCCCCTCTGAGTATCCAACCTGCTGGATTCGAGAACCAAGCACTTGATTATTTTATTGTTCGCTTATCACTACTTTTTCCCAGTAATACAATGTAATACCTTGTATGCTAATGAAATTTGTAGCAATGCTGTCAGGAACAATTCCTTCTAAAGCTTCCCTCTTTATCTGAATCCGCTGGAGTTCGCCTGTTAATCATAATGCATAGTTAAACAGTGCAGTGTACTCAAATGTATCACACATTTTCAAATTGGCAAAATAGGTCTGGAATCAAACTATACAGTGTTCATAAAATTCTATAGGGCATATGTGTACATATACTGTATGTGCAGTGGTTAGTTCACTAGACCAGGGGACAATGTTAGTAGAAGTTTGAGTAGAGAAGTGAATGAGCATGAAAGACCATTTAAAGTTGATGGCTTTGAACAGGCTGTCTGGGTTTAGCATGAAAATCTGCAGTCGCTCTAGGTGATTTTTTTTGCCCTTTGCACTGTCATTATTCTCAATTGTTGTCAGGAACACAAGGAGGTGAACATAAGTATGTGATATGCATGCTCCCTGCCACATTCCAACTAGATGTGCACGGCATTGTTCAATTCACCATTCCATGTCCGCTCCACTCAGTGGAGAATCCTGATAGTGCACACTGTGATGTGAGGCTTTACAAGTCTGCAGTCACATAGAGTGACTGCAGACTTTCGTGCCAAAGCTGGTCAACCCCTTAAAGAACCTGTCGGTCGCAGCCTACTTGCTACGTTCATGGAACAGTGCAAACTGGAGTAATTTGCTCTAACAATTGATGGTGGGTCAGTGGATGGATTTCCAGTAATGTAATATTGAACATCTATCATACTATTTAATTATTTCAGACAGGGGATAGGGATCAAGATATTTTTGACATTAGGAATCTAACCTTTCGGGTTTAAAGTTTCACTTAAAGCTTGTTTCCTTACAGTTTTACCTTCTGGCTGAAATATAAAAGAGAAGAAACCTCAAAGTATCCACAATTAAAAAATAAATACATACTGGACCATTTTTTTTTTACACCTTTGGATTAATAGCAGACTAAAAATCACAAGATCACAACTATTGTGGCACTACAGTAAAGCCACATACTTTTGCAAAAACATGGGGGGCATAGTAGTCGACTGAACTCTGACAACTCTTTATTCTTGTAAAGTGCTGAGGTCCAATTGGTCAAATCCAATTAATCACACTTAGATAGCATTTGCAAACATATACTTACAATTAGCTACTTTTTGCATATTTTTCACTGAATTACACTGACAAGTAAAAGGGTAACAATGTATTGAGCTTTTGACCTTCAGGCTCCATATCTCTTCATACACTACAGTTTGAAATTGAGACTAGCTTCATTTTATAGATAATCATCTTGGCTATCTCATACATATATTTGACTTGCAACTATTTAGTTATTCTTGTCATGTCACTGCATTGTTACTGGTTTGCTTCTTGGTTTGGAAAACTCTTTTTCTTCCTGTATACTACAAATTACAACCTGTTCTCACATTCACTAATAGCTGAGTGTGTTATTAGGTTGATTCCCAAATGAAAGGTCACTGGTTTGAATTGAGAAGCAGCCACAAAGAAGATATCCCAAGAAAAGAGTAACAATATAAATCGATCTTGTCGATAGCGGTCTATTAGCCAAGAAAATAGCCAAACTGCATCATGTGAGTGGCATGACAGTTGGGAAAATATGAAATGAAGTTCATCTATTTGTTCAAAAGCCAAGAGGTGGACCTCTAGGCAAAATATTGAAGTCAACATGTCAGCTCATCACAAGGTCTATCAGTTCTGGCATGACAAATCAAAAAGGTCCATGGAGCCTCTGTTAGGAGTCTCAACACAAAAACCAGCCAGATATCCCTCCGGGAAGGGCCAAGCCAAGGGGTGACTCTTTTTAGGAGACCACCATAACCACCATATTAAGTGGCCCTTTTAGTCAATATCCAACTTTTTGACAAGTTTAAAGATATGACAAGGGACATACCCAGGCCAGGTATCCATCCACAGACAGCTGTTTTGGGGTATTGCCCCTCATCAGTGTGGAGTAGGATTCTGGCTGGGTGGGAGCAATGCCTAGTAGACCAACAAAACAAAACAATCACTGATCTCGGGGAGACCAGCCAGAGAAAACACTGCCGGCAGCCAGCAAGGGCGCTCAAGACAGTGAAATCCTAGGTACATTGCCCCCTGGGAAATATGCAAATCAAAAAGGTCCATGGAGCCTTTGTTAGGAGTCTCAACACAGAAACCAGCCAGATATCCCTCCGGGAAGGGCCCAAGGGGTGACTCTTTTTAGGAGACCACCATAACCACCATATTAATGACAAACACAGCACTAAAGGTGGCTTGTATGCCAAGGGGTGACTCTTTTTAGGAGACCACCATAACCACCGTATTAATGACAAACACAGCACTAGAGGTGGCTTGTATGCTTCTTAATAGTGAGATCACAGACATCTTGCGAGCACCATGCCACACACGTTACACAAATCTCAAATGGTCGCCCTAAAAAAAAGTGAGGAATATTTGACTTCAATATTGTCATAAGATGCGTCGTCTTGAGCTTGCAAAAAAGTACAAAAACTGGACAATAGAAAATTTGCAATAGGTGATTTGGAGCATTGAGATAAAAGTCAATAAACTAGGCCCTGATCAATGCAAATGCATCTGGAAGAAAACAAGGGAAAAAGGGACTAATGGATCGAAAAATGTAAGCAACTGTCAAGTTTGGTGGAGGAAGGCTGATGATATGGGGTTGTTTCACAGCCGAAAGTGTCGGATGCTTTACCAGGATCGATGATGGTCTCAACGTTGAGCTATATATGAGTAGTCTACAAGACAAGCTACTTCGTACACTGAAATACTATGTATATGGAAAGGATGACAGAGTTCCAGCAGGACAATAAGCAAAAGCATATATCAAGATTGGTGAAGAAATGATTCAATAACAATAAACAGTGCAGTACAGGTGCTGGATTGGCCCCCACAGTCCGCAGACCTCAACCCAATTGGACATTTGTGGGTAGCATTGAAGAAAAAGCTGTATACATAGCCAAATGAGTTGACTAGTATGCACCAACATTGGAAATGTGTAGAGGAGACCTGCAATCAGATCTCAGTCAAAACATGCTTGAATCTGATTGAGAGCATGCCCTCAATGGATTCAGGTAGTGTTGATAGCCAAAGGTGGATTTACAAAATACAAAAAAATAATAAAAATTAAAATTGATTTTTAGAAGCAAAACAGTAACAAGACAGTGACATGACATGAATCTGCATAACTAATCATATGCTAAATAGCTGCAAGTTAATTTTATGTATGAGATAGCCAAGATGATTGTCTATAAAGTGATAGTAATCTCACATTGGATGCTGTAGTGGATGGTGAGCTATGGAGCCTGCAAGTGAAAAGTTCAAAACATTCTTAAGCTGGTGTCACACATAACGACGACGACAACGACGTCGCTGCTACGTCACCATTTTCTGTGACGTTGCAGCGACGTCCCGTCGCTGTCGCTGTGTGTGACATCCAGCAACGACCTGGCCCCTGCTGTGAGGTCGCCGGTCGTTGCTGAATGTCCAGCTTCATTTTTTGGTCGTCACTCTCCCGCTGTGACACACACATCGCTGTGTGTGACAGCGAGAGAGCGACGAAATGAAGCGATCAGGAGCCGGCACTGGCAGCTGCGGTAAGCTGTAACCAGCGTAAACATCGGGTAACCAAGGGAAGACCTTTCCCTGGTTACCCGATGTTTACGCTGGTTACCAGCCTCCGCTCTTGCTGCCAGTGCCGGCTCCTGCACTGTGACATGTGGCTGCAGTATGCATCGGGTAATTAACCCGACGTATACTGTAGCAAGGAGAGCAAGGAGCCAGCGCTAAGCAGTGCGCGCGGCTCCCTGCTCTCTGCACTGTGACATGTAGCTGCAGCACACATCGGGTTAATTAACCCGATGTGTGCTGCAGGAGAGCAAGGAGCCAGCGCTAAGCGCGGCTCCCTGCTCTCTGAACATGTAGCACAGCGACCTTATGATCGCTGCTTCTGCTGTGTTTGACAGCTAAGCAGCGATCATAACAGCGACTTACAAGGTCGCTGTTACGTCACCGAAAATGGTGACGTAACAGCGACGTCGTTGTCGCTGTCGTTTAGTGTGACACCAGCTTTACACTTTTGTTCATCAGTGTATAGGAAAAAATAATTAGCATGATTTTCAGTTTTTCCTAAGAATTCTGTAAGTAAACAATTAGACAAACCATCAACAGATATGGTTTCCAGGACTATCTCTATGCTGATTACACACAATTATACACCTCTTCTCCTGACGTCACCCCCACAAATACAAAGTACCATGGATTGTCTGTCTACTGTCTCTAATATCATGTCCTACCTTCCGAACGTCCCACATCCATCTCCAAGTCTCCTTACAAGCTGCATCAGTTCTCTGGAATGCACTAACCTGGATGATCTGATTAATACCTAGCCCCCATATTTTGAAGTGTGCTTTTAAAACACATCTACTTTGACAGGTCTATCACCTCATTTCACTATTCTAAGGGGTACTTTACATACTGCGACATCGCTGCCGATATATCGTCGGGATCACGTCGTTAGTGACGCACATCCGGCACCAGTAGCGACATCGCAGTGTGTAAAACAAATGAGCGACGATCTACGAGCGCAAAAACGTGCAAAATCGTTGCTCGCTGACACTTCTTTCATTTCCATAATATCAGTGCTGCTGCAGGTACGATGTTGTTTGTCGTTCCTGTGGCAGCACACATCGCTATGTGTGACGCCGCTGGAACGACAAACATCTCCTTACCTCCGTCCACCGGAAGAGGAGGAAGGAAGGAGGTGGGCGGCATGTTCCGGGCGCTCATCTCCGCTCCTCCTCTTCTATTGGGCGGCGGTTCACTGACGCTGCTGTGACGTCGCTTTGACACTAAACGAACCACCCCCTTAGAAAGGAGGTGGATCGCCGGTCACAGCTATGTCGCAGAGCAGGTATGTCCGTGTGACGCTGCAGTAGCGATAATGTTCGCTACGACAGCGATCACCACATATCAGCCGTGCGACGGGGGCGGGTACTATCGCGCTCGACATCGCTAGCCGATGCTAGCGATGTCGCAGCGTGTAAAGCCCGCCTTACTCTTCCCTGTTCTGTTTTTCTAAATCTTCCCCAGAATCTGGTATTATTCTATTCACTTGTCTTCATCTTCCATGCACCTAACAGCAATTGGTAACTACATTTAGATACTGGCTGTTGAAGGCTCATGCAGGTTGATATGAAAACTCCTATTTACTATAATGACAGCTGGACCATACCTGACAAAAACCTCTTACCAATTGTGTGCCCCCAATTTTCTTATAGATTGTAAGCTTGCAAGCAGGGTAATCACTCCTTCTGTAAGTGTTAAACTATGTATTACTTTGTAATGTATTTATTTTCTTCACGTGTCCCCGCTAATTGTAAAATGCTGTGGAATATATTGGCACTATATAAATAAAATTATTTTTAATCATTTTTAATAGGAGGCAGTTTTATTATTACTTTCCACAATTTTTCTTAAGTAAAAATTATTTTACTGGTAACTTTTTTATTTGTACTTTATTATTCAATTTGTGGCTTTTTTATTATTGACGGTCTTCAAAATCAGAATACTCTTGTGAGATCCACACTTCAAAGATTCAATGAACGATGCAGAGGTAGATGCATCATCTTCTTTCACTACGGTTGTATAGAATTTTCTTGGGAACTATAAGGCCAGTTTCACACGTCAGTGAAAAACACTGACGTTTTTCACTGGCGTGTAAAACAGGCACATGTCCCTCAGTGTGCCGTGAATCACGGCACACGTGGGGTTGTCTAAATGCAATCCGGGCTCCATTCTCCGTGCGCGACAGTAATCAGCCGGCTCAGAGGCAGCAGGGAGAACAGGCTGAAGAGAGCGTGGCTGAAGTCGGGTGAGTTAAAATGTTTTTTATTTTAGAAGCACGTTTTTTTCTGGCACGTGTTTCACGGACCACACCACTGCGTGGTCCGTGGGACATCAGTGATGCCAGAAAAAAATGGACATGTCTCCGTGCGGCAATCACGCACACGCGGGTACGCCGCACGGAGACACGTGTAGTGAAAAATCACTGATGTGTGAGCAGAACCATTCATTATAATGGGTCTGCGTATGTCAGTGATTCTGGTACGTTTAAAAAAAAAGCACAAACGTACCAGAATCACTGACATGTGAAAGGGGCCTTAGGCTATGTGCGCACTTACCGGATTTTTCGCGGATTTTGCCGCGGATTTGCTGCATGTTTCGCTGCAGAAAATGTTCATAACATCTCTGCAGTGAATCACCAGCAAATCCTATGGAGAAAAAAAATCCTGTGCGCACTGGGCGGAATTTGACAGCTGCATGTTTTGCTGCGGGAATCCCGCAGCAAAAACAAGTGCATGTCACTTATTTTCCGCACATCGCTGCGGGATTTCACTCCATTGACTCAATGTTAATCATGAAATCCCGCAGGGAATAACGCAGGCAGCAAATTCTGTGCGGTTCACTGCGTTTTCCTCCGTTATTCCCTGCGGTATTTCGCGGTTTACCTCCGGTAATGTACATCACTTGCTTGCGGTTTTGCAGGGAAGTGATGTCATTACAGGAAGAGGAAGCTGTGCAGAGAGTAAACACACACAGATCACACACACACAGACATCACAGACATAGAACACATAGACACAGACACATAGAACACACATAGAAAGAAAACGGAAATATAGAAAAAAAAGAACGTGGGCTCCGCTGCATATTTACCTTCCAGCCGAGGTAAGCACAGAGCGGCGGCCCGGTATTCTCAGGCTGGGGAGGGAGAGGGGCAGGGGTAATGTCCCCCGCCTCACTCCCCCTCCGGCAGCCGAGAATATCAGCCGCAGCTGCCCCGGCACTGTCGCATGCATTATGCGGCACTGCCGGCGTGTCCTCGGCTCTTCTTGCCACCGTGTAGCAGTGGTGACAAGGTAATACAAGGGGTTAATGGTGATGGGGGACCACCGCCATTAACCCCAGGCTTGATCATGGCAGCGTCTATGAGACAGCTGACATGATCAACCCGTAAGTAAAGTGAAAAAAACACAGACACCGAAAAATCCTTTATTTTAAATAAAACCAACAAGCCTCGTTCACCATTTTATTAACCCCCCCAAACAAAGCTCCGGCGTAATCCACCGCTCCGACATCCACAGCTCCGGCTCCTGCGTCCTGCACTGCTGACATCCAGCCGCGACTGTCACAGACACAGGCTGAATGCAGCAGACAGCAGAGGTAATTACCGGTCATTTCCCACGGCCGGTAATGTGAACTCACTGCCGACCGTGGGAAATGCAGCGATCTGTCCTCTATCTATCTATCCCTCTATCTATCTGTCTGTCTATCTATCTATCCCTCTATCTATTCTTCTGTCTATCTACTATCAGAATTAAATGTATTTTTTTTTTTTTCTTCAATGTGCTTTATTGCATTGAATGCAATAAAGCACATCACAACCCGCACGCGGCAAAACCGCGGCAATACCGCGAACAATACCGCGGTAAAGCCACGGCAAACCGCGGCAAACCGCATGCGGTTTTCGGGTGCGGTTTCCCGCGGTTTTTTACCGCGGGTGCGGTAATCTTTGAGAGGATGCGGAATTTTCTCAAGAAAATTCCATTTCCCAGTGCGCACAGAGCCTTAAGCAGATAATTACACTGAACTGGTAGAAATTATGATATCTTCTTTCCATCTCCTTGGTGGTGCAAGGAGTATCAAGGTGCATTATCTTGACAGCCACTTTACCGATATCGCAGCGTGTAAAGCGGCCTTAACAGTCCCTAGCCATCTACTTTATCTGCACTGGTTGTAAAAAATGAGCATGAGCCCATGTCTTTTTTGATTATTTATTTAATTAGTTTAATAAAACCATTGTGGTGGAGCCTCTATTTTTAATTACTAACCAAGATAAAGCACACAGCTTGGGGCTGCAGCCTGCAGCTGTCTACTTTACCCGTGCTGGTTATCACAAATAAGCATGGGATTGTACTTCAAAGTGGCATAATATTCTAATAACATTGTTCCCTGAAGCAACCTGTGTTTCAGAGATGCATCCGGGCATCTTCCTCATGCTGTTGACATTAATTTCAGCACTTTTCCATCCACTTCAGCATTTTTACAGCCTCACCAGACATCCTGGGAGGGTCCGATGGAAACTATTTCGAGCTTACCATTGACATGGATTAGATTTGTTATTTGTGTCAAATCCACAAATAGTACGAAATATTCGAGATGAATAATCCAACCGCAAATATTTCACTATTTGCCCATCACTAGTTGAATGTGTATACAAAGGGTTTATCACATCTTATCTAAAGCTGATGGAAGAAAAATAACAGCAGATTTAGAATCAGCAACAAAATCTGACCTAAAAACAATTTAAACATCTCAGGCATTAATTTTCTTGTTAGTAATAAAGTTAAGTTTAATAGCAAGTAGTGCATTATGACATAGTCTAGTTTCCACAGGGGACAGGGGAAACATTTATGGAATAACATAGTATTTAACCCCTAAAATTGTTCAAATGAGCAAGCATTCAGCTATTAGCTGCACTTAGATGGGCAGGAGGACCTTTGTTTTAACTATTTTTTTAATACATAACTTTTGCACTTCCCCAATGGCAACTATTTGACCTATCCTTTGTCTCTGCTCAGTTTTATTGCAATACCTTATCTGCTACGTTTTTACAAGTGAAATAGTCTTTCATTTTAGTAAAAAATAAAAATACTTTAGTACACACCAACACGTTAAGCTTCTTTCTCACTCTGTCTGATCGGCTGCTACCAGTAGCTGAAACATCTATGTAAACTTCTGTTGCTTCAAGTGGGATTACAACAAAGTACACCACCTTGGTTGATTGCGAAGGTATTGTAACGGATTCCTGATAACCTTTTGATTTAGTAGCCAAACTGCATAAATTCTCATTATAAAGGAACTTCACCCTGACCTGGTAAAACAAAGAAATATAGCAAAATAAATAGTAAGTAATATAAGTAAAAATAAAAAACTTATATAAATAAAATAATAAATTTGGGGGGCAAAACATTGATTCTCACAGATTTACAAAATGTAAGCTTGAATGATTGTTATATGATGTTAAATCATATATAGAGTGTTTAAATATGCAATCTTCATACTTTTCTATTGCGCACACTCTCTCATGGTCAGAATACTTTATATTTCTATACTTTTTAACCACTTAACAACTGCCAATATATATTAAAACGGCAGCTGCAAAGGGGCTTTATTCCTGATTGCTACAAAATAGTCACTGCAGCCATATACTGTATGAATTCATTGAGAGGTGCAACTGCTACAATGGGGTCACTTTTGGGATTCTTCTGCTGTACTAGCACTTTGGGGACTCTGTCTCCTGCAAACTATTCTTGCAAAATCTGTGCTCCAAAAGCCAAATAGAGCTCCATTCTACAAAGCAGTAGTTTCTAACGACATACAGGGCATCACTGCATTCGGGAGAAATTGCACCATAAATTGTGAGGTCCAGTTTCACCTTTTAACTTTTGTGTAATTTACAAATTTGCAGCTAAAAATAATTACATTTTTTACCACTAAAATGTTTATTTTCATATCCCAATGTTCTAAAATTATGTGGTTTTAAAATATTCACTATACCCCTAGATGAATTTAATAAGCAGTGATGTTTCCAATATGGGGGCACTTGTGGGATTTCAGCTGATCTGACACCTCAGGGACTTGGTTAAGGGAGCCCAAAATCTATTCAAACGTAATTTGCGTTCTGAATACCAAGTCACTTCCCATCCCATCCCCACTATATGCTCAAACAGTAGTGTACAACTATATAAGTAAAACTTGCATAACAAATAGTCCTTTCCACCTTCTCCTATTACCCCTCTACCTCTAAGAAAGACTCATGTCCTTTGGACCTTCTTAAGCTGGTGTCACACACAGCGACAACGACAACGACGTCGCTGCTACGTCACCATTTTCTGTGACGTTGCAGCGACGTCCCGTCACTGTCGCTGTGTGTGACATCCAGCAACGACCTGGCCCCTGCTGTGAGGTCGCCGGTCGTTGCTGAATGTCCAGCTTCATTTTTTGGTCGTCACTCTCCCG
The DNA here is from genome assembly GCF_048569485.1 of Anomaloglossus baeobatrachus. Lineage (NCBI taxonomy): Eukaryota > Metazoa > Chordata > Amphibia > Anura > Aromobatidae > Anomaloglossus > Anomaloglossus baeobatrachus. The sequence goes on from NC_134353.1 coordinate 293,243,576, forward strand.
CTGTGACACACAGATCGCTGTGTGTGACAGCGAGAGAGCGACGAAATGAAGCGAGCAGGGAGCAGGATCCGGCGTCTGGCAGCTGCGGTAAGCTGTAACCAGCGTAAACATCGGGTAACCAAGGGAAGATCTTTCCCTGGTTACCCGATATTTACCTTCGTTACCAGCCTCCGCCCTTGCTGCCGGTGCCGACTCCTGCTCTGTGCACATATGGCTGCAGTACACATCGGGTAATTAACCTGATGTATACTGTAGCAAGGAGAGCAAGGAGCCAGTGCTAAGCAGTGTGCGCGGCTCCCTGCTCTCTGCACTGTGACATAAAAACAAAAAAAACAAAAAAACAAAAAAGTGAGCCGGAGTTTGAGATGGTATACATGCAACTTGTGAGACCATGTTCACACTGGCCATGAGACTAAGAGAAACCAAGGAAAAAAAATTGTGAAAACATACCCTGCTGTAACTAAATAAAAGCATAGTGCATATAAACATAGGGTACTTAGTAAACACTGTTTATGATCAGAAAAAGCATGAAACTATCCCACCAAACGTCAAGGTGTACCCAGTTGGGATAGTACCTACACTCTCTAATATTAAAACCTTACCATGGGTCTAAAATAGGCCTCAATGTGGCTAAGGGCTGAGAGCGACCGGGTCCCAACAGGACACACACAGTCAGGGGGATTCACAGAATGAAATGTCCAGCTCGCTGAGAAGGGGGCCACTCCCTGTTTGTACTGAATACAAAAAAACTACATAAAAACAAAAAAGTGAGCCGGAGTTTGAGATGGTATACATGGAACTTGTGAGACCATGTTCACACTGGCCATGAGACTAAGAGAAACCAAGGAAAAAAAATTGTGAAAACATACCCTGCTGTAACTAAATAAAAAGCATAGTGCATATAAACATAGGGTACTTAGTAAACACTGTTTTTGATCAAAAAAAGCATAAAGCTATCCCTGCTCTCTGCACTGTGACATGTAGCTGCAGTACACATCGGGTTAATTAACCTGATGTGGACTGTACCTAGGAGAGCAAGGAGCCAGCGCTAAGCAGTGTGCGCGGCTCCCTGCTCTCTGCACTGTGACATGTAGCTGCAGTACACATCGGGTTAATTAACCCGATGTGTACTGTACCTAGGAGAGCAAGGAGCCAGCGCTAAGCGCGGCTCCCTGCTCTCTGCACATGTAGCACAGCGACGTTATGATCGCTGCTGCGTCGCTGTGTTTGACAGCTAAGCAGCGATCATAACAGCGACTTACAAGGTCGCTGTTACGTCACAGAAAATGGTGACGTAACAGCGACGTCGTTGTCGCTGTCGCTTAAGGCCCCGTCACACTAAGCAACATCGCTAGCAACATCGCTGGTAACGAACAACTTTTGTGACGTTGCTAGCGATGTTGCTGTGTGTGACATCCAGCAACAACCTGGCCCCTGCTGTGAGGTCGTTGGTTGTTGCTGAATGTCCTGGGCCATTTTTTAGTTGTTGCTGTCCTGCTGTGAAGCACAGATCGCTGTGTGTGACAGCGAGACAGCAACAACTAATGTGCAGTGAGCAGAGAGCCAGCTTCTGCGGAGGCTGGTAACTAATGTAAACATCGGGTAACCAAGAAGCCCTGTCCTTGGTTACCCGATATTTACCTTTGATACCAGCCTCCTCCGCTCTCACTGCCTGTGCTGCCGGCTCCTGCTCTGTGCACATGTAGCTGCAGCACACATCAGGTAATTAACCCGATGTGTGCTGTAACTAGGAGAGCAAGGAGCCAGCACTAAGCAGTGTGCGCTGCTCCCTGCTCTGTGCACATTTAGCTGCAGCACACATCGGGTTAATTAACCTGATGTGTGCTGTAACTAGGAGACTGGGGGCTGGTCACTGGTTGCTGGTGAGCTCACCAGCAACTCGTGTAGCCACGCTCCAGCGATCCCTGCCAGGTCAGGTTGCTGGTGGGATCGCTGGAGCGTCGCAGTGTGACAGCTCACCAGCAACCTCCTAGCAACTTACCAGCGATCCCTATCGTTGTTGGGATCGCTGGTAAGTTGCTTAGTGTGACTGGACCTTTAGTGTGAACCCAGCTTTATTCTTGCATTTAGTTGCATATCAGATGATTGAGAAGACAAAGATAAGATAAAAATATATTAGCATATCATCCTGTACATGATAGGATGAGAGAATAAAATTCTGAAAAACAAACCTTAGCTTCATCTGAAAAGTAGTTGTGAATTACTGCTCTTATCTGTACTTGTTCATTTTTTATAACACTGTAAGGCATTCTCAGATCAATGAAGAATTCTTTCAAACTGGTCAATTCATATGGTTCTGAAACACAAATGCCTGAAAAAAAAATGTATTCCAATTATTAATAAGTCACTTTTGTTTTCAGCCTATTGTGTTCGACAGTATATGCAATATATGGGCATCGTGGGACTTTACTCCATTGGATTACTCAGGAACTTCCAGGATTTCTTTTTAATTAAAAAATATTGGTGAACAAGGGACTGTGGGGGAGTCATTATTCACCAATTGGACATCAAAATGTCAAGGATTTTTTTATTCAATAAATTGGTGAACAAGGGCGATAGGGAGTGTTTATTAAAATAAATGTTTTTTTCACTGTTTTTTTTTTAAGTCTATACTTACCGGGTTAGCAATGGGGGTGTCTGTTAGATGCCTATAAATTACTAACCCCTGGACTTGAAGTCAAATATCAATTCACAGCTGAGATCAACCACAAAAGTATTTGTAATGCTGCCACCAGGGGGAGCCAGAGCTCTGTAGCATAATACACTACACAGAGCAATGAGAACCAGGAAGTGAATTCACAGCGTTCTCATGCAGTACCTCAAAGCATAGCTGAGAAGCAGACCTGCAGAGCATGCAAGGAATAGTCACACAGGCTGGGTCAAACACCGTACGGGCAGAAGCAGGACCGGAGGGACGAGCAAAAGCGGAGTCAAAGTCAGGCCAAGGTCAGTACCGAGGAAGCAACCGAGTGGGGAAATAGGAGAGGGGACAGAGGACAGGAGGGACGACCAGGGGATGGAACACAGACAAGGGCACGGGGGCACAAGAACAGACAGATCAGGATATCACTCACAGGACCAGCAATCACAGGCAAAGCAGTGCTAAGCTTATAGCCGGCACTGGTTCACTGGAAATTCCAGCTTTTAAGGCATCCAGGGTCTGGAAGTGAGGCTCGAGAGAAGGCTCCGCCCCCTAGCCATGTGGACAGGGAGGCGAACCATGACAGTATTACTGCGATTGCCACTGTACCAGGGTAATCAGGAAGAGGTAGGCAAAGTGCCAGAATTGGCGCATCTAATGGATGTGCCACTTCTGGGGCAGGTGTGAGCTGCTATTTTAAGCTGCGAGAGGTCAAATAACCATGGCCTTACCCCAACTAGCCCTCAACTGTCAGCTTTACCTTGGCTGATTATCAAAAATAGGGTGGACCCCGGACCCCACACCATTTTTATTTTAATTATTTCTTTTAATAATAAAAAATAATGGAGTGGGATCCTCTCTATTTTTTTTGATAACCATCCAAGGTAAAGCTGACAGCTGAGGGCTGCAATCCGCAGTTGTCTGCTCAACCTGCACTGGATATAAAAAATAGGCATGAACTCACATCATTTTTTTTTCTTTAGTGTTCACAGGCAACTTCCGTATGCAATGAAGCTGTTGATTGGCTGCGCTGCAGCCTTTCAACCAACTTTATGAACATATGAACAGTACCCGAGCTCCGAACTTGGACAGAAACTTTTTTTTAAAAAAAGTCCATGCTCGAGTCCGAGACCTGAACTCTTGGTTTCAGGTATGAACCCCAAACTTTTCCTTTTCGGCTTTGTGCATCCCTACATTTGGGTTTGCTGATCCCTGGATTTAGTATTAGGTTAAGTTGCATTCCAACTGTAAGAATTTGTAGAAAAAACTAGGGGGGAAAAAGTGCCCACAATACAGTGACCCCATTTAGAGAGAAGTAAAAAAAAAAAAAGTAAAACGGTGTTTTTATTCACCTAGACAATTGTTTGGTGCCCCAGTTTGAAATTTCACCTGCTGCTGTCTTGTGGCTGGGGGAAGTCCCCAGGTAAAAATTTTCCATATAAGGAATAAAGGAACTTTGAAGATAGGCTGCAGGGGTGGAAAATGGCACGCACTTCTAGTGGAAGTGATCTTCAGAACTGTTACCTGACTTATCTAGGAAAGGATACGTGGATGTCAGAGTGTATTAGGAGTTCTGTTACCTTACTCTCTGACCTATTCCATTGCTGAAGGGGGTGGTGACACATCTGCCTAGAGCACAAATATACCTTGCTTCAAACTTTCTGGCAATTCACTGTGGGACTGCAAACCACATAAGACAGCCAAAAGCCACTCCAACCTTCAGCCACCAATAAATGCACGAGTTGGAGTTGTTCCCTGCGAAATCATGCAGTTACATATATGCTCCTGCAAGCTGGCTTAACACGTGAACGCAGTGTTAGGCCTCATTCAGGCACCCATAAATCAAATACATGTTCTGTTCATGTTTTTCAACCATTATAGTCTATGGAGTTGTTCATATAGCCATGTTTTCTTGCGAATTGAATTTCTCAGATCTGAATTTCTCACACAGGTCCATGCTGTCCATGATTAACATTGCTATAAATTGGAGAAGCTTTGTTATTTATTTGTTTATTTTTTCATCATCAAAAATCACTGATAAAACACTAATAATAAAAACTAACCATATACTTTCCAAAAGCTGATGAAACTCTGAGCCAAAACACTGATAAACGTCAGTCTGTGTGTTGACGTATCAAAAATATCATTTAAGCCTTAATGAGGCCTAAAAATCTGTCAGTTAATACTGCTAAGGGTGGAAACACATCTATGCGAGTAAAATTGGTCCGACTGGGCTGAAAAAAACTCGGCTGATTTTAGTTCACGTTAGGTCCAAGTGCAACGCAAGTGCGATGCTTTTTCTGAATAAATTAATGATTTTACTAGCGTGTGTAATGCGTGTGTAATGCGTATTTTTTACTATGTCATCTGCCATTCAGCGCTGCTACATGGCCGCTGACAGCAGACACAGACAGCCATGCAGCAGAGCTAAATGGCAGATGACAGCAGACACAGACAGAGCCGCACAATCAGAATGAACTCGGGTGAACTTCACCCGACTTCATTGTCATGCTGCGGCTCTGTCTGTGCCGCGTCTTGATTAGCGGTCACCAGTGAAGGACTCACCGGTGACCGCTAATCTCCTGAGTGACTGAAATTAGCAGCCCTCACTCATACTCACCGATCCCCGATCCCCGGCGCGGCGCTGCACGGCGTTCACACTGCTCCGGCGGCTTTTACTATTTTGAAAAAGCCGGCCGCTCATTAAACAATCTCATATTCCCTGCTTTCCCCGCCCACAGGCGCCTATGATTGGTTGCAGTGAGACACGCCCCCACGCTGAGTGACAGGTGTCTCACTGCAACCAATCACAGCAGCCGGTGGGCAGGTCTATACTGTGCAGTGAAATAAGTAAATAAATAATTAAAAAAAATGGCATGCGGTCCCCCCCAATTTTAATACCAGCCAGATAAAGCCATACGGCTGAAGGCTGGTATTCTCAGGATGGGGAGCTCCACGTTATGGGGAGCCCCCCAGCCTAACAATATCAGTCAGCAGCCGCCCAGAATTGCCGTATATGTTGCGGGCGGAGGAGGGGACGCCGCGCTCTCCCACTGCTAGGGTCCGGCCGCCGCTGCGGCTGCGGCCCGCCGCTGCTCGGTGGCTCGAGCGATGGGCCGGATCCCGGGGACTTGAGCGGCGCTCCTCGCCCGTGAGTGAAAGGGGTTGGGTTGTTGGGATTGTTTATTGTCCGTGACGCCACCCACGGTTGTGGTGATTGTGGGGACACCACCGCTGCTCTGCTTGGGGAGCCCGGGAGTGGTGGTATGGAGCAGCCAGTTGTTGATTCGCCCCTCCGTGGGTAGGGGATTGGCGGTTCCGGGGCCCAGTGATGGGGTTGGGATGGTGGACAGGCGGGTTATGGGGCCTGTGGAGGTGCAGGGGCGCAGGGGCAGCGCTGCGCCGCACGGCACGGAGGTACTCACTCAGCCAGTAAACATGACACAGTTCTCGGTAAACAAACGGCTGGTTGGACGGGTCCCTCGGACGGCCACGGTGCTGATGTTCCCTGCAGTTAGCGGTGATAGTCTCTTTCCTGCACCTATGTGTTGTTTGTTGGTAGCGATGGATTCCCACCGGTACCCCGCTCCCCAACCTGGATATGAGCCGGAGGAGCCCCTCTCTTGCCCGCAGGCGTTGGCCCTGGGAAACTGGTGCCTTGGCGGTGGCGATGTCTCCCCTTTACGGTTGGACGGTTGCCTTCAATCGGGACTTGGTTGTTGGGAGACCCAGTGGTCCCCTTCACTGACGGATTTGGCAAATTATGGCGACTCCTAGCCTTGCCGGGATCCGAAAGGCCCCTGCCCTGGTGCTGACTGTTCTTTGTATACCGCTCCGGTACCGCCGGGTCACCACCCGCCCACGGTCCTTTCGGCAACCTCCGAGCAATCTCTCCTGCAGACGGTCACCGCCGTCTGCCAACCTTGCTGTCTCAGTCCGGGGCACACACCCGGACTAACTTCAGGCTTCTTGCTGTCCCTTTTCTCTGTCACTACTCTCACTTTCTTCCTTCTCCTTCACTGTTTACTCCTCACTCTTTCAACTCTCCAACTAAACTGCCTGGTTTTCCCGCCTCCAGGGCTGTGAACTCCTCGGTGGGTGGAGCCAACCGCCTGGCCCACCCCCTGGTGTGGACACCAGCCCCTGGAGGAAGGCAACAAGGATTTGTGTTCTGACCTCGGTGTACCTGCAGGGAATGTGGGGTGCATGTTGTGTTGTGACCTGTAACCCCTGGCTTGCCCAGGGCGTCACACATACATTAGATGCGACAGTTCTGAGACTGTACCCGGCTCTTCCCGATTTACCCTGGTGCGTTGGCAAATCGGGGTAATAAGGGGTTAATGGCAGCCCATAGCTGCCACTAAATCCTAGATTAATCATGTCAGGCGTCTATGAGACACCCTCCATGATTAATCTGTAAGTTACAGTAAATAAACACACACACACATGAAAAAATCATTTATTAGAAATAAAAAACACAAACAAATTCCCTCATTACCAATTTAATAAGCCCCAAAAAGCCCTCCATGTCCGGCGTAATCCATGGACCTCCAGCGTCGCTTCCAGCATGAAGGTGACAGGAGCTGCAGCAGACACCGCCGCTACGGTCACCTCCACGCAGCAACTGAGGTGAGTAGCGCGATCTGCTGAGGTGTCACTGAGGTTAATCGCGGCCACCGGTGGATCCAGTGATAGCGGGTAACCTCAGTGACAGATCAGCTGATCGCGCTACTCACCTCAGTTGCTGCGTGGAGGTGACCGGAGCGGCGGTGTCTGCTGCAGCTCCTGTCACCTTCATGCTGGAAGCAACGCTGGAGGTCCGTGGATTACGCCGGACATGAAGGGCTTTTTGGGGCTAATTAAATTGGTAATGAGGGAATTTGTTTGTGTTTTTTATTTCTAATAAATGATTTTTTCATGTGTGTGTGTGTTTATTTACTGTAATTTACAGATTAATCATGGAGGGTGTCTCATAGACGCCTGACATGATTAATCTAGGATTTAGTGGCAGCTATGGGCTGCGATTAACTCCTTATTACCCCGATTTGCCAACGCACCAGGGCAAATCGGGAAGAGCCGGGTACAGTCCCAGAACTGTCGCATCTAATGTATGCGGCAATTCTGGGCGGCTGCTGACTGATATTGTTAGGCTGGGGGGCTCCCCATAACGTGGGGCTCCCCATCCTGAGAATACCAGCCTTCAGCCGTATGGCTTTATCTGGCTGGTATTAAAATTGGGGGGGACCGCACGCCATTTTTTTTTAATTATTTATTTATTTCACTGCACAGTATAGACCCGCCCACCGGCTGCTGTGATTGGGTGCAGTGAGACACCTGTCACTCAATGTGGGGGCGTATCTCACTGCAACCAGTCATAGGCACCTGTGGACGGGGAAAGCAGGGAATACGAGATTGTTTAATGAGCGGCCGGCTTTTTCAAAATAGTAAAAGCCGCCGCAGCAGTGTGAATGCCGTGCAGCGCCGCGCCGGAGATCGGGGAACGGTGAGTATGAGAGAGGAGGGGAAAATGACCGACAGACTGTGAGAGAGGGACAGAGATAGTGACGGACCGACAGAGAGAGAATAGAGACCGAGAGGGAGAGACCGACTGACAGAGAATAGTGATTGACAGACATTGTGAGACATCACTCATTTCCAGTGTTTTAGGAAACATGCGAGAAATGTATTTAGAAAATCGGATGTCACTAGGATGGTGTGAGTGCCGTCCCGTAACATCCGATTTTTTACACGCTCCCATAGACTTGCATTGGAGAGACTCGCAGTAGAAACTCGCAAAAAAGCAGCATGCTGCGATTTTTTTCTCATTCCGATTTGGACTGAGAAAAAAATCGCAGATGAGAGCTGAATCATTCACTAACATGTGTCCGATTCCAATGCGAGATTTTCTCGCATTGCTCTACTGCGAGAAACTCGCAAGTGAGAAGCAGCCCTAAGATTCCAGCTAGCGGTCATTCTCTAGGATGCAGTATAAAGGGGATCTGTCACTGTTACCTGTTGTATATACCACTGATCCCTTGAATCTGGAATTGTTTACTTTTTTGTCTTTGTGCCTTTCCATTCCTGAGATATGACTCCCTCTTCCCGGTAGGTAAATCCAGGCTTTTTAGATAACCCAGTGTGGTCATCAAGAAGACTCCCATTAATCATTACCGAGAAAGTAGAGACACATAATATCTACGAATACTGCATATTCATGCTTCAAAAAGAGGTCATATTGGCAAATACGGAAAGATTTGGTCACTCGAGAAGAAGAAATTTCCAATTGTTTTGTAGTTATTAAATGCCATAGTATTTTTCAAGCAACTAACAGGACAACTAGTTAACTAGACGTTTGAGGAGTTTTAGTATAAATAAACCTAGTGATCTCTATATCTTGCAGAATCAAATTATCTTACATGCTATTAAGAGCCTTCTTCTTTCTTTGACTTTGTCGTTACTTAAGCTCTTCATCCCCTGGCAATTTTCCGTTTTTAATTTATTTTTTTGTTGCTCTCCTTCTTCCAAGAGCCGTAACTTTTTTTAATTTTCAGTCAATCTTACCACATGAGGGCTTGTTTTTTGTGGGATGAGTTGTAATTTTAAATGAAACCATAAGTTTTACCATATAGTGTACTGGGAAACAGCAAAAAAATTCTAAGTGATGAACCATCACATGTTTCTCAACGCTGGCAGGAAACTAGCCAGGTCTTTCACCGGGAAGGAACAACCACGGGAAGGGCAGTCTCCAGTCAAGGAAACCGCCTATGCCAAACATGGTGTCCATCCACAGTCAGCTCTTTCGGGGTATTTGCCCCTCATTTCCTACTCCACACTGATGAGGGGCAAATAACCCGAAACAGCTGTCTGTGGATGTACACCATGTTTGGCATAGGCAGTATCCTTGACTGGAGACTGCCCTTCCCGTGGTTGTCCCCTCCTGGTGAAAGACTTAGCTAGTTTCCTGCCAGCGTTGAGAAACATGTGATGGTGTCTCCGCGGCATTCTTGTTTTGCATATTTTCCCAGGGGGCCTTGTTCTAGTGTCACTGCGTTGAGAAACACGTGATGGTGTCTCCACGGTGTTGGACGTTGATCTCCCCGAGGTCAACCATCTTTACCTATGTAGTCTTCTACTAGGCATTGCTCCCACTAGCCAGTTTCCTACTCCACACTGATGAGGGGCAAATACCCCGAAACAGCTGTCTGTGGATGGACACCATGTTTGGCATAGGCAGTTTGCTTGACTGGAGACTGCCCTTCCCATCATTGTTCCTTCCCGGTGAAAGACCTGGCTAGTTTCCTGTCAGCGTTTAAGAAACATGTGAGGGTGTCTCCGCAGCATTCTTGTTTTGCATATTTTCCCAGGGGACCTTGTTCTAGTGTCACTGCGTTGAGAAACATGTGATGGTGTCTCTGCGGTGTTGGATGTTTATCTCCCCGAGGTCAACCATCTTTACATAAATATGAGTTCGTAGACACCAAACATGTATAGGTTTACTTTTATCTAAGGTATTAAAAAAAATTCAGGTGTGTCCCAACAAAGTGGTGCACTTTTTGCGGCATTTTCTGCGACCCATAGTGTTCTCATTTTTCGGGATATGGTGCTCAGTGACGGCTTATATTTTTGCATCTTGAGCTGATGTTTTTAATGGTATAATTTTTGCGCAGATGATATGTTTTGATTGCCTGTTATTGCATTTTGCGCAAAATTTGTGACAACCAAAAATTTTGACTTTTGGATTTTTTTTGCCTCTACGCTGTTTACCGATCAGATTGATAATTTTATATTTTGGTAGATCGGGCATTTCTGAATGTGGTGATACCAAATATGTGTATATTTTTTTCTTTTTTTAACCCTTTAATTTTCAATGGGGCAAATGGGTGATGATTTTAATTTTTAGATTTTTTTATTTTTTTTTTTAATTTTTTTATTTTTTTTTTATATTACTAGTCCCCCTAGAAAACTACAAGGATCAGCAGTCTGATCGCTGGTTCATTTGTGCTCATCAGAGCAGCACAGCTCTGATCAGTAGAAATGCTACGTTTTTGTTACAGCCGCTGCTCTGCTGGCTGTAACAAGTACTGTCATGATAGCAACAGCAATCATCACATGACCTGTCGCTACCATGACAACCATCGGCTCCCCGTGATCACATCACCGGGCCTCTGGTGGCAGCAGGGAAAGGCACATTCCCTACTGTTGGCATTTAAATTGCGCTGTCACATTTTTACTATGGTGTGATCCGTGAAACACGTACCAGAAAAATTATGTACATTTAAAATAAAAAGCTTTTAATACTCACCTTCTCCAGCGATGCTGTCTTCAGCAGTTGCTGTCTCTGCTTCCAGGCCAGCTAATTATGCTCATGCATATGCACTGCACAGCCGTCCCAGAAGTAGCTGCAGCAGTGAGAGACACAGCAGCCAGACACAAGAGAGCAGGAGATATCAGCACCACGGACAGTAGGAGCGTGGACAGGTGAGTATGATCTCCATGTATTATCACGGCTAGCACACGGAGATCACATGTGTGCCAAAATCACGGAGTGACATACGCACCTTTAACACATCAGTGAAAAACGTCTGTGTTTTTCACTGACATGTGAAAGAGGCCTAAGGCTAATTGCTGCCTTCTTGTCTCTTGGAAGAAAGCCTTCTATACAGTATTTTAGCTACTTTAAATTACGTGCAGAACACACAATATAGGTAATTTTAATAGTCAGTACTATTTCACCTTACCTTTGTCTTTTTTAATGCTAATTGCTTGTATTATCCAGGTCGTGATGGAATCTGGTAAGGTGAGAGCTAATGGATCAGTAACAGTGCTAAAAATGAAACAGAGACTTGATAAATGAGCTGGAAGATTACTTGAAATGGAGTACATATTCAGGACAGAGGGTATGTGCACACCTTGAGTATTTGCAGCACATTTTTGTTTTTTGCAGCTTAAACCAGAATGTTGGCAGGAAAAACACTGCATAAAATACATGCATTTTTTTACACATTTGTGTGTGTTTTAACTTGCATTTTTCCCTGGTAAAAAACGTTTCTAAAACGTTTTAGGAATTTTCATGCTACAGATTTAAATAAATGATTGATGGTTCAAATCTACAAGGAAAAAGATAGCAGCATTTCAAAAATCTCATTCACTTTGCTGGTACTAAAATGTTGTGTTTTTTTCCACGCCAACAATGAGCGCACAAAACGAGGCAAAAATGAAGCATGTGAAAAAGTTCAAAGGATCAGTAATGTGCACAAGACTAATGCATTATAAAGCTAAATATCTTTTTTTTTTAATTCTTAATTTGCCAATATCTTTTTTGTTTTTGCAGAACATTTGGCCTTTTTTTTCATCCAAATGAAGTTTAGATTTGTTGGCATTATATGTGGAAAATATACAAAATATTTTTTATATTTTTTTTACACATTTATTTTAATATTTAATTATGTCAGTATGAGGATTGCTCAACTTGAGTGTATTGTTTGGTCTGCATGCTGTTTGTGAAAAAACGGACAGCACACCAACAGAACTTGGACAATGAAAATAAAAAATCTATACATATTAGCTATACACACACAACTATACTAACCAGAATAATTCAGTCAATATATAATTTTTTTGTATGAAAACTATATATATCCCCTTCACGACGAGGCCAATTTTCATTTTTTGCGTTTTGTTTTTTCTTCCCCTTCTTCTCAGTGCCATAACGTTTTTATTGTTCCATCAGTATAGCCATATGAGGGCTTATTTTTTGCTGGATGAGTTGTACTTTTGACGGACACCATTAATTTTATCACACAATGTACTAGAAAATGGGGAAAAAAACTCCAAATAGGGGAAATTGTGGAAAAAGAACACAATTCTGACATCGTTGTTTGGTTGTAATGGGCGAATAGTAACTATTCGTGTTCGGATAATACTTACCGAATACAGAGTAATATTTCAGTATTTGCCACAGCAAGAAAAATGCTCATATTCCCCATTGACTTGCATAAGGTTTGTTATTCGTGACGAATACCGTAATAATACTTTGGGATTTGTAATGAATAATCTGAACACGATTCACTCGTCACTATTTTATGGGAATTGTTTGTAAGGTATATGTGGCACCCCTGTGGCTCTGGTCGCCACAGGGTACTGCACCCCAATCAGGGTGCAGTATCTATCTCAGGTAAGGAGGGGTTAATCACCCGTGTTCCACATTCACACACTACACAGCCTAGGAACCTTCACAGAGAGTGGGTTGGCTCAGGGTAGGCAGGGGGGTGGCCATACAAACATGGACTTCCCGGTCACTGAAGCCAGCCACCTTGGGGCGGGTTCCACTTGGAGAATAAATAGGCACTACACACGCATATCATGGCCAGTCAGACTCGTCAGGACCATAGTTCTGGCAACACATCTCTAGAGAACTTTGACTTTGCTGGGCCCGGTGGCTTGGAGTGGGGGCTGCGCCAGGGTAAATAACTGCGGAGGGGGACACCCTAGAAATAGGACACTCTCTCTCCTTTTCTTTCCACAATGCCGGTGGTGACCCCTTACCGGTTCTGGGATTGACCAGAGCCCATCACGGCAGTGACCAGTGTGACCGGGCTGGCAGCTGAAGTTGTGATTAAACAACAACATGAACCCACAGAGACTGTGTTGGCTCGTCCTTACCGGCGCCGCTGCCCAGCGCTTAGGCACCAATGGCCATTGCAACCCTCATCATCCACCCGGGGCCCGCTCCGACTGTGGGGACTGATACCATCCTGGCTGCTTTAATACCTGCCCCAAAGAGGAACCCGGCAGTGGCGGCTATTCCCTGGCCGCATACCACAGGTGGCGTCACACAAAAACGTTCCCAAATACCCCGCTTCCCCCACCATTAACTGTACGCCTCGGGGCAACGTTACCGGGCAAGGCCACACCGTGACAACACCTGACCCAACCCGAAACTGCCCAGTGACGAGTAGGTTTAACCGCCTGCCCCATGGGGCACTTCATCTGGTGTCACGAACAGGATATCGTGCCCATTAAACCAGGTACTGTGCGCCTACAGAACTGTATTAAACCGGATAATTTGGTGTTGACCCGTTCCTTTGCAAAAAGAACAGTCACCATTAACAATTCCACGTGGGAAGAAAAGGGGACATGCTGTCATGAGCGGCCCCCTAAAAGCGCAAGAACAGAGGATCCCTTTCCGGAGGTGAAGTCTACCACCTCTGACAACCAGTTAAAAGAGGAAGGGAAGGACTTAAAACCTTGTATCTTGGGAGTGGATTAAGGTCCACAGGGTACAGAAAAATTGCAACCACTAAGTGCTAGCGGGGACAGATCCAGCAGCCCAACCAGTATTCACCGCTCAGCTGAAACTTATACACTGACACGCTCGGTATACCCGGGTCCCGGTGGGGTGCAGTGCTGGCATATTCATCGCCCTAAACACCCTGATGTGACTGCGGGTGAAGTGGTTATGATCCTACCTTTGAAACCGGGGGGTTCCGGGAGGTCGTCTGAGCACCGTTCCAGAGGGGAACTCTGTCGCTGACCCCGCCGGTCTGCTTATTCCCATTTGCTGTCATTGCAAGTGAGCTGGACATTTTTCTCAAGGATGTCCAGTGATCGTGCCAAGCCAGGGGGTCGAGACCGGCCCTCTGGAAACACCAAGAACAAAGTAAGAATAATTGTTAAAGTTTATCTATGCTGAATGTTTTTCTCATTGCTGATATTTTCTAATTTGAAATATTTTGATTACCTGTGACCGGTAATGTTGAACATATTTGAAACATTTGAAGTATTGCTGCTTCCCAAGAAAAGGGAAAAGATGTTTTTCTTGTTAACTTATTACATGCATATATAAAAATGCGGTGTTAATTTTGTTTTGTTGCAGCCCGGGAGTGCTGCTATTTGCCGTGGGGGAATGTGGCACACCTGAGGCTTTGGTCGCCACAGGGTACTGCACCCCAATCAGGTTGCAGTATCTACAGTTAGGTCCAGAAATATTTGGACAGTGACACAATTTTCGCGAGTTGGGCTCTGCATGCCACCACATTAGATTTGAAATGAAACCTCTACAACAGAATTCAAGTGCAGATTGTAACATTTAATTTGAAGGTTTGAACAAAAATATCTGATAGAAAATGTAGGAATTGTACACATTTCTTTACAAACACTCCACATTTTAGGAGGTCAAAAGTAATTGGACAAATAAACCAAACCCAAACAAAATATTTTTATTTTCAATATTTTGTTGCGAATCCTTTGGAGGCAATCACTGCCTTAAGTCTCGAACCCATGGACATCACCAAACGCTGGGTTTCCTCCTTCTTAATGCTTTGCCAGGCCTTTACAGCCGCAGCCTTCAGGTCTTGCTTGTTTGTGGGTCTTTCCGTCTTAAGTCTGGATTTGAGCAAGTGAAATGCATGCTCAATTGGGTTAAGATCTGGTGATTGACTTGGCCATTGCAGAATGTTCCACTTTTTTGCACTCATGAACTCCTGGGTAGCTTTGGCTGTATGCTTGGGGTCATTGTCCATCTGTACTATGAAGCGCCGTCCGATCAACTTTGCGGCATTTGGCTGAATCTGGGCTGAAAGTATATCCCGGTACACTTCAGAATTCATCCGGCTACTCTTGTCTGCTGTTATGTCATCAATAAACACAAGTGACCCAGTGCCATTGAAAGCCAGGCATGCCCATGCCATCACGTTGCCTCCACCATGTTTTACAGAGGATGTGGTGTGCCTTGGATCATGTGCCATTCCCTTTCTTCTCCAAACTTTTTTCTTCCCATCATTCTGGTACAGGTTGATCTTTGTCTCATCTGTCCATAGAATACTTTTCCAGAACTGAGCTGGCTTCATGAGGTGTTTTTCAGCAAATTTAACTCTGGCCTGTCTATTTTTGGAATTGATGAATGGTTTGCATCTAGATGTGAACCCTTTGTATTTACTTTCATGGAGTCTTCTCTTTACTGTTGACTTAGAGACAGATACACCTACTTCACTGAGAGTGTTCTGGACTTCAGTTGATGTTGTGAACGGGTTCTTCTTCACCAAAGAAAGTATGCGGCGATCATCCACCACTGTTGTCATCCGTGGACGCCCAGGCCTTTTTGAGTTCCCAAGCTCACCAGTCAATTCCTTTTTTCTCAGAATGTACCCGACTGTTGATTTTGCTGCTCCAAGCATGTCTGCTATCTCTCTGATGGATTTTTTCTTTTTTTTCAGCCTCATGATGTTCTGCTTCACCTCAATTGAGAGTTAATTAGACCGCATGTTGTCTGATCACAGCAACAGCTTCCAAATGCAAAACCACACACCTGTAATCAACCCCAGACCTTTTAACTACTTCATTGATTACAGGTTAACGAGGGAGACGCCTTCAGAGTTAATTGCAGCCCTTAGAGTCCCTTGTCCAATTACTTTTGGTCCCTTTAAAAAGAGGAGGCTATGCATTACAGAGCTATGATTCCTAAACCCTTTCTCCGATTTGGATGTGAAAACTCTCATATTGCAGCTGGGAGTGTGCACTTTCAGCCCATATTATATATATAATTGTATTTCTGAACATGTTTTTGTAAACAGCTAAAATAACAAAACTTGTGTCACTGTCTAAATATTTCTGGACCTAACTGTATGTCAGGTAAAGGAGGGGGTTAATCACTGGTATTCCACATTCACACACTACACACAGCCTAGGAACCTTCACACAGAGTGGGTTGGCTCAGGGTAGGCAGGGGGGTGGCCATACGAACATGGACTTTCCGGTTACTGAAGCCAGCCACCTGGGGGCGGGTTCCACTTCGAGTTTAAATAGGCACTACACATGCACATCATGGCCAGTCAGACCCATCAGGACCATAGCTCTGGCAACACATCTCTGGAGAACTTAAGCTTTGCTGACCCGGTGGCCAGGGTACCTAACTGCGGAGGGGGACACCCTAGGAACAGAACACTCTCTCTCTTTCTCTTTTCACAACACTGGTGGTGACCCATTACCGGATCTGGGATTGACCAGATCCCATCACGACAAAAACTCTCCCAAATACCCCGCTTCTCCCACCATTAACTGTACGCTTTGGGGCAACATTACTGGGTAAGGCCACGCAGTGACAACGCCTGACCTGACCTGAAATGGCCCGGCGACGAGTAGGTTTAACCGCCTGCCCCGTGGAGTGCTACATATGCATTTTGTGGTAAAAATGACCAAGCGATAAAATTCTCCTCATAAGTACAATTCCGACAATATGACACATGTTTTTTTTTATTATTTTAGTGATGAAAAAAAATCAAAAGTGTGCCCCCCAAAATGTGGGGGGTTATGTCTTCATTTTCCAAAACCCGTAACGTTTTCATTTTTCGGTCAATGGAACCATGTGATGGCTTACTTTTGGTGGGCGAGACAAAAATTTTTATTGATACCCTTTTGTAATTGATATGATGTTTTGATCACTTGTTACAGCATTTTTGTGGCATTGGAGCAGCCAAAAACATGTAATTTTGGACTTCTTGAATTTGTTTGTTTACAGTGTTTACCGATCAAGTTATTTTTAGATTTTGATAGATCGAGCTTTTCGGAATGTGGTGATACCAAATATGTGTAATTTGTTTTTTATTATATTTATTTTTAATGGGGGAAAAGGTGGGTAATTTGAACTTTGATGGGGATTTTTTCATATTTTTTTTTAAACTTTTTTTTTTACTTTTCACTATTTTTAATAGTCCCGGTAGGGAACTTGAAGCTGTGATCATCTGATCGCTTGTGTATATACAACAATGCCATTAGCATTGAAATACAGTATATAGTGAAAATCATAGTCTCCTTTGATATAAATAGATATTAACAGGAACAATGATTCAATGATTTAAATCCAAAGAACAGGGAAGACCACATGACACATACTAAATAATTTACCATATTGCTGATGTTAAATTTAACAATCTTATTAGGGCATATAAATGTTATAAAGGTAGGGCCTTGACCTGAGACCTCTTTCTAAGAGCCAGGGCAGGAACTGCTAATTACAAGTGCATCTCAATAAAGTAGAATATCATCAAAAAATTAATGCATTTCAGTAATTCAATACAAAAAGGGAAACACATATATTATATCATCATTACAAACAGAGTGATCTATTTCAAGTGTTTATTTCTGTTAATGTTGAAGATTATGGCCCAAAAGTCATTATCTCAGAAAATTACAATAATTACCACAAAACACCTGGAAAGGCTCATTGCTAAAGAAGCTGGCTGCTCACAGAGTGCTGTATTCAAGTGTATTAATGGAACGTTGAGTGGATGGAAAAAGTATGGTAGAAAAAGGTGCACAAGCAACCGGGATAACCTCAGTCTTGATAAGATTGTTAAGAAAAGGCCATTTAAAAATTTTGGAGAGATTCACAAGGAGTGGACTGCTGCTGGAGTCAGTGATTCAAGAGCCACCACACACAGACATATCCAGGACATGGGCTACAACTGTCGCATTCCTTGTGTCAAGCCACTCATGACCAATAGACAATGCCAGAAGCGGCTTACCCAGGCAAAGGAGAAAAAGAACTGGACTGTTGCTCAGTGGTCCAAAATGCTATTTTCAGATTAAAGTAAATTTTGCATTTCAGTTGAAAAGGTCCCAGAGTCTGGAGGAAGAGTGGAGAGGCCACAATCCAAGCTGCTTGAGGTCTAGTGTGAAGTTTCCACAATCAGTGATGGTTTGGGGAGCCATGTCATCTGCTGGTGTAGGTTCACTGTGTTTTATCAAGATCAAAGTCAGTGCAGCCGTCTACCAGGAAATTTTAGAGCACTTCATCATTCCCTCTGCCAACAAGCTTTTTGGGGATGGAAATTTAATTTTCCAGCAGGACTTGGCACCTGTCCACACTGCAAAAAGTACCAATACCTGGTTTAATAACCACAGTATCACTCTGCTTGATTGACCAGCAAAATCACCTGACCTAAACCCCATAGAGAATCTATGAGGTATTGCCAAGAGGAAGATGTGACACCAACCCAACAATGCAGACAAGCTGAAGGCTGCTATCAAAGCAACCAGGGCTTCCATAATACCTTAACAGTGCCACAGGCTGATCACCTCCATGCCACACCACATTGATGCAGTAAGTCATGCAAAAGGAGCCCCGACCAAGTATTGCATGTATTTACTGTACATCATTTTCAGTAGGCCAACATTTCTGAGTTTAAAATAATTTTTTCAGTTGGTCTTATATAATATTCTAATTTTCTGCGATAATGACATTTGGGTTTTCATTGGTTGTAAGCCATAATCATCAACATTATTAGAAATAAGCACTTGAAATAGATCACTCTGTTTGTAATGACTCTATATAATGTGTTTCCCTTTTTGTATTGTATTACTGAAATAAATTAACTTTTTGATGATATTCTAATTTATTGAGATGCACCTTTACCTCTAAACTCAGTGTTTTTATATTCACACTTACTCTTCTTTTGATTCTCCAGTTAGTTCAAACAAATTCCAGCGCCAACTCTCAGGGAAATTACTTCGCGGTGCACTTTCATCTTCCAGATCTTCCTCAGATTCATCAGCTGTAGTTAAAAAAAAAAAGGAAAATTTAATTCCTTGGATTTTTCAATGTAGTACACACGTTCTCTTTTACAGATTAAAAATGGAATAAGTAAAAAAATTACACCATCTAGAAAATACAGAAAAATCGATTCTTTAGTATAAAATATATTGTATTATACACTTGTATTATACTGAAACAAAATTTCTACACATATTTAGTGTCTGTTCACCTATACTTACTAAATTATTTCCATATGCCATTTATTATAAAAATAAACCAAAAATATGACATATTGTTTTTTATCTTTGCATATATTTTATCAGTCTGACAATGATACAAAACATTTAAAGATATTAAGCTGTTTTAAAACTTTACAAACTATACATTATGTATAGGGAAATTCTGCATTATTGGAAAGTGCAAATACGAAAATAATAGAAAAGTAATTTCCATTAATTTTTGTTTTTCTAGAGGATCCATCATGTGGGAATCTTACATGGACTTACGATTTACATTAAAGGGAATGATGTAATATAAATATTTCCCCTGTGGTGGTGTTGCAAAAAATGTAAAACACTTGCAGCAGGGCTTCCCCCATAGCTGATAGCAGATAATCTCAGATCAGCTTGTGGCTGGTGAACCCCTCCTATAAACATTAATACTTTTTGATCGCCTGTTATCGCATTTTGTGCAAAATTTGTGACAACCATAAAACATAATTTTGGCATTTGGAATTTGTTGCCGCTATGCCGTTTACTGATCAGATTAATTGATTTTATATTTTTACATATCGGGCAGTTCTAAACGCGGCAATACCAAATATGTGTATATTTTTTTAACCATTTAATTTTCAATGGGGCAAATGGAGGGTGATTTGAACTTTTAGGGGGTTTTTTATTTTTTTAAAACTTTTTTTTTTTTTTTACTAATCCCCCTAGGGGACTATAAACATCAGCAGTCTAATCGCTGATTCATTTCTGTTGATCAGAGCTGCACAGCTCTGATCAGCGGAAATGCAGCATTGCAGCATTCCTGTTAGTCGGCGGTCTGTTGGCTGTAACAGGAACTACATCATGATAGCAACAGGAGTCATCACATGACTCGTGGCTACCATGGCAAACATTGGCTCCCTGTGATCGCATCACGAGGCCTCCAATGTTGGCGGGGAATGGCGATTTCCCCGTTGAGGCCATTTAAATCATGCTGTCACATTTTGACAGTGAGATTTAAGGGGTTAACAGGCGTGGGTGGATCACGGATCCACCTGTGCCTGTTATTCGCTCATGTCTGCTGTTCAAATTAGCAGATGTGCAGGGATAGCCATTGGCTCACTGCAACAGCCGGCGGTGATTACTCCTTCATGATTTAGAACATACCGGTATGTCCTCGGTGGTGAAGGGGTTAAGGCCCATTCCAGTAATGGTCTTTATTAATTATATTTACCACCATCCTTGGAGGTAATGCTGTTAACATTTAAAAAATTAATTAGTCAGAGTCTGACCCTAATCATGAGTAAAGGAGTCCCCTTGCTATGGAAGAATTAGCGAACACACAGTCATGGCCAAAACTGTTGGCAAGCTTTAATTTGTTCCAAAAACGGAAGTATTTCTCCCACAAAATTGTTGAAATTTTACATGTTCTGTTATAGAAATATTTATTTCCTTTCTGTGAATTTGAAAATCACAAGTAAACAGAGAAAAATAAGGCAAATTGGACATAATTTTACACAAAACCTAAAAAAAATAGTCTGGACAAAATTATTTGCACCTTTCCAAGATTGTGGGTAAACAACTTTGTTTCAAACATGTGATGCCCGTTCAAACTCACCTCTGTCAAGTAACAGGTATAGGCAATATAATAATCACAACTGAAACCAGACAAAAAGGGGAGAAGTTGACTAAATCTTTGCATTGTGTGTCTGTGTGTGCCACAGTAAACATGGAAAATCAAAACAGGAAAAGAGAACTGTCTGAGGACTCAAGAACTAAAATGGTGGAAAAATATCAACAATCTCAAGGTTACAAGACCATCTTAAGAGATCTTGATGTTCCTTTGTGCACATTGCACAACATAGTCAAGAAGTTTACAACTCATGGCACTGTAACTAATCTTCCTGGGCCTGGACGGCAGAGAAAAATTGTATCAAAGATTGAAATGCAGAATAGTCTTGACGGTCGATAACCAGCCTCAATCAAGTTCCAAAGAAATTCTAGCTGTCTTACAGGCTCAGCATGCATCATTGTCAGTGCAAACTATTTATCAACATTTGAATGAAATAAAACACTATGACAGAAAACCCTGGAGGACACTGGTGCTGACACAGAGACATTAAAAAGATAGACTGCAGTTTGCCAAAATATATGTAAGTAAGCCAAAATCCTTCTGAGAAAGTGTCTTGTGGACACATGATAGACAAAGATAGAGCTTTTTGGTAAAACACATCATTCTACTGTTTACAGAAAATTAAATAAGACCTACAAGGAAAAGAACACAGTACCTACAGTGAAATATGGTGGAAGTTTAAAGATAATTGTGGTTGCTTTGCTGCCTCTGGCACTGAGTGCATTGACTGTGTGCAAGGTATTATGAAATCTGATGATTACCAAAGGATTTTGGGTCGCAATGTAGTGCCCAGTGTAAGAAAGCTGGATTTGCGTCCTAGGTCATGGGTCTACCAACAGGACAATGACCCCAAACATATTTCAAGAAGCACACAGAAATATATGGAAACAAAAAGCTGGAGAGTCCTCAAGTGGCCAGCAATAGGTCCAGATCTAAATCCCATTGAACACCTGTGGAGAGACCTGACAATTGCTGTTGGGAGAAGGCACTCTTCAAATATGAGAGACCTGAAGCAGTTTGCGAAATAAGACTGGTCCAAATTTTCAATTCAGAGGTGGAAGAAACTTGTTTATGGCTAAAGAACGAAAATTACTCCAGTTATTAATTTTAAAGGGTGTGCAACTAGATATTGAGTTGAAGGTGCCAACAATTTTGTTTGATCCATATTTGGGGTTTTATGTGAAATTATGTCCAATTTGCCTTTTTATTCCTCTGTTTTTATGTGTTGTTCCAATATACACAAAGGAAATAAACATGTGTAGAACAAAATATGTAACTGCAATAATTTCCTGGGAGAAATACTTCATTTTCTGGAACACTTTCAAGGGTGCCAACACTTTCAGTCATGACCATATGTGATCATCACTCCATTCACTACTTATAGAAATTGCAAAGATAGTCATGTGTTGCTATCACGCAGTACAGCTAGAGCACAGAATAACATAAAGAAACAAACATACGTACCCCTGTCCCATCCAAAGTCAATACTTAGTCGTTTTCTTAGCTCCTCTACATGTAAGCAGCACTCCAAGAACATGTCTGCACATTCCTTCCCCTGCTGAACCTGTTTTCTTCTCTTAAGGCAAGAATGCCCCATAGGGTTGTCATGCAATCCAGCCAAACAACATGCTTTCAGATGAACAGGAGTTGCACTTGCTGTAGAACAATTTATAATATTGGTCATTTGAAAATAGGGTTTCCATAGGTATCAACAAATTGCAACATAATATAACAACATAATATGACATGTCATCATATTCATTAGTATAACTTTAAACTGATGTGTTTCAATGGAAAATTAACAATAAAGCCCCAAAATAAGGAATAGCATTGGTCTTCTCATATGGGGCAATTGGACCTTTTGGGCCCAGCCTCTCTAGGCTTGTGGAGCTGTGTGGAACTACCACCCCTACATCCACTACAGTTATGCTTCTGATCATATTAGCTTAATCCTATAGTTTATTATGCATGCTTAAAGAGGAACATCCACCAGGATTTTCCTTTATAAACTAAAGCCAGTGCTATACTGGCACTATCGTGCAGATTATAAACATACATTTAGTTGTGAGATCGGATGTATAGTTTCTAAAATACAGGCAAGTAAAGTTTGTGAAATTCACTGTTATTTGATGAGAGCTGCAATGGAATATCTAATATTTGGGTCAGGTTTTCTTAGTTATTCCAGCCCCTGTGCCTGCCGGTCCTTCCTCCCCCTGTCTCTATTATTGCAGGGGGAGGAGGGACAGGCAGGCAGACGGGCGGAAATAACTAGAAAACCTGACCCACCTATTAGATATTCTGCAGCACCTATCATCAAATAACAGTGAATTTACAAACTTAACTTGCCTATGTTTCAGAAACAATACATCCGATCTCACAACTAAAGGTATGTTTAGGATCAGCATGATAGTGCCAGTATAGCACTGGCTTTAGTTTATATAGGAAAATCTTGGTGGTTGGTGCTCTTTAAAAATAAAAAAATCTTTTAGTACTGTGTCGGCCCAGCAGCAGTCGAACTGCTCGGATACAGGGTTGCTGTGGCTCGAGAGTCTCCAGACCTGAGGGCTTGCGGCTACCTCGAATGTAAAGGAGGTATTTGCAAGGGATAAATGTTCGTGACGCCACCTGCGGGTTGCGGTAAAGGGTAGCACCGCAGCTGCCGATGGGAGTGTGAAGCCCCACCGGTGTAGTGTCGGTGCATTACCTTCAGGGACTCCACGTAGCTGGATCTGGTCACAGGTAGGAGATCTTCTTGTCGTGACGCCACTCTCAGTATTGCGGCCAGTAGGGACCGCCACTGCAGGTTGAGGGTCGCCTGGGGCTGATGGTATGTGCAGTTAGTTGGGATAGCCTCCTGAGAGTGAGGCAAGCCCCAGGGCCCGATGTAGGTGCGTAGTACCACAAGTCGCAGAATAACTCCACACAGGCAGAATTGTCTTTCAGGGTTTTTACTCACTTCAGGTGGCAGGGTGAGTAGCCCGGGCGTAGCTGGGATGAACCAGATGGGAACCAGGTATCCTTCAGGCTGACTTTATGAGGGTGACTACTAACTCGCCTTCCTTAGCCCTTGGTGGTTTGGGGTGACCCCGACTTTGAGTCCCTATGGGGGTCACCCAGGGAAGATGCTGCAGCCTCTCTCCCCCTTTTGTTTGCCGTTTGCTTGTTCCCCGGACCAGGCCACTCCAGCTGCTTGCCTCCTGTGACCTATGGGCCCTCACTGCGGTTACGTGGCTGCGGCTCTTGTGGTGTTGTGGTGTGGGCTTTGAGGGCCCCACACCGGCAGGTTTAGCAGGGAAAGGTGGATCTATCCTTGCTTCGGGATCTGCCGCCCGGTTGGGCCTGGTGCTCTCTAGCAGTCTCCTTACTTCCCACTCCGTTGCACTCCCTAGCTGAAGCTGGCTTTCAGGTAGCACTCCTAGTTGACCGTTCTCCCCCGTCTGTAGCCACTGCGCGGACGCTGTCAGATTGCACAGCTCCAGGGATCTGCTCCTCACTTGAGCTCCCTGGACTCTACACTGAACTGGCTCACTGCTCCTCCTCTCCTGTTCTTGCCTACGCCACCTAGCAACCAGACTCTCCACCACACCCCTTGAGAGGAGATGGAGGCTCTACCCCCTCCACTATTCCAGTGAAGGTGAAGGCTTGCCCCCTCCTGGGATCCCCAGGGGTCCTCTCATGGGTACATGTGTGAGACCTGGTCACTATGCGCCTGTGTTCCACACCCCAGTCAGCCTTCTGGATTACCTGTATTGTACTGTCCCCAGCATGGGTGCAGTACTCAGTGGTGCCTGACCAGGTCAGGGGCGCCACATTCCCCCTTAGTTATCACCAGCACGTCCTCGGGCTGCAAGACAACATTTTAAAATGCATAAAACATTAAAACATGGTAAAACATTTTAAAAGCCACCAGGTATCAGACATCACCACCCTCCACCCACAAGTCCGTTAACCCACCCAAAACCCTCTCAGGAGGCAGGTCACCGGTCCTGTTGGTAACCAGGTCTGGGCCATCCGTTTCCCCAGACCTTTCCTCCAATCTTCCTCTCCCGTTGGCCGCGACTTCAGCCACTTCTGGCAGGATGTAGAGGCGGCTTTCATGGGCTGGTGGTTTCAGGGTATACCTGGCCTGGTGGATCCGCGCCTTCAGCCTCTTCTGGCAGGATGCAGAGGCGGCCTCCACAGTTGGTGCTGACCAGGTACCCTCTTTGTGGTGGTGAGCCAAGGCCCCATAAACAGGCGTGCTCTCTGGTCGCAAGTGAGCCAAGGCCCTATATACGGACGGACTCCTCCTGGTTGCAGACGAGCCAAGCCCCTAAACAGGCTGGCTCTGGTAGCGGTGCCACTGGTGTAACTATTTACACTGCGAGAGTTTGTGGCTATAGCAAGTTCATAGCCTTAAAGTTTATTTCTCACAATAGTTTTTGTGGGCACATGCTTAAACAATAACGTTGCAAACTTTTCAACTTGTCAAACTGGTCAAACTTTCGGTACTTCTTTCTTTACTTTACTCCTCGGTACCAGGGCTTTGGCCTATTGGGCTACGGCACCTGCTGTTTTCTTGCTCCTTGTCATCCTCTGAGGTAGTTTCATCTGTAGGCTCTTTGTCTTTTCTTTCTAGATCTTCATCTGTTTCCTTTTCTGCATCTGTTTCTTTATCTCTGTCTTTTCTTTCTTCTTTGGGACATGGTGCTACGTCTAAGGCATAGTAGCCCCTTTCTCCTTGATGCAAGGTGAACTGTACTGCGTCTCCAATTTTCAAATTTCTGCCTGAAT
The DNA here is from genome assembly GCF_048569485.1 of Anomaloglossus baeobatrachus. NCBI lineage: Eukaryota > Metazoa > Chordata > Amphibia > Anura > Aromobatidae > Anomaloglossus > Anomaloglossus baeobatrachus. The sequence continues at coordinate 293,269,384 of NC_134353.1, forward strand.
GTCCTCTGGGCAGGTGGGCTTGAACATCTCTCCGATTCACAAATATGCCCTCTTTTTCCAATTTAAAGTTTTATTGGTTTTCAAAGGAAAGAGTACAACAACATTGCAAACCATTGAATACAAATTTGATAAACAAGGAGCCATCACGGTGGCTAAAGGCCACAGGCTCAGTAATCTTCACAACTGTCGTTGAGGAAATGATCAAACAACATGACTTACTAATAGAAAACAAGAAACCAAAGTAAAGGTAAAGAAGGAAGAACAAGGAAAAGAGTAGATCAGAAGTGGGTGGGGGAGACAAGAGGGGGAGAACCGTAGGGGGAAAGATGTGGATAGGAATATGTTGGCCGAGACTGGCGTCCCGTCTGTTGGGCGTGAACCTGAAAAGAATGAAAATGACTATGGAAGGTGTGGCTAGCTGAGGGTCTTGTTTACTGAGGGTCAACGAGGGCAAGAAACCTTGGGTCAGAGAGAAAAGATTCCCACTGATACCATTTAGAGGAGGCTTCCACTAGCTGGCCTCGCGATTGAGCCATTACCATCTCCATGCGGTGTATTACATTTACTTCTGTCACCCATTCCTCTATGGACGGGGGAGTAGGGTCTTTCCAATGTCGTGGGATTACTGTCTTGGCGGCCTGGAGCAAATGTCCGGTAAGAGATTTTTTATACACCTTTTCCGGTATTTTAAACATAAACAATAGGGCTGCCTCGGGGCGACTGGGGACTAAGATCCCTGTGACCTCCTGGATGCCCACCAGCACCTTGCTCCAGAAGGCCGCCAAGCTCGGACAATACCACCAGATATGGGCCATGGTACCTCCCTGTGCTCCGCACCGCCAGCACGTGTCAGGGATTTCGGGGCACCACTTATGAAGGGATGACGGGACCTTGTACCACCTGGAGAGAATTTTGTAGCAAGTCTCTTGCATTCTCGTTGCAACCGCTGACTTGTGGGTCAGGCGGAAGCATCGTTCCCATTGACCCCTGGAGAATGTCTGGCCGAGCTCTGCCTCCCAAGCAGCACAGAAGCGAGGAAGTGGTGTTTCTGCTGCTGCTGTCAAGATCCCATAAATCCTTGATATTGCATGTCTAGTGTCGGGAGTCCCTGTACAGAGAAGTTCAAAAGGGGTTGGGGATAAGGGACGAGTTAGGTCTAGCCCCTGCGTGGTTATGAAATGTTTAAGTTGGGCATATTCAAAGTAGAACCGCATTTTGAAGTCTCTCTGCCCCACAATGTCCGGAAGTGGGAGAAGAACCCCTTCTGGTGCCACCTGTCCCAGTCTCAGGGGGTTCTGTTTTGAGCTTCCCAAGAAGTTATTAGACGATGCCCCTGGTAAAAAGTCAGGGTTATCCGTCAGTGGCATGAGGGGTCCCTGAGTCTGGAGCAGGCGCTTAATCCGTGGCATTGAGTGTACTGATTGTAATGTTTGTTTAGTGGTGTAGGACATTCCTATCTTATGTTTGGTAAGAAGTGGCCAGTTCCATGGCATGGATAGAATAGATAAGGGGCACAGGTCGTGTGCCAGGCGGACCCAGAGCTTCGATCCAGAGTTATGTAAGAGGTCTAAGACCCTTGCATGGGCAGCAGCCAGATAATAACGCCGACAGTCAGGCAGCCCCACCCCTCCCGCCCCCTTGGTCCTAGTTAGGACATTCCTCCCGAGTCGGGACCGTCCCTTGGACCACACAAATTGATTAAACAGGCGCTGTAACTTTACCCAGTACGACGCCGGGACATATACCGGGACCGTCTGGAGTAAGTAGAGCAGTCTGGGCAGGGCTGTCATCCTGAGGGCACTGATCCTACCGAACCATGAGAGGGTGCCTCTATGCCATACAGTCAGGTCCCTCTCGAGTTTGGAGAGAAAGTTTTGAAAATTAAGCTGGAAAAGTCTGGTTACATCAGATGGGATAGTGATACCTAGGTAGCCGATACTGCCGTGTGGTGGCCATTTGAAGGGGAAGTTTGGTTTTATAGCATCTACTGTTGCTTGGGAAAGTGATATGTTTAGGGCTTCAGATTTGTCAAGGTTGATTTTAAAATTGGACCATTTGCTAAAACGATTGAGTTCACGCATTAAGGATGGAAGGGAAGTGAGTGGGTTTTGCACATAAATAAGTAGGTCATCCGCGAAGGCGGCGCATTTATATTCTTGAGTGGCAACTTTAATCCCCCGTATGTCGGGGTTAAGCCGGATGGCCGACAACAGATGCTCCATGACTAAGATATAAAGCAATGGGGATAGGGGGCATCCCTGTCGAGTCCCGTTATGGATATCAAAGGGACTCGACAGGGTGCCATTAATCTTTAGACGCGCGGTCGGGGAACAGTATAAGGCCAAAATTTTAGATGAGAAGGTTGGACCAAAACCAACATGGGACAAAGTCTGAGAGATAGAATGCCAGGAAATTCTATCGAATGCCTTTTCGGCGTCTAACGATAACATCATCATGGGGATTTTTTGGGTGTGAGCATGTTGGACCAGGTCTAGGGTTTTTAGGGTGTTGTCCCTTGCTTCCCTACCAGGAACGAATCCTACCTGGTCCAAGTGCACCAGATCTGGCAAAAGGGGATTGAGTCTGTTTGCAAGAAGCTTAGCGTAGATCTTCAAATCCACATTGAGCAACGATATTGGTCTGAAGCTGCTACATGCGGTAGGGTCTTTACCAGGTTTTCGGAGCAAAGCCACATGAGCTGTCGTGGAGTGGGGAGGGAATGGGGTCTCATCTGATATCGCATTAAAAGAAAGGAGCATTAGGGGTGCTAACTGTTCTGCAAACGTCTTATAAAATTTGGCTGGGAATCCATCCGGGCCGGGACTTTTGTTACCGGGTGTGTCACGGATTACTGACAGAATGTCCTCAAGAAGAAATGGCTTCTCGAGGTCCTCAATTGTGGACTTATCAAGAGGTTGAAAGGGAGAGGGCATTGTAGGGGGCTCGTGGTCTATCTCAGGAACCGGAGGGGTCAGATTGTATAATTTGGAATAGTACGCATGGAAGGCAGAAGAGATATCAGGAGTAGCATAGAGCATCTCGTCTCTTGTATTTTTAATGCAGGGAATTAGAGTGTGGGCTTTCCCTTCCTTCAGTGCATTTGCCAATAGTCTGCCCGGCTTATCCCCGAATTCATAAAATTTCCCCCTTCCCACTTGCAACAGGCGCTGGTATGACGCATCCAACAATTTCTTGACCTGTAATCTGGCCTGCAAGAGGGCCTGTAAGGTGGTGGCTGATAGGGCCCGCTTATGAGCAAGCTCTAACCCCGAGACCTTGCGGAGGGCCTCTAATAGATTCTGGGCTTTTTCTTTTTTAATACGGGCTCCATGTTTGATGAAAGTGCCCCTCAAGACGCACTTCAGTGCCTCCCACTTAAACGTGGGGGCTGTGTCGTCTGCCAAATGATCCTCTGAAAACTGAGTGATCGTGGTCAGCACATCAGAAACACAGAGCTCATCCATGAGCAAAGATTCATTAAGCCGCCATGTTCCCGCAGGGGCTGGGAGGGAAGGAACCTCCACCTCACAGTATACTGGGGCGTGGTCTGACCACAATATGCTGCCTATTCCAGTCTGTCGGACCCAAGGGAGAGCATTGTGCTGTATGAAGATGTAGTCTATACGACTGTAGGAATCTTGTGAGTGCGAGTAGAAACTATAGTCTCTATCTGACGGATGTGTTATTCTCCAAGTGTCAAACAGCTGGATACTTAATAGAACCCTTTTGATACGTTTGATGGTGGTGTATGAAATGCTGGACTTCCCCTTAGAGTTATCTAATGTAGGGTCCAGAGTAGCATTAAGGTCAATACAGAGAATTGCTGTACCTCTAATTAGGGGCATCGCAGTGTCGGCAAGGCTAGCCAGAAAGTCATCTTGTCTCTGGTTTGGGGCGTAAGCATTTATGATTGTGAATGTTTGGTCTCCAGCTATTAGTGAGAGGATAATATACCGTCCCGTACCATCTGATGTGCAGTTTATAATTTGATGTGGAAGAGACTTGTGAATGGCAATCGCCACTCCCTTTGAGCGGGATTCTGGGTTATCTGAAAATAACCAGGTTTGGTAGTACTTGTTCTTTAAGATAGGGGCGTGTCCCTGTTTGAAATGCGTTTCTTGAAAACATACTATTTTCACCTTGTGCTTGTGGAAGTGGTAGAGGACCTGTGCTCTCTTCTCCGGCACGTTAAGACCCTTAGCATTGAAGGAGGCGATTGTCAGGTTGGCCATCTGTAAAAGATTGAAGTGTTATAGGTACATGAGATATAAGGACGGACTGGCCCGTCTCGGCCACCATTTGGGGAGGGAGAAGGAAGTGTGAACTGTGGAAGGCAGATGAAGAGTAAAAAGAATAGGAGTTGAAGCAGAGAAAACAGCAGGGGTATAGCTCCCGCACAATACACTAGCTGAGAACAAACGTTCCGGGGGAGCTTGTCCGCCGCACCCGGGCAAGACAGAGGGTCCCGACCTACTTGGGGGAGAAAAAGATCAGACATAACCGTTGATAGCTCCGTAGTGTACTGTTAACATTAGAGATTACCATAAACACTGGCGCATATAATCAAAAGTTTGAGTAATAAGGGCCTTGGGCACTCGGCAGGTTAGAAAGTAAAGTCTATGTACTTAGCTAGTTAAAGTTTACGATACATTGGGTAGTCCCCGATATCTTGACCTTTATCTCGGACGGCCCAATCTCCGGCCCCGAATCTCTCTCGGGGGGAGTCCCCTTGCATGAACGGGGGATGGATTTGCTTGGGGAGGGGCTGGGCGTTCCCTTGGGACCCACGGTTGGAGCAAGGTGGTGGGCCATTGAGAGATGGAGATTGGGGGTAGACCCAGGTTTGAGGTAAAGGATGGGAGGTCTTCTGGTGACCGCATTACCCACCATCTTGAATTTTTTTGTACCGACAGAGAAAAGGGAAAACCCCACCGAAACGGGAGACCCCTTTCTCTAATGACATCCAACAAGGGTTTGAGAACCGCCCTCTGAGCTAGGGTGTGTCTCGAAAGATCCGGCATGATGCGTAGTGTAGATCCATTGTACGTTAGGGACTGTTTCTTTCGAGCTGCTTGAAGGATAGCTTCCTTTGCTGCAAAATAGTGCACCCTGCATACAATGTCTCTCGGGCGGGGGTCCCCTGGGTCCGGGGGGCGTAATGCCCTGTGGGCCCTGTCAAGTTCCAGGGGGGCCCCGGGTGGTCTTTTTAGTAAATTATTAAAGATTGAGATAAGGACTGAAGGTATGTCAGGAGGGGCAATTGACTCCGGCAGACCCCTGATACGCAGGTTATTTCTTCGATTTCTATTCTCTAAGTCGTCCACGTGCTGTTGGAGAGAGAATAGCTGCTTGGACTGAACCTGCAGTGTGGATTGGACGGATTGGATGTCAGCTTGAGATGTTGTTTGTTGGTCTGTAAGGACATCCACCCTTTGGGTGATTGAAGAAAGGTCCATCCGTAGCTGGGCAAATTCTTGCTTACATTCTGCCACTACCTGGTTGGCCAGAGCGGCTATATCATTTTTAGTGGGCATTGCTTGGAAAAGGGACCGTAGGTCTGCTAAGGATGCTGGACGCTCTTCATTTATCACATTAGTGGAGAAAGATGTTGTGGAAAAAGAGCCGATAGAGTCCTGCAAAGCTGGGTCATATAGTATTTGTGAACTTCTAGAGGTGCTTATATGTCCTCCCAAGTGTGCTACTGTGGTAATCTGTTGTGGAGGGGTCCCTGGTGCCCTGGGCCCATCATTCCACTGATCTTTAGTGGTTGCCACCATGCTACCTCCTGGGCCCGTCGGGCTATTTTCCCTTGAGGAGCCCGTGGACCACCTCGCAGGGGGTGTATAATGAGGGGGCCCTTGGAGGTTCCCCCCAGTCTGGTCTTGGGGCCCTTGGATGCTGTAGGATCCCCTCTGCTCCACATGAGTGCCCGTATATGGCGATGTTACAGGGGGGGCCGTCAGGTAAATAATTGTGCCTTTTGCAAATGATGGGGGGCTGCCATCGCCAGCCATGACTGTGCCCCTTCCCCCCTCCCCCAGTCCAGTTAACGCCTGCGGGCTGGAGATTTTGGTATGCGGTGGGGCCGGGGTGCCCGGGCTTTGTTTCCTACCTCCATCGGTGGTGCTGTTGACAACGCGGGAGACTGGTGACCGCGGGGCCCCCTCACTCTGGGAGCGCTGCTGTAATGGATGTTTCCCGAACGCCGCTCCGGAGCCTGTCTGCGTGTGTGCTGCAGGCTGAAGAGGCATTAGGCATCTGGAAGCGACCGGAGGTAAGTCGATGTTCTGCCGGCCACCGGGAAGTTCCATTCCCATCGCGGGCTGCGATGAAGGGGTAGCGGGCGGTGATGCTGCCGCTGAGGGGTCATCTTGCTGACGCTGCAGGGCCTGGTCTGGAAGCGTGCGGCGGCCATTTTGGAGTGGGGCCTCTGATTCATGTTGTCGGCCGCTCCTCCGCACATCCCCCCGCCCTTGACCGCCACTGCCGTCGGTGGTCACCGCGGCTCCCCCGGGACCCCGCGACTCCACTGTCGACCCCCGCCTCTCCACCGACGTCCTGAGGTCAGTTATCGGGTCAGCAGGCCGCGATTCTTGCTGCCTTTCCAGCTCGGGCTGCGATAGAGCGCTGGAGCCCCGTGGATTAGACAGATATGCCCCGATTTTGCCTTGAGCCATGGGGGCCTTCTTTGGGGTTCGTGCTGTGGCCTTTTTGCCCGTTAATTTGCCCATTTTGGAGTCTTGGGCCAGTGCTATGGAGTTCTGCAGAGAGGAGCTCAGAGAAGCTGCTTCCTCACTCGGCCATGTCCGGCTCCGCCCCCCCAAATATGCCCTCTTTTATTCCTCTTGCTACAATAAAGCCGTATCCGCTTTTCAAATTGAAGTCCTCCACAACTCCTCTGCAAAGGGGTCCTCTGACCTGGGCTTTGGATCTTCTCAGGGCTCGTTTTTCTTGCAGGTCTCTGGCTGTGACTTCTCTCTGCTCTGGAGACTGTGGTGTTGGAGGATACTTTGCTCTGCTGCGCCGTGTCTTGCGGGCTGGGTTCATGCTTGCAGGCTCCCAGGTGAGGTCTTTGGGCTGATCTTCGTCAGCGGACGGGGTCAGATCTTCCTCATCCCAGCGAGAATAGGGCAGCATCTCTGGCTCTGGGTATGGGTCCACTGCTGGTGGCACTGGAGTCGGAGTCAGCCCCTCAGCTTCCTGGCCTCCCCTCCCCCTTAGTTCTTCGCTGCACTCTGGTTGTGGCAGCGCTGGGGATGAGTGTTCTTCAGCTGGCCCAGGCGGTGGACTCTTCAGCGTGGTTGCTGCAGGGGTTGCCTGAATCTCCTTGGGGGTATACGGAGGGAGCAGATACCGATCCACCATCTCTTGTGGGAACTGGGCCTCTAGGTCAGCCTTCAGCTTCCAGTATTCGGGGTCCTCTCCTATCAGGGTCTTCCTAGCAGGGACCTCTTTGGACTGGGGAGCGGTGTCTGCTCTGGCCTTGCAGGCCGGGGTAAATGATGAGGTAATCTCTTCTTGGCGGGCCGCGCCTGGCATGGCGGCGGCCTGGTCTTGGCGGGCCGGGCAGGGCATCGCTGCGGCGGCCTGGTCTTGGCGGGCCGCGCCTGGCATGGCGGCGGCCTGGTCTTGGCGGGCCGGGCAGGGCATCGCTGCGGCGGCCTGGTCTTGGCGGGCCGCGCCTGGCATGGCGGCGGCCTGGATCAGTGTCGCTGTTGCAGGGGGCTCTGTGCAGGCTGGGCTGGACGTCGCTGCAGCGATCGGAGCTTGGCGGGCCGCACCTGGCGGGGCTGCGGCCTGGTTCAGCATCTCACTTGCGGCGCGGACGAGCGTCGCTGCTGCGGTGGGGTCTTGGCGGACTGGGCTCAGCAGGGTGGCAGCCTGGGTCAGCGTCACACCTGCGGCACGGATCAGTATCGCAGTGGTAGTCGGACCTTTGCGGGCCAGGCGGGGCATGGCTGCGGCGGCCTGGATTTGGCGGGCCGCATCTAGCGTGGCTGCGGCCTGGTTCGGTGGCGCCGCGCCGGGCGCCTCTTCTGGGACCGCGGGCGTGGCAGCAGGGGTCGGGGCACTTGCGCTGGCCGGGGCATCACTCGACTCACCCATCGGTGGCAGCATCGGGGTCTGCGTCGTCGCCGCTCGGTCTGGCATGCGTCGCGCGGCTCCCTCCTCGTAGGTCCGCACCGCCGCAGCCATCTCCAGGAGCTCCGTGCGTTCTTCCCTGAGCTGTCGCACAATCCTGGCCTCCAGCTGGTCGCAGAAGATGGCAAGCTCCCGGCACCACCAGGCAGCAGAGCCTGGCTCTGGGTATCCACGTCTGGACTCCATTTCCTCTAGCACGCTACTGGCTTCTTCTCTGCTCCGCCGTCTCTGGACGCTTCCGCTTTCTTCGCTGGCAAGCTCAGAACTCTGCAGGGGATCTCTGGGTAGCCACACCTCTTCGTGGGCGGTAACTTCTTCCAGCGCGGGCTGCTGTTGTTTTTCAGTGCGCTTTTCATGGTGGCAATATGGCGGCGCTTCCAATTTTTCAAGCGGACCGCCTAGGCACATGGTCACCTGTCGGAACAGGTCTAGTCCTTATCCTGTTCGTGACGCCAGATGTGAAGCCCCACCGGTGTAGTGTCGGTGCATTACCTTCAGGGACTCCACGTAGCTGGATCTGGTCACAGGTAGGAGATCTTCTTGTCGTGACGCCACTCTCAGTATTGCGGCCAGTAGGGACCGCCACTGCAGGTTGAGGGTCGCCTGGGGCTGATGGTATGTGCAGTTAGTTGGGATAGCCTCCTGAGAGTGAGGCAAGCCCCAGGGCCCGATGTAGGTGCGTAGTACCACAAGTCGCAGAATAACTCCACACAGGCAGAATTGTCTTTCAGGGTTTTTACTCACTTCAGGTGGCAGGGTGAGTAGCCCGGGCGTAGCTGGGATGAACCAGATGGGAACCAGGTATCCTTCAGGCTGACTTTATGAGGGTGACTACTAACTCGCCTTCCTTAGCCCTTGGTGGTTTGGGGTGACCCCGACTTTGAGTCCCTATGGGGGTCACCCAGGGAAGATGCTGCAGCCTCTCTCCCCCTTTTGTTTGCCGTTTGCTTGTTCCCCGGACCAGGCCACTCCAGCTGCTTGCCTCCTGTGACCTATGGGCCCTCACTGCGGTTACGTGGCTGCGGCTCTTGTGGTGTTGTGGTGTGGGCTTTGAGGGCCCCACACCGGCAGGTTTAGCAGGGAAAGGTGGATCTATCCTTGCTTCGGGATCTGCCGCCCGGTTGGGCCTGGTGCTCTCTAGCAGTCTCCTTACTTCCCACTCCGTTGCACTCCCTAGCTGAAGCTGGCTTTCAGGTAGCACTCCTAGTTGACCGTTCTCCCCCGTCTGTAGCCACTGCGCGGACGCTGTCAGATTGCACAGCTCCAGGGATCTGCTCCTCACTTGAGCTCCCTGGACTCTACACTGAACTGGCTCACTGCTCCTCCTCTCCTGTTCTTGCCTACGCCACCTAGCAACCAGACTCTCCACCACACCCCTTGAGAGGAGATGGAGGCTCTACCCCCTCCACTATTCCAGTGAAGGTGAAGGCTTGCCCCCTCCTGGGATCCCCAGGGGTCCTCTCATGGGTACATGTGTGAGACCTGGTCACTATGCGCCTGTGTTCCACACCCCAGTCAGCCTTCTGGATTACCTGTATTGTACTGTCCCCAGCATGGGTGCAGTACTCAGTGGTGCCTGACCAGGTCAGGGGCGCCACAGGAGTACCGGGGCAGATGGTGTGGGGCAGCCAGGTGTCAGTCCCTCCGCAGGTAGGAAAGGCCCCGGATTATGGGGGTTTTGGTAAACGGGTAGCTTGCTTGGCCTTGGGAAGCAGGGTGCAGGGGTCATATTACTCACTGCGGTAGTTGTGGTGGTGGATCAAGTGTATTAAGCAGACACTCATACAGGTGGTAAACCAAAGTCTCTGGGCACCGCAGTCTCTACAGGGGAAGCCCGTCCAGGTCCTGCTCCCAACAGTGTCACTTGGTAAGTCCGGAACCCTGCCTCCGTGCACAAATTGTTTTACTGCTGTGGCCCCTTGGTTTGAAGCTTTTGGGGCCCCGATACCCGTGTGTATGGCAGCTATACTCTTGGTGGCTGGGACTTGGTATCTCAGTGGGTTGTGTGTTTTGGAGAACCCTATCCCCCGCGTTGTGCTGATGCCTCCAATCTCTGAGCTCTTGGGGAAAGTTCATAAAGAGACTATCCTCCACAGGTTAATTATCAGGTTGCTTGAAGCTACTCCCTGATCTAGAGTCCTGTACCCCGCCGTGCTCGGTACCGGTAAGGTGGCTGGGCTTTCTGGTGCAAACAGTCTAGGAGGACTGCATCTGTTACACTCCTGTCCAGTGTTCTTAATACCGTTCCCCGACTCCTGTGGTCTCAGACCACCGTCTGCGACCCAACCTGTCGCCTCCCTGGGAGCTCCAACTCCCCTGCTCTTCACTCTCTGAGGGCTAACTCCAAACTGACTTTCTCCCTCCCACCAGTCTGCCTGACCCCTGGGTGGGTGGCCATGCTCCAACTTGACCAACACACTGGTGTGTCTGTCCAGCCCTGGTGTGACGTGTGATTGGGATTTGTAGTGCGAATGTCAGTGACACTGCTGATGGGAACCTGGAGCCACGGGGGGTAGGCCCTGCACCCTGGGTTACAGGATACAGTTCCCTACAGCACCCTGATATCTTCAGGGGCGATACAGTACATTTTAACACAATAAATTTTATATTTAAGGCAGGTCCAGCAATCACCTTTTTTCTGCTTTGCTTCTATCAGTTCTATTGAACGACGGCTACGTCCAGTTTGGCCTGAAGGGCAGGTAAAATCTGAAAAACATACCAAATTATTTCATATATGTAGTTTTTCTTTAACTTAACCCTAGAACGCGCAACCATAGGAATCTACCATAGAAAACAAGTAACCTAGCAGGCCTGCGAGGCCCCAGGTATGCGTTCTAGGGTTTAATAGAAAAAGATGAATCCCTTATAGCCCCACTTATTTTAGACCTTAAGGACTCAACTTTTTTTTGGGGTTTATTTTCATGGCATTAAGTCGTATGTTTTCCATCACCATAAATAAATGAGGGAATTTCTTTTTGTAAAATAACCTGTATATCTTAATTTAACAGTTCATTTCTCTAGCCTTTTTAAATAGAATAAAGTGTTTATGTGATCTCCTCTTACGCTACTGCAAAATGCTTTCAATAAATTGTACTTATTTAAAAAAATCACAATCTCTAAGTTTTAAATGAACGTATAAAGACAGTATAGAGTTCTATTTTCAGCTCATCAAGTTTTTTTTCTGCAGATATAGAACGCCCTATTTTGTTGCTCATAGCTCAAAGAAATCTGTCAGCAGGAATTTGCTATGTAATCTGACAACAGCATGATGTAGGCGCAGAGACCCTGATTTCAGGGATGTATCAGTTTACAGGGTGCAGATAATATTTTTTGTATTTCTATAGCGCCAACATATTCTGCAGCGCGTTACAATTAAGAGGGGACATGTACAGACAACATGAGACATTACAACATAACAAAATTCAGATACCAAGAGGAGTGAGGGCCCTGCTCGTAAGCTTACAGTCTATGAGGTAATAGGGGAGGCACAAAAGGTGAATGGGGGGGCTTTTCAGATATGGTCCAGCCATCAATATAATAGGGGATTCAAAAACAAGATGCATGACATGAACCAGTCACCATCTGAGATCTGGTGGAATGCTGAGCCACTGATTGTCAGAACTGTGTACATTAACATAGAGCTGCTAATCAGTGCTGGGGTATGGTTGGACTAGCATGCTCTAGACTAGTTGTTTTGTAGTCATAATATCCTTTTGATAAAGCACTGATTATTTTGAAAAGCAAAATACAGCACAGTAACGTAACATCATTGTAATCAGCCTCTGCTCCTACATTATGGTGCTCTCATATTACATACACTGTGTGCAGAATTATTAGGCAATTGAGTATTTTGATCACATGATACGTTTTATACATGTTGTCCTACTCCAACCTGTATAGGCTTGAGATCCAACTACCAATAAAGTAAATCAGGTGATGTGCATCTCTGTAATGAGGAGGGGTGTGGTGTAATGACATTAACACCCTATATAAGATGTGCTTAATTATTAAGCAAATTCCTTTCCTTTGGCAAAATGGGTCAGAAGAGAGACTTGACGGGCTCTGAAAAGTCCAAAATTGTGAGATGTGTTACAGAGGGATGCAGCAGTCTTGACATTGCCAAACTTTTGAAGCGTTATCACCGAATAATCAAGTGTTTCATGGCAAATAGCCAACAGGGTCGCAAGAAGCGTGATGGGCAAAAAATAACGGCCCATGCAGAGCCGCCACTAGGAATTTCAGGGCCCCATACTGGCAAAATTATGGGGCTTGAGACTCCGCCCAGGCTCCACCCCCATTCTGTCTCCACCCCGCAAACTTTCTACAGTCCACCACTACTCTTTGAAAAACATATATATATATATATATATATTTTACTCACCCTCCCTGGCTCCCACGTCATGCGGCGTCCTCTCTGAGCCATGATGCATTTCAGCTGGATATGTGCCCTCCATCGCACATCCAGTTGAAGTAAGGCGGGGACCAGGGTTGGTGGGCCCCTCCAACACCCCCGGCAATAGTCCTGCACCTGTCTTCGGCTCACAGAGCGAATACCTGTCTCCGCCGGTTGCCGAGTCCACGCCACCTCCACGGCTCTGCTTTCCCACAGCAGTGTGATGACCTCATCACACTGCTGCACGCTAAGCCCTACTCTGCCCCTGACTCCAGCACAGGAGCGGACACTGAAAGCTGTGCAAGAAATTGTGCCTGTGCCTCCCTTTTTTTATGGTGACAAAGCTGCAGATTTATATGTATATAAAACACATATATATTACATAGTGCCCTCTTTTGTTATGTACAGCACTATTCCTTACATATTGGATTCTCTTGTCATTTTTGTTATTTATAGAGCTCTGTCTTTATTTCATAGCATCCTCTCTTGTAAGATATAAAATGACATGACTGTTGATGGAAAAGCTTCTTTCTGATGGACTGGTCTTCTGGTCAGATGCTGCTCTATCAGCAGTCATTTTATATGTAACAAGAGAGGATTATATAATAAAGAGAGGGAGCTGAGAATAACAAAAATAACGAGAATATGCTATATAGGAGACGGTGCTACACAGAAAAAGAGAGGACACTATATAATAAAGGACAGCACCATAATTAACTAGTGAGGATGCTAATAAGGGACAGTGTTATACATAATAAAAAGGAGAAACGATGTACTTAAAGACGGTGCTTTACATAGTGAGTACACTAAATAATGAGGTTGCATCCTTCATCCGTGTGCAGTGTCGGTGTGCTGCGTGACTTTTTTTCTCGGACAGCGCACTGACCCATGGAGTTTGTCCTATTCCTCACAATCAGATCAGAACAGCACATGCTCCAAGTCTCGCAGATCTCATTCTCAGAGCTGTGATTTTCAAAGATATGTGAATGGATCTATGAGACTCTAGGGGTCCGCATGCCGTCTGATAAAAAAGTCTGACAATACACGGAAATGTCACACAAATGTGATAATGTGGCCTAACAAATTTAACAAATAACAGCAATACTCCAAGTCATATAGTACAAAATAAATGTTTTCAGAAAGTTACTTACTGCTGACGTCTCATCTGGTAAGTTATTTTCTGTTGTCTCTTCTCCATCTGGTCAGACCTTCATGTCGCCATCTTACAGCCACTACTCTTCTTGTCACATTGATCCCCGCAGCCCTGAAAATATCAAGCGTTCTCCCTGTGGACTATTCAACCGGGGTTGTGCAAGGGTGTACAACCCCATTAGGTGAGCAGCCTCCGGGCATTAACTAATCCCACCCTTACCACTGGGTGCTACACAGCGCATTTTTTTCTGTCACTGAAAATAACTAACAAGGTCACATATATTGTATACAGTGGCGTAACTAGAGATTGATGGGCCCCGATGCAAAGTTCAGACCTGGGCCCCCCCCCTCCACGTACACCGACACTTGGGGTATGGGATGACACTGACACTCGGGGTACATGACAATCACGCTGACACTTGGCTCTTACCCTCAGCACCCAGGTTTTCCATGATCTAAAAACCCTCTATCAGCACCCAGCTTTCCTATGTTCTGATATCCATCTTGTCATTGGCACCCAGCTTCCCCATGCTCTGCTATACATCTTTCTCTCAGCACCCAGCTTTCCCATATCAGAGCATAGTGCTGAGAGATTATAGCAGAGCATGGGAAAGCAGGGTGCTGAGGGAAAGAGCCTTTTTCCCTAAGCACAAAACGTTTGAATCCCATGCTTGTATCTTTGTCCCCCCTTGTATATAGTTCTCCAATGTAATGTAATGGCCCCCACATAGCCTTCCATATAGTATAAAGGGTCCCACATAATCTTTGATATAATAGAATGCACCCCCATAGTCCTCCATTATTATAATGCATTTCCCATAGTCCTCCATGTATTATAATTCATCCCATAGTACTCAATAGATTATACTGCACCACATAGGCCTCCATGTTTTATAATGCACCCCCATAGTACATGTATAAGGTAGCCTCCATAGTCCTCCATATATTATAATGTAGTCCCCATAGTCTTACATGAATTATAATGCAGCCCCATAAACCTTTATATTGTATTATGCAGCCCCATACTCCTCCATGTAAATGCACCCCTATAGTCCATGTATAAGGTGTCCTTCATTTTGTAAAATGCAGCCCCCACCAGGCCTCCCTGTGTATAATGCAGGCCCCACCAGGACTCCCTGTGTGTAATGCAGCCCCCACCAGGCCTCCCTGTGTATAATGCAGCCCCCACCAAGCCTCCTTGTGTATAATGCAGCCCTCACCAGGCCTCTCTATGAATAATGCAGCCCCCACCAGGCCCCACTGTGTATAATGTAGAACCCCCAGGCCTCCCTGTGTATAATGCAGCCTCCACCAGGCCTCCCTGTATATAATGCAGCCACAACCAGGCCCCCCCGTGTATAATGCAGCCCTACCAAGCCTCCCTGTGTATAATGCAGAACCTCCAGACCCCCCTGTGTATAATGCAGAACCCCCAGGCCTCCCTGTGTATAAAGCAGCCTCCACCAGGCCCCCCTGTGTATAATGCAGCCCCCACCAGGCCTCCCTGTGTATAATGCAGAACCCGCAGGCCTCCCTGTGTATAATGCAGAACCTCCAGGCCCCCCTGTGTATAATGGAGCCCTCCCAGGTCTCCCTGTGTATAATGCAGCACCCACAGGCCTCCCTGTGCATAATGCAGAACCCCCAGGCCTCCCTGTGTATAATGCAGAACCCCCAGGCCTCCCTCCCTTATGTATAATGCACCACCCCCAGGCCTCTGGCCACCGTGTACTCCCTGATTATTAAAAAATAAAAAAAAATTACCCACCTCTCTGTTCGTTTCACCACTGTTCTGTCCTCACCTCTGTCCTCCGTTCCCCTGCTGCTCCGGTCACTGTCCTCCCATTCTGCGCTCTGTGCTCTCAGCACAGCAGTCGCACAGGAGTGACGTCACCGCGCACAGGGGGAGAATGATGGAGCATGGAGCGCCGCTGTGCACGATGACGGGGGAGGGGGCCCGGTGCTGCCGCTGATGACACCGGGCAGGGGGGCCCAGGGCATCCGCTGATGACAACGGGCAGGGGGGCCCGGTGCCGCCGCCGATGATGCCGGGCAGGGGGGACTAGTGCCGACGCCGCTGATGACGCCGGGTAGGGGGACCTGGTGTCAGCGTCGCCGGCATCGGTATATATGGTGGCCATGTGGTCTGCAGAGTGGGCCCCTAATCTGCCGGGCCCGGTTGCAATGGCGACCTCTGCAACCGTGGTAGTTACGCCCCTGGTGATGGTGCAATCTGTTAGCAAATAGGGCTTACCTTTTCTGGCTGGAGTTTGTATATCTAAATTAGTGGCAAAATCTAGGCCGGCATCTTGAAATACACCCAAAGGGTTGGCTCCACTTCCAGCTGTGCATCCAATATCATTTTCCTGTACGTCATCCCATATCTACGTTTAACAAAACACATGTCACAAAAAAAGTCCATATAATAGAGGAGTCTTAGCTTTCAAGTTTTCACCTTATCTAGTACCATACACCAATAATATCTAGATGAAAATACCAGATAAATAATAATGGTCTGCTCTATAAATAACGCAGACTTCAGTTCTGGTCAAAAGTTTTGAGACTGACACAAGTTTTGGTTTTCACAAAGTTTGCTGCTTCAGGGCTTTTAGATTTTTTTTGTCCTGTTTCAGTAAAGACGTGTTTCTGTAGAAGTGTATGCAAAGACTCAATACTTACAGTAATGACCTCTATTTTTCAAGACGTCTGCAATTCACACTGGCATCCGGAATATCAGCTCCTGAGCCAATTCCTGACTGATGACATGCATAAGAAAGTCCTATATCTGCTTACCATGTCTGTATTTTCACACATCTTCTCCATATCCGCGGGTGCCAGTCCTTTTGTGAACTTCTACAGGGTCAGTCTGGCCCGGCGGGGTGGTGGGGAATCCCCCGGTAGGCCCCGGGCCCTCAGTGGGCCCTTGTGCCTTATATAGTGCTGGGCAGAGTATAGCGCCGTGGGGCCGCCGGTTTTTCGGGGCCGGCGCTATGTGCGGCAGACTGGGCAGGGCACCCACGCTGTGATGCCCCCCCCTCCCATGCTCTGAGGGCCCCGCAGCCTTTCAATTACAAACTGCAGCGATAGCACAAGTTCCACACTATCGCTGCAGTCAGGGTCGGTCTGGCCCAACAGGGTAGCGGGGAATCCCCCAGTAGGTTTCGGGCCCTCAGTGGGCCCCTGTGCCTTATATAGTGCTGGGCAGTGTATAGCGCCGTGGGGCCACCGGTTTTTCGGGGCCAGTGTTATGTGTGGCAAACTGGGCAGGGCCCCTACGCTGTGATGGGGCCCCCCCCCTCCCACGCTCTGAGGGCCCCCCAGCCTTTCAATCACAAACTGCAGCGATAACACAAGTTTCGTACTATCGCTGCAGTTTGCGCTGCTGCAAAAGGACCTGTGGTGACATCACAGTCATGTGATATCACCGTAGGTCCTGCACTGCAGAAATCCCAGACCTGTCCTGGAGACGGCGCCACTATTCAAATGTACGCGCATCTTTCAGACGCACGTACATGTGAACAGTGCGGCCGGTGATAGGAGGCGGAGGAGCTGCTCAGCCCTGCACCGACACAGCGGCCGTCATCACACTGCCGCCAGAGCAGCAGAGAAGAGGACGCGCAGGGCTGCAGAGAAAAGGTAAGCGCACAGGAGGAGCTGAAGAAAAAAAAATGTATATATTCTCACTTGTCCTCCTCGTTCCCGCGGTGCCTCCAGCTGCTTCCTCCAGACCGCAGGACACAGACCCCTCGGTGAACCCGTTCTCTGCACGGAGCCGCCGCTGCAGGTGAATTCATGGCTTTACTGCAGTTAAATGTTTTACGACGCCGCAAAGCATTTAACTGCAGTAAAGCCATGATGGCATCCTGCGGCGGCGGCTCCGTGCAGAGAACGGGATCACCGAGGGGTCTATGAGCCTGCGGACTGATAAGGTAAGGACAGCGCAGGAACAGAGGACAGGTGAAAATAATAATAGGGGACAGGAAGGGGGGCCCATTCATACACAGCACAAGGCTGGGGGGCCCATTCATACACAGCACAAGGATGGGGGGCCCATTCATACACAGCAAGAGGATGGGGGGCCCATTCATACACTGCACAAGGCTGGGGGGGCCCATTCATACACTGCACAAAGCTGGGGGGCCCATTCATACACTGCACAAGGCTGGGGGGCCCATTCACACACTGCACAAGGCTGGGGGGCCCATTCACACACTGCACAAGGCTGGGGGGCCCATTCATACACTGCACAAGGCTGGGGTGCCCATTCACACACTGCACAAGGCTGGGGGGCCCATTCATACACTGCACAAGGATGGGGAGCCCATTCACACACTACACAAGGCTGGGGGGCCCATTCATACACTGCACAAGGATGGGGGGCCCATTCATACACTGCACAAGGATGGGGGGCCCATTCATACACTGCACAACGATGGGGGGGCCCATTCATACACTGCACAAGGATGGGGAGCCCACTCATACACTGCACAAGGATGGAGAGCCTATTCATACACTGCACAAGGATGGGGGGCCTATTCATACACTGCACAAGGATGGGGGGCCCATTCATACACTGCACAAGGATGGGGAGCCCATTCATACACTGCACAAGGATGGGGAGCCCATTCATACACTGCACAAGGATGGAGAGCCCATTCATACACTGCACAAGGATGGAGAGCCCATTCATACACTGCACAAGGATGGGGGGCCCATTCATACACTGCACAAGGATGGGGGGCCCATTCATACACTGCACAAGGATGGAGAGCCCATTCATACACTGCACAAGGATGGGGAGCCTATTCATATGTGACGCCCTGGCACAGCCAGGTTGTCACAGAAAGAGTTAATCCTCCTTGGTAATCTGATCTCACACCGGTGCAGCAAGACAAACCACCTCCCCCAGGGTAAGAGAAAAGCAGAGCAGAGGGGAGGGGCTGGAGCAGAGTGTTTGGAGAGGAGACAGAAGTAGTGGAGCCTGGAGCTGTAGCTCCCAGGCTGAAAGCAAAGCGTGCTCCGAGAGGGCCGGGACAGGCTGTAGTGAGGAAGGGGCCAGAGGTAGCCGGAGCAGGGCGGTGGCCCCTCGGTACCTGGATGACCCGGATCACTACAGGGGAGTGGACTCCCCGTTCCCGGCTGAGGAGAAAGAGGAAGAGAGTGGAGAGAAAGGCACCTGGCTGCAGGGAAAGAACAACAGGAGCTGCTGCACCGTGTGTGGGACACTAACACCCCGTACCGAAGGCTGTGGACACCGGCAATTCCTAGTTTACCAGTGACTCCGTGTGACTTACTTGTGAGTACACCCGTGCCCTCGGGCACCGCACCGCAGCACTGCGCCCTGCTCTCTGCTTACCCCATCACCGGGCCCCGGGACAACCAACCCCCTACCCACGGAGGGGAGAACTAACATCTAGCTGCTCCATACCATCACTCCCGGGATCCCTGTCCAGAGCAGCGGTGGTGTCCCAATCACCACAACCGTGGGTGGCGTCACGAACAATATAAATCTCCCGTACCAAATCCCTTTATACTGTGGAGCCTGGGATCACAGACCGGGTCACGCCACCGTGATACCCACAGAAGTGACTCTGTGGCCCGGATCTGAGTACCCCTGGTCCCCGGGCGACACACATACACTGCACAAGGATGGGGAGCCCATTCATACACTGCACAAGGATGGGGGGCCCATTCATACACTGCACAAGGATGGGGAGCCCATTCATACACTGCACAAGGATGGGGAGCCCATTCATACACTGCACAAGGATGGGGGGCCCATTCATACACTGCACAAGGATGGGGGGCCCATTCATACACTGCACAAGGATGGGGGGCCCATTCATACACTGCACAAGGATGAGGAGCCCATTCATACACTGCACAAGGATGAGGGGCCCATTCATACACTGCACAAGGATGGGGGGCCCCGTTGCTACACGGCACAAAGATGGGGGCACATAACATTTTTATTAGGGTCTATTTTTAATTTTGAAATTTAGCAGTAGCTGCTGCATTTCCCACCCTAGGCTTATACTTGAGCCAATAAGTTTTCAGTCTTTTGTGGTTATATTAGGGGCCTCGGTTTATACTCGGGTCGGCTTATACTCGAGTATATACGGTAATTTGAGATGAGGGGGCCTTGGTGGGGGAGAAGCGGTATTACTTTACAAGTGACATTATGGGGCAGTGGGGACTTTATGGGGAAATGAGGGTCATTATGAGGCAATTAGGAAGGTGATTGTGACAGGCAGCATAGTATACTGAGTAGCGGGGGAAATTTATGCAGAGAGATATTATAGAAAGGGCAAGTTTTGGGGGTACATTATGGAAAGTGGCACTTTGTGGCCCTATTTTGGAGAAGAACAGTGTGTGGGGGGATATTTTGTGCAGAAAGCAATTAACAACCCTTCTGATTCCACTTGTTCCCTCAGATATTATTAAATAAAAGGTGCCAGGATGAGGGATATACATTATTGGTTTATGGTGGCACGTGGGGCATAATTACTGTAGGGGCAAATTAGGGGGCATTATTACTGATGAAATATAGGTTCATTTTGAGGATACTGTCTCCAATGGGGAAAAAAATTCTGACGTAGTGTAGAGATTGGGGAAACAGTATGGAATGTGCCCTGGGAGTGATCGGCTATAGGTGACTGTGTGTTATTTTCTGCAGAGGCATCTTCTGGCTGGAAGAAGTGATGACGGTCAGTGCTGGATAAAGAGGAAAAGAGAAGATGAATAACCTCAGCTAGAGACGTCACTGGTAAGTCAGTATGTTACATGTACACACACACACTGTATACTATATACAGAGCTCCTGTGTATAATGTCACTGGTGATCACTGTATTACCTATATACAGATCTCCTGTTTATAAAGTCATCTGTGATCACTGTATTGCCTGTACACTGACACTATATACAGAGCTCCTGTGTATAATGGCACTGATGGTAATATTAATGTTATTAGTATTGTGGGTTTTATTCATGATCATTTCTTGTAGTAGTCGTCACTGTGTAGTAGTAATATGTGGTCTTGTCATGGTTTGGTGGTATTTGTCTCTTGTATGTGGTATTATTTGGTAGTCTGGTCATAGTGTTGTGGTATTTCTCCCTTGTATGTGGTAATATTTGTTTACTATGTGGTTTAATTATGGTGTGGCGGAATTACTCTCTTGTATGTGGTTGTGTTTGATCACTATGTATTGGTAATATGTTATCTGGTCATGGTGTGGTGGTATTTCTCTCTTGTATGTGATTGTATTCGGTCACTATGTGGTTGTAATATGTTGTCTGGTCATGGTGTGGCAGTATTTATCCCTTGTATGTGGTTGTATTTGGTTACTATGTGGTGGTAATATGTTGTCTGGTCATGGTGTGGCGGTATTTCTCTCTTGTATGTGGTTGTATTCGGTCACTATGTGGTGGTAATATGTTGTCTGGCCATGGTCTGGCGGTATTTTCCCGTTGTATGTGGTTGTATTTTGTTACTATGTGGTGGTAATATGTGGTCTGGTCATGATGTGGCGGTATTTCCCCCTTGTATGTGGTATTATTGGTCTTGGTATAGTGGATTGTGTTGTGTCTGGAGGTCACTTTTTCTCTATCAATATGGGGAAAATTCTTTATTTCCAATAGTGTCAATATTTGAATGTTTAACCCCTCGCTGTCCTGTGACTATTGCACTGCAGCAAATATGCACTTACAGAGGTTCTCCAGTGAAAATAAGTAATCTCCTTTACTAAGGCCACGTGCGCACAGTATTTGGTGAGTTTTTTACTAGTATTTGAAGCCAAAATCAGGAATTGTAAAATGAGAGAAAAAGTATAATAGAAAGACGGGCACCGCTTCTGCATTTTTCACTCACTACTGATTTTGGCTACAAATACTGATGTAAGATACTGACCAAATACTGACAATGTGAACGTGGCCTAAGCATGTGATAACTTATTCATCAGTGGGGTCTGATTGCTGGGACCCGTACTGATCGGCAAAATGTGCAACTTCTATCCCCCATTACACTGGAGCTCATGTCCAACCCGACCCCTGATCCATTCATTCCCTCAGTGGCTGTGAGCGCTGTGCTTGGTTTTATCTGACCGCCCCATTTGGATGAATGGAGCTGCGGTCACACATCCCACCTGCCGCCGCTGCATTGTATAATTGGGGATATAAGTGATTATATCAGGGATTAAAGTTCCTCATTCTTCCGATCGGTGCGGTTTCCACTGGTCTGGTTCCACTGATCAATAAGTTATCACCTTCCGAACCTGTGGATCCTGTGGATCGGTGATAACTTGTCACCAAAGATCCCCCTTACTGCAAACTACTGTAATTGTACATTAGTTATTGTGTGTGTGCACAGGAGATGTGCAGGAGCCACCTGTGCCTTACAGTCAGCGCTCCACAATAATGGGGATAGTGGCTAATAGATATTTGCATGTAGCTGTAGGGTGGGACCCTAGAGTTATTTCCCCTGGTGGGCCCCAGACACCCCAGTCTGACCCTGGACTTCTAACATGGTGATTTTATGAATTAGATGAGTACAATGCCAGAAAATCTCACATTGCACTCGGACCAGTGTTAAGCCTGCTTTACACGTATCAATTTCTCGTGCAATCGCATTTGCGATCGCACCCGCCCCCATCGTTTGTGCAATATGGGCAATTTGTTGCCCGTGTCGCACAAAGTCGTAAACCCCTGTCACACGTACTTACCTTCCATACGACCTCGCTGTGGGTGGCGAACATCCTCTTCCTGAAGGGGGGGGACGTTCGGCGTCACAGCGACATCACACAGCGGCCGGCCAATAGTAGCGGAGGGGCATAAACATCCCGCCCACCTCCTTCCTTCCGCATTTCCGGCGGCACGCAGGTAAGCTGCAGTTCATCGTTCCAGGGGTGTCACACGGTGCGATGTGTGCGGCCCCGGGAACGATGAACAACCGGCGCGCAGAAGGACGTGCGATTTTTAGAAAATGAGCGATGTGTCAACGAGCAACGATAAGGTGAGAATTTTTGCTCGTTAACAGACGCTCGTAGCTGTCACACGCTACGATATGTCAAACGGCGCCGGATGTGCATCACTTACGATGTGACCCCCGACGACGTATCATCGTAGCGTGTAAAGTCCGCTTAAGTCAATGAGGCAGATCAGTTGGTCAGCTTTTTTCTCATCGACATTACTGAGTCTCCGGCGCGGCTGTAACTGCTTTCAGGTCGCTCATTTTTCTTCCGGGGCCACTTATTATCGTTAATCCATATACATTGCTTTCCCTGCACACCGGCAGTCCTGATGTCTGTGATTGGTTGCAGTCAAATGCACCCCCAGCCTGTGTGACAGTGTTGTACTGCGGGTCACTATAGATTGGAGTAAAAATAAATTAATTAAAAAAAAAACTATGATATCCAGCACAGATAAAGCATATGGCTACAGGCTGCAGCCTCCAACCGTGCACTTATCTTGGCTGTGAATCAAACTAAGAGGAACGAATGTGACTTTTTTTAAAAATGATTTAAATAATTTTAAGAAATGGCTTGCGGTCCCCCTCAAATTTGATATCCAGCCATGATAAAGCCTGACAGCTGGGGAAAACCATGCTTATTGGGCTCCCCAGCCTATAAAAAGCAGCCTGCAGCTGCCCAGGATTGTCACATCCATTAGATGTGGCAGTCGTGGAACTTTACCCGACTCTTCTCAATTGCCCTGGTGGGGTGGCAATCGGGGTAATAAGGGGCTAATAACAGCTCACAGCTGCCAGTAAGCCCTAGATTAGTAATGGGGAGGGTCTATGAGACTTCCTCCATAACTAATCTGTAAGTGAAAAGAAATAAATTGAAGCAAAGAAAAAATACTTTATTTGAAATAAAATACAAAAAAAACCTTCTTTCACTATTTTATTGACCCCCAAAACACCCAGGTCCGACGTAATCCACATAAGATCCCATGACGATTCCAGCTCACTGAAGTCAAAGTGAGCGACCATAGAACATGACCGCTCACTGTGCACTTCAAGCAGAGAATGCCTGAGCCATGTGATGACTGGTGACATCGCTAAGGCTATTTTTGGTCACAGTTGGAGGTTCCCACAGTCCTCCACCTGTGATAGCAGGTAACCTGATCTCAAGTGACCTCAGTAAACTCAAGTTCACAGACCTGCATCTCCTGGCAGAAAATTTGCAAAAAAACAAACATTTTTTTCTATCAGGAAATACAAATTTGGTGCTGAAATCTGGTGCAGACATTTCAGCACCAAATTTGCACATCGTGGCAAAAAAACTGCATTGAAACAGTGTCAAAATATTTTTTTTGCATTTTGGACCAAGACATGAAAATTTGGTGATTAATTTTTTTACACCATATTCGTGCACCCAATCTACACCTCATGGCAAAAGAAACACATCAAAACCATTTGCAGTATGATGCGGCAGTGATGTGTTTTTTTTCCAGAAGGTATGGATTGGGTGCTGAAATTAGGTGTAAACATTTCAGCACCAAATCTACATGTCTTGGCAAAAAAACCTCGGTTTTCTGCCAGGAGATGCAGGACTCACCTGAGGTGAGGTCACTGAGTTTATTGAGGTTAGGTTACCTGCAATCACAGGTAGAGGACCGTGGGAATCTTCAGCTCTGACCGCAACTAACCTGAGTGACGTGCTTATCATGCTGCTCATTCTCTGCCTGAAGTTACAGCGGGCAGTCATGTTCTATGGCCGCTTGCTGTGACGTCAGATGTAGCATAGCTGGAATCATCACAAGACCTTGTGTGGATTACATTAGACCTGGGTGTTTTCGGGATTAATAAAGGGGTGAAAGAGAGGTTTTTTTGTATTTTATTTCAAATAAAGGATTTTTTCACTGTTTGTGTTTATTTCCTTTTATTTACAAATTAGTCATGGGGGGTCTCATAGACACCTCCCATTACTAATCTAGGGCTTAGTGGCAGCTGTGAGCTGTTGCCACCATACCAGAACAATTGGGAAGAGCCAGGAAAAGTGCCGGAACTGTTGCATCTAATGGATGCAGTAATTCCAGGCGGCTGCAGGATTCTATTTTTAGGCTGGATGGGGCTAATAAGCATGGGTCTCCCCAGCCTGAAAATACTAGCATCCAGATGTTGGGCTTTATCATGGCTGGGTATCAAAATTGGGGGGACTGCACGCCGTTTTTAAAATTATTTAATTAAGTAAAAAAAAAGGTGCATGTGGTGCCTTTTATTTTGATACACAGCCAAGATAAGCGCACAGATGGGGGCTGCAGGCCGGTAGCCATTTGCTTTATCTGTGCTGGTATCATAATATGGGGGGACTCAATGCCAATTGCACTATTTATTTATTTTTACTCCACTGTGATTGCAAGCAGCCAGATGCTGTCACACAGGCTTGGGGCGCATCTGACTGCAACTAATCACAGACGCCAGGACTGTTGGTGGGCGGGGAAAGCAGTGAAAATGCATTCGTGATAATGAACGGCCTCAAAGTGGAATGAGCTGCCGCGGGAGCAGTTACAGCTGCGGCGGAGACTCGGTAAGTATGAAGCGCTTGCTCGAATTCTTCTATTCCTTCTAGCACCATTTTTACGAGCCGAGTTCTGATCCCCATAGAGTTATATAGGGATCTACATCTGACCAGATATCTAGGATCAACTCCAGGCTGGAACCGGATTTTTTTTGTTAATCCGGTTAGATCCGTCGGTTTCTGTTATCTGCGAGTCAGTCCATCACTACTCCCAATACAAATGCTTTTAAACTATGGAATATCCATAAGTCCTTCCATTATCGAAGGAAAACTGTGTTGAGAAGTAAGCAAAAAAGAATAAATGCTGGTATCTAGAAATCTATTCACATGATCCAAGGATTAGAATCTATCAACAAGCAGATGTTCTCATTTGCCAACATCATTACTAAAAAAAGAGCAACTACTCTTACGCAAACTATTACTACATAAATGCACCCAGACAATCAAGAAAATTAAAATGTATTACTTCTTGCAGGACAATGTGCAGGGCTCACTTCTACTGAAAAAATGAAAGAAAAAAAAAATCAGATTGAGAATCCCTTCAATTTCCACCCATTCTCAAAAAAGAAGTTCTATTCCCTATGTGCATTGCTAATGCATTCAGACAATTACCCTCACTTTTACATTGTAAAGAATTTCAAGAAACGATACTATCTACACAGTATTGCTACCAAGATGGCCTCACACACTTAGCCACACTTGGCCTACAATTGTATCTTATCATATTGTTGGATAGGCAACTAAGGCAATCATTGTACCAAAATAGAAAAATATTTTAGTGGTTGCTCCTCAGAACATCAAAATGCTAACCTGCCATAAAGGTTCTCCCTCTAAACCTTACTTTAAGAGGACATTTCATCTGTTTGAATTTGTTAAGGCTATGTGCGCACATTGCGTTTTTTCCTGCGTTTTGACTGCATTTAAAACTGCAGCGTGTCATTGTCAAAATGCATGTGTTGTGCTTCCCCAGCAAAGTCTATGAGAAATCAGCAAATTCCATGCGCACGTTGCTTTTTTAAACGCAGCGTTTTGGATGCCAAATATTTGACAAAATCGATGCGTTTAAAAAATCAGCACATTAAAAATGGTATCAAGGCCGGTGGGACTCACATATGATGGCTGACTACTGCTGGAGCTTGATGAGAGACAACCCAGAAGCTGTACATCATAGATCAGCCAAGAAAAGAAAGTTCAAATAACTGCCATTTGCCATTCATCTGTGTGCAATATATATGTGTTTTTATATTTTATAGTTTAATTCTGTAAGTATATTTCATTTGCTGTACATAAACTTTGTAATCTTTGTTATTCCTTTATTAAAAATATACAGAATGTAGTATCTAAAATCATGTGCTTTTATCATAAAATATTTGATATGAGTAATTTTCATCAAAAATTGAAAATATCTCGAAATCCTGATGTGATAGACAAAAACAGAGTTCATATTCATAATCAGCAGGCAAAATTTACTTCAAATGTTTTAAAACCTTTTGCCAGAAAAATTGCGTTGACCGGTGTTTCTTTCCAAGGAAAGAAAAAGGATGGATGACATAATTTTCTACTATGGATTCCTGGGAAATAATAAGACTGGTTAGAATAACGTGCCTCCTGTAATGCCTGTAGCCCTCCTACCACAATTTTAAAGTATGTCATTCGGGTCCCCATACACCTATATGGGGAATGGCGTCCAGCCAGATATCCGTGATTAATTCCAGGCCTGAACTGGGTTTTTTTAATGATCCAGTTGGACCCGCTGATTCCAAATATCTGCAGATTCGCCCATCACTACAGAGAAGGCTTCAAAATGCGATTTTTCGCTGCCCAAGCCGCTTCAGCAGATTTTGAGGTTTATTCTGGAAGTACATGAGGACGTGATGATGTACAGTGGTACCTCGCTTAACGAGTAACCCACTTAACGAGAATTTCGCTTAACAAGCAGAGCTTTCTGTAAATTTGAAACCCGGTTTACGAGAAAGCTTTGCTGTACGAGCGAAATCCTCACCTCACACACTTCCGGTTCCGTCCATCCACCGTGCACTGACCCGCACTTGCAGTTCGCACAAACACACACACGCACGCACAAACACACACGCACGCACATACACACACACAAACACACACGCACGCACGCACGCACACACACACACACACACACACGCACACACACACACACGCACGCACACAAACACACACGCACGCACACACATACAGTATTATGCTCACCTTACCTTCCGTTCCACCGCTGGGCTCATGGTTCTTGTAGTTCCCGGGTACATCACGGTGAACTACAAGTACCATGTGGCCGGCGGTGGAACAGAAGGTAAGGTGAGCATATAATATCTGTACCTTCCGTTTCATTGCCGGCCTCCTGGGTCCTGTAGTGCGCCGCACCGCTCCGCTCCACTCCAGGCATCTGCATCCATAGCAACGAAGCAGGAACTTCCTGGTTCCTGTCACCGCTTGTCAAAGGCAGCGCGCTGGCCAATCAGAGGCAAGCGGTTCTGCCTTTGACGTCAGCGCTCTGACAGGAAGTTCCTCCCTCGTCGTTATGGTTATCTGATACACGGCCCGCACCGGAGAACAGCAAGTCCCAGGAGACCGGCGATGGAACGGAAGGTAAGGTGAGCATATAATATGTGCGTGCGTGCTTGTGTGTTTGTGTGTGTTTGTGTGAGTTTGTGCATGCTTGTACGTGTTTGTTTGTGTTTGTGCATGTGTGGAATGATAGAATAGGGGACCAGGATGGGACATTTAACTAGTTGTGGAACGAATTGTCAGCATTGCAATGATTTCCTATGGGAAATCTTGCTTTGCTGAACGAGTAACTTGATTAACAAGCACACTCCCAGAACAGATTGTTCTCATTAAGCAAGGTACCACTGTATTCCTGAACTAGCAGCACCCACTCCTAATTAATTGGCTGGTTATTCAGGCAGAGGAGGGTGCAGCCAATTCAGAAATACAGAGGTGATCAACTGTCTTATCTTTTAAATGGCTATATAGTATTATTAATGGCTTCTGGAGGGAGTAACGCTTCTGACAGGTTCATTTTAATAACATACGGTTCAAATCCCTAGGATTTGTGACAAAATTTAGTTCTTAAAAAGCTTATTTTCCATAACTGCAGTTAATTGAATTTAAAAGATAAATATAGCCACACAGAGTCATATCTTTAATACAGACCTTGTCCTGGGTGAGCCTGTTTTTGTTGTTCAGGACAAATACTGCCTTGTCTACAGCCACCAGGCCCACGTATGCTCCTTTATCTCCAGTCAAACGAAGTTCTACCTTATCTTGAGGTCTGTAAAAAATTCTAGATGTTTTAGGTGCTTGTATTTTCAGCTGTGAAGACAGAAACAGGATACAGATTATTTATTTTCTATCAATTAATTGACCAGGAGTGATGAATCTTCTTATCAGAGTGTGACAAATCTTGGAATCATTTTTCTTAGAAATTCTCTCAAGCACCAAGGTATTAACCCCTTTACCCCCAGGTAATTTTCCGTTTTTGTTTCTTTTTGCTCCTCTTTTTCCGTAACTTTTTTATTTTTCCGTCAATCTTGCCATATGAGGGCTTGTTTTTTGCAGAACAAGTTGTACTTTTAAATGAAACCATAGGTTTTGCCATGTAGTGAACTGTAAAACGACCAAAAAATACCAAGTGCAGAAAAATTACAAAAAAGTGCAATTGCATGATGGTTTTTAGGATATTTTATTCACAGTGTTCACTATACGGTAAAACTGATGTGTCGGTGTGATACCTCAGGTCCGTATACGTTTGTAGACACAAAATAGGTATAGGTTTACTTGTGTCTAAGGAGTTAAAAAATTCAGAAGTTTGTACAAAAAAAGTGGCGCAATTTTTGCGCCATTTTCCACAACCCGTAGCGTTTTTATTTTTTGGGATATGGGGCTCAGTGATGGCTTTTATTGCTTCTTGAGCTGACGTTTTTAATGGTACCATTTTTGTGCAGATGCTGCATTTTGATCGCCTGTTGTTGCATTTTGCGCAAAATTTCTGATGACCAAAAAATGTAATTTTGGCATTTGGAATTGGATTTTTTTTGCCGCTACAACGTTTACCGATCAGATTAATTGATTTTATATTTTGATAGATCAGGCATTTCTGAACTCGGTGATATCAAATGTGTGTATATTTTTTAGTTTTATAGTCTTTTATTTTCAATGAGGCGAATGGGGTGATTTGAACTTTTAGGTTTTTTTTGTTTTTTTTAAATTTTTTTAAAACTTTTTCTTTATTTTTTTACTTTACTAGTTCCCTTAGGGGACTATAAGAATCAGCAGTCTGATCGCGTATTCATTTCACCTAATCATAGCTGCACAGCTCAGCTCAGCAGAAATCCTCGTATTCTGTGACAGCCAGCGCTCTCCTGGCTGTAACAGGAAGTGAGTCATGATAGTGACAGGAGTCATCACATAACCCTATGCGACTATGGCAACCATTGGCTCCCCATGATCACGTCACATGGCCTCCGATGGCAGTGGGTAAGGCCATTTAAATTGTGATGTCACATTT
Source organism: Anomaloglossus baeobatrachus (assembly GCF_048569485.1). NCBI lineage: Eukaryota > Metazoa > Chordata > Amphibia > Anura > Aromobatidae > Anomaloglossus > Anomaloglossus baeobatrachus. The sequence goes on from NC_134353.1 coordinate 293,299,125, forward strand.
TGACAGCCCGATTTAAGGGGTTAACAGATGTGGGTGGATTAAGGATTCATCTGCACCTGCCAGGCACACATGTCTGCTGTATAAATCAGCAGACATGTGCGAGGATCACCACCGGCTCAATGAAGCAGACGGGGGTGATCACCCATTCATGATTTAAGATGTACCATTATGTCCTCGGTTGTGAAGGGGTTTAAAGGTAATCTGTTAGCAGATTTTTGCTACTTAATCTAGGAGCAGCATAATGTGGGGCAGTGAGCCTGATTCCAGATATGTGTCACTTATTAGGCAGTGTGCTGTAATATCAATACACTGTTTTATGAGCAAATTATCACTACCACATTAGGTTGGGTGCAAGCCAAGCCAGATAATCTGCGTAACCCCTCCCACACCAATGATTGCAGCTTTTTGCCTATGTGCAGTGTACACATGAAGCTATTAATCAGGGGTGTGTGTTAAGGAGGGCCATTGGATCAAATACTTAATTAACCTTGAGATATAGGGGGTTGTGGTAAATCCCCAATGAAACTTATTATTTCACCTTACATAGTTAGTTCAGATATATCATCGTGTGACACACAGTTAAGATGGCCGCCATTTCCTGTTCTCCACACCCTGTCTTGGTATGCAAGGACTGTCCAGATGGGAGATGAGGCCCAACCCACTGATGACCTCATGGACCAATCCACTGACCGGCCCATGGATCAGCTCACGAATTAACCCATTGACCAACCCACTGACTAATAGACACATCCACCTTAACATTTTGGCTTCCCAATGTGGGGTCACCAGAGGAGACACCCTAAACCCTGAGGATCGATGACTGGAATGGCACGACGAGCAGGACACCCCAAGACAGGAGTCGGAACACCTCTCAAGGAAAACAAGTCTGCAGATTTTTTATAATCTGTAGCCTTTTCCTGTGTCTCTCAGGTTGTGCTGCACTGATTGCCTGATCGTGTCTGGCCTTCGTGGTATTTGTAGACAGCAGAAGGGTTTCTTTGCTGTTGGCTATATTGATTGCGGAAGAACCGTCACGTGTACAGTTGTCCGCTGTCTGTTATGTATTGTGTCAAGGGGAGATTGACTGGTAGTTAAGAGAGCAAGTGGGTTTTCGAGCAGTGTCTGGAGACGTAAAGTATATTGTCTGTCACATGGTTCACAATGGTTGCCTGTGATACAATTTGTGGTTCTGGTGGAAGTGCCTAGCCCAAGTAGAGACTGGGTGCAGAGCCAAGTGCCTAGCCCAGGTAGAGACTGGGTGCAGAGCCAAGTGCCTAGCCCAGGTAGAGACTGGGTGCAGAGCCATTTGCCTAGACCAGGTATAGACTTGGTGCAGAGCCAGGTACAGAGTCCAGGTAGAGGTTGTGTTTTTCTGAGGTCTAGAATGAAGCACAGGACGTAAATCTGACCTAATTAAAGTGTTTGTGGAGTCTAGAATGAGGCACAGTACGTAAATATGTCTCATTTGACATGTTTTCTTGGATGTAATTCGGCTGGCATAGACACCTTGTAGCCAGGGGTGACACTGAAGGTGTTTTTATGAGGTGTTTTTGTGAATTACGGTATGCAAAAATCTGGCAAGGACCATGTGGCAGGACAAGAACGGATCAGAAGTGTGTGCTGCAAAGTTAAAAAGTCTCCTTAGTATCCAGGTTGTGAGTCATCTCCCCTGTGTTTTTTGTTTGTCAGATAATGTGAAGAAATTGATTGCAAAAGAATATTAGGAGTTCAGTTAAAATGGCTGACAAAGCATGTGTTGTGTTCAAATCCAAAATGGTGGCCAAAGCACATGGTATGTCCAAATCTAAAATGGCTGACAAAGTATGGTGTATGTATATTTAAAATGGCTGTCAAAAGCATGTTGTGTTCAAATCCAAAATGGCTGGCAAAAGCATGGTATATGAACAAAGAGCACTTGGGGGAATGTAAGACAGAAAGTGAGTGGGAGATGTGTGAAGTCAACAGAAAACCATATGCTGTGTGTATGTTTGAACAATAGACTGGATGTACTAGTACATACTTAGAAAGAAATAAAAATGGTTTTTTATCTCTAAATGGACCAGGACCATGGATTTTTTTATATATATATATATATATATATATATATATATATATATATATATATATATTAGTACAGGCCACAGAATTAATTGTTCAAATTGTAGTTTGACCAGATGTGAGGTCAGCACTGAGCACCTGATTCTGACATAACCCCCAACAGCTGTATTTATAAATATATATATACAGTTAGGTCCAGAAATATTTGGACAGTGACACAATTTTCGCGAGTTGGGCTCTGCATGCCACCACATTGGATTTGAAATGAAATCTCTACAACAGAATTCAAGTGCAGATTGTAACGTTTAATTTGAAGGTTTGAACAAAAATATCTGATAGAAATTGTAGGAATTGTACACATTTCTTTACAAACACTCCACATTTTAGGAGGTGAAAAGTAATTGGACAAATAAACCAAACCCCAAAAAAAATTTTTAGTTTCAATATTTTGTTGCGAATCCTTTGGAGGCAATCACTGCCTTAAGTCTGAAACCCATGGACATCACCAAACGCTGGGTTTCCTCCTTCTTAATGCTTTTCCAGGCCTTTACAGCCGCAGCCTTCAGGTCTTGCTTGTTTGTGGGTCTTTCCGTCTTAAGTCTGGATTTGAGCAAGTGAAATGCATGCTCAATTGGGTTAAGATCTGGTGATTGACTTGGCCATTGCAGAATGTTCCACTTTTTTGCACTCATGAACTCCTGGGTAGCTTTGGCTGTATGCTTGGGGTCATTGTCCATCTGTACTATGAAGCGCCGTCCGATGAACTTTGCGGCATTTTGCTGAATCTGGGCTGAAAGTATATCCCGGTACACTTCAGAATTCATCCGGCTACTCTTGTCTGCTGTTATGTCATCAATAAACACAAGTGACCCAGTGCCATTGAAAGCCATGCATGCCCATGCCATCACGTTGCCTCCACCATGTTTTACAGAGGATGTGGTGTGCCTTGGATCATGTGCCGTTCCCTTTCTTCTCCAAACTTTTTTCTTCCCATCATTCTGGTACAGGTTGATCTTTGTCTCATCTGTCCATAGAATACTTTTCCAGAACTGAGCTGGCTTCATGAGGTGTTTTTCAGCAAATTTAACTCTGGCCTGTCTATTTTTGGAATTGATGAATGGTTTGCATCTAGATGTGAACCCTTTGTATTTACTTTCATGGAGTCTTCTCTTTACTGTTGACTTAGAGACAGATACACCTACTTCACTGAGAGTGTTCTGGACTTCAGTTGATGTTGTGAACGGGTTCTTCTTCACCAAAGAAAGTATGTGGCGATCATCCACCACTGTTGTCATCCGTGGATGCCCAGGCCTTTTTGAGTTCCCAAGCTCACCAGTCAATTCCTTTTTTCTCAGAATGTACCCGACTGTTGATTTTGCTACTCGAAGCATGTCTGCTATCTCTCTGATGGATTTTTTCTTTTTTTTCAGCCTCAGGATGTTCTGCTTCACCTCAATTGAGAGTTCCTTAGACCGCATGTTGTCTGGTCACAGCAACAGCTTCCAAATGCAAAACCACACACCTGTAATCAACCCCAGACCTTTTAACTACTTCATTGATTACAGGTTAACGAGGGAGACGCCTTCAGAGTTAATTGCAGCCCTTAGAGTCCCTTGTCCAATTACTTTTGGTCCCTTGAAAAAGAGGAGGCTATGCATTACAGAGCTATGATTCCTAAACCCTTTCTCCGATTTGGATGTGAAAACTCTCATATTGCAGCTGGGAGTGTGCACTTTCAGCCCATATTATATATATAATTGTATTTCTGAACATGTTTTTGTAAACAGCTAAAATAACAAAACTTGTGTCACTGTCCAAATATTTCTGGACCTAACTGTATATATATATATATATATATATATATATATATATATATATATACAGTATGTGTGTGTGTGTGTGTGTGTGTGTGTGTATATACAGTGCCTACAAGTAGTATTCAACCCCCTGCAGATTTAGCAGGTTTGATAAGATGCAAATAAGTTAGAACCTGCAAACTTCAAGCAAGAGCAGGATTTATTAACAGATGCATAAATCTTACAAACCAACAAGTTATGTTGCTCAGTTAAATTTTAATAAATTTTCAACATAAAAGTGTGGGTCAATTATTATTCAGCACCTTGATTTTTTCCCTCTTGAACCAGGCCTTGGTTTTCTTGGCTGTGTGCTTTGGGTCATTGTCTTGTTGGAAGATGAAATGACGACCCATCTTAAGATCCTTGATGGAGGAGCGGAGGTTCTTGGCCAAAATCTCCAGGTAGGTCGTGCTATCCATCTTCCCATGGATGCGGATCAGATGGCCAGGCCCCTTGGCTGAGAAACAGCCCCACAGCATGATGCTGCCACAACCATGCTTGACTGTAGGGATGGTATTCTTGGGGTCGTATGCAGTGCTATCCAGTCTCCAAACGTCACGTGTGTGGTTGGCACCAAAGATCTCTATCTTGGTCTCATCAGACCAGAGAACCTTGAACCAGTCTGTCTCAGAGTCCTCCAAGTGATCATGAGCAAACTGTAGACGAGCCTTGACATGACGCTTTGAAAGTAAAGGTACCTTACGGGCTCGTCTGGAATGGAGACCATTGCGGTGGAGTACGTTACTTATGGTATTGACTGAAAGCAATGTCCCCACTGCCATGAGATCTTCCCGGAGCTCCTTCCTTGTTGTCCTTGGGTTAGCCTTGACTCTTCAGACAAGCCTGGCCTTGGCACGGGTGGAAACTTTCAAAGGCTGTCCAGGCCGAGGAAGGCTAACAGTAGTTCCAAAAGCCTTCCACTTCCGGATGATTCTCCCAACAGTGGAGACAGGTAGGCCCAACTCCCCAACTCCTTGGAAAGGGTTTTGTACCCCTTGCCAGCCTTGTGACCCTCCACGATCTTGTCTCTGATGGCCTTGGAATGCTCCTTTGTCTTTCCCATGTTGACCAAGTATGAGTGCTGTTCACAAGTTTGGGGAGGGTCTTAATTAGTCAGAAAAGGCTGGAAAAAGAGATAATTAATCCAAACATGTGAAGCTCATTGTTCTTTGTGCCTGAAATACTTCTTAATACTTTAGGGGAACCAAACAGAATTCTGGTGGTTTGAGGGGTTGAATAATAAATGACCCTCTGAATAAACTTTTCACAATTTAAAAAAAAAAAAAAAAAAAAAAAAAGAAATAACATTCTTTTTTGCTGCAGTGCATTTCACACTTCCAGGCTGATCTACAGTCCAAATGTCACAATGCCAAGTTAATTCCGAATGTGTAAACCTGCTAAATCTGCAGGGGGTTGAATACTACTTGTAGGCACTGTATATATATATAGTACAGACCGAACGTTTGGACACACCTTCCCATTCAAAGAGTCTCTCTGAAAATTGTAGATTCACATTGAAGCACCAAAACTATGAATTAACACATGTGGAATGAAATACTTAACAAAAAAGTGTGAAACAACCGAAAATATGTCTTATATTCTAGGTTCGTCAAAGTAGCAACTTTTTGCTTTGATTATTGCTTTGCACCCTCTTGGCATTCTCTTGATGAGGTTCAAGAAGTAGTCACCGGAAATGGTCTTCCTACAGTCTTGAAGGAGTTCCCAGAGATGCTTAGCACTTTGTTGGCCCTTTTGCCTTCACTCTGCGATCCAGCTCACCCCAAACCATCTCGATTGGGATCAGATCTAGTGACTGTGGAGGCCAGGTCATCTGATGTAGCACCCCATCACTCTCCTTCTTAGTCAAATAGCCCTTACACAGCCTGGAGGTGTGTTTGGGGTCATTGTCCTGTTGAAAAATAAATGATGGTCCAACTAAACGCAAATCGGATGGAATAGCATGCCGCTGCAAGATGCTGTAGTAGCCATGCTGGTTCAGTATGCCTTCAATTTTGAATAAATACCCAACAGTAGGCTTGTAGACTGTGAGCCCTCGCGGGCAGGGACCTCTATCCTCCTGTACCTGTCTGTGTCTTGTATTGTTTATGATTATTGTACTTGCCCTATTATGTATACCCCTTTCACATGTAAAGCGCCATGGAATGGATAGCGCTATAATAATAAATAATAATAATAATAATAACAGTATCACCAGCAAAGCACCCCCACACCATCACATGTTCTCCTCCATGCTTCACGGTGGGAACCAGGCATGTAGAGGCCATCCGTTCACCTTTTCTGCGTCGCACAAAGACACGGTGGTTGGATCTAAAGATCTCAAATTTGGACTCATCAGACCAAAGCACAGATTTCCACTGGTCTAATGTCCATTCCTTGTGTTCTTTAGCCCAAATAAATCTCTTCTGCTTGTTGCCTGTCCTTAGCAGTGGTTTCCTAGCAGATATTTTACCATGAAGGCCTGCTGCACAAAGTCTCCTCTTAACAGTTGTTCTAGAGATGTGTCTGCTGCTAGAACTCTGTCTGGCATTCACCTGGTCTCTAATCTGAGCTGCTGTTAACCTGCGATTTCTGAAGCTGGTGACTCAGATAAACTTATCCTCTGCAGCAGAGGTGACTTAGGGCGGCTTTGCATGTTGCGACATCGCAAGCCGACGCTGCGATGTCGCACGCGATAGTCCCCGCCCCCGTCGCAGGTACGATATCGTGTGATAGCTGGCGTAGCGAACATTATTGCTACGCCAGCTTCACATGCACTCACCTGCCCTGCGACCGTCGCTCTGGCCGGCGACCCGCCTCCTTCCTAAGGGGGCGGGTCGTGCGGCGTCATAGCGACGTCACACGGCAGGCGGCCAATAGCGGCGGAGGGGCGGAGATGAGCAGGATGTAAACATCCCGCCCACCTCCTTCCTTCCGCATATCCTACGGAAGCCGCGGTGACGCCGGTAGGAGATGTTCCTCGCTCCTGCGACTTCACACACAGCGATGTGTGCTGCCGCAGGAGCGAGGAACAACATCGGACCGTCGCGTCAGCATAATTATGGATTACGCCGACGCTGCACCGATGATACAATTACGAAGATTTTGTGCTCGTTAATCGTATCATCTAGGCTTTACACACTACGATGTCGCATGCGATGCCGGATGTGCGTCACTTTCAATTTGACCCCACCGACATCGCACCTGCGATGTCGTAGTGTGCAAAGCCCGCCTTAGTCTTTCTTTCCTGGGGCAGTCCTCATGTGAGCCAGTTTCTTTGTAGTGTTTGATGGTTTTTGCCACTGCACTTGGGTACACTTTCAAAGTTTTCCCAATTTTTCGGACTGACTGACCTTCATTTCTTAAAGTAATGATGGCCACTCGTTTTTCTTTACTTAGCTGCTTTTTCCTTGGTCCCAACCCCATTTATAAGGCAAAAAATCCCACTTATTAATCCTGACAGGGCAAGCCTGTGAAGTGAAAACCATCTCCGGTGACTACCTCGTGAAGCTCATCAAGAGAATGCCAAGAGCGTGCAAAGCAGTAATCAAAGCAAAAGGTGGCTACTTTGAAGAACCTAGAATATAAGACATATTTTCAGTTGTTTCACACTTTTTTCTTAAGTTTTTCATTCCACATGTATTAACTCATAGTTTTGATGCCTTCAATGTGAATCTACAATTTTCAGAGACATGAAAATAAAGAAAACTCTTTGAATGAGGAGTTGTGTCTAAACTTTTTGTCTGTACTGTGTATATATATATATATATATATATATATATATATATATATATAAAATAAGGCAGGCAGAGTTACTCTAGAGTCTGGCGTCTGTTCAGTAGTGTCCATTTTTTTAGTGCTGTAAAAAACTGTTGCCAACCACAGTTTTGCGCAGACCAAAAAAACGGACACCGCCAAATCATAGCCAGACAGAATTCGAGATGGCTTTATTTGCCTTATTATAGTGAAAGGATCCATTGTGGTTTCAGCAGAATCGTGAATTGCAGAAATTTACATGAAAATCCCAATGTAACTATTGTGCCCATCCTTGTAGTATTGTGCCCAGTAGTATTGTGCTCATCCTTGTAGTATTGTGCCCAGTAGTATTGTGCTCATCCTTGTGGTATTGTGCCTAGTAGTATTGTGCCCAGTAGTATTGTGCTCATCCTTGTGCCCTGTAGTATTGTGTCCATTTTTGTAGTATTGTGCCCTGTAGTATTGTGCCCATCCTTGTAGTATTGTGCTTATCCTTGTAGTATTGTGCCCAGTAGTATTGTGCTCATCCTTGTGGTATTGTGCCTAGTAGTATTGTGCCCAGTAGTATTGTGCGCATCCTTGTGCCCTGTAGTATTGTGCCCCTTCCTTGTAATATTGTGCCCAGTAGTATTGTGCTCATCCTTGTGGTATTGTGCCCAGTAGTATTGTGCCCATCCTTATGCCCAGTAGTATTGTGCCCATCCTTCTAACATTGTGCCCAGAAGTATTGTGTATTTTCTGTGTCAAGACTCCTAACAGAGGCTCCACTGACCTTTTTTTATTTGCATACTTCCCAGGGGGCAATGCACCTAGGATTTCACTGTTGTGAGCGCCTTTGTTAGCTGCCGGCAGTGTTTTCTCTGGCTGGTCTCCCCGAGATCAGTGATTCTTTTGTCTTGTTGGTCCACTAGGCATTGCTCCCACCTAGCCAGAATCCTAATCCACATTGATGAGGGGCAACACCCCAAAACGGCTGTCTGTGGATGGATACCTGGCCTTCGTATTTTCATTGTAATATTTTTAAACTCGTCAAAGAGTTGGATATTGACTAAAAGGGCCACTTAATATGGTGGTCTCCTAAAAAGAGCCACTCCTTGGCTAGGTCCTTCCCGGAGGGATATCTGGCTATTTTCTGTGTCGAGACTCCTAACAGAGGCTCCACGGACCTTTTTTGATTTGCAGTAGTATTGTGCTCATCCTTGTAGTATTGTGGCCAGTAGTATTGTGCTCATCCTTGTGGTATTGTGCCTAGTAATATTGTGCCCAGTAGTATTGTGCCCAGCCTTCTGCCCTGTAGTATTGTGCCCCAACCTTGTAGTATTGTACCCAGTAGTATTGTGCTCATCCTTGTAGTATTGTGCCCTGTAGTATTGTGCTCATCCTTCCCGCAAAAAAAAAATAAATAATTCTCCTCACCTTTCCTCCATTCCCTCTCATTAGGCTGCATGCCCACTATCAGTGTTTGCAGTGTTTTGAATGCAGCATGTTTAAGCTGTGACCAAAACACTGCAATGCACAGTACAAGCAGAGTGGATGGGATTTCTAGAAATTCCATGCCCACTGTGCGTGTGCAGGCCGCAGCAAACATTGACCTGCGATGCGGCTTTCAGAGGCTGCAGCATGTTAGTTCTTTGCTGCGGAGCTGCATGCATCCTCTATGAGGAGACCACAGTGAGGAGACCGCAGCGCCCCGAACTCTGATCACAGGCACAGGCCTCTGCGGTCTCTTGCAGCCCCGCAAGTCAGGACCTGCTGAGTCCAGGACACAGCGGGTCCTGATCGTGGGCACGTACCTTACCTGTTTGCTGTGGCCCGTGACGATCGCGGGGGTCGGCACCGGCAGGACTTTACTATAGTTGAATCATTTGTGGTAACATGCAGAGGAGCTGTCTGCGCTGTACTAAGGGCTGCCACCCGCCAATCAGTTGCAAGGAGGTGACGTCATAGAGCGACGTCACCTCCTTGCATCTGATTGGCGTGCGGCAACCATTGGTATAATGCAGACAGTTCCTCTACGCTGTACCCCTGCATAGGGCCGCAATCGTCATGGGCCGAAACAAGCAGCCTCAGGGGCTGCATGTGGCCCGTGGGCCACATGTTTGAGACCTCTGCTTTAGGGAATGTAGCAAATCTGAATGCACTCAGAATATGACAGCACAAGAATGATGTTTCCAGGGGCGTAACTACCGCGGTCGCAGGGGTCGCCATTGCGACTAGGCCCGGGAGGCTAGGGGCCGGCGACAGCCCGACAGATCAGCAGTCAGCTCCTTTCTGTGAGAGGGGATCTGTGCTGTTCTGTTGCAGACTATGCGACCAATATATGACCCGATGCTGCCGCCGCTGACACTGGGCCCCCCTGCCCGGTATCAGTGGCAGCAAAGGGTCCCCGTCATAGCACACTGCAATGATAATGTATAGAGCGGCCGTTCCATGCATGATCATTCTCACCCTGTGCCTGCGCGGTGACGTCACTCCTGTGCAACTACTGTACTGAGAGCACAGAGAGCAGGACGCTGACCGGGAGCAGCGGGGGAATGAGGACAGAGGTGATGATGGAGCAGCAATGGAAGAGGAGAGCGGTGAGGACAGAGCAGTGAGAGGAACGAGGAGAGAGGTGAGTACTTGGTTTTTTTATATAAATTAGTGAGTACATGGTGGCCAGAGGCCTGGGAGGACCGCATTATTATACATGGAGGCCTGGGGAGGCTGGATGCATTATTATACATGGAGGCCTGGGAGGCTGACTGCATTATTATACATGGAGGCCTGGGGAGGCTGGCTGTATTATTATACATGGAGGCCTGAGGAGGCTGGCTGCATTATTATACATGAAGGCACGGGGTGCTGCATTATACATGGAGGTCTAGTTATACATTGAGGCCCGGGGGTGCTGCATTATACATGGAGGTCTATGGGGATGCATTATACAACATGAAGCACACCTTATACATGGACTAGGGGTTCATTATACATGTAGGAGTATGGGGCTGCATATTACAAACGAAGAACACCTTATACATGGAATATAGTGGTGCATTATACATGGAGGACTATGGGGTTGTATAATACAATATGAAGTTTTATGGAGTTGCGTTATAAATAACTGTAAAAGTCCGGATCCGCGCGGTTTCAGCGCTATATCTGTGCCACACTCGGACGCGGGATTCCGGGTGCATGATCCGGATTCGGCAATTAATAAAAATGAACAAAATCAGAAATAAATTAGTGTTTCATACTTACCGAGACTCGATATCATGGCGGCACACTGCTTCCTGGACGAGCATGCACTTCCTGTACTGTCCATCGCATACACACAGCTTTCCGTGTTTTCCCCGCCCAACGGCCATCCTCTCATCTGTGATTGGCTCCTGGCTGACGCGCCCCCCAGCCTGTGACAGCTCTGCCGTGCAGTCATCGCTTATCGTGGCTCAGTAATAGGCTGCACTCAGAGCGGGCAGCCGTGCTCTATGGCTGCTCGCTCTGACATGCAGCAGAGCTGGATGTGTCTTCGCTGGATCTCGTGTGGATTACCCCGGAGCTGGAGGGGTGTGTTGGGGTAATAAAGTGCTGAAGGAGGAGGATGCATTTGTACTTTATTCCAAATAAAGGATTTCTCTGTGTCTTGTTTATTTATTGTAATTTACAGGTTTGTGATGCGGGTATCTCACAGACGCCTGTGCGATCACAAACCTAGGGTTTAGTAGCAGCCGTGCGCTGTTATTAACCCCTACTATTACCTTGGTTGCCACCACACCAGGACAATCAAGATGAGCCGATATCGCACTGGAATTGTCTCATCTAATAGATGCGGCAATACCGGGTGGCTGCGGGCTGAGAATATACCAGCCCCCAGCCGGCGTTATCGTGGCTGGGGATGAAAATTAGGGGGGACTGCACGTCGTTTTTTTTTAATTATTTATTTAAATTTTAAAAAGAACGCATGCGGTTTATCAGTCACACTTGCAGGGACTCCCACAAGTCTGACATCGCAGCACAGCCGCACACACATCTGACAGGAGCGTGCACATGTTTCTAGGTACATACATGCTCATGTTCAGAGAGTGGCAGGCTGTGCCTTGTGATGTCATGTCAGACCCGCACGAGTCTGATATTGCATCACCCGCACACACTTCTGACAGGAGCGTGCATGTGTTTCTAGGTACATGCACGCTCATGTTCAGACAGTGGCAGGCTGTGACGGGTGATGTCATGTCAGACCCGCACGAGTCTGACATATCATCACCCGCACATTTCTGAGGGCTCTTGTACACTTGCGTACCGCTTCCGATGCGACAGAATCGGAAGCGATATGCAAATGACCCTCTGCTGCGGTTGTCAGCCGAGGGTCATGCCACGGTGATGCGATCTTGCAATTGCATCACAGGAGCAGAGAAGATAGAGGGAGCACTTTCTCCCCATCTCCTCCGCTGTCTGTCTCCGCATGCACCGGTGTGATTTTACACTGGTGCGATCCCATCGCATGACACACGGCTCACGCTGGCAGTACAGCAGAGCCTAGTGTCATGCGAGTGTCCCTGCTAGAGGTCAATGAGAGCGGACCTCTGCTGTGGGGGGCGAGCCAGAACTGAGGAATGTCAAAGCCCAGCCTGTCACAGCCTCTGCTCAGTCAGTGTCTACACTCAGAGCTGGCAGCCGTGCTCTACGCGGCTGATAGCTGTGACATTTAGCAGAGCCGGATGTGTCGCCGTGGGACGTGTGGATTACGCCGGAGCTGCAGGGTGTTGGATAATAAAGTGTTGAACGAGGACACGTTTGTACTTTATTCTAAATAAAGGATTTTTCTCTGTGTGTGTTTATTTACATTCAATTACAGGTTTGTGATGCGGGTATCTCACAGACGCCTGTGCGATCACAAACCTATTACCCCGACTGGCACCGCATCACGCCTCCGGGAAGAGCCGGTAATGTACCGGGATTGCCGCATCTAATAGATGCGGCAATACCGGGCGGCTGAGGGCTGAAATACCAGCCCCCAGCCAGCATTATCATGGCTGGGGATGAAAATTAGGGGGGACCGCACGTCGTTTTTTTAATTATTTATTTAAATTAAAAAAAAAAAGCCGGAGTCACACTTGCAACGGATACACTGCTTTCCCCGCCCACCGGCCGTCCTGCCGCCTGTGATTGGTTGCAGTCAGCTGACACGCTGACACTCAGGGTGTGGGCGTGTCTAACAACTGCAACCAATGACACGCGCCGGTGGGCGGGCAAAACAATGAATATTGAATTGTTGGCTCCGGAAGAGAAAAATATGACCCGGAAGAAGTGTGCCGCCATATCAGTGAGTACACCAACCCCTCCACAAACTTTTTTAATCTCCGGATTCCGGTCCCCATTGACTTATATGGGCACCAGATTCCGGAGCGGACTTATTTTTAAGTCTGTCAATGGTCCGCCAGCCCTGGTTTTTCGGGCGTTCGATCAGCTCTAGTTATAATACATATAGGACTATGGGGGCAACATTATAATAAAGTGCCTTGCAAAAGCCCCCTTGAATTTTTCAACCTTTTCCCACACTTCAGGCTCCAAACATAAAGTTAACAATGTTAATGTTATGGGGAAGAATCAACAACAAGTGGGACACAACTGTGAAGTTGAATGAAATTTATTGCTTATTTTAAACTTTTGTAAAAGAGAATAAAATAAAAATTGGGGCGTGCAATATTATTCAGCCCCTTTACTTTCAGTGCAGCAAACTCACTCCAGAAGTTCATTGAGGATCTCTGAATGATCCAATGTTGTCCTAAATGACTGATGATGATAAATATGATGATAAATATGAGCCACCTGTGTGTAATCAAGTCTCCGTATAATTGCACCTGCTCTGTGATAGTCTCAGTGTTCTGTTTAAAGCACAGATAGCATCATGAAGACCAAGGAACACAACAGGCAGGTCCGTCATACTGATGTGGAGAAGTTTAAAGCTGGATTTGGTTACAAAAAGATTTCCACAACTTTACACATCCCAAGAAGCACTGTGCAAGCGATCATTTTGAAATGGAAAGAGTATCATACCACTGCAAATCTACCAAGATCCGGCCGTCCCTCAAAAATTTCATCTCAAACAAGGAGAAGACTGATCAGAGATGCAGCCAAGAGGCCCATGATCACTCTGGATGAACTGCAGAGATCTAGAGCTGAGGTGGGAGAGTCTGTCCATAGGACAACAATCAGTCATACACTGCACAAATCTGGCCTTTATGGAAGAGTGGCAAGAAGAAATCCATTTCTCAAAGATATACATAAAAAGTGTAGTTTAAAGTTTGCCACAAGCCACCTGGGAGACACACCAAACATGTGGAAGAAGGTGCTCTGGTCAGATGAAACCAAAATCGAACTATTTGGGCACAATGCCAAACGTTATGTTTGGCGTAAAAGCAACACAGTTCATCACCCTGAACACACCATCCCCACTGTCAAACATGGTGGTGGCCGCATCCTGGTTTGGGCCTGCTTTTCTTCAACAGAGTTCCCCTGTATCACGGACCTGCCTGTCCGGTGGACTGCGAGCATCTGGCTGAACCCTGGAGAGCATATATACGGGTGAGCTGAAAAGTTTTTTCTTACATTTTCTTCAACAGGGACAAGGAAGATGGTTAAAATTGATGGGAAGATAGATGGAGCCAAATACAGGACCATTCTTGAAGAAAACCTGTTGGAGTCTGCAAAAGACCTGAGACTGGGACGGAGATTTGTCTTTCAACAAGACAATGATCCAAAACATAAAGCAAAATCTACAATGGAATGGTTCACAAATAAATGTATCCAGGTGTTAGAATGGCCAGGTCAAAGTCCAAACCTGAATCCAATCGAAAATCTGTGAAAAGAGCTGAAAACTGCTGTTCACAAACGCTCTCCATCCAACCTCACTCAGCTCGAGCGGTTTGCAAAGGGAGAATGGGCAAGAATTTCAGTCTCTCGATGTGCAAAACTGATAGACACATACCCCAAGTGACTTGCAGCTGTAATTACAGCAAAAGGTGGCGCTACAAAGTATTAACTTAAAGGGGACGAATAATATTGCACGCCCCAATTTTCAGTTATTTATTTTTATAAAAGTTTAGAATAAGCAATACATTTTGTTCAATTTCACAATTGTGTCCCACTTGTTGTTGATTCTTGACCATAAAATGTAAATTTTTTATCTTTATGTTTGAAGCCTCAAATGTGGGAAAAGGTTGAAAAATTCAAAGGGGCCAAATACTTTTGCTAGGCACTGTATATGGAGGACTATGGAGCCTAGCTTATTCAGGAACTATGGGGGTGGATTATAAAGCATGGAGGACTATATGGTGCAGTATAATATATGGAGTACTATGGGGTGAATTATAATACAGTGCCTACAAGTTGTATTCAACCCCCTGCAGATTTAGCAGGTTTACACATTCGGAATTAACTTGGCATTGTGACATTTGGACTGTAGATCAGCCTGGAAGTGTGAAATGCACTGCAGCAAAAAAGAATGTTATTTCTTTTTTTTTTTTTTTAAATGGTGAAAAGTTTATTCAGAGGGTCATTTATTATTCAACCCCTCACACCACCAGAATTCTGTTTGGTTCCCCTAAAGTATTAAGAAGTATTTCAGGCACAAAGAACAATGAGCTTCACATGTTTGGAATAATTATCTCTTTTTCCAGCCTTTTCTGACTAATTAAGACCCTCCCCAAACTTGTGAACAGCACTCATACTTGGTCAACATGGGAAAGACAAAGGAGCATTCCAAGGCCATCAGAGACAAGATCGTGGAGGGTTACAAGGCTGGCAAGGGGTACAAAACCCTTTCCAAGGAGTTGATAAAAGTGAATCATGGTCTAAAGGAGCGCTATGGAGGTCACAAATCGTTTAGTAAGTTTTATTTGTTTTATCAAAGCCACAAAGCGTTTTGATATACACAATATCTTCGTCAGGTGAATATACTGGATATTCACCTGACGAAGATATTGTGTATATCAAAACGCGTTGTGGCTTTGATTCACTTTTATTGATACCTATTTCCCCCCTTTGGGGGTCCATGGCAAGAGCTGCTTAAACGGAGGCTTCATCAAAACCAAGACGTTTTGGACACCTATTCCCTCCACTAACTCGCGGCTGGATCAGGCTCACAGGAATCCGTCTCCCTGGAAGGATCTTACGGATAATCCTCCTGACAGCGGAACATTACACTCCCGTCTATTACCGTGGTTGTGCGAGGGCTGCACAACCACTCCAGGTGAGCAGTTTTAATTACCGGTCTCACCGTTACTCCTGCCCTAAGACTCTTCACATGCGCTCCCTGTTTTCACTTTTTCCAAGGAGTTGGGCCTACCTGTCTCCACTGTTGGGAGCATCATCCGGAAGTGGAAGGCTTATGGAACTACTGTTAGCCTTCCACGTCCTGGACAGCCTTTGAAAGTTTCCACCCGTGCCGAGGCCAGGCTTGTCTGAAGAGTCAAGCCTAACCCAAGGACAACAAGGAAGGAGCTCCGGGAAGATCTCATGGCAGTGGGGACATTGCTTTCAGTCAATACCATAAGTAACGTACTCCACCGCAATGGACTCCGTTCCAGACGAGCCCGTAAGGTACCTTTACTTTCAAAGCGTCATGTCAAGGCTCGTCTACAGTTTGCTCATGATCACTTGGAGGACTCTGAGACAGACTGGTTCAAGGTTCTGTGGTCTGATGAGACCAAGATCGAGATCTTTGGTGCCAACCACACACGTGACGTTTGGAGACTGGATGGCACTGCATACGACCCCAAGAATACCATCCCTACAGTCAAGCATGGTGGTGGCAGCATCATGCTGTGGGGCTGTTTCTCAGCCAAGGGGCCTGGCCATCTGGTCCACATCCATGGGAAGATGGATAGCACGGCCTACCTGGAGATTTTGGCCAAGAACCTCCGCTCCTCCATCAAGGATCTTAAGATGGGTCGTCATTTCATCTTCCAACAAGACAACGACCCAAAGCACACAGCCAAGAAAACCAAGGCCTGGTTCAAGAGGGAAAAAATCAAGGTGTTGCAGTGGCCTAGTCAGTCTCCTGACCTTAACCCAATTGAAAACTTGTGGAAGGAGCTCAAGATTAAAGTCCACATGAGACACCCAAAGAACCTAGATAACTTGGAGAAGATCTGCATGGAGGAGTGGGCCAAGATAACTCCAGAGACCTGTGCCGGCCTGATCAGGTCTTATAAAAGACGATTATTAGCTGTAATTGCAAACAAGGGTTATTCCACAAAATATTAAACCTAGGGGTTGAATAATAATTGACCCACACTTTTATGTTTAAAATTTATTAAAATTTAACTGAGCAACATAACTTGTTGGTTTGTAAGATTTATGCATCTGTTAATTAATCCTGCTCTTGTTTGAAGTTTGCAGGCTCTAACTTATTTGCATCTTATCAAACCTGCTAAATCTGCAGGGGGTTGAAGACTACTTGTAGGCACTGTATATAGAGAACTATGTGGTGAATTATAATACATGGAGGACTATGACAAATTCATTATAATAATTGGAGGGCTATGAGGGCTACTTTATATATGGAGGACTATGGGGGTGCATTATAATATATGGAGGACTCTGTGGTGCAGTATAATATATGGAGGACTATGGGGTGAATTATAATAAATGGAGAACTATGGAAAATGCATTTTAATACTTGGAGGACTATGGAGATGCATTCTTATTTATGAAGGTTTATGTGGGACTCTTTATACTATATGGAAGGCTATGTGGGGGCCATTATAGTATTTGGAGAGCTATATACAAGGGGGGACAAAGATACAAGCAGGGGATAGAAATGTTTTGTGCTGAGGGAAAAAGGCTCTTTCCCTCAGCACCCAGCTTTCCCATGCTCTGCTATATATCTTCTCTCAGCACCCAGCTTTCCCATGCTCTACTATATATCTTCTCTCAGCACCCAGCTTTCCCATGCTCTGATATGGGAAAGCTGGGTGCTGAGGGATAGATGTATAGCAGAGCATGGGGAAGCTGGGTGCCGAGGACAAGATGGATACCAGAACATAAGGAAGCTGGGTAGAGGGATTTCAGATCATGAGAAACCTGGGTGCTGAGGCTAAGAGCCAAGTGTCAGCATCATTATCCCGTAGCCCGATTGTCGGGGTACGTGGAGAGGGGGCTGGCCAGGTCTGAACTTTGCACCAGGGCCCATAAAACTCTAGTTACGCCACTGGATGTTTCCTTTCTTTTTTTAAAGAAAATTTGATAGATATAGCTAAAAATGAAGCTAAAAAATGCGTTCATCTCAAGAAGCCATTATTGTCAAAAAGAAGCCTCAAATGATCAAAACTATTGAGTGGTAAATAAATATCATAATACTGTAATATAATCCATATTACTTACTGTGCCTTTGCAGGTTCTTTTCATGTGAAGCCAGACCGAGTCAGACACTAATTCAACTATCTGGTCACTGTAGAACAAATAGTAATAAGCCACAATCCTGAAGGAAGGCAGCATGTCTCGTGTCACTTCAAGCCTTACTGCAGAAACTGTTTCTGTTTTACTTCTTTTCTGAAATACTGTCTGCAATATTTTTCCTTTACTCGTAATCTAGCAAAAGAAAATAGTCTGATTAGAAACTGAGGAGATTTACGTTTATCAGTCTTTAGTTCCATAAAGATGCGGTACATTCTGGTATCCTCCATTTTGATACAAGTAAAATATATATATAACACGGTACAAAGATATATTTTACGTTTATCAGTATAATTTACTGGTGACATCACAATAGTTGTTAAACCATCACTCCAGCGTGTTATTTTTATTTCACCCCTAGAGTGATGATTTAAATCTAAGTCCCCTGCCCCCTGTCTTATATTCACCCTTTTGCATCTTCATCTGTTTTTAGCATTGTTCATGTCGGTCTTTGGCAGATTGTGACTTGCTGGCTCCTCCAGTGTTTAATGGAGCGAGCCGGAGTTCACAATTTAGTACAAGTCTATGAGAGCCTCATAGGAATGCATTGGGAGCTTGTGACGTACCTTCTAACTTATGGCCATTCAGAAGTTACAGGCACAATACTGGGGGCAGGGGACGTAGAATTAAAGCACCACTCCAGCACTACATACACTTGAAACCAGAAGTTTACATACACTATATAAAAAGACACATGTGCATGTTTTTCTCACTATCTGACATGAAATCAGAATAAACCTTTCCCATTTTAGGTTAATTAGGATTACCAAAACTATTTATATTTGCCAAATGCCAGAATAATGAGAGAGAGAGAATGTTTTAAGGCATTTTTCTTACTTTCTGCAAAGTCAAAAGTTTACATACATTTCATTAGTATTTGGTACGATTGCCCTTAAACTGTATGACTTGGGTCAAACGTTCTTCCACAAGCTTCTCACAGTAGTTAGGAATTTGGGCCTATTCTTCCTGACAGAACTGGTGTAACTAAGCCATGTTTGTAGGTCGGCTTGCTCTCACTGGCCTTTTAAGCTTTGCCCATAAATTTTCAATAATATTGAGATCAGGGTTTTGTGATGTCGAAAACATTGACTTTGTTATCTTTAAGCCACTTTGTAACCAGTTTCACTGTATGCTTCAAGTCATTGTCCATTTGCAAGACCCATTTCCGCCCAAGCTTTAAGTTCCTGACTGATGTCTTCAGATGTTGCTTCAGTATTGCTACATAATCTTCTTTCCTCATAATGCCATCTATTTTGTGAAGAGCAGCAGTCCCACCTGCAGCAAAATAACCCCACAACATGATGCTGCCACCCCTGTTTTTCACAGTTGGTGTTCTCAGGCTTCAGAGCTTCTCCCTTTTTCCTCCAAATGTAACTGTTCCGCCCCCGTGCCAGCAGCCGGCGCTGCTCGGGTCCAGGCCTTCTGGGGTGGTGGCTCGAGGGTCTTTGGACCCGGGGGTTCCGCGGACATGCCGAATAAATGGGGGGACGAAGATGTACAGGCTAGGCCGTAATAAGTTCATGACGCCACCCACGGTGTGTGGTGAAGTGGGACACCACCGCTGCTGTTGTAAGGCACCCAGGGGGAGATGTTGTGGCAGCTAGGTGTCTCTGTGCAGGGTATAGCGAGTGCAGGGAGTGTTTGTGTACTCACAGTTAATAAACCACACATGTCTCTGGTAAACCAAGGTGCTGGCGACCGGATGCATTCGGGTCCCCCACTCAGCTGGTGGTCTCTATCCTTTTCCCTGCACTGTTTTGTGTGTAAGGTGGACTTCCTAGCATGAAACACAGGAGTCCGCTCCCGGCTGGATGTGGCCTAAGGAGCCGTGACCGTAGACGCTGGCCCGTGGGATCTATGGGCCCTGGCGGTGACCTCTTATCTCCATTGGTGGGCTGTTGTCTTCTATGAGGGACTTTGGGTGGGACAGAACCTCTAGTTCTGGCCTCAATCGGTGAATTAACCAGTCCGCTTGTTTCTGGTTCTGGCTTCAGGGTCCGAGTACCCCCCCTTTGTGCTACGGTTTCCGGGTCGGTTCCCCGTGTCGGTACCGGTGGGTTACAACCCTGTCCCGATCCACCTCGGTTCTGCCGAGCCGTCTTCCCATCTCCTGTTGACGGAGACCACCGTCTGCCTCCTAGCCAGTGGCACCAGGGCTCCTACCCTGGTACCGTTCAACTTGAACCTTCCTACTGGAGCTACACTTAGCTCCAGCCCACACTCCTCTCCAAACTCCTTCTTAGACTGCTTGTTTTCCCGCCCCGGGCTGTCTAGATCCCTGGGTGGGCGTGTCCCAACCACCTGGTCACGCCCACTGGTGTGTCTATCTTTCCCTAAGAGGGGGTGACTAGGGTTTCTGGTTGGCTGTGTGTTCCTAGTGAGGGAAGGTGTTATGCGGAGGCCTATTTGTGACTACCTGGTTTTGCCAGGGCGTCACATAACGATGGTCATTATGGCCAAACTGTTCAATTTTAGTTTTGTCAGACCAAAGGACAGGTCTCCAAAAATTAAGGTCTATGCTCCTGTGTGCATTTCCAAACATTATTCTGTCTTTTATATGTTTCTTTTGGAGTAATGGCTTCTTCCTGGCAGAGTGGTCTTTCAGCTAATGTTGATATAGTACGCACTTGACTGTGGATAATGACATAATCTTACCAGCTTCCGCCAGCATTTTCATAAGGTCTTTTGCTTTTGTTCTTGTGTTGATATGCACATGTCTGACCAAAGCATGTTGTCTCCTTCCTGAGTGGCATGATGGCTGGACATTCCCATCTCATTTGCACTTGCATATAATTGTTTGTAGAAAAAACGAGGAACTTTCAGGTATCTGAAAATTGCACCCA
Source organism: Anomaloglossus baeobatrachus (assembly GCF_048569485.1). NCBI lineage: Eukaryota > Metazoa > Chordata > Amphibia > Anura > Aromobatidae > Anomaloglossus > Anomaloglossus baeobatrachus. The sequence continues at coordinate 293,320,072 of NC_134353.1, forward strand.
AGGATGAACCAGACTTGTGCAAGTCCACAATTCTCTTCCTGAGACCTTGGCTGATTTCTTTTGACTTTCCCATGATGCTACACAAAAAAGCAGTGTGTTTTAGGTGTGCATTAACCCCTTAACGACTGCAGGCAGTAATATTACGTCCTAGCGGTCATAATGTTACTGCCCACGGTCTGCCGCTGGCAGCATGCCGCGATCGGCACACATCTCAGCTGATTTTCACAACTGAGATGTGTGCCTGCCAGGCATGAGCAGAATCGTTATCTGCTCGTGCCGTTTAACCCCTTAAATGGCGCTGTCAATATGTGACAGCGCCATTATAATCGCGATTGCGGTAAACGTTTACTTACCGCCCGATACTGGAAGTCACATCATGTGATCACGTGACTTCCGGTAGTTGTCATGGTAGCGCAGAGTCATGTGATGACTCCTGTACCAGCCATGAATTACTTTCAGTTTCACTCGGCCCGGAGCCGAGTGAATCAGAAAGTGAGCATATCTGCCATTTACAGCTGTGTAGCTGTGATCAGCAGATAGGTCAAAGCAATCGGATTGCTGATCACTATAGCCCCCTAGGGGGACTAGTAAAATAAAAAAAAGTAAAAAAAAAAGTTTTAAAAAATTAAAAAAAAACAAAAACCTAAAGGTTCAAAGCACCCCCCTTTCACCCCATTGAAAATTAAAGGGTTATAAAAGTTAAAAATATACACACATTTGTTATCGCCGCGTTCAGAAACGCCCTATCTATCAAAATATAAAATCAATTAATCTGATCAGTAAACGGAGTAGCGACAAAAAAATTCCAAACGCCAAAATGACGTTTTTTTTGTCGCCACAACTTTTGCACAAAATGCAATAACAGGCAATCAAAACGTAGCATCTGCTATCATGGAATATGGCATAAAACGTGCACCACTTTTTTCGGACAAACTTCTGATTTTTTTTAACCCCTTATATAAAAGTAAACCTATACATGTTTGGAGTCTACGAACTCGCACTGACCTGAGGCATCACACCTACACATCTGTTTCACCATATAATGAACACAGTGAATAAAATATCTCAAAAACCATAGTGCTATTGCACTTTTTTTTTGCAATTTTTCTTCATTTGGAATTTTTTGCCATTTCTCAGTACACTATATGGTAAAAATTATGACTTCATTTAAAAGTACAGCTCATGCCACAAAAAATGAGCCCTCACATGACCATATTGACTGAAAAATAAAAATGTTACGTTTCTCAGAAGATGAATGGCGGAAACAAAAACGGAAATTGAAAAATCGGCCGGTCGTGAAGGGGTTAAAATACATCCGCAGGTGTGTCTCTAATTAACTTAGATGTTGCAAATAAACTTCCAAAAGACACGACATCTTCATATGGGCTGTCCCATAGTACTCTTAGTATATGCACATTTTTTACTTTGCAGAAAGTAATAAAAATGCCTTAAACAATCTAACTCTCTCTCTCATTATTCTGGCATTTGGCAAATATAAATAATTTTGGTTCCTAAGTGACCTAAAATGGGAAAGGTGCAAAGGTTTATTCTGATTTCATGTCAGATAGGCCCCCTTCACACGTCAGTGATTCTGGTACGTATGTGCTTTTTTTATACGTACCAGAATCACTGACATACGTAGACCCATTATAATCAATGGGTCTGCTCACACATCAGTGATTTTTCACTGAACGTGTCTCCGTGCAGCATACACCCATGTCCGTGATTCTGCACAGAGACAAGTCAGTTTTTTTATGGCATCACTGATGACCCACGGACCACACTATGGTGTGATCCATGAAACACGCACCAGAAAAACACTGACATGTCAAATAATAAACATTTTCAACTCACCTTTCCAGCGATGCGCTGTGCAGCCTCCGCTCTCTGCCGCTCCTGCCCGGTTCATGAATATTCAGGAAAGCAGGAATAGCCGACCCAGAAGTAGCTGCAGAGAGCGGTGGACAGACGCTGCAGAGCCGAGGAGTTCAGCACCATGGACAGCAGGAGCGAAGGCAGGTGAGTAATGTGTATTTGCAATCACGGATCACGGATTGCACATGGACAACCCACGTGTGCCGTGAATCACGGAACACGGAGGGACATGTGCGTGTTTTACACGTCAGTGAAGAACGTCTGTGTTTTTCACTGACGTGTGAAACGGGCCATAGTGAGTGTATGTAAACTTCTGGTTTCAACTACATGTTACATAGGTTGAAAAAAGACCTAGGTCCATCTAGTTCAACCTTCCCCCACCAATTATATATTTTTTCATTAAATCATTTATAACCGACAATGTTTTGTGTACGGAGGAAATCTTCCTGCCCTTTTTTAAAAGCTGAAAAATAACAAAAAAAAGTGGTGCTTTAATATATGAAATTAAATGTGGATCTGTCACAAGATTTCACAATACAAACTGCATACATGACTAAATATATCTCAGACCTGATAAGAATGCTAGAGTGCTGTACTGTATGTCAATTAACATTCCCATCAGAATGGCGCACGCACACGCACACGCACACACACACGCGCACGTGCTTTCACTTCATTCCTCCTCCATCCATAAATCTAACCATTTGCCCTAACATTTTTTCCGTTATCTTTATGTGTTTATTTTTCATAATATGCAATATTATTTACTCTTTCTCCAAATCCTGAAAATTGAGTATTTTTGCTGATGGCTTTAACTAATCTTGCCGCAAACAACATTTTATATTTAACCATAGATCCTTATCTTCTTTCACACCTCTCAGGTCTCTCAGTTCTCAGCGTGTTCCTCCCTGCAGCTGAAATCTCACACTGCTCAGAACAAGCTACAGCTGTCAGTCAACATGGGTGGTTGAGATTGAATACATTTGAACTCATGAGGTCTTTCATTCTGTTGCCAGACTAAAGGGGGCTTTACACGCAACGACATCACTAACGAGATGTCGTTGGGGTAACGGAATTCGTGACGCACATCCGGCCTCGTTAGCGACGTCGTTGCGTGTAACACATACAAGCCACCGCTAACGATGTAAAATACTCGTTGATCGTTGACACGTCATTCATTTTCAAAATATCGTTCCTTGTTCTGGACGCAGGTTGTTCGTCGTTCCTGAGGCAGCACACATTGCTAAGTGTGACACCCTAGGAACGATGAACAACAGCGTTTCTGCGTCCTCCGGCAACAAGGTGGGCATGACTCTCCTGCGGCTGCTCTCCGCCCCTCCGCTTCTATTGGACGCCTGCCGTGTGACGTCGCTGTGACGCCGCACGAACTTCCCCCTTAGAAAAGAGGCTGTTCGCCGGCCACAGTGACGTCGTTAGGAAGGTAAATACATGTGACGGGTAGCAGCGAGTTTGTTCGCCACGGGCAACGATTTGCCTGTGACACACAAACGACGGAGGCGGGTGCGAATGCTAGCGACCTTGCTAGCGATGTCACAGCGTGTAATGCCCCCTGAAGAAAATGTTCATGTTTAATGGGAATCTGTCAGCAGATTTTTGTCCCATAATCTGAGAGCAGCATAATGTAGGGACACAAACATTGGTTCCAGTGATGCACCACTTTCTGGGATGCTTGCTGTAGCTTTGATAAAATTATTTTTTTATCAGCAGGAGATTATCACAAGAGTACTAGAAAATCTACTGCCAAGTTGTCAAGCACATTCATGCACTCTGTAGAACACCACTCCCATCACTAATGGTTGGCAGTTTTTTGCCCATGTACAGCGGGGTTATACAGAACTGTACATTCAGATAGATACCTGCTAGATATGCTGCAGATAAAAGTGATTTTAGAAAAATGACTGCAAGCAGCTCAGTAAATTATATATCAATGGAGTCAGATCTAGATTATGCTACTCTCAATTGGGGTAGCAAAAATCAAGTGACAGATTCCATTTAATATCAAGGTTTTGACAGCCATTCTGTCATGGATTTTCAAAGTAATCACACCAGCCTCATCAGGTGTCATCTGTTTCATAAGGTATACAGCTATATATGTTGCAGTATCTGGTAGGAAATTTGGCACATTTTCTGCACAGAAAATAAAGGGAGAGAATTGCTGTCCCTTTTTTCCCCATTACTCTTCCCTGGAGTATATGAGAAGCTTATTACAAGTGGATTTGAAGTGTTCTTTGATTCAGATTTTGCCATTTATAGAGCAATAACATAATTGTCAAGAAACTGTGGATGGACATAATGTATTATATTGTTTTACCTTGCAGAAAATAAAAATGTTATTATATAGAGAATAACGAACAGAAGAAAAGTAAGATATACGCAAGCACAATTATGTAAAATATAAGAAAATCTCCTTACCAAAATGGTGAAATACTTAATGTTTTCTGCGGTATTATTTTTGTTTTTTATATGTAAATTGACAGTGATGTGGTCAGTTACATGCTCACTGTTTACAGCTATGTAGAGGTAATGTGGCTGCCATGTAGGCTGGTACGCTTTTGCAGTCATTGTTACATTAGCCTGTTGTTCATCCTCCAAACCTTCAACATTTGTTTTGACCTTTAAAAGTATAAAAATAAGATTAATTTAGGTAAAACGTACAGTTAGGAAAAAACATCTTACACTTAAAGAGAACCAATCACCAGGATTTCCCTTTATAAACTAAAGCCAGTGCTATACTGGCACTATCAGGCTGATTCTAAACATACATTTAGTTGTGAGATCGGATGTATAGTTTCTGAAATATAGGCAAGTAAAGTTTGTGAAATGCACTGTTATTTGATATGTGCTGCAGAATATCTAATAGGTGGGTCAGGTTTTGCCAGTTATTCCCGCACCTGTCTGCCTACCTGTCCTTCCTCACCTCTCTGTTATTACAGTGGGAGTGTCGCGGGCGGGGAGGGGACGTTGGGCTCACCACGCTCGGGTCCGGCGCTGCTGCTTCGCTTGCTGCTCGGTGGCTCGAGCGGTGGGCCGGATCCCGGGGACTCGAGCGGCGCTCCTCGCCCATGAGTGAAAAGGGGAATGGTTTTGGGGATTTATTGTCCGTGACGCCACCCACAGTTGTGGTGAGGTTGTGACACCACCGCTGCTCTGGACGGGGATCCCGGGAGCGATGACAGGGAGCAGCTTGGATGTTGTTTTTCCCCTCCGTGGGTAGGGGGATTGGTTGTCCCGGGGCCCGGTGAGGGAGGAATGGCAGGCGGGTTACGGGGCCTGGTGAGGTGCAGGGCCGCGGGGGCAGCGCGGTGCCGCACGGCACAGTCGTACTCACTCAGCCAATGATGAATGCAAAGTCTCCGGTAAAACAAACGGCTGGATGGACGGGTCCCACAGACGGCTGCGGTGGTTCTTCTCCCGGTAGGTTGGCGGTGACTGTCTTTCCCTGCACCTGTGTTATGTTCTCGGTTCTGGTGGCTTCCCATCGGTAACCCGCTCCCCAGCTTGGATGGATGCTGAGGGAGCCCCTTTTGCCCGCAGGCTCTGGCCCTGGGAACTGTAGCCTTGGCGGTGACTGTATTTCCCTTCACGGTTTGAGCGGTTGCCTTCAATCGGGTCTTGACTGCTGGGAAACCCCGGAGGTTCCCTTCGCTAACGGATTTGACCGGTTTTACGGCGACTCCAAGCCTGGTCGGGGTCCGTAGGCCCTGCCGAATGGTGCTGGCTTCTCTTCGCTCCCCGATCCGGTACCGGCAGACCACCGCCCGTCCCCGGTCCTTACGGTTCGCATCAATCAGCCCCTCCTGCAGACGGTCACCACCGTCTGCCAACCTTGCTGTATGTGCCCGGGCCACGCACCCGGACACTGTAAGTCTGCTCCACTACCGCTTCACTCCTCCACTCCTCAAACTCAAAACTCAACTCCCTTCCTTCTCCCGCCTCCAGGACTGTGAACTCCTCGGTGGGTGGGGCCAACCGCCTGGCTCCACCCCCTGGTGTGGACATCAGCCCCTGGAGGGAGGCAACAAGGATTTTTGTTTGACCTAGATGTGCCTAGCCGGGGTGTGGGGTGTGTTGTTGCAGTATCTGTGACGTCCTGGCTTGTCCAGGGTGCCACATTCCCCCTTAGTAAAATGCAGACCGTCCACGGGCTGCTTGTCCATCACCGGTTTTATTTTTGTTAACTGCAAAACATAGAAAACGGTAAAAACATGTAAAAATCACAAACATTTCACAACGGTACGGCTTCTGCTCTTCTCCCACCCAAACAACCTGGCCCTCATGTTGCCCCTAAGAAGTGGGCAACACCCCTTGACCCCAGTCCAGAACCAAGTTGCCCAAGCGGGTACTGTCTCTTTCAGGGGACCCGCATCCATGGGGACCCCTGAAATCCCCCGGAGGATCGCCACTGGTTACAGTAGTGGCGGGCCTGGGCCATCCCTTTCCTCCAGGCCCATCCTCCAAATCAGCCTCTCTGGAAGCGGTAACGGTGTAAGCCAACAATTATTTACATTCCACAAGTTCGTGGTTGCCCTGCAAGTTCTCGGGCTTGTCCGTAAGAAGTTCCTTACGCAACAGTTGCAGAAAGTGCCTACGGGGACTAGTTGCCGGCAACGGCGGTTCAATCACCGTTCCAATCAGATAACTTCTTCGGTTGATTCAATCTTATCATTCAAACTTTCATCTATACACCGAACACACAAAGCCCCTTTTAAAGAGTAGTTTCCCTGTACCTAAGTGGGGGTCTACCTAGGTTGGGACGGGTGCACCTTCAGGGCCCAGTGTCAGTGGTGGCAGGCAGTGGGGCAGAGGGAACAACTAGTTCCTCCTCCCTGCTATCGTGTGGGGCAGGCGGAGGCGTAGGGGAGCTGGGTACAGGTACATTCCTGGGCACTGGCTCATGGTCGATCACTTCCATCACTTCCTCATCCACGGGTTGTGGGAACAGTATGGAAGAATCACCGCGCCGTTCTGCGTAGGCCAGTCTGCCGGGAAATCACCCATCATGGTATGGATTACCTCTTTTTCTTTCTCCGCTGGTCTGGGAACTGGAACTTCAGCTGCTACCCTCAATGGTGGTGGGCATCTCTTTAGATGGTCCCGGGAAACCGTGGCCAAAGTCCTCCCCTGGTCACGGCTGATCTGGTAGGCCTTCCCATTCTCCCATCCAGTGGGCTGTACTACATACGGGGTCTTTTCCCATTGATCATCTAGCTTGTGGGTCCTTCTTTTTCACTTCAGCACTACATCCCCAGGCTGGAAGGGACAGGCAGTCGCCTTCTTGTTGAAGCACTGCTCCTGCTGTCCCCGACTCCAGCACAAGTTCTTTTCAACATATTCCTGGACCTGTCTGTACTGTGCTCTCCGCCGAGTGTCCCACCCAGCTGTCGAAGGGAGTTCTTCTGGAGCTTCCAACCCCATTTCTAAGTCCACTGGTAGCCTGCCGGGGTGAGCCCTCATCAGGTATGCTGGAGTGCATTTCGTAGAGCTGGAAGGGATGTTATTATACATATCGACCAGGTCAGGTAGCTTCTCCGGCCACAGGTTCCGCTCTTCCAGCGGTAACGTCTTGAGGAGGCCCAGGACCAAGTGGTTCATCTTTTCACACATGCCATTGGTTTGGGCATGGTAAGGCGTGGTCCGGATTTTCTTGCAGCCGTACAACTGGCAGAATTCTTGGAATACCTCTGCTTCAAAGGCCGGACCCTGGTCGGTAAGCACCCTCTCGGGGTACCCATGCGGTCGACAGAAATAAGCCTGGAACGCTCTAGCGGCGGTACGGCCGGTTAGGTCCTTAACTGGGACAACCACCATGAACCTTGAGTAGTGGTCTACAATGGTCAGAGCGTAGGTGTACCCTCTTCGGCTGGGGGTGAGCTTCACATGGTCGAGGGCAACCAGCTCCAGCGGTTGATGCGTAATGATCGGGTGTAGGTGTGCCTTCTGGCTGGCCTCGTCCTTCCTTCTCAATGCGCAGGGGCTGCATTCTCGGCACCAAGCCTCCACAGATTCCCGCATTCCACTCCAATAGAACCGCTCTCTCAACAACATTTCCAGCTTCTTCCACCCGAAGTGCCCAGCACCATCATGGTATGCTTGCAAGACGGTGGGCACGTTAGCCTGGAAAATCACTAGCTGGCGAACCTTCTCGTGGGTCTTCGGGTTAATCAGCTCACGATACAACTTCCCCTGGTGCAGGTACAGCCGGGTCCGTTCTCGCCACAGACGTTGGGCTTCGGCAGGGGCGGCAGGGTCTATCCCAGCAGAACCCTGTTCCACCAGGGTCTTGACCAGGCAGACAGCAGGTGCCTGGTCCTGAGCTTCTTGCCACTCCTGACTGAGCAGGGGGTCTAGGTTCACCCGTTGTTGATGGACATGCACCTTCTCAGTTAGCGGCCGGTGAAATGCAGGCAACTCGATCTCTTCGATATCGTCATCCTCTGGCCCCTCTTCCGACAGGTGGGGCATCCGGGAGAGTGCATCGGCATTAACGTTGGTACGGCCGGCCCGGTACTTGATGGTGAAATCGTAGTTGGCTAACCTGGCCACCCACCGCTGTTCCAACACGCCCAGCTTGGCTGTATCTAGATGGGTCAGCGGGTTATTGTCCGTGTAAGCGGTGAAATTGGCTGCTGCCAGGTAATGGCGGAACCGCTCGGTGATAGCCCACACCAGTGCTAAGAGCTCAAGCTTGAAAGAGCTGTAGTTCTCAGGATTCCTCTCAGTCGGTCGGAGTTTTCGGCTAGCATAAACGATCACCTTCTCCCTTCCATCTTGGACCTGGGATAGAACAGCCCCCAAGTCCACATTACTGGCATCAGTGTAGAGGATGAATGGGCGGCTGTAGTCGGGGTACGCTAGGATTTCCTCTCCGGTCAGAGCCGCTCTCAGCTAGCGGAAGGGTTCTTCATGCTTTTCTTCCCACATCAATGGGGCTCCTAGGGGTCTACCACCCTTGGTCTGTCCCACGAGTAGGTTTTGCATGGGGGCAGCCATCTTCGTGTACCCCTTAATGAAGCGACGGTAGTATCCCACCAGGCCCCTCACTGTGGTCGGTCTCGGCCAGTCTTGGATGGCAGTGATCTTCTCGGGGTCGGGGGCGACACCCTCCGCACCCACCACATGTCCAAGGTACTGCACTCTGGGCTTCAGCAGATGACACTTTGAGGGTTTCAACTTCATCCCATACTTAGCAAGGGACGCGAATACCTCGGCTAGGTGCTCCAGGTGGGCTTCATACATCTGTGAGTACACAATCACATCATCTAAGTACAGCAAGACGGTCTCGAAATTTAGGTGCCCCAGACAACATTCCATCAGCCGTTGGAAGGTTCCGGGGGCATTGCACAGCCCAAACGGCATGCTGTTGAACTCACAGAGTCCCATAGGAGTGGCGAAGGCAGCCTTCTCTCGGTCTTCAGTACCCACTGGTGAGGTCAAGGGTAGAGAAGTAATTAGCGGTTCTCAGCGTGGCCAGGGACTCTTCAATACGGGGCAGGGAGTATGCATCCTTATGCGTTATCTGGTTAATCTTCCAGTAATCCACACACATCCGCATGGTGCCATCCTTCTTCTTAACCAGCACCAACGGGGCGACCAAGGGACTACAGCTGTCCCTAATAACCCCCACCTCCTTCATGTTCCTCAACATGTCTTTGGCGCATTGGTAGTGTGCAGGGGGAATAGGCCTGTATCTCTCTTTAATAGGGGGGTGTTCACCGGTAGGGATGTGGTGTTGGACCCCTTTAATCTGCCCAAAATCTAGAGGATGTTTGCTAAAAACCCGCTCATACTCCTGTACCACCCGGTATACCCCTTCTTTGTGATGTGTGGGGGTATCATCAGTGCCGACGTGTAGCTCTCGGCACCACTCATCTAACTCCCCCAGGGATGGGTGAGAACTGGCAGTAGGCGGTGAGATCGGGGGAACGGCCTCATGGATGGTGTGGGGATCTAGAGTGAGCAACTTGGCAAGGGTAGCGTACCGGGGAAGCCTAACCTCTTCCTCCCCACAGTTCAACACCCTTACGGGCACTCTCCCTTTCTTGACGTCAACCACCGCTCGGGCGGCCATTACTGTGGGCCAGTGTTCGGAGGGCATGGGCTCTATCATGGCGGGGTAGTCTCGTCCTTGGGGCCCTACCACTGCCCTACACCAAATCATCATCTCACTCCTGGGAGGCACAATCAAAGGGACCGCATCCATCACTCTCACTCCTCCAATCTCTCCTCCTGTCGAGTTCACATGCTGGCGATACATCAGGGCCCGGATCTCACGCTGCACAGCTCTGTCGGCTCCCTGCCACTGTGGCGGCCAGCTGCTGCAGTAGGGTCAGCACCTCACTCATACAGTGCTCCATCACATTAGTCCCTAGCACTACTTTTGGGTTATGATCACTGGGTTCATTCATTATCACAATCAACCCCTGGTGTTGCAGTTCAGCTCGTCTCACAGTCATGGCCACTTGTTTGTACCCCACTTGGGTCAATGGGAGTCCATCAGCGGCAATCAGTGTCATGCTGCCATCTGGGGGGGCTAGTTCGTCCTTCCCCCAATACCGTTGATACAGTGTGTATAGTATTGTGGTTACCTGAGATCCAGTGTCCAGGAGAGCTATCAGCGGGATGCCGTCCACTGCCAGGGGGATGATGGGCCGGGCTCCGATGTACCGGTCCCACCAGTCGGGGGGGCCACTGGGTTCTACTCCTGAGGATTGGCCCGTGACCCCAGGGGTTGCTCGTTTAACGGACACCGTCGGGAGTAGTGGCCGGGCTTGCTGCGCCTGTAACAAATTGGAGGTCCATACCGTGAGTCATTGGCCCTTCTCCGCTGCATCCAGGGGACGTCCTCGGGGCTGTCGGCGAGCTGCATCTTCCCCGGGGGCTGGGACCTGGTCGGAGGCTGCAGTGCGGCGAGGATCTTGGCGAGGTCCCCACCCATGCGGCGGACCTGGGCAGCCAGTTCCTCCATCATTCCGCTTGGGGCTGCAGGTACCGGAGGCGTTGAGAGGGCAGGGCCCACCACGATGGGAGCCGTCTCCGCTGGCCATGGGGCTGTCTCAGGGACTTCTGATGCAGGGGGCTGCAGCGCTTTAATGGCCCGTTCCTTTAACACGGCAAAGTCCACATCAGGGTGTTCTAGGGCCCACAGCCGGAGCTGTTTGCAGTCCTCCGAGGACCTCATCCCCTGTACAAACTGCTCAACTAACATTTTGTTGCTGTCCGCATCATTAATGGTGTCTACCCGCTTTAGTATGCGGAGGGCGGTTTGCAGGCGCAAGGCGTAGTCCCGAATACTATCCGCGGGCTGTTGCCGGCATTGATAAAACTGCATCCGCAGCTCGGCTTCGGTACGGGTCTCAAAGGCAGTCTGCAGCTTCTCAAAGATGGTGGCTACAGAGGACCGGTCCCCCTCGGCCCAGGTCTCCGCCTCCTGCTCAGCTGCGCCGGTTAGCTGCCCCAGCACTACCGCTGCACGTTGCTTATCAGTCAGGGGGTACAGTTCTAATAGCGGGCTAAGTTTCTTCTGGAAGACCTGCAATGCGTCAGGTTTCCCATCGTACTGCGGCAGCCAGGTAGCTCCGGGCAAGGCAAGGAGAACGGCATCACCTGAGCGAGAGCTGGGGCCGCGGCGCCCCCCACCAGTGCGGCCGGGACCTGGGTGGGCCCATTTCCATCCACGGGTGCCACTGCGGCTGTGACCTCCGCTCCTCCAGCGGCTCCGTCGGGCGCAGACATCTTGTTTCCGTCCCCCTTAGTCTTTTTCCGGCTCCTCCTCTACAGGGTTGGGGTTTCGGCTTTCGCGCCTCCACTGCTCGAGGAGACGCTCGAGCGGGGAGTTTTCGCGCCCAAAATGGCGGCTTCTCAAAATTTTCGGCCGGACACCTCCGGCAGTCACAAGGCGCACGTCTACCAGACGGCAGAGCGGTAAGATCCTGTTCGTGACGCCAAGTTGTCACGGGCGGGGAGGGGACGCTGCGCTCACCACGCTCGGGTCCGGCGCTGCTGCTGCTTCGCTTGCTGCTCGGTGGCTCGAGCGGTGGGCCGGATCCCGGGGACTCGAGCGGCGCTTCTCGCCCGTGAGTGAAAAGGGGACACCGTCAGTCTGCTCCACTACCGCTTCACTCCTCCACTCCTCAAACTCAAAACTCAACTCCCTTCCTTTTCCCGCCTCCAGGACTGTGAACTCCTCGGTGGGTGGGGCCAACCGCCTGGCTCCACCCCCTGGTGTGGACATCAGCCCCTGGAGGGAGGCCACAAGGATTTTTGTTTGACCTAGATGTGCCTAGCCGGGGTGTGGGGTGTGTTGTTGCAGTATCTGTGACGTCCTGGCTTGTCCAGGGCGCCACAGGAGGAAGAAGGGAGGAATTACAGGGGGGAGGAAGGACAGGCAGGCAGACAGGCACGGGAATAACTAGCAAAACCTGACCCACCTATTAGATATTCTGCAGCACCTATCATCAAATAACCGTGCATTTCACAAACTTTACTTTCCTGTATTTCAGAAAGTATACAATCCGATCTCACAACTAAAGGTATGTATTGAATCAGCATGATAGTGCCAGTATAGTACTGGCTTTAGTTTATATAGGAAAATCCTGATGGTTGGGGCACTTTAAATATATGGTAATTAGCTTTGTATCACACTCATTACTCTTTATGTAACATCGCACTTTTTTTTTTTTTGAAGAGGTGACAGGAAAATATTTTCCTAAGGCTCTGTGCGCACTAGACCATTTTACCCGCGGATTTACCCGCGGATTTGCCGTGGAAATTTCTTGAGAAATGTCTGCAATCTTTGTGCAGACATTTCCCAGCAAATTCTATGAGAAAAAAAAATAGCTGTGCGCACTGTGCGGATTTTTCTCAAGAAATTTCCTTGAGAAGAATTTCTCGAGAAAATTTCTTGAGAAAATGAGCATGTTCATTATTTCCGCAGGTACCCTGCGGATTTCGGCAGTACAGCCTGCAAAATCCGCAGGGAACCACCCGCGGGAAAATTGCGGCAAAATCGCGGCTAATCCGCGGCAAATCCGCATGCGGATTTGGTGCGGATTTTTTCCGGAGGTCCGGAAATCTTTCACTCCCAGAAGTTTCTCAAGAAATTTTCTTGAGAAACTTCACATTTCTAGTGCGCACATAGCCTTAAGCCTCATTCAGGCGCTGATGTATTCCGCTGATAGAACATGTACACATTATTAAAATCTATGGTGCTGTTCACACACCCATGGTTTCATGGGGGGTTTTTTGCCTATTATGTGTTCGAAAAAAATCATGGAGACATGTCCACTGACCAAACACTGATGTAGCCTGGATCCAGAACACTGATAACACTTGGACTATTCGAAAAATCACTGTTGTCTGAATGAGACCTAAGGCCTAATTCAAATGTCAGGGTTTTTTACATGGATTTTCACTTCATCCATATTAATTTTTATCATCATTATAGCATCCATTCCCTCGTATGAAAAATAAAAAAGGTTTCTAAGCTTCTGCTGGGATGTAGCACGGATGGCTGGCATACAAGTGCTTTCTGTTTTGTTTGTAGATCCTTTGACTTGAACAGACAATTCTGATCTCGAAATAGGGTAGGTCTTCAAAAACATGCGAGTGAAAAAGCCTATAGAATCTAAATTGTAAATGTTCTATCTGCAAAAAACACAGAAGGAACATGTCTGACATAAACAGAAGTCTGAAGGCCTAAAGACTCACTATAGTGAAATCTCTTGGCTGTTTGCCATCAATGAGTTTTTGGTGAGTTATTGACACTGTGTATTTACGCTGAGTCAGAAACGCAGCGTGTTTCAGTTCCAGCAAAGTGGATGGGATTTTTAGAAATCTCCTGCCCCCTGTGACCTCTGGTGCAAGTTTCAAATCTGCAACATCTCAATTTCTCTTGCTGTTAGGCCTAAGACACACGGCGAGAAAAACGGTGCGAGTGGGGTACGATAAAAAAAATCGCATTCCACTCGGACCATTATTAGCCTGTGTGTCAGCGCACATGAGCGATTATTTTCTCAGCCCTAATCAGACCAAGAAAACAATCGCAGCATGCTGCAACTGTAATGTGATCATTGTTTCTCTCGCACCCATTCAAGTCAATGTAAAAATTGCACTGCACTTGCGGTACACCGGTGTACCGCGAGTGCAGTGTGAGAATGGCAATAGCCGGCTACAGAGGAGAGAGGGAGAGAAATCCCTCCCTCCCCTCCGCAGCGCCGGCCCGCCCCCCGCAGAGCCAGCCCGCACCTCCTCAGAGCTGGCCCGCACCTCCTCAGAGCCGCCCCCCGCAGAGCCAGCCCGCACCTCCTCAGAGCTGGCCCGCACCTCCTCAGAGCCGCCCCCCGCAGCTAAGGTCCGTTCGCACGATTGGACCTCATTTGCAGGGACACTCGCATGACACTCGGCTCTGCTGTTCTGCCAGTGTGAGTCAAGTGTCATGCGAGGGGATCGCAGTAATCCCCGTGTGGCCCCAGCCTTAGCCTGAGTTTTATGTCCAGATTCTCCCCATAGAATGGTATCAGATGCACAAACTCTGAAGTAAAAAAAAATGCACATGTGTTTTTAGTTGCAGAAACGCACCAAAAACGCATGTAACCCATACATAAGTATATGAATAAAGTTTTGTTAAATACCAGGAGGTATCAAAAACAAAGCAGCTTAATTTAACCCTTTAGTGACGGAGCTAATTTTCACCTTAATGACCAGACCAAATTTTGCAATTCTGACCAGTGTCACTTCATGAGGTTATAACTCTGGAACGCTTCAACGGATCCCAGTGATTCTGAGATTGTTTTTTCGTCACATATTGGACTTCATGTTAGTACCAAATTTAGGACAATATTTTTTGCGTTTATTTATGAAAAAAATTGAATATTGGCAAAAATTTTGAAAATTTAGCAATTTTCAACTTTTGAATTTTTATACCGTTAAACCAGAGATTTCTGTGACACAAAATAGTTAATAAATAACATTTCCCACATGTCTACTTTACATCAGCACAATTTTGGAAACAAAATTTTTTTTTGTTAGGAAGTTAGAGGGGTTCAAAGTTTATCAGCAATTTCTCATTTTTACATCAAAATTTACAAAACCAGTTTTTTAGGGACCACATCACATTTGAAGTGACTTCAATAGGCCTAGATGACAGAAAATACCCAAAAGTGACACCATTCTAAAAACTGCACCCCCCAAAGTACTCAAAACCACATTCAAGAAGTTTATTAACCCTTCAGGTGCTTCACATGAACAAAAGCAATGTGGAATGAAAAAAAGCAAAAATTAAATTTTACCTAAAAATGTTGCTCTAACCCAAATTTATTCACTTTTAGAAGAAATAACACAACAAAATGGACCCCAAAACTTGTTACCCACTTTCTTATGAACGCGCCAATACCCCACATGTGGTCAGAAACCTCTGTTTGGACAAATGGGAGGGCTCGGAACAGAAGGAGCAATATTTGAATTTTGGAAAGCAAATTTGGCTGAAATAGATTGCGGGCACCATGTTGCATTTACAGGTCCGATAAGGTACCTAAACAGCAGAAACCCCTCACAAGTGATGCCATTCTGGAAACTAGACCCCTCAAGGCTTCTATCTAGGGGTATAGTGAGCATTTTGGACCCACAGGTACTTCACAGATTTTGATAACGTTACGTTGTCATATTGAAAATTTTCATTTTTTTCTCAAAAAAGTTGCTTTAGCATTAATTTTCTCACTTTTTCAAGAGGTAATTCCAAAAATTGTACCCCAACGTTTGTTACCTAACTTCTTATGAGCGCGGTGGTACCCCACATGTGGTAAGAAACCTCTGTTTGGACAAATGGGAGGGCTTGGAACAGAAGGAGCAATATTTGAATTTTGGAAAGCAAATTTGGCTGAAAAAGATTGCGGGCACCATGTTGCATTTGTAGGGTCCCTAAGGTACCTAAACAGCAGAAACCCCTCACAACTGACCCCATTTTGGAAACTAGACCCCTCAAGGAATTTATTTAGATGTTTGGTGAGTACCCTGAACCCCCAGGTGCTTCACAGAAATTTATAATGTTGAGCTGTGAAAATAAAAAAAAACATTTTTACCACAAAATTGTTATTTCAACCAGGTAGCTTTTTTTTTTACAAGGGTAACAGGACAAAAATCAGCATAAAATGTATTGTGCAATTTCTCCTGAGTATGCTGATACATCATATGTGGTGGAAATCAACTGTCTGGGTGCACAACAGGGCTCAGAATGAAACTAGCGCCATTTGACTGCAAAATTGGCAGGAATCCTTAGCGAACGCCATGTTGCGTTTGGAGACCCCCTGAGGTGGCTTAACAGTGGAGCCCCCCACAACTGACCCCATTCTGGAATCTATACCCCTCAAGGATTTTATCTAGGGGTATAGTGTGCATTTTGAACCCACAAGTACTTCACAGAATTTTATAACAATAGGTTGTCCTATTGAAAATGTTCTTCTTTTTCACAAAAGTGATGCTTTAGCACCAGATTTTCCACTTTTACAAGAGGTAACATCAAAAAGTGGACCCCTCAGTTTGTTACCCACTTTCTTATGAGTGCAGCGATACCCAACATGTAGTCAAAAACTTCTGTTTGGCCAAACTGCAGGACTTGGAAGGGAAGGTGCACTTTTCAAATTTTGGATTATTAGATTTGCAGAGCCTATGTGTTTTTAGAACAACTGAAAACCCACATAAATGGATTTTTTTGTACATTTTATCTTGGAGTGAAGGGCAAAATATGGAGGAAAATACCGCCAACTATATGGCAGACTTGTGCTTGTTCCAGAGATGAAGGAACACCAGGAGGGCTAGAAGGACACGTTAATTTTTCAGAGACTGGTCGTACAACGTCTGTTTAGCACCATCAATCCCTATATGAGGGACAATTGTGCCAGCCGACGTGGTACACCATAACAGGCTCCTACCTGCCAAGGTCGGAACCGCTATATGCACAAAACAACCAGTCCCCTACAGGGTTATAAAAGTATTGTCCAGTGCAGGAGGTTCGGCAAGAACCATGCAGTAAAGCCCAAGGTGTAAAATTACAGAACAGCTTCAGATCCTCCAATAAAATTATCATGCCCGTATCACCAAGACATAGTTGTAATAGCAGTCAGACTAAGATGACTGGTGCTAACACTTTGTGAGTGATCAAATCTTGGAATTATTTGTCAGATGATCAGATGTTTCAAGAACATTTGCGGGGTCCACATTCTGGAGTACGCAGACGTGGGCATATGACGAGAATTTGTCTGCATAACACTTCGGTATGTGAGTGATCAAGTCCTGGAATTATTTGTGAAATGGGGTAAAATGTGTTTTACTGATGAAAATAGTAAATTTTATTTGACAAGTAACACAGGGGCTCACTACACAGAAAATATAAACGTAAAAGAAAAACCCTACCACACAATTTGGGAATAGTGTATGACGTCTAATAATTGTGGGATGTGTGGTAGATCTCGAAGCAGGGGGTAACACAAAGTCCTGGCTGGGAAGGGCACATGGGACAATAATATCTTGAGTCGCTTCTCCTACCCTGCTTGCGACATACCCGGCACCTTTTTTTAGGACGGTTTTGGGTGGGAGTAGGAGGCACGAGATGCATAAAATGCCGTTCCGTTAGTCTCCGGGCATTCTCTGACTCGAAGGCTGCCTCTGGTGCCGCTGAGTCAAACATGAGGGACTCAATAATTTTTTCCTGGTACTGCAGAAATGTGAGGGCCCCTTGTGATTTTTTAAACAGTACAAAACTGTTGTAGGTAGCAATCTGTATCAGGTAGATTGCTACCTTTTTGTACCAGGCCCTCGTTTTCCGCTTTACCAGGTATGGTTGGAGCACCTGGTCAGACAGGTCCACGCCACCCATAAACCTGTTGTATTGGGTCACACAGAAGGGTTTCTGTTTGTCCCTGGTGGCTCCCCTCTCTCTGACCGACACAGTGGTGTCCTCATGCAGGGTGGTGAGCATGTAGACGTCCTTGCGGTCATTCCACTTTACGGCAAGCAATTTGTCACTTGCCAGTGCGAATGACGCCCCCTTCTCTACACATCTGGACACTAACTGTGCCGGCAAACCAACACGGTTTTTCCTTATTGTCCCACAGGCCCCTGTATTTGCAGCATGGAGGGATTGGTATAGGGGGATACTAGTGTAGTAGTTGTCGGTGTACACATGGTAACCTTTACCAAGAAATGGGGACATTAGCTCCCAGACAATTTTTCCTGGGACGCCAATTGTCTGGGGACAGTTGGGTGGGCTTATTTGGCGGTCCCTACCCTCATAAATGATAAAGTTACATGTGTACCCGCTGGTGCTTTCGCACACTTTATATAATTTTATGCCATACTTGGCTCTTTTGGAGGGGATAAACTGACGGAATGAGAGACGGCCCTTATAGCTCATTAGGGACTCGTCAACCGAAACATTCTCCTCTGGGCTGTAGGAAGTTAGGAAGGACTCTTTCAGGAGGGATATTAGGGGTTTCAATTTATTAAGGCGGTCATAATTGGGGTCAGTTCTTGGGGGGACTTGGGAATTATCACTAAAATGGAGGAATCGCAATAGGGTCTCATATCGGGTTCTGGGCATTATGGCTGCAAATACAGGGGTGGCGTGGACAGATTTGGTTGCCCAGTAGGAGCGGATACTGGGTTTTTTCACTATACCCATGTTGAGGGTAATGCCTAAAAATGTTTTGATTTCCGGGACACTTGTGGGGATCCAGGAACGGGAATGGACAGATGTTGGCTTTTGGGCAATATATTGGCGGGCGTACAAGTTGGTGTGGTGGGTGATAAGCTCAAGTACTTGTTGGTTAACAAAAATTTGGAAAAAATCCAGTGGGGCAAAATTGGTGACAATTATTTTTATGCCAGGGTCTCCTATGAAAGGGGGAATTTGTGGGGTAAAGGACGGGTTGGGGTACCAGAGAGCATGGGGGACTGCAGAACTAGGTCCTGCCCCTGACTCTTCAGCAGTGGCGACTGGCGGGGTGTGGGACCCCGTGGAGGAAGCCGAATCGTCACCGCTATCCGAAAAATCTCTTTCTGAGGCCGATTCGGTCTCTGACCCAGAACTGCCGGAGGCAAGCAGCGAGTACGCTTGCTCTGCCGTAAACATCCTGCGGGCCATGGTTTTTGTTTTTATCCCTGGCTAACAAAAAATAAACCTAAACCTAACACTAGTATTTTTTTTTTTTTTTTTTTATATAAACCCTAAATTTTTTTATAAAGATTATAAAAAAAAAATATTTAGGGGAATGACGCAGCGAGGGATGACGGAATGATGGAGGGGGGATGATCACAGGGGGGTGATCAGAAAAATTGGGAATAGATTTATGATGATCTTTGTGAATTTATAACTTTTTCTCTCTATATGGCAGCACGTAGTCTCTCTCTCTTCTCTCCCAGATAAACTACAAGGGAGAGAGGAGAAAGGCAGACCTAAATGCTGCCATATTTATCAAATATTGGCATTTTGACTACTGTGATAGGATCTATCACAGTATTTTATTATTATTATTATTATTATTATTTATTATTATAGCGCCATTTATTCCATGGCGCTTTACAAGTGAAAGAGGGTATACGTACAACAATCATTAACAGTACAAGACAGACTGGTATAGGAGGAGAGAGGACCCTGCCCGCGAGGGCTCACAGTCTACAGGGAATGGGTGATGGTACAATAGGTGAGGACAGAGCTGGTTGCGCAGTGGTCTACTGGGCTGAGGGCTATTGTAGGTTGTAGGCTTGTTGGAAGAGGTGGGTCTTGAGGTTCCTCTTGAAGCTTTCCACGGTAGGGGAGAGTCTGATGTGCTGAGGTAGAGCGTTCCAGAGTATGGGGGATGCACGGGAGAAATCTTGTACACGATTGTGGGAAGAGGAAATAAGAGAGGAGCAGAGAAGGAGATCTTGTGAGGATCTAAGGTTGCGTGCAGGTAGGTACTGGGAGACTAGGTCACAGATGTAGGGAGGAGACAGGTTGTGCATGGCTTTGTATGTCATGGTTAATGTTTTGAACTGGAGTCGTTGGGCGATGGGAAGCCAGTGAAGGGATTGGCAGAGTGGCGAGGCTGGGGAGTAGCGAGGGGAGAGGTGGATTAAGTGGGCTGCAGAGTTTAGGATAGATTGGAGGGGTGCAAGAGTGTTGGAAGGGAGGCCAGAGAGCAGGAGGTTGCAGTAGTCGAGGCGGGAGATGATGAGGGCATGCACTAATGTTTTTGAAGATTCTTGGTTAAGAAAAGCACGGATCCGGGAGATATTTTTGAGTTGTAATCGGCATGAGTTGAAGAGGGCTTGGATGTGTGGCTTGAAGGATAGAGCAGAGTCGAGGGTTACTCCAAGGCAACGAGCTTGTGAGACTGGGGTGAGTGAGCAACCATCAAGTTTGATGGAAAGGCTTGTTGGAGGAGGTGAGTGAGGAGGAGGAAAGACAATAAACTCTGTTTTGTCCATGTTAAGTTTTAGGAATCGCGCAGAGAAGTAGGATGAAATAGCAGACAAACATTGTGGTATTTTGGTTAGTAGAGAGGTAATGTCAGGTCCAGAGAGGTAGATCTGTGTGTCATCGGCATAGAGATGATACTGGAAGCCGTGGGACTCTATGAGCTGTCCCAAGCCGAAGGTATAGATGGAGAACAGCAGGGGTCCAAGAACTGAGCCTTGAGGGACACCGACAGATAGGGGGCGAGATGAGGAAGTGGTGTGAGAATGGGAGACGCTGAAAGTTCGGTCGGTTAGGTATGAGGAGATCCAAGATAGGGCCAAGTCTGTGATGCCCAGAGATGAGAGAATCTGTAGTAGGAGGGAATGGTCTACTGTGTCGAAGGCAGAGGACAGGTCCAGGAGGAGGAGGATAGAGTAGTGTCGCTTGGCTTTGGCGGTTAGTAGATCATTGGTGACTTTGGTTAGGGCAGTTTCGGTAGAATGATGTGGTCGGAAGCCAGATTGAAGCCGGTCAAAGAGGGAGCAGGAGGAGAGGTATGAGGACAATTCAAGATGGACATGCTGTTCCAGTAGTTTTGAGGCATAGGGGAGAAGGGATATGGGGCGATAGTTTGACACAGAGGATGGGTCAAGGGAGGGCTTTTTGAGGATGGGTGTAATAGAGGCATGTTTAAAGCATGAAGGGAATACACCACTTGCTAGTGATAGGTTGAAGAGATGGGTTAGGGCTGGGATGAGGACTGCGGTGATGTTGGGGATGAGGTGCGATGGGAGTGGGTCCAGTGCACAGGTGGTTAGATGTGATCTTGAGAGTAGAGTGGAGAGATTGTTTTCTGTCATGGTGGAGAAGCTGGATTTGGAGGAAGAGGGATGAGTAGCTATGATGAGGGGCTGTGGTGATTGTGGGCCAAAGCATGCTCTGATGTTGTCAATCTTCCGCTTGAAGAAAGAGGCAAAGTCTTCAGCTGAGATGAGAGGAGAGGGAGGTGGTGCCGGAGGACGGAGGAGAGAATTGAAAGTGTTGAATAGCTGTTTAGGGTTGTGAGAGAGAGAAGATATGAGGGATGAGAAGTAGGTTTGTTTAGCAGCAGTGAGTGTGGACTTGAAAGTGGTGAGGGACTCTTTATATGCAATGAAGTGCTCAGTGGAATGAGACCTCTTCCATCTGCGCTCAGCAATTCTGGAAGCCCGTCTAAGTTCTTTAGTCTGCCTTGTGTGCCAGGGTTGCCTGTTGATTGTGCGGGTTTTGGTGTGTGTGAGGGGGGCAGCTGATTCGAGAGCTGCAGAGATTGTAGTGTTGTATAAAGTTGCAGCGGCATCTGCATCATGTAGAAATGCAATGTCTGTGAGGGGGAGAAGGGACTGAGAAAGGGCGTGTAAATCAATGTGTTTGATATTTCTGCGAGGGTATGAAAATTTGTGGAGGGGGGGTTGCATACTTGGAGAAGAGAGGGAAGAGAATGTGAGTAGGTTGTGGTCAGACAGGGGAAGAGGTGAGTTAGAGAGGTTAGATAGGGAACAGAGGCGAGTGAAGATGAGGTCCAGCGTGTGGCCATCTTTGTGAGTAGCTGCAGAAGACCATTGGGTGAGGCTGAAGGAGGAAGCGAGTGTTAGAAGTTTGGAGACAGATGAGTGGGAAGTGTCAATGGGGATATTGAAATCACCCATAATGATGGTGGGGATGTCGGTGGAAAGGAAGTGTAGTAGCCAGGTGGTGAAATGGTCAAAAAAGGCAGTGGCTGGCCCTGGAGGGCGGTAAATGACAGCCAGCTGAAGGTTGGAGGGGGCGTAGATGCGTAAGGAGTGCACCTCAAAAGAGGGGAGCGTGACAGAGGGTGGTAGAGGAATTGGTGTAAAGGAGCATTGGTCGGACAGGAGCAAACCAACTCCTCCACCATGCTTGTTACTGGGGCGGGGGGTGTGAGAGAGTTGGAGACCACCATAAGAAAGTGCAGCAGGAGAGGCTGTGTCAGAGGGGGTGAGCCAGGTTTCTGTGATGGCGAGGAAGGAGAGTTTATTAGTGATGAACAGATCATGAATGTAGGATAGTTTGTTGCAGACAGAACGAGCGTTCCATAGAGCTCCTGTTAGTGGGACTGGGGGAGCGGGGGCTGGGTGAATGGGTATGAGGTTTGCGAGGTTGCGGAAATTTGTGTTAGGTTGTTGGAGAGGGTTTGAAGTGACAATAGGGATGTGGTGAGGAGGACCAGGATTTGGAGCAATATCCCCAGCAGTGAGGAGAAGCAGTGAGAGTGTTAGTAAGTGGGAGCAGGAGAGGCCATGAGATGGACGTGTGTATCTGGAGACACTGGGTGAAATGTGGAGGAAAATATCTGAGGGGAAGGTGAGATGGGTGGGGAGGATGGAGGGAGAGATGAATAGTTCATTACTGGCTTTAGGGATCAGAGGGAGCAGTAAAAAGTGAAGTATTATAGGGGTGAGAGTGACTAGAAACACAAACATTATTTACATTGACTATGTCTGCTGTTACCTTCCGATCACTTCCGGCCCAATTCTGGCCTAATTCAATGCATCATACTTATATGGTGCATACTTGTATTGGTGCAGACGAAAAGTATTCAAATCTAAACAGCCAATCAGAATTTTTTTTTTTGTTGCCGGGTGCAGGAGGCAGATTATGGCAAGCACACTGCGCATGCGCCCGCCATTTTCCCGGAGAAGAGAAGAAGGGGGGCCGCGGGGGACCGGGGGACCGGTGATTTTTTTTATTGAGGTACAGGGGAGGGGATTGGGGGAACGGGGGATCCCAGATCGGGTGGGAGAGAGACTGGGAACGGTGGTGAGAACTCCGGTTCTCCAGATCCCTCTCTCTGGTCCCCCGGAGGGGGCTCCGGGGGACCAGAGAGCTCCGGTGTACCGGAGGAGAGGTCAGGGGGGGGGCATTTCCCTCCGATCTGAAATGTTTGATCATTTCAGATCGGAGGGAAATGAATGCAGAGCCGGCGGCAGCAGTTTTCAGCGCGCCGGCGCCATCTTGCACGCTCCGGAGGGGGGCTCTGAAGAACCGGAGGGGGCTCCAGGGTCCAAAGAGCTCCGGTGTACCGGAGGAGAGGTCAGGGGGAGGACATTTCCCTCCGATCTGAAATGTTTGATCATTTCAGATCGGAGGGAAATGAATGCACCGGCGGCAGCAGTTTTCAGCGCGCGTCGGCGCCATCTTGCAAGGTCTGGAGAACCGGAGGGGGCTCCGGTGACCAGACAGCTCCGGTGGACCGGAGGAGGGATCAGGGGGAGGACATTTCCCTCCGATCTGAAATGTTTGATCATTTCAGATCGGAGGGAAATGACTGCAGAGCCGGCGCCGGCGGGAGTTTTCAGCGCGCGTCGGCGCCATCTTGGATTTTCCGGGGGGGGGGGGGGGTTGGATGGCTTTCTCCGGTACCGGGGGCCTTGGGGGCACTAAGGGCTAACATTTATTTCTCATCTGACATGTTTGATCACGTCAGATGAGAAATAAATCAATTTTACCAGCCATTTATTTTTTTTTCATGTTGTCGCCGGTATACGGTGTATACCGGCGATCGCATTAACGGGGTGCATAAAAAACACCCCGATTCATAATCTGGGGGGTCTCAGCTACCCCCGGTAGCTGAAACCCCCGAGATTTTCGGTCGCTGGGGGGCGCTAGAGGGTTTTTTCGGGCCGCCGCTTTAAAGCGGCGGAACAGAATAAGTACCCTGTTTTGCCGCCGCTTTAAGTCGTACGGCCGTCGTTATGAGGTTAAAACATGAAAACAACCTCTACTCAAAATATTGTGTTTTGCAAAGTGTGCACAGTACCAACAATAATTTAAAACATGACATACCAACAAGACACAAAAACAGTGATGTCAAAAACAATATAAAAACAAGTAACAATTGCACACAAAAATGCATGTAAAAAATAAAAGTGACCTAATTGACATAATAGATGCAGATATTCTGCAACAGTCAAAGCTCACCAAAACCTCATGAGAACATAGCCTTTAAACTCTTGGAGAAGTGTCATAGACATACAATTGCATCTTAATAAATTAGATTATCATCAAAAAGTTAATTTATTTCAGTAATTCAATACTAAAAGGAAACACATATACTATATACGAGGGGCTGCTGATAAGTCTTTGGCTTTACGCAGAAAGAAACAAAATAGGATGATGAAACTTTACATTTATTCCACATACTCTCCACTGGTGTCAACACACTTCTTACATCGGTATTCCAGTTCTATAAGCCTAGCAAAAAGAAGAATTTCAGTTATGCTTCAAACCAGGCATCTGTAGCAGCCATAACATTAGAAATGGTGTGAAATTTGGTACCCTTGAGGTGTTATTTCAGGTTTGGAAACAAACGATAGTCGGAGGGAGCGAGATCTGGTGAATAAGGTGGATGGTCAACCAACTGGAAGCCCAGCTCTGCCAATTTTGCAGTGGTCGCATGTGCAGTGTGAGCGGAGGCGTTGTATTGCAAAAACAAGATTCCTTTGGACAGCTTGATACACCTTTTGGCCTTCAGAGCTGCCTTCAATTGGTCCAAAAGTTCACTGTAACACCCTGCATTGATGGTGCATTTTGAACCATTTTGAAGGTAGTCTACTAGCAGCACGCCCTCCTTATCCAAGAACACAGACGCCATCACCTTAGTGGCTGATTTTTGCACCCTCTTTGGACGAGGAGAACCACTGTGCCTCTACTCTTTTAACTGCTCCTTGTTTTCAGGGTCATACAAATAAATCCAGGTCTCATCCATAGTGACCAGTCGATCCAGGAAGTTTTATCAGTCCAGAAATGCTGACAAACGGACCGGGAAGTTTTCACTCGCATGCTTCTCTGATCTGTTGTCAAACATTTGGGGACCCGCTTTGCAGAAAGCTTCCTCAAGTCCAAATGTTCATGGATAATGACACAAACACGTTCACGGGAAATCCCCACAATGTCTGCTATTGCTTTAGATGAAACTTGTTGATTCTCCAGTATGAGGTTGTGCACATCATCGACAATCTCCAGAACAGCCACTCTCTGTCATCCAGGACGTTCCTCAACATTGGTCCTGAAGTGGCCCGTTTTAAATTTGGTAACCCAGTCCTTAACTGTGGAATACGAAGGGTATTGATCCCCAATGTCTGTGATACATCATCATGAATATTCTTCGCAGACTTTCCTTGCAGGAACAAGAATTTTATCACTCCTCTGCTCTCAGTTGCTGTGTATATTAGACACTGCCATTTTGTTTTCCCGCGTGTGTAGAACACTGTTTCCATAAGCAACAAGCATAAAATGTTGAACATATATTAGACAGATAAGGCTTTTATGTAATTTAACATTCGTTACCATAGAAACAAAAAAGATCACAAAGCCAAGACTTATCAGCAGCCCTTCGTACAGTCGTACAGTCATTACAGAGTGATCTTTTTCAAGTGTTTATTTTTGTTAATGTTGATAATTATGGCTTAGAGCCAATGAAAACCCAAAAGTTATTATCTCAGAAAATTAGAATAATTATCAGAAAACACCTAGAAAGGGCTCCTAAGCATTTAATATGGAACCTTAGACTGGTTCAGTAGGCTACATAATTATGGGGAAGACTGCTGATTTGACAGATGTTCAGAAGGCAGTCATTGACACACCCGAAAAGGAAGGTAAGACACAAAATTTGGAAATCAAGGTCCCAGAATCTGGAGAAACAGTGGAGAGGCCACAATCCAAGCTGCTTGAGGTCTAGTGTGAAGTTTCAACAATCAGTGATGGTTTGGGGAGCCATGTCATCTGCTGGTGTAGGTCCACTGTGTTTTATCAAGACCAAAGTCAGTGCAGCCATCTACCAGGAAATTTTAGAGCACTTTATGCTTCCCCCTGCCAACAAGCTTTTTGGAAAGCCCAAATGTCATTATCTCAGAAAATTAGAATACTATATAAGACCAACTGAAAAAATGATTTTAAACTTAGAAATGTTGGCCTACTGAAAAGTATGTACAGTAAAATGCACTCAATACTTGGTCGGAGCTCCTTTTGCATTACTGCATCAATGCAGCGTGGCATGGAGGCGATCAGCCTGTGGCACTGCTGAGGTGTTATGGAAGCCAAGGTTGCTTTGATAGCAGCCTTCAGCTCATCTGCATTGTTGGGTCTGGTGTCTCTTATCTTCCTCTTGACAATACCCCATAGATTCTCAATGGGGTTTAGGTCAGGCGAGTTTGCTGGCCAATCAAGCATATTGATATTGTGATTATTAAACCAGGTATTGGTACTTTTGGTAGTATGGACTGGTGCCAAGTCCTGCTGGAAGATGACATTTCCCTCTCCAAAGCTTGTCGGCAGAGGGAACCATAAAGTGCTCTAAAATTTCCTGGCAGAAGGCTGCGCTGAATTTGGTCTTGATAAAACACAGTGGACCTACACCAGTAGATGACATGGCTCCCCAAACTATCACTGAGTGTGGAAACTTCACACTAGACCTCAAGCAGCTTGGATTGTGGCCTCTCTACTCTTCCTCCAGACACTGGGACCTTGATTTCCAAATTTTGTGTCTTACCCTCCTTGTGGAGTATGTCAATGACTGCCTTCTGGACATCTGTCAAGTCAGCAGTCTTCCCCACAATTGTGTAGCCTACTGAACCAGTCTAAGGAACCATTTTAAATGCTTAGGAAGCCTTTGTAGGTGTTTTGTGGTAATTATTCTAATTTTCTGAGATAATGACTTTTGGGTTTTCATTGGCTGTAAGCCATAATCAACAACATTAACAGAAATAAACACTTGAAATAGATCACTCTTTTTGTAATGACTCTATATAATATATGTGTTTCCCATTTTGTATTGAATTATTGAAATAAATTAACTTTTTGATACTTTTATTTATTGAGATGCACTTGTATTAGGTGGCATGATGGAAATCTTTGTATTTCTGACCTTAATTGCTATAAGTGAAAATACTGAAGGGATGTTCAAATAGTTCTGGAACATTTTACAGTCACACATCCTATAAACTTACAGTTATTGTGATCTCTTTTTGACTGCTTTCTGTATTATAAGTCACATGTGCCAATCCTTCCTTTGTTGACCATCCTCTGTTTTCACCACATTGTACATGAACACCTTCTGCAGGAGTCATATCAGGATTTTTAATGGAAACCTATCAGACAAAAACTACAATTAATGTCACTATAAAGGGGATTCACAGCACATGCATTTTTTCCATTTTATGCAACTAGTAGATATTGAAAGTATTTATTTTTTTATATCCCCTTTGTCATTTTCACAAAAGAAAAACTTCAAAAAATTTTAGAAACTGCATGTGTGATTCAAGCCTTAAAGAAGACCTTCTAGTATGTTGTTTTTTTTTTATTTAAACGGAGTACCTTCTCCACTTGGCACTGATTCTGGAGCAGGTTATCATTTACTTCTGTTGTAAAGTTATGACCCTGGTCATAAAGATGCAATTTGTCCCTTCAACAACCCTGGCATATGCCATAGAACGTCCTTGTGGGTTTAGCCGTGTTTTGATTAGTCAGCATCAGTGGCGAGAAAGTTAAGTCCTGTGGTATACGCCAAGTTTGTTGTAGGGACAAATTCCATCTTTATGATCTTTATATACTCCTCACACTAAAGGCTGCTTTACACGCAGCGACATCGCTAGCGATAGCACCCGCCCCCATCGTTTGTGCATCATGGGCAAATCACTGCCCGTGGAGAACAATATCGCCGCTATGCGTCACACATACTTACCTTCCTAACGATGTCGCTCTGGCTGCCCAACAACCTCTTTAAGGGGGCGGTTCGTTCGGCGTCACAGCAACGTCACTCGGCCACCAATAGAAGCGGAGGGGCGCATGAATGTCACTCCCACCTCGTTGCCGGAGGACGCAGGAACGCTGTTGTTCGTCATTCCCAGGGTGTCACACGTAGTGATGTGTGCTGTCTCAGGAACGACGAACAACCTGTGTCCAGCACGAGCAACAATATTTTGAACATGAACGACGTGTCAACGATCCACGATTTGGTGAGTATTTCTGATCATTAGTGATCGCTCGTAAGTGTAACACGCAATGACGTCGCTAACGAGGCCGGATGTGCGTCACGAATTCCGTGACCCCAGCGACATCTCGTTAGCGATGTCGTTGCGTGTAAAGCAGCCTTTAGGATTTTAAGTAAGATTAAATCTAGTAAGACATACATGGACTCCAAACTATTTTTCAATATAAGTGTCTACTATGTAAATTGATGATTGAGCTTGCTAAGGCGTCATTCTCTACATGTTTTTCATCTCGTTGAAAGTTCACTTTTTTAAGATTGGAATAAATATGTACATTAAAACAATATTCAACACAGTGGTATATCCCAGGGGTCTCAAACTAAAATGTGGTCCAGGGTAACTTAGAAAAATCCCATTAGGGTACGGATCGTAATGTTACATTTTGGCTGAGGCTACACCGCAACTTTGGCACAACGCCTGAAATATATATTTGTTCCATTAATATCTAATTAGCCATCAGTCAAAATATAACTTGATAGGCCAGCACTGTGTCACCCATTAACTATAAAAAGCCACTTTCCAATGGACAATAAAAATATAAAGTAAAGGGGTTGACCACCTTTGGACACAATTTATTTTTGCTTAAATGCATGTAGTTTGAGTAAAATAAAAATATTTTGTGATTTGGTTTAATTATAAGTTTTGCACAATTTGGCTTTTACAGGGTCTTTGTTTCCTGGCACATAATATGTAGTCTGTGTCATAAAGCAGCAGAGAGGTCACAAAAAAGGCTAATAAAAAAGGGACAAACTTGCCTGTTAGGGTATTTGCATTCTGACATTTTAAGACGTTTTTGGAGTAGAATCTGAGTGGGAACTCTTCAAATCCTCATCGAAACTACAGAAAAACTTGGAGTTTCTGCTTAGTTTCTGCTTCAAAACACAATACAAAGCCTCAATGTGAATACACCTTTGCACTGTCAGAATGAGCTCACTGAGGAATTCTCAGGTAAAGAGATCGGTCACTTCCTCTCGTTAGTGCAGATTTCCTCACAAACTGACCAGCACTTCTGTCCATAATATAGCAGCTGGTGGAGGAGCATGTGACCAGGCCTGTCTATCAGCCTCCTTCAATAGAGAAGTAGTTTTCCCATGTTCTACAAAACATGGCGGTATGGGCTTTACAATTGGAGGAGACTGATGAGGTCTGGTCGCATGCTCCTCCGCAAGCAGCCATTTTATGGACAGAAGTGCTGGTCAGTTTGTGAGGAAAGCTTCATTAACAAGAAGTGTACACCACCTTTAACTGAGAGTCCCTCAGGGATTTCCTTCTCACAGCCTAACTGGAGCATTTGTAACAATTTAATCTATCTTTTCCTGACCTCCGCTCAGCCGATTTTTGGCAATAGACTATTGTAACACCCCGGGGTCGAGGGGTTTTCACCCAACATATCGCCGGTTTCGTGACCCCGAGACGTACAGAAGGGAGGGAAGGCGGTGTACGGGAGGAAGGATGGAGGATGGGGGTGGTAGTGACGGTGAGGAAAGTCTTTTTAGATTGTGACGCCACCTGTGGTACATAGCCAGGGATGGACCGCCGCTGCGGGTGCTGCTCTCCGGGGCTGATGGTAATGGTCGTAGCTGAGATGGTGTCACTCCCCACAGGCAGAGTGGGGTTACCCCGGGGAGGATGATGGAGGATGGACAGGGGTGGTTTTAGTCCCTGTTGGCGCCGCAGCACTCGGCAATGGCGCCGGCAAATGAGAGGCAGAGGCAGGGGCTGTGGTTCCAAGTCTTTTACTCACAGATAGTTCAGGCTCTGCCCCAGAGTACCGACCTCTGCCACGATGGGCTCCAGCCGATCCCAGATAGTCGGCGGTCACCGCCGGTGCCCGTGAAAATCTTTCTAGTGAAGTGTCCCTCGGTTGCTATCCGAAACCCAGGCTGAGCCTCCAGCTCCAAGCCATGGGCCCAAGTAGAGAGAGGAACGCTCAACTCCCGTTGTCTGTGCAAGATGTTATCCCAAGCTGTGCCCAGGAAAGTCTGCTCTGGTGTGATGGTTGCGCCTACTTCTTACCCCATGTGGTGCCCATCCCCAGTGGTTGTCCTAGCGACTGGGGAAGTCCCATGCTTCGTGATGGCTAACTACCCTGTCTGCACTAGTCCAACCCCCTGTGAGAAAGCACCTTACTGTTGTATGTGTGTGTTTTGTGAAGGCACCGGCAATTAACCCCCTCCTAACCCAGTATGGATATTACCCCTTAAAAGTGGTGTAATACCCTGTGGCGCCTGAAGCCCAGGGGTGCCACACTATATTAAAGGTTAATGTTTAAGGAAACAAAAACCTGTAGAAGCCAAACGGTGCAAAATGTGTAATGAATCCCAATTGCAAACATTATTTTTAGACCAAAATACATGCATTTAGGTAAAAAAAAAATGAATACCCTCGCTCACATCCAATTCATTAGAGATAGGCTGGAGTCACACATGCATGTGACTACCACGCGGATCCCAAATCATTGTCCAGGCTAGCTGGCGGCTCTGCTGATGGGAGCGGTTCAGCTTTATGTATTCCTTTGCAGCTGACGCACTCCTGTCAGGAGAGCGGCTAGTCGTTCTGGGCAATGCAATAAGATTCTCGCTTGAGTCACACGCAAGTGTGACTCCAGCCTTACATGATCTCTCTCCCATCTGCTCTCAAATCATTAAAATTACATGTCCTCTCCCCTCACAATTCATTATAATTCCATGTTGTCTCTCCCAACCGCAATTCATTATAGTTACGTGTTCTCTCCCAACCCTCCCTTTATTTATTCCAATTCCATGTCCTTAATACTCTCTCCCCCCAAATTCATTGATGCTATATGTCTTCTGATACACCCCACTGACATTATGTTCTCTCCCACTGTTAAAAAAAATTTAATTGCTTACCTGTCTAAATGCTCCCCTGCAGTTCCTCTGTCTTTCACTTCTGATCAGGTACCTGCTAGGTGACGCAGGTGGACATTAATGTCATAGAATTAGCACTGGGCGTGAAGCTGACAATGGCTTCCTATAGCTGTACTGTGAACTACTATTGCTGATGGCGGAGCTGCAGGATGGCTCTCTGTCCAGTAATGCATGCTGCTAATGGTGGTGAAAAACACTATAATGAGGGCAATCTGGTTATGGCTCTCCTCCTCGAGCCTTGGGTCTTAGTACCTATTACCCCAGTCATTATAATTTGGTTCTAGCCATGGGTCATTGGAAAATTCTGCAGGTTGCATGTTTGAGACCCCTAGTATATCAGGTTGCGACTGACTACACCAATGAAAATATTGTTTTTAAATCCTGCTACATTCTCCTTTCAGCTCTGGTCATTTTAAGATCTAGATCTCTGTTCAACCAACCTTGTAATATAATTTATCAGAGAAATCTGGTTCTTTCTCCACCAGGTATGATCAGTTATTCTAAAAATTCTCACATTATGGGTAAAAATCTGTATTCGTTGAAGACAGATTGTTAAATTACTAAGTTAGAAAATAAAAAAATTGTTTAAAAGAACTGAGAGTCCTCAGTGGATGGTATTTTTAATCTGAGGACTCTCAGTTCTTTTAAACAATTTTTTTTATCTCTACTGGCTAACACGGTACAAAGATAAATTTTACCTGTATTAAGATAGAAGATGGCAGTTACTACAAATCCGATTCTATGTAGACAGAAGGAAGAGGGAGGAGATGGAGGATTATTATTGTTATTTATTATTATAGCACCATTTATTCTGTGGCGCTTTCATTGTGAAAAGGGGTATACATAGACAAGTATAATAATCTTGTAACATAGAGCTTTATCATCACCAATTGTCATCTCCAATCTTGGTAATGTAACAGTCTTCAATGAATACAGATTTTACACATAAATTGCGAATTTTGAGAAAGAAAGATCAGTCCTGGCAGAGAAAGCAGTTGATTTCTCTAATAACATATATTACAAAGTTGCTTGTTTTCACATGTTCTATTGATTTATAAAATTAAAATTTAAATGTTAGTTACACTTTAATCACTAGTTGACAAACAACCTACGTGTCTGAATCATCTAATGCATAAGGTTGAATTAAAGCTCATTTATATATTGTGATTTTCTTCAAAATCACCCATATCAGTCTATTGATCTGTGAAAAAATGAACAGCACAAGGATGCCATCCAAGTGCAATCTATGTGTTGTCTGTTTTTAAAGAGGACCTGTCACTTGCTCAAAAAAAATTAGCAAAATACCTTGTAAAAATGACTGATCTCACCTGATATTGTCGCTTTGTTTCCATTTTGAGATAATATATATATATTTGCAGTATGTGAAATCTCTTCTTGCCAGACCAATTGGACATTTCTTCAGAGACTTCTTTGGGGGCTTGGTGCATGTGCTTTCACCCCTCTCTCCAAATCGCAGCTAAGAGGCCTAGCAGTCTGACTCTTCTATGGAGGCGTGCACTTTCATTTGTCCCTCCCAAATGCTGTCAATCACTGCTAAAATGCTGCCAAACTGTGATTGACATCATCTGAAAAATAGGGGTGAGAGCAACATTCCCCCCAAAAATTCTGAGCCTGTTAGACGTCTGAGTTGTGATCAGCAGCATCTGGAAGGAAGCGATGAAAACACCAGAAAAGACTCTAAAAAAAACCCAAGTTGGCCTGGAAGCAAGAATTTCAGATAATGCGCTCCAAAAGCAACAAATGTAAATTTGTCTGCAATGGAGCAACATATTGCAAAAATAAAAAAAAGTGTCAGAATTAGAGAAGTTCTGGGATTTTTACAAGATATTTAACTCATTTTTTTGAGTGACAGTCCTCTTTAACATTGTAAATGAATAGGAGAAGTTTTGCAATTTTTTTTGGCACATGAGAAAATCGCTGATGGTTACATCTAACTTACTGACCAAACACTTACATAAATGGTATTGAAAACACTGAAAAAAAATCATTCACATTTTCTCATACAAGTGAAAAAGATGACGTCTGAATGAGGCCTAAGAATGAGCAAAATCTATGTATAATTTTTTAATATTTCCTTCATTAACAATTCTTACTGTTATTCGAAATGGAAGACCAGGTACAAAATACGTTGGAGTCCTAGTAAATGCAATGGTATATGGTGAGGACACAATCTTGATGTTGGTTTTGTGTGCTGCAACATAATCGCCATCTGGTATGAGAAAATCGATATCGTTCTTTATTAATTTATTTACTTACAAATTTAAAAAAACAAAACAAAAAAACAGACAATGTATAGCAATAGTAGCAATGTATAGTAAAATGTTATATCTGGTCCAGAGTGTTGGGTCTCTGTAATCAATATTCCATTCATGTAACCAGTTTTTGCCTTCCTAACCTGGACAAACACACTGGAGATCAAAATTAGAGAACATTGTATGATCACTTACTTTTTTCAGAAATAATGGAATCTACATTGATTAACCTATCAAGGTTTTTTTTGCAAGGGGTACACCATGCCATTAGAGAACCGCAATGACTGTACTACAGAGAAAGAATATAAGTAAATTTTCTGAAGGTAAAAACAGTCACCAATCAGTATGACGTGTATAGGCCTTTGCTTTAAATGACTTGAGCACATCTGAGGCCACAGTCTCTCACACTGCTCTGGTGTGATTTTGGTCCACTTTTCTTCCAGTCTCTTCCACAGTTCTTTAACTGTTGTGAGTTTCTTGGCCATAGGTTTGTCACCAAGGATTTTCCAGAGGTTTTCTATTGGGTTTAGGTCAGGACTCTGGGCCATTTCATTGTTTCAATGTTTTCTGTTTTCGAGGATCTGCTTTACCCGTTTTGATGTGTGTCAGGGGGCAATGTCCTGCATGAAAATTGCTGGCTGATTGAGTGATGAACGCAAGTAAGAAACCACGTGTTGTTGAAGAAGGTTCTGTTACACACTTGTATTCACTCTGCCATGTAGCTGTATATGAGATCAAACTCCTGTTGCAGAAAACATTCCCCAAACCATGACACTTCCTCCACCACCTTCCACTGACTTCTTAACACAATTTTGGTTCAGTCTTTCCCCTGTTTTTCGACGAACATAATGTTTCCCATCAGACCCAAATAAATTAAAATTGTTTTCATAACTAAAATGAACTGTGGACCACTTCTCCTCTGTCCACAAAACATGCTCCTCACTAAAGGTGAGTTTAGCCTTTTGATTATTTCTGCTAATGAGAGGTTTGGTCACTGCAGAGTGGGCTTTCAGTCCAATGCTCTTAAACATCGTGGCACTGTATGACGAGACAGATCCTTACCCTGTTCAGTGACAAACTGGCAAGCAATTCTAGATGCAGTGTTGAAATGATTACGAATGGATATCCTCTGCATTATTCTGTCCTATTTTGCATTTGTCTTTTGAGGGCGACCAGCCTTCTTGGGACACTTGAAAGTGTTTGTGATGTTGTAAAGACGCAATATTCTCATAATCACAGACTTGGAACAACTAAAATCTCTTGCTATGACTGATAGGGTCACCTCCTTTGGCCTTCAACTGGACAACTTGCTGCCGGAGGGTTTCAGTTACCTTGGAATGGCACACCATTTTTGCAAAGTCAATGCAAACTGGAAAGTTAGGCTGCCAATTAAATAGGGTTTGTCAGATAATTAAGGAAATTAACACCAGGTGCCAGATTAACACCAATAATTTGTAGGTCTCTGAAAATGTTCTCTAATTTTGATCAGTGTTCTTTTACATTTATCTAATTTACATTTTTATTATGTGCTTTACAATAAATTCAAATTTATGAAATAAGCTTAAAATACTGCAAGTTTACTTATGTTAGGATATAATCACATAGGACTACACAATGTCCTTAACAATTAGGAAATTGTGTGTTGTTCTCTAATTTTGATCTCCAGTGTATAATCAAATCTGTCGTGTCATGTGGTAAAAACTATGGAATGTTTCTACATGCCTGTAGCTTAGTTATTCTCAGATTTTATTTTCATACAATGTACTTTATGTTCATGGAAAGTTAGGTCAGTATGATGTAGCATTAGGTTCTGAAAATACATGAAATTTGATAAAACCACAATTAGAAAATGTTTTAACCCTTCATTTGCTTCGCAGGAAGTAACAATATACTATTCCACAAAGATGTTAGTTAAGCCCAAAATTTTTCATTGTCACAAGGGTAACAGGAAAAATGGCACAACACATTGTTTGGTCCATATTCTCCTGATTACATTGATACCACATATGAGGTTGGAAACTACTGCTTTGGCACATGTCAGAGTTCAGGAGGAAAGAAACCATATGTTCTTTTGAAGCACAATGTTAGAGAGAATAGATAGCAGATGCCATGTCACTTTTGAAAAGCCCAGGTGATAAATCAGCAGAAATCTACACAAGTGACCTTATTTTACTAACTGCACCCCTCTAGTAATTAATCTAAGTGTTTAGTGATTATTTTGATCCCACAGGTGATTAAATAAAACTTGTAACACTGGGATGCGAAAATGTAATTTTTTTTCCATAAAAATATAGCTTTAGCTCAAAATTTTCACAAGGGTAATAGGAGAAAATGGACCCAGATTTTTTATGCAAATTTTCCTAAATACACTGACACATCACATGTGGTCAGAAACTACTGTTTGGGTTTTCAAAAGGACTCAGAAATGTCTGAAACCAAATACTCAATATGTGCACATAGCCTAATCTGGCAATCAGGTCACCAGAGTTCATACTAGGGATTCCCTGCTGCCCTTAGTGAAAGTTGAACCCCCTGCTCTTAGTGAAAGTAGAACCCATTACTGGATTGCTGTGCAGCCAAGTACCGTAATCCGGCAGTGGCAATATTCACTAAGCCCCCATGTGACCTCCAGTGACCTCACTGCTGGATTGTCAAATTACGGGACTTAGTGACACAGCAGTCCGGCAATCCGGTAGTCAACTCACCGGAGTTCCCACCTGGGGCTGCCCGCTGACCTCAATGAAAATGGAACCAGTTGCTCTCAGTGAAAGTGGAACCTGCTGCTGGATTGCCAGGCTATCGGATTGTGGGAAACGGCCGCATGGCAATCCTGTAGTTGGTTCAACTTTCACTGAGGGCAGCAGGGTTCCCTGAGTGACACCTACAGTGCTGTGCCACCATGTCCTGCCATATGGTAGTCCAGAAATCCGGAGGTCACAATTGGTACTGTGGGAACCCCGCTGTGACCTCCACTGACGTCACTGCACTTCTCACAAGTTTGGTCCCCCTCTGCCCTCAGTGTGTCCGAGGAGCTGCAGTGATTGGTTGTGATTTCGATCACTACAGACTCTGGATGTAGCAAAGCCGGTTTCGTCATGGGAAACCGCGTGGATTATGTTGAATCTGCTGGGGTATTTTGAGTTTTTTAAATTGGTAAAACAGGGTGTTTTTTTTTTATTTAAAATAAAGAATTTTTGGGTATTTGTGTTTGCTTCTTTTTTTTTCTTCCCCTATTACTAACCTCGAGCTAGATGACTGCTGTGATATTTTTGACAAATCACTGCAGTCATTAATCCCTTATATTACCCTGATTGCCACCACTCCAGGGCTATCGGGCTGAGTCGGGTAACGCACCGGAATTGTTGCAGCTATTGGATGCGCAATTGTACGGCGGCTGTGTGCTGCTATTTTTAGGCTGGACAAAGTCCAATAACCATGGGCCTCCCCAGGCTGTGAATACCAGCTCCCAGTTGTCTGCTTTATCTTGGCTGGGTATCAAAATTGGGGGGACCACACACCATTTTTTAAAATTGTTTATATAAATAATTTTTAAAAAAGATGCATTGGGTCCCTCATATTTTGATACACAGCCAAGATAAAGCAGACAACTGGAGCGCACAGGTGAGGGCTGCAGCCTGTAGCCATCAACTTAATTTGTGCGGGATATCAATATATAGGGGACCCTACGTTTTTCAATTATCTATCTATTTTTATACTCCACCCATCATGGAAACCGGCAGAGAGGGTGGGCGGGGGAAGCAGTGCATATTGATTAGGTTAATGAGTGGACCAGGAAGTAGTGTGACAGGTAAACTCAGTAAATAAATTCTCCTGTTTTTGTGACCAGAAGTCTTTTTTTTTTCACTGCACCTCCCAATCACAGTAATGCCAGTAGTAAAGATGGGTACAGCATTACTGTGATTGGCAAGCAATCCCAGCATGTTTAATAGCTGAAAGTAGGCACCAAACATGCTGGGAGGAGTCTTGAATATCACAAAGCAAATACCAAAATACTCAACAAGTAACGGATATCGCAAATACCGTAATATTTGTGCAAGTAACGAATAGTGCTGAGTACTGTATTTTCCGGACTATAAGACGCACTTTTTCCCCCCAAATGTTGGGGGAAAGTGGGGGGTGCATATTATAGTCTGAATGTAGGATGCGAGCAATGAGGGTGCTGCGGTGGAGCGGGTCATAGGGGGGACGAGCAGGCTGCAGCAGCGCCTGCCATGACCACGTGGGCCCACTCATTTCATATGCACGCCCATCATCCCGCCCATCATCTCTCAGCGCTGAAGCCGGCGCTGACAGGTGGGCAGGATGATGGGCGGGGGATGCGCGCATACTAAACAGCCGGCCCGCGTGGTCACCCCTGGCAACTACAGCCTCGAATGATCATGTGCAACTGTATTCACTGTCCCCCGCGCATCATCATCAGCGCAGGGTGCAGTGAATCAGTATACTCACCAGCCACGATCCCTGCAGCATCACTCGTCCTCATCATGCTGGCCGCGGCTGTGTGTGGAGACTACCAGTGCGCACAGCGATGACGTCATCGCTGTGTGCACGTGTCCATACACAGCCACGGCCGGCAGATAGGAGGACAAACGATGCTGCAGGGATCGTGGCCGGCTCCACACAGGTCAGCGGCAGCTGCTGGCAGAGACGGAAGGAGGATCGATGCTGCGTGGAGCGAGGAAAGGTGAGTATAAAGGTTTATTTTTTGTATGCCTCAGGATGCGGCCATATGCCAGGATGGAAGTATATAGCAGGATGGGGGTATATGAGCAGGATGGGGTATATAGCAGAATGGGGCCATATGCCAGGATGGGGGTATTTAGCAGGATGGGGGTATATGAGCAGGATGGGGTATATAGCAGGATGCAGCCATATGCCAGGATGGGGTATATAGCAGGATGCAGCCATATGCCAGGATGGGGTATATAGCAGGATGGGGGCTATACCAGGATGAGGGACATTATATATATATATATATATATATTATATATATATATATATATATATAGATATATATATATAGATATACAAGGCAGGAGGATCATTACCAGGATGGGGTACCTTAGTAGATAATTTGGGGACATTACCCCCATAACAGTGTCAGAAGCAGATCCTCGCCCCATAACAGTGTGTCATGGCCACATTTTTTGCTTAAAATTTTATTTTCATATTGTCCTCCTTTAAAACCAGGGTGCGTCTTATGGTCCAGTGCGTCTTATAGTCTGAAAAATACGGTATATTCACTCATCATTATTGTTTACCCACAATTTGGTAAAGGTGCCAACAATTTTGTGTGGCCCATTTGGGGGTTTTTATGTGAAATGATGTCCAATCTGCCTTTTCTTTGTTGTTTTTTTTTGTTGTTGTTCCAATACACACAAAGCAAATAACGTGTATAACAAAATGTGTGATTGGGAAAAATAATTCATTTTCTGGACCAATTTCAAGGGTGCCAACACTTTCGGCAACGACTGTACTTATGGATTTCTGAAAAAACAAACCAGGAAGTATGAATCTAGATTATCTCTAGAGGTCTAGTGTAAAAAATACAAGATTTCTAAAAAGTTTTAACCCCTTGATGTCACAGACATTTTTGGCCTTTATGATATGATGTTTTTTATGCGGATGAGTTTTATTGTCAGTGGAATCATTTTGGTGTGCATGTAACTTATTACCAAACTTTATTAACTCCCTGTTGCTAGAAATATAGACAAAATAAGAATTCTGCTACAGATTTTTTTATGTACACTTTTTGCCATACTGCACAAATAAAGCGGTAACTTTATTTTATAGGTCAGTATGAATATGGGGATATCAAATTTATATTGTTTATGTTTTATTATTTTATACAATAAATTAATGAACACTTTGACAATCTGTTGTTTTTATTGGTACCATTTAGTGATACATGTAAGTTTTAATTACTTTTATTATACTTTTTGGGAGGCAAAAAAAAAAAAATGTGTTTGGGTTTTTTTCCATTTTTAAGCACCATTCAGATTTGGTATTGTCATGATGGTATTGACCCGCAGAATAAAGATAATATGTCAATTACACTGCATTGATATAGGTTAATGTAAGTTTTGTTTCTTCTGCATAAAAAATTACTCAATAAAATAAAAAAGAAAAGATCTTTTCTTTTTTCATCAACACACTCTAATACCAATAACTTTTTTATTTTCCTGTAGAAGTTATGTGTGAGTTTGTTTTTTTCACAGGACATATGAAACATTACCAAAAAATCAATAAATCTTAAATTGTTTCGTCTTTATTTAACAGTCTTTTTCAATACAGGGCCCCTTACAATATAATTGACAACAAATTAACCTTATTCTGCGGGTTCATACAATTACGGTGGTACCCAAAGCACACATACCTCTCTCTCTCTCTCTCTCTCTATATATATATATATATAT
Organism: Anomaloglossus baeobatrachus; assembly: GCF_048569485.1. NCBI lineage: Eukaryota > Metazoa > Chordata > Amphibia > Anura > Aromobatidae > Anomaloglossus > Anomaloglossus baeobatrachus. The sequence continues at coordinate 293,360,044 of NC_134353.1, forward strand.
ATATATATATATATATATATAAATTATACTAGCTGTACTACCCGGCTTCGCCCGGGTTAATAACTGTTGTTAACAAAATAGAATGTATTAACAAAAATATCTGTCAGTCTCCCCCTCTGTATATATCTCTCTGTCTCTCTCTCTCTTTGTCTGTCTGTCTGTCTCTTTCACTGTCTGTCTCTGACTGTCTCTGTCTCTTTCTCAGTCTGTCTCAATCTCTTTGCCTGTCTGTCTATCTCTTTCCCTTTGTCTATCTATCTCTGTCACTTTCTCTGTCTGTCTCTTTCCCTGTCTGTCTATTTCCCTCTCTTTCCCTGTCTCTTTCCCTCTCTTTCCCTGTCTGTCTCTTTCCCTCTGTCTGTCTCTTTACCTGTCTTTGTCTGTCTCTTACCCTGTGTCTCTTTCCCTCTCTTTCCCTGTCTGTCTCTTTCCCTCTGTCTGTTTCCCTGTGTCTGTCTCTGTCTCTTTGTCTGTGTCTGTCTCTTTACCTGTCTTTGTCTGTCTCTTACCCTGTGTCTCTTTCCCTCTCTTTCCCTGTCTGTCTCTTTCCCTGTTAGTCTGTCTCTTTGTCTGTCTCTTTGTGTCTGTCTCTTACCCTGTCTATGTCTGTTTCTTACCCTGTCTGTGTCTGCCTCTTTCCCAGTCTGTCTCTTTCCCTGGCTGCATTGTGACACGCCAACATTCCATATAAGGGCGTGGCTGCGCATTCTTCTGAAGTTCTGGCTGCACTGTGGCTCCCAGCTCCATTCGCTTTAATGCAGGCAGGTTTTTTTGCGAATAACTGTAAAGCGCGGGGTTAAAATTTCCCCTAGAAACATAGCCTATGATGCTCTCGGGGTCCAGACGTGTGAGTGTGCAAAATTTTGTGGCTGTAGCTGCGACGGTGCAGATGCCAATCCGGGACATACACACACACACATACATACATACACACATTCAGCTTTATATGTTAGATATATATATATATATATATATATATATATATTTACAGTGGAGAAAAAAAAGTATTTAGTCAGTCACCAATTGTGCACGTTCTCCGACTTAAAAAGATGAGAGAGGCCTGTAGGTAACATCATAGGTAGACCATAACTATGAGAGACAAAATGAGAAAACGAATCCAGAAAATCACCTTGTCTGATTTGGCAACATTTTTTTGCAAATTATGGTGGAAAATAAGTATTTAGTCATCTAAAACAGGCAAGATTTCTGGCCCTCACAGACCTGTAACTTCATCTTTAAGAGAGTCCTCTGTCTTCCACTCATTACCTGTAGTAATGGCACCTGTTTGAACTTGTTATCAGTATAAAAGGCACCTGTCCACAACCTCAAACAGTCACACTCCAAATTTCACTATGGTGAAGACCAAAGAGCTGTCAAAGGACATCAGAAACAAAATTGTAGTCCTGCACCAGGCTGGGAAGACAGAATCTGCAATAGGCAAGCAGCTTGATGTGATATATATGGGCACTTTTTTCTTGGGCACATGCACAGAGCCCCATTATATTCTATGGGGTAATTGTACTAATTAAATGGCACAAAGGAAGCATTTTACTTTGTAAGGGGTACAGTAGTGGGTATTACTAAGAGGAGTACTGTTCCCCTGCTACACAGCAAGTTCAGTAAGGCCTTGTGTGCACACTGCATTTTTTTTTTCTGTTTTCCGCATCTAGCGGGTTAAGGTTTTGTCCCAAAACTGCATTCATTTTCTTCCCCAGCAGTCTATGAGATTTCATTTTTGCTGTGTGTACTTTGCAGTTTTTTTGGCTGCATATTTGTGGTGACCACAAAGATGCAGCATGTCAATTATTTTGGCGTTTTGTCCCTGCGTTTTGGAGGACTGGCAGATCAATCCCCCGCTGAATCGTGGTTGGCGGGGGATTAATCCCTGGTATCTGGCCAGATGCTGATACCCATATAAAGTCTATGGGGACTAGAATCAGGCGCAAAGGGGTAGGAGTAAGTGCTGCATACTTACCGAGTCACCGGGGCGGCTGTCACACTTCTCCTGCGGCCTCCCATTCTTCTACCCGGGCCGCTCATTAGGCTCATACAAATTCGCTGCTTCCCTCTCCCACTGGCGGCTGTGATTGGTTGCAGTCAGATGAGTCCCCAAATTTAGTGACAGCGTATCTGAGGCTTCCAATCAGACGCCGGTGGGCAGACGGATCTATATTGTACAGTAAAATAAATAAATAAAAAAAGTGGCGTAGGATCACCAATATTATGATACAGCATAGTTAAAGCAAAACAGCTGGGGGCTCGTATTCTCAGGCTGGGGATACCCATAGTTATTGGGTGTCCCCAAGCCTAAAAATATCAGTCAGCAATGAAAGTCCCAGAACTTTACCTGGCTCTTCCCGATTGCCCTGGTGCAGTGGCAATCGGGTAAGGAGGGAGTTAATGGCAGCCCACAGCAGCCATTAAGTCCTAGATTAGTGATGGCAGGTGTCTATGAGACACCCCCATCACTAATTTGTAAGTGAAAGTTAATAAACACAAACACCGAAAAAATCCTTTATTTGAAATGAAAGACAAAAAAGCACCCTCTTTCACCACTTTATTAACCCCCAAAACACCCCTGCAGGTCCAATGTAATCCACATGAGGTCCCACGACGCTTCTACTACTGCTACATCTGAAGCTCACAGTGAGCACCATAGAACATGTCTGCCCACTGTAAGCTCTATGCAGCAACTGAAGTGAGCCACATGATTGGCAGTGACATCACTTAGGTTAGCTGCGGCCACAGCTGGAGTCCTCCACCTGTGACTGGAAATCACCTGAGTGATGTCACTGCTGATCAGTTGGCTTACTTCAGTTGCTTCGTGGATCTCACAGCAGGCAGTCATGTTCTATGGTGCTTGCTGTGAGTTTCAGATGTAGCGTTTTTGCCACAGGTGTGTTTTTTGGTTACCACAAAGATGCAACGTGTGCACATAGCATAAGAGGAACAAATACTACAGCAGTGGCTGAGCATTGGGGTGACAACAGGTTGAAGAGTGTGTGCAGGTTTTGCATAGATGAGAACGGTAACGGAAATGTGAGAAGTCAAATGTGTCTTTGTTGTAAAATCTGCAGACAAGTTGTGGCTGGAAGAAGTTGTCATAGTGTTCTGGGCCAGATGGAAAAGGAAGGAAAAATGAACAAATCTCTTAGAAATAATGTCATCTGTAAATCATTATCTGTAACCGTATTGTAATCTATTGCATGTTTTGCAGGACTGGTAACGACCATGATATCATCACCGTATGGCAGTAATATTATTGTTGATCTTTGTACATAGATTTCTTTTCAGTAACATCATTGTCATTTTTTGAGGTTCCCTTATACTTACACTTAGGGGGCACCATCATAGTTGTAAACATAGATAGGGGCCTACTCAGATATTTCCCCCTCAACTCCCCCACCCGTTGTGCTGACCCTCTAGCTATGCCTTTAATCATGGGGTTTATCTGCTTTTGGTCATAGGCCCCTTGATAAGGTGAACAGACCTGCAGTGATATGTGAGTGAATCAGGCAGCAATTGTATAATTTTCATATAACACTACAAAAGATGAAATGAAAGGGCTGTCCAAGTACTGCATGGATGCAACAAGTTCTCAAGAGTGAAAACATTCTTTGTAATTACTCTATGCCCTAGCTAAGATATGAGGGGATTTTTTTTCATTTAAAATTGCAATTAATTACTTTAATATCAACAAAATAATCTAACAAAATATTATAATGAAAAATATATACCTGTTGAAAAGACGGTTACATTTGCATAGATGTAATGTCCAAGTAGCTCATTTTCATTACTGACAGCTTCCAAGAGTTGTGCCCTTCTAAATACTACACTACCTTCTCCGTTATTTATCTGCAAATAAAAGAAAGAATATTATTGTTTGTAATAATTTTTTCTGTAAATTTTGTGGAAAAAAAGAGTATTTTCCTGAATTTTATTATGATGGTCTTTCCCACAAAAAAATTTTAATGTTAAAGTTCAATTAAATCAATAGATTTTGTAATAATAATTTCCACAATTGGATGTATTTAAAAAATAATGTCCCTGTGCTGAGATAATCTTATATATGTGTCCTTGCTATGTACTGTGTAATGGCCGTACATTGACATGGTCTGATCATACCACATCTCCTGGACAAGGGAGGAAGTAAAGAAAAGTATACACACATTTCAACACATGATCGCAAATAATTCCTTCCTTTTAGGTAAAATATTTTTTAAAAACAGGCTGGGAAATGTTTTACCTCACAAAAAGAATCAGTTGTTGTCCCATTCTGTAATGTTGGTATACTCGTTTTGTAACCTCCCCTGCTCAGGAGCTGTGGTATGATCAGAACATGTCCCTGTATAGTTAGACACAGCCATTACACAGTACATAGCAGGGGCACATATATAAGATTATCTCAATACAGGAAAAAAAATGTAACATCCAGTTGTAGAAAGTATTATTATTTCAAGATGTATTACATAAAACTTTAAAATGAACTTTGTTCGTGGGAAAAACCTTTTAAGACCATGCTATGGTCACATCCTACACCAATGCACCTAATTTAGTCACACATATAAACTCGCAACATAAGCACAGTCAGCACATACATGTGCACATAGACATACATACTACAGTGTTGGCCAGAGTAATCACCATAAGTATAAACAATTACACTAATAACCAGCATTTATATATAACTGAGGAAGATGAGCTAATCTCATGCTGTGTGCCAAAATAATCCATTTAGGCACACAGTGGAATCCATCATCTATAGGTTCCCAAGTGCATAATTCTTTGGGATTCTCAGTGGCAAGGGCAGACATACCAATAGTGCAAAATGTGCAACCACATGGGGCCCCTAGAGGTAAGGGGGTCTTTTTTTGTACTTCAAGAGAGTGCATTATGATGAGCTATGGAACTGCAAAAGGCCCATAGACTTTTCTTGCTCATGGACCCTCTTTTATCTGTGTCCGCCCCTGCACAGTGTTATAATTAATTACTTACATAAAATTGCAAAAGCCACGGAGCTACATGTCACAATCTATCCTCTGTTAATGTAGTAACCAAAAACTATAAACTAATAGAAATTACAACCACAAACAAAATCGTACTTGTAGTATCAGTTGGGGTATTCTAAATTATTGTCCATACATGGTAATAAAACTCATATACAAGTGCATCTCAATAAATTAGAATATCATCAAAGAGTTAATTTATTTCAGTAATTCAATACAATAAGGGAAACACATACAGTGCCTACAAGTAGTATTCAACACCCTGCAGATTTAGCAGGTTTCATAAGATGCAAATAAGTTAGAGCCTGCAAACTTCAAACAAGAGCAGGATTTATTTTACAGATGCATAAATCTTACAAACCAACAAGTTATGTTGCTCAGTTAAATTTTAATAAATTTTCAACATAAAAGTGTGGGTCAATTATTATTCAACCCCTAGGTTTAATATTTTGTGGAATAACCCTTGTTTGCAATTACAGCTAATAATCGTCTTTTATAAGACCTGATCAGGCCGGCACAGGTCTCTGGAGTTATCTTGGCCCACTCCTCCATGCAGATCTTCTCCAAGTTATCTAGGTTCTTTGGGTGTCTCATGTGGACTTTAATCTTGAGCTCCTTCCACAAGTTTTCAATTGGGTTAAGGTCAGGAGACTGACTAGGCCACTGCAACACCTTGATTTTTTCCCTCTTGAACCAGGCCTTGGTTTTCTTGGCTGTGTGCTTTGGGTCGTTGTCTTGTTGGAAGATGAAATGACGACCCATCTTAAGATTCTTGATGGAGGAGCGGAGGTTCTTGGCCAAAATCTCCAGGTAGGCCGTGCTATCCATCTTCCCATGGATGCGGACCAGATGGCCAGGCCCCTTGGCTGAGAAACAGCCCCACAGCATGATGCTGCCACCACCATGCTTGACTGTAGGGATGGTATTCTTGGGGTCGTATGCAGTGCCATCCAGTCTCCAAACGTCACGTGTGTGGTTGGCACCAAAGATCTCGATCTTGGTCTCATCAGACCAGAGAACCTTGAACCAGTCTATCTCAGAGTCCTCCAAGTGATCATGAGCAAACTGTAGACGAGCCTTGACATGACGCTTTGAAAGTAAAGGTACCTTACGGGCTCGTCTGGAACGGAGACCATTGCGGTGGAGTACGTTACTTATGGTATTGACTGAAACCAATGTCCCCACTGCCATGAGATCTTCCCGGAGCTCTTTCCTTGTTGTCCTTGGGTTAGCCTTGACTCTTCGGACAAGCCTAGCCTTGGCACGGGTGGAAACTTTCAAAAGCTGTCCAGGCCGTGGAAGGCTAACAGTAGTTCCATAAGCCTTCCACTTCCGGATGATGCTCCCAACAGTGGAGACAGGTAGGCCCAACTCCTTGAAAAGGGTTTTGTACCCCTTGCCAGCCTTGTGACCCTCCACGATCTTTTCTCTGATGGCCTTGGAATGCTCCTTTGTCTTTCCCATGTTGACCAAGTATGAGTGCTGTTCACAAGTTTGGGGAGGGTCTTAATTAGTCAGAAAAGGCTGGAAAAAGAGATAATTAATCCAAACATGTGAAGCTCATTGTTCTTTGTGCCTGAAATACTTCTTAATACTTTAGGGGAACCAAACAGAATTCTTGTGGTTTGAGGGATTGAATAATAAATGACCCTCTGAATAAACTTTTCACAATTTTAAAAAAAAAATAAAAAAATAAATAACATTCTTTTTTGCTGCAGTGCATTTCACACTTCCAGGCTGATCTACAGTCCAAATGTAACAATGCCAAGTTAATTCCGAATGTGTAAACCTGCTAAATCTGCATGGGGTTGAATACTACTTGTAGGCACTGTATATCATATAGAGTCATTACACAGAGAGTGATCTATATCACGTGTTCATTACTGTTAATGTTGATGATTATGGCTTACAGCCAATTAAAATCCAAAAGTCATTATCTCAGAAAATTAGAATAATTACCACATAGAATTGTTGGTGTGGAGGAGGTACAGTACAAGCAATGTGCTGTACTGGTTATCAATAAGAAAGTACAATACTGTATCCACAAATGTAAATGGATAGATATAGTAAATACTGTATTAAATATTTGAACAAAAGGCACATCTCCATCATTATTCACCAATCACAAAGGATAGCCACTCCATAATAGCATGAGGAAACCAAAGAGACCAGGAGCTTTTTAACAGGCAAAGTACAAAAGTTTAGAGAGGGATAGATGTGATCCATCTGGGAATAAGAGGTGGTAATGTTAAAAAACTTCTGGCACAGAAAGAAATGAGATGGATCATTAGGTTGGATACTGTTGCCCCATTGGGGCTTAATGAAGCAGCAAATTTTGCGCCCTTCTTATAATAATTCTGTGAGGTTCTTTTCCTTCCCCTCTATTCCTATGACTTGTTTTTTAAGATATATGCCCCTGCCAGTTTTTAAATTTGGATTTTAAACCTTTGTTTTTTGTGCTACACGTTTTCTAAAACCTGTATTCTTAACCCCAATTCATAGGATCCATAACGTGACTCAGATATGGAGGAGTGATGAGAGGGAAAGGAGGAGAAAATGTGAGAAAAAAGAGAGAAAGCAATACGGGAACATTGATATATTTGACTACTATCAACAGATAAAGTTCTAATACCCTGGAGGAGAGCCAGAAATTGGTTTATGCTTCTCATTTATTATAACAAATGTTCCTCTTTTTATCCTTTATGATGTACTCCCGTGTTTTATAAAAATCTAATGTTCTCACTTTTCCATATTGTGGTTACGGTACTTGTCCCTGCTGCACCTGTCACTTTTATATAGGTAGAACTATCTGCAGAATTAGTGGTATATCCCTTGCACGTCGGTCTTCAGAACATTTCTCTATGTTCAGAAAGGTCGCTGTGCGCATGCCCGTCACAGCTACGATTCGTCCCTCTGACTCGTCCGGCGCATCTATGATGAGAGCTGTGACGCATAGCGTCCTTGGTTACCTGGATTTCCGGGTACCTTCTCTCTGTGCATTGCCGAGCGGAGCGGAAGTGGACGTTCCGTTTGCGATGCGCATGCGCCGCATTAGCGATCTTTCTTGATTGATGTATGGGATAACCAATTGGACTATTCTTTACTATATTTAAGATCCGGTTTTGGGGTTGTGAATTAAACCCGCCCTGAGGAAGCTGAGATGTGCGACGCGAAACGCGCGTTGGTTGGGTCTGTTTGAACTGTGGGACGCAGGTGTGACGCTCTGTAATAATGGGTAAGTTGATGGCTTAAGACTCTGGATATACTCTTTGCATCCTTGCTCATTTAGAGCTTGTCTGGCCAAAAAAAACCTATGTCTATGATAGGCTTATGAGCGTACCCCTCTGTCCCACTTTTCATGGGTGTTTTTCCCCCTTCACAGCACAATTTTAATCTGTATGTCCTTTCATCTTGCAGTGATACTGTGTGATTATTGTTAAATTAAATAAACTTTTGTACTTTGCCTGTTAAAAAGCTCCTGGTCTCTTTGGTTTCCTCATAGTATATACTGTACTGTACAATGGTATACTGTATACAGTACATACATACAGAAAGTTACCTCCAGAGCGGGTCAGAGTGTGGTGAAAGGACGGAACCAGAAGTGTGTATGGTGGGAATTTGTTCTTATTGCAAATCATTGCTCTTAAACCAAGTTACAAAGTTGTAAAAAGCTTTGCTTGTCTTGAAAAACGCTCTCAAACCAAGATACTCTTAATCCAAGGTTCCACTGTACTTCAAAATGTCAATACATTGTATACAGTCTCATGAAACAGAAGTGATGGACAAAAGAAGTTATGCGTGCAAACTAAGGCTTTGTTCACACTGCATTTCTAGCACTTCAGCTAAATTGTGTGTAAATTGTTAAAGTGTAATTACCATTGGTGAGGGTCTCAGTATTCGGACCCTCCACCCCCACCTACCAGAAACTCTATGCAGAACCTATAATATTTTACATTTTTTATGAAATGATAGATACACTTTAAAAACAATTAATGGAATAATGATCATTCAGAATCCACGTTTTCATTAGACAGCGTAAAATCACCAATTTGAATGCTACTTGTCCTCTCTCCGACACTTTATCTTCATACTACATATTGTTTGTGTGTTTGATTGTTTTTTAAACGAATAACATTTTATACCTCCACTCTTTGCACAGATCCATGTATGGTCTTCAAAGTATCTTTATACAAAACAAATATGCCAACAGCATACCCATTTACAGTCTGACCAAATAGGTACCTAAATGAAGATAATAGATATCAGCATAATGTACAATATGTATTCTATAATTCCAAATAAGTAGTTATAGGATTCAATACTAAGAATTAACATTTTCTTACGTGGCCTTAATATTTACGACTAGTTCTTCATCCTTATAATAAAAAAACTTCTTATCTGTTTCCAGCTCAACATTGAAAGTTGGAAGCACTGTGACGAAAATACATAATAAGAAAAATAATTTTGTTAAAAAGGTGACAACAAATGTATATATAAAAAAATAAACAAATATTGCTTTTGATGATTTAGTGTGTCTATGTATTTCCATACAGAGACAGGAATAAAGGGCTTACAGATGTCCTGTAGTAACAAAGTATCAGACATGTTGAAATCCAATAGAATTTCTCCTATATATATAACATTGCTAGCCAAAATCAACAGAATCAGCTGACATTTACTAAATAGTTAATTGGGTTATCCACTACTGTAACAACCCATTCTCCTTCCCCATGTTTGGCTCAATTAAAATAAAAAAACTTATACTCACCTCCCATGTTGGCACCGTTCCAGCGGTTCCTGCTACAAAGCCCTGGATTAGTAATTGTCAGTGGTCTATGAGACCCCCCATTACTAATCGTGTAAGAAAAAAGAAAGAAAACACAAAACACAGAAAAATCCTTTATTTTAAAAAGAAAAAACAACCTCAATGTGCACACATAGCCTAATCCAGTAATTCGGCATTGAGATTAATGAGTTCACCTGAGGTGACAGCTGGAAGTTTCCACAATACCACAGCAGTGATCTCAGGTGAACTCACCTTAGGTGAACTCAATAAACTCACCTCAAGGGAACTCAATGAACTGATCTCAAGTGAACTCAATGAACTCATTTCAGGCAAACTCATTGAACTGGGTTTTGATAAAGCTGTGAAAATTGCATCACCTGGTCTTTTCTAATGATGATTGTGAACAAGCCACAACCCCAACAGTTTAACTAAGGTCTAAAAGCTTGATCAAAGTTATCTGAGCACACTAATCTCCAAGGGTGCCTAAACTGTAATTTTAAAAATGTAAAAGATGAGTATATATAAAATTTTGCTTAAAATACAAAGGAAATGTGTCATCTTTAACTATATGCCTTTACTGATTGTTTCACCTTCAAGTTGCTTAAATGTTCACAAGAACAGTAGTTTTGACCAGTCATGCCCAAACTTTTGCATGCCACTGTACATGCATGAAAATTAAATGTGTGACAGCAATGCTACATGCAGTAGGAATAAGCCAAGTGAATATTTTGAAATTCAAATTCAACCACTTTGCCAAATTTTCCTGAAAAATTCAATTTGCATTAAGAAATTTGCGCCAAATTTTTAATACTACAGAGCTTCTATATGACCAGAAAAGATTTGCACAAAACTTTGAGGTCTCCTAGGATTTTATTGACCTCCTTTTCAACTCTTTCACAGAACCAAAGCCTTACTAATACCCTAGTGTCTTCAACCTATCTGGTTTGGAGAAAACGAGAAGTAACCAATAGTACTCAACAGCCTATTTATCTGCACATTGCCGAATCATACTTTTTAGGCTATTTAAATCGTAAAATGGACCAAAAATTATGCATTCTTGTGGCTGATGCCTACATTGCTAGTATTTATACACAGGTGGTGCAAATGGGAGAAGCCGTGGCTTTTTCATTCAGAGTGGGGTGAAAAAGTATCCCTGTTTGGAGAGTATCAAGAACTTTGTTCTTTATATAGCTTTTTAACAAGCCGTCCAAAAAATATTTAAGGATCAAAAACAGGTGTGCTGGTTTAAAAGTGAAGAAATAAAAGCTTCTTAAATAAGAGTAAAAAAATGATCCTTTTTTTAGGATCCACAACAAGTTCGCTATTATCAAATTGACTCAAGCCATCCATATCTAACTTTTTTTTTTTGTTAGAAAGCATGGAAAGGCAAGGTATTTTCAAGTGAAGAAGCAATGGCTCATCGACAGGCTTTTTAAGAAAGGAACTCTATTTTCAGCGATAGTGAGCTTCCCAGAAGTATATTCAAGCACCATAAAACACATTGTGCATCCAGGAGATCTGTGACTGTTGTGATTGTGTGGCAACAGCATGAGAAGCCTCACAGTGGAAAAATATTACAATGCAGGCAAAGAGATGTTTGGCAGCGTAGAAGTAGCAATTAGAGATGAGTGAACCCAAGGTTCGGTGTTCCGTTTTTTGCTGAACACTTACTTTTAAAAACAAAAATAGGAGTTTGGGTGTTTTACTTATGAACTTCACTCATGTGAGCATCGCTGTGCGTAGGTACACTCGGTGCTCTGCCCACTATGAGACGCTTGCAGTGTTTGAACAGCTCGCACTACGGGTAACAACAGCGTAATCAAATGTAGTGTGCAACCACCCAAAAAATGAAAAAACCCTGCCCACCTGCATCCGGAAGTGATCTGCTTATGGTTGGCTGCATGTGGGTGGAGACCCGCACTGGCAATCAGTGACTTCCATTGTTGTTTGAGCCAAGTCCGAACCTGTGGAGGTACGGTTTGCTGCACGCATCGAACCGAACTTCCAAGGGTTCGTTCATCTCTAGTAGCAACAGCAGCCCCAGCATCAGCAGTATAGCACTATAAAACACAGTAACAAGCAGGAGCTGCATGCCTGACATGGCTGTGCACTGCTGCGGCAGTGGCAGAAGCCACATGGTACCGAATTATAATACAGCAGGCAAGGAGATGTCTGACAGTTTAATGCGGGCTTTACACGAAACGACCGATCATGCGATGCATCGTCGTTGTCACGGTTTTCGTGACGCACATCTGTCATCGTACACGATGTCGTCTCGTGTGACACCTCCTAGCGACGCAGTATTGCTCACAAATCATGAGTCGTGTACTCGTCGCTAGGTTTTATAAAATTGTTTTGCTCCGTGTGACACCCCGGGAACGATGAACACTGCTTACCTGCGTCCCGCGGCACCCGCGGCTATGTGGAAGGAAGTAGGTGGGCGGGATGTTTACATCCCGCTCATCCCTGCCCCTCCGCTTCTATTGGCCGACTGCCATGTGATGCCGAACGTCCCTCCCACTTCAAAAAGTAAGTAGGTGTGACGGGGGTTAAACGAGTTTGTGCGCCACTGGCAGCGATTTGCCCGTGATGCAAAAACAACGGGGGCGGGTACGATCGCTCGTGCTATCACACGATAGATCGACTCGTGTAAAGCAGGCATAAGTGGCAGCTCCAACAGCAACAGTGCTTCAGTATAGATCCCATGATGCCCAGTTGAACATGTGCCATTTGCACTGGCATCTGCAGAACAGTGTAGAACACAGTTAATAGACAGTCTGGCAGGTAGATGGTATAGCCAATTTAATCATTGGTTTCAGCTGAAGGTGAATGAAAATCAGCATTGATCTATTTTTGATTGTTTTTTCATATATTAGACTTTCCATGCTGTGGTGGATAACCTTGTCCGCTTGGGTGCTACAAAGCAATCAACAGAGCTGAGTACCCTGTCTGGTAGTAGACTGGAAATTAGACATGACATAGTAAACTGGACCAATTCTTGCCATGGGTCCAATCTGTTGACCCTGAAGTCTATTGGAATGAGGCTCAGGATATCTGCCAAACAAATGAATGGCTTGAGTGTCTCTGTTTGCTGAAGTGCTTCTGGTTGCTGTAATAGCAGATAAAATATCTAGTCCATCATGTCCAATATACTGCAGCTGTTGCTGCTGGTTTGACGGCTTGGTGTAGCCTTAATACTGACCCAGTTGGGGGAGCACTGTGTATATGTGTATATGGGGATTGCAAAGGGATCTGCTTGTTAGTCATGCAGGTGGCAGGCGTCCACTCAGTTTTTTTATATTCCCTTTTGGAAGTAAAAAAAATCCCTATTATGCTTTTATGGTGAGAGTCTAAAAACATGGTTATTCAATGTTCATGCTTTTGCTTTATGTTAATACATCATCACAGCAAACTCCTCCAGAATGGCTGAGAGTCCCATTGGTTCTTTTTCATCATCCAGCTGCAACAGTTGATTCTCATGAGCAGTGTCGTCAACATCATTTTCACTATGACTGTAAGCCTCATTCCATGTCTGTGCCAGATCTATGTCCCCCTCTATTTTCACCAGCTGCTGGTCCTTCTCTTCCTCCTTTAAATGCTGCAGCATGTAACATGGATCTTGAGGGTTCCTCACGGACAGTGGGCAAGAATGAATATGCAAACTGCTCTTTCCCAATCACCTCTTGCATACTGGTGAGTGTTTTTTTACATGATAAATATGGAGAGCATGGTAAACTCCATTCCAAGAGACCTGTTAAAGGCAAAGGAGGCCATACAGTATGTGATTTGTGTTTGTCACTACTACTGCAGAGATGGTTGATGCCATCAGTGCTGGAGGTGTTGCTTCTGCTAGCAGGTCTCACTTTTTTTCTGTGATATGTGTTTTTTTTTTATCGTGCTGTCACATCTATTGCCCTTGCTGCTTTGGTTTAATAAACATTTTTAACATAAGAATAACATTTAAAGGGGTGGTTCACCCAAATTTTTTATTTTCTAGATCGATATATTGAGAAACAATGTTTCTCTCAAATACCTTATGTTGGCAATAGTGCCTGTGAGAGGCGCTATTGCAGACCGTTGCTCCACGCTCCGTGACCCCCAGGCTCCGTGACCTCGGGGATCCGGTGACGTCATGTCAAGTTCCGGATCACATAACATCACCGCGGCTGGGCTCAAGTCTTTGTGACTCACTGGGCTGTGGGTGGTGTTTCACCGCTTGTCACAGCCCAGTGTGTCTCCTGCTTGCAGCGCTCTGCTGTGAGGGAGGAAGAAGCAGATGGGCTGTGAGGAGTGGTGAAACACCGCCCAGAGCCCATCACTCACGGACACTGCGGCCGGCCGCGGTGTCAGGAACTTGACGTGATGTCACCAGATCCCCGAGTTCATGGAGCCCGGGGGTCACGGAGCGGGGAACAGCGTTACGCAGTAGCACCTCTCACAGGCACTATTGCCAAGATAAGTTATTTGAGAAAAACATTGTTTCTCAACATAATATAGATCTAGAAAATAAAAAATATGGGTGAACCACCCTTTTAATGTGTCTAAAACATTCTTACCACAGTAAACCCACCCAGGAAAAATATTAAATAAACCAGAAATGCTAGACAAAGTTCACATGACAGAAAAAAGGATAATTCAACAACAGCATTACTGTAATATCCCTTAAAAAAGCACTGCCATCAAAGTTTTTATCTTCATAATATATTGAAATCATCATAGAATACAGCCCTGTGTACTTACAAATTGCTCATTTTGCCTTTCTACTCAGTAAATTCTTCTCTTTTCTCAGCTCTTTGTAAAGACAGAAAGCCTCTTGTCCCTGCATGAGTAATTCCCTCTTCAACTCCTGACCGCACTGCTCCCCTCCTCCACTACCATTGATTTTTGCAGCGGCTCATAACTCATGAAGGGAAAATTGACTTCCTGGTTCTATATATAGCATAGAAAATTTCAGATAGTCAGCTTTTAATCACATGACGTCATAGACCTGATGGAAAACAAAAGAATTAACTGTGTAGAAAGGCAAAATGAGCAATTGTAAGTACATAGTATTGCTCTATCCCTGCTGTGTTACATTATAGTTACTAAATAGGTGTCATACATTATTCAGTTGTCTCTAAACTTTAAAACACGTGTAACTTTTAATGTTTTTCTATTTCTTTTTTTGAAGGGTAAATATAATGTTCTGTTTGCTGTGTATTTCAGGAATCACACTCAGTGCAGATCTTCAGGCTCTTTATTAGGTGGTGTTGTCAGCCATTACATCTCCCTCTGCTGCCTGCACTCTGTCTGCAGTACCAGCGAGTTCCCACTTGCTTGTGGTGCACACATACAAGAGACCCCTAGAAGCCCCTAGATGCCAACAACATATAACATATTGCTACATCCTTTCTCTTTTAACTGGAAGAACAATTTAACATAATAAACACAACAGTTATCTGACCAAGTAAGAGTTAATTACAATATATACAGTTAGATATAATCCTTGAGGTGCGCAGGCTTTCTGATCATTCTGCCCGCCCTAGTAACATAAGAAGAGTCACTGTCCACCTCTGGTAGTTCTTCTGATTCAGGTAATATGCCTTCTGATATTGCCTGTCTCTGGCTAGCATCCTCACCCTGATGGTCAGCAGGCACTGTTGATACTTGGCTTGTACATGCTGACTCATTGTCTTGGGTGTCAGGATACTGTTCAAAAGGTCATGAATCATCTTGTTCTTGTGTTTTCCTCAGATATCTCCGATTTCTCCTTAGGCTTCTTCCGTTTTCTGTTACAATTTCGTAGGACCGAGTTCCTAATTTCTGGACAACCTTTGCCTTTTGCCAGTGTTTGTCATACTTGCTGCTTGGCTGCAGCCGTATGTTATCATTCCTCTAGAGATCTGGCAGATCCTTTGCAGATTTATGGTAATAGAAAGCTTGCCTGTCTTGATTTTTCTTTAGTTGAGCTTTGACGTTTCCCACCAACTTTGGCTTTAACAGATGACTAGCGGTTGCTATGAGTGTCTTTGTACGCCTACTCATGAGCCTCTGTGCCGGACTGCTGTCTATGCCTTGGGTGGGTGTGTTTCTATGATCCAGTATAGACAGATATACATCAGTACCTACCTGTTTTGCTTTTTGCATGAGTCTTTTGGCCGTTTTTACTGACGACTCTGCTTTGCCATTACTCTGCAGATATCTTGGCGAAGAAATCTGGTGTTCAAATTCCCATCTCTTGCTTAAGGTTTTGAACTCTTCTGAAGTAAACTGAGCAGCATTGTCAGAGAATACGATATCCGGAATGCTATACCTGGCAAAATGGGCCTTGAGTTTTTTTAATCACTGTTCTTGCACTGGGGTCCTGTAACAAATCAACCTCCCAAAAGTTAGACAAATACAGTAGTCCACTGTAATCAGGTATTCTTTGTCATGCCATGTGAACATGTCTGTTCCAATTTTTGATTAAGGCCTCTGTGGAATTTCATGAGGTTGCAATGTCTCCTTTTGTTGCTTATCACTGCAGGATGCACATATTTCACATTGTGCTGTATAGTTTTTAATGTAGTCATTCATTCCTGGCCAATAAATAGATTCTCGTGCTCGCCATAGACATCCTTCCCTGCCTAAGTGAGAAGAGTGCAGTGTTTCCAGTATGTCTCTTCTGAGAGCTTCTGGTATAACAGCTCTGTCTCCTTTAAAGATGATTCCTTGCTGCACTAACAGTTCATCTCTTATGTGGAAGAATGGATAAAATCCCCTTGGTGCATGTTGCTTGTACTTTGGCCAGGCCTACAAGATGACAGTCTTTAATATCTGGAGAATTTTATCCTTTTCTGTGCAAGTCTGTATTTGCTTCAACTTGTCTTTTGACACTGCCAGGTAGTCACACATATTGATGGTTTCAATTTCATTCTCCTCATCATTTGTGACGAGTAGGTATGCTATGCTTAGAGTATTTGCAATCTGTAAGTCTCTTCCTGGACAGTAACAGATGTGAAAATCGTATTTCTGAAGTCGTAACAGCATACACTGTAATCTCTTTGGGGCATTTAGTTGTGGTTTCTTTGTAATGCTCTCCAACAGCTTGTGATCCGACTGCACCATTGCTCGTCAACCATAGATGTACTAGTGAAACTTCTCCATCCCAAATTCCATAGCCAGTAGCTCCTTCTCAATCTGAGCATATCCCTGCTCTGGTGTTGTTAGGGCTCTGCTTGCAAACACGATTGGCCGTTTGTTCTGCATTAGTGTGGCTCCAAGGCCTTTTTCTGAAGCATCACATTGTACCACTTCTTGATCTGGGTCGAAA
Organism: Anomaloglossus baeobatrachus; assembly: GCF_048569485.1. Classification (NCBI taxonomy): domain Eukaryota; kingdom Metazoa; phylum Chordata; class Amphibia; order Anura; family Aromobatidae; genus Anomaloglossus; species Anomaloglossus baeobatrachus. The sequence continues at coordinate 293,377,127 of NC_134353.1, forward strand.
TACTTTAGGGTTGCTGCATCTGCAATAGCCTTCTTTACTGACCGGAAAGCAGTTTCCTGGCTTTCTGTCCATTCCCAGAGCACATCTTTGTGGGTTAGCTGTCTCAGTGGCTCACATATCTGACAGATGCTTACAAAATTTGGAGAGATAATTTATCATGCCCAGAAATCGTTGTACTCCACACACATCAGTAGGGGGTGGCAAATCTTGAATTGTTCTCACCTTTTCTGGATCCACTTTTACACCATTTGAGGTCAGAAGATGTCCATTATATGCAACTTCTGTCATTTTTGGGGTTTGAACTTGTCCAAGTTCAGCTTTATTTGTTTTGCTCTACATCGGTCCAAAAATTGTATCATCTTCTGATCATGATGCTTGATTGCAGATTCCATGTCTTCACCTTCTCCTACTATGAGGATATCATCTGCTATTGTTTTTACTCCAGGAAGTCCTTCCAAAGCCTGCATCAATTTCTGCTGGAACATCTCCGGAGCAGGTTTTAGTCCGATGGGCATTCTCGGCCATTTATAGCGTCCAAATGGTGAAGAAAATGTTGTCAATAAACTTGATTCTTCAGTCACTTCCACATGCCAGAATCCATTTTGACATCACATTCAGAAAATATTTTAGCCTTTGATAGATCTGGGAGAACATCATTCAATGTTGGCATCAGGTAATGATTTCTTTTCAGCGCCTTGTTGAGTAGCTTCGGATCAATGCATATTCTTAACTTGCCTGATGGTTTCTGCACTATGACCAGACTGCTGATCCAATCTGTGCACTTCTGGACTGGTTCTATCATGCCTTTTCTCTGTAAATCTTGTAGCTCTACTTTCAGTGGTTGCATTAAAGCTACAGGCACTCTTTTTGGAGGTAATCTGGTAGGCTGCATGGTTTTATCAATTTCTAGCCTGTATTTACCTTCAAAACACCCATCACCTTCAAATAAATCAGCATACTACTTTTTATTTTTTGAAAGTCCAAATTGCGCTCTGCGTTTAGTTTGGGATTTTGTATATCCTGGGAAACTTCAACAGACATAATGATTTGAGACTGTACTTTTATTGCCTGCACTGTTTTTACTCCAAGTAATGGTACATGGTTCCCACCATGCAGCACGGTAAATTCAACTCTGTAACTTTTCCTGTTACATGGGTTCCGTATTTTGAGCTTACATGTCCTCATAGGTTTCAGAACACTTTTGTTGTACATCACCAGTACCTTGTCCGTTGGCTCAATGGAAACCTGCTTGTTCAGCAGACCACTTGGAATTACATTGCAGCTTGCTCCACAATCCAGCTGAAATCTAATGGGCTTCTCATCCAACAGGAAGGTTGCATAGAGCTGCTTGGCATCCTTGACTACTGGCTGCCTGATTACATTGACATTCTCTGTTGCAGGCTGCAGCTGTAGCCATGTAATGTCCTCTGCACTGTCAGTGTCTGGTGTCACAGTGTGGACCTGTCTATGCTGTTTGCCTGTTCCCAGCCGGCAGACAACTGAGAAATTATTCTTCTTGCCACATGACCTGCAGGTTTCGCCAATGCTGAACATTTGGTTTTGTCTCTCTCATGTCTTTTAACACTATATTTGCAGTGGATCGTGCTTATAGGGGAGCTTGGTCTTGTCTTTCCTTTCATAGATACTGCATGTACCTTATCATCATCATCATTATCACTGGTGCATGCCATTATCTTCAGGCTGTGTTTTGTCAGCTCAGCAGCCCTGCAGATTTGCATGCAACTCTCCAAGTTCAACTCTTCCTCTCTGAGTAATCTTTCTCTGAGGCAAATGTCTTTGATGCCACATACAATTCTGTCTCTTATGAGGCTATCTCTGATTTCCCCAAAGCCACATGTTGCAGCCAATGAGAAAACGATGACCAGGACGGCCGGACCTCATAATAGTAAAATGCATGTACCCCAAAACATAATAGAATGAGAACAGAGACACCAGGGGGCTATACCATGCTAGTACAAGAAAAGTAATCCAAACACTGTTTGAGAAAGTATGTCAATTTTATTGTACAAAAATTTATTTATAAAACAGTGTAAATATCACAGTAGAAGAGTGATTAATAGTTATAAAAACCAGTAAGAGAGGTGGAGAGGAGAAATTTCCCACAGAGAGGACGGGAGGCTGACCCCAACAATAGCCACAGGAGGCAAAATCATAAGGAAAACCACTAATGCAAATAGGGCAAGGAAAATAGGAGGTGATTAAATCCCTAGTGCATTGGTGGTAGTCAGTCAGAGTGAAAAAGCCTACCTGTATATTAGTAGAAAAGGGCTGAAGGGGAAAGCCTGCCGTCCAAGGTGTGGCACCGGTCCTGACACGTGTTTCAGTAACTGCTTCAGGAGACCGTTACATGTTGCAGCCAATGTCCTCAGCTCTGTCACATATCTGTCTACATTTTCACCATCCGCCTGCTGTCTTGTGAAAAACTTGTATCTCTCCACAGTCTCATTTCTCTTCAGGTCACAATGTTGATCAAATGCCTCCACAATGTCTGCTAGGACGAGGCGGTCTGTGTCTGGCAGTAAGGTCTGAGCTAGTTCTCTGACTTTTTCCCCAATTAAGTTAAAAAAAAAAAAAAGCTTTGCTTTATGTTTGACATCACTGGGGTCCACTGTCAGATCCACATACAGAGTAAACTCCTCTTTCCAGTGTCTCCATGCCCAGCTACCACCAAGTTCTGTTTGCAGTGTATCTCTGGAATCACACTCAGTGCAGATCTTCAGGCTCTTTATTAGGTGCTGTTGTCAACCATTACATCTCCCTCTGCTGCCTGCACTCTGTCTGCAGTACCAGCGAGTTCCCACTTGCTTGTGGTGCACACATACAAGTAGTGAGACGCCTAGAGGCCATACAACATATACATATTGCTACATAAAAATTCTGGAATATGGAGATCTTTTTTTTAGGACAAACAGCCTCAGGATTTAGTTTTATCTACAAAAATAGTACTGAGGAGTTTAATACTGCCCTCCCTGTTTGCAGTGTGTGAAGATCACACAGAGTGCTGAAACAGTTTCATCACTTCCCGATATATCAGTTGAATCTTTGCATTAGTATTCACACACAAACTGACACCTCAAATTTTATTTGCTTGAGCACTGAAAGTAGCCCACCTCAAGAAGATAACATTAGACCTCTTTCTATCGATATGTTGAATGAGCGGTGTGCTCTGACCTGCTATCCTCAACACTGTACAAGTATAAAGTGGTGCTCCTTGGCCAGGCTCCATTTTTTATACTGTCTGTGATAGGCACCCCCGGATCGGTTACGCTTGACCACTTGATGAAAAAGCTGAAGGGCATTATGGGCAAACCCTTCATGGCAGCAACTGATGACACTAGCCTGCTTTGAGTCTTCAGCAGTTTGTGAATCAATGCTGGCCATTTGTTTATTTTAAAGTCCACTGCAAATCAAATTGCAAATTGTTCAAATTTAAAATCCTGGGACCTACTAAGGGAATTTAAGGAAACTTGACTCAAAGTCAATCAACACCAGATTGATTTACTTCAAGTCGGTCATCTCATTCTTCTTTTCAGGACCAATCATATTACTAACCAATATAATAGATGCTCACCATATTCTTGCACTTCAAATTGTGTGGCATATTCTTTCTGTGGTGCATGTTTAAATTTTGCAATGATTTTCCATGTGCCAAAGCTGAAATTATAGTAGACCATAAAATAAACATAAATACAGTACATTGACCAAAAAGAATATGCAGTTTCCAGTCTGAGATAATTTACTTCAACAAAACACAAAGCTAACAGCTCAATACAATAAAAGATAGATATATATATATATATATATATATATATATATATATATACAGTGCCTAAAAGTAGTATTCAACCCCCTGCAGATTTAGCAGGTTTACACATTCGGAATTAACTTGGCATTGTGACATTTGGACTGTAGATCAGCCTGGAAGTGTGAAATGCACTGCAGCAAAAAAGAATGTTATTTCTTTTTTTTTTTTTTTAAATTGTGAAAAGTTTATTCAGAGGGTCATTTATTATTCAACCCCTCAAACCACAAGAATTCTGTTTGGTTCCCCTAAAGTATTAAGAAGTATTTCAGGCACAAAGAACAATGAGCTTCACATGTTTGGATTAATTATCTCTTTTTCCAGCCTTTTCTGACTAATTAAGACCCTCCCCAAACTTGTGAACAGCACTCATACTTGGTCAACATGTGAAAGACAAAGGAGCATTCCAAGGCCATCAGAGACAAGATCGTGGAGGGTCACAAGGCTGGCAAGGGGTACAAAACCCTTTCCAAGGAGTTGGGCCTACCTGTCTCCACTGTTGGGAGCATCATCCGGAAGTGGAAGGCTTATGGAACTACTGTTAGCCTTCCACGGCCTGGACAGCTTTTGAAAGTTTCCACCCGTGCCGAGGCCAGGTTTGTCCGAAGAGTCAAGGCTAACCCAAGGACAACAAGGAAAGAGCTCCGGGAAGATCTCATGGCAGTGGGGACATTGGTTTCAGTCAATACCATAAGTAACGTACTCCACCGCAATGGTCTCCGTTCCAGACGAGCCCGTAAGGTACCTTTACTTTCAAAGCGTCATGTCAAGGCTCGTCTACAGTTTGCTCATGATCACTTGGAGGACTCTGAGACAGACTGGTTCAAGGTTCTCTGGTCTGATGAGACCAAGATCGAGATCTTTGGTGCCAACCACACACGTGACGTTTGGAGACTGGATGGCACTGCATACGACCCCAAGAATACCATCCCTACAGTCAAGCATGGTGGTGGCAGCATCCTGCTGTGGGGCTGTTTCTCAGCCAAGGGGCCTGGCCATCTGGTCCGCATCCATGGGAAGATGGATAGCACGGCCTACCTGGATATTTTGGCCAAGAACCTCCGCTCCTCCATCAAGGATCTTAAGATGGGTCGTCATTTCATCTTCCAACAAGACAACGACCCAAAGCACACAGCCAAGAAAACCAAGGTCTGGTTCAAGAGGTGTTGCAGTGGCCTAGTCAGTCTCCTGACCTTAACCCAATTGAAAACTTGTGGAAGGAGCTCAAGATTAAAGTCCACATGAGACACCCAAAGAACCTAGATAACTTGGAGAAGATCTGCATGGAGGAGTGGGCCAAGATAACTCCAGAGACCTGTGCCGGCCTGATCAGGTCTTATAAAAGACGATTATTAGCTGTAATTGCAAACAAGGGTTATTCCACAAAATATTAAACCTAGGGGTTGAATAATAATTGACCCACACTTTTATGTTGAAAATGTATTAAAATTTAACTGAGCAACATAACTTGTTGGTTTGTAAGATTTATGCATCTGTTAATAAATCCTGCTCTTGTTTGAAGTTTGCAGGCTCTAACTTATTTGCATCTTATCAAACCTGCTAAACCTGCAGGGGGTTGAATACTACTTGTAGGCACTGTATATATATATATATATATATATATATATATATATATATATATACACAGTACAGCCCAAAAGTTTGGACACACCTTCTCATTCAAAGAGTTTTCTTTATTTTCATGACTCTAAAAATTGTAGATGCACATAGAAGGCATCAAAACTATGAATTAAAACATGTGGAATGAAATTCTTAAAAAAGTGTGAAACAACTGAAAATATGTCTTATATTCTAGGTTCTTCAGAGTAGCCACCTTTTGCTTTGATTACTACTTTGCACACTCTTGGCATTTTCTTGATGAGCTTCAAGGGGTAGTCACCGGAAATGGTCTTCCAACAGTCTTGAAGGAGTTCCCAGAGATGCTTAGCACTTGTTGACCCTTTTGCCTTCACTCTGCAGTCCAGCTCACCACAAACCATCTCGATTGGGTTCCGGTCTGGTGACTGTGGAGACCAGGTCATCTGGCGTAGCACCCCATCACTCTCCTTCTTAGTGAAATAGCCGTTACACAGCCTGGAGGTGTGTTTGGGGTAATTGTCCTGTTGAAAAATAAATGATGGTCCAACTAAACGTAAACCGGATGGAATAGCACACCGCTGCATGATGCTGTGGTAGGCATGCTGGTTCTGTATGCCTTCAATTTTGAATAAATCCCCAACAGTGTAACCAGCAAAGCACCCACACACAATCACACCTCCTCCTCCATGCTTCACAGTGGGAACCAGGCATGTAGAGTCATTCCGTTCACCTTTTCTACAAAGACACGGTGGTTGGATCCAAAGATCTCAAATTTGGACTCATCAGACAAAAGAACAGATTCCCACTGGTCTAATGTCCATTCCTTGTGTTCTTTAGCCCAAACAAGTCTCTTCTGCTTGTTACCTGTCCTTAGCAGTGGTTTCCTAGCAGCTATGTTACCATGAAGGCCTGCTGCACAAAGTCTCCTCTTAATAGGTGTTCTAGAGATGAGAAGGTGTGTCCAAACTTTTGATCTGCACTGTTATATATATATATATATATCGAGATGTATATATATATACACAGTTAGATTATACATCTATCTATACTGTATATACTGGAGATATATATACATATATATATATGTGTATATATATATATATATGTGTATATATATATATATATATATGTATATATATATATATATATGTGTATATATATATATATATATATATATATATATATATATATATATATATATGTGTATATGCATATATGTGTATATGTATGTATATATATATATATATATATATATATATATATATATATATATATATAGCCAGCATAGCCAGATCTAAAGGGACTATATATCTAAAGCGATATACACTACTGTGACTAACAGGGAATCTGTAAACATAGTTCACCATCAGAAATAAAGTTTTTCTCTTCATCTTAAATGAGTTGAATCCCTAGCAGAGAAACCAGTATCACTTGCGTGGGTTGCACTGGAGTCTGCATGTAAGGGATTCAATGCATTGCAATGTACTAGACCAGAAAAACGGCTAATTAAAGTTGAAGTCCCATAAATTGAAAAACGGAAATACAAGGTGACAAGGCATCCACAATCCATTCCAGCCATAATGGATGTTCTGCCTTCTGCATTTAATGTGTTTTTATTGTGCTTATTTGCTGTACATATATGTTTTCTTTATTAGGTTGTCTACAGTACTTTAGCTCCCTCTAGTGACCAAACTTTATCAGCACTAGTCTTGTTTTTCATACCTCTTTTCTCCTCTCCTTTGCGGTACATTTTCTTATGACTCACATACGGAGAACATTCTCCATCTTGTTCCGCTTGTGATCGAATCGCTGGTAAGGAAGTCTATGTTCTGCTGCCATCTCATGGGCTGTACGCTCTCTATGTTAGTTAGCTGCATTTACTAAGCAAGATTTAAGCTGTTTGTACATTTGTATGTATATTGTACAGGCATCTGTATATATGTTTCCCTGTTGTATTATACACGTGCTGATTTGTACATATCTTATTGTTCCTAGTTTCACCACATTTACTAATTCTCAATAAATACACAAACTTCAAGCAACAGTTTCCATATTGAGCTATGATGGATGAAAGTTTAGCTGCCTGTCAAACTTCACACACCTCAGGGCCCGTGTAGGGAGGACAAAACAATGGAGCTTCAAAAATTTAAACAGTGCCCCTTCCCTTCCAAGCTCTGCCATGCAGCCAAACAGTAGTTTTCCACCACATATGGGATATAGGTGTACTCAGGAAAAATTGCACAACAAATTGTACAGTCAATTTTTTCCTTTTACTCTTCTGAAAATTAAACATTTTTGGTTAAAAAACATTTTTGTAGGAAAAAATGTGTTTTTTCATTTTCACGGCTCAATGTTATTTGATCATCTGTGGGATCAAGATGCTCACCACACATCTAGTTAAATTCCTTGATGGGTATAATTTCCAAAAAGGAGTTACTTGTGGGGGAGCTCCCTTGTTTAGGCAAATTTGTGGCTCTGCAAACACAATATTTTTTTCCTTCCACATTGCTTTAGTTCCTGTTGTCGATAAACTTCTTGAATGTGGTTCTGAGCAATTTGAGGGGGTGCAGTTTTTCAAATGGAGTATTTTAGTCAAGTAGGCCCTTCAAAGTCAGTTCTGATGTGGTGCCTAAAAAAATTTGGTTTTATAAATATTGTTTGAAGAAAATTCAAATCGCTGATAAACTTTTCCCCTTTCTAACTTCCTAACCACAAAAATATAGTGTTTAAAAAATTATACTGATATAAAGTAGGCATGTGGTGAATGTTATATATTGTGTGATTATAACTATCTGGTTTAAGGTTATAAAAATTCCATTTGAAAATTGCAAAACTTTCACATTTTTGTCAAATTTTCAATATTTTTTTAAAGAAATGCAAATCATTTCAACCAAGATTTACCACTAACATGAAGTACAATGTGTGCCGCCCCGACAGCGGATCGCACCGCTCGGATCCGTGGGTGTGCTTGCTTGTGTCTTGAGGGTCTCCGGACCCGTGGGGCTAAGGGCCACACTGAAATGTGAAGGGGGATATTTACAGGGGAGTAGTAGTTCGTGACACCACCCGTGGTGTACGGTAATTAGGGAATAGCGCCGCTGCCGTTGGGAGTACCCGGGATGATGGAGTGGGGCAGCAAGGTTTCGTTGCCCTCCACGAGTAGGGGAAGGGCCCTGGACTCTGGATGGGATGATAAGGGGATGCCGTGCAGGGGTCACTCAGGTACTCACTCAGCAAATAAGCAGACTCTGACAACCGGGTAAACCAAGTCTCTGACTGTCGTTGTCTCTCAGAGGGGAGCTTGTCCGGGTCCCGTCCCCTGCAGCACTGCCTGGTGATCCGTGACCTGCCTCCTGGCACAAGGTGTAGATTCTCCATAGTGGCCCGGTAGCTTGAAACTTGCCGGGCCCTGCTCTCCACTGTGGATAAGTGATTTCAGTGGGCCACTTGTGTGGAAAGCCCTATCCCTCTCGTTGCGCTAGTGCCCTCGATCTCTGATCTGGTGGGAACAGTCCATAAAGATCCTATTCTCCGCAGGTTAATTGCCGGGTTGCCTGAAGCTTCTCCCCGACCTAGGGTCTGTGTACCCCACTGTGCCTTCGGTCCCAGACCAGTGATAGGACCAGGCTGCTGACCGTCCTCCTTGACAGGTCCAAGGCACCTAGCCTCAATCCCTTGTGACCAGGGGTCCGACTCCTCTAGGCCCAGACCGTATGCAACCTAGTCAGCTTTCCCTAGGAGCCACTACTCCCAGCTTTCTGATAGCTCCTCTCAGCTCAAGGGTCACCACTTCTCTGCTCTAACACCTTCCACCTCCGAGCGTGACCCCTAGGTGGGCGGCCCTATTCAGCTTAAGAAGACCACTGGTGTGCCTGGTGGGTGTGGTGCAGGGTGTATCTAGGATTTGATTTGCTGTCGGAAGCAGTACTGCAAGATGGGGACCCAGAACCATGAGGGATTTGAACACTGCACGGGGAGGGCAGTTTGTGCAGTACCCTGTGACGACCTGAGTAGTCCAGGGGTGTCACACAATGTGTCATAAAAAAACAATCACATAATCACTGGGATATGTTGAAGAGTTCCAGTGTTAGTACCTCATAAAGTTACCCTGGTCAATAAAATTAAAATTGTAAAATTTGGCCTAGTTAGGAAGATGAAAACAGGCTTGCCGACGAAAGGGTTAAATGTGTTGTCTCATCAGAGACAAACCTTTTATTAAATCAGTCATGGCCATGGCCATGGCCTTCACCTGATCACTGATCATATGGGCAAACTAGCTGTCCTCTACATCGGTCTCTAGGTTTTCGAGAAGATACTGGTAGGCCTGCATCCTTAGTCATGTTGCAAGGCGTTGGACGCTGATTTATAGGGTAGTCATCTCCAGTTGCTTTCTTTCATGAGAGCCTATTTGTATATCTTTTTACAATGTTTGTATATATGATGTACAGTATATTTACAGTAATATAACATTTCTTAATAGGAACCTGTCAGCTGATACATGTTGCTCAAACCGTGGGCAGCAGGTATCAGCCACTGGCTGTATACAGTCAGGTATATTTCATTCTGAAACGCTGTGGCATTTCAGAGAAAAACATACTTTAATAGCCACCGGGGACCAAGCCACACTGTGCACTAGTCGTACAGGCAGGTCACTGGTGGCTTATCCCCGAACGCTGACAGAGACTGACAGGTCAGAAACTGCCAGGCTCCCATCTATCCTTCCAGTCTACAGTGTTGCTTGATTCCTGGTGGCTAATAAACCTATGTTTTTCTCTAAAACGCCCAGCATTTCAGAGCGAAACATACCTGGTTGTGATCATACAGCCAATGACTGATTCATGCTGCCCACACTTTTGTCAGCATGAATAAGCGGAAAAGTTCCCTTTAAAAAAAAAAATAAATAAATAAATAGGATAACCTACGTAACTAGCTCTGGAATCGTTAAGGATAGTCCTGTTAATCCCTTCAAAATTTTCTTCTCCTCTTTATGAACAATTAATCCATTTGGGTTCTAAAAATAGGAGAAATGTGTATAAATACCCAGCATATACTACATTTTTTAGATAGAACAAACAGTACAACAATGAGTATAATTTACTAAATATTTCAGTATTCTGTGTTCTCAAAAGAAATGTATTAAAGGGGTTTTCCAATATACCGAAATTGATGACCAAACCTTAAGATGAGTCATCAATATTAGGTCAGTGAGATGACCATCAATGATCATCCCCCCAATCAACTGTTTTTATCTCTGGAAGCATCAACATAAAAATAGGGTGAGGGAGCAAAACACCATCACTCCATCTCACTGTGTCTGTTTATGCTCTCATCATCTTCATATTAGTGATCAGCGAGCATTACCATGCTCGGGTGCTTGGTACTCATAACGAGTTGTTGGAGGTTTGCATGGGCTCGAGTTTGATGGAGGTCAATGGGGAACTCGAACATTCTTCTCGGAAATATTCTAGAAAAATGTTAGAGCTTCCCATTGACTTGAATTATACTCGGGTAATCGAATCGCGCCCATCCAAGCATGCAACTTCTTATAACGAGTACCAACACCCAAGCATGGTAGTACTCACTCATCACTACTTCATATCACACCCAAAAATAAACAAACTCCCTGAAATCAAACACCCAAACAAAACCAGACTTAGAAGAGACCCTCTTACACAAAAACAGATCCTAGACCATTTAAATTAATGCTAACCAATCAAACCTTCTGAGCTCGTAAAGTTGCAGGGGAATGGTGACAACAACACAAATGTAGGAAGGGGGTGACCAAGTGAAGTATATCTCCTTTATGTAGATCTCTTAATCTGCATATATTCCCCATTATTATAAATATTTAAATCCCTTACCCCTATGTGTATTGTTGTCCTTAAGAGGATTATGCCTGCAGGATTTCAGCCTCCAAGTTATTTTTATGAGCATGTAGTTCTCTAAACAAGAAGTCCAGCAATACCTTTTATAGGATCAATCTGTTTATCCATTACAGTGGAACCTTGGTTAACGAGAACAATCTGTTCTGGGAGTGTGCTTGTTAACCAAGTTACTCGTTCAGCAAAGCAAGATTTCCCATAGGGAATCATTGCAATGCTGACAATTCGTTCCACAACTTGTTAAATGTCCCATCCTTGTGCCCTGTTGTGTCATTCTACACACCTACAAACATGCACAAACACGCACAAATACGCACACACACATACATACAGTATATGTATTATGCTTACCTTACCTTTCGTTCCATTGCCGGCCTTCTGGAACTTGCAGTTCGCCGGTACAGGCTGTGTATGAGGTAACCATCGTGACAAGGGAGGAACTTCCGCTGCCAGAGCGCTGACATCAAAGGCAGGAGCCGCTTGCCTCTGATTGGCCAGCGCGCTGCCTTTGAGTAGCAGCTGACAGCGAAAGTTCCTCCCTCATCGCCATGGTTGACGATACACAGCCTGTAGAGGCGCACTACAAGAACCATGAGGCCGGCGATGGAACGGAAGGTAAAGTGAGCATAATATGTGTACCTTCCGTTCCATCGCCGGCCTCATGGTTCTTGTAGTTCGCCGTCACAGGCTGTGTGTCGGGTAACCATTGCGACCCGATACACATCCTGTACCGGCAAACTACAAGAACCATGAGGCCAGAGATGTAACGGAAGGTAAGGTGAGCATAATATGTGTGTGCGCGTGTTTGTGTGTGTTTGTGTGGACTGCACGAGTGGGTTAGAGCGCGGTGGATGTACGGAACCGGAAGTGTGTGCGGTGAGCATTTTGCTCGTACAGCAAAGCTTGCTAGTAAACTGAGTTACAAATTTACAGCAAGCTTTGCCCATTAAGCGAAATACTCGCTAACTGGGTTACTCGTTAAGCGAGGTTCCACTGTATTAAGAAATCAATGGTTGAATTGATATGCAAATTAGTCTGCAGAACTATTTGAAGATCTGAAGTCTATTATTCCAGCTCTAGTTCCTACCCAGCGCTGTCTCTACCTGCACACAGCACAGAGGCTGTTGGTCAAAAAGGAAGAGGTGGAGCTGGGCGGGGAATAGAGCTGGAGTCACTGAAACTTCAGTTCTATCATAGGGCGCCCTCATGAAACTGTTACACGTGGGTCGGGGTGGAGGGACTCTTTGCCTGGGACCCCACACATTACTTAGATTGATAGAACTATACCTTAATATAATCGATCTTTATTGCAAGCCGATATATTCTTGTGGGTGTTTTAAACATTTAGATGCTTTTGAGCTATTACATTTTGGAGGGGATACTTTTCTCATTATTATACTTTGCACTTTCACATGCTCATATGCTGCACTTTTTTCTAGGCTTTGTATGCTGTCTCTCTTAGGACGTTTTTCTCCTGTTTAATATCTTTTTTTTAATCTGCAGTAATAAACATTTCATATTTTTAACTCTTATTTTTACGTAAATCTCTTCTCCACCGGTGTGATAGTCATATATCCACTGATATGGGTACATTAACCTTTATAAGTTTGTAGAAATTGTATGTATATCTCCTTGAATTTGATAGTGGTTTTTTTTTCTACAAACACATTGCTTTTTATGGTTATGTATATTACTAGAAGGTGGCCCGATTCTACGCATCGGGTATTCTGGAATTTACGTATTGTGTAGTTAAAGTATGATTTAGTTATATATATATATATATATATATATATATATATATATATATATGTTGTTGTCTGTAGTTACCAAGTGTTTGTGTAGGGCGCTGTACATGTTCTGGGTGTTGTCTGGGTGTGGCGGGGGGTGAAATCGGTGTTGTTTGTGTGTTGCGTTGTGTGTCGTTATTTGTGGAGCGCTGTGTGTCTGTATCGATGTGTGTGTGTGTTGCGCGGTTTGTGTGGGGTGTGTGTGTGTGTTTTGGGGGGAGGTATGTTTTGTGCAATGTGTGTGTTGTGCGGTATGTGCGTATATTTGTGTGTGCCGCGGTGTTTGTGTGTTGGGTGTTGTGTGTGTGCGGCGTTGTCTGTGTGTGTGGGTGTCTGTGTAGGGCAGTGTTTGTGGTTCCCAGTGTGTGTGTGGTGTGTTGTGCAGTGCATGTGTGGCAGTGTGTGTGTGTGTTTTGGGGGAGGTGTGCCCCCCATCATTCTCCATCCCCCATGCTGCGCACCCCCCATCGTGCTCCATCCCCCATGCTGCGCACCCCCCATCGTGCTCCATCCCCACTCCCCATTGTGCTCCATCCCCCATGCTGCGTACTCCCCATCGTGCTCCATCCCCCATGCTGCACATTCCCCATCGTGCTCCATTCCCCATGCTGCGCAATCCCAAACATGCTCCTTCCCCCATGCTGCGCACTCCCCATCGTGCTCCATCCCCCATGCTGCGCACTCCCCATCGTGCTCCATCCCCCATGCTGCGCACTCCCCATTGTGCTCCATCCCCCATGCTGCGCATTCCCCATCGTGCTCCATCCCCCATGCTGCGCATTCCCCATCGTGCTCCATCCCCCATGCTGCGCACTCCCAAACATGCTCCATCCCCCATGCTGCGCACTCCCCATCGTGCTCCATCCCCCATGCTGCGCACCCCCCATCGTGCTCCATCCCCCATGCTGCGCATTCCCCATCATGCTCCATCCCCCATGCTGCGCACTCCCAAACGTGCTCCATCCCCCATGCTGCGCACTCCCCATCGTGCTCTATCCCCCATCCTGCGCACTCCCAAATGTGCTCCATCACCCATGCTGCGCACCCCCCATCGTGCTCCATCCCCCATGCTGCACACTCCCAATCGTGCTCTATCCCCCATGCTGCGCACTCCCCATCATGCTCCATCCCCCATGCTGCGCACTCCCCATCGTGCTCCATCCCCCATGCTGCACACCCCCCATCGTGCTCCATCCCCCATGCTGCGCATTCCCCATCGTGCTCCATCCCCCATGCTGCGCATTCCCCATCGTGCTCCATCCCCCATGCTGCGCACTCCCAAACGTGCTCCATCCCCCATGCTGCGCACTCCCCATTGTGCTCTATCCCCCATCCTGCGCACTCCCAAATGTGCTCCATCACCCATGCTGCGCACTCCCCATCGTGCTCCATCCCCCATGCTGCGCACCCCCCATCGTGCTCCATCCCCCATGCTGCACACTCCCAATCGTGCTCTATCCCCATGCTGCGCACTCCCCATCATGCTCCATCCCCCATGCTGCGCACTCCCCATCGTGCTCCATCCCCCATGCTGCGCACCCCCCATCGTGCTCCATCCCCCATGCTGCGCACTCCCCATCGTGCTCCATCCCCCATGCTGCGCACCCCCCATCGTGCTCCATCCCCCATGCTGCGCACCCCCCATCGTGCTCCACAGTCACACATCAGACAGTAAAAACGCACACATCTGATTGCATACAATCACACACACACACCCCACTTCTCCCTGTGCCCACCGGTGGGCGGTCCCAGCAGCTGTGCTGCACACTGTGCTCCTCTGCCGACACTCACAGATCCGATCACATATACTCACACACACACACACTCACACATCAGAACACACTCACACACATCCGATCGCATACACTCACACACACACACTGACGATATCGCACACACACGCTCACATAATCACAACATCCGGAGATACCACATGCTTCCGGCCATGTGATCCTCCGGCAGGTCCTGGAAGGTCACTGCACAGTATCGCCGCCGAGAAGCAAGCGATATCACGGGATGTTGTGAGTGTGTGGATGCGATCTGATGTGTGTGTGAGAGTGAGTGTGATCTGATGTGGATGTGTGTGTGTGTGTCTGTTCTTATGTGTGTGCGTGTGTGTGTGTTCCGCCGCTGCAGGACCTTGATGCGCTCACCTCGGGGCGAGAGGCCATTCCGTGTGGGGGGCGGAGCCTGGGCGAGCGGCCAATCCGTGAGGCCGAGCGGCCAATCCGTGCGGGGGGCGGGGCCATGGCGAATCTGTGAAGCCGAGCGCCCAATCCGTGTGGGGAGGCGGGGCCATGACGAGCCCAGCGGCCAATCCGCTGTTTGTCACCGTAAGGACATGGCCAATCCGTGCGGGGGGGCGGACCCGAGGCGAGGTGAGCGGCTAATCCGTGGGGGGGGGGGAGCCGAGGCGAGCGGCCAATCCGTGGGGGGGGGGGCGGGGCCATGGCGAGCCCAGCGGCCAATCCGCTGTCTGTCACCGTAAGGACATGTCACGGTAAGGACACAATTTTGGAGCAAGACAGACAGACAGACAGAATAAGGCAATTATATATATAGATAAGTATACTTCTTGTTTGTATTTGTACAAATTTTCACAAGAAATAAGAAAAAAAAGAGGAAATTGTATGTATTACCGTATATTATGCACTAAAATGAAATTAGAATGTATGTGATTATATCACAATACCATAATTGCTTCACTGTATAACCTAACACCACACACTGTTATTCATTTTGGCCTAAACTATCCCTCTTGGAAAACCAATTCTACTTAACTTGACACCTCAAATATGGAGATTGAAGATAAAAATTAGCAACAAATAAATGCACACATGATAAAGACGTTCCATTGTGTTAAATTATTTATAAACTTCTATGTTCTAGGTTTTTCCATTTTAAATACCTGAAATAACACAATGACTTCTCGCTCAGCTGGATCCAAGTTTTGATCAGTGGAGAAAATCCTGTAGTTGACTACAATAGAATAAAAGTAAAGCGAGTATAAGCAAGTGTCTTGTCTAAAAAAGATGACCTCCATTGATGAGTTATGCCTGCTTTACACGCTTCAATAAATCTTTCAATCCGTCGTCGGGGTCAAGTTGTAAGTGACGCACATCCTGCATCGTTCGTGACGTATTTGCATGTGACACCTACGTGCAATCAAGATTGAACGAAAATACGGTGATCGCATACACGTCGTTAATTCCTCATACATTGGACGTTTTGTTGTATGAACCTAGTCAATTGAAACGTGTGACATCCCTCATACGATTTTGGTGTCTGATGCTATGTGCGCAGGTGTGCGCTCTGCACCGCAGCTTAAAAAAGGTCCGCTTCAGAGCGCAGCTGAACAGCTGCGTTCTGAAGTGCCTCACAATGTCTGTCATTCACTAATCTCTGTCAGTCCATCACTATCTCTGTCCCTCTCTCTCTGTCCACGTCAGTCTATCCCTCTTACCCCCTCTCTCATACTCACTGATCCCCGATCCCCGGCCCGGCTCTGCACGGCATTCACACTGCTCCGGCGGCTTTTACTGTTTTGAAAAAGCCGGCCGCCCATTAAACAATCTCGTATTCCCTGCTTTCCCCGCCCACCGGCACCTATGATTGGTTACAGTGAGACACGCCCCCACGCTGAGTGACAGGTGTCACACTGCACCCAATCACAGCAGCCGGTGGGCGTGTCTATACTGTGCAGTGAAAAATAATTAAATAATTTAAAAAAACGGCGTGCGGTCCCCCCCCAATTTTAAAACCAGCCAGATAAAGCCATACGGCTGAAGGCTGGTATTCTCAGGATGGGGAGCTCCTCGTTATGGGGAGCCCCCCAGCCTAACAATATCAGCAAACAGCCGCCCAGAATTGCCGCATACATTAGATGCGACAGTTCTGGGACTGTACCCGGCTCTTCCCGATTTGCCCTGGTGCGTTGGCAAATCGGGGTAATAAGGAGTTATTGGCAGCCCATAGCTGCCAATAAGTCCTAGATTAATCATGTCAGGCGTCTATGAGACACCCTCCATGATTAATCTGTAAATTACAGTAAATAAACACACACACCCGAAAAAATCCTTTATTAGAAATAAAAAACACAAACATATACCCTGGTTAACCACTTTAATCAGCCCCAAAAAGCCCTCCTTGTCCGGCGTCATCCAGGATGGTCCAGCGTCGCATCCAGCGCTGCTGCATGGAGGTGACCGGAGCTGCAGAATACACCGCCGCTCCGGTCACCTCCACACAGCTAATGAAGACAGCCGCACGATCAGCTGAGCTGTCACTGAGGTTACCCGCTGTCACTGGATCCAGCGGTGGATCCAGCGGTGGCCGCGGGTAACCTCAGTGACAGCTCAGCTGATCGCGCTACTCACCTCAGTTGCTGCGTGGAGGTGACCGGAGCAGTGGTGAGTAGCGCGATCAGCTGAGCTGTCACTGAGGTTACCCGCGGCCACCGCTGCATCCACCGCTGGATCCACCGCTGGATCCAGTGACAGCGGGTAACCTCAGTGACAGCTCAGCTGATCGTGCGGCTGTCTTCATTAGCTGCGTGGAGGTGACCGGAGCGGCGGTGTATTCTGCAGCTCCGGTCACCTCCATGCAGCAGCGCTGGATGCGACGCTGGACCATCCTGGAGTACGCCGGACAAGGAGGGCTTTTTGGGGCTGATTAAAGTGGTGAACCAGGGTATGTTTGTGTTTTTTATTTCTAATAAAGGATTTTTTCTGGTGTGTGTGTTTATTTACTGTAATTTACAGATTAATCATGGAGGGTGTCTCATAGACGCCTGACATAATTAATCTAGGACTTATTGGCAGCTATGGGCTGCCAATAACTCCTTATTACCCCGATTTGCCAACGCACCAGGGCAAATCGGGAAGAGCCGGGTACAGTCCCAGAACTGTCGCATCTAATGTATGCGGCAATTCTGGGCAGCTGCTGACTGATATTGTTAGGCTGGGGGGCTCCCCATAACGTGGAGCTCCCCATCCTGAGAATACCAGCCTTCAGCCGTATGGCTTTATCTGGCTGGTTTTAAAATTGGGGGGGACCACACGCCGTTTTTTTTATTTAATTATTTATTTCACTGCACAGTATAGACACGCCCACCGGCTGCTGTGATTGGATGCAGTGTGACACCTGTCACTCAGCGTGGGGGCGTGTCTCACTGTAACCAATCATAGGCGCCGGTGGGCGTGGAAAGCAGGGAATACGAGATTGTTTAATGGGCGGCCGGCTTTTTCAAAACAGTAAAAGCCGCCGGAGCAGTGTGAACGCCGTGCAGCGCCACGCCGGGGATCGGGGATCGGTGAGTATGAGAGAGGGCTGCTCAATTCAGTCACTCAGGAGTTTAGCGGTCACCGGTGAGTCCTTCACTGGTGACCGCTAATCAGGACGCGACACAGACAGAGCCGCAGCATGACAATGAAGTTGTGTGAAGTTCACCCGAGTTCATTCTGACAGTGCGGCTCTGTCTGTGTCTGCTGTCAGCGGTCAGCTCTGCTACATGGCTGTCTGTGTCTGCTGTCAGCGGCCATGTAGCAGAGCTGAATGGCAGATGACATAGTAAAAACGCATCCCTACACATTACACACGCTTGGCAAGTCAATAAATAAAAAAAAAAAAAAGGTGCCCAATGCATACGTCACAGAACACATGATCTAAAGGATCGCACACAAAATTGATCAATTTAACATAGACTACTAACGCACATGTGACAGCAAATGAACGACCTACGTGCAATCTCATTCAATCGCATATGCGACCTGGGCATGTCACATCGCATACGAGATCGCACACCTAATTGTAAGGTGTAAAGCTGGCTTAAGTGTTATAAATGTTTGATTGTTGGGGCCCCATCATTGAGATCCCCATGATTACGATGCTCTATTCACGAGCGATACTCTCCATCCCATCAGGGTACTCTCGCTTTTACCGTATTTGATACATTTAGTATAACCTGCTGTGCTATATTTTTCTTTAAAAAAAATGGAAACTCAATAAAATCTGACAAACATAATTTTAAAGAAGTTAATGCTACGCAATGACTTCCAGGGTTCTGCCAGGAATAAGGGAACCCTCAGCAGATTGAACTCCCTCAATCTGTCAGCAGGTTTTTTGCTACCTTATCTGAGAGCAACATGATGTAGGCAAAGAGACCCTGAATCTAACGATGTAGTGCTTAGATTACTTTGTGCAGTGGTTCTGATACGATCAGAATTTTTTGATTTAGCCATGTAGCAGAGCTGAGAAAACTACCTCCACCCACACCAGGTTCTCTATAGAAATTGAGCATTTGTAGTGAGGTGCCAATCAGAGGAAGCAGCATGCCAGGCTGCCATGCACTGTAGTTTGAGCAATGATAAGTCCAGCTGCTTAAGCAAACTTAAGCAAACTTAAGCAAACATTACAGAAAAACAACAGCTTGAACCTTGAAATGATAGGTATCCCTGAATTCTATGTGTTAACCCCTACAGTATTCTGTCTTCAGATTACATAGCAAAACTTGCTGACAGATTCCCTTTAAGTATAAAAAAAATTACCTCCAGGTGGATGAACCCTTTAAGTCAGTGGAATCAATCTGAACTTGTTAAGCCCGCTACACACGCTTCAATATATCTCACAATCCGTCGTTGGGGTCAAGTTGTAAGTGACGCACATCCGGCATCGTTTGTGAGGTATCTGCGTGTGACATCTACTTGCGATCAGGATTGAACGCAAAACCGTTGATCGCAAACACATCTTATCATTCTCTAGAATTGAGCGTTTTGTTGCACGAACCTAGTGAATTGTAACGTGTGACATCCCTCATACGATTTTGGTGTCTGATGCTATGTGCGCAGGTGTGCGCTCTGCACCGCAGCTTAAAAAAGGTCTGCTTCAGAGCGCAGCTGAAAAGCTGCGTTCTGAAGCGCCTCACAATGTCTGTCAGTCATTACTCTCTGTCAGTCGGTCACTATCTCTGTCCCTCACTCTCTGTCCATGTCAGTCTATCCCCCTCTCTCATATACTCACCGATCCCCGATCCCCGGCGCTGCACGGCGTTCACACTGCTCCGGCGGCTTTTACTGTTTTGAAAAAGCCGGCCGCCCATTAAACAATCTCGTATTCCCTGCTTTACCCGCCCACCGGCGCCTATGATTGGTTACAGTGAGACACGCCCCCACGCTGAGTGACAGGTGTCACACTGCACCCAATCACAGCAGCCGGTGGGGGTGTCTACACTGTGTAGTGAAATAAATAATTAAATAATTAAAAAAAACGGCGTGCGGTCCCCCCCAATTTTAAAACCAGCCAGATAAAGCCATACGGCTGAAGGCTGGTATTCTCAGGATGGGGAGCTCCACGTTATGGGGAGCCCCCCACCCTAACAATATCAGCCAACAGCCGCCCAGAATTGCCGCATACATTATATGCGACAGTTCTGGGACTGTACCCGGCTCTTCCCGATTTGCCCTGGTGCGTTGGCAAATCGGGGTAATAAGGAGTTATTGGCAGCCCATAGCTGCCAATAAGTCCTAGATTAATCATGTCAGGCGTCTATGAGACACCCTCCATGATTAATCTGTAAATTACAGTAAATAAACACACACCCGAAAAAATCCTTTATTAGAAATAAAAAACACAAACATATACCCTGGTTCACCACTTTAATCAGCCCCAAAAAGCCCTCCATGTCCGGCGTAATCCAGGATGCTCCAGCGTCGCTTCCAGCGCTGCTGCATGGAGGTGACCGGAGCTGCAGAAGACACCGCCGCTCCGGTCACCTCCACGCAGGTAATGAAGACAGCCGTGCGATCAGCTGCTGTCACTGAGGTTACCCGCTGTCACTGGATCCAGCGGTGGCCGCGGGTAACCTCAGTGACAGGTCAGCTGATCGCGCTACTCACCGCCGCTCCTATCACCTCCACGCAGCAACTGAGGTGAGTAGCGCGATCACCTGAGCTGTCACTGAGGTTACCCGCGGCCACCGCTGGATCCAGTGACAGCGGGTAACCTCAGTGACAGCAGCTGATCGCGCGGCTGTTTTCATTACCTGCGTGGAGGTGACCGGAGCGGCTGTGTCTGCTGCAGCTCTGGTCACCTCCATGCAGCAGCGCTGGAAGCGACGCTGGAGCATCCTGGATTACGCCGGACATGGAGGGCTTTTTGGGGCTGATTAAAGTGGTGAACCAGGGTATATGTTTGTGTTTTTTATTTCTAATAAAGGATTTTTTCGGGTGTGTGTGTTTATTTACTGTATTTTACAGATTAATCATGGAGGGTGTCTCATAGACGCCTGACATGATTAATCTAGGACTTATTGGCAGCTATGGGCTGCCATTAACTCCTTATTACCCCGATTTGCCAACGCACCAGGGCAAATCGGGAAGAGCCGTGTACAGTCCCAGAACTGTCGCATATAATGTATGTGGCAATTCTGGGCGGCTGCTGGCTGATATTGTTAGGCTGGGGGGCTCCCCCTAACATGGAGCTCCCCATCCTGAGAATACCAGCCTTCAGCCGTATGGCTTTATCTGGCTGGTTTTAAAATTGGGGGGAACCGCACGCCGTTTTTTTTAATTATTTAATTATTTATTTCACTACACAGTATAGACACGCCCACCGGCTGCTGTGATTGGGTGCAGTGTGACACCTGTCACTCAGAGTGGGGGCGTGTCTCACTGTAACCAATCATAGGCGCCGGTGGGCGGGTAAAGCAGGGAATACGAAATTGTTTAATGGGCGGCCGGCTTTTTCAAAACAGTAAAAGCCGCCGGAGCAGTGTGAACGCCGTGCAGTGTCGGGGATCGGGGATCGGTGAGTATGAGAGAGGGCTGCTAACTTCCGTAACTTAGGAGATTAGCGGTCACCAGTGAATCCTTCACAGGTGACCGCTAATCAGGGCGCGACACAGACAGAGCCGCAGCATGACCATGAAGTCGGGTGAAGTTCACCTGAGTTCATTTTGACAGTGCGGCTCTGTCTGTGTCTGCTGTCATCTGCCATTCAGCTCTGCTGCATGGCTGTCTGTGTCTGCTGTTAGCGGCCATGTAGCAGAGCTGAATGGCAGATGACATAGTAAAAACACATCCCTACACATTACACACGCTTGGCAAGTCAATAAATAAAAAAAGAAAAAAAGGTGCCCAATGCATACGTCACAGAACACATGATCTAAAGGATCGCACACAAAATTGACCAATTTAACATAGACTCCTAACGCTCGTGTGACAGCAAATGAACGACCAACGTGAAATCTCATAAGATCCCGTATGCAACCTGGGCGTGTCACATCGCAAATGCGATTGCACAACTAATTGCAACGTGTAAAGTGGGCTTTAAGGTCCAGTCACACTAAGCAACTTACCAGCGATCCCAACAACGATAGGGATCGCTGGTAAGTTGCTAGGAGGTTGCTGGTGAGATGTCACACTGCGACGCTCCAGCGATCCCACCAGCAACCTGACCTGGCAGGGATCGCTGGAGCGTGGCTACACGAGTTGCTGGTGAGCTCACCAGCAACCAGTGACCAGCCCCCAGTCTCCTAGTTACAGCACACATCAGGTTAATTAACCCGATGTGTGCTGCAGCTAAATATGCACAGAGCAGGGAGCAGCGCACACTGAGCGCTGGCTCCTTGCTCTCCTAGTTACAGCACACATCGGGTTAATTGCCTGATGTGTGCTGCAGCTAAATGTGCACAGAGCAGGGAGCAGCGCACACTGCTTAGTGCTGGCTCCTTGCTCTCCTAGTTACAGCACACATCGGGTTAATTACCTGATGTGTGCTGCAGCTACATGTGCACAGAGCAGGAGCCGGCAGCACAGGCAGTGAGAGCGGAGGAGGCTGGTATCAAAGGTAAATATCGGGTAACCAAGGACAGGGCTTCTTGGTTACCCGATGTTTACATTAGTTACCAGCCTCAGCAGAAGCTGGCTCCCTGCTCACTGCACATTAGTTGTTGCTGTCTCGCTGTCACACACAGCGATCTGTGCTTCACAGCAGGACAGCAACAACTAAAAAATGGCCCAGGACATTCAGCAACAACCAACGACCTCACAGCAGGGGCCAGGTTGTTGCTGGATGTCACACACAGCAACATCGCTAGCAACGTCACAAAAGTTGTTCGTTACCAGCGATGTTGCTAGCGATGTTGCTTAGTGTGACGGGGCCTTTAGGGTATGATTTAAAACAGATCTATCAAAGCTGGTACAACAGCCTTTGTCATGCAAAACTTGTGTTAGAAAAGACAATAGCTAATGTAAACACTACTCACAAAAAGTTAGGGATATTTGGCTTTCGTGTGAAATTTATATAAAACGTAAAAGTTCACGCTACAGTGATAGTTTATCATGAAAGTAGGGCATTTAAGTAGAAACATGTAATGGTAATTTCATCATCTCAAACAATTTATTGAAACCAAAACCAAAAACAGGGGTGGTATAGCCAACACAAGAAATGTCAAAGTCTCAAAAACTGTCATGTAGCACTGAGCATTAATTACAGCTTGACAATGATATCTCATGCTGTGTGCAAGTGAGGTTATTATGTTGTGAGACATGGCATCGCACTCTTCTTGAAAGGCGGCACTGAGATCATTGATGTTCTGGCCTACAGAGTTACGACACAATGACTCCGCTGATCTTCTATGGGATTCAGGTCTGGAGAAAGTGCAGGCAACTCCATTTGAAGTACCCCAGACTCCAGCAGCTGCTCCCTAATAATGTGTCCTTGATGAGCTGGAGCATTGTTGTCCATGAAGATGAAATTAGGCTTTTGTTGTTCATGCAGAGGCACAATGACTGGATTAACCCCTTTGCCACCAGGCGATTTTCCGCATCCATTTTCTCCTCTCTTTCTTCCAAGAGCCATAACGTTTAATGTTTTAGTCAATATATCCATATGAGGGCTTGTTTTTTGTGGGTCAAGTTGTACTTTTGAATGACACCATTCATTCTGCCACATATTCCATTGTAAAATGGAAAAAAAAATCCAAGTGCTGTGAAATTGCAAAAAAATGCAATTCCACAATAATTTTTAAAGATTTTTTTTTAACATGCCCACTATATGGTAAAACTGACTTGGCAGTTCATTCCCCAGGTCAGTACGAGTTTGTAGATACCAAACATGTATAGTTTTCCTTTTATTTAAGTGTTGAAAAAAAAAACTGAATTTTGAAAAAATAAAAAAATGAGTTGAGTTTTTGGCGCCATTTTCCGAGACTCATAACTTTCATATTTTTCAGGATCTGGGGCTAAGTGATAGCTTATTTTTTATTGATTTATAAGCCTTCTAGAGACTTAAAGCTGCTCTCTTCTGATCACTTGTGCCGTACAGAGAAGGGCATCAATACCATGCTTGGAAGCACAAATGCTGTTTTCCTATGATTGCCAGTGCTCAGCCGGCGTTCACAGGAAGTACATCACGACAGACACAGGGGTCATTAACTGACACCCAAATGTCATGATAACTCATTGGCACCCTGTGATCACATCACAAGGCCACTGAGTGGCATGCTCCTCACTGGTGTGAGTTAAATTCCGCTGTAAGAGACTGGCAGCGAGATTTAACTAGTTAAGAGGAGCAGGTGGATCTCCCATCCACCCACGCCTGTTAGAGGCACATGTCGGCTGATCAGATGAACATAAAAAGGGAAGTACACAAACTTTGACTTACAAGAATGTCATAGATCGTGAAGGTGTTAATTATGTTATTCAAGTTATTCTCCTTGAACATCTCCAACATCATTGCTGGTCATCATTTCTGCTTAGTGTGAATCAATCATCAATGAACAGCAATGGGGCCCACTGGTCCCTTCTCCAGCAAGAGGATGCTTATACCTGGTGGTGTCGTCAGGAACCCTTGCAGGTCGTTTATCACAAAGACCATGCTGATGTAAATGGTTTTGAATGGTCTGATGTGACACTTCAGTGCCTCTCTCCTCCCTTAAATGTGCCTGGAGTTGTGTGGCATTCATCATCCATTTCAAAAGAGCATTGTTCACAATGAATCGGTCATCAGTGTGGGATGTGGCCAAAGGACATCCACTTCTTTGCCTTTCTGTGACTTTTCCAGTCTCTCTGTATCTCTGCTCCAATCTGCTTATGACACTCTGTGACACTCTAAGGGTACCTTCACACTTAGCGATGCAGCAGCGATCCGACCAGCGATCTGACCTGGTCAGGATCGCTGCTGCATCGCTACATGGTCGCTGGTGAGCTGTCAAACAGGCAGATCTCACCAGCGACCAGTGAACAGCCCCCAGCCAGCAGCGACGTGCAAGCGACGCTGCGCTTGCACGGAGCCGCCGTCTGGAAGCTGCGGAGACTGGTAACTAAGGTAAACATCGGGTATGGTTACCCGATGTTTACATTAGTTACCAGTGTGAGCAGGGAGCCGCGCACACTGAGCGCTGGCTCCTTGCTCTCCTAGCTACAGTACACATCGGGTTAATTAACCCGATGTGTAATGCAGCTACATGTGCAGAGAGCCGGAGCCGGCAGCACAGGCAGCGTGAGAGCTGCAGAGGCTGGTAACTAAGGTAAATATCGGGTAACCACCTTGGTTACCCGATGTTTATCTTGGATACAGCTTACCTCAGCTGTCAGACGCCGGCTCCTGCTCCCTGCTCGCTTCATTTGTCGCTCTCTTGCTGTCACACACAGCGATCTGTGTGTCACAGCAGGAGAGCGGCTTTGAAGAAAACGAACCAGGGCTGTGTGTAACGAGCAGCGATCTCGCAGCAGGGGCCAGATCGCTGCTCATTGTCACACACAGCGAGATCGCTAATGAGGTCACTGCTGCGTCACAAAAAGCGTGACTCAGCAGCGATCTCGGCAGCGAGCTCGCTGTGTGTGAAGCACCCCTAAGCACAGTGGCCACTTCCATCTGAGAACTTCCTGTTTGAAGCTCTGTAATGGTGAGGTACTATTGATCAATTGTTAGGTGTTATCTTGGTCTCATGATGTCAAAATGTGAACAGCATGATGAGAACTGCTTCTAAATACCAATAGAACCTCAACATTTATTGGGTAATTCATGGATCAAACACCTATTGTGAATTTTGCCATTAAGCTCCTTGTTAGAGAACAGCAAGTTGTTTGAAAAGTACTGAAACATTGAACAGTTGGAAATGTACATTCAAAAGTTTAGAGAAGGTCACATTAAGTTAACCTGAAAAGGTTAGAGTGCATTTAGGATTATCCTAAATTTTCACCCAAAAGTCAAATATCCCTACCTTTTTGTGAGTAGTGTATATTTTTTATATTAAGATTTTTGAATGACTCTAATATGACCATAAATCAACGTTACCGTTTTGATTTGGTGTATAGATGGTTTTGTCTGTTTGGATGAATATATAACCCGTGTGGGGGGAAATGAGGATGACTTTTTCTATTTCAAAGAGTTCTGGTGAACTTGCACGAACGATGACATATTGTTTTTCATTGATGTCAGAAGAAAGGTATTCGTAAGGAACCTGAAATATAAATGAAATAGAATAAAAATATAATGCAAACCCTCACCATAGCACATTATAATGGGGCATAACTTGTTATAATATATAAAACTATTGTGAAATACAGAGACTGTATTAAAATTTAACTTTTATACAAAATGAAGTCTACAAAATTACAATTTTCGTGTATTTATTGCCAATTGTTTGCTTCCATCTAGTGGGCAATACAGAAAATTTGAAAGGGCTCATTCAGACATCACTTTTTCTCATACTAATTTTAGTCTGTATTTTTCAATGTTCGCATGACTGGGTATTTTTGCAGTTTGTGTGGAGACATGTTCAAATTTGATCTTAGTCTTGGATAAAACTCACCAATGCAAATCAATGGGTCAATGAAAAATTTGTACATCACTCGGATGCCATCCGTTCGATGTCGCTTTTTCACGGACTGTATAATGTGAGTAGTTTGAGAAACCTCCATTAGTTCATTCTTTTGCATCCAAGCAAAACTGATGAAACTGTGATGGTAAAAACTGACATACTGACCGAACATTGATGAAACTTGGTCCGTTTTGGGCATGAGAAAAATCACTGATGTCTACAAGAACCCCAAGTCTATTTGGTTTGATCCTTATGCGGGCGTCACACGGGACAATCTATCGTGCGACTGCACGAGCGATCGTCCCCGCCCCCGTCGTTTGTGCGTCACGGGGAATTAGTTGCCCGTGGCGCACAAAGTCATTAATCCCCTGTCACACGTACTTACCTCCCGGATGACCTCCCTGTGGGCGGCGAACATTCTCTTCCTGAAGGGGGAGGGACGTTCGGCGTCACAGCAACGTCACACAGCCGCCGGCCAATAGACGCGGAGGGGCGGAGATGAGCGGGACGTAAACATCCCGCCCACCTCCTTCCTTCCGCATTGCCGGCGGGACGCAGGTAAGCTGGGTTCATCATTCCCAGGGTGTCACACGGAGCGATGTGTGCTGCCTTGGGAACGATGAACAACCGGAGCACAGAAGAAGAAACGACTATTTGAAAATGAGCGACGTGTCAACAAGCAACGATAAAGTGAGTATTTTTGCTCGTTTACTGTCGCTCGTAGCTGTCACACGCTATGATATATCAAATGATGCCGGATGTGTGTCACTTACAACGTGACCCCGCCGACATATCGCCTGATATCGTACCGTGTGATGCCCGCACAATTGTTGCAAACATTTTGCGACTTCAGATGTTATTTCACCAGTCCTGGCCTGCTCTGCCAAAAGTGTGTGGAACTGAGGTTGAACGGGGTGTGGCAAAGCCAGTTCAACAAATTCATCATAATTTACTCCACACAATGTATAAATTAGACCAGAAATGTACGTCAGCCCCTGACTGGAGTAACATGTATGGTGGAGGCGCACAGAAGTTGTATTTTAGGGCAGATTATTTCCATAAGTTTGTTTTTGTCAATCCTTTATTCTATTCCCAACTAATCATTTTTCCAATTCTTATGTAAATGAGCAGGAGGTTTGGCACAGCATTTCCAGCTCTCTTGTTAATCTCCCTCTTTTTCTGCACACTGCTGGCCTCCGGTCACTGAATGACAGGTCACTGTTGTCTGAGTGGCCTACCTACTCTGCCAAAGATGTCACAAAGGCGCCGTTATTTCTTGAAGCAGCTTATGGTCCAGCTTTCAAAACATCACCAGGACTTGACGGCACCCTTTAGTAAGTAATGGTGCCTGTGAAACACCCGCACCAGGGCCGTGGGGCACTCGTTACCGGGTCGCGGTTCTGTTTCTGGGATGCTGCGGTGACGGCAAGGGCCACTTCCGTGACCCCGGCAATGTCAGTCAAAAGTAAAGGTGATGGGATGGTAGTTTGTGACGCCACCTGCGGTATGTGGGAAGTTAGGTGCCGCCGCTGCGGGATGGGGACCTCAAGGGCAGATGGTAACACAGCTAGGTTGGTATAGCTCTCCACAGGCAGAGCTGGGCCCCAGGGTGGATGAGGGTAGTAGTAGGTGATGGCGGGGGTGCATGGCCGAAAGTGCAGGCGAAAAACAGAGTGACACAGGGATGTGTGATGCCCTGGCCTATCAGGTCGTCACAGGGTATTGCACAATTTTCCTTTCCGTACAATATCCATCTCTTCCTTGGTTCCAGGTGCCACCCAATGATGTTGCTAAGACCAGCATGCAAATCCCACACACACACACACACACCAGTGGGTGGGTCCAGTGGGGAAAGGGCCGTCCACCTTAGAGTCAGGCAGACTAGTGGGAGGTGACTGGGCAGTCGTCGGCAGGGGAGCAGGGAGAGCAGTGGGCTCTCAAGTAGCTCTCAGGGGGGAGATCAGGCTGGGGAGTTGGAGCTCCCAGGACAGCAATGCAGTAGCCCTCAGAGTGTGAGGGGCTGAGGTGTAGAAGCTCCCGGAAGGTCGGACTAGACTGGAACACACCAAGCAACATCATTGGGAACGGTCACCTGGATGGCTCCCCTCAGCGGCAGCGGTACTCCAGGACATTTGGTTTAATTACAGGCTGTGTGTTTACTGACCTTCCGAAGCAGCACAGCCTCATCCAGCACCATGACTACCAACAATGAGTTACCTGCTCCCTGCCTCCCAAACCTACATCCCACGGCTTCCCCTACCACAGAGGTGTATCTAGGGGGGAAGCTGGCAGGGCATCTGCCCCGGGCGCAGTGTCGGGGGGGTGCTGTCATGCCGACTAATGCAGCACTGAGTCTCCTCGGCAGCCAGGGCAAGCGTCAGCGCTTGGCTGTCAGCAAGGGCAGTGATGTATGCTGCGGCCCACGGGCCGAGTTCCGGGGACCGCAAAGCTCCTGCCAGCAGCATGCACTTTCCTGGTTTGCTGGCTCCTCACTTGCACGGAGCTTTCACTGCTGCGTGCAGGGTCTGTTTGTCTGTGGGCGGAGCTAGCACGCACTGTGCACTGTGCACCTCATCCAACAGATGAAGGTAGATGCTAGAATGTACTGGCTCCTCCCAGGTATGACTTAATTTGTAATGAAGCTGGTCACGCCCACTAACATGGAAGGAGCCCATACAATCTAGGCTGAACCCACAGAGGAGCCGAAGCATCTACATACCACCGAGCTGTATGTCATCCTCCCCACCCCAGTGCTGTATACCCGAAGTACTATCTGTCCCACGCACCCCAGTGGTGTAAACCTCCAGTACTATTTTCCCCACGCACCCCAGAGCTGTATACCCCCAGTACTATTTGCCCCACGCACCCCAGAGCTGTATACCCCCAGTACTATCTGTCCCACGTACCTCAGTGCTGTATTCCCCCAGTACTATCTGTCCCACGCACTACAGTGCTGTATACCCCCCGTACTATCTGTCCCACGGACCCCAGAGCTGTATACCCCCAGTATTATCTGTCCCACGCACCCCAGTACTGTATACCGCCAGTACTATCTTTCCCACGCACCCCAGAACTGTATACCCACAATACTATCTGTCCCACGCACTCCAGTACTGTATACCGCCAGTACTATCTGTCCCACGTACCCCAGAGCTGTATACTCCCAGAACTGTTTGTCCCCACCACCCCAGAGCTGTATATTCCCAGAACTGTTTGTCCCCACCACCCCAGAGCTGTATACTCCCAGAACTGTTTGTCCCCACCACCCCAGAGCTGTATACCCCCACCCTAGTACTGTATACCCCCAGTACTGTCTGTCCGCCCCCCACCCCAGTGCTGTATGCACCCAAAACTGTCTGTTCCCTGACACCAGTGCTGTATACCCCCAGAACTGTCTGTCCACCGACCCCAGTACTGTATACCCCCCAGAAGTGTCTGACTCTCCACTTCAGTGCGCTATACCCCCAGAGCTGTATGTCCCCCCCACCCCAGTGCGGTATACCACCCCACAGCTGTATAACCCACAGAGCTGTATCTCCCCCACCCCAGTGCTGTACACCCCAAGAGCTGTATGTCCCCCCCACCCCAGTGCTGTTTGCCACTTCAGAGCTGTATGCCCCTCTCTGGAGCTGTATGTGCCCCCATTGCTGTATGTCTCTAGTCTCTCCTGTTATGTATATAGCAGTGTCAGTGTGCTCTGTGTGCGGCCATGTCTGCTAGCCATGGCCACGAATAAGCACGGCACAGCCACATGCCCAGGAGGAGATGGATGGGAGGCAAGCTGGGGAGGTGAGTGAGGCTGCTGCCGGCTTCCCCATAATATCTCTAATGTGTCTGTGTGTGCATGTATGATGTGTATCTATGTATGTCAGTGTATATGACTGTGTATAGATTTGTCTATTTAGATATATTCTTGTGAATTTATTTTTAAATATGTATATGTGCGTTTCTATGTATGTATGGGGCCGATTGAGACTCTTTGGATGTACTGGAAGTTGTCAGTTCATGCAATACAAATGTGTATGGGTCTGACCTGACATTACAATTGATGTACCATGTACTGCTTGTGGTTCTGATTATGTATTTCTGTACCCATGAGGGTTTTGATACTGTATTTGTGAACTGATGGGGTTATATGGATGTATTTTTGTGCTGCTGGTGGTTCTGATGATGAATTTCTGTACTGTTGATGGTTGTGATGCTGTGTTTCTGTACTGCTGGGTGTTACAATTATGTATTTCTGTACCTCTGCTGGTTCTGGTGCTGTTATTAGTTCTGATCCTGTACACAAGTAACAATTCAATTAAGATTGGACAACCCCTTTACTTAGAATTGGGATACACTGCTTTATTGTATAAGTAAAGGGCTTGTCTAAGTTTGAGATGAAATTCTGCAATTTCTCTAGGTGACTTCAGGCTTCTGAATTCTCACAATGTATGCTCTGCATACTTTTGTGATTCTCCAGTGGCAAGAGTGGATGGTCATGTGAGTGCAAGTATGAGATTTTTATATTTCTGGCCACATTCTGATTTGACGTGTCCAGTCTCACTCAATTCATTTTGAGCAAGGCCACGCATGTCTAGTCAGCACGTGACCACATATATGTAAATCACATATTTGCAGTTTCATGACCTCCCACTCTTACCATCGGCACCAGAGAATCCTGACAGCGGGTAGTGTGCGCACTGTGAGAATTCAGAAGTCTGCAGTCACATAGTAACTGCAGATTTTCATCTCAAACCTGGACAACCCCATTACTTATAAAATTAAGCACTGTAGCCCAATCATAACAGCATGTAATATACTCCCTGTCAGGATTCAGCTCTGCGTTTGGTTCCAGCAGTCATCATTTGGCCACTCCACTCATATGTGACTTTCATACTTACATGTGACAACTTGCTTTTCTTCATATGTTTCTCTTTGAACATTAAGAGAATTAAATTATTAAGAGCAGCTCGTCATCATGTGACTGTGAGTGTGCAATTCACATATGAATGATTGGTCACATGGGGGGGGTGCGAAACTGAAGTCTTGCCCCGGGTGACAGGAAGCCTAGATACACCTTTGCCTACCATCACCGAGTCCCGGGGCATTCTCCCTACCTGTGGAGGGGTTAAACACCTAGCTGCCCACTCCATCGCCACTGGGTACTCCCAGCTGCAGCGGTGGTACTTCTTCCCTTACCATACACCACAGGTGGCGTCACGAACTTTAACCAAACAGCCCCATGTAAATACTCCCCATTTTATTTGAGTGGCCGCATGACCCCGACCCCCGGGTCCGGAGATCCTTCGAGCCACCGCGGATCCGGATCCGAGCAGCCCGGCTGCTGATGCGGGGGTGGCACAGATGCAGTCTCAACGTTTTTACTCACTGTAGAAGGTTCCAAGGTAACACGACTAGTTAGTGAACGCCTTTAGAGTGCTGGGTTCCACTGTGAAGTGCTCCAGCCGATCCCAGGTAGTTCGGAGGTCAAGTCCGGTGCACCTTTCTTATGTACCTTCCCTGGTCGTCTTCCTGCACTAATGTCTCTCCTGCCTGTCCCGCGCCTACGCACACAGTGCCCTGAGCCTGTGTCCACGGGCCCTGTCGGGTCGCTTGGAGCTTTATCCCTTGGCCCTATGTGGTCACCTTCCAGCGGATTCGTGTGCGGAGTTGGCTTTGGTACTAGATGTGTCCTCAGCCACTGGTTTTGCTAGCGGAGCACGTTGGCTCTTCTTCTCTAGTCTAGGGATCAGTCCCCATTCCGCGGCCAAGTCCTTCCACTCCGATGCTGTATGTGGAACAAGGCCATGGGAGTATAGCGCACGTCCCGTAGTCTCAAGAACCCCTTCTGTCTTGCACCTGGGTCGATCTGCACCAGCTCCAGACCACAGGTCTTCACTGCTCCACTGCTCCACTGCTCCTTATCAAGTCTCTCACACTACAGTGTCCCCAACTAACTAGACTCCCCTCCCTGGCCTTGTCGGATTAGGGGGAGGAAGGAACCATCACCAGCGGTGGCTATACATAGCATTAATGGAACCAAGCCCTAACTCTGACCTGGTGGAGAGCTGCTAATTGAGGTGTTGTGTGTTTTGTGTGCATACCGGTGGATGACCTCTTCCGTACTCGGGATGGAATACCACACCTCTAGCTGAGGTGCAGTACCTCTGTGGTGACTGAAACCTCAGGGGCGCCACACCTGTGCAAGATCTTAGGCGGGGAAGGCAGATCACTCAGACAAGAGTGACCTATCATTAAGTGACTAAAAGATCGTGGAAAGAGGGAGGGAGGATAGAGAGCTATAAATACATGGTGAGTCCCCTGCACTTGCGCCTCTTTTACATAAAAATTGGAAAAGTGATTGCTCGGGAATTTGAATAAAGGATTGAGCAAATAAAGATCCAAAATCAATCTGCATTACAGCAACCTAACACAGATTAGATCAATTGGGGGTACGATAATAAATTGGGCCATGATGTATATACTATATAAGTTTTATTGTAGCACTTCAGAGTGGTACATTCTTACAATATACCCCCAGAAAGCAAAAAAGTGATACAACCCTAGTTTATATAGACCTTCTAAAATAAGAAAAGGACATTGCAAACAAAGTGTATCCTAAAGACTAGAGTTGAGCGCGGTTCGTGGTTCGTGGTTCTCCAGTTCTAGGCTCGAGTGATTTTTGGGCTGTTCGAGATCGAACTAGAACTCGAGCTTTTTGCTAAAAGCTCGATAGTTCTAGATACGTTCGAGAACGGTTCTAGCAGCAAAAAGCAGGGCTTTTTACAGCTACAGTGAGCAGGAGCCATCGCTGGCAGCCTGCCACAAGCTGGTAACCAAGATAAACATCGGGTATCCAAGCAAAGCGCTTTGGTTAGTAACCCGATGTTTATCTTAGTTACGTGCAGGAAGCCCACACTTTCCCGCTCAGCTCGCTCCACCCCCTCCTGCCCGCGGCATGTACACATACATACACATACACAAACACACACACACACACACATCCACCCCCCCCCCCCCCCCGCCCGCCCGCCCGCCCGCCCGCCCGCTCGCTCGCTCGCTCGCTCGGCTTACCTGCGGTGATGAAGTCCCGCCATCCCGACCTCAGCGCTGTCACTGTCCTCCATGGCCGCCGCTTGTCACATCACCTATCGCTTCCGACCCGAGACTGACACTGGCGGTGACGTCACGGACCTCTCGCGATACTTGATGTGAAGGCGCCGGTCATTGACCTCAGTGACAGGGGCTGTCAGTGTGCTGGAGATCAGCGCAGGTAATGTACCTCACTGACAGCAGCACTTGTCACCCCCTGCAGTGACCTGGGCTGACCCATTGATGTTAGCTCAGGTCACTGCACTGCTCTCCCAGCCAATGGGGAACATCCTGCTCTTCATTGACTGGGACAGTGTGCATCGTCATGGCAACCCCTTGGATTACACCAGACCTGGATTTGTTTTTCAATCTAATAAATTGGTTAAAGAGGGAATGTTTTGGGGAGTGTTTTTTCAAATAAAAATGTGTTTGTCGTCTATTTTTTTTTTATTACTGACTGGGTTGGTGATGTCGGGTATCTGATAGACGCCTGACCTCACCAACCCCAGGGCTTGATGCCAGGTGACATTACACATCTGGTATTAACCCCAAATATTACCCCGTTTGCCACCGCACCAGGGCGCGGGATGAGCTGGGGCGAAGCACCAGGATTGGCGCATCTAATGGATGCGCCACTTCTGGGGCGGCTGCGGCCTGCTATTTTTAGGCTGGGGAGATTCCAATAACCATGGACCTCCCTAGTCTGAGAATATCAGGCCCCAGCTGTCTGCTTTACCTTGGCTGGTGATCCAATTTTGGGGGACCCCTACGTGTTTTTTTTTTTAATTATTTATTTAATTTAAAATAACAGCGTGGGGTGCCCTCAGTTTTGGATTACCAGCCAAGGTGAGGTTGCCAGCTGTGGTCTGCAGGCTGCAGCCGTCTGCTTTACCCTAGCTGGCTACAAAACTAGGGGGAACCCTATGTCATTTTTTTTTCATTTTTTTGGCTAAATACAAAGCTAAGCACCCCTTAGTGCCACATGAAAGGTACCAAAGGGTGTTCCACTTTTTCTCCATTTTTTTCTCCACTTTCTCTCCACTTTTTCTCCACTTTTTCTCCATTTTTTTCTCCACTTATTCTCCACTTTTTCTTCTCTTATTCTCCACTTTTTCTCCACTTTTTCTCCACTTTTTCTCCTCTTATTCTCCACTTTTTCTCCACTTTTTCTCCACTTTTTCTCCATTTTTTTCTCCACTTTCTCCACTTTTTCTCCACTTTTTTCTCCACTTTTTCTCCTCTTATGCTCCACTTTTTCTCCTCTTAATCTCCACTTTTTCTCCACTTTTTCTCCACTTTTTCTCCACTTTTTTCTCCACTTTTTCTCCTCTTATGCTCCACTTTTTCTCCACTTTTTCTCCACTTTTTCTCCACTTTTTCTCCACTTTTTCTCCACTTTTTCTCCTCTTAATCTCCACTTTTTCTCCTCTTATGCTCCACTTTTTCTCCACTTTTTCTCCACTTTTTTCTCCACTTTTTCTCCTCTTATGCTCCACTTTTTCTCCACTTTTTCTCCACTTTTTCTCCACTTTTTCTCCACGTTTTCTCCACGTTTTCTCCACTTTTTTCTCCACTTTTTCTCCTCTTATGCTCCACTTTTTCTCCACTTTTTCTCCACTTTTTCTCCTCTTAATCTCCACTTTTTCTCCACTTTTTCTCCACTTTTTCTCCACTTTTTCTCCACTTTTTTCTCCACTTTTTCTCCACTTTTTCTCCTCTTATGCTCCACTTTTTCTCCACTTTTTCTCCACTTTTTCTCCACTTTTTCTCCTCTTATGCTCCACTTTTTCTCCACTTTTTCTCCACTTTTTCTCCTCTTATGCTCCACTTTTTCTCCACTTTTTCTCCACTTTTTTCTCCACTTTTTCTCCTCTTATGCTCCACTTTTTCTCCACTTTTTCTCCACTTTTTCTCCTCTTATGCTCCACTTTTTCTCCACTTTTTCTCCATTTTTTTCTCCACTTATTCTCCACTTTTTCTCCTCTTATTCTCCACTTTTTCTCCACTTTTTCTCCACTTTTTCTCCTCTTATTCTCCACTTTTTCTCCACTTTTTCTCCATTTTTTTCTCCACTTTCTCCACTTTTTCTCCACTTTTTTCTCCACTTATTCTCCTCTTATGCTCCACTTTTTCTCCTCTTAATCTCCACTTTTTCTCCACTTTTTCTCCACTTTTTCTCCACTTTTTTCTCCACTTTTTCTCCTCTTATGCTCCACTTTTTCTCCACTTTTTCTCCACTTTTTCTCCACTTTTTCTCCACTTTTTCTCCTCTTAATCTCCACTTTTTCTCCTCTTATGCTCCACTTTTTCTCCACTTTTTCTCCACTTTTTCTCCACGTTTTCTCCACTTTTTTCTCCACTTTTTCTCCTCTTATGCTCCACTTTTTCTCCACTTTTTCTCCACTTTTTCTCCACGTTTTCTCCACGTTTTCTCCACTTTTTTCTCCACTTTTTCTCCTCTTATGC
This sequence comes from Anomaloglossus baeobatrachus, assembly GCF_048569485.1. Lineage (NCBI taxonomy): Eukaryota > Metazoa > Chordata > Amphibia > Anura > Aromobatidae > Anomaloglossus > Anomaloglossus baeobatrachus. Next base: position 293,413,583 of record NC_134353.1, read on the forward strand.
TCCACTTTTTCTCCACTTTTTCTCCACTTTTTCTCCTCTTAATCTCCACTTTTTCTCCACTTTTTCTCCACTTTTTCTCCACTTTTTCTCCACTTTTTCTCCACTTTTTTCTCCACTTTTTCTCCACTTTTTCTTCTCTTATGCTCCACTTTTTCTCCACTTTTTCTCCACTTTTTCTCCACGTTTTCTCCACGTTTTCTCCACTTTTTTCTCCACTTTTTCTCCTCTTATGCTCCACTTTTTCTCCACTTTTTCTCCTCTTAATCTCCACTTTTTCTCCACTTTTTCTCCACTTTTTCTCCACTTTTTCTCCACTTTTTCTCCACTTTTTCTCCACTTTTTTCTCCACTTTTTCTCCACTTTTTCTCCTCTTATGCTCCACTTTTTCTCCACTTTTTCTCCACTTTTTCTCCACTTTTTCTCCTCTTATGCTCCACTTTTTCTCCACTTTTTCTCCACTTTTTCTCCTCTTATGCTCCACTTTTTCTCCACTTTTTCTCCACTTTTTTCTCCACTTTTTCTCCTCTTATGCTCCACTTATTCTCCACTTTTTCTCCACTTTTTCTCCACTTTTTCTCCTCTTATGCTCCACTTTTTCTCCACTTTTTCTCCATTTTTTTCTCCACTTATTCTCCACTTTTTCTCCTCTTATTCTCCACTTTTTCTCCACTTTTTCTCCACTTTTTCTCCTCTTATTCTCCACTTTTTCTCCACTTTTTCTCCATTTTTTTCTCCACTTTCTCCACTTTTTCTCCACTTTTTTCTCCACTTTTTCTCCTCTTATGCTCCACTTTTTCTCCTCTTAATCTCCACTTTTTCTCCACTTTTTCTCCACTTTTTCTCCACTTTTTTCTCCACTTTTTCTCCTCTTATGCTCCACTTTTTCTCCACTTTTTCTCCACTTTTTCTCCACTTTTTCTCCACTTTTTCTCCTCTTAATCTCCACTTTTTCTCCTCTTATGCTCCACTTTTTCTCCACTTTTTCTCCACTTTTTCTCCACTTTTTCTCCTCTTATGCTCCACTTTTTCTCCACTTTTTCTCCTCTTAATCTCCACTTTTTCTCCTCTTATGCTCCACTTTTTCTCCACTTTTTCTCCACTTTTTCTCCTCTTATGCTCCACTTTTTCTCCACTTTTTCTCCACTTTTTCTCCTCTTATGCTCCACTTTTTCTCCACTTTTTCTCCACTTTTTTCTCCACTTTTTCTCCTCTTATGCTCCACTTTTTCTCCACTTTTTCTCCACTTTTTCTCCACTTATGCTCCACTTTTTCTCCACTTTTTCTCCACTTTTTTCTCCACTTTTTCTCCTCTTAATCTCCACTTTTTCTCCACTTTTTCTCCACTTTTTCTCCACTTTTTCTCCACTTTTTCTCCACTTTTTTCTCCACTTTTTCTCCACTTTTTCTCCTCTTATGTTCCACATATTCTCCACTTTTTCTCCACTTTTTCTCTACTTTTTCTATGGTCGGTCTACCCATTAGCTCTGCCATGCATAGTGTAGCTCTACACCTACTGCACATGTTACTTTATGATTGACATCTCTTTCGTACCAGAGCTGTCTAAGTCTACTCTGACCCCATATTTGTCATTACTATATTGTCCTTGTACTGTATTATGACATTTGTATCATGTGTTTCATTTCTTGCTGTGTTGCAATTTTTTTGCTGCATCCCAATTGTACCTCTACATTGTTCGAGTTTATGTTATTGTTCTCTCACTCTTATGTGATACTGATTATTGTCATTTTTCATGATTACATGCAGATAAGTCCAATCTGACGAAGGCTCAGGCCGAAACGTCATTTGTAACTTGTTTTGGACAAAAACATATATGCTTATGAAAAAAAAATTTTCTTAATACGGACCAATAAAGAGTGATTTTGCATTACTATCCGTTGTGACTTACTGACTTAGTCTGGGAGATATAGAGTGCCGAGGTTACTCACTAATTTTATCTATTATTACCTCTGAGCACCTATATACCAGTGAGCAGAGCTTCCTCTACAGTAGTTCTCCTGATTAGGCATGCCCTTACCTCATGAGCAGGGCATTGCAGCTTTGGTAGCAACCATTACGACATGGACTCTGCTGCTGTGGACCCGGGGAGAGTGAGTGCAGATTCATTGCACCCACACTCCTCACATGAAGGGTCCGCACTCCTAGAAAATGGGGGATACGTTCCCTGAGTGTCTCCCCACCATATTCTAGACGGTCCAGAGTCGTCGTGGGACCCCTTTATTTTTTTTCTTACAATAAATTGGTGAAAGAGGAAATGTTTTGGGGACTGTTTTTTCAAATAAATTTCTTTTGTCGATTTTTTGTTTTTGTTAGTACTGACAGTTTATGATGTTGGGTATCTAATAGACGCCATGACATCACAAACTGCTGGGCTTGATCTCAGGTGACTTTACAGCTAGTATCAACCCGATTTATTACCCCGTTTGCCACTGCACCAGGGCACGGGATGAGCTGGGGTGAAGCGCCAGGATTGGCGCATCTAGTGGATGCGCCACGTCTGGGGTGCCTGCGGCCTGCTATTTTTAGGCTGTGAAGGCCCAATAACTATGGACCTTCCCACCCTGAGAATACCAGACCACAGCTGTCCGCTTTACCTTGGCTGGTGATCCAATTTGGGGGGTCCCCTACTTTTATTGTGTAATTATTAATATTTATAAAATAATTATAAAAAAGAGCCTGAGGGGACCTCCACATTGGATCCCCAACCACGGTAAAGCTGCCAGCTGTGGTTTTCAGGCTACAGCCGTCTGCTTTACCCTAGCTGGCTATCAAAAATGGGGGGACCCAACGTAATTTTTTTTTTTTAAGTATTTTTTAAATAGAAAAAAATAATGGGCTTCCCTGTATTTTGATTGCCAACCAAGGTAACGGCAGGCAGATGGGGGTGGCAACCCATAGCTGTCTGCTTTATCTGCGCTGAGAATCAAAAATACCGCGGAGCGCTACGTCATTTTTTTAAAGATTTATTTTTACAGCACTGTGATGTCCAGCAATCAAAATACAGGGAAGCCCATTTTATTTTTAGTTATTTAAATAAATAATTAAAAAAAATATATGTTAGCTCCCACTGCATTTTTTGTATTGCTAGCTAAGGGTAATCCAAGCAGCTACTGGCTGCTAACCCCCACTGCTTGGTGTTACCTTCACTGGCAATGGAAAATCCAGGGAAGCATTTATTTTTTTTTTTGCCAAAAAGCTACAAAAAAAGGACGTGAGCTTCGCCATATTTTTGTATGCTAGCCAGGTATAGCAGGCAGGTGCTGGAAGAGTTGGATACAGCGCCAGAAGATGGCGCTTCTATGAAAATGCCATTTTCTGAGGTGGCTGCAGACTGCAATTCGCAGCAGTGGGGCCCAGAAAGCTCAGGCCAACCGGTGGTGCGGATTCCAATCCCAGCTGCCTAGTTGTACCTGGCTGGACACAAAAATGGGGCAAAGCCTACGTCATTTGTTTTCTAATTATTTCATGAAATTCATGAAATAATAAAAAAAGGGCTTCCCTTTATTTTTGGTTCCCAGCCGGGTACAAATAGGCAACTGGGGGTTGGGGGCAGCCGTACCTGCCTGCTGTACCTGGCTAGCATACAAAAATATGGCGAAGCCACATAATTTTTTCAGGGGGCAAAAAACTTCTGCATACAGTCCTGGATGGAGTATGCTGAGCCTTGTAGTTCTGCAGCTGCTGTCTGTCTGTATGGAGAAGAGCAGACAGCAGCTGCAGAACTACAAGGCTCAGCATACTCCATCCAGGACTGTATGCAGAAGTTTTTTGCCCACCAAAAAAATGACGTGGGCTTCGCCATATTTTTGTATGCTAGCCAGGTACAGCTGGCAGCCACGGGCTGCCTCCAACCCCCAGTTGCCTATTTGTACCCGGCTGGGAACCAAAAATATAGGGAAGCCCGTTTTTTTTAATTATTTCACTTATTTCATGAAATAATTAAAAAACAAATGACGTGGGCTTCGCCCTATTTTTGTGTCCAGCCGGGTACAACTAGGCAGCTGGGGATTGGAATCCGCAGCACAGGTTAGCCCGAGGTTTGTGGGCGCCTCTGCTGCGGATTTCAGTCCGCAGCCGTCCCAGAAAATGGCATAGAAGCGCCATCATCTGGCGCTGTATCCAACTCTTCCAACAGCCCTGGAGCCGGGTGGCTTGTTGGGTAATCATGAGTTAATACTGGCTTTGTTTTACCAGCCAGTATTAAGCCAGAGATTCTTAATGTCAGGCACGTTTGACCCGGCCATTAAGAATCTCCAATAAAGGGTTAAAAAAAGACACCACACAGAGAAAAAATACTTTAATAGAAATAAATACACAGACACATTAGAGACTCCATCTTTATTACCCCTGTCAGCCCTCCACGATCCTGCTCTTCTGTCTGCTTTCTTTCTAGTGTAGTAGTAGTGAGGATTGTAGTGAGGGGCATCACTTGGGGCTGGGGAACCTCCATCCTAACTACAATGCTCACTACAATCGGGAAGCAGCGTGCAGCCTTCACTCCGTGAGTGATCACTGCTGGCTGCTAGCGGTAACGCTGACAGACGCGTTACCATAGCAACGGTGCTCCCGGAGCTGCGGTTAGCGGTGACGTCACCGCTAACTGCGTTGCTATGGCAACGGTGATCTCCGTTAATGACCGGCTGTGTCAGCCGGTCCCTAACGGAACGGGGAGTCGACCGTGTGCTAGAGCATGTCGCCGGTACACGGCGATACACATATGTGCACCGTGTACCGGAGAGATGCACTCGCAGGTCCTACATGACGTGTCATAGTCATGTGACCAGTCTGTAGCCAATGAGATAATAGCCACGTGACTGGTCACATGGCTATTTTGACGTCACGATAGGTCCTGCATCTCTGCTGGCAGTGCCGGTCACCGGGAGGATTCAGCGATCATCGGATGGAATAGCGGCAGGAGACAGAGTGCAGAAGGGATCGCGAGGACCGGTAAGTGTTATGGCAATGTTTATTAACTGTTTGTGTACATTTATAATGCATTTTTATGTGTTTGTGATTGCCTCCCATTATAGCCTATACGTTCGAGTTCGGTTCGTCGAACGTTCGACGAACCGAACTCGAACGGGACCCCCGTTCGGCGAACCGGCCTCGAGCCGAACCGGGACCGGTTCGCTCATCTCTACTAAAGACAGATGATAAAAAAACAGGTATAAAAAGTGGAATCACCAAAATTATGAATACATCAATGGGATAAGTAAAAAATGGCAGAGTGTCAGGCGTGAGCTTACATATTCCAACCTTACATAGCCAGTCCTTTCATTTACCAAACACTGAACAGACCCATTAAAGTACTCTGCATCCATCATCACCCCTACTTATTAAATGGAATCTGTCATCAGGTGTTTGCTGCCCCATCTGAGAGCAGCAGCATAATGTAGGGACAGAGACCCCAATTGCAGTGGTGTCACTTACTGGGCTCCTTGCTGTTATTTTGATGACAATCACTGTTTTATCTATTACTGCTACTGTTTTATCACTACTTTTATCCGACATTTCTCTGAATGTTAAGCTCTGTATAACCCTACCCACACCAGTGATTGGCCGCTTTCAGCCCATATACAGTGTACACAGAAAGCTGTCAATCAGTGGTTGTGGTGGTGGGGTTATACAGAGCTCATGAATATAGAGGACTACATAGCAGCAGGTTTACTAGTGCTGAGTTTTCATTTTTCCTATTCCCTTTTAGAAAACTCATTTAAACATCCCGCCCACCTCCTTCCTTCCGCATTGCCGGTGGAGGCAGGTAAGGAGATGTTCCTCGCTCCTGTGACTTCATACACAGCGATGTGTGCTGCCGCAGGAACGAGGAACAACATCGTATCTCCTATTGATGCAACATTATGAAAATGACCGATGCTACACAGATCACCGATTTACGACGCTTTTGCGATCGTTTATCGGCACATCTAGGCTTTACACGTTGCAACGTCATTACCGGCGCCAGATGTGCGTCACTTTTGCACTTTTTGCAGTAGCGATGTCGCAACGTGCAAAGTACCCCTAAATGACTACACAGCCAGTCCGCAGTGGAGCAGCCATGGTGTTCATGCTTTTCTCTCAAAGTTAGAAGTAGAAATCTTTTTATACATCAAGATACAAAAAAAGTAATAACAATTAAAAAATGAGGAAAATTGTATAAAATATTTGTCATACTTTGATGTTTGCTGTTGCCAGATAATTGTTTGCCGAGGTTATATTAGTGAATGTCTCATGAAGCCTTTTATCATCATTAGGAAAATTGTTCACCAGGATTTTCACTTGCATATTATTAGATGTACATTCATGACACTGGATTATAATTTTCTCATCATTTCCAGTATGTAGGATATTGGGAGCCAGCAATACAAAGCTGAAAAATAAAAGATGAGAGGTAGTCAAGTTAATAGGTAAATTAATAGACAAGATCCCTGTCATCACCTAATGGAAGGTTGTATACTAGAGGCAAATGTAGACCGGGTTCTCACATAAAACACACAAACATGGTATAATACACTGAGCTACCAATGTAAATGATAATTCAGCCTTGATTTATATGACTGAACGCACAAATAAAAAATTAGTTACTGGATGTTGGAGGTCACGGACGGACGACAAATGGATGCAAGCAAATAGAAAGCTGCAATCTTGAATTGTATTGGTAACCGGATCACCCAGGCTGTGATGCCAGGCAAACCTACCTGTATGATTTATATGCTGTGTAGATTTATTTAATGCAGAGTTTAATGCATAAACAAAGGATGATTATATTGGGACAACCAAAATATTTATAGATTTGATTTTGGTTGTCCCAATATAATCATCCTTTGTTTATATTATTGTATACTATTGTTTTTGCCTGTGGAATTATATATTTAGATTTACATATTGTGCCTCTGATATTAATATATCATTTGGAACCTCTTCCGTGATAATATATATTTAGATTCACACATTGTGTCAGATATAACGTTTTTATATCAATGTATCATGTGTTGCTCTGAATAAGGTGTTTAAAAATCTCCTACTTGGTTCTTGAACCTGTGTTTCCCTTGTAGTTAATGTGTGTTTCCTCTCTTTTTTCTTTTTTTCCCACGCTTTGAACTTTGGTGACTGCTTGATACCGCTGCTCCATGCAGCTTTACTGATGAGACCTAGAGCATGCGCACATACAATTTTCTCACGCTATTGTACCCTAATAACCCGTGAAGTCCTTCTGGCTTGTTATCAGACCTATTTTTACATGTTGAAATTGACTCCCCCCCTCCCTAATAAGATACACTTATTGTTTTTAATTCATGTTTTATTCATCTTAATAAATATAATTTGATTACATATTTTTTTTAAAAATATATTTGATCTTTTATATATATATTTTTTCCTGGTCTACCCAATATCCCTTTGCACATATGATACACATAGTCCTTTTAAAATTATTTTTTCATCTTTTAATGCTTCACCCATTTATTTAAAAATGTTGATACAAATTTGGGTGGCATCAACCACTGATGTGCTATTGCCATTTCACTGATATATTCACTGCAATTGGGGTTCTAGCCCCTATAAGAACATATATACTTGCAGATTCTTTGTCTTTTTTCCCCCTTTTTTTTTTTTTTTTCTTTATTGCTCATTACTCTCTTTCTACATTCCTCCTTTTCTTTTCTGAATTTCATTCCTTTTCCTCAATTACTGATACATATAGATGCATCTTAACACTATATGAACAACTGACTAAGTTTTGCTATGTTGCTGGAAAATGCTGTGTCATTTAAACACATTTTTTTTTTTTTCTTTCAAAGTGCCAGTAGGCGGTCCTTTGTTATATCCCATATGTATATAAGTGTGTTATCTCTCTGCACATGCAATGTTGATTTTCTGGTCCTGAGGAAGAGGTCCCTGCACCTTGAAACGCGTAGACCTATGGAATAAAAGAGTGATTAAACTATCAACATCTCTACATCTTATTTGGCGGATTGCGCGGGTTTAACCCCTTTTTCTCCTCCTACACCGGTACTAAGCCCAGTGAGAGCTGCTTGCAGTGTGTGAATGGCTCGCATTGGGTGTAACAGCAGCATGATGGGCGTAATATGTGCCCCCCCCAAAAAAAATAAAATAATTTGAAAAACCCACAAAAGTGATCTGTTCATGGCTGGCTGCATGTGGGCAGAGACCTGAACTGCCGAATAAGGGACTTCCATTTGGGTTCAGGTCAAGTTTGGGTCCCAAACCGATCTTAATTTAAGTTCAGCTGACCCTGCCAAACCAATCTTGGACATGTCCCATCTCTAGTTATGGTAACTGAGCTTACCTAACATAAATGGTGCATATTTAAGGATATATTACTAGAATCCTGTAGAAAACTTATACCCTCTAGTAATAAAAAGGAATAAAAAGAAACCTTGATGGATAAAAAAGAAATTACAAAGTGTAATAAGTTAAAACAAAGAGCCTTCAAAAGTTTGAAGGCCGAGAGATCAGAAATAGCATATCAGATGTATAAAAAATCTCAATAAGAATTGTAAAAAAAAAAAAATCAAGCTAGCACAGTTAGTTACTGAAACAAAAATCACCATCGACATTAAAATAAATCCCCCCAAAATGTATAAATATATTAATGCCAAAAGGAAAAAACGGATGGCATTGCACACTTAGAAGATGATAATAACAAGGTAATTACAGAGGACAAAGAAAAGGCTGAGATATTAAACAGGCACTTTTCATCCGCATTCAACACTGAACACACTGTTCCAGGGATCATTTAGCAAGACAAAAATCAAAGTTCACCATCTGATATAATTAATTTAACATGGGAAGAAGTATGGCTGCGGCTGAACAAATTAAAAATTGCTACATCCCCCAGGCCAGATGGCATTCATTCACGAATATTGAGGAAAATGAGTTCAGTAATTGACAGACTGTTGTATCTCATTTTCTTAGACTCTTGTAACAGGATTGCTGACATGGTACCAATATTTAAGAAAGGTAAGTAGGTTGATCTTGGTAACTACTGTCCAGTAAGTCTGACATCAGTTGTGTGAAACATTTTTCATGGCATTATAAGAGATTAGTTGCAAAAATATATTGCAGAGAATAATATAATTACAACCAGCTTGAATTCATGAAAGATAAGTTGTTTTTAACCAACCTGCTGAGTTTCTATGAGTAGGTAAGTGGAAACCTGGATATTGGTAATGTGGCTGATGTGATTTATCTTGAATTTGCAAAGGCATTTGATACTGTACCACATAACAGCATTATACTTAAGCTCCCAAAGCAGGATTTAGGGAAAACTATATTCACATAAGTTAAGAACTGGCTAAGATAGGAAAGCAAGAGTCGTCGTAAATGGCACATTTTCTAAATATATAGTCATCGGAGGAGTACCACAGCAATCTGTGCTAGGACAGATTCTTTTTAATATCTTTATTAATTACCTTTTGGATGGCATAAACAGTGGAGATGGGATTGACACCAAACTATTTAGGATATTAAAAACTGACCTCGATAGTACAATATTACAAAACAATCTGGATAAGATGTCGGAATGGCCAAATGCTTGGCAAATGAGGTTTAATGTTCCTAATGTAAAGTAATGCTCTTATGCCAATATAATATCACTGATACAGTGGGAAAGTATTTGGCCCCCTTGAATTTTTCAACCTTTTCCCACATTTCAGGCTTCAAACATAAAGATAAAAATTTTAATGTTATGGTGAAGAATCAACAATAACAGGGACACAATTGTGAAGTTGAGCGAAATTTATTGCTTATTTTAAACTTTTTTTTAAAAATAAATAACTGAAAAGGGGGCGTGCAATATTATTTGTCACCTTTAAGTTAATATTTTGTAGCGCCACCTTTTGCTGCAATTAGAGCTGCAAGTCGCTTGGGGTATGTCTCTATCAGTTTTGCACATCGAGAAACTGAAATTCTTGATTATTGTTCCTTTGCAAATAGCTCGAGCTGAGTGAGGTTGGATGGAGAGCTTTTGTGAACAGCAGTTTTCAGCTCTTTCCACAGATTCTCGATTGGATTCAGGTCTGGACTTTGACTTGGCCATTCTGGCCAACACCTAGATACGTTTATTTGTGAACTATTCCATTCTAGATTTTGCTTTATGTTTGGGATCATTGTCTTGTTGGAAGACAAATTTCCGTCCCAGTTTCAGGTCTTTTGCAGACTCCAACAGGTTTTCTTCAAGAATGGTCTTGTATTTGGCTCCATCCATCTTCCCATCAATTTTAACCATCTTCCCTATCCCTGCTGAAGAAAAGCAGTCCTAAACCATGATGCTGCCACCACCATGTTTGACAGTGGGGATGGTGTGTTCAGGGTGATGAGCTGTGTTGCTTTTACACCAAACATATCGTTTGGCATTGTTCTCAAAAAGTTTGATTTTGTTTTTTTTCTGACCAGAGCACCTTCCACATATTTGGTGAGTCTCCCAGGTGGCTTGTGGCAAACTTTAAACAACACTTTTTATGGATAGCTTTGAGAAACGGCTTCAATAAAGGCCAGATTTGTGCAGTGTACGACTGATTGTTGTTCTATGGACAGACTCTCCCACCTCCGCTGTAGATCTCTGCAGTTCATCAAGAGTGATCATGGGCCTCTTGGCTGCATCTCTGATCAGTCTTCTCCTTGTTTGAGATGAAAGTTTGGATGGACGGCCGAGTGTTAGTAGATTTGCAGTGATATGATACTCCTATTTCAATATGATCGCTTGCACAGTGCTCCTTGGGATGTTTATAGTTTTGGAAATCTTTTTGTAACCAAATCCAGCTTTAAACTTCTCCACAGTATCACAGGCCTGCCTGTTGTGTTCCTTGGTCTTCATGATACTATCTGGGCTTTAAACAGAACACTGAGACTATTACAGAGCAGGTGCATTTATACGTAGGCTTGATTACACACAGGTGGATTATATTTATCATCATCAGTCATTTAGGACAACATTGGATCATTCAGAGATCCTCAATGAACTTCTGGAGTGAGTTTGCTGCACTGAAAGTAAAGGGAATAAATAATAGTGCACACCCCACTTTTCAGTTATTTTTTTTCTAAAAATGTTTAAAATAAGCAATAAATTTCGTTCAACTTCACAATTGTGTCCCACGTGTTGTTGATTCTTCACCATAACATTAAAATGTTTATCTTTATGTTTGAAGCCTGAAATGTGTGAAAAGGTTGAAAAATTCAAAGGCGTTGAATACTTTCGCAAGGCACTGTACATACACAATAAATGGGAATAAACTTGGGTCTACAGAACAGGAGAAAGACTTGGGGATTCTGGTTACAAGTAAGCTAAGCAGCAGCACGCAATGTCAAGCAGCAGCAAAAGCCAACAAGATTTTATGGTGTATAAAAGGCCACATCTAGAATATGGGATCCAGTTTTGGGCTCCACATTTTTAACAGGATATTTGGAAGTTACAGTCAGTTCAAAGGTGAGCAACGAACTTATTGCAAGGAATGGAAGGCCTACCATGTAAGAAGTTGGAAAAGTTGGAAGAAATAGATGCAAAATGTATAATGAAACCCAATTGCAATTTTTATTTTATCCCATATACATGCACTTAAGTAAAAAATAAACAACTGCCCCAAAATATGGATAACTTTAAAATATGCTTTAGGCTACTGAAATAGTAAAAACTCCTGGAAAAGAGAGATAAGAAGAGTGAAGAAGCTTATGGTTATTGACTGCTTTATAGGAGATGATTTAAAGTAGAATAACACCATTGCTCACATTATTCTACGGAGACTGCAACTTCATATGATGTTGACTCCTGCATCCTTGAGTAACATTATGGGCCTATACTGTGAGAGAAATCATAAACTGTTCAAAGTGTGAAATACTATGTGGCAATTTTGCCTTAACTGCCGTGTGCTCAAAGTTGTTGGGCTGTGTTAATTTTCGATGGCAACAATCTACTCTAAAGGGTACTTTACACGCTGCGACATCACTAACGATTTATCGTCGGGGTCACGGTGTTTGTGACGCACATCCGGCGGCGTTAGCGACATCGCAACGTGTGACACGTACGAGCGACCTTCAACGATCGCAAAAGTGGTAAAAATCGTTGGTGTTGGAGAGCTCGTTCAAACACCAAATATCGTTGTTTGGGCACTAGCGATCTCGTTCCTCGTTCCTGCGGCATCACAGATCGCTATGTGTGACACCGCAGGAGCGACGAACATCTCCTTACCTGCGTCCACCGGCAATAAGGAAGGAAGAAGGTGGGCGGCATGTTCCAGCCGCTCATCTCCGCCTCTCCTCTGCTATTGGACGGCTGCCGTGTGACGTCACTGTGACGCCGCACGAACTGCCCCCTTAGAAAAGAGTCGGTTTGCCGGCCAGAGCGAAGTCGCAGGGAAGGTAAGTCCATGTGACGGGTGTTAGCGATGTTGTGCACCACGGGCAGCGATTTACCCGTGACGCACAACCGATGGGGCGGGTACGCTCTCTAGCGATATTGGTACCGATATCACAGCGTGTAAGGTACCCTAAGGTGTTGAAGTGACTTTATTTTGTCCGATGTAAACACCAAGCCAAATGCCATAGTATTGTAGAGACACCACCAAGCTCAGTTCTACAATATTGTAGTGAAACCACCAATCTCATTTCTGTAGCATTGTAGTGAAAGCACCAAGCTCAGTTTCACAGTACTGTAGTGAAGCCACCAAGCTCACTAGTGAAACCACCAAGCTCAGTTTTATAGTATTGCAGTCAAACCACCAAGCTCAATTTTGCAATATTGTAGTTAAACCACCAAGCTCAGTTCTATAGTTTAGTAGTGAAACCACCAAGCTCAATTCTGCAATATTGTAGTGAAACCACCAAGCTCTGTTCTACAATATTGTAGTGAAACCACCAATCTCATTTCTGTAGCATTGTAGTGAAACCTCCAAGCTCGGTTTCACAGTACTGTAGTGAAGCCACCAAGCTCACTAGTGAAACCACCAAGCTCCGTTTTATTGTATTGTAGTGAAACCACCAAACTCAATTTTGCAATATTGTAATGAAACCACCAAGCTCTGTTCTACAATATTGTAGTGAAACCACCAATCTCATTTCTGTAGCATTGTAGTGAAACCATCAAGCTCAGTTCTATAGTACTGTAGTGAAGCCACCAAGCTCAGTAGTGAAGCCACCAAGCTCAGTAGTGAAACCACCAAGCTCAATTCCAAGCTCAGTTCTATAGTACTGTAGTGAAGCCACCAAGCTCATTAGTGAAGCCACCAAGTTCAGTTCTATAGTATTGTAGTGAAACCACCAAGCTTAGTTCTATAGTATTGCAGTGAAACCACCAAGTTCAGTTTTATAGCATTGCAGTAAAACCACCAAGCTCAGTTCTACAGTATTGCAGTGAAACCACAAAGCTCAGTTCTACAGTATTGCAGTGAAACCACCAAACTCAGTTTCACAGTGATGTAGTGAATCCACACTGTGACAACACTTGAAAATTGCTGATCACAGATGCTCATCATCCAATTTCAATTTGCCTCAGCTATTCTGCTAAGAAGAATGGGCTAAATTTTAACTTGTAGAAGAACAAAGCTGGTAGAGACATACCCCCAAAAGACTTGAAGCAGTAATTGCAGCGAAAGGTTGTCCTACAAAGTATTGACTCGGGGCCTGAATACAGATGCGCGTCATAATTTTCAGATTTATATTTTTTAAATATTTTGAAAATAGCAACATTTCCACAAATACTTGCTACTTAGTGTTGGTATATCACATAAAATCCCAATTACATACAATGAAGTTTGTGGGTGGAACATGAAAAAAATGTGGAAAAGTTCATGGGGTGTGAATACTTTTTCAAGGCATTGTAAATCAGTGCAGCAGGTTTTAGGGACCTGTACTGACTGTTGTGAGTATAAGCTAGGCAATTGTAAGTAGATACTCATAGTATCCTGCTATTATCCAAAAGCATGCAGTGTGTGATGGGTATTTCTGAATAACTGGTATATCTCAAAATGCCACATGCCAATTTTCTATTGATAAATTCACATTAGAGGCTACATGCAGGATTGCTATTTTTATTGTAGAAATGTATTTAAAGTGAGAAGAATTAAAGATCATTGCAACAGGATTTTTTAAAAACATTTCTCATTTTCTTCATTTGTTCAGCTTCTATTCAGGCGGTGTGTAATCACGGTAAAAGACAATATTGTCACTGCATACTAGCATATCTTCTTAATATATTAATATCCTGTGTAATAATGTAAGCTATCAAGTATTACATATTTAAGGGCATTTATTTCAAATAAATAATGCTTTAATATGATAAGTAATACTACATAGTACTCACAACTGTTTGGATGAAGAAAGTTCAACACATAACTGGACCATCAGTAGAATCCCCAACTTTGAGACCGGTAAATACTGACCCATGATTACACGAACAAACCTTGATCAGTTTCTGCCGATTTAGAATATTTGCTTTTATATGAACCAACCAAATACTGCAAACTGTAAGGGGAGAGCAAAAGTCAAAAGGTTGTTTACATTGCTACTAAATAAAACTGGAAGTCACGTGATTTCTCTCTAAATATCAATGGTTAACCAGCGTCTGCTTCCTGAAAATATTACGTTTTATAGGAAGAAAAAAACATCAAAAGGCATTAAAACATCAATTAGATAGATCAATTAATTCTTTAAAGGTAAGGTGCCGTGTTTTTTTTATTTTTGTATTAATGATAGTGATTGTGAAATCAAGTATTTTTAATTAAAAATTAAATTCACTGTTTATTTAGTTTTTATTTAATTCTAGTTTTACTGAAGAACTGGGGGCTGCCATCTTGGATTTGCTGTGAGTAACGACAATTACTCACCTCAAATACGGCAGCGCCCTGGGCATAGAAGACCGTTGTCAGGCTCCGACCCCTATACTTAACACAGAGACAGCTTCTGCTGTGAACTGAACGTGCCCCCTGGGCTGTCCAGATTAGAGCAGAGGGAGGAGATCGGCGCCATCTTTGTGGAGCTCACAGCGTATGCTGTGTGCTGCACTTTCCCCCTGTCATTGGTTTGGGTTGTGTGAGTATCGTCGCGGGGTAAACCACATCCAAGAAGTTTAATAATCCTTTAGGTGCTTCACAAGAATTAATGCAATGTTATTTTTTTCTAACAAAAATTTTGTATTTTCTTAAAGTGCACCAATTACTTCATTTTACAAACTTTACTTGAGTTTCAAAACCTATACATCCTAGCTGACAACTAAAGGTATGTATAGAATCAG
Organism: Anomaloglossus baeobatrachus; assembly: GCF_048569485.1. Taxonomy (NCBI): domain Eukaryota; kingdom Metazoa; phylum Chordata; class Amphibia; order Anura; family Aromobatidae; genus Anomaloglossus; species Anomaloglossus baeobatrachus. The sequence continues at coordinate 293,428,842 of NC_134353.1, forward strand.
CATGATGGTACCAGTATAGAACTGGCTTTAGTTTATATAGGAAAATCCTGGTGATTGGTTCCCTTTAAGGGTAACAGGAGACAATTTGTTGTGTAATTTCTCCTGTTTACACCAATATCCAATATGTAGTAGAAAACCATCAGAAACCCCTTAAAGTGACCCCATTTAGTAAACTACGCTACTCAAGTAAATTATCTAAGAGTACAGTGAACATATTGACAGCACAAGTGCATCACAGAATTTTATACCATTTGGTGGTGAAAAAGAATAATTATATTTTTACCACTAAAATGTTTTTAGTGCCAAGTTTTACATTTTTAAAATGGCTACTAGGAAAAAATGGACAAAACAGTTTGTTATGCAATTTCTCCTGAGTGCGCCAATACCCTGCATGCAATCGGGAACTATTTTTCAGACACAGTTGAAAGCTCAGAAGGAAAGGAGCACCATAATATAGTGCAGATTTTGCTGGTATGGTTTGCGGGTTAGATGTCACATGGCATGCCATATTGGCAGAGTCCCTGAGATGCCAGTGTGACGCCCTGGACTAGTCAATAGAGTTAAGCGCGGTTCGTGGTTCGCGGTTCTCCAGTTCGCGGTTCGAGTGATTTTGGGGGGTGTTCTAGTTAGAACTCGAACTCAAGCTTTTTGGTAAAAGTTCGGCAGTTCGAGTTACGTTCGAGAACGGTTCTATCAGCAAAAGCAGGGCTTTTTACAGCTACAGTGTTCAGGGAGCCATCGCTGGCAGCCTGCGGTAAGCTGGTGACCAAGATAAATATCGGGTATCCAAGCAAAGCACTTTGTTTAGTAACCCGATATTTATCCTAGTTACGTGTGCAGGGAGCCGACACTTCCCCGCTGGGCTCCGCCCCCTCCTGCACTCGGCATGTACACACACACACTCACCTGTCCCCAGCCATGCAGTCCCCGGCACTGATGTCCTCAGCGCACATGGCCACGCTAGGCTCCACCCACTTCGCACTCCGCCGCCCGCACACATGGCCCCGCTAGGCTCCACCCACTTGAACTCCGCACACATTACCCCGCTTGGCTCCACCCACCTGGGACTCTGCACACATTACCCCACTTGGATCTGCCCACCTGGCACTCTGCACACATTACCCCACTTGGCTCCGCCCACCTGGCACTCCGCACACATAGCCCTGCTTGGCTCCGCCCACCTGGCACTCTGCACACATTACCCTGCTTGGCTACACCCACTTGGGACTCTGGACACATTACCCCGCTTGGCTTCGCCCACCTGGCACTCTGCACACATTACCCCGCTTGGCTCCACCCACCTGGGACTCTGCACACATTACCCCGCTTGGCTCCACCCACCTGCACTCCGCACACATTACCCCGCTTGGCTCCGCCCACCTGGCACTCCGCACACATTACTCCACTTGGCTCCACCCACCTGGGACTCTGCACACATTACCCTGCTTGGCTCCACCCACCTGGGACTCTGCACACATTACCCCGCTTGGCTCCGCCCACCTGGCACTCTGCACACATTACCCCGCTTGGCTCCATTCTCCTGGGACTCTGCACACATTACTCCACTTGGCTCCACCCACCTGCACTCCGCACACATTACCCCACTTGGCTCTGCACCACCTGGCACTCCGCACACATGGGCCCGCTTGGCTCCGCCCACCTGGCACTCTGGACACATTATCCCGCTTGACTCCACCCACCTGGGACTCTGCACACATTATTTCGCTTGGCTCCGCCCACCTGGCACTCCGCACACATGGCCCCATTCGGCTTCGCCCACCTGGGACTGTGCACACATTACCCCGCTTGGCTCCGCCCACCTGGCACTTCGCACACATGGCCCCGCTTGGCACCGCCCACCTGGCACTCTGCACACATTACCCCGCTTGGCTCCACCCACCTGGGACTCTGCACACATTACTCCGCTTGGCTCCACCCACCTGGGACTCTGCACACATTACCCTGCTTGGCTCCGCCCACCTGGCACTCTGCACACATGGCCCCGTTCGGCTCCGCCCACCTGGGACTCTGCACACATTACCCCGCTTGGCTCCGCCGACCTGGCACTCTGCACACATTACCCCACTTGGCTCCGCCCACCTGGCACTTTGCACACATGGCTCCGTTCGGCTCCGCCCACCTTGCACTTCGCACACATGGCCCCGCTCAGCTTACCTGCGGTGATGAAGTCCCGCCCTCCCGACCTCAGCGCTGTCACTGTCCTCCATGGCCGCCACTTGTCACATCTCCTCTCGCTGCCGACCAGAGACTGTGACTAGCGGTGACGTCACAGGCTCCCGCGATACTTGGCTGTGAAGGTCATTGAAGTCAGTGACAGGTCTGCTATCAGTAGTGCAGGAAATCTTCACCGCAGGCAATGTACCTCGCTCCTGACAGCAGCACTTGTCATGCCCTGCAGTGACCTGGGCTGACCTATTGATGTTAGCTCAGGTCACTGCATTGCTCTCCCAGCCAATGTGGAACATTCTGTTCTTCATTGAATGGGACAGTGTGGATCGTCATGGGAACCCCTTGGATTACAGCAGACCAGGATTTTTTTTTCTTTCTAATAAATTGGTGAAAGAGGGAGTGTTTTGGGCAGTGTTTTTTCAAATAAAAATGTGTTTGTCGTCTATTTTTTTTTAATTACTGACTGGGTTGGTGATGTCGGGTATCTGATAGACGCCTGACCTCACAACCCCAGGCCTTGATGACAGGTGACATTACACATCTGGTATTAACCCCATATATTACCCCGTTTGCCACCGCACCAGGGCACGGGATGAGCTGCGGCGAAGCATCAGGATTGGCGCATCTAATGGATGCGCCACTTCTGGGGCGGCTGCGGCCTGCTATTTTTAGGCTGGGGAGAGTCCAATAACAATGGACCTCCCTAGTCTGAGAATATCAGACCCCAGCTGTCTGCTTTACCTTGGCTGGTGATCCAATTTTGGGGGGACCCCCACGTGTTGTTTTTTTTTTTTTTAAATTATTTATTTAATTTAAAATAACAGCGTGGGGTGCCCTCAGTTTTGGATTACCAGCCAAGGTGAAGCTGCCAGCTGTGGTCTGCAGGCTGCAGCCATCTGCTTTACCCTAGCTGGCTACAAAAATAGGGGGAACCCCACGTCATTTTTTTTTCTTTTTTTGGCTAAATACAAGGCTAAGCACCCCTTAGTGCCACATGAAAGGCACCAAAGGGTGCAAAATTACAAAATGCAGGAGAGTGGGACATTATATGTCTTTCTGCCATTATAATGACAAAAAAGACTGATATGAAGTGTACAAGCAAAAGAAAATCACCAGAGCGCTCTATGCTGTGAAAAGCAGTAGAAAATGGCACTGGAGTGAACATGTGACTGCCTCATGTATGTTGAAGCTATGGATCTGTACCGCCCTGGGGCCTCGGTTGCTCTCCGCCGAGCCGCTCGGATCCGGGCTCGGGTTGTCGGTGGCTCGAGCGCCTCCGGACCGGGGGCCACGTCGCTCTGGAAAAGGGGGGGATTTGGTTGTTTGGTTTGGGGTGGACCGGTTTCACGGCCGGAGCCACGGTGACCGGTAACAGTTCGTGATGCCACCCACGGGTCGTGGTGAGGTGATGGGCACCACCGCTGCGGTGAGGGTGCGGGGGCTCGTCCAGGATTGGTGTTGGGTCGCAGCTAGGTGGGTAGGGGGTTTGTTGGTCCCGGGGCCAGGTGGCAGGAGCGGGGGGTTGCAGGACGCAGGGGCTCGCTTGCGGCGCGGTGCCTGATGGCACTGGTGTACTCACGATTAAACGACACAGAGTCAATGGTAAACCAAGTTCGGTGTAGATCGGTGCCCGCAGCCGGCTGTGTGTGTCCCCAGTGAGGTTGGTGATGTCGCCTTCCTCCTGCACCTTTAAATTTGCTATAGTGACTACTATGCTTCAGCAACAGTAGTCCGCTCCTCGGCTTTTGGGTACCGGAGGAACCCTTTTGCCCGTAGGGGCTGGCCCTTTGGATCTCTGGCCCTTGGCGGTGGCTCTTATCCGGAATCAGTGGGCTGTTGCCATCTATCGGGACTTTGGGTGGGAATGAACCCCTGAGGTCCAGGCCGCAATCAGTAGATTTGTCTGAGCCCGGTTGCTTCTGGGCTAGAACGGGGTCTGAGTACCCTGCCTGGTGCTCCGGTTGACTTGTTAGCTCCCCGGTTCGGGTCCGAAGGGTCACCACCCTCTTCTCGATCCCTACGGTTCCGCAGTTCAGTCCCTGACCGGACTCCTGCAGACAGCCACCACTGTCTGCCTGCCTGACCGTTCCAAGGGGTACTAGGCTCCGTCCTAGGCCCCTGACTCTCAGCTCCCCACTGTTACTCCTCTCACTACTCCTCTCCCCACTCGACTCACTTGTCCTTTCCCTGCCTCAGGCCAGCAGACTCCTCGGAGGGCGTGCCTATCCGCCTGGCTCCACCCACCTGGTGTGCCTGGCTAGACCTGAGGGAGGCGGTCAGGACTTGTTGGCTGCTGGTGCCTCACTGGGGTGGGGGTGTTGTGTGTTGTTACCTGTGACCCATGGGGGTCCAGGGCATCACAGATCCTGGGTAAATTTATGTATTTTCCCTCCTTCAGTTTTTTTGCAGTACGCAAACAAACGGAAGGTACACGGATGACATACGGACCGTATATGGAACAGACATGGATGCCACACGGATGCACCCGTAAAAAAAACGAACCGTTTTTTGCGGACGGCAAAAACGGATCGGTCGTGTGAATGAAGCGTTATTCTGGTCTGCCGTTTATAAACAGCAGGCAGAAATAAGTGAATAGCGCCCCCCAGCATCAGAAAATCTCCGGGGTTTCAGGGGGTAGCTGAGACCCTGGAGATCATGATTTAGGCCGGTTTTTCCGGTCCCCGCTCACGTGATCACCGGTATACACCGTATACCGATGATCACGTTACAGTAAATGACAGCGTCGGTAAAAAATTATTTATCTCACATCTGGCATAAACAAACATGATACATCTCCTCCCCGGTGCCCTCCGGTCAACCCCGGTGTCGCCAAAGTGCCCCCCCTGACCCCCTCCCGGAAATCCAAGATGGCCGCGCGCACAACAGCGCGCCGGCCGCATTCACCCTACTCCTCCGATTTCTGTCGCATGTGCCATGACACATGCGACAGAAAACTCCTCCCCAAGCCCTGCCAGGTCACCCCCTATAACCCCACTGGTGTTCCCCGGTGTCCCACGGTACCTGTTGATTTCCCGCGGCCCCCTCCTTCACAATAGACGCTGCCGCATGCACAGAGCGGCTGTCAGCTCAGCTTCCTGTGTTCAGACACAGTGAGTGGTGGTTATGCATCTGTAAGCTAAATGGGCGGCACGGTGGCTCAGTGGTTAGCACTGCAGTCTTGCAGCGCTGAGGTCCGGGGTTCAATTCCCACCAAGGACACCATATGCAAGGAGTTTGTATGTTCTCCCCGTGTTTGCGTGGGTTTCCTCTGGGTTCTCCGGTTTTCTCCCACACTCCAAAGACATACAGATAGGGAATTTAGATTGTGAGCCCCAATGGGGACAGTGTTCCCAATGTATGTAAAGCGCTATGGCATTAATAGTGCTATATAAATGAATAAATTATTGTTATTATTACTGCAATGCCCTGCTCATGAGGTAAGGAACATAGTTGATCAGGAGAGCTATACTACATTTCCAAATGGAGGTATGTGCTATTTCTGTTGCCCTCCTGAATGACTACCAAACATGAGAGTCCGTTATACGCCACAAGAAAACACATCTAAATAGCGAGCTCTGTTGTTTAGTATTCATTCAGCTGGATAACTGGACTTAAAGGGGTATTCCATCTCCAAGATCCTATCCCCAACATATAGTAGGTGGAATAGCAGTAATATCAGCAAATACCAATATTTGGAAATGTAGAATAGTTCTCCTGATTAGGCATGCCCTTACCTCATGAGCAGGGCATTGCAGCTTTGGTAGCAACCGTTACGACATGGACTCTGCTGCTGTGGACCCGGGGAGAGTGGGTGCAGATTCATTGCACTCACACTCCTCACATGGAGGGTCTGCACTCCTACAAAATGGGGGATACGTTCCCTGAGCATGTCCCCCCATATTCTAGACGGTCCAGAGTCGTCGTGGGACCCCTTTATTTTTTTTCTTACAATAAATTGGTGAAAGAGGGAATGTTTTGGGGAGTGTTTTTTCCAAATAAAAAATTTTTGTCTATTTTTTTGTTAGTACTGACAGCTTGTGATGTCGGGTATCTGACAGACACCATGAGATCACAAACTACTGGGCTTGATGTCAGGTGACCTTACAGCTAGTATCAACCCCATTTATTACCCCGTTTGCCACTGCACCAGGGCACGGGATGAGCTGGGGTGAAGCGCCATAATTGGCGCATCTAGTGGATGCACCACTTCTGGGGCACCTGCGGCCTGCTATTTTTAGGCTGTGAAGGGCCAATAACTATGGACCGTCCCACTCTGAGAATACCAGACCACAGCTGTCCGCTTTACCTTGGCTGGTGATCCAGTCTGTGGGGGACCCTACTTTTTGTTTGTAATTATTATTATTTATAAAATAATTATAAAAAAGAGCCTGGGGTGACCTCCACATTGGATCACCAACCACGGTAAAGCTGCCAGCTGTGGTTTTCAGGCTACAGCCGTCTGCTTTACCATAGCTGGCTATCAAAAATGAGGGGACCCCACGTCATTTTTTTTAAACTATTTTTTTAAATAAAAAAAATTAATGGGCTTCCCTGTATTTTGATTGCCAGCCAAGGTAACGCCAGGCAGATGGGGGTGGCCTCCCGTAGCTGTATGCTTTATCTGCGCTGAGAATCAAAAATACCTAAGGGCGCTACGTCATTTTTTTAATGATTTATTTTTACAGCACTGTCATGTCAGGCAATCAAAATACAGGAAAGCCCTTTTTATTTTTAGTCATTTAAATAAATAATTAAAAAAAATATATATATGGGCTCCCGCTGCATTTTTTGTATTGCTAGCTATGGGTAATCCAAGCAGCTACTGGCTGCTAACCCCCACTGCTTGACGTTACCTTCACTGGCAATGGAAAATCCAGGGAAGCATTTTTTTACTTGTTTTTGCCAAAAAACTAAAAAAAAAAATGACGTGAGCTTCGCCATATTTTTGTATGCTAGCCAGGTATAGCAGGCAGCTACGGGCTGCCCCCAACCCCCAGCTGCCTATTTGTACCCGGCTGGGAACTTAAAATATAAGGAAGCCCTTTTTTTAATTATTTCATGAATTTCATGAAATAATTAAAATAACAAATGATGTGGGCTTCGCCATATTTTTGTGTCCAGCCGGGTACAACTAGGCAGCTGGGGATTGGAATCCGCAGCACAGGTTAGCCTGAGGTTTCTGGGCGCCTCTGCTGCGAATTGCAATCTGCAGCCGCCCCAGAAAATGGTGCTTTCATAGAAGCACCATCATCTGGCGCTGTATCCAACTCTTCCAACAGCCCTGGAGCCGGGTGGCTTGCTGGATAATCATCATGAGTTAATACTGGCTTTGTATTACTAGCTAGTATTAAGCCAGAGATTCTTAATGTCAGGCAAGTTTGACCCGGCCATTAAGAATCTCCAATAAAGGGTTAAAAAAAAGACACAACACACAGTTAAAATACTTTAATAGAAATAAATACACAGACACATTAGAGACTCCATGTGTATTACTCCCTCTCACCCCTCCACGATCCATGGTCTTCTGTCTTCTTTCTCCTTCAACACATTCAGCTCTGCTACATCAGCAGCGGTGCATGTGAGAAAGGACGCTGCTTCCCGTGCAGCCTGATTGATCAGAGGCTCCATGCTGAATAGCGGTGATGTCACCACTGACAGGCACGTTGCTATGGCAACAATGATCTCCGTTATGGACCGGCTGTGTCAGCCGGTCACTAACGGAACGAGGAAGCAGAACGGGGAGACGACCGTGTGCCAGAGCATGTCGCCGGTACACAGCGATACACAAACGATCACCGTGTACTGAGAGATGCACTGACAGGACCTAGGACAGGACATGACATCTAGCCATGTAACCAGTCTGTAGCCAATGAGATAACAGACACGTGACTGGTCACATGCTATTTTGACGATGTCACGTAGGTCCTGTCAGTGCTGCTGGTTACTGGGAGGACGCAGCGATTATCGGGAGGAATAGCGGCAGGAGACAGAGTGCAGGACGCATCCCGGGGACCGGTAAATGTTATGACAATGTTTATTAACTGTATGTGTACATTTAAAATGTGTTTTTATGTGTTTGTGATTGCCTCCCATTGTTTCCTATGGGTTCGAGTGGTTCGCCGAACGGTTCGCAGAACCGAACTTGAACGAGACCTCTGTTTGGTGAACCAAGCTCGAGCCGAACCACGACCGATTCACTCATCTCTACTAGTCAGGTCATCACAAGGTTCTTCACAATCTTTCTCTTTCCGTGCAGGGCTCAACCCTCCATGGTTCTGGGTCCCCACCTTGCGGTACTGCCTCTACTAGCATCCACAAATCCTAGTTACACCTCGCACCACACCCTGTCAGGCACACCAGTGGGCTGCTAAGCTGGAATAGGCTGCCCACCTAGGGGTCAGGCAGGGAGGGGGGAGGTGACAAGCCAGTTCAGTGGTAGCCCTCGAGCTGTGAGGAGCTCGGAGGAAGCTGGGAGTTGGAGCTCCCAGGGAAAGAAGCAGACTAGGTCGCAGACGGTGGTCTGGACCCGGAGGAGTCAGAGACCCGGTCGCGGGAGATTGGAACTGGGTGCTTGGCTAGTCTTGGAGGATATCCAGCAGCCGAAGTTCAATAGCTGGCCTGGGACCTAAGGCACGTCGGGGTACATTGACCCTAAGTCAGGGAGAAGCTTCAAGCAACCCGGCAATTAACCTGCGGAGGACAGGGCCTATATGGACTTTTCTCACGAAGCTCAGAGATTGGGGGCACTAGCGCAACGAGGGGGATATGGCTTTCCATGCAAAACAGCCCACTGAAATCCCAAGCGTGAGCTCCTGAGAGCAAGCTCCTCTGCTATTCCTAGTAGGGAGCGGGGCCTGGAAAGCTCCAAGCTGATGGACCAACTGAACACTCTACAATACGGTGCCAGGAGGCAGGCCACAGACCACCAGGCAGTACAGTAGGGGACGGGACCCGGACGAGCTGCCCCCAAGAGGGCAGCGACACCCAGAGAGTTGGTTTACTACATTGTCAGCGTCTGCTTTCTTGCTGAGTGAGTACCTGATTAACCCCTGCAATCAGCGAGCCTGCGCTTCCACTGCACCCCATAACACTTCCGGAGTCCAGGGGCCTTCCCCTACCCGTGGAGGGTGACGTCATCCAGCTGCCCCACTCCATCACCCCGGGTACTCCCAAAGGCAGCAGCGGTACTCCCTATTACCACACACCACGGGTGGCGTCACAAACTATATATCTCCCCTGTAAATACCCTCCTTCTTCATTCGGGTGGGACCCTTTGCCCCCGGGTGCGGAGACCCTCGAGCCACGAGCAGTGACATCCGGATCCAAGCGGTTCGACCGCTGCTGAGGTGGTACACCAGTGTAAGAGTGTGCAAGGTTTTCTGGGTAGTGACATGTCCCCTCTTTCTGTATGAATCTCTGTGTGTAAAAAGGACTTTGAGGCCACTAGGACCCAGAGGCTTCCTCCCTGAAAGTGATGGGGGGCCAGGAAGTGAGAAAGGAGAGATAGAGGAGAGTAGCCTGGGAAAAGCCAGAGCAGGATTTCCAACAGTGTTGTGAGGAGCAAAGGGTATTGTGGAGATATGTGGTTGAAGAAGCAAAGATTGGACATTGATTGGGCCAAGTGGCTAGAACCTGGGAGAATGATTTACTCCCTGAGGAGGAAGCAAGTGGATTGCTGCCTGGTAAGATGGAATTTGGTACAGACCGTTTGTGAGAGGACTCTCTGTGCAAGTGCTTTGGAATCCTGCAGAACTGTGAGATTTCTTTGATTTGCAATCTACAGGAGCTTTGCTGCAGGCAAGAACACAGACTTTTTTTGGGGGGGGGTTATTGATTTTCTCGGCGCCGCAGATCACTGGCAGTGGCTGCTGCCAGGACTCTCCTGGAATTCACGGTACCGTTCGTTTAGATACCCGGGTATCCAATCAGCTTATGTACATATACATGTATGTTGTGTTTACATATATTTGCGAAGTGTAGAATTGTTATGTCGTAAGTCAGTGTGTCGTTCCAGAGATCAAATTGTCTCTCCAGTAAAGGAGACAAACTCTAGCTACTTCCAATAGGTGGCGCTGTGCTACAGTTTGTCTCCTTTACTGGAGAGACAATTTGAATATTTCTTAGAGGGGCGTGGCAGCTATAAGCCCCCTTACTTGGCAGCCAGACTAGCTTGCAAAGTCTCCTTAAGGAGAATAGTGTTCCCCCGTGGTTCCAGAGATCCTCACTAGAGTACACATTTGATTTACACTCCATCTGCTGCTGTTTTGGTGAAATACTGTTTGTTTCTCATGTAACTCTAAGGTAAATTAGTTCCTGCTGCTGTAATACACACTATGCAGGAACTCTGGAGCTAACACGTGGGACCCCGACGTATAGCATGGTGGATGTGTATGATAGGCATAGTACAGTAGTTACTGGAAATTAGTTGAAAACTGCATTTTATCTTGAGACACTTCCCAATCCCTTTCAGAAAACAGTGTTGTGGTATTTTTGCCTGTGTGTCAGTTTTGTGACCCGCTGGATTCCATTTGGACCTTTGGTTATTACATTTTTGGCGTAGTTGGCAGGATCAAGCTTATGTCATAGACGGAGGCGAGGAGAAAAATGATCTGCAGACCTAATACTAAAACACAACTAGAAGTAGCAGTGGGACGAGCCTACGATGACCTAGTCGTCTTGACACAGCCGGAGAACTAAATACTCTAACAGAGAGAAATGTAGAAAAGCTAATCTGCCTCGGAGTAGTCCCCAAAGATATAGATAGCCCCCCACATGTAAAGATTACGGTGATATAGGAAAACACAATACGTATCTAGAGAACAGATTCAGCAAATATGAGGCCCAAAACTATCTGCATAGAAAAGAATAGGAAAGAGCACTGACTGCAGCCGTAAAAACACTAATAAATACCAGCACGCCTGACATAGAAAAATACTGAGCCTGAACAGGCTCTCCCCCGCTATATCAGTACTCTGGTGTTACTGGGATCCAAGAAAAACATTGATATAGAGAGGGGACTGAATATTGTACCAAGCATGACAAATCACAATACATAACAGAACATGGAGCAAGGTACACAGATACTCCCAGCAGGGAATAATCCAATTCCACCAGGAACTCCACGCAGGCAAAATCACAAGAAAGTGACAAACCATAAACAAAGGTACAAGACTAAGTTATTTGAGAGGAGTTCTGGTAGACACAGAGAACAGGGCTAGTTTCAGGAAGTCCTTAGAACACAGGAAATACAATTGAGCACCGGCAAGGAACAAAAGGAAGCTACATAGTTATATAGGCCCAAACCAAATGGCCTGATTGCAAATCCTACTCAGCTGTCCAGTTCCCACTCAGCAAGTCAAATGCATTACCAGCACTGACCACAAGAGGGTGCCCAAAACTAGAATCTAATTCAAATGTATTCACAACAGAGTTCTGTTCCAACACATACCCAAATTCGACGGGTGTAGCATGACGTTACAGGACTGGGCTGAGAGGGTGCAGAGAATTCTACGGATAAATACTTTGGCCCCTGAGTTACAGGTAGAGCTAGCTTTCAATACATTGGTAGGAGACGCTAGGCATATGGCAATGATACATCCAGAAATAGACAAACATGAAATTTCCGCTCTGTTGGAAGGGGTCTGGGGGGCTGTGATTGAGTGAATCAGTAGAAAGAACATGTTTTGATAAGTTGATTATCTTTAGTGTGTTTGATGCAGGTCTTTTTTTTTTTTATTGGGCTGTTTTAATTACCATTTACGTTTGTTGTTCTTAATGAAATGGTGTGAGATAGTGGATTGGGATGAGTCAAAGATGCTCAAATGATGAGATGGAAGATAGAGAAAGACGTAATGTGAGGGGTATTAATCTTAGGTCAACACCAACGACAGATTCTTTCTGAAAGTAATCGAGATATCTTGAAAATTTCTTGGGTTTTGTTTCACATATCCGTTTCCCAAATAATCAAATAGCTGATTCAATGATACATTGAACGTAGGGAGTGAGATACAGTAACATTGTGAAGTTGACTGAAAAGGACTCCAATGATTTTTTTTGTTTGGATCAATAAAATAAAATCGCTTTGAGTTTAAAAGAACAGTTAACACATGTGTTGCGCTTGACTAATCAAGGATTCATCCTCAATGGGAAAAGAGAGGCTTGTATCCTAAGAGCTCTTGGCATTACCAGTTTATTGGTGTAGTGTTCCAAATCGCCTTGTTCCACTAAATTTTCATTCATCTGTGTAAAAGATGTTGTAACTGATTTTGTTTCTTAATAATCTCTCTATGGCCAATGGTTGCCAGATTAGTGGTCCTACTACAAAACACCTTGTCAAGTTAGTTCAATCAGTTTTATCTATTTTTGTAAATCAATACTAGAAGATGGTTCGAGTTCTATGAAAAGCACACAAATGAATAAACCAAAAGGAGCAGCAATCAAAAGTCGAAGTGTGACTGGGTAATGGAATTACGTAAATAATAGAAGCACCATTGTAAAGCAAATATGAATTAAGGCTTAAGACACCTGAGGAATGGAATAAACCTACTAAAATGTGTGCATCCAAAAGAACGGTTGAAAATAAGTTTGACAAAATTAGCACAAAAATGAAAAGTGTGTAAAACAGGGGAAACACTAGAGGGCGACAAAATCCATCAGGAGGATATAGTATTAAAATGAGACTGATAAGTGTTAGGCTATGTGCGCACGTTGCGTATTAGCCCTGCAGAAATTTCTGCAGCGATCTGAAGAGCACATGTGCGCTTCAAATCGCTGCAGAAAATGTCCGTAGAGAAAAAAAAAAAAGCCGATTCCATGCGCTCTACCTGCAGCTCATCCCATAGACAGAGCAGGAGCTGCCGGCAAAGCGCACGGAAGAAGTGACATGTCACTTCTTAGAACGCAGCGCTTCGGGCAGCAGCGGAAGCGCTGCGCTCTAAGACGCCAGGTGCGCACGGCCCCTGCACAATCTCCATAGACTGTGCAGGGGACGCAGGACGCATGCAGTTACGCTGCGCACCATAACATTAAAATGTTTATCTTTATGTTTGAAGCCTGAAATGTGTGAAAAGGTTGAAAAATTCAAGGGGGTTGAATACTTTCGCACGGCACTGTACATACACATTAAATGGGAATAAACTTGGGTCTATAGAACAGGAGAAAGACGTAGGGATTCTGGTTACAAGTAAGATGAGCAGCAGCACTCAATGTCAAGCAGCAGCTGCAAAAGCCAACAAGATTTTATGGTGTATATGTCACGCTCCCCGGGTCCTCACCCCCGTTCCCCGGCTCACCTGCCACGCTCTCCGCTTCCCAGTCACCGGATTCCGTCCGTCCCAGGGCTCCGGGCCCCCGATCCCGGCGCCCGACAGCTTCCCTGGACCTGGCCGGCTCCCCTGCGTCCTCCTCGCAGCCTCCTTCCCTGGCTTCTGGCACCCGGGCGGCGCGCATGCGCATTAGGGCGCGCGCGCGGTCACTGACCCTTTCTTAAAGGGCCAGCGTCCATTAACAGGAAATGAGGTTGCACAGGTACAGGGTATATAGGGGGTCATTGTCCAAGGGGGCGGGGCCTGATCTTCGTGTTCCCTGAGCTAGGAGTCAGGTCTCTTGGTGTTTATGTGCCTGTACTCACCTATCTGTCTTTGTAGAGCCGTACCTGCCTCGCCATCCAGTCTGCCGTGTCCTGATCCCCGCACGCTGTCCGTCTGCCATCTGACAGTCCGTACCATCCCGGATCCCTGCGGTGACCCGTCATCTTGCTCCAGAGGTTCCGGACCCCGCCTGATATCACCTCGGCCTCCGAACCTGAGCTACGTCACCAAGACCACCTTCTGTGACTCCGTGGTCCCTGGGACTCCTCCGCTGCCTTCACTTGCACGGACTGTTCTACCGCCCATCAGTGCTTCAGCTGCCGGACTCCCTACCACCATCTCAGAGAGTTCGGTCCAGTGGATCCACCTCCTGGGTCTGCCCGACCGCCCGGCCGTGACAGTAAGATCAGGCCATGGATCCCGCTGCTGCACTAATGGCCCTGCAAGAGGAACTCCAACGCCAGCGTGAAGTCCAGACCCGCATGCTGCAATTCATGACCTCCGTGGACACCCGCCTGTACACCTTACAAGCATCAATGACGCCTGCGGCACCCAGGTCCCCCGCCAGGCAAGCCATGGCTCCCGTACCAGTGGCAGCCTCTTCAGATGCTTCCCGACTCCGTTTGGCGTCACCTCCTCGGTATGCTGGAGATCCCAAGACCTGCAGGGGCTTCATAAACCAATGTTCCCTTCACTTCACGCAGCTGCCACATCTGTTCGCCTCCGACCAAGCCAAGGTCGCCTTTATAATGTCCCACCTAGAGGGCGAGGCGCTGGCGTGGATGAATCCCTTGTGGGAGAAGGAGGACCCCATGACCAAGGATCTTCAACAGTTCCTGCTGGGCCTTCCATGGTTACGGACTCACGAACCATCAGTCAGCTGGGGCACTGGCGAAATCACCCGCTGGGGTGCTTCGTGTCATGAGAGATGCCTAAAATCCACACAACCCATCCGACGACCTCCGGTTCCTGAGAACCTACCGGGGTTGCCCTCGGCTTATTGGTCCTTTGCTGATGTCTTTGATAAAAAAGAATCCGAGGTACTGCCGCCACATCGCCCCTACGATTGTGCCATCGACCTGCTCCCTGGAACAACGCCACCACGAGGACGGATATATCCTTTGTCTCCAGCCGAAACAAGGGCTATGTCTACTTACATCTCAGAGAGCCTGGCTAGGGGATTCATTCGGAGATCCTCCTCTCCTGCTGGAGCAGGTTTCTTCTTTGTCAAGAAAAAAGAGGGCGATTTACGTCCCTGCATCGACTACCGGGGTCTGAATCAGATCACTGTTAAGAACAAGTACCCTCTGCCGCTCATCCCCGAATTGTTTGACCGGCTTAGAGGAGCCCGTCTGTTCACCAAGCTGGATCTTCGGGGTGCTTACAATCTGGTGCGCATCCGCTCTGGTGACGAATGGAAGACCGCGTTTAATACGCGCGATGGACATTATGAGTACTGCGTGATGCCCTTCGGCCTGTGTAACGCTCCTGCCGTCTTCCAAGAACTGGTGAACGACGTGTTCCGAGACCTCCTCTACACCTGTGTGGTAGTATATCTAGATGACATCCTTGTCTTCTCTCCGGACCTCCCAACCCACAGAGAGCACGTACAGCTGGTTCTACGACGACTAAGAGAGAACCGTCTGTACGCAAAGTATGAGAAGTGTGTCTTTGAGCAGTCTTCTCTCCCCTTTCTGGGGTACATCATCTCTGAGACTGGACTGCAGATGGATCCCAAGAAGGTCTCCGCCATTCTCAACTGGCCTCCCCCTTCTGGACTGAAGGCAATCCAACGCTTCCTGGGATTCGCCAACTACTACCGCCAATTCGTCCCTCACTTCTCTGCTCTGACTGCTCCACTTTCCGCTTTGACTAAGAAAGAGGCAAATCCAAAGGACTGGTCGCCTGCGGCCGACGCCGCGTTTGGCTCTTTGAAGCGGGCTTTTGCTTCCTCGCCTGTACTTCACCGTCCGGAGCTAAACCGCCAGTTCACCTTGGAGGTGGATGCCTCCTCCTCAGGAGCCGGAGCAGTACTCATGCAGAAGTCCTCCTCCGGGAAGATGGTGACTTGCGGATTCTTCTCCAAGGGCTTCTCAGCGCCTGAACGCAACTATACCATCGGGGACCGAGAGCTCTTGGCAGTCAAACTGGCACTGGAGGAATGGCGCTACCTCCTGGAAGGTGCAGTGTATCCCGTGATCATCTACACGGACCACAAGAACCTAGAATACCTGCGGTCCGCTCAGCGACTGAACCCACGGCAAGCCAGGTGGTCCTTATTCTTTGCCAGGTTCGACTTTCAGCTTCACTTCCGACCCGCGGACAAGAATGTACGCGCTGATGCCTTGTCCAGGTCTTTCATGCCCATGGAGCAGGAGGAAGAGACTACCCAACCCATCATCTGTCCTAGCAACATCATTCCGGTGGCCCCTGTCACCCTAGCCCAGATACCGCCCGGGAAGACCTATGTCTCCGATACCGACAGGCAAAAAGTGTTACATTGGGGTCATGCCTCAAAAACAGCCGGGCATGCTGGTCAGAAGAGAACATGGGGTGCGATTGTACGCCATTACTGGTGGCCATCCCTTCGCACGGACGTCGCTGCTTTTGTCTCTGCCTGCTCCTCCTGTGCCAGGAACAAGACGCCCAAACACTTGCCCCATGGCCGTCTTCTGCCTTTACCGATACCCTCAGTCCCGTGGCAACACATAGCAATGGACTTTATTACGGACTTGCCATTATCCTCCGGGCACACAGTCATATGGGTCGTGGTTGATCGATTCTCCAAAATGGCCCACTTCGTTCCTATGGCCGGACTGCCCTCTGCTCAGGAACTCGCGGAAGCCTATATACATCACATCTTCCGCTTGCATGGCTTTCCATCCCACATAGTGTCCGACAGAGGAACTCAGTTCACCTCCCGCTTCTGGAGGGCTCTATGCAAACATCTGGGAGTGACTCTGGACTTTTCTTCTTCTTACCATCCTCAGTCTAACGGCCAAGTGGAGAGGGTCAATCAAATCGTGACCTCATACCTACGTCACTATGTCAACGCCCATCACGACGACTGGTCCTCGCTTCTGCCTTGGGCTGAATTCTCCCATAACCACCACGTCAGTGAATCATCCTCCGAATCTCCCTTCCATGTTGTTTACGGACTCCAGCCCGCCGTCCCATTGCCTATATCCCCTTCCTCGGATGTCCCGGCTGCTGATACTGCAGTTCGTGACTTTGCTACCATTTGGGACTCTGTCAAGGCGTCCCTTGGGCGCGCTTCCCAGCGGATGAAGAAACACGCTGACAAGAGACGTCTGGATCCTCCGTGTTTCTCTCCTGGAGATCTCGTCTGGCTTGCCTCCCAGTACGTCCGCCTGAAGATACCATCCTACAAGCTGGGTCCTCGCTACATCGGGCCGTTTAAAGTCCTCAACAAGATCAATGAGGTCTCCTACAAGCTACAGCTCCCGGCCACGATGAGGATACCCAACTCATTCCACGTCTCCCTGCTCAAGCCGGTTGTCCTTGGTCCCTTCTCCGCTGCTGCCAGTCCGGCCCCTCCACCTATTGCCGATGACGACATCTATGCGGTAAGGGATATCGTGGCCATGAAGACCGTACGAGGTCGACAGTTCTTCCTGGTGGACTGGGAAGGGTATGGTCCTGAGGATAGGTCCTGGGAGCCCAGGGAGAACGTGGGCACTCCTCTTATCCGTGCCTTCATGTCCCGGTTGCGGGGAGGGGGGCGTGGGGGGGGGGGTACTGTCACGCTCCCCGGGTCCTCACCCCCGTTCCCCGGCTCACCTGCCACGCTCTCCGCTTCCCAGTCACCGGATTCCGTCCGTCCCAGGGCTCCGGGCCCCCGATCCCGGCGCCCGACAGCTTCCCTGGACCTGGCCGGCTCCCCTGCGTCCTCCTCGCAGCCTCCTTCCCTGGCTTCTGGCACCCGGGCGGCGCGCATGCGCATTAGGGCGCGCGCGCGGTCACTGACCCTTTCTTAAAGGGCCAGCGTCCATTAACAGGAAATGAGGTTGCACAGGTACAGGGTATATAGGGGGTCATTGTCCAAGGGGGCGGGGCCTGATCTTCGTGTTCCCTGAGCTAGGAGTCAGGTCTCTTGGTGTTTATGTGCCTGTACTCACCTATCTGTCTTTGTAGAGCCGTACCTGCCTCGCCATCCAGTCTGCCGTGTCCTGATCCCCGCACGCTGTCCGTCTGCCATCTGACAGTCCGTACCATCCCGGATCCCTGCGGTGACCCGTCATCTTGCTCCAGAGGTTCCGGACCCCGCCTGATATCACCTCGGCCTCCGAACCTGAGCTACGTCACCAAGACCACCTTCTGTGACTCCGTGGTCCCTGGGACTCCTCCGCTGCCTTCACTTGCACGGACTGTTCTACCGCCCATCAGTGCTTCAGCTGCCGGACTCCCTACCACCATCTCAGAGAGTTCGGTCCAGTGGATCCACCTCCTGGGTCTGCCCGACCGCCCGGCCGTGACAGTATATAAGGCTACATCTAGAATATGGGATCCAGTTTTGGGCTCCACATTTTTAACGGGATATTTGGAAGTTACAGTCAGTTCAAAGGTGAGCAACTAAATTATTGCAAGGAATGGAAGGCCTACCATATGATGAGAAGTTGGAAAAGTTAGAAGAAATAGATGCAAAATGTATAATGAAACCAAATTGCAATAATTATTTTATCCCATATACATGCATTTAAGTAAAAAATAAACAACTGCTCCAAAATATGGATAACTTTAAAATATGCTTTAGACTACTGAAAACGTAAAACTCCTGAAAAAGAGAGATAAGAAGAGTGAAGAAGCTTATGGTTATTGACTGCTTCATAGAAGATGATTTAAAGTAGAAGAACACCATCGCTCACATTATTCTACTGAGACTGCAACTTCATATGATGTTGACTCCTGCATCCTTGAGTAACATTATGGGCCTATACTGTGAGAGAAATCATAAACTGTTCAAAGTGTGAAATACTATGTGGCAATTTTGCCTTAACTGCCGTGTGCTCAAAGCTGTGGGGCTGTGTTAATTTTCGATGGCAACAATCTACTGTAAGTGTTGAAGTGACTGGTTATTTTGTCCGGCGTAAACACCAAGACAAATGCCATAGTATTGTAGGGACACCACAAAGCTCAGTTCTACAATATTGTAGTGAAACCACCAATCTCATTTCTGTAGCATTGTAGTGAAACCACAAAGCTCAGTTTCACAGTACTGTAGTGAAGCCACCAAGCTCACTAGTGAAACCACCAAGCTCAGTTTTATAGTATTGCAGTCAAACCACCAAGCTCAATTCTGCAATACTGTAGTAAAACCACAAAGCTCAGTTCTATAGAACTGTAGTGAAGCCACCAAGCTCAGTAATAATAATAATATTAATAATCTTTATTTCTATAGCGCCAACATATTCCGCAGCGCTTTACAAATCAGGAGGAACATATACAAACAAGTAACAGTTACAGAAAATACAATATTTAGAGGGGAAAAAAAAGACAACCCTGCTCGTAAAGCTGGGGTCACACTAAACGACAGCGACAATGACGTCGCTGTTACGTCACCATTTTCTGTGACGTAGCAGCGACCTTGTAAGTCGCTGTTATGATTGCTGCTTAGCTGTCAAACACAGCGACGCAGCAGCGATCATAACGTCGCTACATGTGCAGAGAGCAGGGAGCCGCGCACACTGCGCTGGCTCCTTGCTCTCCTAGCTACAGTACACATCGGGTTAACCCGATGTGTACTGCAGCTACATGTCACAGTGCAGAGAGCAGGGAGCCGCGCACACTGCTTAGCGCTGGCTCCTTGCTCTCCTAGCTACAGTACACATCGGGTTAATTAACCCGATGTGTACTGCAGCTACATGTCAGTGCAGGGAGCCGCGCACACTGCTTAGCGCTGGCTCCTTGCTCTCCTAGCTACAGTACACATCGGGTTAATTAACCCGATGTGTACTGCAGCTACATGTGCACAGAGCAAGAGCCAGCACTAGCAGCAAGAGCGGCGGAGGCTGGTAACGAAGGTAAATATCGGGTAACCAGGGAAAGGTCTTCCCTTGGTTACCCGATGTTTACAGTGGTTACAGCTTTCCGCCACTGCCAGACGCCGGCTCCTGCTCCCTGCTCGCTTCATTTCGTCGCTTTCTCGCTGTCACACACAGCGATCTGTGCGTCACAGCGGGAGAGCGACGACGAAAAAATGAAGCAGGACATTCAGCAACGAGCAACGACCTCACAGCAGGGGCCAGCTCGTTGCTCGATGTCACACACAGCGACAGCGACGGGACGTCGCTGCAACGTCACAGAAAATGGTGACGTAGCAGTGACGTCGTTGTCGTTGTGTGTGACACCACCTTTAGAGCTTACAATCTACAATGAGACATGGGGGGGCAAGGTACAAGTGCTTATTTACAATGACAATCCAGCCATCTCAAGGAAATGGGGGATAGATAATGCCTTCCTGGACCAATTGGCCTGAACCTTGAGATGCATTTGGGTGCCATGGAGTTTGACGTGGGGTTATGTTGTGAGAAGTTGTAAAGGGACTGTGTGAATTGGATTTGATTAGGGAGTGTGATAGGCCGCCCTAAAAAGATGCGTTTTTAGGGTTCGTCTGAAGTTGAGTAAGTTGTGATTCGTCTTAACTTCTTGGGGTAGAGCGTTCCAGAGGATTGGTGCAGCTCGGAAGAAGTCTGGGATCCGGGAGTGGGAGGTTTTAATTAGTGTGGATGTTAGTTGAAAGTCATTTGCAGAGCGTAGAGAACGGGTGGGGTGATAGACAGAGAGGAGGGTGGAGATGTAGCGGGGTGCCACACTGTGGAGAGCTTTGTGGGTGAGAACAAGCAGTTTGAATTGGATCCTGTGATAAATGGGCAGCCAGTTCAATGACTGGAACAGAGCAGAGGCATCTGAGCTAGATAGGTGACCCTGGCAGCTGCATTAAGGATGGACTGTAGAGGAGAGAGTCTAGTTAGTGGGAGACCAATTAATAGAGAGTTACAGTAGTCAATGCGAGAGTGGATCAGGGCCACGGTGAGGGTTTTTGTCGTTTCCATTGTGAGAAAGGAGCGGATTCTAGAGATGTTCTTGAGGTGCAAGCGGCAGGAGCAGGCAAGAGATTGTATGTGGGAGGTGAAGGAGAGATCAGTGTTAAGTATAACACCCAGACAGCGGTCTTGCTGCCTAGGACTTATCGTTGTGCCACACACAGAGAGGGAGATGTCAGGTTTAGGAAGGTTGGAAGACGGAGGAAAAAGAAGAAGTTCAATTTTGGAAAGGTTAAGTTTCAGATAGAGAGCAGATATGACATTGCAAACTGCAGTCAGGCAGTCATTTGTGTTCTGTAGTACAGCGGGGGTGAGCTCAGGGGATGAGGTTATAGCTGTGTGTCATCAGCATAAAGATGGTACTGAAAGCCAAATCTGCTGATGGTCATTCCAATTGGGGCAGTGTAGAGGGAGAAAAGAAGAGGGCCAAGGACTGAACCTTGAGGGACCCCAACAATGAGACAAAGAGGAGAAGATGTGGAGCCAGCAAATGATACACTGAATGAACGGCCAGAAAGATAGGAAGAGAACCAGGAAAGCACAGTGTCCTTTAGGCCAACAGAATGGAGCATAGAGAGAAGGAAATTAAGGTCAACAGTGTTGAAGGCGGCAGAGAGGTCAAAAAGGATAAGCAGAGAGTGGTCACCGTTACGTTTTGCTGTCAACAGGTCATTGTCACTTTGACAAGGGCAGTTTCTGTTGAGTGTAAAGGGTGGAAGCCAGACTGTAAAGGATCTAGAAGAGAGTGAGAGGAGAGGTAGCGGGTGAGGCGAGAGTAGACCAGGCGCTCCAAGAGTTTGGAGATCAAGGGGAGATTGGAGACTGGTCTGTAGTTGCTTGTGCAGGACAGATCAAGGGAAGGGTTTTATTTAATAATGGAGTAATGATAGAGTGTTTGAGGGAGGAGGGGAAGATACCAGAAGAGAGAGAGAGAGATTGAAGATTTTAGTTAGGTGAGTGGTGACAATAGGAGAGAGGGACTGGAGTAGGTGTGAGGGAAAGGGATCAGTAGGGCAACTGGTAGGACGAGACGAAGAGAGGAGCCAGGAGACTTCCTCCTCTGTGACTGGGTCAAATGTTGAAAGTGAGCTGGATGGAATATGGGGAGGGATGGGATTCACAACGCTTGGTGGCTGGGAGCTGATCTCTCGGCGGATGTTTTCTATTTTCTCTGTAACATACGAGGCCAGGTCATCAGCATGAAGGTCTGTGATGGGGGTGTGTACTTTGGGACTGAGGAGGGAGTGAAAGGTGTCAAAGAGCATTTTTGGATTGTTGGATAGTGAGGAAATAAGGGTGGTGAAGTAGGTCTGTTTGGCGAGATGAAGGGAAGAGTTGTAGGTCCTTAACATGAACTTGTAGTGGATGAAGTTTTCTGGTGTGCGGGTTTTCCTCCATAGGCGTTCGGCACTCCTAGAGCATCGCTGGAGAAATCGAGTTTGGGATGTGAGCCAAGGCTGTTTTACTCTGTGTTTGGAGGTTCTGAGGGTGAGGGTTGCTACTTGGTCTAGGGTACTTCTGATTGTGTCATTGTAGTGGTTTACAGCCAGCTCAGGACAGGAAAGTGTCAACGCCTGAGGACGGTGGTATACTACTCTCAATACAGGATTCTACTGATCTGATTAATGGTGCCATGGACCTGCATGTCTTGCATCCTTTTTTCTAACAACCTCCTGATGAACCGCATGTTATGTGGGGAAACGCGTCGAGGTGGAGACTTCCTTTATCCAATGTAAATGGTCGGCGGTTCACCCTATTGAATATGGGACTGGATATCAAACGCCTTGTGACCCATGTTTGGACGCTTTTGGACTACTACTCCTGAATGTGATATATTTATCTAAGCACTAGTGTGCCAGTTGAATCACTTAGGAAGCCTAAAAGTTAAGTTTGACCTGGTGTGATCTAATATTGTCCCTCTATGTTGAACCTGTATTGTATTCTACTGTGTAATTTGTATCAATTTGTCAAATAATCTGCATGTAAACCCTGTTCTTGATATTCAAGATCAGGGGTGACCAAGAAGCTGGTCTTTCTGAGACAAATTGATGGTGTTTTGTTCAATGTGCACTAAACGGTGTGGTATCAAAAACGTTTTATCTTTTCTAATAAAATAAACTATATTTTGGGGAATATTTTGTTTGTTCTAACCGGTAAATACTGACCCATGATTACACAAACAAAACTTGCTCAGTTTCTGCCGATTTAGAATATTTGCTTTTATATGAACCAACCAAATACTGCAAACTGTAAGGGGAGAGCAAAAGTCAAAAGGTTGTTTACATTTCTACTAAATAAAACTGGAAGTCACGTGATTTCTCTCTAAATGGCAATGGTTAAGCAGCGTCTGCTTCCTGAAAATTGTACGTTTTATAGGAAAAATGCAAGGAAAAAACATCAAAATGCATTAAAACTTCTTCATAGATCCATTAATTATTTAAAGGTAAGGTGCCGTGTGTTTTTTATTTTTGTATTAATAATAGTGATTATGAAATCAAGTATTTTTAATACAAAATTAAATTCACTGTTTATTTAGTTTTTGTTTAATTCTAGTTTTACAGAAACATTGGGGGCTGCCATCTTGGATTTGCTGTGAGTAACAATAGTTACTCACCTCAAATACGGCAGCGCCCTGGGCATAGAAGACCGTTGTCAGGCTCCGACCCCTATACTCAACACAGAGACAGCTTCTGCTGTGAACTGAACGTGCCCCCTGGGCTGTCCAGATTAGAGCAGAGGGAGGAGATCGGCGCCATCTTTGTAGAGCTCACAGCGTATGCTGTGTGCTGCACTTTCCCCCTGTCATTAGTTTGGGTTGTGTGAGTATCGTCGCGGGGTAAACCACATCCAAGAAGTTTAATAATCCTTTAGGTGCTTCACAAGAATTAATGCAATGTTACTTTTTTCTAACAAAAATATTGCTTTAGCCTTAAATTTTGTATTTTCTTAAAGTGCACCAATTACTTCATTTTACAAACTTTACTTGAGTTTCAAAACCTATACATCCTAGCTGACAACTAAAGGTATGTATAGAATCAGCATGATAGTACCAGTATAGCACTGGCTTTAGTTTATATAGGAAAATCCTGGTGATTGGTTCCCTTTAAGGGTAACAGGAGACAATTTGTTGTGTAATTTCTCCTGTTTACACCAATATCTAATATGTAGTAGAAAACCATCAGAAACCCCTAAAAGTGACCCCATTTATTAAACTACGTTACTCAAGTAAATTATCTAAGAGTGCAGTAAACATATTGACAGCACAAGTGCATCACAGAATTTTATACCATTTGGTGGTGAAAAAGAATAATTATATTTTTACCACTAAAATGTTTTTAACGCCAAGTTTTACATTTTTAAAATGGCTACTAGGAAAAAATGGACAAAACAGTTTGTTATGCAATTTCTCCTGAGTGCGCCAATGCCCTGCATGCAATCGGGAACTATTTTTCAGACACAGTTGAAAGCTCAGAAGGGAAGGAGCACCATAATATAGTGCAGATTTTGCTGGTATGGATTGCGGGTGAGATTTCACATGGCATGCCATATTGGCAGAGTCCCTGAGATGCCAGTGTGACGCCCTGGACTAGTCAGGTCGTCACAGGGTTCTGCACAATCTTTCTCTCTCCGTGCAGGGCTCAACTCCCCATGGTTCTGGGTCCCCACCTTGCGGTACTGCCTCTACTAGCATCCACAAATCCTAGTTACACCTCGCACCACACCCTGTCAGGCACACCAGTGGGCTACTAAGCTGGAATAGGCCGCCCACCTAGAGGTCAGGCAGGGAGGAGGAGGTGACAAGCCAGTTCAGTGGAACCCCTCGAGCTGTGAGGCTCAGAGGAAGCTGGGAGTTGGAGCTCCCAGGGGAAGAAGCAGACTAGGTCGCAGACGGTGGTCTGGACCCGGAGGAGTCGGAGACCCGGTCGCGGGAGATTGGGACTAGGTGCTTGGCTAGTCTTGGAGGATATCCAGCAGCCGAACTTCAATAGCTGGCCTGGGACCGAAGGCACGTCGGGGTACATTGACCCTAAGTCGGGGAGAAGCTTCAAGCAACCCGGCAATTAACCTGCGGAGGACAGGGCCTATATGGACTTTTCTCACGAAGCTCAGAGATCGGGGGCACTAGCGCAACGAGGGGGATATGGCTTTCCAAGCAAAACAGGCCACTGAAATCCCAAGCGTGAGCTCCTGAGAGCAAGCTCCTCTGCTATTCCTAGTGGGGAGCAGGGCCTGGAAAGCTCCAAGCTGATGGGGCAACTGAACACTCTACAATACGGTGCCAGGAGGCAGGCCACAGACCACCAGGCAGTACAGCAGGGGGACGGGACCCGGACGAGCTCCCCCAAGAGGGCAGCGACACCCAGAGAGTTGGTTTACTATGTTGTCAGCGTCTGCTTTCTTGCTGAGTGAGTACCTGATTAACCCCTGCAATCAGCGAGCCTGCGCTCCCACTGCACCCCATACCACCATCCGGAGGGTAACGTCATCCAGCTGCCCCACTCCATCACCCCGGGTACTCCCAACGCCAGCAGCGGTACTCCCTATTACCGCACACCACGAGTGGTGTCACGATCTATATATCTCCCCTGTAAATACCCTCCTTCTTCATTCGGGTGGGACCCTTAGCCCCCGGTTGTGGAGACCCTCGAGCCACGAGCAGTGACATCCGGATCTGAGCGGTTCGACCGCTGCTGGGGCGGTACACCAGTGTAAGAGTGTGCAAGGTTTTCTGGGTAGTGACATGTCCCCTCTTTCTGTATGAATCTCTGTGTGTAAAAAGGACGTTGAGGCCACTAGGACCCAGAGGCTTCCTCCCTGAAAGTGATGGGGGGCCAGGAAATGAGAAAGGAGAGATAGAGGAGAGTAGCCTGGGAAAAGCCAGAGCAGGATTTCCAACAGTGTTGTGAGGAACAGAGGGCATTGTGGAGATAGGTGATTGAAGAAGCAAAGATTGGACACTGATTGGGCCAAGTGGCTAGAACCTGGGAGAATGATTTACTCCCTGAGGAGGAAGCAAGTGGATTGCTGCCTGGTAAGATGGAATTTGGTACAGACTGTTTGTGAGAGGACTCTCTGTGCAAGTGCTTTGGAATCCTGCAGAACTGTGAGATTTATTTGATTTGCAATCTACAGGAGCTTTGCTGCAGGCAAGAACACAGACTTTTTTTTGGGGGGGGGGTTATTGATTTTCTCTTTGTTTCTTGGCGCCGCAGATCACTGGCAGTGGCTGCTGCCAGGACTCTCCTGGAATTCACGGTACCGTTCTTTTAGATACCCGGGTATCCAATCAGCTTATGTACATATACATATATGTTGTGTTTACATATATTTGCGAAGTGTAGAATTGTTAGTAAGTAAGTCAGTGTGTCGTTCCAGAGATCAAATTGTCTCTCTAGTAAAGGAGACAAACTCTAGCTACTTCCAATAGGTGGCTCTGTGCTACAGTTTGTCTCCTTTACTGGAGAGACAATTTGAATATTTCTTAGAGGGGCGTGGCAGCTATAAGTCCCCTTACTTGGCAGCCAGACTGGCTTGCAAAGTCTCCTTAAGGAGAATAGTGTTCCCCCGTGGTTCCAGAGATCCTCACTAGAGTACACATTTGATTTACACTCCATCTGCTGCTGTTTTGGTGAAATACTGTTTGTTTCTCATGTAACTCTGAGGTAAATTAGTTCCTGCTGCTGTAATACACACTATGGAGGAACTCTGGAGCTAACACGCTGACCCCGACGTATAGCATGGTGGATGTGTATGATAGGCATAGTACAGTAGTTACTGGAAATTAGTTGAAAACTGCATTTTATCTTGAGAAACTTCCCCATCCCTTTCAGAAAACAGTGTTGCGGTATTTTTGCCTGTGTGTCAGTTTTGTGACCCGCTGGATTCCATTTGGACCTTTGGTTTTTACATTTTTGGCGTAGTTGGCAGAATCAAGCTTATGTCATGGACGGAGGCGAGGAGAAAAATGATCTGCAGACCTAATACTGAAACACAACTAGAAGTAGCTGTGGGACGAGCCTACGATGACCTAGTCGTCTCGACACAGCTGGAGAACTAAATACTCTAACAGAGAGAAATGTAGAAAAGCTAATCTGCCTCAGAGTAGTCCCCAAAGATATAGATAGCCCCCCACATGTAAAGATTAACGGTGATATAGGAAAACACAATACGTATCTAGGGAACAGATTCAGCAAATATGAGGCCAAAACTATCTGCATAGAAAAGAATAGGAAAGAGCACTGACTGCAGCCGTAAAAACACTAAGAAATACCAGCACGCCTGACATAGAAAAATACTGAGCCTGAACAGGCTCTCCCCCGCTATATCAGTACTCTGGTGTTACTGGGATCCAAGAAAAACATTGATATAGAGAGGGGACTGAATATTGTACCAAGCATGACAAATCACAATACATAACAGAACATGGAGCAAGGTACACAGATACTCCCAGCAGGGAATAATCCAATTCCAAAAGTTATCTGAGAGGAGTTCTGGTAGACACAGAGAACAGGGCTAGTTTCAGGAAGTCCTTAGAACACAGGAAATACAATTGAGCACCGGCAAGGAACAAAAGGAAGCTACATAGTTATATAGGCCCAAACCAAATGGCCTGATTGCAAATCCTACTCAGCTGTCCAGTTCCCACTCAGCAAGTCAAATGCATTATCAGCACTGACCACAAGAGGGAGCCCCAAACTAGAATCTAATTCAAATGTATTCACAACAGAGTTCTGTTCCAACACATACCCAAATGCGACGGGTGTAGCATGACGTTACAGGACTGGGCTGAGAGGGTGCAGAGAATTCTAAGGATGAATACTTTGGCCCCTGAGTTACAGGTAGAGCTAGCTTTAAATACATTGGAAGGAGACGCTAGGGCATATGGCAATGATACATCCAGAAATAGACAAACATGAAATTTCCGCGCTGTTGGAAGGGATCTGGGGGGCTGTGATTGAGTGAATCAGTAGAAAGAACATGTTTTGATAAGTTAATTATCTTTATTGTGTTTGATGCAGGTCTTTTTTTTTTTTTTTTATTGGGCTGTTTTAATTACCATTTACGTTTGTTGTTCTTAATGAAATGGTGTGAGATAGTGGATTGGGATGAGTCAAAGATGCTCAAATGATGAGATGGAAGATAGAGAAAGACGTAATGTGAGGGGTATTGATCTTAGGTCAACACCAACGACAGATTCTTTCTGAAAGTAATCGAGATATCTTGAAAATTTCTTGGGTTTTGTTTCACATATCCGTTTCCCAAATAATCAAATAGCTGATTCAATGATACATTGAACGTAGGGAGTGAGATACAGTAACATTATGAAGTTGACTGAAAAAGACTCCAATGATTTTTTTTGTTTGGATCAATAAAATAAAATCGCTTTGAGTTTAAAAGAACAGTTATCACATGTGTTGCGCTTGACTAATCAAGGATTCATCCTCAATGGGAAAAGAGCGAGAGGCTTGTATCCTAAGGGTACCGTCACACTTTAGCGACGCAGCAGCGATCCCACCAGCGATCTGACCTGGTCAGGATTGCTGCTGCGTCGCTATATGGTCGCTGGTGAGCTGTCAAACAGGCAGATCTCACCAGCGACCAGCGGCGTGCAAGCGACGCTGCGCTTGCACGGAGCCGGCGTCTGGAAGCTGCGGACACTGGTAAGTAAGGTAAACATCGGGTATGGTTACCCGATGTTTACCTTAGTTACCAGCGCACACCGCTTAGCTTAGCGTGTGCAGGGAGCAGGAGCGGCACTGGCAGCGTGAGAGCTGCGGAGGCTGGTAACGAAGGTAAATATCGGGTAACCACCTTGGTTACCCGATGTTTACCTTGGTTACAGCTTACCACAAGCTGTCAGACGCCGGCTCCTGCTCCCTGCACATTCAGGATTGGTGCTCTCTCGCTGTCACACACAGCGATGTGTGCTTATCAGCGGGAGAGCAACAATAAAAAAACGAACCAGGGCTGTGTGTAACGAGCAGCGATCTCACAGCAGGGGCCAGATCGCTGCTCAGTGTCACACACTGCGAGATCGCTAATGAGGTCACTGCTGCGTCACAAAAACCGTGACTCAGCAGCGATTTCAGTAGTGATCTCGCTGTGTGTGAAGTACCCCTAAGAGCTCTAGGCATTACCAGTTTATTGGTGTAGTGTTCCAAATCGCCTTGTTCCACTAAATTTTCATTCATCTGTGTAAAAGATGTTGTAACTGATTTTGTTTCTTAATAATCTCTCTATGGCCAATGGTTGCCAGATTAGTGGTCCCACTACAAAACACCTTGTCAAGTTGGTTCAATCAGTTTTATCTATTTTTGTAAATCCATACTAGAAGATGGTTCGAGTTCTATGAAAAGCACACAAATGAATAAAC
Organism: Anomaloglossus baeobatrachus; assembly: GCF_048569485.1. Lineage (NCBI taxonomy): Eukaryota > Metazoa > Chordata > Amphibia > Anura > Aromobatidae > Anomaloglossus > Anomaloglossus baeobatrachus. The sequence goes on from NC_134353.1 coordinate 293,458,058, forward strand.
CAAAATGAGCAGCAATCAAAAGTCGGTGTGTGACTGGGTAATGGAATTACGTAAATAATAGAAGCACCATTGTAAAGCAAATATGAATTAAATCTGAAGACACCTGAGGAATGGAATAAACCTACTAAAATGTGTGCATCCAAAAGAACGGTTGAAAATAAGTTTGACAAAATTAGCACAAAAATGAAAAGTGTGTAAAACAGGGGAAACACTAGAGGGCGACAAAATCCATCAGGAGGATATAGTATTACAACTATACAACTGCAACAAACTATCCTACATTCATGATCTTTTCATCACTAAAACTTTCCATTCTTGCCATCACAGAAACCTGGCTCACCCCCTCTGACACAGCCTCTCCTGCTGCACTTTCTTATGGTGGTCTCCAACTCTCTCACACCCCCCGCCCCAGTAACAAGCATGGTGGAGGAGTTGGTTTTCTCCTGTCCAACCAATGCTGCTTTACACTAATTCCACTACCACCCTCTGTTACTCTTCCCTCTTTTGAGGTGTACTCCGTACGCATCTACGCCCCCTCCAACCTTCAACTGGCTGTCATTTACCGCCCTCCAGGCCCAGCCACTGCCTTTTTTGACCATTTCACCACCTGGCTACTACACTTCCTTTCCACCGACATCCCCACCATCATCATGGGTGATTTCAATATCCCCATTGACACTTCCCACTCATCTGTCTCCAAACTTCTAACACTTGCTTCCTCCTTCGGCCTCACCCAATGGTCTTCTGCAGCTACTCACAAAGATGGCCACACGCTGGACCTCATCTTCACTCGCCTCTGTTCCCTATCTAACCTCTCTAACTCACCTCTTCCCCTGTCTGACCACAACCTACTCACATTCTCTTCCCTCTCTTCTCCAAGTACGCAACCCCCACTCCACAAACTTTCACACCCTCGCAGAAATATCAAACACCTTGATTTACATGCACTTTCACAGTCCCTTCTTCCTCTCACAGACATTGCTTTTTTACACGACGCAGATGCTGCTGCAACTTTATACAACGCTGCAATCTCTGCAGCTCTCGAATCAGCTGCCCCCCTCACACACACCAAAACCCGCACAATCAACAGGCAACCCTGGCACACGAGTCAGACTAAACAACTGAGACGGGCTTACAGAATTGCTGAGCGCAGATGGAAGAAGTCTCATTCCACTGAGCACTTCATTGCATATAAAGAGTCCCTCACCACCTTCAAGTCCACACTCACTGCTGCAAAACAAACCTACTTCTCATCCCTCATATCCTCGCTCTCTCAGAACCCTAAACAGCTATTCAACACTTTCAATTCTCTCCTCCGTCCTCCAGCACCACCTCCCTCTCCTCTCATCTCAGCTGAAGACTTTGCCTCTTTCTTCAAGCAGAAGATTGACAACATCAGAGCAAGCTTTGGCCCACAATCACTACAGCCCCTCATCATCGCTACTCAGCCCTCGTCCTCCAAATCCAGCTTCTCCACCATGACAGAGAACAATCTTTCCACTCTACTCTCAAGATCACATCTAACCACCTGTGCACTTGACCCACTCCCATCGCACCTCATCCCAAACATCACCGCAGTCCTCATCCCAGCCCTAACCCATTTCTTCAACCTATCAGTAACAAGTGGTGTATTCCCCTCATGCTTTATACATGCCTCCATTACACCCATCCTCAAAAAGCCCTTCCTTGACCCATCCTCTGTGTCAAACTATAGCCCCATATCCCTTCTCCTCTATGCCTCAAAACTACTGGAACAGCATGTCCATCTTGAATTATCCCCATACCTCTCCTCCTGCTCCCTCTCTGACCGGCTACAATCTGGCTTCCGACCTCATAACTCTACTGAAACTGCCCTAACCAAAGTCACCAATGATCTACTAACCGCCAAAGCCAAGCGACACTACTCTATCCTCCTCCTCCTCCTGGACCTGTCCTGTGCCTTCGACACAGTAGATCATTCCCTCCTACTACAGATTCTCTCATCTCTGGGCATCACAGACTTGGCCCTATCTTAGATCTCCTCATACCTAACCAACCGAACTTTCAGCGTCTTCCATTCTCACACCACTTCCTCATCTCGCCCCCTATCTGTCGGTGTCCCCCAAGGCTCAGTTCTTGGATCCCTGCTGTTATCCATCTACACATTCGGCCTGGGACAGCTCATAGAGTCCCACGGCTTTCAGTATCATCTCTACGCTGATGATACGCAGATCTACCTCTCTGGACCTGACATTACCTCTCTACTAACCAAAATTCCACAATGTCTGTCTGCTATTTCATCCTTCTTCTCTGCGCGATTCCCAAAGCTTAACATGGACAAAACAGAATTCATTGTCTTTCCTCCTCCTCACTCATCCCCTCCAAGAAGCCTTTCCATCAAACTAGATGGTTGCTCACTCTCCCCAGTCTCACAAGCTCGTTGCCTTGGAGTAACCCTCGACTCTGCTCTATCCTTCAAGCCACACATCCAAGCCCCCTTCACCTAATGCAGACTACAACTCAAAAATATCTTCTGGATCCGTGCTTTCCTTAACCAAGATTCAGCAAAAACATTAGTGCATGCCCTCATCATCTCCCGCCTCGACTACTGCAACCTCCTGCTCTCTGGCCTCCCTTCCAACACTCTTGCACCCCTCCAATCTATCCTAAACTCTGCGGCCCGCTTAATCCACCTCTCCCCTCGCTATTCCCCAGCCTCTCCACTCTGCCAATCCCTTCACTGGCTTCCTATCGCCCAACGACTCCAGTTCAAAACATTAACCATGACATAAAAAGCCATCCACAACCTGTCTCCTCCTTACATCTGTGACCTAGTCTCCCGGTACCTACCCGCACGCAACCTCTGATCCTCACAAGATCTCCTTCTCTACTCCTCTCTTATCTCCTCTTCCCACAATCGAGTACAAGATTTCTCCCGTGCCTCCCCCATACTCTGGAACGCTCTACCACAGCATATCAGTCTCTCCCCTACCGTGGAAAGCTTCAAGAGGAACCTCAAGACCCATCTCTTCCAACAAGCCTACAACCTACAATAACCCTCTGTCCATATAAAACAGGAGAAAATGAGTAACTTGCTTCAAAAAATATGTATTTTATTTTTATTATTTATATTTCATATACTTAATTTTAGTAATATTGTTATTAAATAAGTACAAAATACATATAACCGTATATAGATCAATAAATTACAACAATTTAGATGGCCGAGAGGAGAGGTGTTAAAAAAGGCACAGATTGATCCTGCCAAGCTCAGAATAAATGATGCTTATCAATGACATAAAGAGATATTTTACATGAAAGTATCCACGTGTTCCCACGTGAAAGAGTAATTTATTACACCACATCAAAAAGAGTAAAATAGCAATTTCCCCACTGAGGATTGTGCAGAGGGCTCAATACGCATATTGCACACACTGCCGCTCACGTTGGTAAATCATGATCAGAATATCCTAGTTAGTATAACCCAATATCCAAAAAGAAGGACCAATCAGTGGAGCAGTGTCAGCATATGCCAGAGCAGAGCCCATGCACACCTTACTAGAAAGGACCCAACGCTGGGATTCTATGTCAGAACCCAAGGTCTCACCAACAGGGGTTGTCAATATGTATAAAAAGTAGACGCATATAAATATGTCAAAGGAAGGTTGTGCATGACGCTCCAATCAGAGATTGCACATAATGCTGACCGACTGAGTTATAGAAGGGCATGCAAGGTAATCACCCAGCCACGGTACAGCAGTATTAGCACATATCCCAAAGAGAGCACCCGCACACCTCATTAAGGGGATTCCAATGCTGAAAATATGTTAATGGTGAAGACAGTCATGCAGAGGTCCCACCCGCATAGTACACAAAATGCTGCAGGGATAGTCACCACATACTCCTGCCATCCAGGTGTCAGTATGCTGTAACAATCATGTGCCTAAGAGTCCAACACAGCAGTGAATGAGTACATGCAGATAAGGGACCAACTACATACCGTACAATGCTGATGTCACGTAAGGAACACAACGGCAGGCAGGAAAATTAGATGAGGAGGGGATTACACCCAAACACAGACTCCAACGTACGTTTCACAAGGAATATAACCACGCTTCATCAGGGAGTGATTTGTCCCAGTGACCGGCAGGTTTAAGTAGCCGGAAACAGCCCGTAATCAGCTGTGTTAAGTCAAAGGATCATCACGGCGCATGCGCGCGCGGCGCTCCCAGATCCCAGAAATCTCACCAGCCGTCATGGAGACGGCGCATGCGCGAGAGCGGGGACGCGTCGCCATAGCTCCCGAGCATGCGCCAGCGCCAGTCAGAGACGGTCAGGAGAAGAACGGGCCGGAGGCACAGCACACGCACGCGCACCATCCATGACAGGTATTACAGGATACACAGGAATACATAGTTTAGATAAAACCCATCTATATAAACACTACCAACGATAGAAGTAATTCAGTAACCATGAGATACAGAAATACACTATAACATTATTTGTATTAAGTACAATTCTTCAGTCCATGTAAACGGTAGATACGTCAGTAGTTCATTCCAGTGTATCCAATGTATATGATATTAAGCCAATTCGGATGGACGACAGACGGATCCAAGCTGCTTAAAGGGAACATGTGAAAGAAGGACAAAAGACCAATGAATATCAGAAAGACAAATAAATAACGTTAAAAACATTAATCCCTCAAACACTTAAAGGGGGAAACCCCAAAAGAGTGATGTCATAGGAAAGAGGCAAAACTAAGAGCCTCATTGAGGCCCGAGGGGGTGACTGTGCCCAACGTCACCATCCATCTTGTCTCACGCTGGGCAAGCCTTTTCTTGATATTGCCACCTCTGATACCACCATGAACCACCTCAATTCCACGCACAGATAAAGATTTCGAATCACATCCGTGGTGGATCTTGAAGTGGCGCGGAATGGTCTTCAGAGAGGCAACATCCTCCACGGTCCGGGCCGCAGCAATGTCCCTGACATGCTCACGGACGCGGATATGTAGCTCACGCGAGGTCAGGCCAATATAAATCAAGGGACACCCACAAACGGCATAATATATGACGTTTGAGGTGCCACACGACACATAATCTCTGATCCGAAACTCGCGTGTCCCGTCCGCTGATGAAAATACTGAACTCCGCAAGACATTGCTGCAGGCCAGGCAGTGGCCACATGGAAAGCAGCCCACACGAGGATTCCTCGAACCCAAGAAGCCAGATATTGGTGGAACATAATGACTTTTCACAAGTACGTCACGAAGATTGGCCGATCTTCTGGCCGTCATCATAGGGTAGTCTGAGAGCGAGCCCTTCAGAAGTGGGTCAGTACTCAAAATGGGCCAGTGTCGGTTCAGGATGGCTCTAATATTATGCCATTCATGATTAAAGGTAGTAATGAACCTGACCACTGAACCATCTGATACATCTTTATGTCTCGTCACGAGAAGTTGGGATCTTGGAGTATTTTTGGCCCTAAGGTAACCCTTCTTAATACTGCGATTGCTATACCCCCTTTCCCGGAAGCGCGACATGAGGTCGGCAGCCTGTTCCTCAAATTTCTGGTCCGAAGAGCAAATTCTTCTCATCCTCAGGAACTGTCCAGTAGGGACAGCGCGAATAGTAGACAAGTTGTGGGCAGACGAGGCATGAAGTAGAGCATTGACGTATGTTGATTTCCGAAAAACATCAGTTTGGATGAAGTTATCCTCATCCACCGTAATAAGTATATCCAGAAAGTCAATGCAGGTTTTATGATATTTATATGTCAATTTGATATTAAATACGTTCATGCCCAGTCTACCCACAAAGGACTCAAGCTGCTCCGCCGTACCCTGCCAAAAAATCAACAAATCATCTATATACCTCATCCAGCACTGCACATGGGATACGGCCTGGTCGCCCTCGTCGCCAAAAACGGATCTCTCCCAGAACCCTAGGAAGAGATTGGCGTACGAGGGCGCACAGGCCGCACCCATCGCAGTGCCGCGTTGTTGTAGGTAAAAAGAATCCTTAAACGTAAAGCAATTATGGGTAAGGATAAAGCGGAGCAGCTGGAGAATCAAGTCACACATCGCGCTGTCCCGACCGGAGGTCCCAAGAAAGAATTGAACGGCCGCCAAACCATCGTCATGGCGGATGCAGGTGTACAATGACTCCACATCCGCCGTGACGATCAACATGTCAGGCTCCATGTGGATGCCATTGATCCTATTGAGCACGTCCGTCGTGTCTTTTATATAGGAGGGAAGTGCTTCAACCAGAGGTTTCAGATAATAATCAATAAACTTACACACTGGGTCGCACATTCCCTCCAATCCAGACACGATCGGACGGCCCGGCGGGTCAAGGGCATCTTTGTGAATTTTGGGGAGCAAGTATAAGGTGGGCACCTTAGGGTATTTAATCAACAAACCATCCACAACCTTTCTCGTGACAAGACCCAAATCCAGCGCGTGTTCCAGGATAACCAAAAGCTCTCTGGAAAAGGAGTCAATGGGATTGAAGCTCAACTTTTTATACGTCTCTCTGTCTCTCAACTGGCGGAAAGCCTCCCTCTCATACTTAGTAATAGGCCATATCACTACATTTACCCCCTTGTCGGCGGGTTTAATTACAACATCCTTCCAGCCCTCAAGTTGTTTCAAAGCTGTTCTCTGTCGGAAAGTAAGATTATCATTACTACGTCTTGATGATAATTGAGCAAAATCGCTCAGTACCAATCTAGTAAATATCTCGACAGAGGGACAGAGTGACAAGGGGGGAAATCTAGTGGACCTAGGCAAAATTGATGATGGGTACACACCTGTGCCGGCAGGGGATTGTTGTTGTTCAGACTGAAGTTCCTCCAAAATTGCCAAAGCCAATAACCCTCTGTCCAGTACACCACTGCGCAACCAGCTCTGTCCTTACCTATTGTACCATCACCCATTCCCTATAGACTGTGAGCCCTCGCGGGCAGGGTCCTCTCTCCTCCTATACCAGTCTGTTATGTACTGTTAGTGATTGTTGTATGTATACCCTCTTTCACTGTAAAGCGCCATGGAATGAATGGCGCTATAAAAATAAATAATAATAATATTAAAATGAGACTGATAAGTGTTAAAATAGTAGCTGGGTAGGAAAAACACTTTGACCTGGAGCAGAGAAGACATTACAAGTAGAGATGGGCGAACTCACAGATATCCGGGATTGGCAGGATTAACAGACCTTAAAAAAAATAAATAAATAAAATAAAATAAAATAAAAAAAGACCCCGGTTCCAGGCCAGAATTGATCCCGGATATCTGGCCGGATGCCTGTCCCCATATAAGTCTATAACCAGAATCCGGAGCTTAAAAAATGGTGGTAGAAAAGATAGGGGAATTTGAGCAAGCCCTATACTTAAGGGGGCTTTACACGCTACGATATCGTTAATGTTTTATCGTCGGGGTCAAGCTGTTAGTGACGCACATCCGGCGTCATTAACGATATCGCAGCGTGTGACACTGACCAGCGACCTTAAGCGACCTCAAAAATGGTGAAAATCGTTCACCATGGAGAGGTCGTCCCCAAACTCAAAAATCGGTAAGGGTTGTTTATCCAGGTGGTTCATCGCTCATGCGGCAGCACACATCGCTATGTGTGATACCGCAGGAGCGAGGACCGTCTCCTTACCTGCCGCCGGCCCCAATGCGGAAGGAAGGAGGTGGGCGGGATGTTACGTCCTGCTCATCTCCTCCCCTCCGCTTTGATTGGCCGGACGCTTAGTGACGTCGTGGTGACGTCGCTGTGATGCCGAACGTCCCTCCCCCTTGAAGGAGGGATTGTTTGACAGTCACAGCGACTCCGCCGACCAGGTAAGTACGTGTGACGCTGCCGTAGCGATAATGTTTGCTACGGCAGCGATCACAAACAATCGCATGCGCGACGGGGGCGGGTACTTACACGCTCGCTATCGCTACAAATTGCTACCGATATCGCTACCGTGTAAAGCCCCCTTTAGAGTCTCCCGCACAGCTGCTTCCAGGCCAGTCATTTACATTCATGCATATTCACTGCTTCCCCCACCCACCGACAGCCCTGGTGTCTGTGTTTTGTTGCAGTCAGACGCACCCCCAGCCTGTGTGACAGCGTCTGACTGCTTGCAATCACAGACCCGGTCTGCGGGTCACTATTGTGGTATAAAAATAAAGAAATTGGCAGTCTCCCGTATTATGCTACTCAGCACAAATAAAGCATATGGCTACAGGCTGCAGCCCCCAAGCGCGTGCTTATCTTGGCTGTGTATCAAAATAGGAGGAACCACGTGAGGCTTTTTTTTTTTTAATTATTTAAATAATTTTTAAAAACTCCATGTGGTCCCCTCCAATTTTGATACCTAGCCATGATAAAGCCCAACAGCTGGGGGCTGGTATTCTCAGACTCAGGAGACCTCTGCAGATTGGGCCCCCCAGCCTAAAAATAGCAGCCTACAGCCGCCCAGGATTGTTGCATCCATTAGAATTGTCAATCCCAGAGCTTTACCAGACTCATCCTGATTGCCCTGGTGCAGTGGCAATCGGGGTAATAAGGGGTTAATAACTGCCCACAGTTGCCTCTAAGACCTAGATTAGTAATGGGAGGCGTCCCATTACTAATCTGTAAGTGAAAAGAAAAACACAAAACACCACCCATAAATGTATTTGAAATAAAATATAAAAAAAAACCACTCTTTCACCAACTTATTAACCCCCCCCCCAAAATGCCCAGGTCTGACATAATCCACATGAAGTCCCATGATGATTCCAGCTCTGCTACATTTTTCAGCTTTCTTCAGATTCTCGATTGAATTCAGGTCTGGACTTTGACTTGGCCATTCTGGCCAACATCTAGATACGTTTATTTGTGAACCATTCCATTGAAGATTTTGCTTTATGTTTGGGATCATTGTCTTGTTGGAAGACAAATCTCTGTCCCAGATTCAGGTCTTTTGCAGAGTCCAACAGGTTTTCTTCAAGAATGGTCCTATATTTGGCTCCATCCATCTTCCTATGCAGATTGGGTGCAGGAATATGCTGTTGAAATTTCAGCACCAAATCTGCATCTCTTGGTAAAAAAAGAAGGGAATTTTGTTTACTTACCGTAAATTCCTTTTCTTCTAGCTCTAATTGGGAGACCCAGACAATTGGGTGTATAGCTACTGCCTCCGGAGGCCACACAAAGTATTACACTAAAAGTGTAAAGCCCCTCCCCTTCTGCCTATACACCCCCCGTGGGATCACGGGCTCCTCAGTTTTAGTGCAAAAGCAAGAAGGAGGAAAGCCAATAAACTGGTTTAAGCAAATTCAATCCGAAGGAATATCGGAGAACTGAAACCATTCAACATGAACAACATGTGTATACAAAAAAACAGGGGCGGGTGCTGGGTCTCCCAATTAGAGCTAGAAGAAAAGGAATTTACGGTAAGTAAACAAAATTCCCTTCTTCTTTGTCGCTCTATTGGGAGACCCAGACAATTGGGATGTCCAAAAGCAATCCCTGGGTGGGTAAAATAATACCTCGTAATAGAGCCGTAAAACGGCCCCTTTCTACAGGTGGGCAACCGCCGCCTGAAGGACTCGTCTGCATATGCTGGCATCTGCCGAAGCACAGGTATGCACCTGACAGTGTTTCGTGAAAGTGGGGAGGCTGGACCAGGTAGCCGCCTGACACACAAGCTGAGCCGTAGCCTGGTGCCTCAAGCCCAGGATGCATCCACCGCTCTGGTAGAATGGACCTTCAGCCCTGAGGGAACCGTAAGCCCAGCAGAACGATAAGCTAGAGAATTGGTTCCTTGAACCACCGAGCCAGTCTTGATTTGGAAGCCTGTAACCCTTTACGCTGGCTAGCGACAAGGACAAGAGTGCTTCCGAGCGGCGCAGGGACGCCGTACGATCGATGAAGAGTCTGAGTGCTCTCACCAGATCTAAATCAAGTGCAAATCCTTTTCACATTGGTGAACTGGATGAAGACAAACAGAGGGTACGGATACCCTGATTGAGATGAAAGGGGGGATTCCACCTTAGGGAGAAATTCCGGAACCGGACGCAGAACCCCTTGACCTGGTGAGACACCGGGAAGGGGACTTTGCACGACAATGCTGCCCCGACAGACACTCTCCGAAGTGAAGTGACTGCCCCTAGGAAAACCACTTTCTGCGAAAGGCGTGAGAGAGAAAAATCCCTCATAGGCTCGAATGGTGGTTTCTGCAGAACCATCAGCACCCTGTTCAAATCACAGGGTTCTAACAGTCGTTTGTAAGGAAGGACTAAGCGGCAAACCCCCTGCAGGAACGTGCGTACCTGAGGTAGTCTTGCTAGGCGCTTCTGAAAAAAATACAGAGAGCGCTGAGATTTGTCCGTTAAGGGAACCGAGCGACAAACCTTTTTCCAACCGAATTGCAGGAAGGAAAGAAAGTAGGCAAGGCAATTGGCCAGGGAGAAACTCCCTGAGCAGAGGACCAAGATAAGAATATCTTCCACGTTCTGTGGTAGATCTTGGCAGATGTGTGTTTTCTGGCCTGTCTCATAGTGGTAATGACCCCTTGAGATAACCCTGCAGATGCTAGGATCCAGGACTCAATGGCCACTCCATCAGGTTGAGGGTCGCAGAATTCAGAAGGAAAAAACGACCCTTGAGACAGCAAGTCTGGTCGGTCTGATAGTTCCCCCGGTTGGCCTACCGTGAGATGCCACAGATCCGGGTACCACGACCTCGTTGGCCATTTTGGAGCGACGAGGATGGCGCGGCGGCAGTCGGACCTGATCTTGCGTAACACTCTGGGCAACAGTGCCAGAGGTGGGAACGCATAAGGGAGTTGAAACTGCGACCAATCCTGAACGAAGGCGTCTGCCGCCAGAGCTCTGTGATCGTGAGACCGCGCCATGAATGCCGGGACCTTGTTGTTGTGCTGAGACGCCATTAGGTCGACGTCCGGCATCCCCCAGCGGCAACAGATCTCCTGAAACACGTCCGGGTGAAGGGACCATTCCCCTGCATCCATGCCCTGGCGACTGAGAAAGTCTGCTTCCCAGTTTTCTACGCTCGGGATGTGAACTGCGGATATGGTGGAGGCTGTGGCTTCCACCCACAGCAGAATCCGCCGGACTTCCTGGAAGGCTTGCCGACTGCGTGTCCCACCTTGGTGGTTGATGTAAGCCACCGCTGTGGAGTTGTCCGACTGAATTCGGATCTGCCTGCCTTCCAGCCACTGTTGGAACGCTTTTAGGGCAAGATACACTGCCCTGATCTCCAGAACATTGATCTGAAGTGAGGACTCTTGCTGAGTCCACGTACCCTGAACCCTGTGGTGGAGAAAGATCGCTCCCCACCCTGACAGACTCGCGTCCGTCGTGACCACCGCCCAGGATGGGGTTAGGCAAGATTTCCCTTTCGATAATGAGGTGGGAAGAAGCCACCACCGAAGGGAAGCTTTGGTTGCTTGAGAGAGGGAGACGTTCCTGTCTATGGACGTCGGCATCCTGTCCCACTTGCGTAGGATGTCCCATTGAAGAGGACGCAGGTGAAACTGCGCGAAAGGGACTGCTTCCATTGCTGCCACCATCTTCCCCAGGAAGTGCATGAGGCGCCTCAAGGGGTGTGACCGACCTTGAAGGAGTGATTGTACCCCTGTCTGTAGTGACCGCTGTTTGTCCAGCGGAAGCTTCACTATCGCTGGAAGAGTAAGAAACTCCATGCTAAGATATGTCAGCGATTGGACCGGTGTCAGATTTGACTTTGGAAAATTGATGATCCACCCGAAACTCTGGAGAATCTCCAGAGTAACGTTGAGGCTGTGTTGGCATGCCTCTTGAGAGGGTGCCTTGACCAGCAGATCGTCTAAGTAGGGTATCACTGAGTGACCCTGAGAGTGGAGGACCGCAACTACTGTAGCCATGACCTTGGTGAAAACCCTTGGGGCTGTCGCCAGGCCGAACGGCAGTGCCGCGAACTGAAGGTGTTCGTCTCCTATGGCGAAGCGCAAGAAGCGCTGATGCTCTGGAGCAATTGGTACGTGGAGATAAGCATCCTGATATCGATCGATGCTAGGAAATCTCCTTGGGACATTGAGGCGATGACGGAGCGGAGGGATTCCATCCGGAACCGCCTGGTCCTTACGTGTTTGTTGAACAGTTTTAGGTCCAAAACAGGACAGAAGGACCCGTCCTTCTTTGGAACCACAAACAGGTTGGAGTAGAAACCGTGACCCTGTTGCTGAAGAGGAACCGGGACCACCACTCCTTCTGCCTTCAGAATGCCCACCGCCTGCAGTAGAGCCTTGGCTCGCTCGGGAGGCGGAGATGTTCTGAAGAATCGAGTCGGAGGACGAGAGCTGAACTCTATCCTGTAACCGTGAGACAAAATGTCTCTCACCCAACGGTCTTTTACTTGTGGCAGCCAGGTGTCGCAAAAGCGGGAGAGCCTGCCACCGACCGAGGATGCGGTGTGAGGAGGCCGTAAGTCATGAGGAAGCCGCCTTGGTAGCGGCGCCTCCGGCGGTCTTTTTAGGGCGTGATTTAGATCGCCACGCGTCGGAGTTCCTCTGATCCTTCTGAGGCCTTTTGGACGAGGAGAATTGGACCTGCCTGCGCCCCGCAAGGACCGAAACCTCGACTGTCCCCTCCTCTGTTGGGGTATGATCGGTTTAGCCTGGGGAAAGGATGTATCCTTTCCCTTGGATTGTTTGATGATTTCATCCAGTCGCTCACCAAACAATCGGTCGCCAGAGAATGGCAAACTGGTTAGGCACTTTTTGGAAGCAGAATCTGACTTCCATTCCCGCAACCATAAGGCTCTGCGTATTACCACTGAATTGTCGGACGCAACCGCCTTCCGGCTCGCCGAGTCCAGGACAGCATTAATGGCGTATGACGCAAACGCTGACGTTTGAGATGTTAAAGACGCAGCCTGCGACGCAGACATACGTGTGACTGACTCAATTTGCGCTTGAGCCGCTGAGACCGCTTGGAGCGCCCAGACGGCTGCGAAAGCTGGAGCAAAGACACGGCAATAGCTTCATAGATGGATTTCAACCAGAGCTCCATCTGTCTGTCAGTGGCATCTTTGAGTGAAGCCATATCTTCCACTGCAACTAAGGATTTAGCCGCTGGAGATAGGAGGTCCACATTGGAACACTGAACCCAGCCCTTGACAACGTCAAAAGGGAAGAGATAACGTGTATCCTTAAGGCGTTTGGAAAAAACGATATCTGGACAAGCCTGGTGATTCTGGACTGCCTCCCTGAAGTCAGAGTGATCCAGAAAGCGTACTCAATGTACGCTTGGGGAACCTGAAACGGAACTTCTCCTGCTGAGAAGCTGACTCCTCAGGCGTAGGAGCTGAGGGAGAAATAACCAACATATGATTGATGGACGCCGTAAGATCGTTCACTACGGTGTCACAATCAGGTGTATCCAGGTAGAGAACGTTCTCAGGATCAGAATCCTGACCAGATACCTCCGCCTTATCATAGAGAGAGTCCCCATGCTGAGACCCTGAATGATGCGGTGACGTCGAGGGATGCTCCCAGCGAGGTCGCTTAGGGGGTCTGGGACTGCGGTCCGAGTCAGACCCCTCACCCTGGGATCCCTGAGACACTCCAGGAGCACCTTGTTGTACCAACTGGGGGGGGGGGACCAGGGGCAATGAATCAACAGAGCCCATGGTCTGAGGGACCGGTCTGGACTGCAAGGCTTCTAGTATCTTAGCCATAGTCTCAGAAAGTCTGAAGTAAATACTGCAAACTCCGTCCCCATCACCTGGACCATTAGCAGAGACTCCGGCTGAGTAAGTTCCACAAGGGCCGTGCATTGCATACAATTGGGGTCCGTGGAACCTGCCGGCAGTATAGCCGTACATGCTGTACAGGCTGCATAGAAAACCTGTGCTTCTGCACCCTTGTTTTTCACAGACGATATGCTGTTATCTCCCCCGAACAATCAAGGAGGGTATATAGCCAAAATACAAAAGTGCGACCGAACAGTGCAATGTATAGCGTACAAGCATATATCTATATGTGCAATTTCGGCACTAGTGGGGTCAGCACCACAGGTGCTGCTTACCGCCCGCTCACAGCGGTTGTGTGACCACCAGAATCCCTGCCAGGGTCTTCCCAAACTTGTCTCTTTTCTCAGTCACAGAAAAAAACTGACATGAATGGCTGCCGGCGTCCTGTGTAGAGGAGGAGGCCGTGGGCGTGCCCCAGAAAGTGCGGGAATCCGGTTTCACACTGTGTACAGTGAGAGGGGTGGAGTATGCAAAGCATGCTCAATCTCTCAGCGCTGCCGTGCTGTGCAGCGTCACGCCCTTACCCTGACTGGCAGGCCAGTGGGCGGTAACGAAGTGAGAGTAGGCCGCAAAAGCCGGGGACTAGAGTGATAAGCGCGGCCCGGCATATAAGCCCTGGTCGGCGCGGAAGTCCCCGGCGCACCACAAGTCCCAGCCGCGCCTGAGATAAAAATGGCAGCGGCGGTTAGCGCGGCAGTCCCCCAATACTCTAACACACCCAGCACGCTGTAGTGTGCGATGGCACCAGTGCGGGCAGCGCCGCCATCCCTGGCGCACTAACACACCCAGCAGTGCTGCCGTGTGTCTGTGCGCGGTCCCCTTTATGGGGACACAGAGTACCTCAACGTAGCAGGGCCATGTCCCTGAGGATACTCAGCTCCATGTCCAGCAGATTCCCAGGGGCTGTGGATGGAGCACGGCCTCAGTGCCTGGAGACCGATAAGATCCCACTTCACCCAGAGCCCTAAGGGGATGGGGAAGGAAAGCAGCATGTGGGCTCCAGCCTCCGTACCCGCAATGGGTACCTCAACCTTAACAAACACCGCCGACAAAAGTGGGGTGAGAAGGGAGCATGCTGGGGGCCCTAGTATGGGCCCTCTTTTCTTCCATCCGACATAGTCAGCAGCTGCTGCTGACTAAACAGTGGAGCTATGCGTGGATGTCTGACCTCCTTCGCACAAAGCATGAAAACTGAGGAGCCCGTGATCCCACGGGGGGTGTATAGGCAGAAGGGGAGGGGCTTTACACTTTTAGTGTAATACTTTGTGTGGCCTCCGGAGGCAGTAGCTATACACCCAATTGTCTGGGTCTCCCAATAGAGCGACAAAGAAACACGGTTTTCTGCTAGGAGATCCAGGTTTGTGACGTCATCTCAGGTGAGGTCACTGAGTTCACAAGTTCACCTGAGGCAAGATTACCAGCAATCACAGGTGAAGAACCATGGGGAACCTCCAGCTGTGACTGAAAATAACTCGAGTGATGTCACCGCTCATCGCACGACTCATCCATTCTCTGCCTGAAGCGCTCAGCAGGCGGTCATGTTCTATGGCTGCCCCCTGTCACTTCAGATGCAGCAGAGCTGGAATCATTGTGGTACTTCATGTGGATTACGTTGGACCTAGGTGTTTTGGGGGTTAATAAAGTGGTGAAAGCCGGTGTTTTTCTATTTTATTTCAAATAAAGGGTTTTTTTCGGTGTTTGTGTTTATCTTATTCTACTTACAGATTAGTAATGAAAGGGAGGGTCCCATATATGGCTTCCATTACTAATCCAGGGCTTAGTGGCAGCTGTGAGCCACCATTAACCCCTTTAAAACCCTAATTGCCACTTCACCAAGGCAATCGGGAAGAACCGGGTAAAGTTCCAGGATTGTCACATGTAATGGATGTGACAATCCTGGGCAGCTGCAGCCTGCTATTATTAGGCTGGGGCGCCCAATAAGCATTGGTCTACCCAGCCTGAGAATACCAGCCCCAGCTGTTGGGCTTTATCATGACTAAATATCAAAATACGGAAGAAAGACAAAAAAAAAAAAAAAAAAATGCACGCAGTTTTTTAAAATATTTATTTAAATAATAAAGAAAACGCATACGGTTCCTCTTATTTTGATACACAGCCAAGATAAGGTCACAGCTGGGGGCTGCAGCCTGTAGACGTATGCTTTATCTGTGCTGGGTATCATAATAACGGAGGACCCTATGCCAATTTTATACCACGATAGAGCCACAGACAGGGTCTGTGATTGCAAGCAGTCAGACGCTGTCACACAGGCTGGGGGTGCGTCTGACTGCAACCACAGATGCCAGGACAGCCGGTAGGCAGGGGAAGCAGTGAATGTAGTAAAACCGCGCAGCTCTGGATTTTTACAGACCGGGTCTGCCCATCACTAATTACAAGCTAGTAATCATATGCAGCAGAGGCAAGTATAAAAGACGTAAATAGTTAGGGCAGCATAAAAGTTGTAAGTGCTTACCCATGTATATCCTCCTGCTGGAATGGTGCCTCCCTGACAAGAGTGTAGGCACAAGCCTTTGTCAGTGGGTGGCGTCAAACCAGTGGAGGGAGAATTTAAACCTCTGTGAGCCAATAAGGGACAATGTGCCAAGAAACAGTTGCCTCTGATAGTTGCATCAGCATTAGACACAATCAGGAGCAGACAGACTGTATGCCGAGTCATCAGATGAGGGGCAGGTTACGCTCATGCTTTACTATGGTGCTTCTACAGAACTAGACAGACTTCTTTAGATATTTTTTGGCAGTCTAATCTGGCCTTTCTAGTTTTACGGCTGATTAATGGTTTGAACCTTGTGGTGAATCCTCTGTATTTGCTCTCATGAAGTCTTCTCTTTATGGTAGGCTTAAATACTGAAACTCCTACCGTGTTTCCCCGAAAGTAAGGCCCTGTCTTACATTAATTTTACCCCCAAAAGTCCCACCCTGCCTTACTTTCGGGGGAGGCCTTACATTGGAAAAAAAAAACAATTTCCCCCTCCCCCCTCCCCCCTGCAGCCTCCCCATTGTTTGAGAGTCCGGCATCCACCCCATCCTCCCCCCTGCAGCCTCCCCATTGTTTGAGAGTCCAGAATCCACCCACCCCATCCTCCCCCCTGCAGCCTCCCCATTGTTTGAGAGTCCGGAATCCACCCACCCCATCCTCCCCCCTGCAGCCTCCCCATTGTTTGAGAGTCCGGAATCCACCCACCCCATCCTCCCCCCTGCAGCCTCCCCATTGTTTGAGAGTCCGGAATCCACCCCATCCTCCCCCCTGCAGCCTCCCCATACAGTGGCTCTGCCCCCCACTCTGCCACCACACACACTGACACATACGGTACCGGTACAGACCCACACGGCACCCACACACATATCGTACCGGTACCGTACACACACACACACACACACACACACTCTGACACATACAGCCCCCATACACATACCGTACACACACAGAGAGAGAGTTTCGGAACTTACCGTTACTTTCCTTCTGCCGGGGACGCTGGACCAATGTGAGCGAGCCTGCAGGCGGTGACGTCGCGGCTGATTCGGCCAATCAGCTGCGAGCCGGCTGACTGGCCAATCACAGCTCGAGCTGATGGCCAGCAGGGAGCCTGTGACGAACAGGCTGATCGGCCAATCAGCATCAAGCAGGAAGAGCGTTGACCCGGGATGCGCCGCAGGCCGGCGAGATTGCGGGGGCCATTCACCGGAGGAGGTATACATTACGCCGCGACCACCACCCATAGGCGGCCTTACATTCCCCGGGCACCCCCGCTACCCTGCCTTACAATCGGGGGGTGCCCTACATTGGCGGACCCCCCCGAAACCCCCACCCTGCCTTACTTTCGGGGGGGTCCTACTTTCGGGGAAACACGGTACTTCCTGGACAGTGTTCTTCACTTGGGTGGATGTTGTGAAGGGTTTTTCTTCACCATGGAAAGGATTCAACCACTGTTCTCTTCTGTGGACTTCCAGGCATTTTGAGTTCCCAAGCTCACCAGTGCGTTTTTTTTATTGCAGAATGCACCAAACTATTGATTTGGCCACTCCTAAAGGCCCAGTCACACACAACGACTTACCAGCGATCCCGAAAACGATGCGACCTGATAGGGGTCGCAGGTAAGTCGCTGGGAGGTTGCAGGTGAGATGTCACACAGTCAGATCTTACCAGCGATGCAGGAACAATACAGGTCGCAGTAGCCACCTGTATAACGATCTCAGCAGTCACTGTGACCCTGTCACACAGTGTCAAACACAGTGATGTGTCCTGCCCAGCAGGACATCGCCTTTGAAGAAAATGGCCTGGACCATTCTGCAACGACTAGAGATCTCACAGCAGGGGCCCGATCGCTGGTAGGTGTCACACATAACAAGATCACTAATGGGATCGCTACTGCGTCACGGAAACCGTGACTCAGCTGCGATCTTGCTAGCGATCTCGTTATGCGTGACGGTACCTTTAGGGGTACTTCTCACATAGCGAGATCGCTGCTGAGTCACAGGTGTTGTGACGTACCAGTGACCTCATCAGCGATCTTGCTGTGTGTGACACTAAGCAGCGACCTGGCCTCTGCTGTGAAATTGCTGATCGTTAAACACTATTCTGGTTCATTTTTTGGTCGTCTGGCTCCTGCAGGGCAGCACGCATGGGTGTGTTTGACACCTTACCCAACGACCTCGTTCGCGACTCACGTAGGCGAGCATCTTCGTTGTTTTCCGCGCCCTCTCTGTTCCAATTGGTGATCGCTACTGCGTTCGGATTGGACACTTCCATCCTCTGTTCTGGCTTGTAGATCGCAGTACATTTCAGAGGGCTGAATTCACTTGTCCTGGGCCGCATGTAGCACCAGTCTGTAATACAGTCCATTCTGCATCAGGACTGTAGGATGGACAAGGATGGAAGTGCTATTGTGTTGCTTTCGCTAAAGGCAAGGCCGCCCAGTCACAACGCAGTTACGATCACCAATCGGAGCAGAGGGGGCGCGGAAAAGGCAATGTAGATGCATGCCTATGTTACTAATCAAGATTTGAATTGTGCTATGTGACATGGTCCCAGAGACCGCCGTATCGTTGCTGCATCGTTGGGAAGATCTGACTGTTTAACAGCTCACTATCGACCCTGTAGCGACGTACCAGCGATTTTGACCAGGTCGTATTGTGGTCAGAATTGCTGGTACGTCGTTTAGTGAGACGGTACTCCAACTCAGATTAGGATGTCAATACTCTCAAACTAAAGCTGAGAGTCTGCACTTAAAGCCCATATTGATTATATAATTGTATCTTGAATGTTTTGGTAAACAGCTAAAATGCCAAAACTTGTGTCCAAATATTTCTGGGCCTAACTGTATATGTCCAGGAACAGTATTTTACACACAAACTCTATATAGCCTGGCGGATTGATCCTTTTCATAAATATGTATGGGGCCCCACACTCCACATTTTCATATTATAAAGAACCTCCCTTTATTATCCTCTTCGGCTTCCATGTATTAGGACAAGCATATTAGAGGATCATTTCTCCACCCTCCCCCAAGCAAAAAATATCCAGGTCTGCAGTTAGTACTAACATTGTGCTATTATCCCATGTATACTTTTAATATAATGGGGTAATACATAAACCTTTCTAAACCTGACTTCATCGGTTGGACTGCAAGGGCTCCACGGACTAGTGGGCAAGCTGCTAGGTGCCTTCACTGGGCTATGATAAACATTGCATCCAAGCCTTTTGTATTTCATTCAGCAGTATACACATACATTTTTCTTCTATGAGTACTTGACAAGTAGTAATTTGGGATTTAGTTGAAAATAAGTTTTTGTGACACATTGGAGTTATTCTCCCCGTCCTCAACAATTCAATAGTTCTCACCTCTCCAAGACTGTCTGAATCTGATTTTCTTAGGAGCATCTATCATTACAACCTCACCTGGGCATGGTCCTATGCAATTTCAATAATTGTCATACTTTATAAAGTCATTATAGTAAGTCTAATATGCCTCATTGATGAAATTTGGTCACAACCACTAATCAAAAGCTATAGATATATGGGTTATGCCAAATGGATTGCAAGTTGCCGGAAATCCAAGGATACAGCTCAAAAAGCACATAAAGCTCTGCAATCTGTGACTAATGCAGCATTTATTCTTCAGGTGGTCTGCAAGCTCCAGTTCACTACAGAAGGGTGCAGTGGAAAATGATTGTGGGACATTTTTTTTTAAGACCTGAGAAATAAATGGTTGCAAACAAAAGACAAAATGTTTAAAGTTATTATTAGAGTTGGGCGAACAGTAAAATGCTCAGGTCCTCGAGCCGAGCAGGTCAGATGCTCTGAAAGTGGTCAACTCCAGCAACGAGTATAATGGAAGTCAATGATTGGGCAGTTTGGCTCTCCACCCACATACAGCCATAAATGGAGCATTTTCAGGGGAGGAAGGAAGGGCGGATTTTTTAAAAACATGTTTATTTGACAAATTACATCTTAAAACATTGCTTTAGCCTGTGATGGCTGTCCCTGAGGTGCCTGCACACATGCATGGAAGCAAGCCTGTATGTTGTGGTCGTTTCACCAAAACACAGAGCATCCGCGAGTACCATTTGCTCGATCGAGTAACGAGCAGTATCACTAGTATTCTAAAATGTGGTTTTAATTAAATGTACCATATTGTAAGCTGCTTGTCACTGTTGTCTGCAGCTTGATTTTTGCACCTACACAGTTGATTTCATTATTGAAGTGTTGGGTCATTGAAGAAAGCATTGGTAACAACTCAAATTCTACATTCTGTTGAAAGGTACATTGTCAAATTTAGAAACAAATGCGCCTTTAATGTAGACTAAACGCAAAGGTCAAAAAATGAAGGCATTTTGCAGGTTACGAAACCACAAAGCTGAAAAACATAATAAAAATTTCAGTAAGCCACCCTCTCGCCTCCCCACAAAGAATAGCAAGACAGACAAAATCTTTAACTTTGTCAACATATTTTAATTTAACAAGAATATTTGGTTGAAAAGCATATCAAAACTTTGGGCAGACAGTCTTTATGAAATTACTCATGGGTTGAATGAATAAATCAGAACTATTTTTGTTACTTGAGTAAGGATGTCATAATAGGAAAACATCAGCATGAACTTGGACTGGATACTTGCATATAAAGCCTTTTCCTTACAAAGAATGTTACAATCCATGTGATTCCAGTGGGGAGAGGAACCAAGAATGCCTAGTAGAAAGAAAATATTTAAAGAGTAACTACATTTTATTTTTTGATCAGCCCTTGCCAAGTTGTAAATCTTTGTAATATACTCCATAACCTTTTGTGCCTACTTGTCTCACAAAAATCATGGTGAAGAATTGTTTTGAATGCTTTTTTCATGATTCCTTATCTCTCAAACTCCTTGCTTAAAGTGCTAATTGCCCAGTTGATGCGCTTTCACAAGCAGCTTTGAACTGCTGCTACAGCAGGAATCCATACTCAAGCACTTTTTGCAAAAACTCCATCTGAGCATTAGGAAGCAGAATAAAGAAGCTTAAAAGGGGTGGTTCATTACTCTGCAATAGTGGCCACATTCCAGTAAAACCGATAGGGAAGGCTATTTTCAACTACCTTGTTCAGCCAATTCTGCCTCTGAGCGGCACTATTGCGGTCCGCTCATCCCTATGAAGTGACCACCTGGGCTCCGTGACCTCTGAGATCTGGGGATGTCAGGTCAACTGGAAGTCGACCTGACATCACCGAGGCGGGCCCCAGTATTCCTGAGTGACTGGGCTGTTGGCAGCGTTTCACCACTCATCACAGCCCAGCATCACAGTGCAGCATGTCACACATACTCTTCTTCACTGCAAACCGCTGCAGGCAGGAGCGAAGCTGGGCTGTGACAATCTGTGAAACTCCGCCCACAGCCCAGTCACTCAGGGAGACTGAAGCTGCCTCGGTTATGTCAAGTCAACTGGAAGTTGACGTGATATCACCGGATCTCAGAGGTCACGGAGCCCAGGAGGTCACTTCATGGGGATGAGCGGACTGCAATACGCCGCTCAGAGGCAGAATTAGCTGATCAAGGTATAGAAAAAGCCTTCCCTATCAGTTTTACAGAGATGTGGCCACTATTGCAGAGCAGTGAACCACCCCTTTAAATAGGGAAATTATTATTAATTATAAATAATGAAAGTAGAAATTCATGCTAGAGCAGCAGCTCAAAGCAGCTTCTAAGAGAGCATCAACTAGGCAGTTAAAACAGCACTTTCAGCAAGGTGTTTGATAGATAACGAATCAGATAAGGCAATGGAGTAAATTGCAAAAATTCAAAATTTTGTAAAGGCTGATTAACAATTTAACAAAAAATAAGTGTTACTATTTAAATTTGGGCAAGTAATGAAGGAAAATGGAGAAACAAAAATACTTAATTATTTTCACATTATTTGGCAAACAAATATTAAATTAAAAGAACAAAAAAAAATTGAAAACTAAAGCTTTGTTATGTTTTATCCTGTAAAAATGTATACATGCTGCACAGTCATCTGACGTGCAAGATTCTGGAATATGTAGTCACTTAAGTATCAGTGTTAGAGCAAATTGTACATAATTTGTTAGGAGCCTGAATGTGGGGACAAATAAGTACAGTCAAGGTTAAACCCCTCCCCCCCCCCCCCCCCCCCCACGTCCCCCCCCGAGGTCCCCCCCCCCCCACTCCCCGCCCCCCCCAACGGTAAGAACTAGTTAGGAGCAAATCAGCTTTCCAAGCATAAAAAGGCACCAAGATTACCAAGAGATGAGAACAATCAGCCAAAGTTACTTCACTGCTGGATATTGTCAGTGATTGAGCAACAATGAGCTTGAATACTAAAAACAAAACCTGTCAACTCTGGTAAAGCAAAAAAAAAAAAAAAAAAAAAAAGAAGAGGTCTTCATCAGCACCATGTGGATGGAGCGTTAAAAACCAGTACAAAAAAAAAAAAAAAATAATGTTGCAGAATCTACATATTTGACTCCATGAGTCCAGACATGTATTTGCCCTTATTACATGTCTGCAGCAGCATAAAGACAGCCAGAATTGAGAAGCAGCCCATTATCTCACATTTCAACACAAATGCATAGCTAGAACATACTGGGGAAAAAAAATATGAAGCACCCCAACACCCACACTGTAAAATACAACCATTGTCAGTATTAAGAGTCATTGTCGAGGCAAAGTGTGTTTCTGTCCGTGGAACATTAGAAGGCAAGGAACAGAATTTGAGGGGAAAGGGGTCATAAAACAAAAACATAGCAATAAAAAGGCAGGAAAATATACATAAACGGTTTTCTCCTGGATTCAAGAATTGACAAACACTAGATTTCAAGCCACATGGTGTTTTCCTCTATCACAGATATGTAAAGATGTGATAAAACCTCACAATTTCTTCAGGTACTTGTCATGTAAAAACGTATGGTGTAAAGTAGTCGACACACCATTTCTAGCAACTAATTAAGACAACGACGGGGGTGCTAAAACATAAAATGAGGACGTCCATTGTCTTCCAATCTCCGTGTCAATATTTCACATCCAGTCTCTGTGACTAAAAGGGTATGCTCAAACTGAGCTGAACGTTTTCCGTCTCTCGTCACTGCAGTCCAACCATCGGGCCAGGTCTCATCTTGCCATCCACCTAGCAGAAAAAAAAGGGCATGTGTTGTAAAACGCAAGAAAAAAGTCAGCTTTCAAATTTAAAAACAAAGACTTAAAAAAAAAAAACCCCAAAAACATTCAAGTTCTCTTAAGAAACTGACTGTAGTTTGATACTTAATCTGTAGGACCCGGTCCATTACCCGGTGTCTGCTAGATGAGAGCCCTAAGAACCACCAGTTGCCAGACTGAACCTGTAACTCATAATTCCCTGACGAAGAAGAACTGTTTCTTCAAAACGTGTTGGATTAGTTTTGCCCCTACAGGCCTCCGTAGCCTGCTTAGATCATCATGCCATCGCGCGCTGCCAGGTAACCAGGGAAGCCACCGGCCGGTGCTTCTGGATACCCGCGTCAGCTCTAGCCGCGGCACTCACGCCAGCTGCTGGTGAAAGTCTTGCCTTGCTCTGCCTGTCATCTGCATCTCTTTAGCAGCCGCATCCACACAGCAAGCAACCGCCAGCACAGGCTCCTTCATGGTATAGTTTTGAGGAGTCCTCATTACGCACAAAAGGAAGTTTCTAGCGGGGCTGGGCTCAAGCGCTGTCACCAGGCAAGTTCCATTTGATTTTAACATTTTATAGATTCCCTCCGTGATTTTTATTGCGGTTCTTGTGGTAACAAGCTACCTTTGTTCTGATCACCAGTGCACCTGTCAAGTGTAACGGAGCGCTGTAGTCACGGTCATTGTCTGATATAACCTCACGCGGATTATATCCTCTACAAGCTGCTCCATCTCATTTATTGGACTACTGTGGGATTTTGACACTCCATTAGTCTATTTGGTTTTTTAGCGCGGTGTGATCTATAGATTTTGAATCTGTAACTCCTCTTATTTAGTCATCCTAGTGTGACGTCCTTGTTAGAGGCCTGACTGAATATGATGCACTAGTGACCTTAAAGATGAGGTCAGATAAGAGACTCCCATCTAACAGCCACAGAGTACAGAGGAGGCTGATTGACAGGGTTCTGAAAATTGATACGTACCATCCCGATAAATTAATCTTTATTTTTAGAATTTAACAGCATTTTCAACAAAAAAATAAAAAGCGTATTTTGACAGTTGAAGGGAACCAGCCATTAGAGATGTGCTGCCTGAATCACAAGCAGCTTCAATCACAGCCTAACTGTATAATTGCTGCAACGTTTGAAAGAAAATATAGTTTGAAAATCCTGATTAGTCAATGACATAACTCAAGAGTCTTTTCTTTGCCCCAGTTGACAGATCTCGCCTTTTGTACACACATGGGAAAGAACTAGGAATCAACTGGAGTGGGGTTGGGAGACGTAGGACTAGTCATGTCTCTCCTTATATAGTAGTTTACAGTCCCCAGCCAGCTTCCCAAACAAGCCTTTCTCTGAGATGTCGAGGCGTTTAAAAGTACCGTATTTTTCGGATTATAAGACGCACTTTTCCTCCCAAAACTTTGGGAGGAAAATGAGGGGCGCGTCTTAAAATCCGAATGTAGCTTACTGAGGGGTTGCGCAGAGGGGTCAAAGGAGGCAGGGAGATGCTCCGAGCAGTGCACTCTGCTGACGGCGCTGCTTGTCTGTGCGCTGCTGGATCGGACTGGGCCGCGCCGCTCTGATCTGTTTGGAGCCGCTCCATTCTGCTCTGTGCACGGCTGCTCCGTCCCGCTCGGCAACTCTGTGCACAGCGAGACACCGGCCCCGCACAGAGCACAGCGAGACACCGGCCCCGCACAGAGCACAGCGAGACACTGGCCCCGCACAGAGCGGCACCCGCAGTGAGTATCTGGGCCACCCTCTATACTACTTGCAGTACTCCAGTACAGCCCCTGCCTCCTGTGACCCCTGCTGCTCTGCAGGCCCCACTCCCTAGTAAGACACCACCAGATTATAAACGGACCCCATTTTTTTTTTTACCTTTTTTTCCCTCCAAATTTGGGGTGCGTCTTATTATCCGGTGCGTCTTATAAAACGAAAAATACGGTAAACATACTTGGCAGAATCTCATAGCCAGTCACTGATTCATGCTGCCTGTGGTTTGTACCGAATTAATCTAATGAAAAGGTTTCCTTTAACGCCAAGAGACACAGTTTGGGCCTATTTTTTACATCAGACCCTAAACAAAAAAACAAAACCTGTCTGATACAACAAAATGTAAAGTCATATAGGGTTGTGTAGAGAGGTAAACAAGCAGCACACTCCAAACAGAAGTAGAAGGAAGTTTTGCAATAAGTAATGTAGGTCAAAGACATAAAAAGTAGAGGGAGAAGTAATTTTCATATCAATGGCCATGGTGAAATGGAGAGAACCAAGGAAGAAAATAATTAAAAAGTACGAAATGGAGTCATTTATATAATAAAGAAATGCACACACCCAGCCGGTTTTTCAAATGTCTGTTAAAATAGAGACAGCGGTGTCTACTTGGTATTCCTTTTACACGTTCTGTGTATTTGACTCTTCTTGAAATGTCATGGAGGAAAACACACACCAGCCGAGCACATAAAGCTTACAAGGCAGGCGGACAAGCTGTCATACTCACCTTCACAGATCATTGGTTCGATCGTGAACACATGCCCTGGCTTCATCACACCGACAGCCTTGTTTTCTGGAAAACAAATATACATTTCTCAGCGGTTTTGAGCAATATTAAATTAAGACCGTTACATATTGAAATACATTTCTCATTGTTCTTTGGGGAACAAAAGCCCCTAGCAATAGGCTGCTGCAACTAGGAGGCTATCACTAATCTCTAAAGTGTGTGAGTGCCTCCTACCAGGCTATACCCTTCCAGACAAAGGCTTGGACTACTCAGCGACATATTTTGATTTCCCATCTAATGATTTCCTATAGTGTCATACTGTAACGAAGGACTGCGACAAAAAGTCCAGACTCATTCGTTTCTAAATTAGTTTGATTTTTTGTCATGTATTAAGAACTCACTTGCTTGACTGGCTCTCAATGGAAAACACATGTTGCTTGCAACTAGTCGCAACCAGGCAATTTTTTTTTGTTTTTTTAAATAAAAAAAACACATCAAAATTGCAGCTTTAAAAATACTAGTGATGGCAAGTCACAGAAGTTTTTGTTGCAAGCAACTTTTATGAGAAATGCGGTCACTCGAAAAACGTCACCGTGCAGCCCAAGCCTAAACCCCCCAAAATAAATAGCATTCTAGAGGTGGAAAAAAGAAAAATGAGATCATGGTTTCGAATAAACAACCATGTAATGAAAACTAGGCTATAAGAAAATGTGTGTGTTGGACTGGAAGCGGTGTGAGGTGGTATAAACAGCAGAAGTCTTGAAGTTCCAGAGTAGAATGCAAAAATGTGTACTCAGAAGAACACAAAGTGTGTAAAGACCAGCTAAAGACCTCGCTCGCATCAAGAGCTGAAGCCAGATTGTGCATAATGCAGAAAACACCCAGTAGTAGAACAGACTAAGGACTGTTTACAAGACTCCAATGGGTTATCAAATCTACTGGGTAGCCCTGAAAGTAGTCAGTCCCTTGCACAGACCTTCTGAGACCATATAAAGTGAAACAAGGAAAAAAAAACATCGAGAAATTGCAGAAAG
Organism: Anomaloglossus baeobatrachus; assembly: GCF_048569485.1. Taxonomy (NCBI): domain Eukaryota; kingdom Metazoa; phylum Chordata; class Amphibia; order Anura; family Aromobatidae; genus Anomaloglossus; species Anomaloglossus baeobatrachus. The sequence continues at coordinate 293,485,026 of NC_134353.1, forward strand.
CGCATTCCCCAGGGCAAGACAGGGATAAGCAGAACGAGGCAATACAACATCCTCACTTAGATGGAAGAAGAACCTTGGCCAACAAAGAGGCAACTGCATAAAGCAGCCCTTCTGATGGTGGGGAATCAAGAAAGACAAGAAGCATAATGGCCACCAGTTCAAAGACAGTCCAAATAGAAGTGACTGTTACAAGAAAGACCAGCTTCCAAGGGATGGATTGTAGAGCATTGTTAACTAGGTTAAGGTTTTATGGAGGTATGTGATGAAGTCCCTGCATTGGTAACACCGTATTAAAAAGGTAAGGATGTCAGACTTTGAATAAACCTTTTCCTTTATGGAGGAAAAAGCCCTCTTGAAGATAGAACAACTGATATGAGAAAACTAGGATTCTGGTGGTAGATTTTATAGAAGACTGTGTCCTTGCTTTCTTTATGGTTTGAATAACAATCTGAAAACAGTCCTCCCCTAAACCAGCTGTGTCAACTGCTTATTCCCGTTACCACCGTAACCAGCTTTGACCTTCCTAATTGAGCTCCATTTTTCAAATATAACATGCGGCACTTTATGTTGTAATAACTGTGGAATGCTTCTTCTAATCCTAGTCATTGTGAGAAATTTTCAAGGACTTGAATTTACAGGTTTCAAAAAGTACAAGGTTTTGCATTTATGAAAATACCTGAAATTGACAAAAAAAAAAACTCACCACAAACAGAAACAGAAAATTAAGGGCATACACATTAAGATACATCACACAAAAAGGACCATTTATTATAAGAATACATCTACTCAAGCAATGTTTTAACAGTCCTTTTATTTAGTGGCAATATTAAAAGGGTTAAAATATTGGCGAACATTTTTTCATTTTCATTGACTTATTTTCTAATTTTGCTAATTCTCTGTACTTGGAACTTTCACTTGATAACCAATGGTCTAATACCCGGCAGTACTGAAGCATTGTCGGGTATTAGGCATATCACATTTAGCCTGTTAACACTAGAAGTCCCAGAAGGGGGTCATTTAACATTTCTACCCAGAGACGGGTCGAATGACCTGAAGGATTTTAGCTAACATCCTATAATCACCGTCTTTTGTTCTGTAATTAAGGCCATTACTGTCGCACCACAGGAGGTTGTTGTTTTCCATTGAGTTTAGCCATTTAGTTTCTAGTTAGGGTACCGTCACACTTTAGCGACTCAGCAGCGATCCCACCAGCGATCTGACCTGGTCAGGATCGCTGCTGCGTCGCTACATGGTCGCTGGTGACCTGTCAAACAGGCAGATCTCACCAGCGACCAGTGACCAGCCCCCAGCCAGCAGCGACGTGCAAGCGACGCTGCGCTTGCACGGAGCCGGCGTCTGGAAGCTGCGGACACTGGTAACTAAGGTAAACATCGGGTATGGTTACCCGATGTTTACCTTAGTTACCAGCGCACACCGCTTAGCGTGTGCAGGGAGCAGGAGCCGGGACTGGCAGCGTGAGAGCTGCGGAGGCTGGTAACGAAGGTAAATATCGGGTAACCACCTTGGTTACCCGATGTTTACCTTGGTTACAGCTTACCGCAGGCTGTCAGACGCCGGCATCTGCTCCCTGCACATTCAGGATTGTTGCTCTCTCGCTGTCACACACAGCGATGTGTGCTTATCAGCGGGAGAGCAACAATAAAAAAACGAACCAGGGCTGTGTGTAACGAGCAGCGGTCTCACAGCAGGGGCCAGATCGCTGCTCAGTGTCACACACAGCGAGATCGCTAATGAGGTCACTGTTGCGTCACTAAAACCGTGACTCAGCAGCGATCTCAGTAGCGATCTCGCTGTGTGTGAAGCACCCCTTAGTTCTATTCAGTTTATTGTATGTCATTTGACCCTCTTTCGGGACTTCAGGGGGGGAGCTCGAAATTACTGGGACTGCTAGTGTTAAGGAGCATTGGTTTCAGTTAATTCAGGACTCTCACGAATCCATCCATCCATCTATCTATATATCCATATTATATACACACACACATACATATACATATACGTATATATATATATATATATATACACATATACGTATATATATATATATATATATATATATATATATATATATATATACACATATACGTATATATATATATATATATATATATATATATATATATATATATATATATATATATATATATATATATATATATATATATATATATATATATATATATATATATATATATATATATATATATATATATATATATATATATATATATATATATATATATATATATATATATATATATATATATATATATATACATACATACATACATACATACATACAGTCATATGAAAAAGTTTGGGCACCCCTATTAATGTTAACCTTTTTTCTTTATAACAATTTGGGTTTTGCAACAGCTATTTCAGTTTCATATATCTAATAACTGATGGACTCAGTAATATTTCTGGATTAAAATGAGGTTTATTGTACTAACAGAAAGTGTGCAATCCGCATTTAAACAAAATTTGACCTATGCAAAAGTATGGGCACCTCCACATAAAAGGGACATTAATATTTTGTAGATCCTCCTTGCAAAAATAACAGCCTCTAGTCGCTTCCTATAGCTTTTAATGAGTTCCTGGATCCTGGATGAAGGTATATTTGACCATTTCTGTTTACAAAACAATTTCAGTTTCGTTAAGTTTGATGGTCGCCGAGCATGGACAGCACGCTTCAAATGATCCCACAGATTTTCAATGATATTCAGGTCTGGGGACTGGGTTGGCCATTCCAGAACATTGTAATTGTTCCTCTGCATGAATGCCTGAGTAGATTTGGAGCGGTGTTTTGGATCATTGTCTTACTGAAATATCCATCCCCTGCGTAACTTCAACTTCGTCACTGATTCTTGCACATTATTGTCAAGAATCTGCTGATACTGAGTTGAATCCATGCGACCCTCAACTTTAACAAGATTTGCGGTGCCGGCATTGGCCACACAGCCCCAAAGCATGATGGAACCTCTACCAAATTTTACTGTGGGTAGCAAGTGCTTTTCTTGGAATGCCGTGTTTTTTGGCCTCCATGCATAACGCCTTTTTGTATGACCAAACAACTCAATCTTTGTTTCATCAGTCCACAGGACCTTCTTCCAAAATGTAACTGGCTTGTCCAAATGTGCTTTTGAATACCTCAGGCGACTGTTTGTGGCGTGCTTGCAGAAATGGCTTCTTTCGCATCACTCTCCCATACAGCTTCTCCTTGTGCAATGTGCGCTGTATTGTTGACCAATGCACATTGACACCATCTGCAGCAAGATGATGCTGCAGGTCTTTGGAGGTGGTCTGTGGATTGTTCTTGACTGTTCTCACCATTCTTCTTCTCTGCCTTTCTGATATTTTTCTTGGCCTGCCACTTCTGGGCTTAACAAGAACTGTACCTGTGTTCTTCCACTTCCTTACTTTGTTCCTCACAGTGGAAGCTGACAGTTTAAATCTCTGAGACAACTTTTTGCATCCTTCCCCTGAACAACTATGTTGAATAATCTTATAGGGGGATTTTATATATATATATATATATATATATATATATATATATATATATATATATATATATATATATATATATATATATATATATATATATATATATATATATATATATATATACACACACACATATACATATACACACACACACACACACACACACACATATACATACATACATACATACATATATATATATATATATATATATATATATATATATATATATATATATCAGTGCCCCAGAGTATTCGTCCCCCTTGAATTTTTCAACCTTTTCCCACATTTCAGGCTTCAACATAAAGATAAAAAAATATGTTAATGTTATGGTGAAGAAACAACAACAAGTGGGACACAATTGTGAAGTTGAATGAAATTTATTGCTTATTTTAAACTTTTATAAAAAAATAATAAACTGAAAATTGGGGAGTGCAATATTATTCGTCCCCTTTACTTTCAGTGCAGCAAACTCACTCCAGAAGTTCATTGAGGATCTCTGAATGATCCAATGTTGTCCTAAATGACTGATGATGATAAATATAAGCCACCTGTGTGTAATCAAGTCTCCGTATAAATGCACCTGCTCTGTGATAGTATCAGAGTTCTGTTTAAAGCGCAGATAACATCATCATGAAAACCATGGAACACAACAGGCAGGTCCGTGATACTGTTGTGGAGAAGTTTAAAGCCAGTTACAAAAAGATTTCCAAAACTTTAAACATCCCAAGAAGCACTGTTCAAGCAATCATATTGAAATGTAAGGAGTATCATACCACTGCAAATCTACAAAGACCCGGCCGTCCATCCAAACTTTCATCTCAAACAAGGAGAAGACTGATCAGAGATGCAGCCAAGAGGCCCATGATAACTCTGGATGAACTGCAGAGATCTACAGCTGAGGTGGGAGAGTCTGTCCATAGGACAACAATCAGTCGTATACTGCACAAATCTGGCCTTTATGGAAGCGTGGCAAGGAGAAAGCTATTTCTCAAAGATATCCATAAAGAAGGGAATTTTGTTACTTACCGTAAATTCCTTTTCTTCTAGCTCTTATTGGGAGACCCAGACGATTGGGGTATAGCTACTGCCCTCCGGAGGCCACACAAAGCACTACACTAAAAAGTGCAAGGCCCCTCCCCTTCTGGCTATACCCCCCCGTGGTATCACGGGTTCTCCAGTTTTAGTGCCAAAGCAAGAAGGAGGAAGCCAATAACTGGTTTAAACAAATTAACTCCGAATAACGTCGGAGAACTGAAAAACCGTTCAACATGAACAACATGTGTACCCGCAAACAACCAAGAAATCCCGAAGGACAACAGGGCGGGTGCTGGGTCTCCCAATAAGAGCTAGAAGAAAAGGAATTTACGGTAAGTAACAAAATTCCCTTCTTCTTCAGCGCTCTATTGGGAGACCCAGACGATTGGGACGTCCAAAAGCTGTCCCTGGGTGGGTAAAGAGATACCTCATGTTAGAGCTGCAAAACAGCCCTCCCCTACGGGGATGTCACTGCCGCCTGCAGGACTCTTCTACCTAAGCTGGCATCCGCCGAAGCATAGGTATGCACCTGATAATGTTTGGTGAAAGTGTGCAGACTCGACCAGGTAGCTGCCTGGCACACCTGTTGAGCCGAAGCCTGGTGTCGTAGCGCCCAGGACGCACCCACGGCTCTGGTTGAATGGGCTTTCAGCCCTGAAAGAACCGGAAGCCCTGCAGAACGGTAGGCTTCCAGAATTGGTTCTTTGATCCATCGAGCCAGGGTGGCTTTAGGAGCCTGCAACCTCTTGCGCGTACCAGCGACAAGGGCATCGGAACGGCGTATGGGCGCCGTGCGGGAAATGTAGATTCTGAGTGCTCTCACCAGATCTAGCAAACGTAAACATTCTCATACCGGTGAACCGGATGAGTGCAAAAGGACGGTAAGGAGATATCCTGATTAAGATGAAACGAGGATACGACCTTAGGGAGAAACTCCGGAATGATGCGCAGCACTACCTTGTCCTGGTGAAACACCAGGAAGGGAGCCTTGGATGACAGAGCTGCCAGCTCAGACACTCGCCGAAGCGATGTGATCGCAACGAGAAACGCCACCTTCTGTGACAGGCGAGAAAAGGAAACTTCCTTCAGAGGCTCGAAAGGCGGCTTCTGGAGAGCAACTAGAACCCTGTTCAGATCCCATGGATCTAACGGCCGCTTGTACGGGGGTACGATATGACAAACCCCCTGCGGGAACGTGCGCACCTTAGAAAGACGTGCTAGACGCTTCTGAAAAAACACGGATAGTGCTGAGACTTGCCCTTTGAGGGAGTCTAGCGACAAGCCCTTTTCTAACTCCTATTGTAGGAAGGAAAGAAAAGTAGGCAATGCAAATGGCCAGGGAGACACTCCCTGAGTAGAGCACCAGATTAAGAAAATCTTCCACGTTCTGTGGTAGATCTTAGCAGACGTGGGCTTCCTAGCCTGTCTCATGGTGGCAACGACCCCTTGGGATAATCCTGAAGACGCTAGGATCCAGGACACAAAGGCCACACAGTCAGGTTCAGGGCCGCAGAATTCCGATGGAGAAAACGGCCCTTGAGACAGTAAGTCTGGTCGGTCTGGTAGTGACCCCGGTCGGCCGACCGTGAGCTGCCACAGATCCGGGTACCACGATCTCCTCGGCCAGTCTGGTGCGACGAGTATGACGCGGCTGCAATCGGATCTGATTTTTGCGCAGTACTCTGGGCAAGAGTGCCAGAGGTGGAAACACATATGTGAGCCGGAACTGCAACCAATCTTGCACTAAGGCGTCTGCCGCCAGAGCTCTGTGATCGCACGATCGTGCCATAAATGCCGGGACCTTGTTGGTGTGCCGAGACGCCATTAGGTCGACGTCCGGCACCCCCCAGCGGCAACAGATTTCCTGAAACACGTCCGGGTGAAGGGACCATTCCCCCGCGTCCATGCCCTGGCGACTGAGGAAGTCTGCTTCCCAGTTTTCTACGCCCGGGATGTGAACTGCGGATATGGTGGATGCTGTGTCCTCCACCCACATGAGGATTCGCCGGACTTCCTGGAAGGCTGCTGACTGCGTGTCCCTCCTTGGTGGTTGATGTATGCCACCGCTGTGGAGATGTCCGACTGGATTCGGATCTGCTCTCTTTCTAGCCACTTCTGGAAAGCTAATAGGGTAAGATACCCTGCCCCGATTTCCAGAACATCGATCTGAAGGGTGGACTCCTGCTGAGTCCACGTCCCCTGAGCCATGTGGCGGAGACAAACTGCTCCCCACCCTGACAGACTCGTATCTGTCGTGACCACTGCCCAGGATGGGGGCTATGACAATGAGGTGGGAATAAGCCACTATTGCAGAGAGTCCTCGGCCGTCAGGGAAAGGGAGACTTCCCGTCCAGGGAGGTTGACTGCCCATCCCATTGGCGGAGAATGTCCCATTGCCGTTGGCGCAGATGAAACTGCGCAAAGAGAACTGCCTCGATGGCTGCCACCATCTTCCTTAGGAAGTGCATGAGGCGCCTTAAGGGGTGCGACTGGCCTTGAAGGAGAGACTGCACCTCTGTCTGCAGTGAACGCTGCTGGTTCAGCGGAAGCTTCACTATGGCTGATAGAGTATGAAACTCCATGCCGAGATACGTTAGTGATTGAGTCGGAGACAGATTTGACCTTGCCAAATTGATGATCCACCCGAAAGTCTGGAGAGTCTCCAGCGTAACATTCAGGCTGCGTTGGCATGCCTCGAGGGAGGGTGCTTTGACGAGTAGATCGTCCAAGTACGGGATCACCGGGTGTCCCTGAGAGTGCAAGACTGCTACCACTGCTGCCATGACCTTGGTGAACACCCGTGGGGCTGTCGCCAGACTGAATGGCAGAGCTACGAACTGAAGATGTTCGTCTCCTATCACAAAACGTAGAAAACGTTGGTGCTCCGTAGCAATTGGCACGTGGAGATAGGCATCTTTGATGTCTGTTGAGGCAAGGAAGTCTCCTCGAGACATGGAGGCAATGACGGATCGGAGGGATCCCATCCGGAACCGCCTGGCGTTCGCATGCTCGTTGAGCAGTTTCAGGACCAGAACAGGACGGAAGGAACCGTCCATTTTTGGAGCCACAAAGAGATTGGAGTACAAACCCTCGCCCTCGTTCCTGAGGGGGGACAGGGATCACCACTCCTTCTGCTCTTAGAGCGTCCACCGCCTGCAGCAGGGCATCTGCTCGGTGGAGAGGTGGGGCCGTTCTGAAGAATGGAGTCGGAGGACGAGAACAGAACACTGTCCTGTGCACGTGAGCACAATGTCCGTCACCCACCGGTCTGTGACCTGTGGCAGCTAAATGTCGCCAAAGGCGGGGGAGTCTGCCATCAACCGCGGATGCGGAGAGAGAGAGAGAGAGCTGAGAGTCCTGAGGAGACCGCCTTGGTAGCGGTTCCTCCGACTGCCTTCCTTGGGCGAGATTGAGCCCGGCCGGAATCTGAGCCCGTCTGAGGTTTTGTAGCCCTTTTGCACGAGGACAATTGGGACCTGCCGGAGCTTGGGAAGGACCGAAACCTCGACTGTACTTTTAGGACAGTATTAACAGGGTAAGTCGCAGTGCAGACATTGCGGGGTTACGGACGCCTCTGCGGTACAGATGTCCCTGCTCAAGGTCAGCTGCGCAAGAACAGCTGAAAAGGTTAGGTTGCCAATACGGCTGTGGATGCCGGAGCAACCGACACGCCGATAGCCTCCTAGACAGATTTCAACCAGAGTCCATCTGTCTGTGAATGGCATCTTTAAGTGAAGCCCCATCTCCAGTGCAACTATGGCTCTATATGCAAGCCTGGAGATTGGAGAATCCACCTTTGGACCCTGGGTCCAGCGCTGACCACGTCAGGGGAAAAGGGATAACGTGTATCCTAAAAACGTTTGGAGAAGACGCTTATCTGGTAAGCGTGGTGTTCCTGGACTGCTTCTCTGAAGTCAGCGTGGCCAGAAAAATACTCAATATCTGCGTGAGATACTGAAAAGGAACTTCTCCTGTTCGTCTCCTATCTCCACTGGGGGAGCTGAGGGAGAAAGATCCAACCTTCCATTGATGGACGGTATAGGATCATTCCGTATGGCGTTACCACCCGGTGTATCCGGATTGAGAGCGATGTCAGTATCAAAGCCCTGAAGAGCTGCCCTTTTGGTCAAGTAGATTGCCCATGGGTGCAAGTCTCTATATTATGACTACTCCGTCCCTGTCCATGGACAGGGTTGACAGGAGGTTTCTTTGGCCACAACTAGTAGAGCCCCGGCAGACGAAATGCTAGAGACCCCGGCAGACGACGTGCTACAGGGGAGCATGCACACAATGGGACGGTGTCATGAACAGCATCCCATGTAGTAAAAACAGCACTGAAATCTGTGTTGCTTTTTTGCCGCTGCCGACTAGCTATCTAGAAGTATATAGCCAAGATTGGTGACCGTACATTGCAATGTATAGCATACAGGCATAAAGTACAAAAGACCACTGCAGCACAAGCAATACAAGCAGCATAGAAGCCTGTGCCCTGGCACCCCTGCTCTTCTGCTGCTGTACACTAGTCATCTAGGGGAATATAGCCCAGAAGAGTGACCCTACAGTGCAATGTATAGCATACAAGCACAAGTACAAATGAACACTGCAGCACATGCAATACAAGCAGCATAGAAGCCTGTGCCCTGGCACCCCAGCTCTTCTGCTGCTGTAGACTAGTCATCTCGGGGAATATGGCCCAGAAGAGTGACCATACAGTGCTATGTATAGCATACAAGCACAAGTACAAATGCACACTGCAGCCCATGCAATACAAGCAGCATAGAAAAAAACCTGTGCCCCAGCACCCTTGGTTTTCTGCTGCTGTAGTCTAGCCATTCCAGGAGAATATAGCTAAGACTAGCGACTGTACAGTGCAATGTATAGCATATAAGCATAAACACAAATGAACACCTCAGTCGTGCAATACAAGCAGCCTAGAAAGCCTGTGCCTAAGCACACCTGCTTTCCTGCTGCTGATGTGTCGCTCCCCAAGCGGGCATATAGCGACCTATGCAGTAAAAAACAACACATGTACACACTGCAGTTATATCGTGGTCAGCACTATGTGTGCCTCTTACCGCCCGCCTATAAGCGGGTGTATGATCGCCACCGTCCTGCCTTGGTGCCGAAAGTCCGAGCTCGGACTGCAGTAATGGCTGCCGGCTTCTTCCCCAGCTCATGTGAGGAGGGGCGGGCCGTGGGCGTGCCCCCAAGGCAGAGCGGGAATCCGGCGTCCGACAGTGTGCAGTGAGAGGGCTGGAGCATGTAAAAAGGCTCCAGCCCTCGGCGCTGCTGATTGCTCAGCGTCTGTCCCCTTCCCTGAGTGACAGGGAGGGGGCGGGAACGAAGCGGCACTAGGCCGCAGAAGCCGGGGACTGGATTTATAAGCGCCGCCGCCGTAAAAGCGCGGTCGGCGCCCAGTCCCCGGCGAACTACAAGTCCCAGCCGCGCCGCCGCTCCCGGAGCGTCCGGCGTGGTAGTTCCCAAAACACAAAGTCACTCAGCAAAGCTGCAGTGACTGTAACCCTTTACTGTCCCCGGCGCACTAGCACACCCAGCAAGTCTGGAGTGTGCTGTGCCTGTGTGTCCGGGGACACAGAGTACCTGTAATGGTGCAGGGCCATGTCCCTGAACGGTACTCCAGCTCCGTATCCAGCAGGTTCAAATGGGTCTGTGGATGGAGCCCGGCGTCAGAGCTTTGAGGCCGGCAGGATCCCACTTCCTCAGAGCCCCTCAGGGGGATGTGGAAGGAAAGCAGCATGTGGGCTCCAGCCTCCGTACCAGCAATAGGTACCTCAACCTTACAACACCATCCACGGGTGAGAAGGGAGCATGCTGGGGGCCCTATATGGGCCCTCTTTTCTTCCATCCGAAATAGTCAGCAGCTACTGCTGACTAAAATCTGTGGAGCTATGCATGGATGTCTGACCTCCTTCGCACAAAGCTTGAAAACTGGAGAACCCGTGATACCACGGGGGGGTATAGCCAGAAGGGGAGGGGCCTTGCACTTTTTAGTGTAGTGCTTTGTGTGGCCTCCGGAGGGCAGTAGCTATACCCCAATCGTCTGGGTCTCCCAATAGAGCGCTGAAGAAATGTGTTGTTTAAAGTTTGCCACAAGCCACCTGGGAGACACACCAAACATGTGAAAGACTGTGCTCTGGTCAGATGAAAATCAAAATCGACCTTTTTGGGCACAATGCCAAACGATATGTTTGGCATAAAAGCAACACAGCTCATCACCCCGAACACACCATCCCCACTGTCAAACATGGTGGTGGCAGCATCATGGTTTGGGCCTGCTTTTCTTCAGCAGGGACAGGGAAGCTGGCTAAAATTGATGGTAAGATGGATGGAGCCAAATACAGGACCATTCTTGAAGAAAACCTGTCTGCAAAAGACCTGAGACTGGGATGGAGATTTGTCTTCCAACAAGACAATGATCCAAAACATAAAGCAAAATGTAAAATGGGATGGTTCACAAATAAACATATCCAGGTGTTAGAATGGCCAAGTCAAAGTCCAGACCTGAATCCAATCGAGAATATATGGTAAGAGCTGAAAACTGCTGTTCACAAACACTGTCCATCCAACCTCACTCAGCTCGAGCTGTTTACAAAGGAAGAATGGGCAAGAATTTCAGTGTCTAGATGTGCAAAACTGAGACACATACCTCAAGTGACTGCAACTGTAATTGCAGCAAAAAAGAGAATTTTGTTTACTTACCGTAAATTCTTTTTCTTATAGTTCAGTCATGGGAGACCCAGACCATGGGTGTATAGCTACTGCCCCCGGAGGACACACAAAGTTACTACACTCAAAAGCGTGTAGCTCCTCCCTCCTAGCATATACACCCCCTGCTAGCCAGATCTAGCCAGTTTAGTGCAAAAGCTGAAGGAGGACATCCACCCACAAGAGAGACAGAGTAAAAACCGGAAGAACCGGAACCTCTGTCTACAACAATAACAGCCGGTGAAGACACACGGAACAAGAAACCTGCCAACAGGCATAGGGAGGGTGCTGGGTCTCCCATGACGGAACTATAAGAAAAAGAATTTACGGTAAGTAAACAAAATTCTCTTTTTCTTTATCGTTCCTATGGGAGACCCAGACCATGGGACGTTCAAAAGCAGTCCATGGGTGGGAATAAACAGACAACTAAGAAGCAGGCAAACCTAACTTCACAAATGGGCGACAGACGCCGGAAAAATGCGTCTGTCCAAGCCCACGTCTGCCAAAGCATGAGCATGCGTTGGGAGTGCTTCGAAAAAGCATGCAGACTAATTTGAGCTGCAGTCTGACAGACCTATTGAGCCGCAACCTGGTGCCTGAAAGCCCAAAAATAAAGGCGCCGACAGGTCTGACCAAATGTGCCCCGATCCCCAGCGGGGAAGGCACCTGAGTACACTCATAGGTCTCGGAAATGGCCGACCTAGTCCAACATCAGGGTCAGCTTAGATGCCGAGAGACCGTTACGCTGACGACCAGTCAGCACTAGAGAGGTGCACCGCCTAATAACGGCGGTGCGAGACACATAGATCCGGAGCGCCCGCACCAGATCCAGGATATGCAACGCTTCCTCAAGCGATGAACAGGAGCCGGACAAAAGGAAGGCAGGAAAATTGCCCCGGATAAGGTGGAGGCAGAAACCACCTTAGGGAAAAAAGTCCGGAGTCGGACGAAGACCACCTTGTCTTGATGCAAAAGACCAAAAAAGGAGGGCGACTCCGAGAGAGTGCAGCCAGAACTCTCAGGCGGGAAATTATAGCCACTAGAAGGTGCACCTTTCTGTGAAAGATGAAACAAAACCTCCCCAAGAGGCGCAAAGGGGGGTTTCCGGGAACCGGGAGGACCGGATTAAGGTCCCAGGTCTCCATAGGCCGCCGGAAAAGCGGAATGATGTGAGATGCGCCCTTAAAGGAGCGCACCGGAGCCAGCCGGGCGATACGCCGCTGGCACATACTGACAGGGCCGAGACCTGTCCCTTAATGAGGGATAGTCCTAGCTGTAGACCGGACTGTGGAAGGGACAGGAGGGTCGGCTAGGCCAAAAAGGTCAAAGGACACTTTGGAGCTCGAGTCAAGGCAGAGATGACTTCGGGAAGGATATCAGAAGTCGCTAAGATCCAGGACTCAAGAGCTATGCCGTCAAGAACTCTGACGGGAAAAACGGACCTTTTGAGAAAAGGTCTGAACGGTCCGGAAGATGCCAGGCAACCCAACGGACAGAAGGAGCAGGTCAGAGGACCAAGCCCGCTTGGGTCAGTCTGGAAGAATGACCCGACGGCCCCCTTTACCGATCTTGCGCAGGACTCTGGACAAGAGGTAGAGGGTGAAATTCGAAAAGAGACAAGCTGGGATCAAACATGAACCAGTGTGTCTACCGCAAAACCTGAGGATTGTGGACCGCGGTTGGACAGCTGAAATAGCCTGCCTCGTAGTTTTCACATCTAGGATGTGGACTGTGGATACGGTGGACTAGGAGTCCCTTGTCCACTGAGGAATGTTGAGCCGCCAAGATTGCCAGGCGGCTGAGCGTCCCGCCCTGGAAGCTGAAATAGGAAAACGCTGTCACGTTGTCCGACTGGACTCGAATGTGCCTAGCCGCTCACAGATGGGGAAGGCTTGGAGAGCCAGAAATACAGCAGTGATTTCCAGCACATTGATCCAGAGGGCTGATTCGGACAGAGTCCAAGCGCCCTGCGCTCCACGGTGGAGATATCCTGCTCCCCAGGCGGATAGGTTAGCATCCTGGTGAGGATCACCCGGGACGGGCCAGAGAGGAGCGCCCCTGAGACAGAGTGGCCGAAGCCACCACTGAAAACGAGCCTCTGGTCAGTGGCGAAGCCACCACCCCGTGGGAGGATTGAGTTCGCTTGTACAGCGGAAAACATCCAGTCTCAGAGGACGCAGGGGAAACTGGGCAAGGAACCGCTTCCATTGACGCCCCTGGTTCGAAGTCAGAGTGGACTTAGACAGAAAGACAAGCCACCCGAATAGGTCAGCGTGGCGAGAGTGAGCGAAGCACTCTGCTAAGAGTCAGCACTGGATGAAGCCCCAACAAGAAGGCTGACCAGGGCAAAAGATCACTGCCAAACCCTAGGGGGGCAAGGACCGTAATCACAGCTGCCTCAATGATAATACTCGAGGGGCCTTGGCTAATCCCAAGGGAAGAGCCACAAATTGGACCACTCCGATTGTCAAAACGTAGTCAACGCTGGTGAGAAACTGCGATTGACTCCTGCCGATAGGCAGCTCTGATGCCGATGGCTGCTAAGGAATCTCCTTGGGCTCTTGATTGATCCGGTGAGAAAAACACACGGAACAAAACCGAGACTCCATGTGAAAACGCCCCACCTGGCTATGCTTGAAAAGCTAAAGATCCAGGTCGGAAGGCACCGCCCTCTTCGGGGACTAGGAACAGATTTAAGCAAAAATCTCAGAACCGTTCCCAGTCGGGAACCGGTACAATTACTCCATTGGCCAGCAAGAAATGCCACAGCCTGTGAGGAGGCGGCGGCCTTGGAGCCGGGAGGAGTTGACAGAAAAAATCTGTTTGGCGGGTGGACAGAAGTCCATCCTGTAGCCCAGGGAGATATAATGTCGCCCCCATTTAACGGAGACGTGTTAGAACCCTACGTCGCCAAGTGGAGAGAGCCTGCCACCGACCAAGGAGGTTGTTGGCGTGGCTAAATAGCTCGGAGGAAACTGACTCAGTGACAGCATCTCCTGCGGTCTTCTGAAGACGCAGCTACGAGCCATTTGGTTCCATGAACCTAGGCTGAGCTAGAGGACGATCAGATGGAGGAACGGAAAACCATCGAAACCTCAACTGATTCCTGCCCTGGACAGGTTCCCTGGTTTGGGTTTGTGGCGAGGAAGCACACTCCCCGCCAAGAGCTTCCTTAATTTCACCCAGCTTGCTTCCGGGGAAACTGGGCCCACCAAGGGGGAGCCCAGCCAGGAACCTCCATAGAGGCATCTGCCTTCCAATTTCGAAGCCACAGGAGCCTGCGGATAGCGAGGAAGGTAGCCCAGACCACCGCCGTGCGGCGTCTAGCATGGCAGACCTGGCAGAGGATGAAAAGACTGAAGTCTGGAGTTCAGACAACCGTTTTGGGCATAGAGTCCCTGTGAGAGAATGCATCTCCTCCAGAGAAGCAGAGAAGTTACAAAAAAACCGCACTGCTGTAAGCTGAGAACAAGCTCCTGCCGTTCCCATACCGACTTGGCCCAAAGGACAACCGGGCGGACCGCAGAACCTTAAGTGAGGAGCCATCAGCCACTGACATAACGGTCCGGGCTGAGCCACCTGAAGTGAATGAGCCCACTTCTTGACCACCATTGGTGGACAGGGGAAACACAGTCCTCAGAAACACGCTTCATCTCAGAGCGGATTGAGGTCCAGTACAAAATTAATGTACGGTAGAATCCTATAGAGGTGCCGTCAGCCACTGATACAACTAACCGGGCAGTCTAGACGGAGTGGCTACCCTCTCTGAAGGGAGGGGGAGACAGGCAGCAGAACCCCGCTGTGGGGTCTGCAGGATAGGCTGTGGGCTTGAACGCAGCGGGCTGAAAACTGGAGTGGTTAAGTAACACACTCCTTGACCTGCTAAAGGTAAACTGTGCCTTTCTGCCAGCGGGGAATACTCCCCTGATCAGGCGGACACAAGAATAATGGACGCAAGCCAATCATTCGCATCTGCGTCACCTACGGACGGATCAATGTACATAAAGTAGCGTCCGTGTCCGCGGTAGAGACATCTTCCTCGTCCGGTGAATCAGCTCGGAATCGGAGCTGCGGGACGGGGAGGACAGGGGACCCTGCGTCTCCCTGTCAGGAGAACGGGGTCTGAGCCCAGAAGGAGAGTCCCTTGTGAGCTTGGCCGAGCGAGCAGAAAACGCCCTGAGAGGGGGACTGCATGCTCAGCAGATGCCGGGACAGCCGACCCCTGGAAATAGGAATCCCATGGGGGTCAGCCACCGAAACCGGAGCAGCTGGAGGGACCATTAATGAGCCCCCATGCTGAGGGGCCACAGTGGTTAGGAGCTCGGTATAGCCGTACGAGACTACCTGCAGTGGATAATAATAAATAAAAAAAAAAAAAAACAGCCTGCAGCCTCGCTCTGTGAGACATGCTGCAGAGGTGGGGGCTCTGTCTAGCATGCGTAGAATACCCAAGACAGGGGTTCAGCCTGGGGAGACTCCCACCTAAGAACTATTACAGTGTGCCGGTTCAGGCAATATGAGGTTACATGCAGCACATGTAGAGTACAGCCTTGTAGCTTTGCTGCTAGAGTGAGACATGCTGCTGAGGAGGAGATTCTATGATAAAGAATTAACTCCTTCAGAATGCCTGAGAGTGTATAAAAAGTGCACAACCAGAGGTTGTGACTTATCAGGCCATATTATGAGTGCCCTCCGGATTCCAAGCCTGGACCCTCAGCCAGTATTCCCTCCCTGTGCTGCAGGGCAGCCAGCGCCGACCAGTGTACTAAGACGCTGAGAAAATGGCGCCAGAGTGAGGGGGGGAGGCGGGGGTTAACCCAGGAGCGGGAATCGGAGGGCGAAGGAGATGTACAGGGGAGGGAATCATCACCTCAAAAAGGAGCGTCCTCCCCTGTGCAGAGCGGCCGGCGGGCGGCTCTGCAGCGTCCCCCTGCATGCCTGACATGCAGGGGAACGAAACGAAACTAGGCCGCGGCTGAAGCCGGGGCCTAAAGTTATGCATGCGGCCGAAAATCAGGCCTCATCGGCGCGGTTCTCAGTAAAAACTGTGGAACCGGCCGGAAACACAGTAAACAAAGCAGCATTATTCAGCAATCACTGTCCCCCCCAATAAAAGTGCCCCACATTGCAGAAAGACCCTCTGAATAAACGTCTCTATACTTAGCTTTGAGACGCAGGGTCCAGTCCCTGTGGGGTGGGGGTCAGTGCTCCGTCCAGCAGGGTCCTGCACAAGGGCTGCGGATGGAGGCCGGTCTCCTGCAAGGCAGTGAGAACCGTGTTGGCTCCCACCTCAAATCAGAGCCCCTAAGGGATGTTGAAGGAGCGCGGCATGAAGGGCTCCTGCCCTGAAGTCAACCTTAACAGCACTGCCGCTAGGGGAGTGTGAAGGGACATGCCGGGAGTCCAGCGGACCCGCTTTTCTTCCAAATCTTTGTAAAAAATGAAAAATCAAAAAGGGATGCATGTGTGTGTGTGGATCCTCCTGACACAAAGCAAGAAACTGGCTAGATCTGGCTAGCAGGGGGTGTATATGCTAGGAGGGAGGAGCTACACGCTTTTGAGTGTAGTAACTTTGTGTGTCCTCCGGGGGCAGTAGCTATACACCCATGGTCTGGGTCTCCCATAGGAACGATAAAGAAAGGTGGCGCTACAAAGTATTAACTTAAAAGGGATGAATAATATTGCACGTCCCAATTTTCAGTTTATTATTTTTTTATAAAAGTTTAAAATAACCAATGAATTTCGTTCAACTTCACAATTGTGTCCACTTCTTGTTCATTCTTCACCATAACATTAACATTTTTTATCTTTATGGTTGAAACCTGAAATGTGGGAAAGGTTGAAAAATTCAAGGGGTCCGAATACTTTCGCAAGGCACTGTATGCACATATACATATATATATATATATATATATAATCATAATCATGTTTAAGACATGATCCAGAAGCTATAAAGACCGTTGGACTATAAAAATTCACAGTCCCTGAAAACTTACTGGCGTAGTGTGGCACGTTGGGAGCAGTGTGAAATAATTTGTGAATGCCATGTCCACAGTAGCTTCGTACAACAGAGAATCCATTGGCTTGAGCATGTTTCTGAATAACGTTTCCCAGTTCTCTATACCGTACACCAGGCTTCACTAAGGAGAGGAGTAAAGAAAAAAAGGCAAAGTTTGTTAGATATGTATTGTATCATTATGGTAAGGATGGTATTTCTATAGAGTTTTAATTAAAGTTTGAGATTGCAAACAAAAAAAAAAACCTCCAAAAAACACAAGAATCACCCGGTGAAGTTGAAATAAAAGTTCACTAAACGCGTTAAGTAACACATTTATGACTCATAAGGCTATGTGCGCACAGTGCTTTTTTCGCAGCGTTTTTGGTCAGAAAACTGCATGACACTGCTTCCCCAGCAAAGTCTGAGTTTTCATTTTTGCTGTCCGCACAGTGCTTTTTTTTTTAGCTGCGTTTTTGAGGTGATAAAAAAAAAAAAAGTCAATTATTTTCTGCGTTTTTCTACCCATGCAATGCATTGGAAAAACACAGCAAAACGCAGTGACCAAAAACGCAGCAAAACACAGCCAAAAACGCGGTAAAAACGCATGTGTTGTTGACGCGGGTGCGTTTTTGTGCATTTTTGCAGCCAAAAACGCTGCAGCTTTGTGGTCACAAAAAAAGGCAACGTGCGTACATAGCCTTAACCAGACAGCACTTACTTGTATTAAATCTCAGGAACATCAAAAAGAAAGCAGAACAATTTAGCACACATGATGGAGAGAAGCGGCTTTATGAGAACACCGGAGCTATTGTCCCCATCATTTTTCATGTTAAACTTCTACAGGTATCTCCGACCCATGTACAAGTCAGACCTGTGTAACACCAGCATAGGAGGAAACGTATGACTCCCCCAAACTACATGAGGTATCCCACCGACATGTAGAAATCCTCATGCATTCAGATCTTTACCTTCATCAATTGCTTGCATTAGGCACTCAAACGTTGTCTGCACAAGT
The DNA here is from genome assembly GCF_048569485.1 of Anomaloglossus baeobatrachus. Lineage (NCBI taxonomy): Eukaryota > Metazoa > Chordata > Amphibia > Anura > Aromobatidae > Anomaloglossus > Anomaloglossus baeobatrachus. Next base: position 293,503,325 of record NC_134353.1, read on the forward strand.
CGCTTTGCTCCCTCATCAATTTCTCCAACATAAAAGGTTTCATTAAGATCCCCATGGTAGCCATTGTGATAAACAGTAATGTCCACTAAAATGTAAAAATAAAACGTAAAATAGACTTATTTTGTAGTATTACATGCTTATTATGCAGAGTAATAGGCAATGAAAATTAGGATCGTGGGGAACTCAACTGTCCGATCGAACAACTTTTGATCCATTAACAATACTTCTAAAGGATAGCACGATTGCCCACCATTCACAATGTCTCCATCTTGCAGTGGTCTCCGGTCTGGAATCCCATGGCAGATCACTTCATTCACTGATGTACAACACGACTTTGGGAAGTTGTAATAGTTCAGTGGAGAAGGGTAGCAATTTCTTGAAATACAGGCCTGTAATACACAAACAGGCAGAATTGTACAAGGCTACAGTGTCATTAGTTAGATACAAGTCTTTAGAAGAATTTGTTTTTATTTAGATTTTAAAAAGCTTCTCTGGGAGGGGTGGCCATATTGTAGACACATCTGCCCTGTATCGTCTATATAGTAAGTACTGCAAGGAGTGTACTCTTTAAAAGGGAAACTCGCATGGAAAAATGCTATTAACCTGTAGATATGGGGTTAATCTGCAAGTCAATAGCATTCTGAATCTGCCCGATGCCTGCACATTAAGCCCCACTGCTGGTTTCAGTCACGGGGAATAAAGATCCTCCAAAAACTAAGCATTACTTACAGCAAAGATGGGCTGCAGCTGTACATCGCCCAGGCCAAAAACTAGTACTCCACCAGGATACAGCTAAGCCCCCACTAAGTGGAGGCATCACAGGTGCAGGAGGAGCAAATCACACACGCTTCCAAAAAATGGAGAGGGCGATGGCTGGATGATAAAACTGCCCACTGATGGCTTGCATAGAGCACTGTTTACACGTGCAGATACCACAGTCACAAACCCGCAGCCTATTAGGTGACGCCCATACTATTAGATCAGGCGGGCTGCCAAGCCGTACTCCATCTGTGCACCATACAGGGACAGGAACTCTAATATACAAGGCCTAACAGAAAGGGGCCTGGCTGTATCCTGTACAAAAAAAAAAAATATGAGGTTTTAGTTGGTATTATGGCCAGAATATGGAAGCCTACAACCCTTGTCACGGGAACCTCATGCTTGTAAGTCCCTACACTAAATATAAAAATAGGAACCAAAAAAGGAATAAACATCCTCCAAAAATTAAGCATTACTTACAGAAATTTTTGGAGGATATTTATTCCCCTTTTTGTTGCTATTTTTATATTTAGTGTAGGGACCTACAAGCATGAGGTTCGCGTAACAAGGGTTGTAGGCTTCCGTATTCTGTCCATAATACAAACTAAAACCTCATTTTTTTTTTTTTTTGTTCATAATGCAGCCAGGCCCCTTTGTGTTGGGCCTTGCATATTAGAGTTTCTATCCTGTATGGTGCACAGATGGAGTACGGCTTGGCAGCCCACCTGATCTAATAGTATGGGAGTCACCTAATAGGCTGCGGGCTTGTGACTGTGCATCTGCATGTGTTAACAGAGCTCTATGCAAGCCATTAGTGTGCAGTTTTATCATCTAGCAATCGCCCTCCTCCATTCCATGGAGGTGTGTGTGTGATTTGCTCCTCCTGCACCTGTGATGCCTCCACTTAGTGAGGGCTTAGCTGCATCCTGCTAGAGTACTAGTTTTTGGCCTGGGCAATGTACAACTGCAGCCTATCTTTGCTGTAAGTAATAATTTCAGTCACTGGGGCGGCGCGTTCAGTTACCGCTCTGTCTATGGAGAGCCAGCGGCTGTAACCGCAACCCCGGTACTGACTAACAGCCACTTAGCAATAGAGCCAGGTGGCAGTCAGTGAGGGGGTGTGGTTACAGCTGCCGTTCTCCATACACAAGAACGGTGACTGAACCCATGCCGACACCACCCATCTGACTGAAACTGAAATGCTGCCGAGAGGATTACAGTTAATTTCTTCCCAGCAGTAGGGTTTAGTGTGCAGGCAATGGGCAGGTTCAATGCTATTAATCTGCAGATTAATAACATTTTTACATGTGACAGGTTGACTTTAAGACTGCTGTAATGAATGGCAGCTACCCAAGAAAGGTTTCCAGGAGGCGATGAAGAGACAGGAGGTGCATACAGAGCCTTTTCTGTGTATATTAAGCCTACATTACTACAACAGAGCTGCCGTTACTCCCCAATGACCAAATGTAAGCATGGATGCCACAGACTAGCTCTAGTTCCACCACTAGGATGCACATTTTCACTAAACTCATGATCACTTGCAAATGTTTTTTCTGCAGCAAACACCTGATCTCTTGGCAGTAAGGCTATGTGCGCACGTTGCGTAAATTCATGCAGTTACGCTGCGCTTTGCAGCGCAGCGTAACTGCATGCGTCCTGCGTCCCCTGCACAGTCTATAGAGATTGTGCAGGGGCCGTGCGCACGTGGCGTTTAAGAGCGCAGCGCTTCGGCTACTGCCGAAGCGCTGCGCAAAAAGAAGTGACATGTCACTTCTTTCCTGCGCTTTGCCGGCAGCTCCTGCTCTGTCTATGGCAGGAGCTGCAGGCAGAGCGCATGGAATCGGCTTTTTTTTTTTCTTCACTACGGACATTTCTGCAGCGATTTAAAGAGCACATGTGCTCTTCAGATCGCTGCAGAAATTTCTGCAGTGAAGTACGCAACGTGCGCACATAGCCTAACACCACTGCATTCAGAACACAAGTTCTGCAGATTTTTTGGTGCAGATGATGTGTAATATCGTTTTGGTACGTTTAATAGCCGTATTCTTCAAAAGTGCTGCAGAAAAATGCAGTAAAACCAGTTTGCAGCGGCTTTTACTTGTGATGGGTGAAAAACGCAAAAATGTGGAAAGAATTCACATGCTACAGATTTGTAGAACGCTGCAGCTCTCAATCAGTCGGGAAAAAAAAATTGTGTGCATGAGATTTCTGAAATCTCAGATTTTGCTCGTACTGTAAAACGCAGCTTATGTGCAAATAAAAACACTGCATGTGAATTAAGCCTAATAGTAATTTTTTCTCATGAAAATCTACTTTGGAAAAAATAGATACATTTCTTTAAAAAAAAAAAAAAAAATTAAAAAAAAAGTAATCTCAGAAGGCGGCCTCATTTAGACGTCAGAGTTGCGCATGTGTGTTGAATCAGTGTTTTTCATGGATACCACACATACCCATTAGAAATCTAGAGTGTTATTCTCTTATCCGCGCATAACTCACAGATATTCATTTTTTTTTTCAGTATGACAGATGAAGAGATCCGATATAAGTCTATCGATCAATGAAAAACACATACAAAACACAGATAATGACATACATATGCTGTTTTTATTTAAAATTGCAAGGAATACAAAAGGCAAAAAGTGAAAACCACTGATGGCAAAAACACAGGGCCCATACCGCGGATGACACCAGTGCCATTTTTCCCCACTTCCATATCTAAATATAAACATATCAAGTGAACTTATTATACAGTAAACTACACGCTAGAGGTGGTTAAAGAAAAAAATTATTGTAAAGGGGAACAACCCCTTTAACAATTTGTATGGTTTTGCAAAATTCTTTTTGATTTGTCAGGTTTGGCGCAGTTTTTGGACAAAAGATTAAATGGACTGTCCTCTGCTGACCCTGTCAAAGTCTACACAGCTGAGCTAATAATTGAGCAACAGAAGAAAGGAAACCTCAGTGTGTATGCTCTGGTAGCCAGTGCAAAAACGGCAGTATTTCATTTACACGGATAGTGACGTAAGGTTAATAATAACCAGATTCAATAATGCATTGTTGTCTGATCATACATTCCCTTTAAAAGCGAACCTCTGAACACAATTTTGTATAGTAAGACATGGCTAAAATTGCACTAATACTGATTAAAGGGAACCTGTCGCCAGGTTTTCACCATATAACCTGCGGCTACCTCCTGTAAGCCCTTATATACATTCTGGAATTTTGTATTTAAGCGACTAAGCCGATCTGTATAACATAAAGACCTTTATTATACTGACCTGGAGAGCGGTGTGTTCCGATGGGAGTCACTGGTCTCGGTCCGGCGACTCTTCTCTGCTTGCGATCGCCGACCTCATTCACTGCTCAGTGTGGATGACCAGTCCTATGTCATTCACAGTGTCCTCCATCGCACTCCTGCTCAGGCACACTTCTCTCTACCCTGCTGAGGGCAGAGCCAAGAACTGTAATGCGCTGGGAAACGTCAAACGCCCACACACGCACATCACAATGCTTTGATCTGTCCTCAGCAGGGCAGAGAGAAGTGCGCCGGAGCTGGAGTGCGATGGAGGACACTGTGTGAATGATGTAGGACGCATCATCCACACGAAGCTGGGAAAGAGGATGATGATCGAAAGAGGATGCGCCAAACAGAGATCAGCAAAGCCCATTGGACAGGACGCTCAGCAGGTAAGTATAATGAAAGGTCTTTTATATGTTCTACATATCGGCTTGGTGACTTATATACAGTATTCTAGAATGCTGTATAGAAGGGCTTAATGGTGGTGGCCGCAGCTTATATGGGACAAATCTGGTGACAGGTTCCCTTTCACCTCAGGATGATTTTCTATTTTTTTTCCTCCCCTTTTTCCAAGAGTCATAATGTTTATTTTTCTATCAATGTAGCCTTATGTGGGCTTGTCTTTTGCAGGATAAGTTTTACTGGAAAACAAGAGAACATTGTGCGGTGAAATTGCAAAACAAAGAGCAATTCCACAAATGTTTTTGTTTTATTTAAAAAGTGTTCACTATATGGTAAAACTGACCCGGCAGTATGAGACCTCATGTCAGTATGAGTTCGTAGATACCAAACATGTATAGTTTTACTTTTACATTAGTGGTGAAAAAAAATTACAAATTATGTCAGAAAAAAAAAAAAAAAAAAATCGCGCTTTTGTCCCCATAGTCTGACATTGCGTTCTCATTTTTCAGGATCTGGGGCTCAGTGACTGCTTATTTTTTGCGTCTTGAGCTGGCGATTTAATTGTACCAAGTTTGGGTAGATGTGCTGTTTTGATTGCCTGTTATTACATTTTAATACAATATTGCGGCGACCAACAAAAATGTAATTCTGTTTATTTTTTTCTCGCTACGCCGTGCACTGATCACACTAATTGACTTTATATTTTGACAGATCAGGCATTTCTGAATGTAGATATCTTGGTAAATACAACTTACACATACAGAATGACAAATATGAAGGGGCAAGAAGTGGTTTGCCCACGAGTAAAAAGACAAAAAGGAAACGGGGTGACATAAAAAGTTCTTACCAAATGTACTGCATGGTCTATCTCTTCCGTAGTGACGCCAGCCCTCACCATCATTGCAGCCACGTCCAGAACTTCTCTAGCCAGCTGTAAAAGGAACAGGTAAGAGCATGAATTGTGTGCAGAAGCCACAGATGACAAACTACTGACCATGCTGCCTGTCGTTTTCTAAGAGTGCATTTTAAACCTAGTACTTAGTGTAAGACTTCCATTATGTCACCTAAGCAGCACACAGCCTGGTAAGTGACATAGCCCTGAAATGGCTCTCTGTCCCTACACTATTCTACTCTCAAACTAAATAGCAAAACTTGGTGACAAATCTCCTCTAAAACAGCGGTCTACTTTGGAAAACCCATATTCCTGAATCCTATTGAACAAGTAGGATAGAGAAGTGTCCATTGCCAAGGAGATGAGGAACCTGCTCAGGAGGACCGGTCCTGCCCTACGCTACACAAAACAACTGATTAGTTTGATTGGGCAATGTGTAATGCTTACATTTTCCTTGCGGTGGTGCTGCAGGGAAATTGAACACTTCGGGTGAAACCAGACAAGAGGGTGGCTACATGCCCAAAATTCTACCCACACATGCCAGCCTGTGGATGGGCTTCACAGGAGGACCAAGCTGGTAATCAGGGGGCAGGAATCCAACAGCAAATGTGTGTCACACAGGGCCAATAGCAGCACGTACACACCTCTGTACACTCCATTTAACTGTTGCTGTCAGTGATTTACCACTGCACTTAAACGGATGACCAGCAGTGAGCGGAGCTAGCTCCATTCACTGCCATTGCAGGCAGATACGCACTGTGCATCACGGTCCGCACTTGCTCAGCATAAATTGGGCTCAGCTGTAACCTGTGACTAAATAGTATGTCACAGAAAGTTAAGGGATTAACCAGGCTTGTTCTAAGACATAAAAGGAGTACAGCTAAAGACAATTGAAATCCTCTTTTTTGAGGAATAATTCTGTTAAGAAAGGTATTAAGCGTCAGTCTTAAATAGCATTGCTCACTGATAAAAGGGTTGCAAAGATCTTCAGGAAAAATGCTCATTTCCCATTATACTTGGGTACTCAATTTGAGCATCCAACCTACTTGTTACAAGTACCCAGCACCCAACCATGGTACTGCTCGCTCATCACTACTGCTGAGGCATGTCCTTGTGAAGGGGCCTTACGAGGGCTTTTTAGCATTCAAGTATTTAATAAAAAAAACAATTTTAATACCGTTTAGGCTTATATTAAAAGGAGTGACACAAGTACATGACCACCTTCATCCAGTCCACGGGCCAATTCTACTACTGCAGCTCAGCCCTATTCAGGCATCAACCATTAGGCAACTAAGTATACATTGCTGTGTGGAAGAAACCAGACTTGTGTTCTTGGATGCCGTGGTTTTAAAATAAAAGTTGTGTTCAATTGGAGAGATTTACCTTTTTTTTTTTTTGCATCCCCACTAAAATTCAGCACAAAGTCACAATCACAAAGCAGGCTAGTAGTGAGGATAAACTAGCCCCATCTGCCAGAATGTAGTATGCCTGTAATTTGCAGTACAATCTATAAGGCCGGATTCACACTTGCGAGAGACTCGCGTGAGTCTCGCATCCCACCACCCGGCACGGCCGCACACTCTCCTGACAGGAGCGGATCGGCTGCATGTATTTCTATGCAGCTGGCCCGCTCCTATCCGGAGAGTGTGCAGCCGTGCCGGGTGATGCGATGCAAGACTCGCGCGAGTCTCTCACAAGTGTGAATCCGGCCTTATTCTTAAAGAAGCTGTGATTTTTATTTTTTAATCAATTTTTGATAATGTACTCAATTATTAATACAAAATGAAAAGTCATAAGTCCCAGGAATTTCGAGCTCCATACGGTTCCAATGGTAGAAATGTTAAATGACCCCTCTCTGGGACTTCTAGTGTTAAGGGGTTTTTTTTGCAGCCCCTGGGGGCTGGCATTCTCATTTGTAGGTGTGTAAGTGTCCAAATAGGACACTTACCGCAAATACGGCAGCTCCTGTACCCCACAGTATACTTCTAGAAAAGGTGAGCATCTTGGCCCTTTTTGTTATCAAAAAGGTTTTATGGCTTCTCCCGCCTTATATTGGTGGCCTAACACCTTGTATTGTTAATGCTCGCAAGATGGACGCAACGTCGAACTCGGGGATGCTGAAAAAGGCAGCAAAAACGTAGCAAGATAAGCAGCAAAGCCTACTCTATCTGCAGCTTCTCTCCAGTGGACAGCAGCATCTGCATGAAAAGTTACCTTACATACAATGCGCAGTCCCTCAATTTCTTCCGAAGAAAGCACTTTTATCTGGGAGGTTCCCTTCAAGGCTTGTTCAGAATTTGACATTCCTAGAAGACAGAACCATTTTGATAGAATTTGTACTTCTCTCACAAATCAAAAAATATCCATACACCTTATCATGTGATGAAGCTTCATATTACCTAGTGGGTGTTCTGCATAATCTGGCCTTTGTATGTAGCTTGGTACTGGTCTCATTGGCATCTGCAAAAAAAAGGCACACAATAGACACATGGCTTGGTTACATGTCAAAGTCCCTCAGATTTCTTCTAAAGGCCCTGTCACACACAGAGATAAATCTGCGGCAGATCTGTGGTTGCAGTGAAATTGTGGACAATCAGAGCCAGGTTTGTGGCTGTGTACAAATGGAACAATATGTCCATGATTTCACTGCAACCACAGATCTGCCAAAGATTTATCTCTGTGTGTGACGGGGCCTTAAGTGTTGGCAGAGAGTTCTTCTATGGAGTACTTGCTCCTGGCCACAGACATGAGATTTATCTGCAGACAACTGAAGGATTCAAGTCCATTTTTTTTTTTAAATCAATTGACAATCTGAGGTCTGTAGCGGTCAAACCATAAATTGTCTGGTCTGCACATAAATATCATTTCTGGAACCAGCTTTAAGGGGTCACGTCATCCAAAAATTCTATAGACAATATAGTGGTGGGACATTTCAGAGCCAGCTTTTGGAAACTATGAGGGCCCCGGTGGTCAGAACCCCACTGATCAGAATGTTATAATACCATAGATAGGTAATTGGAAATAACACTTCAGGGTGGTCAAACAGTGTTTTACCTCCTGAGCCTCCTATATACATGCATTCTTGGCTTTCCCTGCATCTGCTCATGATAGGACGATGACTGGTTCAAATATCTATATATATCCACGTATACCTATATATCTATCTATATCGATATCAATATAGCTATCTATCTATAGATATATATTTATGAAATAGAGAACCCTATACTCACCGCTGACCTCCATTCCTCACAGCCACCTGTCTAGCCCCCGTTGAGTCTTTATATCACCATTGGCCAAACTGAAATCTACCACGCTCACTCACTAGGATGAGGTTTTCAGGTTTGCTAGGCACAGAAGGGCCCTGGGTATGTTCCCATGACAGCAACCCACAGAGGAACGAACAGGTGACAGTGAGGAGAGGACGGGTCAAAGTGGCAAGTTAACTTTTTTTTTTTTTGAATTTTGATGGCCCCACATGGTTCAAAACAATGGCATTCAGCTAAATCTGCACAGAAGCAAATTACATAAATAAATAAATCCAGATTTTGTGAAATGCAGATTTTTGTAAATTCCACTTGAATTTTTTCGCTCATCTCTAATGTAAATCCCTTAAAATTCAGCTTGAACATAATCAGCTCCTACATTAGAAGTTAATCATTTTCCCCAGGACAGCTTATAGTCAGGAAGCAACTCTGACAAAAGGAGAGTGACGAGAATTAAAATGCCTTTTAGGAAGTCAGGTCATTATCTTTCAAAAGCAGAAGTATGATTGGATTAAGTAGCAAGACGATGTTTCAAGAAACAAATGAATGTCTGCATATAAACGGTCAGCGGGAGCAGGTGAGTGAATCTCTAAGTGCAATCACGGGCCACGGAGAACGGAGCCCGGATTGCACTTAGACAACCCACGTGTGCCGTGATTTTCGGCACACGCAGGGACATGTGCGTGTTTTACACGCCAGTGAAAAACGTCTATTTTTCACTGACGTGTGAAACGGGCCTAAGGGAGAGGATCCCTTTACAACAGTTTCAGCAATTTGTTTTTCTATTTAAACGCTGGAGTGGTGCCACAAACGTAAGGTCTTATACTCACAACCCCCCCATCTTCAGCTGTTCTCACGATGTCATCTTGTGACTGTAAAGTCTGCTTTACATTTTACGATTCTGCATACGATATCGTATGCGATCGTAACCGCCCCCATCGTATGTGCGGCACGTTCAATTATGTTGAATGTGCCGCACAAACGATTAACCCCCGTCACACGTACTTACCCATCCATACGACCTTGATGTGGGCGGCGAACGTCCACTTCCTGGAGTGGGAGGGATGTTCAGTGTCACATCGATGTCACGCGGCAGCCGGCCAATAGAAGCGGAGGGGCAGAGATGAGCGGGACGTAAACATCCCGCCCACCTCCTTCCTTCCGCATTGTGGGCCGGGAGCCGCAGGATGCAGGTAAGATCTGTTCATCGTTCCCGGGGTGTCACACACTGCGATGTGTGCTACCCCGGGTACGATGAACAACCTGACGTTCAATTTATGAGGAATGAACGACGTGCGTGCGATGAACGTTTTACCGTTCATTCGCAATCGCACGTAGCTGTTACACACTACAATGTACCTTACGAAGCCGGATGTGCGTCACTTACGACGTGACCCCGCCGACACATCGTAAGATATATTGTAGCGTGTAAAGCGGGCTTAAGGTCTGACTGACCTCTGGCAGAAGCAACAGTCACAAGCTCTCAGTATAAGTCTATGAGAGCCTCATTCTGGCTCTCACAGACTTACAATGAGTGGTTATTTCCGGATCACTCAGCAAACACTGGAGCAATCTGACAGGTCATAAACTGTTGAAGACAAACCAGAGCGGCGCTGAAAAAAGATTAAGACGGCAACTGGTAAGCATGGGGCCAAGTGCGGTTACCTTACATAAGTAACACTACTCCAGAAATGCAAAAAAAAAAAAAAAAAATTTAAAAAACCCGCCGGAATAGTGTTTTAAGGCACTTCATACTCCATACCAATGGATAGTGTGGCCTGAGTTTTCCAGTATAATGATAGCCAAGCCAAGGATCTGTGTTGATTTCTCCTTCCATCGTCCATGGTGAAACCTCACGTTTGCCTTTTTCATCTTCCAGAAAACAAAAAGGTTTTGATTAAAAGGAAACATTGCCAAAATATAAGAATACAGAAGAGTATTAAGTCATAATCCTGACTACACCGTACATGTTAGACTATGTTCACATTGCAATTACTTGGCAGCCCCTATTCACCTGGATGATACCAAAAGAGTGTCCTAATAGAGTAAAATAATTTTTTAACACTGGAGTCTATGGGAGTGATATGCCACTTTATATTTACATACTGGCATTTGTCATCCTAACATATAATAGACAGCACAAAGGTGAATTAAACAGAGACATGTGTGACATCACACTTCTAAGACCTCAATCTATCTTGAAAATGGAAGTTTTATGATATTCCGTGTATATTCCAAAAATATCTAAGATGGGAATACTTAAAATAAATAAATAATAATAATAATATTATAATAGTATTTTACTAAGTTCCTAAGTTTAGTAAAAAGAAATCATCCCCCAAATTGTGGCAAGGACGACATAAGGCAATGGTTGCCGTTTGGTGCCATTCTCCAGTCATCTTCTGCACTTGCCAACGCCCTTTAGAATCTCTTAGCATGCATCTTATTCCAGCTGACGGGGCGCAGATCTTGTGTCACAGACCCTTGCTTCTGAAACAAATTTTAGCCCTGAACTTTGAGAGGTCAGACTGGCAGACATTTCCATATTCTAAACATGGGAATTTGCATGAAGAGAAACACTTACTTGCTCTTTTGTGCAGGAGCTTGTGAGATGGCCAGCTTCCCCTGAAACACTCCTAGGATAAAGAGAGAACGGCTCAGAAAGGGAGTACGGCAGCCAGGGCCTGGCAACATGCTTTATACAAACCCGGCATTGTAACTTCTAGAAACCGCAACATTCACAAAAACATAGGAACTAGCAACACATTTTTAGTGGCCCCTGCTTTGTGTTTCCTGAGATTTGTACATATTTCCATATCTCTTCCACCAAAGGCACAGATTATTGGATAGGCAAAGGAAAACCATATGGGTGTGCGATAAAGAACGGCCAAGCAATGTTCTACCTGCATCCATCTGTTATTTGGGAAAGGTGTTCAGATGAGTGTATACTCACTTCTCAGACAACCCCTTCTCAATCTAAGTGTTTGTCCCCAGTAAAAAAAACAAAACCCGCATACACTCATCTCTGACGCCATTCCAGCAGTGTCGGCACTCGCTCCTCCAGCTTCATGTGTTATGTCACCCGATTTCTGAGCCCACTTCCCGCTCCCCACCGTCGGGTGAAGTGACCATCAAAAGGTCAGAGCTGCGGTTGGCCACTCACTTCCTATTGATATGGTGAAGTGAAGCCGGTGCTGATTGGGCACAGGGCTTGTGTGACATAACCAGGTCATGTGCTCCTCTGAGCAAAGCTTTAAAGGGGTATTCTCAAGTTTCAAAGTGTTTTCCCTATCCAGAAAATGTGTAATAACTTCCCGATTCCTGTGGCTCTGACTGCTGAGGCCATCCCGATCCAGAGCCTCGGCTGCATAGAGTGGAGGTCAATCATTCACTCCATGAAGGTTCACTTCCAATATAAAGTTCACGTTGGGCCATGACCTTAGATAACAGGACACATGAATGACAGGAGGACCCATGAGACAAATGACGTTCAGCACTTGTGCTGTTCTTAGATTTAATATTCTGGAGGCTATTTTTATCCGCATGTGCCATATTTAATGTGCTCTTCTTGGATGTAATCGGTGTGTGTAAGAAGTAAGCGAATATCAAATTCCATCAAGAAGTCTCCTTTACTTGGAAAGCTGGGAGTCTGCAATGCCATAGACCTTGCATAGCACTGTTATATCCAACATTGAGAGAAAATTGCATCATTCTGCCCATAATTTCAAGGGATTGAAGCAAGCACTGCAACCAGTGAAAAATGCACCAAGGCCACAAAGTGGGTATTGCAGCCTAATGCTAAGGACACTTGGAGCCTCTATTCGGATGTACATCATAGGTTCAGATGTTATCATAGGAAGACACAAAGGTTCCTATAAAATCACTGATGACTTAAAGAGGTTGTTTCGGCCTAAAATGACAAGTTTGCCGTCTTTCTATGTGACTCCAGACTTGTGAAGCCTCACATTAAGCAGCGCGATGGAGTGGACCACATAATTAGACACGCGTGGCCTCGCTGAATACAAGTGGAGAGAAGTGTGCATGTTCTGGTTGAAATGTGGCAGGGAGTATGTATATTGCATACGTGCAAACATGACCACTGTCTTGGCGCTGGAGAATCCTCACATCGTGTGTTATGCCAGTGTAACGGCAGACGTTCGTGAGAAGCCTGGACAACCCCTTCAAAAACAGCCCTCATTTTAGTCAATACGGTAGAACACCATATGATTTTAGGACAAACTCCTTTTCCAACGAATAAAGTAGATTTTAATCAATAGGATAGGTCTTGGAATAATATAAAGTTTCACAATTGGAAGAGTTAAAAAAAAAAAAATGTTCCTGTGCTAAAATAATCTTATAAAAGTGACCCTTCTGTTTACGGTCTTATCTGCTGTGTCCGATCATACAGAATTGTGCCAATTCATAGACGGCACATACCACTGGCTGCAGTTCAGTTACTTATAAGTGAATATACAGGCAACACATTAGGGAATGCAGAGGTTGTAATCTGAAGTAACATCTCACTGCCTGTTTTATCACAGGAGCAAGTGTTTCTGCTGCATCTCCAGCCCTATGGGATCATCATAAATTAAGTCAATGACAGGACTTTGGTGGCTGATGAGCTACCATAGTTTGTCACCTATGATGAGCGCATGGGAATAGTGACTCAGCAAATAAGACACTACACAGTTGAGGCACATTTATAGGATTTCAGCAGTGGAGCTTTTTTTTTTTTTTTTTAACACGTCCAATTTTGCAACTTATTGATCCAATATTTTTTGAAACTGCACAATGTACATGGGACAACCCGTTTAAGGATCTCTATATGCTACTGTACACTTAGCCCAAGGGTGCAGGGTAAACATATCCTTGACATACATGTAAATAAATTTTGCACTTATGACTACTATAATAATAAAAATAATAATAAGTTTTATTTCTATAGCGCCAACATATTCCGCAGCGCTTTACAATTAAGAGGGTACGTGTACAGACAATATGAGACAATACAAAATAACAAAATTAAGATACCAAGAGGAGTGAGGGCCCTGCTCGTAAGCTTACATTCTATGAGGAAATAGGGGAGGCACAAAAGGTGAATGGGGGGGAGAAAAGCTTGTCATATATGGTCCAGCCATCGATTTAATGGGTCATTCCGTGTCAAGTGGACCAGTGGTCCCCACTCGACGTTCTCCGATTTTGCTGAAAATTTATAAGGATGTACATGTATGTTTGAAAAGAGGTTCTGTAAATTTTTAGGGCCAGATCTCAAATATATTGGGCACTGTTGACCTTTCACTGGAGGCCCCCCCCCCCCCAAGGCTGCGGCTTCAGCTAAGAGGGTTTTGCAAACTTTGGCACATAGCCATTAGAGTTCTATACTGGCTATGATGCTGAAATTTGGCATACTAGCTCAACTTTTGCTGCTAAACGCGATAAAATGATTACCGGCTATGACAAAACAATATTTCGGCCGCAATTTTGTGTCAAAGTAGCTTGCAAAACGCCTCGCATAAAATTTATGCCAAACTTTGCCCATATATAACTCAAGACCAAAAACCAATAGGAACTGGTGCTTTACCCTGTACAACAAACATCTTCATGACTTTGCATTGCTGCAATATCACGGTCAAAGCATATGTATTTGTGGAAATATTCACACCCACATATGATGAAAAACTTAAAAAAACGAATTTTACCTATTTTTAGGTCCCAAAAAGGGTACCCCTAAAATATATTAATTCTGTTATCATTTGAAAGAGCACATTTTTCTCTACAAGGATCATTGGGTTTTTTTTGAATGACAATGACAATATTAAGGCCCTGTGCGCACTTACCGGTTTTTGCCGCGGATTTCCTGCGGTTTTGCTGCATGTTTCGCTGCAGAAAATGTTCATAACATCTCTGCAGTGAATCACCAGCAAAACCTATGGAAAAAAAAAATCCTGTGCGCACTAGGCGGATTTTGACAGCTGCATGTTTTGCTGCAGGATTCCCGCAGCAAAAACAATTGCATGTCAATTCTTTTCCGCACGTCGCTGCGGGATTTCACTCCATTGACTGCAATGTAATCGTGAAATCCCGCAGGGAATAACGCAGGTAGCAAATTCTGTGCGGTTCATTGCGTTTTCCTGCGTTATTCCTTCCGGTATTTCGCGGTTTACCTGCGGTAATGTACATCGCTTGCCTGCGATTTTGCAGGGAAGTGATGTCATTATGCCAAGAAGCGGAAGCAAAGCAGAGAGTAAACACAAAGACACTCACAGACACATAGAACACACATAGAAAGCAAACGGAAATATAGAGAAAAAAAAAAAAAACACGTGGGCTCTGCCGTATTTTTACCTTCCAGCCGAGGTAAGCACACAGCGGCGGCCCGGTATTCTCAGGCTGGGGAGGGAGAGGGGCAGGTTTAATGTCCCCGCCTCCCTCCCACCTCCCGCAGCCGAGAATATCAGCCGCAGCTGCCCCGGGACTGTCGCATGCATTATGCGGCAGTACCGGAGTGTCCCTAGCTCTTCTAGATGCCGTGATGCGGTTGTGATCCAGGTAATAAGGAGTTAATGGCGGCGGATCGCCGCCACTAAGTCCAGGCTTGATCATGGCAGCGTCTATGAGAAAGCTGACATGATCAACCCGTAAGTAAAGTGAATAAACACACACACCAAAAAATCCTTTATTTTAAATAAAACACAAAAAAGCTCCTGGTTCACCCGTTTATTAACCCCCCCGAAACACACAGCTCCGGCGTAATCCACGTCCTCCGATGCTTGCATCCAGCCGCGTCTGACACAGACAGCGCTGAATGCAGCCTCGCAACGAGACAGCAAAGAGGTAACCACAGGGCATTTCCCACGGCCGGTAATTTGAACTCACTACCAATCGTGAGAAATGCAGAGTGTGCTCACAGGGACTCTCTCTATCCCTCTAACTATCCATTCTTCTATATCTATCTGCTATCTAAGGAATTTTTTTTTTTTCAATGTGCTTTATTGCATTGAACTCATTAAAGCACATGTACCAACCCGCACACGGTAAAACCGCGGCAATACCGCGAACAATACCGCGGTAAAGCCGCAGCAAACCGCATGCGGTTTTCGGGTGCGGTGTGCCGCGGGTTTTTACCGCGAGTGCGGTAATCTTTCAGTGCTTGCGGAATTTTCTTGAGAAAATTCCATTTTCCAGTGCGCACAAAGCCTAAGACTTTATTAGATCCCCAAACAATTAACGGCACATAGCACATAACCAGCAAAACACACAAATGTAACAGGCAACAGAGTCTCAGCCTTCCGCTGGCTCACCAGGGATTTGAAATGTCCGTGCCTCAGAGCTTCCAGGGCTACTTACTCCAATCCAGCAGCACCCCGCTTTTGGCGGGCACCCACCGCAAATGGAATAACACCAGATTTAGGAAGCTGGCTGAGGTCTGCAAAGTCTGTAGCCAGGAGACCAAATTGTCCCAACCTGGGTTTCCTCCTTAAGTAGTCTCTGGTATGATGATATAATCCTGGCAGCCGGAGTCGAAATCCCTAGAATGCGGTTATGGTCTCCAATCGGAATCGGAATCCCTAGATTGAAACCATGTAGCCAAGTGATCCTCTAGTCGGAGCCAAAGTCCCTAGACATAGTCAACAAGGCATCCTGGTTCTGATCCCCTAGCCAGCTCCTAAGAGCTTAGACTGGATCATGCAGCATCCATCAACAACTGGTGACTTAAAGAAGTCCCTTTTTATAGCCATAGCCTTCCCTTCAGATATACTGTGCCCTTCTCGGATTAGTTGTACAAGATTGCTTCTCTTATTGGATGAATTTCAAGCTATATTCAAATATCCAGAGACAAGGGTGGGACAGGTAAGTTACATCACATCTAGCAATTCACTTAGTAATACAATGGGAAGTTCGCATAATTGAGTTATCTGGGTGTCTGGCCCTCAGTGGCCAAAACAATTACTAGAGTCAACAAAAACATCAATACTAAACTCCCAAAGGCCCAGTCACACAAAACGACTTACCAGCGATCCCGAAAACGATGCGACCTGATAGGGGATCGCTGGTAAGTCGCTGGGAGGTCGCAGGTGAGATGTCACACAGTCAGATCTTACCAGCGATGCAGGAACAATACAGGTCGCAGTAGCGACCTGTATAACGATCTCATCAGTCACTGTGACCCTGTCACACAGTGTCAAACACAGCGATGTGTCCTGCCCAGCAGGACATCGCCTTTGAAGAAAATGGCCTGGACCTTTCTGCAATGACTAGCGATCTCAAAGCAGGGGCCTGATCGCTGGTAGATGTCACACATAACGAGATCGCTAACGGGATCGCTACTGCGTCACCAAACTGTGACTTAGCAGCGATCTCGCTAGCGATCTCATTATGTGTGACGGTACCTCAAGAGTCTTGTAGAACAATGAGAGATTATCCCCCCAGCTATAAACAAACTGTCTTCATGTCTGGCTGAATGTTAAGAAACTTTAACCCATGAGAGTCCATGTCGTCACAGTCACTGATTCCTTAAGTGGACATTTAAGAATCCTGTATCATCTGTCTACTGGAAAGGTGATAAAGTTAGGTCAGGCCGCTGGACCCTCACAGATTGACAGATCAGGGAATGCTGCCCCGGCCAGATGTCTGCAGCTAAGAGGAGCTTGGAGGCAAGTACTGGTAAGTGCCTTGCCAGTGAAGTCTATGACACGAACAGCCACGCTCCAATAAAAATAAAAAATAGCAATCAGCTGTTCCCATCAATGCCATACTTTGTTTAGACTGAGTTCAACAGGTCAGATCCCCAACAAGTTAGCATTCATCACCCATCCAGAAGACAGAAAGAAGGGAATTTTGTTTACTTACCGTAAATTCCTTTTCTTCTAGCTCCTATTGGGAGACCCAGACAATTGGGTGTATAGCTTCTGCCTCTGGAGGCCACACAAAGTATTACACTTTAAAAAGTGTAACCCCTCCCCTCTGCCTATACACCCTCCCGTGGACCACGGGCTCCTCAGTTTTGGTGCAAAAGCAGGAAGGAGAAAACTTATAAATTGGTCTAGGGTAAATTCAATCCGAAGGATGTTCGGAGAACTGAAGATCAAGAACCAAAAGAACAATTCAACAACATGTATACACAAAAGAACAACCAGCCCGAAGGGCACAGGGGTGGGTGCTGGGTCTCCCAATAGGAGCTAGAAGAAAAGGAATTTACGGTAAGTAAACAAAATTCCCTTCTTCTTTGTCGCTCCATTGGGAGACCCAGACAATTGGGACGTCCAAGAGCAGTCCCTGGGTGGGTAAAAGAATACCTCAATAAAAAAAGCCGAAAACGGCCCCCTCTTACAGGTGGGCAACAGCCGCCTGAAGAACTCACCTACCTAGACTGGCGTCTGCCGAAGCATAGGTATGCACTTGATAGTGCTTCGTGAAAGTGTGCAGACTAGACCACGTAGCTGCCTGACACACCTGCTGAGCCGTCGCCCGGAGCCGCAATGCCCAGGACGCACCTACGGCTCTGGTAGAATGGGCTTTCAGCCCTGAAGGGAGCGGGAGCCCAGAAGAACGGTAGGCCTCAAGAATCGGTTCCTTGATCCACCGAGCCAAGGTTGACCTGGAGGCCTGAGAGCCCTTACGCTGGCCAGCGACAAGGACAAAGAGCGCATCTGAACGGCGCAGGGGCGCCGTGCGAGACACGTAGAACCGGAGTGCTCTCACTAGATCCAAAGTGTGCAAATCCTTTTCACACTGGTGAATTGGATTAGGGCAAAAGGAAGGCAAGGAGATATCCTGATTTAGATGAAAAGAGGATACCACCTTAGCAGGGCTGTGGAGTCGGTAAGGCAAACCTTCGACTCCGACTCCGACTCCTCAAATTCTCTTGCACCGACTCCGACTCCGACTCCTCAAATTCTCTTGCACCGACTCCGACTCCGACTCCGACTCCTCAAATTCTCTTGCACCGACTCCGACTCCGACTCCGACTCCGACTCCGACTCCGACTCCGACTCCGACTCCGACTCCGACTCCGACTCCGACTCCGACTCCGACTCCGACATATATTGCTTATAGTTAGGTGAAAAATTTATTGTAGTACATGAATATGTGTATGTGAACATCAGACATTTAATAATTTTTATGATACAATAATCAAGATATTTGGATAGAACATAAAATATATTTATTGGATACAACTTTAGAACACAAAAAACTGTAATAAATTGTAAATATGTAATACACTATGTAATATACAGTAGATTACATATATATCTTGTGTGTGTATATACACTGTATATATATATATATATATATATATATATATATATATATATATATATATATATATATATATATTATATATTTACAATTTATTAGTTTTTTGTGTTCTAAAGTTGTATTCCAATAAATATTTTATGTTCTATCCAAATATCTTGATTATTGTATCATAAAAACAATTAAATGTCTGATGTTCACTGTCACAAACCACCGGGGGGGTCACTCAGAAATCCCCCGCGCTGGCTACCAGTACGTCACAATCGGGGGGTAACAAGTGGGGGTCACCCCTACTTTATACCTCCCGACCGACAGACAGAGCACGTGACGCGCTCTCTAGCGCCCCTCTTATAGTCAGGCCAATTATGGAATTGCCCGACAATAAGCAAGGAGGCCGCTATACTACTTATGCCGATTATTGAAGGGTCCCCGGTGAGAGTAAGGTATATATTCCCCCGACCTCCGCGGGCGGAATATATAATATCTTCCCGAATCTCACTGGCCTCCCCACAATAATCCTTGGCACAACTCGCTGCCACCAACCGCTTCACGGTAACTATTAGCCGAACACACAGACGTGGGATTCAAGATCGAGATAACAGAACAGCCCAAGATTAATTATATAATTTAATCGCCTAAAGCACACTAGAAACTACAATATATACAATAGGGAATCTACAGAATATACATATGTCAGAGTACAGTTACAGATAAAGCATGGGTTACAAACAGGCATACACAGTTCAATCAGTTACCTTGTTGCGTCTGGCCACAGGGGGGCGCTGTAGACCAGGTTTCCAGGAACTCCCACAGATGTTTCCTACACGTGCCCCCAGCGAGAAGAACCCTGGAAAATGGCCGAAGTAGGGTTATCAACCTGGGCAGATCCAGGTCCCCTCCTACCTTAGTGACCTCACAGGGAAGCACTGCCACTCCCCCTGCATGGATCAGAATTATCCAGCAAAGGGGATATTGGCCATAACTTTGCCTGGGAGCGTCGTAGGCGGACGCCAATGCTCTCATTGTGACAGTTATGAATTTAGCTACAGAACGAGGGGACTCATGACCTGTCTACGAGTTCCCATATGGCTGATATCACGCCTGGGGTATTTCCCAAGCTCCCCCTTCCATAAAAAAGGTGTGCCAGCATCGTCCGCCTGCGCAAACACCATTTTTATGGTTGCCATATTTATCGGAGATATGGCTTGCGAGATATGAACCATTTTTTACTGGAGTCGTTCTGTCTGGCTACTTCCAAGCCTTGCTAATGAGATACAACTCTTGTTACAGGGTGACGGCAGGGAGTCATCCTGGGTCCATTGTCCTCACATCATCTCATCTCCATATCAGAGGAGATGGCTGTTGGAGGTGTAAGTGGGATGTGACACCTTCACAGATGCTGGACATTTGAGCACAAGAAGGGAGGGGGCACTGCCAGGGAGTGATGAGAGCAATTATGACTTCTAGTCATAATTCCTCTTCATATCCCAGGATTTACCTCACACCTCCCCCCTTTTGAGGGCGCTAGGGGGCAGCACACTCCGGTGTTCCCCCGTGCGCCCGTCCGCGACCTCTCCTTGTCGGGACAGCCCGTCTGCGTTACCGTGGTCACGGCCCCTTTTGTGGCGAATGGTGAAGTCGTATTGCTGGAGCGCAAGGCTCCATCGCAACAATCGCCCATTCGTCCCAGAGACGGTGTGCAACCAGCTGAGGGGATTGTGGTCCGTCTCCACGATGAAGTGGCGCCCGTATAGATAGGGTTGCAGACGCTGCAGGGCCCACACTATGGCCAGGCACTCCTTCTCCATTGTAGAATAGGCCACTTCCCTTGGTAACAGCTTCCTGCTCAGGTACAAGACTGGGTGCTCTTGGCTCGCAGAGTCCACCTGGCTGAGCACCGCACCGAGGCCGAAGTCACTGGCGTCGGTCTGTACTACAAACGGCCGCGTGAAGTCGGCTGCCTGTAGCACGGGCGGGCTGGACAGGGCGTCCTTTAGGGCCCGGAAGGCTGTCTCGCAGTCCATTGTCCAATCGACTGCAGAGGGCAGCTTCTTCTTGGTGAGGTCCGTCAAGGGCTTTGCCAGGCTACTATAGCATGGAACAAACCTCCTATAGTACCCAGCGGTCCCCAAGAAGGACATCACCTGCTTCTTGGTCCTGGGGGTGGGCCAGGATGCGATGGCCTCCACTTTCTCAGGCTCGGGCTTCAGCGTTCCCCCACCTACCCGGTGACCGAGGTACTGGACCTCGCTCATGGCCAGCTGACACTTTCCCGGCTTGATGGTCAAACCTGCCCGGTGGATCCGCCTGAGCACCTGTGCTAGATGCTCTAGGTGGTCCTCCCAGGTGGGACTGAAGACGGCAATGTCATCCAGGTACGCGGCCGCGTACCCTTCAAGTCCCTTGAGCAGGGTGTTGACCATCCGCTGGAAAGTGGCAGGGGCATTCCTCATCCCGAATGGCATCACCGTGGACTCGTACAGTCCAAATGGGGTAATAAAGGCAGAGCGTTCCCTGGCCTTGCGAGTCAGGGGGATCTGCCAATATCCCCGGCTCAGATCCATGATGGTCAGGTACTGAGCCCCGGCCAACTGATCGAGCAGGTCATCGATGCGTGGCATTGGGTACGCATCGGCGACCGTGACCGCATTGAGCCCCCTGTAGTCCACGCAGAACCGAGTGGTTCGGTCCTTCTTAGGGACGAGGACTACAGGCGAGGCCCAAGCGCTGTTGGATGCCTGGATCACCCCCAGCTTCAGCATCTCGTCAATCTCCTGGCGCATGTGTTGCTGCACCTCCAGGGAGACCCGATATGCTGAACGCCGGATCGGGGGATGATCCCCAGTGTCCACGTGATGGACAGCCAAGTCAGTCCTTCCGGGCTGGTTGGTAAACAACCCCCGGAAGGGGTGTAGGGTGGCCCACAGCTGGGACCGTTGGTCCTCCAAGAGCTGGTGGCCAACCTCCACATCCTCAATGGATCCGCCTGCCCTAACCTGGGCTAGCATATCCAAGAGGGTTTCCGCTTCTCCCTCCTCGGGCAGGTTGCACACGGGGAGCGCACATGCCTCCCGCTCATGATGTGCCTTCATCATGTTCACATGGAAGGGCTTCCGCCTTCCACGGGCAGGGTCCAGGGTGACCAGGTACGTTACAGGGTTGAGCTGCTGGTACACGAGGTATGGGCCTTCCCAGGCTGCCTGAAGCTTGTCCTGTGGTACGGGGACCAGTACCCACACCTTTTGACCCACTTGGTAGGTCCTCTCACAAGCGTTCTGGTCGTACCAACGCTTCTGATCGGCCTGGGCTTGAGCCATATTGTCGTGTACCAGTTGCGTCAAGGCCTGCATTTTGTCCCGGAAGCGCATGACATACTCGATAACCGACACTCCAGGGGTGGCCAAATCCCCTTCCCAAGCCTCTTTCACCAGAGCCAGGGGGCCCCGCACACGTCGCCCGTACAGGAGCTCAAACGGTGAGAATCCTGTTGAGGCCTGTGGAACCTCCCGGTAAGCAAATAACAGGTGTGGGAGATACCGCTCCCAGTCACGCCCATGGGAGTCGACCAACATCTTAAGCATCTGCTTTAAGGTGCCATTGAACCGCTCGCACAGGCCATTAGTCTGTGGATGGTACGGGCTGGCCACCAGATGTCGCACCTGGACTTGCTTACAGAGGGTCTCCATCAGCTGGGACATGAATTGGGTCCCCCGGTCGGTGAGCATTTCCTGGGGAAAACCCACTCGGGAGAAAATCTCCAGCAATGCGGTGGCCACCTTGTCAGCCCGAATGGACGACAAGGCCACTGCTTCTGGGTACCGGGTGGCATAGTCCACTACCGTCAGTATGAAGCGTTTCCCGGAGCTGCTGGGGATGGCCAGCGGGCCGACCAGATCCACAGCCACCCTCCTGAAAGGCTCATCGATGATTGGCAGAGATACTAGTGGGGCTTTGGGGTGTGGCCCCGCCTTCCCCACTCTCTGACAGGTTTCACACGAACGGCAGTAGGCAGCCACATCGGCCCCCATTTTTGGCCAGTAGAAATGCTGGTTTAACCTGGCCTTGGTCTTAGCGATCCCTAGGTGTCCGGCCATCGGAATCTCATGTGCGATCCGCAACAACTCCGTCCGGAACGGATAGGGTACCACCAACTGTCGGTCCCTGGGCCACGCCTCCGGTGAACCCTGCTGGACCGTGGCCCGGTACAGCCGTCCTTGGTCCCAGACCACTCGCTCCGGGTCCGAGTCCGAGGGAGGCTGTGCCGCCTGCTCCTTTAGAGCTTTCAGGCTGTCGTCAGCTTCTAACGCTGCCTGAAACCCCTGACTAGATGTGGCCAGAATCGACGAGACTGTCACATCTTCGGTCAGTACCCCGGGACCTGTGTCCTGGCCTCCACCTGACTCGGCTGCCACTTGGTCAGAAGGGGAAGAGCTATCGGACCTCCGGGAGGCCCCTTGGCTTCCAGCACTCCCACTGCGGGTGACAGCGGCCACAGCCGCTGCGACCGTGGGTCGTGCCTGCTCCTCCTCCGTTCCTGACCAAGTCGCCGGTTCAGGCAGACCTACCTGGCTTCCTGACACCCCGGTTGTGGGGGAACCCTGCACCGAGATCTTACCTGGGAGCACTTCCGCTCCTGGACCGGCCCCAATCTCACCTGCCTGTTCCCCCTCTGCAGCAACAGAACCCCGCTGTGAAATCTCTGGGGACCCCACATTTGCTGTGGTAGCCCCCACCCCACACACTGGTCCTCCCCCTGCAGCACCCTGCTCTCTGCTTATCCCTGCAGAGGGCAACAGATCCCAGCTCACAGGCTGGTTACTTGTAGAGGCATTGTCACACCTTTCCCTGACCCCCTCCCCTGTCACAGCTGCAGCTGAGTGTGTGTCTATGGTGTCTATGCAAGCAGAAATATCAGAGTTCACTCCCTCCTCCCTTACATCATTCATAGATAACACATTAACATTGTCCGGAGGCACGTCAGCACTGGCTGAAGGTTCAGCCTTTGGGGCGGGGCCAAACTGGGAGGTTATTTGCCCCAAATCTGTCCCAAGTAGCACGTTTGCAGGGATCCGATCAGTTACCCCCACCTCCCTCACCCCTCACCCCTCGCCCTGCGCCCCAGTCCACATAAATGTCAGCAACAGGCAGCGCCGGGTCAATGCCTCCAATCCCGGAGACAGCGAGGGTTTTTCCAGGGATCAAGTCTTGGGGGGACACCATCTCAGGCCGCACCAGAGTCACCTCCGAGGCGCTGTCTCGCAGTCCTATGGTCACAGACTGGCCGACGGTGACCGGTTGGAAGCTGTCCAGGGACCTACCACCACCCCCACCCACACAATACACCTTGGGCGGCCCTTGGGACGGGGACGGAGCCGGGGCCTTGGGACGCTGAGGGCACATGGCCTTGAAGTGTCCAGGTAGGTTGCACTGGTGGCACCGTCTTGGTTCCGCCACGGGCCTGGAGAGGGGAGTTGAGGGGGACACCCCCTGCAGTCTAGGGGCAGGTGGGGCAGTCGCAGAATTCATCTTACCCCCTCTCCAGGTGCTGCTGGTGGCCGCTCTCCTGGCCTCAGGGGCCCGGTTGTTGGTGTAGTCATCGGCAAGGGCAGCTGTAGCCGTGGACCCCTTTGGCTTCTGGTCTCGGATGAACTGGCGGAGATCCTCAGGGCAGTTCCACAAGAGTTGCTCCGTGATGAACAAGTCCAGGATCTCCGGTCCGGTGGAAAGCTGCAGGCCTTGGGTCCAGTGGTCGGCAGCTCGGGCAAGTGCCCGCCGGTGGTCAGCCCAGGAGTCCTTTGGTCCCTTCTGCAGCGTCCGGAACTTCTTGCGGTAGGACTCCGGGGTGAGGTTGTACTGTTGGATCAGGGCCCGCTTGATGGTGTCGTAGCCCTGATCCGCCTCAGCAGGCAAGTCCCCAAGGATATCCAGGGCCTTACCCCTTAAACGGGGGGTCAGGTATTTGGCCCACTGGTCCTTGTTCAGATGATGCTGCAAGCAAGTCCGTTCAAAAGCAGTCAAGAAAGAGTCCAAGTCTCCATCCTTCTCCAGCACTGGGAAGTCCTCAACACGGACCTTTGGAAGTTTGGTGTCTGGAAGGTCACGGGTGGCTGATGAGGGCCGGAGCTGAGCTAGCTGCAGCTGGTAGTTACGCTCTGCCTGGCGCTCTTCACGCGCTGCTTGCCGCTCACGCTCGGCCATGAGTTCCTTGTAGCCCTCCCGGTCTCCAGCCTGGCGTAGGGCCATAGCCATTTGAAGAAGGCTATCCGAGCCTCCCAGGCTCGGTGGAATGGCACGTGGTGATCTGCGGCCCGCTGCGGAGCCTGGTGCTTCACTGTCCATTGCAGAGCGGAGGGCTGGCGTCTGGCTCGTTGAGGACCCTTGGGCGAGCTGCTCCTCATCTTGTCCAGCAGTGCCCGGTTGTGCAATGTCCTCTGCAGAGCTGTTTTCTGGCGTCGAGCTCCTGGAGGACTCGTGGACAACCTCCTCATCGTCTCTGGCCTGAGCATCGGCCATTCCTTTGGCTTTGCTCCTGGTGCTCTCAGCCATTCTTGCAGACTTTTGGTCACTGACACAGAACTGACACCTGATGCCTCCACACACCTTACAGTATCTGCACTCTGACACTCTAGTGTTGAGCTAGTCTGAAGACCCCAGCAGCCACAGCTGCTGCAGGCAGTCTTTAGTGTCTGGGAGTATGGGTCTCACACTCACACACACTATTATCTCGATCCCACCGCTTGCCACCAATATGTCACAAACCACCGGGGGGGTCACTCAGAAATCCCCCGCGCTGGCTACCAGTACGTCACAATCGGGGGGTAACAAGTGGGGGTCACCCCTACTTTATACCTCCCGACCGACAGACAGAGCACGTGACGCGCTCTCTAGCGCCCCTCTTATAGTCAGGCCAATTATGGAATTGCCCGACAATAAGCAAGGAGGCCGCTATACTACTTATGCCGATTATTGAAGGGTCCCCGGTGAGAGTAAGGTATATATTCCCCCGACCTCCGCGGGCGGAATATATAATATCTTCCCGAATCTCACTGGCCTCCCCACAATAATCCTTGGCACAACTCGCTGCCACCAACCGCTTCACGGTAACTATTAGCCGAACACACAGACGTGGGATTCAAGATCGAGATAACAGAACAGCCCAAGATTAATTATATAATTTAATCGCCTAAAGCACACTAGAAACTACAATATATACAATAGGGAATCTACAGAATATACATATGTCAGAGTACAGTTACAGATAAAGCATGGGTTACAAACAGGCATACACAGTTCAATCAGTTACCTTGTTGCGTCTGGCCACAGGGGGGCGCTGTAGACCAGGTTTCCAGGAACTCCCACAGATGTTTCCTACACGTGCCCCCAGCGAGAAGAACCCTGGAAAATGGCCGAAGTAGGGTTATCAACCTGGGCAGATCCAGGTCCCCTCCTACCTTAGTGACCTCACAGGGAAGCACTGCCACTCCCCCTGCATGGATCAGAATTATCCAGCAAAGGGGATATTGGCCATAACTTTGCCTGGGAGCGTCGTAGGCGGACGCCAATGCTCTCATTGTGACAGTTATGAATTTAGCTACAGAACGAGGGGACTCATGACCTGTCTACGAGTTCCCATATGGCTGATATCACGCCTGGGGTATTTCCCAAGCTCCCCCTTCCATAAAAAAGGTGTGCCAGCATCGTCCGCCTGCGCAAACACCATTTTTATGGTTGCCATATTTATCGGAGATATGGCTTGCGAGATATGAACCATTTTTTACTGGAGTCGTTCTGTCTGGCTACTTCCAAGCCTTGCTAATGAGATACAACTCTTGTTACAGGGTGACGGCAGGGAGTCATCCTGGGTCCATTGTCCTCACATCATCTCATCTCCATATCAGAGGAGATGGCTGTTGGAGGTGTAAGTGGGATGTGACACCTTCACAGATGCTGGACATTTGAGCACAAGAAGGGAGGGGGCACTGCCAGGGAGTGATGAGAGCAATTATGACTTCTAGTCATAATTCCTCTTCATATCCCAGGATTTACCTCACATTCACATTGTACTACAATAAATTTTTCACTTAAATATAAGCATTATACTAAATGTTATTATTTAGTAAAATATTCAGCACATTCTGCATTGCACTCCTGTCCCCAATTTATTACGGTATATATTTTAGGAGTCGGAGTCGGTGCATTTTATACCGACTCCGACTCCACCAAAATGAGCTCCGACTCCGACTCCACGACTCCGACTCCGACTCCACAGCCCTGCACCTTAGGGAGAAATTCCGGGACAGGACGCAGAACCACCTTATCCTGGTGAAAAACCAGGAAGGGGGCTTTGCATGACAGCGCTGCCAGCTCAGACACTCCGAAGTGATGTGACTGCCACCAGGAAGGCCACCTTCTGCGAAAGACAGGAGAGAGAGACGTCCCTCAGCGGCTCAAAAGGCGGCTTTTGAAGAGCCGTCAGGACCCTGTTAAGATCCCAAGGTTCCAACGGACGTTTGTAAGGTGGGACCATGTGACAGACCCCCTGCAGGAACGTGCGGACCTGCGGAAGCCTGGCTAGACGCTTTTGAAAAAATACGGAGAGTGCCAATACTTGGCCCTTGAGAGAGCCGAGGGACAAACCCTTGTCCATTCCAGATTGTAGGAATGAAAGGAATGTGGGTAAGGCAAACGGCCATGGAGGAAAACCGTTATCAGCGCACCAGGATAGGAAGATTTGCCAAGACCTGTAATAGATCTTGGCGGACGTTGGCTTCCTGGCTTGTCTCATGGTGGCAATGACATCCTGAGAAAACCCTTAAGACGCTAGGAGCAAGGACTCAATGGCCACACAGTCAGGTTGAGGGCCACAGAATTCAGATGGAAAAACGGGCCTTGTGACAGGAAGTCTGGGCGGTCTGGAAGTGCCCACGGTTGACCCACCGTGAGATGCCACAGATCCGGATACCACGACCGCCTCGGCCAGTCTGGAGCGACGAGAATGGCGCGACGGCAGTCGGACCTGATCTTGCGTAGTACCCTGGGCAGCATCGCCAGAGGGGGAATCACATAAGGCAGTCGAAACTGCGACCAATCCTGGACTAAAGCGTCCGCTGCCAGAGCTCTGTGATCCTGAGACCGTGCCATGAAGGCCGGGACCTTGTTGTTGTGTCGTGACGCCATGAGATCGACGTCCGGCGTTCCCCAGCGGCGACAGATCTTTCGAAACACGTCTGGGTGCAGAGACCATTCCCCCGCGTCCATGCCCTGACGACTGAGAAAATCTGCTTCCCAGTTTTCTACGCCCGGGATGTGAACTGCGGAGATGGTGGAGCCTGTGGCTTCCACCCACTGCAGAATCCGCCTGACTTCCTGGAAGGCTTGACGACTGCGAGTGCCGCCTTGGTGGTTGATGTAGGCGACGGCAGTGGCGTTGTCCGACTGGATTCGGATCTGCCTGCCCTCCAGCCACCGATGGAAAGCCAATAGGGCTAGATATACTGCCCTTATCTCCAGGATATTGATCTGAAGGGACGAATCTATCGGAGTCCAGGTTCCTTGAGCCCTGTGGTGGAGAAAAACCGCTCCCCAACCTGACAGGCTCGCGTCTGTGGTGACCACGGCCCAGGTTGGATGTAGGAAGGATTTTCCCCGAGACAGATGTGGGTAGGAGCCACCACTGAAGTGATGTTTTGGTTGCAAGGGAAAGAGATGTTCTTGTCGAGGGAAGCCGCACTCTTGTCCCATTTGCGAAGAATGTCCCATTGGAGTGGCCGTAGATGGAATTGCGCGAACGGCACTGCCTCCATAGCTGCAACCATCTTCCCCAGGAAGTGCATGAGGCGCCGTAAGGGGTGTGACTGACTCCGAAGAAGTGATTGCACCCCCGCCTGCAGAGAAAGCTGTTTGTCGCGCGGCAGCTTGACTAACGCTTGCTGGGTATGAAACTCCATCCCGAGATAAGTCAGTGATTGGGTCGGCGTCAACTTGGATTTCGGGAAATTGATGATCCACCCGAACTGCTGGAGAGTCGCCAGAGTGACGGTAAGACTTTGTTGACACACCACCCGAGAAGGGGCCCTGACTAGGAGATCGTCCAAGTAGGGGATCACCGAGTGGCCCTGAGAGTGCAGGACCGCCACGACAGATGCCATGACCTTGGTGAAAACCCGTGAGGCTGTCGCCAGGCCGAAGGGCAATGCGACGAACTGGAGGTGTTCGTCCCCTATTGCGAACCGCAGGAAAAGATGTTCGGGTGCGATCGGCACATGGAGATAAGCATCCTTGATGTCGATCGATGCTAGGAAGTCTCCTTGTGACATTGAAGCGATGACTGAGCGGAGAGATTCCATCCGAAACCGTCTGGTTCTCACATGTCTGTTGAGCAGCTTGAGGTCCACAACGGGACGGAATGACCCATCCTTTTTTGGCACCACGAACAAGTTGGAGTAAAATCCGCGACCACGTTCCTGAAATGGGACGGGAATCACAACTCCTTCCATCTTCAGAGCGTCCACTGCCTGAAGAAGTGCGTCGGCCTGTGCAGAGGGTGGGGAGGTTCTGAAGAAACGAGCCGCAGGACGAGAGCTGAACTCTATCCTGTAAACATGAGACAGAATGTCTCTCACCCAACGGTCTTGAACGTGTGGCCACCAGGTGTCGCCAAAGCGGGAGAGCCTGCCACCGACCGAGGATGTGGGTAGATGAGGCCGAGAGTCATGAGGAGGCCGTCTTGGAGGCAGTGCCTCCTGCGGCCTTTTGGGGGCGTGACTTGAACCGCCACGCATAGGAGTTCCTCTGGCCTTTCTCCGGCCGGTTGGACGAAGAGGTTTGGGGCTTGGCGGAGGGACGAAAGGACCGAAACCTCGATTGGATCTTTCTCTGCTGAGGTCTCTTAGGTTTGGACTGTGGTAAGGAGGAGTCCTTTCCCGAGGATTCCTTAATAATCTCATCCAGCCGTTCGCCAAATAAACGTTCGCCAGAAAAAGGCAAACCGGTTAAGAACCTTTTGGAAGCAGAGTCTGCTTTCCATTCGCACAGCCACATGGCCCTGCGGACAGCCACGGAGTTAGCGGATGCCACGGCCGTACGGCTAGCGGAGTCCAGGACGGCGTTCATGGCGTAGGACGAAAATGCTGATGCCTGAGAGGTCAAGGAAGAAACATGCGGAGCAGAATTCCGCGTGACAGCATTAATTTCAGACAGACATGCCGAGATTGCTTGGAGAGCCCACACGGCCGCAAAGGCCGGGGCGAAAGATGCGCCCATGGCCTCATAAATAGACTTCACCAAGAGCTCTGTCTGTCTGTCAGTGGCATCCTTCAGGGATGAGGCATCGGCAACAGACACAACGGACCTAGCAGCCAATTTAGAGACTGGCGGATCCACCTTGGGTGAGTGAGCCCAGCCCTTAACGACTTCAGGTGGAAAGGGATAACGTGTGTCAGATTGCCTTTTAGCAAAGCGCTTGTCCGGGACCGCTCTGGGCTTCTGGACAGCGTCCCTGAAGTTAGAGTGATCAAAAAACGTATTGCACGTACATTTGGGGAATCGAAATTGGTGTTTCTCCTGCTGAGAAGCCGACTCCTCTACCGGTTGAGGCGGGGGAGAGAGATCCAACACCTGGTTGATGGACGAGATAAGATCATTTACCAAGGCGTCCCCCTCAGGGGTATCAAGGTTGAGGGCGAAGTCAGGGTCAGAGCCCTGAGCTCCCACGTCCACCTCGTCATCCTGAGAGTCCTCAAGCTGAGATCCAGAGCAGCGAGAGGAGGCCGGGGAAGAGTCCCAGCGAGGCCGCTTAGCCGGTCTGGGACTGCGATCCGGGCAGGAGTCCTCCGCCTGGGACCTAGGGGCTATCCTGGGAGCGCGCTGCGGCGCGGACCGAGGAGGCCCTGGAGGAGACAAACTAACAGGGGCCGGGGCCTGTGAAGAGCCCGGTCTGGACTGCAATGCCTCAATGAGCTTAGATGACCATTTGTCCATAGACTGTGCAATGGATTGAGAAAGTGACAGAGAGTTTCTCAGCGAAAGAGGCCAATGACGGTGACTCTGTCCCTGTCGCCTGCTCAGGGGGAGCAGGGGGATCTACATGAGCCGAGGGGCCCACGAGTGCCCTAGGCTCCGGCTGAGCAAGCGTGGCAGGAGTCGAGCATTGATCACAGTGAGGGTAGGTGGATCCCGCAGGCAACATAGCCCCACAAGAGGTACAGGCTGCGAAAAAAACCTGTGCCTTAGAGACTTTGCTCCATGTGGACGACATGCTGTAAGCAGTAAGTGTCCGTCAGGAGAGCGACCACAGAGGGTATATAGGAAAAGGCTCTACAGCCGTTCCGAATATATATAATATATATAAATATATATATCTATATCACGGCACCCTAGGGGAAGCAGCACCGGAGACCGGTGTGGCTTACCAACCGCTGGTGACCTCCAGATTCCCTGTTGTGGGTCCCCCGGAGCTGTAGAGCTGTGCAGCTGCAGCATACACCGGCAGAATGCCAAACATGGCCGCCGGAGCTCTCAAGGGGGGAGTGAAGCAATGGGCGGCGCCAGTAAAAGGCGGGAATCTGGAGGCCCCATAGTGGTCCATGAGAGGGGAGGGGAGACATGCAAAGATGCTCCAGCCCTCTGTCGGTAATCCCGCCCTTACCCCTGACCGGCAGGCCCGGGGGCGGGATTTTTCGCGACTAGGCCGCGATGAAGCCGGGGACTAAATTTAAAGCCGTGCCCGACAAGCAGGCACGGTCGGCGCGGAAGTCCGGTGAAAAAACAACGGACGGCGCTATTGGGGGAAAAGGCGACACCTCTCCCCGTACCGTCCCCATCTGGGGACACAGAGTACCTTCAAGGTTGCAGGGCCCGGTCCCTGGGGATGAAAACGCTCCGGTCCAGCAGGTTCCACCAGGGGCTGCGGATGGAGCACGGTCTCAGCAGGTGAATGACCGGTGAAGCTCCCACTTCTCCCAGAGCCGCATAAGGGATGGTGAAGGAGACGGCATGTGGCTCCAGCCTTTGTACCCGCCATGGGTACCTCAACCTTAACAACACCGCCGACATAGTGGGGTGAGAAGGGAGCATGCCGGGGACCCCGTAGGGGACCTCTTTTCTTCCATCCGTCATACTATGTATGAGAAATCTTTTCTTTTTTTTTTTTTTTATGAGTGGATGTGTGCCTCCTTCCACACAAAGCATAAAACTGAGGAGCCCGTGGTCCACGGGAGGGTGTATAGGCAGAGGGGAGGGGTTACACTTTTTAAAGTGTAATACTTTGTGTGGCCTCCAGAGGCAGAAGCTATACACCCAATTGTCTGGGTCTCCCAATGGAGCAACAAAGAAATACATTATTCTGCTTGGTTCACCCCTCTATCATGCCCTAACACCCACCTTATAGAATTTTAGGAGAATTGATCAGCATTTATATTATATGCAGACATATAGGTTATCCAAAACTATTCTCACAAATAAGGCGGCACATTTGATGGGAAATATTGTGGAGAAAAAGATCCACAATGGATGATCATGTGCAGAGCGACTGGACAACTTATGCAAAGTCCACGTGTATTGATACAGTAAGCCTGCTCAGACTACGGCTCACACATAGTGGAAACTTCCACTCAGAAAAGTGGGGCCACATGACCTGGGGGTGCAGCCGAATGTACGTGGAAGCTCGGACACTACTATATAGAGCAAGCTTTTTAGACAGCCCCAATGAGAGTAGTAGGAGCTTGTCCAGCTCTGTCTATGCACATTAGGAGGGGTTATAGATAGCAGATGCCATGTCATCGTGGGTCCCCTTGCCTCTAACATTGGATAAGACAGAATACAGAATGGATGGTAATGGGTTATGCAAATACTGGTAGAATTGTAGCATATCGCAGATCAGTGAATTAGCCCAAGGGTCTTCCTAAGTACACATCTCACCCTTCCATGAGGCTGACAGAGTAGTCATCGTCATGAGTAGCATGGATGATGTCACACATGCTCACCACCACGTTCACACTGGGGTCTTCTCTGTAGATAGAGGTCATCCATACCCGATCGGTGAGGAAGCTATAGAGCTAATCTGTGGTAAGCAGGAGCAGCCACTAAGCAGTGTACGGCACACGTCCAGTAATCTCCGTTACAACGGACCCAGCGGCAATCTGTTGGCTAATAAAGTTGTGCAGTCTTTTTTTTGGCTAATTTGCCTTCTGTTTTTCTTTCATATGAAAGAGGACCCATTTTTTTTTTTTCTTACTTGATCAGTTTCAAATGCAAGAAAGACAGATGACAAGTCAACAAATCCGTTTTCCAGAGACTTCAAGGTTTATTTTAAAAAAAAAAAACAAAACACAGATCCAGTTCAAATATATTTTTTTAGCTGGACAACAGCTGCACAACTTTTTTTTAACAACTGATCTAGGAAATGATTTGTGAACTTGGCCTAATAAGGAGGGTGGTGTTCTGCTCTGTACACTATTTACGTCAGCTCGCTGTCGGAGCTAATAACAGCCGGGTGCTGGACCCCCACTCACCTAAGTGCTCGGGTATTTCCGGCCATTCCACAGAAAACTCCCAATAACCAACCCCCCCCCCCCAGCAATCAATACGTTTTCTCCTATACTGTAGAGAAGAAAAGTTGGATATTTTGGGAATAATCCACGGCGACACCTGCCATGGTTCGCTTGGTGCAGATGGTCCCATTACGATTCAGAATACTGCGACAAGCCAGCCACAAGAGGGCCAGTCTCATTGGATTTGTAGCTGGACCCAATGCATTGCAATTCCCCCAGAAATATTATACCGTACAGACCAAAAGTTTGGACACACCTTCTCAAAGAGTTTTCTTTATTTTCATGACTCTGAAAATTGTAGATTCACATTGAAGGCATCAAAACTATGAATTAACACATGAGGAATGAAATACTTAAAGTGTGAAACAACTGAAAATATGTCTTATATTCTAGGTTCTTCAAAGTAGCCACCTTTTGCTTTGATTACTGCTTTGCACACTCTTGGCATTCTCTTGATGAGCTTCAAGATATTGTCACCGGAAATGGTCTTCCAACAGTCTTGAAGGAGTTCCCAGAAATGCTTAGCACTTGTTGGCCCTTTTGCCTTCACTCTGCGGTCCAGCTCACCCCAAACCATCTCGATTGGGTTCAGGTCTGGTGACTGTGGAGGCCAGGTCATCTGGCATAGCATCCCATCACTCTCCTTCTTAGTCAAATAGCCCTTACACAGCCTGGAGGTGTGTTTGGGGTCATTGTCCTGTTGAGAAATAAATGATGGTCCAACTAAACGTAAACTGGATGGAACAACATGCCGCTGCAAGATGTTGTGGTAGGCAGGCTGGTTCAGTATGCCTTCAATTTTTAATAAATCCCCAACAGTGTCACCAGCAAATCACCCCCACACCATCACACCTCCTTCTCCATGCTTTACGGTGGGAACCAGCCATGTAGAGTTCATCCGGTCACCTTTTCTGAGCCGCACAAAGACATGGTGCTGGATCCAAAGATCTCAAATTTGGACTCATCAGACCAAAGCACAGATTTCCACTGATGTAATGTCAATTCCTTGTGTTCTTTAGCCCAAACAAGTCTCTTCTGCTTGTTGCCCGTCCTTAGCAGTGGATTCCTAGCAGATATTTTACCATGAAGGATTTCTGCACAAAGTCTCCTCTTAACAGTTGTTCTAGAGATGTGTCTGCTGTTAGAACTCTGTGTGGTATTGACCTAGTCTCTAATCTGAGCTGCTGAGATTTCTGAGGCTGGTGACTCGGATAAACTTATCCTCTGCAGCAGAGGTCACTCTTGGTCTTCCTTTCCTGGGGCGGTCCTCATGTGAGCCAGTTTCTTTGTAGCGTTTGATGGAGGGTTTTTTCCCCACTGCATTTCAGGACACTTTCAAAGTTTTCCCAATTTTTTGGACTGACTGACCTTCATTTCTTAAAGTAATGATGGCCACTCGTTTTTCTTTACTTAGCTGCTTTTTTCTTGCCATACTACAAATTCTAACAGTTTATTCAGTAGAACTATCAGCTGTGTATCCACTAGACTTCTGCACAACACAACTGATGGTCCCAACCCCATTTATAAGGCAAGAAATCCCACTTATTAAAC
This sequence comes from Anomaloglossus baeobatrachus, assembly GCF_048569485.1. Classification (NCBI taxonomy): domain Eukaryota; kingdom Metazoa; phylum Chordata; class Amphibia; order Anura; family Aromobatidae; genus Anomaloglossus; species Anomaloglossus baeobatrachus. The sequence goes on from NC_134353.1 coordinate 293,538,299, forward strand.
CTGACAGGGCACACCTGTGAAGTGAGAACCATTTGCGGTGACTACCTCTTGAAGCTCATCAAGAGAATGCCAAGAGTGTGCAAAGCAGTAATCAAAGCAAAAGGTGGCTACTTTGAAGAACCTAGAATAAGACATTTTCAGTTGTTTCACACTTTTTTGTTAAGTATTTCATTCCACATGTGTTAATTCATAGTTTTGATGCCTTCAATGTAAATCTACAATTTTCAGAGTCATGAAAATAAAGAAAACTCTTCTAATGAGGTGTGTCCATACTTTTGGTCTGTACTCTACATATACAGGGTTTTTTTCTTTATATTTCTGTGAGCATCACTTGGACCCGGAAATGATCTATATATTTCACTGCAATGTAGCAGCCTCACTGGTCAGACCTGCACATCGCTATGAGCGCACGCTCAGTATTTGGTGCAGGAATTCTCTTCATCCTCTGGCAGAAAAATTGACCAAAAACGCAATGTATTTTTGCCATGAGGTTTTTTTTTATGAAGTCAATGGGTGGAAGTGCTGAAACACGGAGGAAAAAACGCACCAACTATTGACATGCTGCACAGTATTTTCTGCACCAACTCTGCAGGGAAAACAATCAACATGCACAACACTTCAGAATTCTTATTGACTTTGCTGGCAAAAGGATAGACATGCAGATTTGTGACAAAACTGCACCAAAAAATGCATCAATAAGTGTAGTGTGTGCACATAGCCTGAAAGGGAACCTGACAGCCCCCAGTGCTTTTAAAGTGTCACTATGACAATCCAAAATTGTATTTCTCCATTAAAATGTTATTGATATCCTATGCGACTGTACTGTATATGTTAGAAAAAAGTTAAGCGACCCCTCCACTACACACACATAACCACCGTGCAGCCCGCAGCCATCTCAACCGACTGACCCACTCCCCCACCCTACATATAACCATCATTCAGCCCGCAGTCATCTCATCCGACTGTCCTGTACACATATAACCATCATTCAGCCCGCAGTCATCTCATCCGACTGTCCTGTACACATATAACCATCATTCAGCCCGCAGTCATCTCATCCGACTGTCCTGTACACATATAACCATCATTCAGCCCACAGTCATCTTATCCGACTGTCCTGTACACATATAACCATCATTCAGCACGCAGTCATCTCATCCGACTGTCCTGTACACATATAACCATCATTCAGCACGCAGTCATCTCATCCGACTGTCCTGTACACATATAACCATCATTCAGCCCGCAGTCATCTCATCCGACTGTCCTGTACACATATAACCATCATTCAGCCCGCAGTCATCTCATCCGACTGTCCTGTACACATATAACCATCATTCAGCCCGCAGTCATCTCATCCGACTGTCCTGTACACATATAACCATCATTCAGCCCGCAGTCATCTCATCCGACTGTCCTGTACACATATAACCATCACTCAGCCCGCAGTCATCTCATCCTACTGTCCTGTACACATATAACCATCATTCAGCCCGCAGTCATCTCATCCGACTGTTCTGTACACATATAACCATCATTCAGCCCAGTCATCTCATCCGACTGTCCTGTACACATATAACCATCATTCAGCCCGCAGTCATCTCATCCGACTGTTCTGTACACATATAACCATCATTCAGCCCGCAGTCATCTCATCCGACTGTCCTGTACACATATAACCATCATTCAGCACGCAGTCATCTCATCCGACTGTCCTGTACACATATAACCATCATTCAGCACGCAGTCATCTCATCCGACTGTCCTGTACACATATAACCATCATTCAGCCCGCAGTCATCTCATCCGACTGTCCTGTACACATATAACCATCATTCAGCCCGCAGTCATCTCATCCGACTGTCCTGTACACATATAACCATCATTCAGCCCGCAGTCATCTCATCCGACTGTTCTGTACACATATAACCATCATTCAGCCCGCAGTCATCTCATCCGACTGTTCTGTACACATATAACCATCATTCAGCCCGCAGTCATCTCATCCGACTGTTCTGTACACATATAACCATCATTCAGCCCGCAGTCATCTCATCCGACTGTTCTGTACACATATAACCATCATTCAGCACGCAGTCATCTCATCCGACTGTTCTGTACACATATAACCATCATTCAGCCCGCAGTCATCTAACACAACTGTCCCCCCACTATAAACAGAAAACCATTGTGCAGTCCAGCCATCTTACCCGACTGTCCTCCCACAACATAAACAACCATTGCTCAGCCCACAGCCATCTCACCCGACTGTCCCCTCCCACCATACACAACCATTGCTCAGCCCGCAGTCATCTCAACCAAGTAACCCGCCCCCCCCACCATACATATAACTATCGCGCAGCCTGCAGTCATCTCACTAGACTGTCCCACTCCATACATATACATTATAGCCATCATTCAGCTCAGTCACCTCACCTGACTTTCCCTCCCACACCATACACAGAGCCATTGTGCAGCCTGCAGCCATCTCACCCGACTGTCCCCCCCATACATATAACCATTGTGCAGCCGTCTCACCCGACTGTGTCCTCCACATACATATACTGTATAACCATTGTGCAGCCCGCAACCATCTCACACGACTCTCCCCTCACTATAAACACAAGACCATCATGCAGCCATCTCACCCAACTGTGTCCCCCGCATACATATAACCATTGTGCAGCTCGAAGCCTGTCTTCCACATACACATATAACCATCATGCAGCCATCTCACCAGACTGTCGCTTACACAGGAATGCTCACCCTGCCCTACAAGAAGCAGACATCTCCGACAGCCTCTTGTCTCTAGAGATCAGCAGTCTAAAAATCAGACATGGCGGATGCTTATCTCCCCCCTATCATATGCAAAGGGTCTTCATTCACATTACGCTGTCGCCCAAACTTGTGACCATCGTTAGTGTGCACGACATTCCTGTAGTGTAGGGGGCCTTATAAAGTGGCTGCACCAGATATGTAGTGTCTACTAGAACAGACTAGTCCTGCTTTTAAGCACTGTAGGATTGGGGGTGACCTGTGATCTCTGGGACCCCCCGATCATAGTTATTGATTTTTTTTGGTTGTCTAGTAGCCCAGACTAGTTTTCCTATTAAGCAGTGTAGGATTGGGGGTGACCTGTGATCTCTGGGACCCCCCGATCAGTTATTCATTTGTCGGTGGTACAGACCCCACAAGCCTGGGCACATCCCCCCATTCACATGCATGCAATGCTGGCACTCATCCAGAAATCCATGTGGTCAGACCGGATGGCACTGGCATGTGCTCCTGTAAGGGCTGATCACATGGCACAGCACTCAGGGCACCGGCTATACATAGACAGCAGGGCACAGCAGGGCACAGGCCCAGAGTATGAGCAGTACCTGCGAGCAGAAGTACGAGCCGTGGATGCCCAGCTTCAGGCAGGTCGGGCACTGCAGCTTGGCCTCGCTGGTGCAATGCTCTGTCTCACACACTCTCCTCGCCGCCACCGCCGCCATGCTTCACCCGGCAGCACCCACAGGACGGCGGGGAGGAGGATACAGACTGCTGGGCGGCGCTGCAACCGGCCTGTCTGGGCAGAGAGCAGGGAGTGGCGAGCACTGACAACAGGAAAGGGAACCGCTGGTGCGCCGTCCAATAGCAGCACGCCGGCGCCAGCCACACGCCAAAGACGACTGGTCCGATAGGTGCCGGCTCCTGTGGGCGGAACTGCAGGTAGCCGGGCGTGTGCGGTGCGGTGGGAGTGCGCCGTGAGGGGCGTGTGCGGTAGGCGTGTGCCGTCCGTGTGGGCGTGGCTAAGCTGCGAAACATTGCACTGCGGTGAGACCGGGGAAGCTTCCGACAGGCTGTACGCTGTGGGCGGGGCTTCAAGATGGGCGTTTCCTTAAATAGGAGGAGTTATCAGCGGAAGGTTAGAAAACGGACGGTGATTGGTGTGTGAGGACTAGTGGGAGGCGGCGGAGGCGCACACTTGCTAGAGACGCGGAGGGGGAATTGCTAGAGGGCGGAATGGTTTCACACAGTGGCACTTTTTTTTTTTCTTTTTTGCAACTGTTTGACATCACAACTTAACCATTTAAGGACCTGGTGATTTTTCATTTTTGCGCTTTTGCCCTCCTTTCTTCCCAGTGCAATCGCTTTCTTATTTTTCCATGGATATAGCCATATGAGGACTTGTACCTCTGAATGACACCATGCGTTTTATCATGTGATGCAATTGTGAAGGGAAAACAAATTCCAAGTGTAATTAAATATCAAAAACAGTGAAATTCTGCAATTTATTAGAATCTACAGCTTTCACTTTACCATAAACCTGATGTGATTATGTCCATACCCCAGAACATCGAGCCTGTGTCGCGGCTGAGCACCGTAAGGGTCACAATTTTAGGATGGGGGGCTTTTGTGTTCTGTGCCCCGAGCTGATGTCCTTACTGACGTTATTTTGGGCAATACACATTTTGATCACCTGGCGTTTTGATTTTTTTCTCATTACGCCCTTTACTGATCGGATTAATTGATTTTATATTTTGATAGCTCAGACATTCCTGAACGCGGCAATACCATATATGTGTATTTTTTTATTTTCAATGGCACAAAAGCCGGGTGATTTGAACTTTTATGGGTTTTTTTCATATTTTTTTCATATTTTTAAAAACTTTATTTTTTTTATTTTTGCTGTTTTCACTAGTCCCCTTAAGGGACTTCAAGCTGTGACCATTAGTGATAGTCAGGATTGGGAGCCTCGCCATATCATTTTGTAAAAATCGGGATCGAGATAATGGGAACTTGCGTCCAATCACCAATCTCAGGCTTTACAGTTATGGGATGGGGCGGGGGTGGGGGGGCTGTAAAATAAAGAATATAGTTAATAATAAACATTATCATTATACTTACAGGTCCCGTGACGCGTCCTGCAGACTCTGTCTCCCAATGCCTCTGTTTCCAAGTCCGATCATAGCTGTGCCCCCGGGTAAAAGGACCTTCCGTGACGTCATGGCCATGTCATTATGAGTGCAAGCCAAAAAAATACATAGTACATAAGGATAAGGCTGCACATCAAAGTTAGATTATCTAACTATGGGGCTCAGTTACATTGATCAATGCGATTGCTATATATCTCCTTTTTCCTGATATTCATGGCAGGTATGCATTTCATTACTCACACTTTCAAGTTAGCAAGTGGCATTTTTCATTGTATGCTTCAATGTTTTTCGGTATTCTTATAGCATTATACTATTATCTAACTTTGATGTGCAGCCTTATCCTTATGTACTATCTATTTTTTTGGCTTGCACTCATCTATCATATATATATATATATATATATATATATATATATATATATTACCTTATTCTGTCTGTCTGTCTTGCTCCAAAATTGTGTCACCGTGACAGTGTCATTTCAGTGACAACTGTCGGATTGGCCACTGGGCTCGGCCTGGCCCCACCCCCACCCCACGGATTGGCCGCTCGCCTCGGCCTGGCCCCGCCCCCCCCGCATAGATTAGCCGCTCGCCCCGGCCCTCCGCACGCATCGCCCACTCCAGCATACACCGGCTCCTGGTACACATATGCAGGGAGCCGGCGTACGCTGCGGTCAATAATGAAGTGTCATGCAGCGGTGAAAGAGTTAAAGACACTGCAAGACACTTCATTATAGGCAGCGGGCACCCCCAGAAGAGAGAAGACAGAAGAAAGAGGACCCGCAGTCACACTCACCAGATGCCGACCGGGAGCAGGTGAGCGCATCAAGGTCCTGCAGCGGCGGAACACACACATCAGATCACACTCACTCACTCTCACACACACCTCACACACACATCAGATCGCATCCACACACTCACAACATCCAGTGAGATCGCTTACTTCTCGGCGGCGATACTGTGCGTGCAGTGACCTTCCAGGACTTGCCGGAGGATCACATGGCCGGAAGCATGTGGTATCTCCAGATGTTGTGTGTGAGCGCGTATGTGCGATATCGTAAGTGTGTGTGTGTGTGTGTGTGTGTGTTGCCCCTGTGCTGTGCTATCACTCTGTCTGTTGCCCCTGTGCTGCGCCATCACTGTGTGTGTGTGTGTGTGTGTTGCCCCTGTGCTGTGCCATCACTGTGTGTGTGTGTGTGTGTGTCTGTTGCCCCTGTGCTGTGCCATCACTGTGTGTGTGTGTGTGTCTGCTGCCCCTGTGCTGCGCCATCACTGTGTGTGTGTGTGTGTGTGTGTGTTTGTGTTGCCCCTGTGCTGTGCCATCACTGTGTGTGTGTGTGTGTGTGTGTCTGTTGCCCCTGTGCTGTGCCGTGTGTGTGTGTGTGTGTGTCGCCCCCATGCTGTGCCATCACTGTGTGTGTGGATGTGTGTTTGTGTTGCCCATGTGCTGTGCCATCAGTGTGTGTGTCTCTGTTGCCCATGTGCTGTGCCATCAGTGTGTGTGTGTGTGTATTATCCCTATAGTGTGCAGAGTTTTACTATAGATCCTAAGGCTTTAAAGAAGGTCAGAATCATTACCATTATATGGGGGAGACAGATGTGAAAATTTATATTGTGTGTGCGGGGAGGGACACGAAGAAGGACATCCCTACTTTAGGCCAAGTTCACATATTGGAGATTTTTTGGGGATTTGCGGTGTGAACCCACTGGTCTTGGTGCAGTAGACTTTGCTCAGTAACAGGATGGTGGTTATATTTAGACTATGTGGTGATATTTAGTCATGGAGTGGTGGCATTATTTTGCAATGTATTATTGGCCTTGGTATGGTGGGTGTTGTTCAGTAACACTATGTAGTAGTATGTGTTATTTCTGACTATAAGCCGCCCCCAATAACATGTTTAATAATTATTATGTTGATATTTTATTGTAATTTTTTTTTATCAGGGGAGGGGGGGCCCCCATTCAGACTTTTGCTATGGGGCCTCATGATTTCTATGTACACTTCTGGACAATTTTTTATGTGTTGTGGGTTTTCTTTTACTGTTTATTAGAAATTCATGATGGCCACATCTAATTTGGCGTGACACTATGAATTTTCGGGCTTAGTACCATCTGAGAATACAAAGCTGGTATTAACCCCTGTATTACACAGCGTGTCACCACCACCAGGGCCACTGGTCGAGCCGGGTAAAGTGCCTGGAAATGGCGCTAAGAAACAATGTGCTTTTTCCAGGGGCGGCTGCGGGCTGTGGAGAATCCCAGCCCCCAGCTGCCTGGTTTTACCTGACTGGCGATCAAAATTTGTCGGGAGCACACCCATTTTCTTTTTAATTATTTTTTTTTAATAATTAAAAAAAAAATGGCCTTCCCTGTATTTTGATTGCCAGCCAAAGTAAAGCGAGGCAGATGGAGGTGGCAGCCTGTAGCCGTCCGCTTTATCTGAGCTGAGAATCAAAAATACTGCGCAGTGCTACGTCATGTTTTTAATTTATTTATTTATTTTTATACAACTATATATTGTGTACTAATATAATATATATATTACAGTGCCTTACAATAGTATTCGGCCCCCTTGAATGTTTCAACCTTTTCCCACATTTCAGGCTTCAAACATAAAGATAAAAAACTTCAATTCTATGGTGAAGAATCAACAACAAGTGGGACACAATTGTGAAGTTGAACGAAATTTATTCCTTATTTTAAACTTTTGTAACAAAGAATAAACTGAAAAGTGGGGTGTGCAATATAATTCATCCCCTTTACTTTCAGTGCAGCAAACTCACTCCAGAAGTTCATTGAGGATCTCTGAATGATCCAATGTTGTCCTAAATGACTGATGATGATAAATATAAGCCCCCTGTGTGTAATGAAGTCTCCGTATAAATGCACCTGCTCTGTGATAGTCTCAGTGTTCTGTTTAAAGCACATAGAGCATCATGAAGACCAAGGAACACAACAGGCAGGTCCGTGATACTGTTGTGGAGAAGTTTAAAGCCGGATTTGGTTACAAAAATATTTCCACAACTTTAAACATCCCAAGAATCATTGTGCAAGTGATCATATGGAAATGTAAGGAGTATCATACCACTGCAAATCTACCAAGACCCAACCGTCCCTCAAAAATTTCATGTCAAACAAGGAGAAGACTGATCAGAGATGCAGCCAAGAGGCCCATGATCACTCTGGATGAACTGCGGAGATCTACAGCTGAGGTGAGAGTCTGTCCATAAGACAACAATCAGTCATACACTGCACAAATCTGGCCTTTATGGAAGAGTGGCAAGAAGAAAGCCATTTCTCAAAGATATCCGTAAAAAGTGTTGTTTAAAGTTTGCCACAAGCCATCTGGGAGACACACCAAACATGTGGAAGAAGGTGCTCTGGTCAGATGAAAGCAAAATTGAACCTTTTGGGCACAATGCCAAACGATATGTTTGGCATAAAAGCAACACAGCTCATCACTCTGAACACACCATCCCCACTGTCAAACATGGTGGTGGCAGCATCATGATTTGGGCCTGCATTTCTTCAGCAGGAACAGGGAAGATAGTTAAAATTGATGGGAAGATGGATGGAGCCAAATACAGGACCATTCTTGAAGAAAACCTGTTGGAGTCTGCAAAAGACCTGATACTGGGACGGAGATTTGTCTTCCAACAAGACAATGATCCAAAACATAAAGCAAAATCTATAATGGAATGGTTCACAAATAAATGTGTTAGAATGGCCAAGTCAAAGTCCAGAGCTGAATCCAATAGAGAATCTGTGGAAAGAGCTGAAAACTGCTGTTCACAAACGCTCTCCATCCAACAACACTCAGCTCCAGCTGTTTACAAAGGAAGAATGGGCAAGAATTTCAATCTCTTGATGTGCAAAACTGATAGAGACATACCCCAAGTGATGTGTAGCTGTAATTGCAGCAAAAGGTGGCGCTACAAAGTATTAACTTAAAGGGGATGAATAATATTGCACGCCCCAATTTTCAGTTTATTTTTTACAAAACTTTAAAATAAGCAATACATTTTGTTTAACTTCACAATTGTGTCCCACTTGTTGTTGATTCTTCACCATAACATTAAATTTTTTATCTTTATGTTTGAAGCCTGAAATGTGGGAAAAGGTTGAAAAATTCAAGGGGGGCGAATACTTTATACACTATAAATGTGCAGTGACCATGTTGACACCACAGGTGTTTTATACAAATTTATATAACTGTGCGTTGCAGATAAAAAAAAGTAATATTTTTCCATGAAAAAGGTTATTTTAGCCCCAGATTTTTATCTACACAAGAAGACTAGATGAAAATGAACAATCCCATATGTGGTTGTACTGACTGTGAACACTGCAGGGCTCGGGGTTTCCATCTAAAATTCTAAATCTGTGAACTATAGGCTTTATTCTTCAGGTCAGTACAATCACTGTGATATCAGATTTAGCCCCATAGCGACGGCCTAACGTCTCAAGACGTCGGAAAAACAGGGTACTTATTCTGTTCCGACGTCTTGAGACGTCAGGCCGGTAAAAGCTGGTAACGCCCCCCAGTGACGGAAAATCTTGCGGGTTTCAGCTACCGGAGGTAGCTGAGACCCCCAAGATTATGAATCGGGTGTTTTTTTGGACCCCGATAATGTGATCGCCGGTATACACCGTATACCGCTAATCACATAAAAAAAAGGGCAAATAATACTGATTTCTTTCTCATCTGACATGATCAAACATGTCAGATGATAAAGAAATATAAGCGCTTGTGCCCCCAAAGCCCCCGGTACCGGAGAAATCAACCCCTACCCCCCCCCCACCCCCCCGGAACATCCAAAATGGCGCCGACGTGCGCCGAAAACTGCAGCCGCCGCCGACTCTGCATTCATTTCCCTCCGATCTGAAATGATCAAACATTTCAGATCGCAGGGAAATGTCCTCCCCCTGACCCCCCTCCGGGACACCGGAGGTCTCTGGTCCCCCGGAGCCCCCTCCGGTCTCCACATGCGACAGAAAAGTTGTCCCCAGGTCCCGCCAGGTCTCCCGCCGTCAGCCCCCCGGTCTTCCCAGTTACCTGGCTGCTGCACCGTCCCCGCGATCACTCCTCCTCCTTCTGGAAAGCTGGCGGCGCATGTGCAGACAGCAGCTGTCAGCTGGATCCTTGCAAGCAGGGACGCTGACCTCGCTGCTGCACATGCTGCTGCACTGTGGACTGGGGGAGAGTGCAGTAATCTGCAGCCACACTCCTCACATGGAGAGCCTGCTGTTCTAGAAAATGGGGGGTACGTTCTGTGAGCATGCCCTCCATATTCTGGAATGAGGTTACTGCAGGTCACTCTGCCCTAGGTTGGACCGGGGCAGTGTGAGTGCAGTATTCTCAGATTACTGCACCCACACTGCTCATGGAGAGCTTGCTCTTCCAGAAAATGGGCGATACGTTCCCTGAACGTGCCCACCATATTCTAGAAGGTCCAGAGTTGTCGTGGGATCTCCAAAATGGATTACAGCGACCGGAATTTGTTTATTTTCAATAAATTGGTGAAAGAGGGAATTTTTCAGGGAGTGTTTTTTCAAATAAATTTTTTTTTTTGTCTGTATTTTTTTCTATTACTGACTGGGTTAGTGATGTCGGGTATCTGTTTAGATGCCGTGACATCACTAACCCCAGGAATTGATGCCAGGTGACATTACAGCTGGTATTAACCCCGTATATTACCCCGTTTGCCACCGCACCAGGGCGCGGGATGAGCTGGGGCGAAGAGCCAGGATTGGCGCATCTAATGGATGCGCCACTTCTGGGGCGGCTGCGGCCTGCTATTTTTAGGATGGGAAGAGTCCAATAACCATGGCTCTTCCCACCCTGAGAATACCAGACCCCAGCTGTCCGCTGCACCTTGGCTGGTGATCTAATTTGGGGGGGACCCCACGTTTGTTTTTTAAAAAAAAAAAAACGCCTGGGGAGCCCTCCAAATTGATCACCAGCCAAGGTGAAGCTGTCAGCTGTGGTTTGCAGGCTACAGCTGTCTGCTTTACCCTAGCTGGCTATCAAAAATAGGGGGACCCCACGTCGTTTATTTTAATTATTAATTTTTGGGGGGGCTAAATACAAGGCTAGGCACCCTTTAGTGCCACATGAAAGGCACTAAAGGGCGCCAGCTTAGAATATGCAGGGGGTGGGACGTTATATTTGTTTGACATCTGTCCATTCATCCACTGTAGCATTTTAGGCTGTGCGCCCACAATCAGGGTTTGCAGCGTTTTGGGCGCAGAGTGTTTTCCCTGCGTCCATAACGCTGCATTGTGCAGTAGAAGCACAGTGGAAGGATTTTTAGAAATCCCGTGCCCACTGTGCTTCTCTTCTCCGCAGCATACACTGACCTGTGGTGCAGCTTCCCGAGCCTCAGCATGTCAATTTATGCTGCGGAGATGAGTATTCTCTGCAAGTAGCATAGAGCTCCACAGCAGCCTGAACCCAGATCATGGGCATGGGCAGCTGCGTTCTCCCGTGGACAATACTCACATCTCTGCAGGAAGGCTGACACTGTGTACTAGACGCCGTGTCGCTGGATCATGGCCACATAGCCTAACAGTGAGAAATTTGTTGCTACAGCAACATTTTTGTGAAGTACCTGTGGATTCAAAATGCTTACTATACTCCTGAATAAAATACAGTTTCCAAAATGGGGTCACTTGTGGGGGGGTTTCTGCTGTATAGGTACCCAAGGGGCCCTGCAAAATGTGACATGGTGCCCGCAATTTATTTCAACTTTTCCAGAATTCAAATGGTGCTCCTTCCATTCCAAGCCCTCCCATTTATCCAAACAGAGGTTTTTGGCCACATGTGGGGTATCCCTGTGCTCATAAGACATTGGATAACAACCTGTTTGGTCCACGGTTTGTTGTTGCCTCTTGAAAAAGTAAGAAATTTGATGCTAAAGCAACATTTTTGTGGAAAAAAAATGAAAATGAAAATTTTCAATATGGCAACCTAAGCTTATCAAATTCTGTGAAGTACTCTTGGATTCAAACTGCTCACTATACACCTAGATAAAAGCCTTGAGGTGTCTTGTTTCCAGAATGGGGTCACTTGTGGGGGACCTCCACTGTTTAGGCACCTTAGGGGCTTTCCAAGTGCAACATAGCGTCCGCTAATGATTCCAGCCAATTGTGTAGTCAAATGGCGCTCTTTCCCTTCCGAGCCCTGCTGTGCACCCAAACAGTTGATTTTCATCACACATAAGGTATCAGCATACTCAGGAGAAATTGCACAATAAATCTTATGCTGAATTTTTTCCTTTTACACTTGTAAAAAAAAAATCTACCTGGTTGAAGTAACAATTTTGTGGTAAAAATGTATTTTTTTATTTTCACAGCTCAACATTATAAACTTCTGTGAAGCACCTGGGGGTTCAGGGTACTCACCAAACATGTAGATAAATTCCTTGTGGGGTCTATTTTCCAATATGTGGCCACATGTTGAGGAGCTTCACTATTTAGGCACCTCAGGGGCTCTCCTAATGCAACATGGCGTCCGCTATTGATTCCAGACAATTTTGCAGTCAAATGGCACTCCTTCCCTTCCGAGCCCTGTCATGCGCCCAAACAGTTGATTTCCACCACATATAAGGTATCGTCAAACTCAGGAGAAATTGCACAATAAATTTCATGGTGAATTTTTTCCTGTTACCCTTGTGAAAAAAAGCTACCTGGTTGAAATAACAATTTTGTGGTAAAATTTTATTTTTTTAATTTTCATGGCTCAACGTTATAAAATTCTGTGAAGCCCCTGGGGGTTTAGGGTACTCACCAAATATCTAGATAAATTCCTTGAGGGGCCTAGTTTCCAAAATGGGGTCACTTGTGCGGGGTTTCTGCTGTTTAGGTACCTTAGGAGACCTCCAAATGCGACATGGTGCCCGCAATCTTTTTCAGCCAAATTTCCTTTCCAAAATTCAAATATTGTTCCTTCCATTCCAAGCCCTCCCATTTGTCCAAACAAAGGTTTCAGACCACATGTGAGGTATCACCGCGCTCACAAAAAAGTGGGTAACAAACGTTGAGGTCAAATTTTTGGAATTACCTCTTGAAAAAGTGAGAAAATTAATGCTAAAGTAACATTTTTGAGAAAATTATTAAAATTTTCAATATGACAACGTAACATTAACAAAATCTGAAGTACCTGTGGATCCAAAATGCTCACTATACCCCTAGATAGAAGCCTTGAGGGGTCTAGTTTCCAAAATGGCATCACTTGTGAGGGGTTTCTTCTGTTTAGGTACCTTAGCGGACTTGTAAATGCAGCATGGTGCCCGCAATCTATTTCAGCCAAATTTGCTTTCCAAAATTCAAATATTGCTCCTTCTGTTCCGAGCCCTCCCATTTGTCCAAACAGAGGTTTCTGACCACATGTGGGGTATTGGTGCGTTCATAAGAAAGTGGGGAAGAAGTTTTGGGGTCCATTTTGTTGTGTTATTTCTTCTAAAAGTGAATACATTTGGGTTAGAGCAACATTTTTAGGTAAAATTTAATTTTTGCTTTTTTTCATTCCACATTGCTTTTGTTCATGTGAAGCACCTGAAGGGTTAATAAACTTCTTGAATGTGGTTTTGAGTACTTTGAGGGGTGCAGTTTTTAGAATGGTGTCACTTTTGGGTATTTTCTGTCATCTAGGCCTCTTAAAATCACTTCAAATATGATGTGGTCCCTAAAAAAATGGTTTTGTAAATTTTGATGTAAAAATGAGAAATCACTGATAAACTTTGAACTCTTCTTGCTTCTTAACAATAAAAAATTTTGTTTCCAAAATTGTGCTTATGTAAAGTAGACATGCGGTAAATGTTATTTATTAACTAGTTTGTGTCACAGAAATCTCTGGTTTAACGGTATAAAAATTCAAATGTTGAAAATTGCTAAATTTTTAAAATTTTTGCCAAAATTCAATTTTTTTCATAAATAAACGCAAAAACTATTGTCCTAAATTTGGTACTAACATGAAGTCCAATATGTGACGAAAAAACAATCTCAGAATCACCGGGATCCGTTGAAGCGTTCCAGAGTTATAACCTCATGAATTGACACTGGTCAGAATTGCAAAATTTGGTCTGGTCATTAAGGTGAAAATTAGCTCCGTCACTAAAGGGGTTAGATCGGGTTTTTTATGCCTTGCTGCTTTTTCATTTTAACACCAACAGTTATATGACAGGTTGTTTTTTTGTGGGATGAGTTGACGTTTTTATTGGTAGCATTATGTGGTACATAATATTTTTTTATCGCTTTGTATTCCTAATTTTGGGAGGCAGAATGATCAAAAACCAGCAAATCATTAATTGTTTTTATTTATTTTTTATACTGCAGTAAAGGAAATAAGATAACTTTGCTCTTTTTCTTATTACGATTACCAGATACCACATTTCTATACGTTTTTAAATGTGTTTCTACATTTTCACACTGTGAAGTTTTTCAAAATAAAACATTTTTTTTTTATTTATTTACTATACTCTTAGGCCATGTGCGCATGCTGCGTTTTTTTGCCGCATTTTTTGGTGCAGTTTGTTGCCCCAGACTGCATGTCTTTCATTCCCCAGCAAAGTCTATGAAAATTCAGTTTTGCTGTGTACATGTTGCTTCTTTTTTTTTCCTTACACTTTTGGGTGCAGAGAAAAGAAGCAGCATGCCAATTCTTTGTGCCTTTTGACCAGCATTTTAGTGATGGGCGGATTCGCAGATACCCGGGATTGGCGAGTCTAACTGGGTTAAAAAAAAACAAAACAACAAAAACCAGAATTGATCCCAGGTATCTGGCCAGATGCTTGTCCCCATATATATTTGCAACATGGAAGCGGCTATATACAGGTTAAAGGTATGTGTGCTCCATCATGGTTCTGCTTTTAACTTTATCTAGGAGGCCGCATGGCACATGAAATACAGAATATAGAGTAGGACCCCCCTATTGAGATTTGCCATGACGTGGCAGGGGGGCTCAAAGAATTGATCAATTATTTGCTAAAAATCTCATTTTTATTATAGCACAGTTGGAATAAATCTGTGAATTAGCACTTTTGTATATGATGCATGCCATTTTCAGATCGTGCTGGCTCTTTTTTTATCTGGTCCCCATATAAGTCTATGGGAGCCATAATTAGGCACTTAAAAATGGTGATAGGAGGATTAGAGCAAGTGCGGTATACTTACTGTGTCTCTGGTGTGGCTGTAACTGCTCCCATGGCCTTTCATTCTACTTCCAAGGCCGCTCATTAACCTCATGCATAGTCATTGCTTCACACACCCACAGGCATCTGAGATTGTTTGGAGTCGGACAGCGCCCCCAACCTGAGTGGCAGCATGCCTACTTCCAATCACAGACCCTGCCTGTGGATCTATTGTGGTCTAAAAATTAATACGAAAAATGGCAAATGGTCCCCCCATATTATGATACCCAGCACAGATAAAGCATACAGCTACAGGCTGCAGCTCACAGCAGGGCGCTTATCCAGCCAATTTGTTTTATTTATTTTTACAGTACGATATAGAGGCACATAGCATCTGTAATTGCAAGCAGTCAGACGCTGTTACTCAGGGTAGAGGCACTGTCTGACTGCAACCAATCACAGGCGCCGATGGGCGAGGAAAGCAGTGAATATGTATGAGGCTAATAAGTGGCCCTGGAAGTAAAAAGTGGTTATGGGAGCAGTTACAGCTGTGGTAAGTATAACGCGCTGGCTCCTATCCCTTCTTCCATCATTTTTAAGAGCTGGATTCCAGTCCGCATAGACTAAAATGGATATCGCCATCCAGCCAAATACCCGGGATCAATTTCAGGCCGGAAACGTTTTTGTTTTGTTTTTGTTTTTTTTAACCTGGTTAGACCCACCAACCTCAGGAATCTCTGAGTCTGCTCATCACTATTTACTATTTAAAAAAAACACACTTTCAACAGTGAATGTGCTGCATTCCATAAAGGTGTATATTATCCCCTTACATCCCTGTAAGTGCGCTATGTAAATCTGAATGGTCCGGTTGGATTGGCATCCTTGGTGCTGTGTCTATCCCTCCTCTTGCTTTTATTGATGTGAATGATATCCCCTGCATCATCCACATAGCCAAGCGAATTCTCACGTATCCCCAGAAATGTAGCCGGCTCACGTATGCACACTTTCTTGTGCCCTACTGCCAGGATCTTTCTGGACCACCAGAGTAGCGGGGAATCCCCCGGTAGGCCCCGGGCCCTTAGTGGGCCCCCGTGCCTTTATATGGTGCGAGACTGCTGCACAGTGCCGCAGGGCCACCGGTTTCTCAGGGCTGTTGTTATGTGCAGGCAGACTGGGCAGGGCCCCCACACTCTGAGGGCCCCCCAGACTTTCAGTCACAAACTGCAGCGATAGCACAAGTTCTGTACTATCGCTGCAATTTCCGCGGTTGCTGAATGACCTGTGGTGACATCACAGTTATGTGACTCACCAAAGGTCCTGCACTGCGGAAGTCCAAAGCCTGTACATATCCGGTGTACAGGTCCTGGAGACCGCGCCACAATTCAAATGTATGTGCATCTTTCAGAGACGCATACATTTGAACAGTGAGACCAGCGACTGCACTGAGGCGAAGGAGCTGCTCAGCCCCACACCGACACAGCAGCTGTCATCACACTGCCGCCGGGGCAGCAGAGAAGAAGAGGACACGCGGGGCTGCATAGCTGCATAGAATAGGTAAGCGCTCAGGAGGAGCCGAAGATGACATTTACAACACTCGAGCATAAGCCGAGTTTTTCAGCCTTTTTATGCTGAAAACTTCCCCCTCGGCTTATACTCGAGTGAAACCCCAGAAAATAAATAAATAAATAAATATTCTCACCTCTCCTCCTCCATTCCCGCGGTGTCTCTACTTTCTTCTTGCAGACCGCAAAACACATAGATGGTAGACCTCTCGGTAATCCTGTCCTGTGTACGGACCTGCCACCGCAGGATGCCTTCATGGCTTCACTGCAGTTGAATGTTTTGTGGAGCCGTAATGCATTCAACTGCAGTAAAGCCATCATGGCATACTGCAGCGGTGGTTCCAAGCACCTGACGAGATCATGAAGGGGTCTATGACCCTGCGGACTGGTAAGGTAAGGACACTGCAGGAACGGAGGACAGGTGAGAATAACGTGTGTGTGTGTGTGTGTGTAAACAACGGTATAATAGGGGACTGACATGAGGACATTGCTAAAGGATGGGGGGGGAGCCCCGTTGCTACAGGGCACAAGGATGGGGGGGCCCGTTGCTACAGAGCACAAGGATGGGGGGGCGTTGCTACAGAGCACAAGGATGGGGGGACGTTGCTACAGAGCAGAAGGATGGGGGGACGTTGCTACAGGGCACAAGGATGGGGGGGGACGTTGCTACAGGGCACAAGGATGGGGGGCCCATTGCAACAGGGCACAAGGATAGGGGGGGTGTTGCTACAGGATGCAAGGATGAGAGGTCATTACATTTTATTGGGGTCTATTTTTATTTTTGAAATTTACCCGTAGCTGTTCCTTTTTCCACCCTAGGCTTATACTCGAGCGAATAAGTTTTCAGTTTTTTGTGGTTAAATTAGGGGCCTCGGTTTATACTCAGGTCGGCTTATACTTGAGTATATACAGTAATTTGAGATGAGGGGGGCCTTGGTGGGGGAGGAGCGGTATTACTATACAAGTGACATTATGGGGTAGTGGGGGACTTTATGGGGAAATGAGGATCATTATGAGGCAATTAGGAATGGAATTGTGAAAGGCAGCATAGTATAATGAGGAGCGGGGGTGGGGTGGGGGATGTATGCACAGAGATACTATAGAAAGGGCAAGTTTTGGGGGTACATTATGGAAAGGGGCACTCTGTGGCCCTATTTTGGAGAGGAGCAATGTGTAGGGGAATATTTCGTGCAGGAAGCAATTAACAAAATTGCAATTTAATAAAAATAATAAATGGAGTGGGTGCATTACAATACACGGAAAGGTTAATCAAAATTAGGTCTATTTACTCTAGAAAAGAGAAGACTTAGGGGAGACCTAATAAATATGTACAAATATATCAGAGGGCCATATAGAGATCTCTCCCATGATCTGTTTGTACCAAGGACTATGACAAGAACAAGGGGGCATTCTCTTCGATTGGAGGAAAGAAAATTCCTACATCAGCATAGAAGAGGGTTCTTCACGATAAGAGCAGTGAGGCTCTGGAACTCTCTTCCTGAGGAAGTGGTGATGGCCAACTCACTGAATGAATTTAAGAGAGGAATGGATGCTTTTCTTGATAGCAAAAGTATAGAAGGTTATAAATAGCATAATCTTACAGGTAGATAGAAGAGCGACCAAGATTATTAGAGGAATGGGTGGACTGCAACACCAAGACAGGTTATTAAACTTGGGGTTATTTAGTTTGGAAAAACAAAGGCTTAGGGGGGATCTAATCACAATGTATAAACATATGAGGGGACAGTACAGAGACCTTTCCAAAGATCTCTTTACACCTAGGCCTGTGACTGGAACACGGGAGCATCAGCTACGTCTCAAGGAAAGAAGGTTTAATCATAATCACAGACGAGGATTCTTTACTGTACGAGCAGTGAGACTATGGAACTCTCTGCTGCATGGTGTTGTAATGAGTGATTCCCTACTAACATTTAAGCAGAGCCTGGACGCCTTTCTTGAAAAATATAATATTACCAGTTATGTATATTAGATTTTATGACAGGGTGTTGATCCAGGGAACTAGTCTGATTGCCGTATGTGGAGTCAGGAAGGAATTTTTTTCCCCATTGGAGCTTATTTGACACATTAGGGTTTTTTTGCCTTCCTCTGGATCAACATGTTAGGCTACGGGTTGAACTAGATGGACTTAGAATCTCCCTTAAACCTTAAAAACTACGAAACAACCCCTTCTGATTCCACTTGTTCCCCCAGATATTATTAAATAAAAGGGGCCAGGATGAGGGACATACATTATTGGTTTATGGTGGCAAGTGGGGCATAATTACTGTAGGGGCAAATTAGGAGACATTATTATTGATGAAATATAGGTTAATTTTGCGGATACTGTCTTCCATGGGGGAACAAAAGTCTGATGTAGTGTAGAAATTGGGGAAAAGTGTGGTATGTTCTCTGGGAGTGATCAGTTATAGGTGACCGTGTGTTATTTTCTGCAGAGGTGTCATGGCAGGAAGAAGTGATGGCAGTCAGTGTAGGATGAAGAGAAAAAGCGAAGATGAATAACTTCAACTAGAGACGTCACTGGCAAGTCAGTGTATTACATGTGTACACACACACACACACTCTATACTGTACACTATATACACAGCTCCTGTGTATAATGTCACTAATTAATGTCATTGGTGATTACTGTATAACCTGTATACTGACAATATATACAGAGTTCCTGTGTTTGATTGCATTGATGGTAATATTACTATTAGTATTGTGGTTTTTATTCATGACCATTTATTGTAGTAATCGTCACTGTGTAGTAGTAATATGTGGTCTTGTCATGGTTTGGTGGTATTTGTCTCTTGTATGTAGTATTTTTTGGTCATTATGTACTCTGGTCATAGTGTCGTGGTATTTCTCCCTTGTATGTGGTAATATTTGGTTACTATGTAGTCTAATTATGGTGTGGCTGTATTACTCTCTTGTACTGTATGTGGTTGTGTTTGATCACTCTGTTAGTAATATGTTATCTAGTCACGGTGTGGCGGTATTTCTCTCTTGTATCGTATTCAGTCACTATGTGGTTTTAATATGTTGTCTGGTCACGGTATGGCGGTATTTCTCTCTTGTAGGGTTGTATTCGGTCACTATGTGGTGGTAATATGTTGTCTGGTCATTGTGTGACAGTATTTCTCTCTTGTATGTGGTATTATTCGTCTTGTATAGTGGATTGTGTTCTGTATGGAGGTCACTTTTTATATCAATATGGGGAGGATTCTTTATTTCCAATAAAGATTAAATACATTTAACACCTCCCTGTCATGTGATTATTACACTGCAGCAAACATGCACTTACAGAGGTTCTCTGCTAAAAACAAGTAATCACCTTTTCTAAGGCCACGTGCACATGTTGAGTATTTGGTGAGTTTTTTACCTCAGTATTTGAAGCCAAAACCAGCAGCAGTAAAATCAGAGAAAAAGTGTAATAGAAACACGGGCACCACTTCTGTATTTTTCAGTGACTCCTGGTTTTGGCTACAAATACTGAGGTAAGATACTGACCAAATACTGAGCGTGTGACCATGGCCTAAGGATAGTGATAACGTATTCATCAGTTGGGTCTGATTGCTGGGACCTGCACTGATCGGCAAAATGTGCAACTTTTATCCCCATTACACTGGAGTTCGTGTCCGATTCGACCCTTGATCCTTTCATTCCTCAGTGGCTGCCGTGTGCTGTTTTTTGCCTTTTTCTGACCGACCCAAAGAAGATGAATGGAGCTGCGGTCACACATCCCACCTGCTGCTGCATTATATAATGGGTATACAAGTGCCCTGTCAGGGATAAAAGTTCCTCATTCTTCCGATTGATGCGGTTTCCACTGATCTGGTTCCACAAGTCAATAAGTTATCACCAACCTAACCTGTGGATCGGTGATAATGTGGCACCCTGGACTAGCCAGGTATCCACAGACAAAACACACACACACACACCCCACCCCCCAGACAGTTACATTAGTCAGACAAAAACCCTTGTTGCCTCCCTCCAGGGTCTGATGTCCACACCAGGTGAGGCGGAGCCAGGTGGTTGGCCCCACCCACCGAGGAGTTCACAGACCTGGAGGCGGGAAAAGTGACAGTTGAGTCTAGGAGGTGAAAGTGAGAGGTCAGGCACTGACAGCAAGGTTGGCAGACGGTGGTGGCCGTCTGCAGGAGTTGGTGGAACTCTGCAAAGCCGTAAGGACCGGGGCTGGGCGGTGGCCCACTGGTACCGAACCGGGGAGCGAAGTGAAGCTAAGCACACACAGGCAGGGCCATCGGACCCCGACCACGCTTGGAGCCGCCGACAATAGTCAAATCCAAATGTGACAGGAACCCCAGGGGTTTCCTAACAACCAAGTCCCGATTGAAGGCAACCGTCCGCACTGAGAGGATATACAGCCACCGTCACCGGCTAGAGATCCAAGGGCCAGCGCCTGCATGCAAAACGGGCTCCTCCGGCACCTATACGCCGGGGAGCGGACTACCATTGGGAAGCCAGCGGAGTCAACACAGTACACAAAGGTGCAGGGAAAGACACCCACCATCACCTGTCCGGGGAGAGACACTGCAGCCGGCTGCGGGACCCGTCCATCCAGCCGTTTGGTTTACCGGAGACTTTGTGCATTCGTTGCTGAGTGAGTACACCAGTGCCATCCGGCACCACGCCGTGCTGTCCCTGCAACCCTGCACCTCACCAACCCTGCCTCCCAGTCACACCACCGGGCCCCGGGACCACCAACCCCTACCCATGGAGGGGGAAAACAACATCCCAGCTGCTCCCTACCATCGCTCCCGGTATCCCCGTCACCAGCAGCGGTGGTGCCCATCTTCACCACAACCCGTGGGTGGCGTCACGGACTAAATCCCCAAACAAACCACCCCCTTTTCACTCACGGGCGAGGAGCGCCACTCGAGTCCCCGGATCCAGCCCACCGCTCGAGCCACCGAGCAGCATTTGCAGCGCCGGAACCGAGCGTTAGCGAGCGCAGCGCCCCGCCGCCCGCGACAATAACTTGTTACCAAAGACCCTTTACTGCAATCTACTGTAATTATACATCAGTTATTGTGTGTGCACAGGAGCCGCCTGTGCTTTACAGTCAGTGCTTCACTATAACGGGGATAACGGCTAATAGGTATTTACACTTAGCTGTAGGGAGGGCCCCCGGAGTCAATTCCCCTGGTGGGCCCCAAACACCCCAGTCCGACCCTGCCTACTGCAGGCAGAGCCTAAAACATAAGTGCCAATGCGCAAGCCAGCAATGTCTCTGCGCAGACATGAGCTTTCGTCCGGCGTCATCCATGTCAATTGAAACAACAGGACGGCGAGCAGCAGCAGAGAGGAGGAATCGACGGCACACCAAGGACGCTCATAGGACTGAACCGTCCAAATTTAAATAGAAGGTGAGAGAATTTATAAAGGTTTTGGCGGGGTATAGAGGGAGAGTCAGGGGATAATATTCACCTTTATGGAACGCATTGACTATGACTAACTGTAGAATTGAACACATTGTTGCAGAAGAACAAGCAGTAATGTGTCATTCTCAGAAATTTCTTTACTTGTCCAATCATTTCCTCCTGTTGCTTGAAATCCTTGAATTTCATGTTGAAATTTGCCATTCACAAAATCATTTACAGCAATTATTTCTAAGAACGCACTTTACATATAGGCAGTTGGATATAATTTCTGACAAGATCTGTTGGAGATTTTTCATGTTATTACTAGTAAATGGCTTAGTATTTCTTAGCTATTTGACACCTACATAGGTGACTGTATAATAGGCCTGTTTCCGTGAAGAAAATTCTTGCTTGCATTGTATGTTCTAATTCTTTTCTTAGCCATGCTTAAATAATTAGAAATAAATAATTAGATCTCCCCAACCACAAAAAAGTACCCTAAAGAACATTCAGTAAAAATAATACATTTCATTACCCTTAGTTTTCTATAATTTACCTTAAATGTAATTTTGCCTCATGTAATTAGCCTCCATTTTCCTGTTGCCTTTGCATGGGACCATAACATAGAATAGTTTCAACAAGGTACGTTCACATTATATACCAAGCAATAAGAATATGTTGATACACTCCAAATTTGCTGTAGAAAAAAAAAAGTGTGCAGAAAATCTGCAGAAGTCAACAGCAAATTGCAGATTTCCCTCTGGACTTCAGCAGCTTGTTAGCCTTAGCTGTCAAATGAGACAGAACATCACCGCAGGAGGCCAGGATGACGGAAACCCTGCTCTAAGCAGAGAAATCATCATCAGAGATGAGTATTGTGGCCTTTTTTATATATATACAGTATTTACATTTTTAGGGTCCTGATTTCCGATTTGTGGACTTGAATGCTGGCCAACAAGATTTTTGACATTGAATGCAATATAAACTTTTCAAAAATATACCCGCATTTTGTTTTCTGCAAAATATATTAACATGCTGCAGATGAAAAACTACATGCATGAAACTCAATTACTGCATGGAAAATACCCGCAGTTGAGGAGGAGAATTTTACGTTCTTATTGACTTTGCAGCTAATAAAATGCTGCAGATTTTCTATTCAAAAAAGGTACAATAAAAATCCAGCCCATTTCTGGTACATGAACACATCCTGATTTTCTTGTATATCAAGTAACACATTTCAAATAACCAGTGTCACGACAGAGAGTGGTCCCTCCCATTTCCGGTGTCAGGAGATCACAACGCAGGGCTTCACGCACATACTTAGGCCCTCTGCGCACTAGAAAATGGAATTTTTGTATTAAAATCTCACACCTTCTGAAAGATTACCGCATCTGCGGTAAAAAAACTGCAGCAAACCGCACCCGAAAACCGCATACGGTTTACTGCGATTTTGCTGCTGTATTGTCGCGGTTTTTCCACGGGTTGGTACCTGTGTTTTTATGCATTCAATGCAATAAAGTACATTGAAAAAAATAAAAATATATGTGTTGTCATTTCCTTCTTCTTATAGATAGAGAGATAGATAGATAGATAGATAGATAGATAGATAGAGGGATAGATAGGTAGATTGATTGATAGATAATGAATAGAGGGATAGATGGATAGATAGATAATAGATAGAGGGATAGATAGAGAGATAGATGATAAATAGATGGATAGATAGAGGGATAGATAGATAACACAGCACAACAAATAAACATTTTTTGTCTGCTACTTGGCAAAAACCATGTGCGCTATACTAAATCGAATGCGCTGAATCCAAATCTGAAGTTAGTTTTTTTGTAGCACGTCAGGATATTAAGTTATTCCAATTTTTGTGAAAATTAAAATAAGCAATTAATAAAGATACAGAATCGTTATGTCCCACAGTTTCACAACATGTATTATCATTTTTATTGAAAAAGAAGTATAGGTAAATAAACCAAAAAACTTAAAAATCACTTATAGTAGCTTAAGAAATCGCCTTGAACTCAGCAGAGTACTTTTAAAAGTGCTTCAGGCACTTGCTTTTGCGCTTGTGAGTGGTCCTAGTGGCCCGTTGCAAAAACCAGCAGTAATCGCCCATCATGTTGGGGTTAAAGCGACCTGGGTATCTTTTTTCCATAGTAGAAATGTCCTGGTGGAATCTCTCACCATGTTCGTCACTGACATTACCCATATTTGGAGGAAAGAAGTCAAGATGTGAATGTAGGAAATGCATTTTCAATGACATTCGGGCACCATGCATTTCGTATGCTTGAAGCATATTGTCTATTAGTTCAGCATAGTTTTCTGCTCTTTCGTTTCCAAGGAAGTTTTGAACTACTACTATAAATGCATCCCATGCAGTTAGTTCAAGTGGGGTGAGTTCTTTCTTGAAGATTTCATCATGGATTAGTTGGTGAATTTCAGGACCAATAAAGATTCCTGCTTTGAGTTTGGCCTCAGTTTTCAATGCACTAAACTTTTCCTTCAGATACTTAAATCCATTCCCTTGACAATCCATTGCTACTACAAATTTTTTCATTAGTCCTAGTTTAATGTGAAGAGGTGGAAGATAAACTTTAAGTGGATCGACAAGTGATTCATGTTGAACATTGTGCTTACCAATCTTATGTTCATCTCTATTGGGCCACCGTTTAATTTTATAATGGTTGTTGTCATCTCGACTGTTCCATAGGCACAGAAAGCACATATGCTTAGTGTAACCTAACTGCAAACCAAGGACTAGTGCAACAACTTTGAGGTCAGCACAAATGTTCCATTGATGTTCTGAATATTTAATCAATTTCAGAATGATCTGCATAGAAGCATAGGTCTCTTTCATTCCAACCGCATGTGCAATAGGCGTATGGCCTTTTCTAAGTATAACTCAAAATCTGGACGTGCTGTGCAAATTCTGAGTTCATATTTGGAATCAGCATGTTCAAATTAGTAAAGAACACATGTTTTACCCTCAGTAGCAAAAACATTGTTGTGCTGTGTAATAGATAGCTAGATAATAGATAGAGGGATAGATAGATAATAGATAGATAATAGATGGATAGATAGATACAGTAGATAAATAGGTTGATAGATAGATAAATAATGGTTAGATAGATAGATAGATAGATAGATAGAGGGATAGATAGATAGATTATGGAAATGGTTGATAGATATTACAGCTTTATTTCTGATGTATGTGTTCCCCCCCCCACAGTATTTCTCATACAGCAGTGACCCCCTGTGGGACCTTGGGTCTGAGTTCTCGTAGGGTCACTGCCGGTCGGTGATGTCACTCTATTATCGCTTGTGAGGCCCTGAAGTTCTCGCGAGTGGTAATGTGTTGACATCACCGACCATGAGAAATGTCCTGGAGTTACCCCTGCAGCCCTGTTCATGGAACAAGGCTGCATTGAGTACTATGTGTCAGATGCCGCTGGATCACTGTGCAAGCGTCGTGTGACCTCGTGTGGATTACGTCGGACCTGGGTGTTTGGGGGGATTAATAAAGTGGTGAAAGAGGGGTTTTTTTTGTTTTATTTCTAATAAAGGATTTTTCAGTGTGTGTGTTTATTCACTTTCACTTACAGATTAGTGACGGCATGTCATAGACACTGCCATTACTAATCTTGGACATAGTTGCAGCTATGGGCTGCCATTAACTCCTTATTACCCCGATTGCCACCGCATCGCGGCAATCGGGAAGAGCCGGTAACACGCCGGGACTGTCGCATAATGGATACGACATTCTCGGGGCAGCTGTAGGCTGATATTCTTGGTTGCGAGAGGGGGAGGCATTAACCATGGCCCTCGCCCTCCCCAGCCTGAGAATTCCGGGCCGCCACTGTGTGCTTACCTTGGTGGGACGGTAAAAATATGGCAGAGCCCACGTTATTTTTTTCGTTTTTTATTTTTAATATGTATGTTTCGGATTTCTATGTGTCTGTGCATTATATACAGTGCCTACAAGTAGTATTCAACCCCCTGCAGATTTAGCAGGTTTGATAAGATGCAAATAAGTTAGAGCCTGCAAACTTCAAACAAGAGCAGGATTTATTAACAGATGCATAAATCTTACAAACCAACAAGTTATGTTGCTCAGTTAAATTTTAATAAATTTTCAACATAAAAGTGTGGGTCAATTATTATTCAACCCCTAGGTTTAATATTTTGTGGAATAACCCTTGTTTGCAATTACAGCTAATAATCGTCTTTTATAAGACCTGATCAGGGCGGCACAGGTCTCTGGAGTTATCTTGGCCCACTCCTCCATGCAGATCTTCTCCAAGTTATCTAGGTTCTTTGGGTGTCTCATGTGGACTTTAATCTTGAGCTCCTTCCACAAGTTTTCAATTGGGTTAAGGTCAGGAGACTGACTAGGCCACTGCAACACCTTGATTTTTTCCCTCTTGAACCAGGCCTTGGTTTTCTTGGCTGTGTGCTTTGGGTCGTTGTCTTGTTGGAAGATGAAATGACGACTCATCTTAAGATCCTTGATGGAGGAGCGGAGGTTCTTGGCCAAAATCTCCAGGTAGGCCGTGCTATCCATCTTCCCATGGATGCGGACCAGATGGCCAGGCCCCTTGGCTGAGAAACAGCCCCACAGCATGATGCTGCCACCACCATGCTTGACTGTAGGGATGGTATTCTTAGGGTCGTATGCAGTGCCATCCAGTCTCCAAACGTCACGTGTGTGGTTGGCACCAAAGATCTCGATCTTGGTCTCATCAGACCAGAGAACCTTGAACCAGTCTGTCTCAGAGTCCTCCAAGTGATCATGAGCAAACTGTAGACGAGCCTTGACATGATGCTTTGAAAGTAAAGGTACCTTACGGGCTCGTCTGGAACGGAGACCATTGCGGTGGAGTACGTTACTTATGGTATTGACTGAAACCAATGTCCCCACTGCCATGAGATTTTCCCGGAGCTCCTTCCTTGTTGTCCTTGGGTTAGCCTTGACTCTTCGGACAAGCCTGGCCTCGGCACGGGTGGAAACTTTCAAAGGCTGTCCAGGCCGTGGAAGGCTAACAGTAGTTCCATAAGCCTTCCACTTCCGGATGATGCTCCCAACAGTGGAGACAGGTAGGCCCAACTCCTTGGAAAGGGTTTTGCATCCCTTGCCAGCCTTGTGACCCTCCACGATCTTGTCTCTGATGGCCTTGGAATGCTCCTTTGTCTTTCCCATGTTGACCAAGTATGAGTGCTGTTCACAAGTTTGGGGAGGGTCTTAATTAGTCAGAAAAGGCTGGAAAAAGAGATAATTAATCCAAACATGTGAAGCTCATTGTTCTTTGTGCCTGAAATACTTCTTAATACTTTAGGGGAACCAAACAGAATTCTGGTGGTTTGAGGGGTTGAATAATAAACGACCCTCTGAATAAACTTTTCACAATTTAAAAAAAAAAAAAAAAAAGGGAAGGACTGCAGAAAGGCTATGAACATTTTCTGCAGCAAAACATGCAGCAAAACTGCGGTAAAACCATGGTAAAAACTGCAGCGTGCGCACAGGGCCTTAGGTTAATACTGCTGGCTGTGCAGATTCTCCTTTATCCAGTGCTCCTAGGGTTAAGTAGATACTCTGGTCTACTGAACTATGAGTGAAGGCTATAACCAGCTGTTCTCTATTGCTAAATATCTCTGCCATAAAGACTTCCCTCCTATCCCAGATAATTGCTGGTGATAGTTTCTGCTTAACTTGCCTCTAGAGGGAACTTGTGAGCTGTGGACTAGGAAGTCATTCAGAGAACATTTGCTGTGTTGAGTCTTTCCCTTCCTTAGTCTTTTTTTTTGTTTTTTCCCCCTGGTCCGTTCATCATTATTACCTGTTGTTGTTTGGAGTGCTTTGTATGATTGCTGTTTATTTTACCCTTGTCTCCCTAATCCTCTCTGTGTCTTTAATCTACAGCGGGACTAGCGTTGTGCTGACATACACAAAATACAGGGCTGAGCCCAGGGAAAGATGGGGAAAGGCACGTGATCGGTGATGATGTGAAATAACCCATATAGAGACTTTAGGGCGTGTAGGGATCAGCCTCAGGTGAGTTTAGGAGGTGATCCTGCTCCCCTTTCCCTACCATCAGGGACCACCTTTGTATCGTGTACCCTGTGTGTTTCGGAGTTTGTCGGGGGTTCCCTTGTACCTGGCAGAAACCCGGTAGTCACTGCGTGACAACCAGTTAAAGAAACTTGTACTATGGGTAAATCTCAACACATATCTCCAAATCATACTGGACCCAGCAGGACAGTCCTCAATTAGAGAAGCCTGGAGGACCCGCTGCCTGTTTGTGCTCTGTACAACATTACATACATTTATTCTCTGCTTTTCATAAAGTTTGCTCTTCTTTTGGATGTGAACTCACAACCTCTTGCATGGCAGGCAGCAGCTTTATTATTTATTTACTAGCAAAATACCCATGGCTTTGCACTTGGAACATGATGGTTTAAAAACGTACTGGGTCCTTTTCTGAGTTTGGAAACTCAGACAAAATAGCGTCAATTTGATCAAGGTGTAACTTGTCCTTTAGCCATAACAGTATGTGTGCATACAAAAGATCTCTTTTTTGACACTCAATTAAATACATCCAACATTGAGTTTCACCAAAAATGTGACACTTTGTAATTACTTCCATGACCTTGATCAGTTTTTGTTTAAACAGCTTTGCTGTTAAAACATGTTAATCAGAGGGGCCCTGACCATTCAGAAGATCTTTCCTTATCTCTGGCCAAGTTGGATTACAGGTAACTGTAATAATCAAATCTGGATGGCCATATATCCAAACATAAGTCATAGCGTCCTGAGCATACTCATACATACAGTACAGACCAAAAGTTTGGACACACCTTCTAATCTCTAGAACAACTGTTAAGAGGAGACTTTGTGTAGCAGGCCTTCATGGTAAAATAGCTGCTAGGAAACCACTGCTAAGGACAGGCAACAAGCAGAAGAGACTTGTTTGGGCTAAAGAACACAAGGAATGGACATTAGACCAGTGGAAATATGTGCTTAGGTCTGATGAGCCCAAATTTGAGATCTTTGGATCCAACCACCGTGTCTTTGTAGAAAAGGTGAACGGATGGACTCTACATGGCTGGTTCCCACCGTGAAGCATGGAGGAGGAGGTGTCATGGTGTGGGGGTGCTTTGCTGGTGACACTGTTGGGGAATTATTCAAAATTGAAAGCATACAGAACCAGCATGGCTACCACAGCATCTTGCAGCGGTGTGCTATTCCATCCGGTTTGCATTTAGTTGGACCATCATTTATTTTTCAACAGGAGAGTGACCCCGAACACACCTCCAGGCTGTGTAAGGGCTATTTGACTAAGAAGGAGAGTGATGGGATGCTACGCCAGATGACCTGGCCTCCACAGTCACCAGACCTGAACCCAATCAAGATGGTTTGTGGTGCGCTGGACTGCAGAGTGAAGGCAAAAGGGCCAACAAGTGCTAAGCATCTCTGGGAACTCATTCAAGACTGTTGGAAAACCATTTTTGGTGACTGCCTCTTGAAGCTCATCAAGAGAATGCCAAGAGTGTGCAAAGCAGTAATCAAAGCAAAAGGTTGCTACTTTGAAGAACCTAGAATATAAGACATATTTTGAATTGTTTCACACTTTTTTGTTAAGTATTTCATTCCACATGTGTTAATTCATAGTTTTGATGCCTTCAATGTGAATCTACAATTTTCAGAGTCATGAAAATAAAGAAAACTCTTTGAATGAGAGGGTGTGTCCAAACTTTTGGTCTGTACTGTATGTCTTGGACTCCCTGTAAATGTAGTCGGTAAAAATAACCATACGCCCAATGTCCGTCATGATGCCATCATTAGCAACAACATCTCTTAAAGGAATGTATTCATCCACTCAAAGTTTTTGTTGGTTCAATCGCTTCCCCCTTGCAATACATATCAACTACACTGCTCAAAAAATTAAAGGGAACACTTAACAAACCGAAAATAACTCCAAGTTAATCAAACTTCTGTGAAATCAAACTGTCCACTTAAGCAACACTGATTGACAATCAATTTCACAAGCTGTTGTGTAAATGGAATAGACATCAGATGGAAATTATTGGCAATCATCAAGCACACTAAATAAAGGAGTGTTTCTGCAGGTGGGGACCACAGACCACATCTCGGTACCAATGCTTTCTGGCTGATGTTTTGGTCACTTTTGAATGTTAGTTGTGCTTTCACACTCGTGGTAGCAGGAGACGGACTCTACAACCCACACAAGTGGCACAGGTAGTGCAGCTCATGCAGGATGACACATCAATGCGAGCTGTGGCAAGGTTTGCTGTGTCTGTCAGCGTAGTGTCCAGAGGATGGAGACGCTACCAGGAGACAGGCCAGTACATCAGAAGACGTGGAGGGGGCTGTAGGAGGGCAACAACCCAGCAGCAGGACCGCTACCTCCACCTTTGTGCAAGGAGGAACAGAAGGAGCACTGCCAGAGCCCTGCAAAATGACCTCCCGCAGGCCACAAATTTGCATGTGTCTGCACAAACTGTTAAGGGTGCTTTACACGCTGCGACATCGCTAACGATATATCGTTGGGGTCACGTCATTAGTGACGCACATCCGGCGCCATTAGCGACATCGCAGCGTGTGACACCAATGAGAGACGATCAACGAGCGCAAAAACGTGAAACATTGTTGTTCATTGACACGTTGCTCCTTTTCCAAATATCGTTGCTGCTGCAGGTACAATGTTGTTCGTCGTTCCTGCGGCAGTACACATCGCTATGTGTGACACCGCAGGAACGACAAACATCTTTTTACCTGCGTCCACCGGCAATGAGGAAGGAAGGAAGGAGGTGGGCGGCATGTTGCGGCCGCTCATCTCCGCCCCTCGCCTGCTATTGGATGGCTGCCGTGTGACGTCGCTGTGACGCCGCACGAACCGCCCCCTTAGAAAGGAAGCGGATCGCCGGCCAGAGCGACGTCTCAGGGAAGGTAAGTCCATGTGACGGGTGTTAGCGATGTTGTGCGCCACGGGCAGCGATTTGCCCGTGATGCACAACCGACGGGGGTGGGTACGCTTGCTAGCGATAGCGATACTGATATCGCAGCGTGTAAAGTACCCTTTAGAAACTGACTCCATAAGGATGGCATGAGGACCCGATGTCCACAGATGGAGGTTGTGCTCATTGCCCAATACCATGCAGGACGCTTGGCATTTGCCACAGAACACCAGGATTGGCTAATTCGCCACTGGTGCCCTGTGTTCTTCACAGATGAAAGCAGGTTTACACTGAGCACATGTGATAGACATGACAGAGTCTGGAGACGTCGTGGAGAGCGTTCTGCTGCCTGCAACACCTTTCAGCATGACCGGTTTGGCAGTGGGTCAGTAATGGTGTGGGGTGGCATTTCTTTGGAGGGCCATACAGGCCTCCATGTGCTCGCCAGAGGTGGCCTGACTGCCATTAGGTGCCGAGATGAGATCCTCAGACCCCTTGTGAGACCATATGCTGGTGCGGTTGGCACTGGGTTCCTCTTTATGCAGGACAATGCCAGACCTCATGTGGCTGTAGTGTGTCAGCAGTTCCTGCAAGATAAAGGCATTGAAGCTATGGACTGACTTGCCCATTCCCCAGACCTGAATCCAATTGAGCACATCTGGGAGATCATGTTTCGCTCCATCCACCAACGTCACGTTGCACCACAGACTGTCCAGGAGTTGGCGGATGCTTTAGTCTAGGTCTGGGAGGAGACCCCTCAGGAGACCATCTGCAACTTCCTCAGGAGCATGCCCAGGCGTTGTAAGGAGGTCATACAGGCACGTGGAGGCCACACACAATACTAAGCCTCATTTTGACTTGTTTCCACTTTAATTTTGTCTTGTTTTCATTTTCATTTTGATTTGTTTCCACTTTTATTTTGTGTGTGTCTTCAAATCCAGGCCTCCATTGGTTAAAACATTTGATTTCAATTGATGATTTTTGTGTGATTTTGTTGTCAACACATTCAACTTTGTACAGAACAAAGTATTCAATGAAAATATTTCATTCATTGAGATCTAGGATGTATTATTTGAGTGTTCCTACATTGTAAAATAGGGTTTTATGAACCTTGTCTTATCATTAGTTGGTAGGCGTAGAAGTCCATAACTGATATTTGATAATTAGTTGGTCTAGCAGTGTTGGGAACAGTCTACATTAGCTTGAAGTGATAGTCATATTTTGGCCATTCTAAAATATTATAGGATATTGCAAGGAATCATATGATCTATGTGTTACTGCAAGACATGGAAGATTTTCACTTAGTTGCTAAATAATTATAACTTGGCTTAGAAAGTTCTGTCCAACCATTACAGTAGCTACTTCGTTAACACTGGGAGAATTACATTGCTTTTTGTGCTCACCAGCCAGTGTTTTGTGTGCTCTTAATAAAACTAGTGATGGATGGACTCGCAGATAGCCGGGATTGATATCCGAGATCAATTCAGCACCTGAGCCAGGTTTTCATTTTATCCAACCAGGTTACCAGCTTAAAATGAAAACCTGGCTCAGGTGCTGAATTGATCCCGGATATCAGGCAGGACGCCGGTCCCCCAGCCTAAAACTAGCAGCCTGCAGCCAGCCAGGAATGTCGCAAAAATCTTTGCAAATTCAAAACTATGTCTTTTTTTTTTTTTTGTCTCAAGTGTAGCTTCACAACACTGATTAGCTTACATCTGTTCGTGTCCCAAAAAGTATATTTGTAAAAATGTTTGGTCTTCATTTGCTACAGGATGCATCAAACCTATTCTGTGATGTATTTGGCCCTGGATTTAAAGGTTGGCATAAATCTGCTTCCTCGAGTACAGCCATTGCACCAAAAGGTGTCATCTAGAAAGTTGAATTGTGTCTCCTATTAGTTTGCAGAAAGTGTTTGGACTCAAGGGAGTTGTTCCCAGCTTGTAAGATGTGGCTCAGGAGGTAGACTTAGGCGGGCTTTGCACACTACGACATCGCAGGTGCGATATCGGTGGGGTCAAATCGAAAGTGACGCACATCCGGCGTCGCAGTCGATATCGAAGTATGTAAATCCTTTTTGATACGATTAACGAGCACAAAAGCGTCGTTATCGTATCATCGGTGTAGGGTCCGACATTTCCATAATTTGGCAGCAGCGACAGGTACGATGTTGTACCTCGTTCCTGCGGCAGCACACATCGCTGTGTGAGAAGCCGCAGGAGCGAGGAACATCTCCTACCTGCGTCACCACGTCAAACGCCGACTCTGCGGAAGGAAGGAGGGGGGCGGGATGTTTACGTCCCGCTCATCTCCGCCCCTCTGCTTCTATTGGCCACCTGCCGTGTGACGTCGCTATGACGCCGCACGACCCGCCCCCTTAATAAGGAGGCGGGTCGCCAGCCAGAGCGACGTCGCAGGACAGGTGAGTGCGTGTGAAGCTGCCGTAGCGATAATGTTCGCTACGGCAGCAATCACAAGATATCGCTGCTGCGACGGGGGCAGGGACAATCGCACTTCACATCGCAGCATCGGCTTGCGATGTCGCAGCGTGTAAAGTACCCCTTAAATGTGGCAAATTTAAATTTGACATTTGAGCAGCACATACCAAGCAATTACAAGTTAAACTTTTTTGCTTTACAATGTCTGCATATTATGTCCATTCTGCCTACTCTGACTTTCAGATGTCACCTATAGTCCGCAATTGGGTTGTAGTGAAATGCTTCCAAACCCAAGTCAGCCTACCTAGGTTTTTGCATAATTTGCATGGATTTTGATGACCTTCAATAGTCACATGTACCTGCAGAATGCGCCGGTTATACTAAATCCACATTCTGAAACTAGTCCGTGAAGAGTGATCACAAACCAAATGCACATGAGGAGAGGTAATCAGAAGCTGCTAACAAGGAAAACTGACATTAACCCTTGCTGCACTAAAAGAAAATATATTTAATATCTAGAATTTCACAAGACAAACTGACAATCAGGAACCAAACCTGTTATTAGTCTCATAATGACATAACATTTGTGACAGTTCTGCATCACTTTCCAATCTTTTCTTTATGTGGTTAGGGGAGAATGAAATAGTAAATGGGTTTGGCTACAGTGTGGTTAAGAACGTGGCCTGGAACTTAGCAGTCAAGCACTATGCACACATTCCCATTTTATCTTCTTTGAAAGTTGGGAGTTATGTTAAACAGATAGTAGTGCGGAATAATAGAGTAAAATGAATGCCTGGTATTGGACCGAATGTTAAATAACAACTTCTCTTGTGGCATTGTGCATTGTCCTATGCAAAGTGTTCTTGTATCATAGGGTAAACAGCTGCCATGAAGGGCTAAACTTGAACTGCCACAAAGTTTGGGTACAGTGGCATGCAAATGTTTAGGCACCCCCTTGTCAAAATTACTGTTATTGTGAACAGTTGAACAAGTGTAGAAAAAAAAAGAGGCACCCTAGGCAGCTTTTTTTTTTTTTTTTAAATGATGTGTGGTCTTTCCCCCCCAATTTTGATATCCAGCCAAGATAATTCCTACAGCTGGGGGCTGGTATTCTCAGGCTGGGGAGGCCGATTGTTATGGCCCCCCCCTCCCTAAAACAGCAACCTGCAGCTATACAGAATTGTTGCATCCATTAGATGCGACAATCCCAGAACTTTACCCAGCTAATCCCAATTACCCTGGTGTAGTGGCAATCAGGATAATATAAGGGGTTCATAATAGCTCACAGCTGCCACTAAGCCCTAGATTAGTAATGGGTAGGGTCTAGGAGATCTCCCCCATTACTAATCCTTTATCTAATATATAAAACTGAATGTGTGTATGTATGTGTGTGTGTGTGTATGTATGTCTGGGATTGGCATCTGCACCTTCGCAGCTACAGCCACAAAATTTTGCACACTCACACGTCTGGACCCCGAGAGCATCATAGGCTATGTTGTGAGGCAAAATTTTAACCCCGCGCGTTCCAATTTACCAATCAATTTTGCCCCTATCTACATAATGGGGAAATAGTGAAACGAAAAGTGTATCCGCACCGTTGCATTTACAATCACAAAATTTTGCACAGACACCTCATGTGACCCAGGGAATGTCGTAGACTATGTTTTGACAGGAAAATTTAACCCCGCACTTTACTGTTACTCTCCAAAAAACATACCTTCATTCAAGTAAATGGAGCCTGGAACTACAGATTATTAGTAGGAGCTATGAGGAGCTATGAGTGGTTCCTATAGGAACAAAAGACATTCAAAGTATAAGAAGCTTATATGTGCGGTAATAAGATCTCGGTGGGGAGATGGATAGAGAGAGACAGAGAGAGACAGATAGAGAGAGACAGACAGGGAAAGAGACAGACAGAGAGACACACAGAGACAGACAGAGAGACAGACAGGGAAAGAGACAGAGAGATAGACACAGACAGGGAAAGAGACAGACAGAGACAAACGGTGAAAGAGACAGACGGTGAAAAAGATAGACAGAGACAGACCTGGAAAGAGACAGATGGGGAAAGAGACAGACAGACATGCAGACAGAGACAGACAGACAGGGAAGGAGTAGACAGCCAGAGAGACAGACAAAGATAGATGGGGAAAGACACAGACATTGATAGAGACAGACAGGGAAAGAGACATAGAAATAGAGACAGACAAAGACAGGCAGACAGGGAAAGAGAGACAGACAGGAAAAGACGCAGACAAAGAGACGGGGAGACAGACTGGGAAAAAGACAGACCTGGGAAAGAGACAGACCTGGCAAAGAGACAGACCTGGGAAAGAGACAGACCTGGAAAGAGACAGATGGGGAAATAAAAAGAGAGATAGAGACATACAAAGAAAGAGACAAAGACAGGCAGACGAGGAAAGAGGCAGACCTGGAAAGAGACAGATTTGGAAAGAGACAGACGGAGAACATTACTTGGCCAATTTAGTTAAATCTGTGTGGTATATCTGTGGTGTTGAAATATATGTTGTGAAATGATTCTATTAGCTTAGTTTTTTTGCCTTTTAATAATTACATTTCTATGTATTTGTTTTGTGGTTTTTGTGTGCAGAATACATTTTTGTTAATACATTCTATTTTGTTAACAGCAGTTATTAACCCGGGCAAAGCCGGGTAGTACAGCTAGTTTGAAATAAAATCCAAAACAATCCCTCCCTCTTTCTCCAATTTATTACCACACCAAACACCCAGGTTCAATGTAATCCACAAGAGTTCCCAGGACGATCCTGGCTCTGCTTAATATTAAGAAGTTGCAGGGGCGTGGCCTGGACGGCAATGTGAGGAGACGTGTCTGTGGAGCTCTCCTGCAAACACCCATGATAAATACCTGAACACCGCTGTTATCACTGCCTCAGCCGGCTGTCAGGAAGATAAGGTGGTGAGGACTTGTCTGGGGTGAGTCTGGTGGATGCAGAGCGGTGCCATGGTCCGTCACAGGCAAAAAGATAATGGAGGCGGGAAAGTCCCTAGCTCTCAAGATGGTGCCATGATAAGGCAGGAAGCTGAGAAAGTTAATGCAGCCTGTCAGCAGAGGATGCAGGTCGCAGCAAGGCTGGAGAAGTTTGCCTGGACTCCAGAGAAATCATGTCAGCATATAGATAACAGAGATGAGAAAGGAGAAGAGGGGGAAGACAATGCCAGCTCTGAGATGGGGGATGGTGAAAAGCAGCAAGATAATACAGGAGAAGTGGAGAAAGCACATAGTGCAGAGGAGGCTCCAGAAAACGACACTTTAAAGGACGTTTTTGCAGTGGTGTCTTTTTGTAAAGAAGCTCTGACTACCCTGACAAAGCAAGTTAAGGGATTACAGGCAGAGGTTGCTGGCATTAAGAAAGACCTCAAAAAAGCAGACCTGAGAACAGGAGCTGTGGAGGAGAGAGTGGGGATAACAGAGGATCATATTACAAAACTACAAAAGTCTGAAAAAACATTTGCACAGCAGATAGCTGAAATCATGGCAAAAAATGATGATTTAGAGAATCGCTCTAGAAGGAATAACATCCGGATTGTCGGCATCCCTGAGAAAGCGGAAGGAAGAAACCCCACTGAATATGTAGAAGACTGGCTCAGGGGGAAAATTGGTGCTAATGTCTTATCCAAGCTCTATGCCGTGGAACGTGCACACAGA
Source organism: Anomaloglossus baeobatrachus (assembly GCF_048569485.1). NCBI lineage: Eukaryota > Metazoa > Chordata > Amphibia > Anura > Aromobatidae > Anomaloglossus > Anomaloglossus baeobatrachus. Next base: position 293,575,401 of record NC_134353.1, read on the forward strand.
GTCCCGATGCAGCCACAACCAGCAGGCAGGGGCCCTCACACTATGCTAGCCAAGCTCCTCAACTACAGGGACAGGGACACTATACTGCGAAAGGCAAGAGACATGGAGGATCTTATGATTGACGGCCAGAGAATTTCCATATACCCGGACTACTCCATTTCTGTTCAAAAGCTACGTATGACTTTTTTTTTTTAAACACAAATTTTATTGCAGTTTTCAGAATCATTACAATATATCTAACATTTGAACAAGAATAAATTCACCTTACCAATTTACCCACCCTTGTCTTAACCCACCCTCTTTTATTCCCACTTTATCCCCCCCAACATTTTTAATACACAGAACACCAGGTATAAGTCGCGAAAGAACACACAGCTCCTCTATATTCTGATTCCCATTTGAAGCCCTATTTCTCTGAAACCCTCGTCTCGCCCTACTGTCGTGTCTCTACTGCGTGTGTATTTTCAGCTTTCCCAATGTGCCTTGCAAGTCTCCCAGTAGATACCATTCCGTATTAGTGAAAGGAGATACCACTTTCCGTATTTCTGCAACTCCATACTGTTGTACTATAAATCTCTTCCATTTTTTAAAAAAGTTTCCCGTTAGTTCGTCTTTATTTCTTTCGGCTTCCAACTGTTCAATATTGAGCAGCTTTTTAATCTGATTGACCACCTCTTCCTCTGATGGAACAGATTCCTCGAGCCATCTGTGTAGTAGGGCCTTTTTCCCTATCATAGCAATATTATGGAAGAGTCTTGGAATCGTGGTCCCCCGTGTGTCTCCTCCTCCTTCCTTTTCTTTAGTCCTGTGGTGGAAAATCCATAACAATGGGTCTAGTTCCATTTCCACTTCCCATACTTTTTCTATAAGTGTCTTCATTTTTCCCCAAAATTTCTGACTTTCTGAGCACTGCCAAATCCCGTGGTATAAGTCCGTTTTTGGCTGCTTACATTTGGGGCAATGTTCTATTTTATTCATCGTCTGCTTGGTGGGGATGTTAAAACCATAAATTGCTCTGTGCATTAATCTAAACTGTGTGTCCCTCCAGCCCTCATTAATCACCTCCTTCCTCATCCTCATCCATCCCTCCTGTATCTTTTCCCCTGCCTCTGTATCTTTTAGTTGTCGTGCCCACGCTCCCCAGACCTGGTCAGAGTGCAGTGGTACCAGTGCTGTTCTCAGATCTTTGTACAGGGAGGAGATAGTAATCTCCTGTTTATCCTTCATTATAAATTGGTCCATTTCATTCATTACCTGTTCTTTTCTAACATCCCTCAATAGTCCCATTATTCCCTTTTCCACCTGTTTGTATTGTATGATTTGGAATGGGGAAAGCCCGTACCTGTTCACCATCTCCTCAAGGGTCAACCATCTATGTTCCGTTTCATGGAGCAGATCTTTCACCCCACCGATCCCCTTATTTCTCCATTCTAGAAATAGTTTGTTTTCCCTCCCTGCTGGGAATTCCGGAAAATTCCAGATATTTAGGTATTTGGAGATTCGCCAGAACAGGTTAAACTTTTTCCTCACTGCTTTCCACGCCATTATCGTATCCCTACATACCAGGGAGTGCTTAATTTTCCTCGGAATATTGGCCAATGACGTGTGTAATATTGCCCCCAAGTCCCATGGTCTACAGTACTCACTTTCCAATTTTATGTTAGAATAGCTATTGGTCTTCCTCAGCCAGTCTATTACGTGCCTCATCAAGCATGCAAGGTTGTAGCCTCTCACATTTGGCATCTTGATTCCTCCCTTTTCCAGTGATAGCATTAGTTTTTCCGCCCTAATTCTTGGTCTTTTTCTCTTCCATAGGAAGCTTGTAAATGCTTTATTCAGTCTATTTACATCCGCATGCTTTAATAATATAGGGATAGTCTGCATTGGGTATAGCAGCTTCGAGAAACTCATCATTTTTAAGAGGTGGTTTCTACCTAGCAGGGATAGCGGCAGCCCCTCCCACATCTTTAGCTCTCGTTCTATTTTCTGTATCACCGATTTGAAGTTTAATTCATAAATGGAGGCAGGCTGGCGTCCCATCTGGATCCCCAGGTATTTAAGGTGAGTTTTTGCTATCGGTATCCCACATATGTTATCCCCTATTCCATAGGTTTTCAGGGATGACATGGTTCGCTCATTCAGAAACAGTATTTCACATTTTGTCTTGTTCAATTTAAAACCTGCCATAGACCCAAATCTCTCTATCTGTTGTATTGTTTTTAAAAGGTCATTCTGTGGTCTATTCATGAATAATATGATATCGTCCGCGAATAGAGCTGAATGTACTTTTTCCGTTACGATGTTAATGCCCTCAAAGCAATCTCCTCCATTGATCATTTTTGATAATGGCTCAATGGCTAGATTGAACAAGAGAGGAGACAGCGGGCACCCCTGTCTCGTCCCTTTGGTCAAAGAGAAGGGTCGTGACAAAAATCCGGGTGTCGCCACTCTTGCCTGAGGGTTTGCATATAGTATACCTATAAATGTTCTGAATGCTCCCCTGAAGCCCATATTATCTAGGACTGTTTCCAGCCATGGCCACTGCACATTATCAAACGCTTTTTCAGCATCCAACGTGATCATGGCTGGCAACTCCCCTCCTTGTAGATCCCTGTGTCTGATGGCGTCCATTACTATCATGGCCTTTCTTACGTTCGTCACAGCTGCTCTCCCCTTTACAAACCCCGATTGGGCGGGAGAAATTAGCCTTGGTAATACCTCTGCTAATCGATTGGCCATCAATTTGGCCACTAGTTTAAGGTCTTGGTTGATTAGTGAGATTGGTCTATAATTCGTTGGATTGTCCAAATTTTTATCTCCCTTGGGTAAAAGTTTTATATATGCAGTGTTAAGGTGGCTAGACATTCCCGTACCCCCTAACATTTTATTAAACATACGTGTTAGCGTTGGTGATATTTCCTCCTTTAGTACTTTATAGAATTCCCCATTGAACCCGTCAGGCCCCGGTGCTTTATGTATACTCAGTTCTCCTATTGTTGTTTGCACTTCCTCTATTGTGATGTCCGCGTTCAGTCTAGTCAGTTCGTCTTCGGTTATTTGTGTAAGTCCTAATGTCTTTAGCCACTCCCTCCCTCCTTCTCCATTTTCATCCCCCTTACTATATAGTTTGGCATAGTATTCCCCCAAGATCTGGTTGATCTCCTGCGGATTCGTCGATTTGGTCCCATCCTGTCTTGTCATACTAGCTATTAACGTCAACGGTCGTCTTCCCTTTGCCAGGTTAGCCAGCAGTTTACCTGCCTTATTGCCAAATCGGTGCAAGTCAACCTCCTGCTGAGACCTTACTAGTTCTTCTCGTTTTCCTACCCACATGTCAAACTCTTGTTTTGCTTCCTTCCACTCTTCTTTTGCTTTTTGGGATTTGTTTTCTAGGTACCTTGTGTATTTCTCTCTCAAACTAGTGCTTGCCTCCTGGTAATGTTTTTGCGTCTGTTTCCTGATTTTGGCTACATGCCCCATCAGTCTCCCCCTTAATACTACTTCTGTTTCCCAGAATAGCATTGCCTCTTCCTCGTGCCCGCTGTTAGTGCCGCAATATTCCTCCCACCACTCCTTTAATGTTTTAATAAAATCCTTATCTTTGAGTAAGAATGATGGAAATCTCCATATATAATCCGAGCCCCTCTGTATTCTGTCATTTAAGTCTAAGGTCACCGGGCTGTGGTTGGATATAACCATGTTCTCTATGTCTACATCCTTGACCCTGTGCCAGAGTCTTTGGTCTACTAACATAAAGTCAATCCTTGACCATGCTTCGTGTGGGTGTGAGTAGTGTGTAAATTCACGTTCATATGGGTGTTGCGTTCTCCAACTGTCCTGCAGATTTGTGTCTTCCAGTAATTTGGCCATCAAACCCTTTGTATTCCTACTCTGCCTACCTTGTTCCTTGCCATACCTCCTATCCTCCTCTTTCGAAACTACTGCATTAAAATCTCCCCCCACTATCTTATTTGGGTCTACATCCACTCCCAATTTGTTGGTGATAAAGTCAAAGAAGGCTTTTTGTTCGTTATTAGGGGCGTATATATTGTGTATGCTAAACTCTCCCTGCGGGCTAGTTAATTTGATATGTATGTACCTCCCACCATCATCACTGTCTTGGGACACTATTTCGTGAGTAAAGTGTTTGTTTATTAAGATCATTACCCCTGCCTTCCTTCCCTGGGATCCCGACCCGACTACCGCCCCCACCCATAATTTTTGCATACGAAAAAAATCCCCTTTTTGCAGGTGGGTCTCCTGCAGTAGTGCGATATCTACCTTCAGTCTTTTAAGGTGTCGTAATATCATCATGCGCTTATGTGGAGACTTCAAACCTTTTACGTTCCAAGTGACTAATTTGACCATTATCCCAACATCTCGGGACATTTGTGTCGCTATATGTTCTCACTTGTGTGTGTCTTGGCGCCTTTCCCTGGTCTTTTCCCTGCCTTAACTCCGCTGCGTACTGACAACTATGTATTGCCTGGGCGCAACCTTGTGTCCCCTTCTTGGCATTAACTATAAACCTGGTGGCTACCCCCCCAACTGCCCTCAGTTTTCTTTCGGTGTTCTTATAGCGTTGCTTTCCCTGAACCCAACTATTCAACCTAAATCTATGGTCAACTAACAACCCCTCAACTGTCCCCCCCTTTACAATCAATCGTCTCATCACTTCCATTTTTTTCTGTGATGCTCCTGGCTCCGCAATCCCCTCTCAGCCTACTGATTCACATTTACATATGGCCTGTCCCCCATTGTTCTGTTATCTAACACACCAGAGCAAGGCCTTCCTGGTCAATAACCGTGCCAGCATACAATACCCCCTCCCTCATTGCCCGTACCTATTATTTGTTGCCTCTGGTCTCAATTTCACTTCACCTCCCATCAGCATAAGTGACCTGGCTACCAGAAGAGCGATTTATCAGTAGATACTAAAGAGAGAGAAACCCGGTCCCCCATAGATGTTAGGATCCCCTACACCCCCGAGGGGGAAGGGCACCTTGATCCATATAGATTGAAGAGGCGTGGGGAACTGAAGAGAAAGAGAAAAGAATGGAAAGCCTACAAGAAGAAGAAAAAAAAAAAAGTGGAAGTAGGAAGAGGAAGTAGGAAGTGGAAAAGGAAGTGTAAGAGGAAGAGGAAAAGAAAGTGGAAGAGGAAGTGTAAAGTGGAAAAGGAAGTGGAAGAGGAAGTGGAAGTAGGAAGTGGAAAAGGAAGTGGAAGAGGAAGAGGAAGTGGGAGTAGGAAGTGGAAAAGGAAGTGGAAGAGGAAGTAGGAAGTGGTAAAGGAAGAGTAAGTGGAAGAGAAAGTAGGAAATGGAAAAGGAAGTGGAAGAGGAAGTAGGAAGTGGAAAAGGAAGTGGAAGTAGGAAGTGGAAAAGGAAGTGGAAGAGGAAGTGGTAGAGGAAGTGGTAGAGAAAGTAGGAAGTGGAAGAGGAAGTAGGAAGTGGAAGAGGAGGTGGAAGAGGAAGTAGGAAGTGGAACAGGAAGTAGGAAGTGGAAGAGGAGGTGGAAGTGGAAGTGGAAGAGGAAGTAGGAAGTGGAAAAGGAAGTAGAAGAGGAAGTGGAAAAGGAAGTAGGAAGTGAAAGAGGAAGTGGGACAGGAGGTGGAAGTAGGAAGTGGAAGTAAGTAGGAAGTGGAAGAGGATGTGGAAGTAGGAGGAGGAAGTAGGAAGTGGAAGAGGAAGTGGAAGAGGAAGTAGGAATTAGAAGAGGAAGTGGAAAAAGAAGTAGGAAGAGGTAGATGGGGTGGAAAAGGAAGTGTAAGAAAAGTGTAAGAGGCACTATGAAGTGGAAGTAGGAAGTGGAAGCAGAAAGTAAAAATGCAATAATAAACAGTAGATGTTACTCATCCCCTGCATTCCGTCAGTCCCCTCTCTCTTGGGCCCCTCAGTTCAGTTCAAAAATATCGATTCTTCTCCTTGCAGCCTCTCTCATGGCGCTCCCATTTTCTGGTTTCCAGGCCAATGCGACGGCGACCTCCTTGCTTTTGGACTTCCTGCATGTATCTCCTTCCCCTTCATCCAGTCGTTCCGGCCCGATGCCCGGCTTTCCTCCTCTCTTCCTTGCCGAGTATGTTGCCTCTCCGGGAAGTCCTCCGTCTGGTTTCTGTTCTCCATCTCCTCCATCCATCTCTCCGCCTCACTCAAGTCTTTCGTCGCAAAAAGGGATCCATCACGTCTTGTTACTCTCAGTATTGCAGGATACAGCAGTTGGAATTTTATGTCTTTACGATACAGCGCGGTACAAATCTTACTGAAGGCTTTCCTTTTGCGTGTAACCTCTGCCGAGTAGTCACCGAAGATCAGCACCTTATGCCCTTGTAGAGACAGTGGGGTCCTCCTTCCTCTAAACGCTCGCAGTATCTCTTCTTTGTCTTTGTATTCCAAGTATTTTATTATCACTTGGCGCGGCCTGGCTGGTCCCGTCACTCCCGTGCTGTCTTCCTTCCCATTTGTTCCTCCTGTGCCTGGACGCTCTCTTACAGGGCCCACTCTGTGCGCTCTTTCCACCCTGCATTTGTGCGTTAGACCTAGCGCCTTGGGGAGCTCTGCTTCACATAGGTTGTCCAATTGCCGCATGCTTATAGATTCCGGCAAACCCACCAGCCTTAAATTGCTTCTTCTGGAGCGGTTTTCCAGATCCTCTAGTTTGTCTCTCATGGCCTGGGATCCCTCCACCATCTCCTGCAGCTGCCCCTTTAATGCTGTCACCTGGTCCTCTGTGTCAGAGATTCTTTGCTCCATCTCTGACATCCTGGCTCCCTGCTGTGTGACCTGTTCCTTTAAGGGTGCTAGCACTGCCTCCACCATGGCCTCTAGAGATTCTTTGATCTTGTCTGCCAGATGCACTGCCACTGCTCCAGCCATACGGTCATAATCAATTTGCAGGCCTGGGAACTGGCTGTGCTGCTGAGCTGTCTGCTGCTCGTGCTGCCAGGCTGTCTGCTGCTGGTGCTGCTGGGCTGTCTGTTGCTCGTGCTGCCAGTGCTGCTGGGTTATCTGCTGCTCGTGGTGCTGGGCTGCCTGCTGCTGGTGCTGGGCTGTTTACTGCTCGTGGTGCTGGGCTGTCTGCTGCTCGGCTGCCTGCTGCTGGGCTGTCTGTTGCTCGTGGTGCTGGGCTGCCTGCTGCTGGTGCTGGGCTGTTTGCTGCTCGTGGTACTGGGCTGTCTGCTGCTCGTGCTGCTCGGCTGCCTGCTGTTCGTGCTGCTGGGCTGTCTGCGGAGCGTGTTGCCGAGCTCTTTGCTGCTCTCTCAGCTGCTCCCCCTCCTCCTCCTCCATCCGTCCCCGCTCACCTCCCTGAATACCGCCGCGGCCCGCGGCCGCCATTTTGCGCTCCATGTGCACTGCTCTCTCTGCAGCACCCTGCTCCAGCTGTCTGCCGCCGCTCCGGAGGAGGTACCGCTCCATGCACGGTCACCTCCTGCTCCTCGCCTCCCTTTCTCAGCCTCCTCCCCCGGCCGTGGGGTTCTTGTAGTCGGTGTGTGGGGCTGAGGAACGTGCGGAGCTCTGTCTCCCGCGTCCTCACATCACAGCGCCGGAACCGGAAGTCGCCGCTACGTATGACTTTTACAGGAGTAAAGAAGCGCCTGCGAGAGATTGGGGTGCAATACTCAATGATGTTCCCGGCAAAGCTAAGAGTGACGGCGTTGGAGCGGGTGCACTTTTTTACAACTCCGGAGGAAGCCATGCAGTGGTTGGACGCAAACGAAAAGCGGATCCGTTTGAAGAAATGAGCTGACTGTCTGAATCTGCAGTGTGTTGGAGAAGGCCGGCTGAGGCTCTACGACATCCTTAGGAGCTTTCAGGGGACCCTTCTTGTTTTTTCTTTCTTTTCTCCCCCTTTTTTTTTCCCTCCTTCCCTTTGGGATTGAGGTAGTATGCAGGGGGAATGCGAAGGGTTTGATGTGAGCTTCGCAGGACATGGGGACTGCCTAATTAGGCGCGGTGGTGGTGTTTACAATTTGAGATTCCAGTTTAATTACTGTTCGCCATTTTACTGTTATATTGGTTGAGTGGAATATGATTATACATAGAAAGGGTGGGACTGGAGAATTGTTGGAAAAGGGACGAGTTTTAAAATGTGTCTAAGAGGGGAAGGCGAGGGAGGTGGGGGGGAATTTAGTAGGGATTATGGACCAGGTTTGGAAAACCCGATGCTTCACGGGAGTACTCAAAAACAGGAAGTGGTGGGGAGTAGGAGGGGAGGGGGGAGGGGGGAAAGGGGTAGGGTAGAGGCAGCATGGGGAGATACTACAAGGTTTGATGGTTTTACTGGGTGGGATAATGGGGGATAGAATTAAGGTGTTGAGTTGGAATATTAGAGGGTTATCAGATAGGTTTAGGAGAGCGGCAATAATTAAATATGTTCAAGACCAGAACCCGTCAGTAATATGTCTACTAGAAACGCATCTAGCAAAGGAGACAACGCATGTTTTAAATAGGAGATGGGTGCAGAAGGCCTATCATTCCACTTTTTCCAACTATGCAAGGGGTCTATCACTGCTGATCCATAACTCTGTGCAATATGAAGAGATAGAAGTGTATGTGGATAAAAAGGAACAGTGTGTGGCCGTCAAGTGTAAAATATTTGGCAGACTCATGTGTATAGCTGCAATATATATACCACCTCCATATATGTGCACCAAACTAAGGGAGAAAAGGGAGTTCTCTGAGAAGGGGGGAGTAATCCCTTTTTTACTGGTGGGGGACTTCAATAATGTGATAGACCTGTACTGGGATAGGAGTAGTAGACCTCCAGGTATTCAGGATAGTTGTATGACTTCGTTTGGCACTCTTATTGGGGAACTTGGAATGGTGGATGCCTGGCGAGTGAGGAATGGGAGGGTATCCTGCTTCTCTTGTTATTCGGCTTCGCATAACACTCTGTCCCGCATTGACATGGCTCTAGCTAGTGATCTGATGGATGCAATGATAGGCGACGTGCAATATCTGACAAGAGTGATTTCAGATCATAGCCCGATTCTAGTGTTCATACGACGGGGGATCCTGACAGGGGGAAGGAGGGGAGAGTGGAAGCTTCATCCAGCATGGATCCGTCATATTAATATGGGGAATATAGAACGGGATCTCGGGGAATTCTTTATCCACAACGAGGGTAGCACTGGTCCCATGGTGGTGATGCAGGCATACCTCAGGGGGCTCCTGTTCAGGGATATCTGTAAACATAAAACACAGACGAGGCAGGATGAGAAAAATAGCCTGGAGGCTTTAGATAAGGCGGAGCTGGAAGCAATTCGGAGTAATACTACGGACGCGAAGCAAAATCTTAGGCAGGTGCATGAACAGGTTAATAAGATGCTTTTGGAGAAGGCGGTAAGGAAGCAGGCATTCCAAAAATTGCATTTTTATGAGGAGGGAGAAAAAGTTGGTCATCTATTATCGGTCATAGCTGCAGCTCAAAGGAGTAGCTCATTTGTGCATGGTATGGACACGGTGGAGGGGACAGAGGTCACTGAGGTTGAGGAGATCCTTGGGGTCTTTAAAGATTTCTATCGCACGCTATATTCTTCTAGCGGAGAGATGAGGGTGGAAGAGGTGGACTCATTTCTTGAGGAGGTGAGCTTCCGGTGTTGTCTGTGGCGGATAGAGATAAACTGGAGTCACCTATTACTATTGATGAACTGGAGGGTGCTCTGCATGGCATGAGCAATGACAAGGCACCGGGAGCAGACGGGCTACCAGTTGAAATTTATAAACAGTTAGAAGAAATCCTATTACCCAAACTATTGAAAGTCTTTGAGGTGGCGGAGGGGGAGGGTGTATTGCCTGAATCTATGAGAGAAGCAATAATAGTAGTAATTCCTAAGGAGGATAAAAATCCGAGGCTTCCAGACTCATATAGACCCATCTCGTTATTAACAGCGGATGTGAAGCTTCTGGCTAAGGTGTTGTCAAACCGGCTGACTGAAGTTATATCTAACCTAATACATATGGACCAATCAGGGTTCATGGCCAATAGGTCGACAGCTGCTAATATCAGGAGATTATATCTTAATCTACAGTTGCCGTCTGACAACCCTGGCCGGAGGGTGATCGCTTCGCTAGATGCCAAGAAAGCATTCGATAGTGTTGAGTGGGGGTATCTGTGGAAAGTGTTGCAACATATGGGTTTTGGCCCACGGTTTGTAAAGTGGGTGCAGCTGTTGTATAATAGGCCTACTGCTAAAGTTAGAGTTAACGGTATGACCTCCTCAGCATTTGAGTTGCACCGGGGAACGAGGCAGGGCTGCCCACTATTGCCACTCCTATTTGCTATTGCAATAGAGCCTCTGGCAGCGGCCATTAGGAAATCAAAGGAGATCCGTGGATTTAGGTATGGGCATTTAGAGGAGAAAATAGCTCTTTATGCTGACGATTTATTACTTTTCTTGGGGGATCCGTCAGCCTCATTGGATCATGCCATGCAGATAATAGAGAAATTTGGAGAAGTTTCGGGACTGACCATTAATTGGTCTAAATCGAGCCTCTTTAAAGTGGATGGGGAAGTAGCCTGGACAAATGATGATACTGGGGCTAACAAATTGAAGAGTGTGGATGAATTTAAATATCTAGGTATCCAGATATCTCTGCCAGTAGAAAAATACATACAGGTGAACTTATGGCCGCTTCTTAAAAAATTGAGAGCCAAAGTGGATGCCTGGAACAAGCTACATTTGTCAGTTGTTGGAAGGGTTAATTTACTAAAGATGGTAGTAATGCCTAAACTCCTATACGTACTGCACAATGCCCCTGTTTGTATTTCAAAGAAAAGATTTAAAGGGATAAACTCGCTGTTTAGGGACCTGGTGTGGGGTAAAAAGCAGCCTAGGGTGCGATTAGAGACTTTACAAAGGCCGAAAGATGAGGGGGGTCTAGCAATCCCAAATCCGGAATTGTATTATATGGCGGCGCAATGTCAACACCTCAGGGGGTGGTCAGATTGAGAGAAAGATGGGGGCATTAAAGAAGTGCTGGAATACATAGTGGGTAGAAGTCCATTGGTAATGGGACTAGAGGATGGTGCGGTGGGGCTCCTGTGTGGAACATCTCCTACAATGGCATTTATAAATAAGACCTGGGAGAAGCTGAAAAGGGTGAGAGGGGTGACCCGGTTAACTAAGTTTACACCTATCTGGGATAACAGTAATCTCCTGGAGATTCAGAAAATGGGGAATATTGAGGAATGGAGACGCAAGGGTGTAATATACATGCATCAGATATTGGACGGAGGAATTGTGAAATCGTTCCCGCAGTTACAGAGTGAGTTTCAGTTACCGGCGTCTGGCTGGCTCCACTACAGTCAATTAAAACATGCGATTGCAGCCTAAGCGGCTAAACAAAGTGTGGACATACAGACTGACCTGGTACTGGAGTATGTGTGCAAGGGGGGAGGAAGCACTAAAGGGATCATTTCTGACACGTATAAAGATATATTACATACCTTTCTTTTAGACTACCCAATTAAAACTAAATCTAAATGGGAGGAGGAAGTTGGGCCGATAACGGAGGAGGTGTGGGAGAGTATCTTAGAATATGTCCCTAAACTTTCCATGAGCGAACCGGCCAGACTATCTCACCTATACATGATTCACCGGGTATATAGGTCTCCTTTACTGATGTTTAAAATGGGGTTGAAAAGGAATTCGGAGTGTCCAAGGTGTCAGGAATCTGGCGCAGGTATTTTTCATATGATGTGGTCTTGTCCGAGACTGGCCTCCTTTTGGACTAAGGTTATCCACAAGATAGGAAGAACATATGGGTGTGTCCTTCCCAGGGAACCATTGATATGCATATTGGGATATGTTGAGGAGCTTGGGGTGGGAAATACTATGAAAATTGCCATTGCTAGGCTGCTGTATGCGGCAAGAAAGCTGATCGCCAGGTCCTGGATTAAAAAAGACCCCCCCGACCAGGGGAGAGTACATTAAAAGGGTGAAATGTATTCTTCAGCTGGAACAGGGAGTGTATGAAAGAAGGGGGAATGTTAAAATGTTTGAGAAGCTATGGTCTCCTTGGCTGCAATGTGAATAGGACGAGTGATGGACCAGTAAACTGATTTGGGACCGGGATAGCCGTCGGAGACCTCTGATGTGTGTGTTTTGTTTTATTTGTGTTACTAGTTGTTCCTCCTGCACAACGGGATGGTTGCTATACTACAGTTGGAGGGTATTCTAAGTGTGTACTAAATGGGATGTAGTATCGGGGAGAAGTGTTGCTGCCGGGGTGGGGGAGGGGGCGGGAGGGGGAGTTAAAGGGGAAATAGATGTGATAATCTTAATTTGGATGCCGATTTGTTATTCTGTTGTATGTATTCTGTTTTAATAAAAAAGTATCTGATTTAAAAAAAAAAAATATTAAGAAGTTGCAGCGCACAGGCACATTTCAGAACAAGACTGCTCTCTGCATCTTTAGACAGACACTGAATGAGCCGCAACTATGAGCAGTGACGTCACTGATTTTCCCTGCAATCGCAGCTGGACGTTCCCACATTATTCCACCTGTGACCGCAGGCAGGTAAACTCACCTCAGTTTAACTCATTGAATTCGGTGACCTCACCTCAGGTGAACTGAGTTCAATCAGACCTGCATCTCCTGACAGAAAACCACATTTTTTTGCCAAGAGATGCAGATTTGGTACTGGAATTTATACACCAACTTCCTACACTAAATCTGTATCTTCTAGCAAAAAAAACGCATCTAAATGCTATGTGATTTTGATGCAATTTTGATGCAGTATTTTTGCCAGGAGATGCAGATTTGGTGCAGAAATTTGGTGTATAAATTCTAGCACCAAATCTGCATCTCCTGGTAGAAAAATGCTCAAAAATGGTTTTGCCGCAGTTTCTGGCAGGAGATGCTGAAATCTGGTGCAGACATTTCTGCACCAAATCTGCATCTTGTGCCAGGAAACTGCACCTGTTTTTTTTTCCAAGAGATGGAGATTTGGTGGTGAAATTTATACGCCAAATTCCTGTAACTACGTCTACTGGCAAAAAACACAATGCAGCAGTAATACCTGATGAGTTTCAACTATATTGGTCTTACTCATAGGATACTATTTTACTGTAAGTCCAATAAGGTCCATTCTCAAGTATCAGAGGATCAAGGGTGTACCAAGAAATTATTCCTCATAGCATTACTGTTGGACTGTTGAAAACTTTCAGCAAGGGTTCATCTATTCATGCTGCTTGCACCACATTCTAACCCTCCTCCCAACATGGTGCAACAGAAATATAAATTTCTCATGTTTTTCCACTGCTCAATGATCCAATGTCTGTACTCTTTTACACAAGAAATGTTACCTTCTGTTCTTCTTAGACAACAATGGCAGAATGACGAGTTGTACAATCACACTAATTTGAGCACCATTGTTTTGTTCTGCTACAATTTGCTTGATTTGTCAAAGCAATTCTTGACATCTTCCACTTTTAGGCCAGAATCACACTTGTGTCACAGGCAGACACTTTCCAGAAAGGAGCATCTTAAGGCCCCGTCACACTAAGCAACATCGCTAGCAACATCGCTGCTAACGAACAACTTTTGTGACGTTGCTAGCGATGTTGCTGTGTGTGACATCCAGCAACAACCTGGCCCCTGCTGTGAGGTCGTTGGTTGTTGCTGAATGTCCTGGGCCATTTTTTAGTTGTTGCTGTCCCGCTGTGAAGCACAGATCGCTGTGTGTGACAGCAAGACAGCAACAACTAAATGTGCAGGCAGCAGGAGCCGGCTTCTGCGGAGGCTGGTAACCAATGTAAACATCGGGTAACCAAGAAGCCCTGTCCTTGGTTACCCGATATTTACCTTTGTTACCAGCCTCCGCCGCTCTCACTGTCAGTGCCGGCTCCTGCTCTGTGCACATGTAGCTGCAGGACACATCGGGTTAATTAACCCGATGTGTGCTGTAGCTAGGAGAGCAGGGAGCCAGCGCTAAGCAGTGTGCGCTGCTCCCTGCTCTGTGCACATGTAGCTGCTGCACACATCGGGTAATTAACCCGATGTGTGCTGTAACTAGGAGAGCAGGGAGCCAGCGCTCAGTGTGCGCTGCTCCCTGTTCTCTGCACGTGTAGCTCCGTGCACTGGTAACCAAGGTAAATATCGGGTTGGTTACCCGATATTTACCTTAGTTACCAAGCGCAGCATCTTCCACGCGGCGCTGGGGGCTGGTCACTGGTTGCTGGTGAGCTCACCAGCAACTCATGTAGCAACGCTCCAGCAATCCCTGCCAGGTCAGGTTGCTGGTGGGATCGCTGGAGCGTCGCAGTGTGACATCTCACCAGCAACCTCCTAGCAACTTACCAGCGATCCCTATCGTTGTTGGGATCGCTGGTAAGTTGCTTAGTGTGACTGGACCTTTAGCTGCATAGAGATACATGCAACCAACCCGCTCCTGTCAAGAGAGTGTGCGGCCATGCCAGGTGATGCGATGAGAGACTCACAAGTGTGACTCCGGTCTTAGTCAGAGTTATTTACATACACAGAATCTGCTTTTGCTGGATATTTTTCCTTGATCACTGTGTTTGTGGTATACTCACAAGACCCATCACCATGTCTCTTTCGAAAGGTCTACCCCTTCACATTGACGTCATTTGATGTAATTTTGAAAGTAAGGTTTTAATACTAGAGGCAAGTTAGGACCATCCAGATGGGTACATCTTGCAGAGGTGGAATGGCTTTTATGGGTTTTTTTTTGTTTGTTTGTTTTTTTATCAAATTAGCATTAACTAAGGAATCTGTTATTAACATGTACTATTATTATTTACTTATTCACTGGCTGTAGTGTATATGCTCATTTTTTTTTTTTTTTGGGTGTTTTCTGTAAAATGGTCGCAGACTTTGCATGTGTACAAGCTTATAGTCCAACTCATCTTTTTAGTTTTGCTGCAATTTAAAGGGAACCTGTCATCAGAAATTTTGCACTAAACCTAAAAGATTCCCCCTCTGCAGCTCCTGGGCTGCATTCTAGCAATGTTCCTGTGTTTATGTGCCCCCTTTCTGACCAAAATAAAGACTTTGCAAAGTGGTACCTTTTTGTATTCAGATCTTGATAATGGTACACGGGGGCGGGCTCTCTGGTGTCCGTTAGTCTGCCTCCCTGTCGCTTTAGGCCATCCCCCATCACGCAATTTCAAAGAGGTGATGTGAGGTAAGCTTGCAGCGCTTGCGCAGAACGGTGGAGGCGGCGGTGAAAGCGCGACCACGAGATTATGGGCGGGTACTTGCTGATGAAAGTCACAGCGCCGCCCATAATCTTGCGCATGCACAACATGTCACCAGCGGTCACACTGTGCACATTGCACAGTTCCGCGAGAGTGGCACGGCGCATGCGCGAGATTATGGGTGGGTACTTGCTGATGAAAGTCACAGCGCCGCCCATAATCTTGCGCATGCACATGTCAGGGCCAGGTGGACGGGCAGACCCAGGAGGTGGATCCACTGGGCCGAACTCCTTGATGGTGGTAAGGGGTCCGGTAGCTGGAGCACTATAGGCAGCAGATCAGTCCGTGCACACGAGTATAACGGAGAAGTCCCTGGGACCACGGAGTCACTGGTGGTAGTCCGGGTGACGCAGCTCAGGTTCGGAAGCCGAGGTGATGTCAGGCGGGGTCCGGAACCTTTGGAGCGAGATGACGGGTCACCGCAGGGATCCGAGATGGTGCGGACTGTCAGGATGGCAGATGGACAGCGTTCGGGGTTCAGGATACGGCAGGACCGGATGGCGAGGCAGGCACGGCTCTACAAGAGAGATAGGTGAGTATATACACAGCGACACCAGGAGACCTGACTCCTAGCTTAGGAAACACGAAGATCAGGCCCCGCCCCCTTGGACAATAAACCCCTTTATACCCTGTACCTGTTTAGCCTCATTTCCTGTTAATGGACGCTGGCCCTTTAAGAAAGGGTCAGTGACCGCGCGCGCGCCCTAATGCGCATGCGCGCTGCCCGGGTGCCAGAAGCCAGGGAAGGAAGCTGAGAGGAGGACGCAGGGGAGCCGGCCAGGGCCTGGGAAGCCGTCGGGCGCCGGGATCGGAGACCAGGGGGCCTGGGAAGGACGGGCACCGGAGGCTGGAGAGCGGGGAGCGTCGCAGGTGAGCCGGGGAGCGGGGCTGAGGACCCGGGGAGCGGAGCAGAGGACCCGGGGAGGGGAGCCGAGGACCCGGGGAACGTGACAGCACAACATGTCACCAGCGGTCACACTGTGCACATTGCACAGTTCCGCGAGAGTGGCACGGCGCATGTGCGAGATTATGGGCGGCCATAATCTCGCACATGCGCCGTGCCACTCTCACGGGACTGCAATGTGCAGTGTGACCGCTGGTGACGTGTTGCGCATGCGCGAGATTATGGACGGCGCTGTGATTTTCATCAGCAAGTACCTGCTCTTTGAAATTGCGCGATGGGGGACGGCCTAAAGCGACAGGGAGGCAGACTAACGGACACCAGAGAGCCCGCCCCCGTGTACCATTATCAAGATCTGAATACAAAAAGGTACCACTTTACAAAGTCTTTATTTTGCTCAGAAAGGGGGCACATAAACAACAGGAACATTGCTAGAATGCAGCCCAGGAGCTGCAGAGGGGGAATCTTTTAGGTTTAGTGCAAAATTTCTGATGACAGGTTCCCTTTAATTGTATTTAGTACATTCTGAGCCAAGTATTTCATCTGTATACATTCTCATGGATGTGTGTTTCAGTCAGGACCCGACTCTGCTCTGCCCTTATTCACATAGACATCATTTGACACATGGTAAGGTTTTAATACTAGATACAGGTTAGAACCATCCTGTTGGGTTCACCTTTCATGGTTCGATGCATTTTATGCTTTTTTTATGGTTTGTTTTTGTATCAAATTAGTATTAACTAAGTACTCTGTTATTTACATCTACTATTATTATTTACTTTATGTAGGGCATATGTTAATTTTGTTTTTTTTCTTGGGTTTTGTCTGTGAAATGGCGATGGTGTGAATTTGCTCTTACACTTTTCACGTCCAATGTTACATGAAACTGTTACTGCAAGGATGATTCTGGAATTGGAAAACTAGTATTCCTTAGAAAAATAAAGTATTTTAAAAAATGCAGTTGACTCAATCTCATAGGAAATGAACTATAATTTTATAAATTTGTGCTGCTGGACTACATCCTTAACTGACCATGAAGACATCAGAAGATAACCAGTGTTTAGGGAGGGAGAGGGGGCCCAATCGTGAAACCTCTGCACTGAGCCTATCAATGTGTTAAAACAATATTAATCATAGGGTGCTCTCTTCTTTTTAATATATTTTTTTAATGACCTTGTTAAGGGGTTTAATGAGTAAACTTTCAATATTTGTAGATGAGACTAAACTTTGTACGGTCATAAAGACAGAGGAGGGGAATATATATAGAGGGATTTGTGTAAGCTGGAGATTTAGGCTGAGAAATAGCAATTGAAGTTTAATGTGGTGTGAGATTGCACCCAGTTCACACACCGCAACATGAGGGTTTTTAGTCACTTTTGCTGTGATGCGAGGTAGCATAAGAGAACACACAGTTCAAATAAAGTTCTGCAGTTTATTAAACAAGACATAAACCACACTCTAGGTACATAACAAACAAAAATGTCTTTCTTCATAAAAGGGACACACTGCTTACTGGCCATCACACACGGTTTTCCAGTCCTTTAATTCAGCGGTTAGCACAGGTTTGGATCCACTTTCCTCAGTGGTATCCAGAGAGGCCTCAATACCTCCGTGCACTGGAGCAGCCTCTCCACACAGGCTGTTTTTCACACACACTCTGCCTCCTGGCCGTCTCTCTCAGTCTGGCTCCTGCCAGTTTCTCAACACAGGCTGACTTCCCTCAGTTGTGTTATATCCAGAGGCTTCTACCTCTCAGAGATTAGCAGTCTCTGCACACATTCACTAATGTGAGTCCACACACCTCTCCATGAGGTTTCTTCATGGAAGTGTGACGCCCTGGGCAAGCCAGGGGTCACAGATCATCACACCACCACACCCTACATCCCAGTTAGGAACACCAAAGCTACCAAAATCCTTGTTGCCTTCCTCCAGGGGCTGATGTTCACACCAGGGGGTGGGCCAGGCGGTTGGCTCCGCCCACCGAGGAGTACACAGCCCTGGAGGCGGGAAGAACCAGGCAGTCTAGTGAAGGAAGTGAAAGTAGAAGGAAGTGGTAGAGGAGCTAAGTGAAAGTGAAGTAGTAGTGGAGCAAAGAAGAAAAGGAACAAAAGGGAGCGTAGAAAGGCCTGAAGTGAGTCCAGCTAAGTGCAGGACAGGTCAGCAAGGTCAGCAACAGCGGTGAACGTCTGGAGGGGGACTGCTCGGAGGTTGCTGGAAGGACCGCGGCGAGTAGTGGCCCGGCGGTCTGGAGCAGTATACGAAGGACAGTCAGCACCAGGGCAGGGGCCTCTCGGACCCCGGCAAGGCTAGGAGTCGCCATAATTTGCCGAATCCGTCAGTGAAGGGGACGTCGATCCCCCAACAACCAAGTCCCGATTGAAGACAACCGTCCAACCATTAGTGAGGAACACCGCCACCGCCAGGGCACCAGCTCCTAAGGGCCAGCGTCTGCGGGCAAAGTAGGGCTCCTCCGGCTCATATCCAAGCCGGGGAGCGGGTTACCGGTGGGAACCCATCACTACCAACTTAGAAACATCAGGTGCAGGTCAGAGGGACATCACCGTTACCTGCTGGGAGACCAAGTGCAGCCGTCCGTGGGAACCGTCTTTCCAGCCGTGTGGTTTACCGTAAAACTGTGTCAACGTCTCAGGCTGAGTGAGTACCACAGTGCCGCAATGCACCGCGCTGCCCCCGCGTCCCTGCGCCCACCAGGCCCTGCACCCTTCCACACCATCACTGGGCCCCGGGATCACCAACCCCTACCCACGGAGGGGCAACACAACACCTGGCTGCTCCGCATCACCACTCCCGGGATCCCCATATTGAGCAGCGGTGGTGCTACAAATCACCACAACCGTGGGTGGCGTCACGGACAATCTCCCCGACAAAACCCCTTTCACTCACGGGCGAGGAGTGCCACTCGAGAACCCCCGGGATCCGGCCCACCGCTCGAGCCACCACTGAGCAGCAGCAGCCGGACCCGAGCAGAGGGGTGAGCGAGGTGCCGGCACCCTCCTCCTCGCCCGCGACAACTTGGCGTCACAAACAGGATCTTACCGCTCTGCCGTTGGGTAGAGGTGCGCCTTGTAACCGCCGGAGGTATCCGGCTGAAAATTTCCAGAAGTCGCCATCTTTGGCGCGAAAAGTTCCCGCTCGAGCGTCTTCTCGAGTAGCAGAGGCGCGAAGGCCAAAACTCCGCCCCAACAGAGGAGTGGCCGGAAAGAAGCTAAGGGGGACGCGATGGCGGCTGGCGGCATGTAACCGCAGCTATAAAAGCAGGGACGCCAGGACTCTGCAGTGACTCCGTTCCTGGAAGAAGAAGTCGCTGTGTGGATGCCGTCCCGAAACACCGTGGCCCCCGCGCCGGGAACCGCAGCGTGGGTGGAAATCCGGACTGCCCAGCTCCACCTAAGGCTGCAGGTCAAGATGCAGCTCCTCTTGGAGGAGTGGGAGACCGACATGGCAGACATTATAGCCACCGTGCGGAGATGCGAGGAGGAAGCGGAGGAAGGGAGGGTGAGTGACCCACGCCCCTATGTCCCCGAGGGACCGGTCGCTGTGGCTGAGGGACCCGGTCCAAGCCCTCTCCCTCCGCTGCCTTCTTCGCCACCCGTCTCGGAGGCCGTGACCCCGCGCCACTAGGCCCGCTGCCACCGCAACCGGTAGCGATACCAAGCATGCCCGCCCCGGCGGGCCGACCTGTAGCCGGAGCCCGTAGCAAGCCGGAGGTGTTGCCGTGGAAGGCCCCGAAGTCTGCACCGGAGGCAGCCCCTGAAAAGTTCCCCGAGCCGGAGCCGATGACCCGTTCCGAGCCGAAGGCCAAGCCGCGGAAAACCCCTGTGCCCATCCCCCACACCTCGGCTGAGGTAGCGCCGGGTTGTTGCTGTAAGGCAGCGCCCAAGGCCAAGACACCGCGGGACACGCCGCCCAGATTCCTGACAGTGGGCAACGTCCAGGATGTCCCGCGAGGCCCGACCCGTGCGCCAGAGCTCGCAGCAGCGCCGTATTGGGACAGGGAGCCGGTACCGCTGGGCCTGGAGATCGGAGAGAGAGAGAGGAAGAAGGCCGAGCTGGTGGCCAGAGCCATTAGAGAAAAGGAGAACCTCCGACAGGCAACATTCCGTGTCCGGGGACCGCTGTACGAGGGGCAGGTGAGGCGGTTTGATGTCCGCCTGGGCTACGGGTTTATCTATGAACCGGGCCTGGAGGCCGAGGTGTTTGTAGCCCG
This sequence comes from Anomaloglossus baeobatrachus, assembly GCF_048569485.1. Lineage (NCBI taxonomy): Eukaryota > Metazoa > Chordata > Amphibia > Anura > Aromobatidae > Anomaloglossus > Anomaloglossus baeobatrachus. The sequence continues at coordinate 293,595,749 of NC_134353.1, forward strand.
GCGGGATGTGAATGCCCACCTGCCTGAGGAGCACCCCGGCCGTAATCTGATGCCGGGGGATATTGTGCAGTACACCCGACACTGCGGAGAGAGGGGGTGGTTTGCCCTAGATGCCAAACTGCGGGGCATGCAGGAGAGCAGAGTGAGTCCTGCATCCCCTCCCTCGGATGAAGCTGAAGGCCTGGAGTAGGGCAGCGGAGCACCGTTGTCCAGTCCCCGTTGGGACCACCTTTGTGTTTGTTGAAAAAGTTTGAAAGTTTTGAGAATGATAAGAAAAATGATGATTACCGTGTACTTCACCAGATTTACAGTGATTGAACCGGCCGGAGCCGGCACCGTTGTCCCCGTGGGGACCGTTTAAAAAGTTTAGCATGGGAACTATCCATGGACAAGCCCGTGAACTTGCAGGGCAACCACAAACGTTAAGTGGCTTGTAAATATGTTGTTTTACCGTACCATTTTCCGCAGTTGCCGCCTCCGGAGAGGCAGGTTGGAGGGAGGGCCCTCAGCAGAGCAGGCTGGGGCCCAGCCACCAAAGGAACCGGTGGCTACCCTCTGGAGGGGAAGGACAGATCCCGCTCGGGTAACTTGTGCTGGACTGTGGGTCAAGGGGTGCTGCCTGGGCTTTAGGGGCAGCATCAGGGCCAGGTTGCTTGGGTGGGAGAGAGCGGAAACCGTACCCGTAAAACCGTTTAGTAACGTTTAAGAAATGTGCCTCCCGTTGTGGGATGATGTTATGCTTTACATGTTATCTTTTTACATTTACAGAAAATAAAACCGGTGTTGGACGGGCAGCCCGCGGACGGTCTGCATTTTGCTAAGGGGGAATGTGACGCCCTGGGCAAGCCAGGGGTCACAGGTCATCTCACCACCACACCCTACATCCCAGTTAGGAACACCAAAGCTACCAAAATCCTTGTTGCCTTCCTCAAGGGGCTGATGTTCACACCAGGGGGTGGGCCAGGCGGTTGGCTCCACCCACCGAGGAGTACACAGCCCTGGAGGCGGGAAGAACCAGGCAGTCTAGTGGGGGAAGTGAAAGTAGAAGGAAGTGGTAGAGGAGCTAAGTGAAAGTGAAGTAGTAGTGGAGCAAAGAAGAAAAGGAACAAAAGGGAGCGTAGAAAGGCCTGAAGTGAGTCCAGCTAAGTGCAGGACAGGTCAGCAAGGTCAGCAACAGCGGTGAACGTCTGGAGGGGGACTGCTCGGAGGTTGCTGGAAGGACCGCGGTCGAGTAGTGGCCCGGCGGTCTGGAGCAGTATACGAAGGACAGTCAGCACCAGGGCAGGGGCCTCTCGGACCCCGGCAAGGCTAGGAGTCGCCATAATTTGCCGAATCCGTCAGTGAAGGGGACGTTGATCCCCCAACAACCAAGTCCCGATTGAAGACAACCGTCCAACCATTAGTGAGGAACACTGCCACCGCCAGGGCACCAGCTCCTCAGGGCCAGCGTCTGCGGGCAAAGTAGGGCTCCTCCGGCTCATATCCAAGCCGGGGAGCGGGTTACCGGTGGGAACCCATCGCTACCAACTTAGAAACTTCAGGTGCAGGTCAGAGGGACATCACCGTTACCTGCTGGGACAGCAAGTGCAGCCGTCCGTGGGAACCGTCTTTCCAGCCGTGTGGTTTACCGTAAAACTGTGTCAACGTCTCAGGCTGAGTGAGTACCACAGTGCCGCAAGGCACCGCGCTGCCCCCGCGTCCCTGCACCCACCAGGCCCTGCACCCTTCCACACCATCACCGGGCCCCGGGATCACCAACCCCTACCCACGGAGGGGCAACACAACACCTGGCTGCTCCGCATCACCACTCCCGGGATCCCCATATTGAGCAGCGGTGGTGCTACAAATCACCACAACCGTGGGTGGCGTCACGGACAATCTCCCCGACAAAACCCCTTTCACTCACGGGCGAGGAGTGCCGCTCGAGAACCCCCGGGATCCGGCCCACCGCTCGAGCCACCACTGAGCAGCAGCAGCCGGACCCGAGCAGAGGGGTGAGCGAGGTGCCGGCACCCTCCTCCCCGCCCGCGAGAGCTAGATAGATAGATAGATAGATAGATGGAGGGATAGATGGATGGATAGATGGAGGGATAGATGGATGGAGGGATAGATAGATAGATAGATAGAGGGATAGATTGATGGATAGATGATAAGCTATGGACTTCCATAGCCCCTCATCCCAGATGTGACCCCCCAGACCCCACCCTGGATGTACCCCACCCATCCTTCCTACAGTCCCCAACCTGGATATGCCCCATCATAAGACATGGACTTCCATAGCTCCCACCCTAGATGTGCCCACATAGTCCCCATCCTGGATGTGCCCCATCCATCCTTCCTACAGTCCCCACCCTGGATATGCCCCATCATAAGCCATGGACTTCCATAGCTCCCATCCTAGATGTGCCCCCACAGTCCCCATCCTGAATGTACCTCATCCGTCCTTCCTACAGTCCCCACCCTGGATATGCCCCATCATAAGCCATTGACTTCCATAGCTCCCACCCTAGATGTGCCCCCACAGTCCCCATCCTGGATGTGCCCCATCCATCCTTCCTACAGTCCCCACCCTGGATATGCCCCATCATAAGCCATGGACTTCCATAGCTCCCACCCTAGATGTGTCCCCACCCTGGATGTGCCCCACCCATCCTTCCTATGTGAAGCTCCACAGGTGTTGTGTAGCATTACCTTCAGGGACTCCACGTGGGATGGTCTGGTCACAGGTAAGTTATCTTCTTTGGATTTTCGTGATGCCACTCTCGGTATTGCGGTCAGGGGACCGCCGCTGCAGGTTAGGGGCTGGTGTTGTTTGCAGCTGGGTGTCGTGGCCTCCCGAGAGTGAGGCAGGCCCCAGGGTCCGGTTGGAGTGTGTGTGGAACCACAAGTAGCAGAATGACTCAGTCACAGTCCAGACAGTCTTTCAGGGTTTTTGCTCACAATTGATGGGGGGGTGAGTACCCGGGCATAGCTGGGATGAACCAAAGGAAACCAGGCACTCCGTCAAGCTGACTTTTGAGGGTGACTACCGACTCGGCCTCCTAGCCCTGGCGTTTTTGGGGTGACCCCGACTTGTAGTCCTGCTGGGGTCGCCCAGGGAAGTTGCTGCTGCCTATTCTCCCCTCGTTTCGGCCCGTTTGCTTGTAGCCTGGACCAGGTCACTCCGGCTGCTTGCCTCCCGTGAGCTATGGGCCCTCTCTTTGCTACGTGGCTGTGGACACTGGTGTTATGGTGAGGGTCTGAAATGCCTCCTCTGGCAGGTTTGGCAGGGAAAACTGAATGAATCTCTGCACTGGGACCTGTAACCCTTACGGGCCTGGTAACTCCCTGGCAGTCCCCATACTCAGCCACCCCTTTGCTCTTTCTAGCCTTGGGTGGATTTCGGGTGGCACTACCAGGTGACCGATCTCCCCCGTCGGTAGCCACTGCACGTACGTTGTCTGACTAGTGGGTCCTGCACATCTGCTCTCTCTGAGCTCCACTCCAGACTCTTCACTACTTCCTCCCCACTGTGTCTGTCTACGCAACTTAGCAACCAGACTCTCTACAACATCCCTTGAGTGGACATGGAGGACACGCCCCCTCCTGGATTCCCCAGGGGTCCCTATCAAAGGTAGATGTGGGAGACCTGATTACTATGCGCCTGTGTAATCATACCTCGGTCAGCCTTCTGGATTACCTGTATTGTACTGCCCCCAGCATGGGTGCAGTACTCAGTGGTGCCTGACCAGGTCAGGGGCGCCACACCTACAGTCCCCACCCACCATCACAGTCCCAGTCCCTAATGTACACTTGCTTTGGTAAAACTAATTTGTATTTGGTCCTGCCAATAAAGCTTATTTGATTTGATAGGTAGATAGATAGATGGAGGGATAGATGGAGGGATAGATAGAGGCATAGATAGAGGGATAGATAGATAGCTAGATAGATAGATAATTGATGGATGGATAGAGAGATAGATAATGGATAGATAGAGGGATAGATAGATGGATAGATAGATCGAGGGATAGATAGATAGATGGAGCAGAAGCCAAACAGAGTCTAGTCATTGTGGGTTTCACTAGTATGTAGATGGAAACACTAATGTAAGTGCATTCCATAGAGTAGAGGATAAATGTGAACTGATCCAAAATATTCTGTACCATAAGTTGCCACCAAATAACTCAACCCACATAAAAACAAGTCCCAACTCAAATTCCTCATCTATTAATGGAAATATAAGGGCAGTTTTCTCCTATTACTCTTTTTGAAAATTAAAACTTTGGGCCAAAGCAACATTTTAGTGGAAAATTATTTTCACAGCCTAATATTATACAATTCTGTGAATGACCTGAGGGTTAAATTTGTTCACTTCACCACAAAATGAATTCTTTGAGAGGTGTAGTTTCCAGAATGGGTTCACTTATGGGGGTTTCCAATACCCATGGAGTATCGGTGTACTCAGGAGAAATTGCACAACAAATTGTATGGTCCATTTCTTCCTGTTACCCTTGTGAAAAACAAAATTTGGGGTTAAGGCAACATTATTGTGGTAGAGATTAATTTTTCCATTCTCACATCCCAACGTTATAAAATTCGGTGAAGCACCAGTGGGTTCAAGGTGTTCACCACACATCTTGATAAATTCCTTGAGGGTTCTAGTTTCCAAAATGGGGTAACCTGTGGACGCTTTCCACTGTTTAGGCACATCAGGGGCTCTGCAAACACGACAGTGTCAGCTATACCTTTAGGGAAAATAAGTATTTGATACATTGCCGATTTTGCAAGTTTTCCCACCTTCAAAGAATGGAGAGGTCTGTATTTTTTATCGTAGGTGCACTTCAACTGTGGCAGACAGGATAAAAAAAAAATCCAGAAAATAACATTGTATGATTTTTAAATAATGAATTTGCATTTTATTGCATGAAATGAGTATTCGATACAATAGAAAAACAGAACTTAATATTTTGTACAGAAACCTTTGTTTGCAATTACAGAGGTCAGACGTTCCCTGTAGTTCTTGACGAAGTTTACACACATTGCAGCAGGGATTTTGTTCCACTCCTCCATACAGATCTTCTCCAGCTCTTTCAGGTTTCGGGGCTGTCGCTGGACAACATTGAGTTTCAACTCCCTACAAAGATTTTGCATTGGGTTCAGGTGTGGAGACTGGCTAGGCCACTCTAGGACCTTGAAATGCTTTTTACGGAGCAATTCCTTAGTTTCCTTAGCTGTTTGTTTTGGGTCATTGTCATACTGGGAGACCCAGCTACAACCCATCTTCAATATTCTTACTTAGGGAAGAAGATTGTCTCGTGATACATGACCCCATCTATCCTCCCTTCAATACGTTGCAGTCATCCTGTCCCCTTTGCAGAAAACCACCCCCAAAGTATGATGTTTCTACCCCATTGCTGCATTGTTGTGAAGGTGTTCTTGGGGTTGTACGCATCCTTCTTCCTCCAAACACGGCGAGTTTTAGTCTCATCTAACCACATTACCTTCTCCCATGACTGCTTTGGATCATCTAGATGGTTATTGGCACATTTCAAATGGACCTAGACATGCTGGCGTGAGCAAGGGGACCTTGTGTGCCCTGCAGAATTTTATTCCACGACGGCATAGTGTGTTACTAATGGTAATCTTGGACACTGTGGTCCCAGCTCTTTTAAGGTCATTGACCAGGTCCTCATGTGTAGTTCTGGGCTGATTCCTGACCTTTCTAAGAATCATCCTTACCCCATTAGGCGAGATCTTGCATAGAGCCCCAGATCAAGATTGACAGTCATCTTGTGTTTCTTCCATTTTCTAATAATTGCGCCAACAGTTGTTGCCTAATCACCAAGCTGCTTGCCTATTGTCCTGTAGTCGAACCCAGCCACGTGCAGGTCTACAATTTTTGCCCTGGTGTCCTTAGACAGCTCTTTGATTTTGGCCATGGTGGAGAGGTTGGAGTGTGATGACTTGATTGATTGAGTGTATCGACAGGTTGAGTGTATCGACAGGTGTCTTTTATACAGGTAATGAGTTCACACTGGTGCAATTAATTCAGGTAATGAGTGCAGAGTAAAAGGGGTTTTTAAAGAAAAAATAACAGGTCTATGAGAGCCAGAATTCTTGCTGGTTGGTAGGTGATCAATTTCTTATTTCATGCAATAAAATGCAAATTAATTATTTAAAATTCACACATTGTGATTTTATGGATTTTTTTTATTCTGTCTGGCACAGTTAAACTGTACATACGATAAAAATTACAGACCTCTACATTTCTTCGGAAAACTTTCAAATTCGGCAAATGTATGAAATACATATTTTCCCCACTGCATATTCTAAACAATTTTGTGCTCTAAGAATCAAATAGTGCTTCTTCCCTACTGTGTTCCGCCATGTGCCCAAACAGTAGCTTTCCATTACACATTGAGTAACCCTGTACTCAGTAGAAATTGTACAACAACTTTATTGTCCATTTTCTATGATTACCCTTGTAATAATGAAAAAATTGGGATTAAAGAAACTTTGTGTTTAAAAATTATTTTTTTTAATTTTCATGGTTGAACGTTATAAAACTCTGTGAAGTACCTGTGGCTTGAAGGTACTCACCACAGATCTAGATAAATTCCTTGAGAGGGTCTAGTTTCCAACTGGGGTCACTTATTTGGGGTTTCCACTGATTAGGCACATCAGGCGCTTTCTGAACGCAACATGGCATCTGCTAAACATTACAGCCGATTTTGCATTCTAAAAGTCAAATGTCACTCCTTCCCTTCCGTGTACTGCAGTTTTCCACCACATATGGGGTATTAGTATACTCAGGAGAAATTGCACAACAAATTGTATGGTGCTTATGTTACCCTTATGAAAATGCAACATTTTTGTGGGAAAAATATTACTTTTTTTTTATTATTGCGCCTCAACATTATAAAAATCTGGGAAGCACCTGGGAATTCAAGATGTTCACCCCCCATCTAGATAAAGTTCTTGAGAGCTCTAGTTTCCAAACTGGGGTCATTTGTGAAGGTGCTCCCTGTTTATTCACATCAGGGGCTCTACAAACGTGAAATGACATCTGCTAACGATTCCAGCCAATCTTGAGTTCCGAAAGTCAAATGGTGCTCCCTCGCTTCCCTGCCCTGCCGTGCATACAAATATGGGATATCAGCGTACTCAGGAGAAATTGTACAACATATTGTAAGGTACATTTTCTCCTGTTACCCTTGAAAAAATGCATACTTTGGGAATAAAGTAACATTTTTGTGGGAAAAAATAAATTTTTCATTTTTTCCTTCCACATTGCTTTAGTTCCTGTGAAGCACCTAATGGTTTAATAAACTTTTTTGAATGTGGTTTTAAGCAGTTTTAGCGGTGCAGGTTTTATAATGGTGTCACTGTTGGGTATTTTCTCTCATATAGGCCTTTCAAATTCTGTTCAAATGTGATGTGGTCCCTAAAAAAAAACCTGGTTTTGTAAATTTTGTTGGAAAAATGAGAAAATGCTGATACAATTTAACTCTTCTAACTTCCTAACAAAAAAATTGTTTAAAAAATACGTTGTGCTGATGTAAATTAGAGATGTGGTAAATGTTATTTATTACCGTAACTGTTTTGTGTGACATAGCTCTCTGGTTTAAGGACATACAAATTCTATTTGAAAATTAAGAAAGTTTCAAAAAATTTTCCCCCCAAAATTTTTATGCAAAAAAATATAACATATTAAATTTACCACTATTGTGAAGTACAATATGTCACGATAAAAAACCCAGTCTCTAAATCATTAGGATCCATTGCAGTGTTAAAGAGTTATGACCTCATAAAGTGACGACACTGGTCAGAAATTAAAAAATTGGCCTGCGCTGGAAGGTGAAAACAGGCTCAGGGGTGAAGGGGTTAATATAAAGCTGTTTACTTCAAAGGGCCAAAAGGTAATTGGACAATTATGTCAAAAGCTCTTTAACTCCACCCCCGGTCAATTTTCCATTTTTCATTTTTGTTGTTTTCTCTCCTTCCATGAGCCATAACTTTTTTATTTTTCCGTCAATAATAGCCATATGAAGGCTTGTTATTTTGCAGGATGAGTTGTACTTTTGAATGACACCATTCATTCTGCCACATATTTTACTGGAAAATGGAAAAAATCCCAAGTGCGGTGAAATTATAAAAAAAAAATGTGCAATGCCACAATTGTTTTTGATTTTTTTATTTACCATGTTCACTACACAGTAAAACTGACCTGGTAATAGCATTCCTCAGTATGAGTTTACAAATCTAATCTTTATTAAAAGATTTTTTTTATCTAAGTTTTGAAAAAAATTCTGAAATTTGTTAAAAAAAAAAAAAAAATAAAAAATGAGAATTGTGCTTTTGGTGCCATTTTCAAAGACCCCCTAGCATTCTAATTTTTGGTGATCTGGGGCTCAGTGAGGACTTCTTTTTTTACATCTTGAGCAGATCTTTTTAATTATACCATTTTTTGGGTAGATAGGATGTTTTGATTGCCTGTTATTGCATTTTATTGCAATATTGCAGAGACCATAAAACGGGGGTGGGGAACCTCCGGCCCACGGGCCGTATACAGCCCGCCATGCCCTTTTATGCGGCCACCGGGCAGATTCCCGGGGGCGGCAGTGCTTGAACCGCCACCTCCATCTTGAGCCGCCGCCATCGTGTGCGCCGCCGGCCCTTTAAATCCACACATGTGCTGCTGTGCTTACTAATGCGTTCTCCTGCTGGCCAGTGCCAGCGAAAGAGGACTTGCTTTGTGGGTGGGTTTAGTGCTCTGCGTTGCCCGCCATCTGAGCTGCGTTCCCGCCCCCCAGCTCTCGTAGCTGCGTGCCGCCCCTCGGCTCTCGGAGCTGCGTGCCACCCCCAAACCCTCTGAGCTGCGTTCCCGCCCCCGGCCCTCTGAGCTGCATTCCCGCCCCGGCTCTCGGAGCTGCGTGCCGCCCCCCGGCCCTCAGAGCTGCATTCCCGCCCCCGGTTCTCGGAGCTGTGTGCCGCCCCCTGGCCCTCGGAGCTGTGTGCCCATCCCCCGGCCATCGGAGCTGCGTGTCCGGTGCCTTCTCTCCGGTGCCTGATCTCCGGCGCTGCTGTGTGTCCAACACCAGCCCTCTGCTGCTGTGTGCCCTGTCCAGTGCTTTGTGGCCCCCCTCCCCTCAGTGCTGTGTACGCCCCAATGCTGTGTATCACCCCAGGTATGTGTGTCCCTCTTCCCCCCCACTGATGTCAGGGCTCCGCAAGTGATATCTGTGCCTGTGACCCAGCCCCTCTTGTGTGGTGCCTGCGCTCCAGCCCCTCTTGTGTGGTGCCTGCGTCCCAGCCCCTCTTGTATGGTGCCTGCGCCCCAGCCCCTCTTGTGTGGTGCCTGCGCCCCAGCCCCTCTTGTGTGGTGCCTGTGCCCCAGCCCCACTTGTGTGGTGCCTGCGCCCCAGCCCCTCTTGTGATGTGCATGTCCTCAGCATCTCCTGTGACTTATACATCATAGGAGGGGCGGGGGGCATATACATCACAGGAGGGGCTGGGGGCACATATTCACAGGAGGGGCTGGGGGAACATATTCACAGGATGGGCTGGGGCATATACATCACAAGACGGGCTGGGGGCACATACATCACAAGAGGGGCTGGGAGAACATACATCACAAGAGGGGCTGGGGGCACATACATCACAAGAGGGGCTGGGGGCACATACATCACAAGAGGAGCTGGGGGCACATACATCACAGGAAGGCTAGAGGCATATACATCACAGGAGGGACTGGGGGCATATACATCACAGGAGGGGCTGGGGGCATATACATGTGTCTCCTGTGATGTATATACAGCATCTGTTATGTGATGTATATGATTTACCAATCTTATCACAAAGAGTTGACTGCGCTCCAGACCCAGACAAAAATGAAAAAGCAGCTGTGAGAAGCAACATGATTAAGATCACCAAACATCACAGCTGCATCAAAGAGAAGCCGCTCTGGCCGCCACAGTAGGGGTAAGTTAATTAATTGTTTGACCAAATATAGCAGGGTCATTTTCACATTGATAATTTTGTGCGGCCCCCGAAGGTTGGTAGAAATTTCCAAATGGCCCCCGGCTGATAAAAGGTCCGCCACCCCTGCCATAAAACCATGATTCTGGCTTTTTTCTTTTTTTTCTCACTGCGCCCTTTACCAGTCAGATTAATTGATTTTATATTTTGATAGATTTGGCATTTCTGAAAGCATCAATACCAAAAATGTGTATTTTATTTTCATTAGTTTTATTTTCAGTGGGACAAAAGGGGGGTGAGTTGAACTTTTAAGTTTTTGTTGTTTTTTTTTTTACATTTTTTATTGATGTTACTAGACTTCTTTGGGGACTTTATGCCTGTGCGCTCTGATTAGCAGAAATGCTGATCTCCTGTGAATGTCGGCATGACAGCAACAGGGGTCATCAGCTGACCCAGCGCTGTCATGATAATCCATTAGCGCCCTGTGATCGCATCACGGAACCGCCATTGGGAGCGGGGAACAGAGCGGCGCCAGAGCTCGTCAGATTGTGCTGTCAGAGCTTGACAGTGTGATCTAAGAGGTTAACAGGTTCGGCGTTTGTTAGCTGCACATATCTGCTGGTATGTGCAGGGAATAATGTGGGCTCCCTGCACGGGCCCTCATTAAAGGGTCATGCACGACCAAAAACGTACACTACAGTTCAAAAGTTTAGGGTCACTTAGATATTTCCTTATTTTTGAAAGGAAAGCATATTTTTTTTTCAATGAAGCTAACATTGAATTAAACAGAAATATACTGTATACATTGTTAATGTGGTAAATGACTATTCTAGCTGCAAACGTCTGGTTTGGAATGCAATATCTACATAAGTGTATAGAGGCCCATATCCAACAACCACTACTCCAGTGTTCTATGGTACATTGTGTTTGCTAACTGTGTTAGAAGACTAATGGATGTTTAAAAATCTCTTGAAAACCCTTGTGCAAGTATGTTAGCACAGCTGAAAACAGTTTTGCTGCTTAGAGAAGCTACAAAACTGATCTTCCTTTGAGCTTGTTGAGAATCTGGAGAATTATATTTGTTGGTTCCATTAAACTCTCAAAATGGCCAAAAAAGAGGATGTTCATGTGAAACTCAACAATCTACACTTATTCTTAGAAATGAAGGATATTCAATACGAAAAATTGCCAAAAAACTGAAGATTTCCTACAATGGTGTTTACTACTCCCTTCAGAGGAGAGCACAAACAGGCTTTAACCAGAGTAGAAAGAGAAGTGAGAGGCCCCGCTGCACAACTGAACAACAAGACAAGTGCATTAGAGTCTCAAGTTTGAGAAACCGACACCTCACAGGTCCTCAACTGGCAGCTTCATTAAATAGTACTAGCAAAAGGCCAGTGTCAACGTCTACAGTGAAGAGGTGACTCCGGGATGCTGGCCTTCCGGGCAGAGTGGCAAAGAAAAAGCCATATCTGAGGCTGGCTAACAAAAAGAAAAGATTAATATGGGCAAAAGAACACAGATATTGGACAGAGGAAGATTGGAAAAAAGTGTTATGGACAGACGAATTGAAGTTTGAGGTGTTTAGATCACACAGAAGAACATTTGTGAGACGCAGAACAACTGAAAAGATACTGGAAGAGTGCCTGACACCATCTGTCAAGCATGATGGAGGTAATGTGATGGTCTGGGGTTGCTTTGGTACCGGAAAAGTGAGAGATTTCTACAAGGTAAAAGGGATTTTGAATAAGGACGGCTATCACTCCATTTTGCAACGCCATGCCATACCCCGTGGACAGCGATTGATTGGAGCCAATTTCAACCTACAACAGGACAATGACCCAAATGACCCACACCAAATTATGCATGAACTATTTAGGGAAGAAGCAGGCAGCTGGTATTCTATCTGTAATGGAGTGGCCAGCCCAATCACCAGATCTCAACCCTATTGAGCTGTTGTGGAAGCAGCTTGACCGTATGGTACGCAAAAAGTGCCCATCAACCCAATCCAACTTGTGGGAGCGGCTTCTGGAAGCATGGGGTGAAATATCTCCAGATTACCTCATTAACAGCTAGAATGCCAAATGTCTGCAAAGCTGGAATTGCTGCAAAGGGAGCATTCTGTGCCAAAAGCAAAGTTTGAAGGAGAAAATTATTATTTCAAGTAAAAATCATTATTTCTAACCTAGTCAATGTCTGGACTATATTTTCTATTCATTATGCAACTCAATTGATAAATAAAAGTATGATTTTTCATAGAAAAGACAAAATTGTCTGGGTGACCACAAACTTTTGAACTGTAGTGTATATATATGCACTTGGTTATGAAGGGGTTAATGAACTGCATGCGCTATTTCCTTTTTAATCCACCATCAATTAAGCAGGTAAAAGGTCTGAAGCTGATTCCCAGTGTGCTATTTGCTTTTGGAAGCTGTTGCTGTGAATTCCCAACATGGACTCAAAAGAGCTCTCAATGGAAGCAGAAATGTTAGGAGTTTCTAAATCAACAGTTTGTTACATTCTGCAAAAAAAAAAAACAAACGCACTGGCGAGCTTGGAAACAAAAAAAAAGGCCTGGACATTCAGAGAAGACAACACTGGTGAAGGATCACAGAATTCTTTCCTTAGTGGAAAAAAAAACCCTTCACAACATCTGCCCTAGTGAAAAAAAAACTTTAGGAAGTAGGAGTATTAGTATCTAAGCCTACCATAAAGAGAAGACTTCCTGAGTGCAAATACAGAGAGTTCACCTCAGTGTGCAAACCATTATAAATCAGCCTTAAAAATAGAAAGGCCAGGTTAGACTTTGCAAAAAAAAAAAAAAATCTAAAGAAGCCAGCCCAGTTCTGTAAAAGCTTTTATTGTACAGATGAAACTAAAACCAACTTGTACCAAAATGATGGGAAAAAAGTATGCAAAAGACTGGAGCGGCTCATGATCCAAAGCACACCAGATCCTCTGTAACACATGGTGGAGGCAGTGTGATGTCAGGCATGCATGGCTTTACTGGCACTGGGTCACTAGTGTTTATTGATGATGTGACTGAAGACAGAAGCAGCTGGATGAATTCTGAAGTGTACAGTGCTAAACTTCCTGCTGAGATTCAACCAAATACAACATGATTGATTGGATGGCACTTCACAGTACAGATGGATAATGACCCAAAACGTACTGTAAAAGCAACCCATGGAGTATTTAAGGCAAAGAAGTGTAATATTATGCAATGGCTGAGTCAATCAGTGGATTTCAACCCCATCGGGCATGTATTTCACATGCTTAATACAAATATTATGTTAGAAAGACCCACTAACAAGCAACAAGCGACTTCAGCAGCAGTGAAGGCCTGGCCAAGCATCATAAAGGCGAATATCCAGCGTTTGGTGACATCCATGGCTTCCAGACTTCAGGCAAGCATTGCCTGTAAAAAATTCTCTACAAAGTATTAAAAAGGAACATATTATTCATGGAAAAGTCAATTTGTCCAATTACTTTTCAGTCTCTGAAATGAGGAGGCTTTGTACAAAAATAGTTGTAGTTCCTAAATGTTTCAAGGGACATTTTTGTTCAACCCCTTTAGGGGCACTTTGCACGCTGCGATCCTTGTGATAACTGCTGTAGCGAACATTATCGCTACGGCAGCTTCACATGGACTCACCTGTCCTGCGACCGTCGCTCTGGTCGGCGACCTGCCTCCTTATTAAGGGGGCGGGTCGTATGGAGTCACTGCGACGTCACACGGCAGGCGGCCAATAGGAGCGGAGGGGCGGAGATGAGCGGGATGTAAACATCCTGCCCACCTCCTTCCTTCCGCATATCCTACGGAAGCCGCAGTGACGCCGGTAGGAGATGTTCCTCGCTCCTGCGGCTTCACACACAGCGATGTGTGCTGCCGCAGGAACGAGGAACAACATCGGACCGTCGCGTCAGCGTAATCATGGATTACGCCGACGCTGCACCGATGATACGATTACGACGCTTTTGCACTCGTTAATCGTATCATCGAGCCTTTACACACTACGATGTCGCATGCGATGCCGGAAGTACGTCATTTTCAATTTGACCCCACCGACATCGCACCTGCGATGTCGTAGTGTGCAAAGCCCACCTTAGTTAAACCTGAAAATCTACACTATAATTATATCTGTTGTTTTATTTTAAATAAAAAAAATAGCGGCATGCAGAGGCCAAATCTCAAAGATTCGGTCACTGTCCAAATATTTCTGGACCTAAATGTATATTCATATAGAATTAGATACTAAAATAAATATTTCCTTTGTGAATGCAAACACTATCCTCCTTTCCACTTGCCATTTTCAAAGATTAGCACAACAATGTATTAATTTATAAAAGCACAAACCAGTGTTCTTCTCTGGTTTAATTCCGCCCAGCAGTAACAGTCTGTTCCAGGGAACAAGAAGCTCTAAGGGCATTACCATAAATAATGTGCTGATTTGAGAACGTCATCTTAATCCCTTCCTACCACTGTCAATTTCTATTTTTTGCATTTTTGTTTTTACTCCCATTCTTACACTTTTCAATTTTTCTATTGACATAGCCATATGTGGGCTTATTTTTTTGTTGTGCTTTTGAATGACATCATGCATTCATAACTTGTGATGTTTTAATGCTTGCCGGCAGGGCCGGCCTTAACCTGAATGGCACCCTGTGCAAAACTGCCCTTTAGTGCAAAAAATCAGTAGGGGGGGCCTACTGATTTTTCACCCAGTTTCCCAGAAACAAACGAGGACAGGAGGCCATCTTTTTTTTATATCCTAAGAAAATGGATCTCTTCGAATGTACAATAAATTACAAATTTGTGATGGAGAATCTGCACCTCAAATCCACATTAATGTCACCACGCCTGATCTCGTTTTTTTAGAGGTCTTCCGATTTCAACCAGTTATGCCGAATCCATGGATATTACACCCCACCCCCGACTCCACCCCTCAAGCCCTCCACACTCACCACCATTCTTGGAAAAACGTGTGTGTGTGTGTGTGTGTGTATAGTGTATATATGTATATATATATATATATATATATGTATATATATATATACCTCGAGCTCCCCTCTCCATAGTATACTCTCTACACCACCCCTTTCCATAATCTCTCCCACAATGCCCCTATTTATATTCCCTCACACACTGCCCCTCTGTGTACCCCCACACGATATACCTGTGTATAATATCCCCACACACTGCCTCTCTGTAAGATCTCTCTCTCTCACACACACACACACTGCTCCTCTGTATAATATCTCTCCCACACACACACTGCTTCTCTGTATAATATCTCTCCCACACACACTGCTCCTCTGTATAATATCCCCCACACACTGCGCCTCTGTATAATATCCCCCCACACTGCTCCTCTGTATAATATCCCCCTCCACCTCAGAACACTATCTCCCAAACACACACTGCACCTCAGTATACTATCCCCCCCACACACTGCTCCTCAGTATAAAATCCCCCCACATACTGCTCTTCAGTATAATATCCCCCCACACACTGCTTCTCTGTATAATCTCCCCCACACACAATGCCCCTCTGCATAATACCCCCCCACACACTGGTCTTCTGTATCATATTCCCACATACACACAGCTCCTCTCTATAATATCCCCCCACACACTGCTCGTCTGTTTAGTATCCCCCACACACTGTTTATTAATATAATATCCCCCACACACACTGTTCCTGTGTATAATATCCTCCCACCCACACTGCTCATGTGTATAATATCCTCCTCCCACACACACTGCTCCTCTGTATAATATCCTCCCACACACTGCTCCTCTAAATAATATCCTCTCACACACTGCTCCTCTGTATAATATCTCCCCACAAACACTGCTCCTCAATATATCCCCTCCACACACTGCTCCTCTGTATAATGTCCCACACGTACACTGCTCCTCTGTAAATATCAACACACACTGCCCATTTGTATAATATCCCACACACTGCTCCTCTGTGTAGCATCCTCCACACACACACACACACACACTGCCCCTATATATACCCCCACACACTGCATCTCTGTATAATATGCACATACACAATGACCCTCTGTGTAATATCCCTCATGTACGCTGCCCCTTTGTACACTATTCCCCACACAAGCTGCCCCTCTTTATATATATCCTCACACACACACACACACAATGCTCCTCTGTATATCACCCCACACACACTACCCCTCTGTATACTATCCCCTCACACACATTGTCTCTCTGTATAATATCCTCCTGGTACATATGTCCAAGTCCTGGTATATTTGTCTGCATCCTGGGCCTTTCCTGGTATGCATGTCCCCATCCTGGTTTATTTGTCCCTATCCTGGTATATATGTCCAATCCTGGGCACATTCTGGTATGTATATCCCACTCCTGGGCACATTCTGGTGTATATATGTCCCCATCCTTGTTTCTGTCCCCTTCTTGGTATATATGTCCTCCTCCCGGTATATATGTTCCCATCCTAGTTTATTTGTCCCTTCCCAGCAACTATATATATATCCACATCCTAGGCTCCTCCTGATGTATATATATTCCCCTCCTGGGCACATTCTGGTATGTATGTCCCCATTCTTGTTTTTGTCCCCTTCCTGGTATATATCTCCACCTTCTTGTGTATATGTGCCTTTACTGGGTTTCTTCTCGTATATTGGTCTCCTGCAAAAAGAAAAAAAAACAAACATCTTGCTCGCCCTCCCTGGCTCCCACATCCTGCAGCGTCCACTCTGAGCAGCGATCGATGCATTTCAGCTGGATGTGTGCCCTCCACACATCCAGCTAAAGCAAGGCAGGGGCTGCAGTCAGCGGGCACCCCCACAACCCGGGGCTGAAACAGCGCCCCCCACCGCGGATGGAGTCAGCGCCCCCTCGCCCCCTGCGGCTGGAGTCAGCGCCCCCCCCCACCCCCTGCGGCTGTAGTCAGCGCCCCCCCCCGCGGTTATAGTTAGCTGCCCCCCCGCTCCCTGCGGCTGTAGTCAGTGCCCCCCCCGCCCACTGCGGCTGGAGTCAGCGGCCCCCCTGCGGCTGGAATCAGTGCCCCCCCCCGCACACTGCAGTTGGAGTCAGCGGCCCCCCCCGCCCCCTGCGGCTGGAGTCAGCGGCCCCCCCCACCACCCCCGGCAATCTATAGAGCGCCTACCTCTCCCTGTCGGATGCCACGCGCTCGTCAGCTCCGCGTTGCCCGCAGCACTGTGATGAGGTGCAGAGTGATGACCTCATCACATTGGGCTGCGGGATGACGCGCTGCCTCCCTGCTCTGCTCCATTCACAGTGTCTCCCCCACCACATGGCTAATTTGCATGCGATGCCCTAGAAGGACTTCGCACGCACCTTAGTCATGTGCAGACTGCAGTAGTGGCTGAAGCAACACTGCACCCCTCTGCTGCAGCTGTGACTGGGGCTCGGTGAAGGTGGTGGGCTCGGCTGGCCAGCGCTACATAAAGTTAAGTAAGTAACCGGCGGCGGTTACAAGAAAAACGCTGTGCTGGGACCGGAGGAGCCAGGAAATGTACAACTTCTTACCTCTCTGCTGCGCCCCCCGTGAAGCATGGCCGTTGGCGCCCTGTGCGACCGCACAAGTCGCACATGCCTAAAGCCGGCCATGCATACACCCGAAAAAATCATTTATTTGGAATAAAAGACAAAAAAAACCCCACCCTCTTTCACCACTTTATTAACCCACAAATACCCGTCCAAATCCGGCGTAATCCACACAACGTCCCATGACGCTCTCAGCTCTGCTACATGAAGCTGACAGGAGCGGTCACAGACCAGACCGCTCTCTGTCAGCTCCACGCAGAAACTGAAGTGACCCGTACGATCAGCGATGTCAGTCAGGTTACCCGCGGCCACCTCCGGAACCTCCAACTGTGACAAAGTCACCCGAGTGACTGAAATGAGCTGCGCGATCAGCGATGACGTCACAGGTGAGCTGCGGTTTCGGGTGGAGGACTCCAGCTGGCCGCGGGTAACCTGAGTGACGGCAGCACTGATTGCGCTGCTCACTTCAGTCACTCAGGGGATTTGTGGTCACCGGTGAGTCCTTCACGGGTGACCGCTAATCAGGAGGCGACACAGACAGAGCCGCGGTATGACAATGAAGTCGGGTGAAGTTCATCAGAGTTCATTCTCATTGTGCGACTCTGCTGGCAGCGGGCATGTAGCAGAGCTCAATTGCCGTGGGACCGCACTGCAAAAAATGCATCCAAAACGCATGCAAAATGCATGCAAAACGCATGCAAAATGCATCCAAAATGCATGGGTTTTGGATGCTTTTTTTGACAAACAGTGTTTACAGTTTTAGAGGGTGCATTCTTTTCCGCACTGCACAGAACGCAATGTGCGCACATACCCTAAAGAATCCTTTCCTATTTAGCTGCCGAAATCGCTTTTCTTCCACTCGCAGTGAGTGCTCCCTGGTCCGAAGTATTATCTTTCGAAGGAATAAGTCATGTGCCTGTCCTTTATATTGACCACGCAGGTATTTTTACATATAAATGAGATCTCCTTTGAGACTTCTTTTTTCTAACATAAACATATCTAACTTTTACAACCTGTCATCATATGGGAGGCCTTCCATTCCTTGTAGTAGTCTAGTTAGCCGCCTTTGAACTGACGCTAACTTCTGAATGTCCTTTTTAAAATGTGGAGCCCAAAACTGGATCCCATATTCTAGATGTGGCCTTACAAGTGATTTATATAGGGGTAACAATACGTTGGGATCACGGGATCTAATCTCTCTTTTTATACACCCTAAAATCTTGTTTGCTTTTGCAGCTGCTGCCTGACATTGAGTGCTGCTGCTCAGCCTTTTTGTAATCAGAATACCCAAGTCCTTCTCCTGTTTTGTAGTCCCGAGTTTACTTCCATTTAATGTATATGCAGCTATAGGATTACTCTGTCCTAGGTGCATTATTTTTACATTTATCAACATTAAATTTAATTTGCCAAGTGTCTGCCCATTCTGACATCTTATCCAGATCGTTTTGTAATATTGTACTATCAAGGTCAGTTTTTAATATCCTACATAGTTTGATGTCATCAGCAAAGACTGACACTTTACTATTAATCCCATCCACAAGGTCATGCTCATTTGTTACTTGCAGATTTTGTGCAGAAAATAATCTGAAGCATGTCAATTATTTCAGCATTTTTGCAGCATTGTTTCACCCATTACCTTCATTGAAGTAAAAAATGGTATAGAAACCAAGGTTTGTGGATTTGCTGAGTGTTTACTGCAGTTCTGTAGCATTTTTGCTTGCATTTTTAGGCAGCAGTGAATGCTATAGAGATATATAGGTTTTTATTATTTGCCCTCAGTGTCAATATGAGTATCGAATGCCCCCTGGGTGTCCTAGGGGTACATTCATATGGTAACTTTTCTCCTACATTGGTTACAGGTGTATTTATTATTTGATATTGCTCATTGGCCTTCTCATTTGTTTGTGTGTCTCCCAGGGAAAGGGGTACTGAGTCAGTACCGGGCAGTTTACTACTGGGGAATGTCACTTTGGTGGTGGCCGTTGCCCAGTCCCGTGCCCTGGGTGCTTTTTTAATGGAGAGTATTTACAGGGGAGAATAAAGTCATTTGTGTGACACCACCTGCGGGTTGCGGTTAATATGGGGGAACTGCTGCTGGATTGGTTACTCCTGTGGCTGGTGGTAATGGCAGCTGAGGTGGTAGGCCCTCCGCAGGTAGGGCTGAGCCCAGGGAGCTGTATGATGGACGTGCCGGAATAAGAGAGACCACACAGAGGTTGTAATTAACAGTCTCTACTCACTCGTGGACCCTTGGACGGCTGGTTCATATCCCTGTATTTCCAGTGCCAGTTGATGACTCGGTTGCTTTGTCCCCTTTCAGTGTGGTTGGGTCCCCGTACCGTTGAGCGTTTGGGGCCCAACTGTCCCTTTGTGGTGGCAGTCTCCTTCTCCATACGGCAGGCATTGTGGACCCTTTAGGGCTGGTCTGTGTCTCAAACCCTGATCCTTGCTTTACTGCTGATGCCCCTGGATTTGTGGGTCAGTGATGTCCGTGAAGGTCCCCTCACTGTGCAGGTATTTGCCCGGCCGTATGAAATGGTCACCTGACCTAGGGCCCTGTGCTCTGTGCGTGCTCTGGTCCCAGCAGTATGCGGGTGTACCTGCCCTGGCGACCACTCTCCTGTGCCCCCGGGTCACTGTTTACATGACCCATCTCTCAGGCACGTCTTTCCTCTTTCACTCACTACTACTGTCTGCTTGACTGCCTGCTGACCCCTTCCACCAGGTCGTCTAGTCCCTCTGGTCTGGCTCCGCACTCTAGGTGGCCATCCCCTTGTGTCTAACTAGGCAGTTCCCCCTGCTGTGGAGTGGTAAATAGGATTTTGGTGTGTGTTTGTGTTGCTGGCACTGGTGTTCCAGATTCCAGGGGTTAGGTCCTGCATCCCTGTGAGGATGCAGTTCCCTGTAGTGCCCTACATTTGCACTGGCTTAGGTCTCCCTTTGCAAATCAAAAAAGTCTGTGGAGCCTCTGTTAGGAGTCTCGACACAGAAACTAGCCAGATATCCCTCCGGGAAGGACCTAGCGAGGGAGTGGCTCTTTTTAGGAGACCACCATAACCACCATATTAAGTGGCCCTTTTAGTCAATATCCAACTTTTTGACAAGTTTAAAGATATGACAAGGGAAATACCAAGGCCAGGTATCCATCCACAGACCGCTGTTTTGGGGTATTGCCCCTGATCAGTGTGGAGTAGGATTCTGGCCAGGTGGGAGCAATGCCTAGTAGACCAACAAGACAAAACAATCACTGATCTCGGGGAGACCAGCCAGAGAAAACACTGCCGGCAGCCAACGAGGGCGCTCAACACAGTGAAATCCTAGGTACATTGCCCCCTGGGAAATATGCAAATCAAAAAAGTCCGTGGAGCCTCTGTTAGGAGTCGCGATGCAGAAACTAGCCAGATATGCCTCTAGGAAGGACCTAGCCAAGGAGTGGCTCTTTTTAGGAGACCACCGCAACCACCATATTAAGTGGCCCTTTTAGTCAATATCCAACTCTTTGACAAGTTTAAAGATATGACAAGGGAAATACCTTGTGAGACTCTCATACTTTCACACCTTGGTGACATTTTTCACAGACACTCTATTTACCGTATTTTTCGCTTTATAAGACGCACTTTTGTTCCCCCAAATTTTGGGGGAAAGTAGGGGATGCGTCTTATAAGCCGAATATATGGGGAGGGGGGGGAAATATATATATATATATATATATATATACACATATACACACATATACACACACACACACATACACTGCAGGGTCCAGGGGAGGTGGGGGCAGCTCTGGAGCACAGGTGAACGCTGAGGGCTGCAGCCTTTGATCTCCTGCTCCCACTCATATAATATGCACAGCCGCTGTCCATCTCCGTGGTGCTGAAACCGCACCGCAGTGACGGGCTGGGGGAGCGGTGCATATTATATGTCCCTGCGCCCCCCTGTGATGGCACATGCCCCCCTATGTTAGATATGGCCCCCATGCTGCTGCTCATTCTAAAATAAAAAAGCTTTACTTACCCCCTCCAGCGTTTCTCCCCGGTGTCCCTGCTTCCACTGTGATCAGGCACGCAGAGATCTCACTCTGCTGTGCCGATCACATGACCGGCATGAAGAACCAGGAAGTGGAGGAAGAGAAGAAGCACGGAGGGAGACAGGAGGGAGATCAGCGCTGGAGGAGGTAAGGAAAGAGTGTTTTATTTTACTATGGGCAGCAGCATGGGGGCGATATCTAACACAGGGGGACTTGTGCAATCCATAGGGGGCCATAGGCAGCACAGGGGAATGTATGCAATCCATAGGGGGCAATAGGCAGCACAGGGGAACTTATGCAATCCATAGGGGGCCATAGGCAGCACAGGGGAACGTATGCAATCCATAGGGGGCCATAGGCAGCACAGAGAACGTATGCAATCCATAGGGGGCCATAGGCAGCACAGGGGCATGTGTGCAATCCATAGGGGGCCATAGGCAGCACAGGGGAATGTGTGCAATCCATAGGGGGCCATAGGCAGCACAGGGAACATGTGCAATCCATAGGGGGCCATAGGCAGCACAGGGAACATGTGCAATCCATAGGGGGCTATATTCAATATAAGGGGGCCATATCCAGATTAAGGGGGCTAATTTTAGGATGGGGGCTATGAGGGACATATACCCTATATGATTTGTTAGACGGACACTAGCATTATAAGAATGACCCCATTTAACATAAAAAAATAAATTCTCTTTTCCTTCACCAAATTTGGGGGTGCATCTTATAATCAGGTGCGTCTTATAAAGAGAAAAATACGGTACTTATTTGTCTTTATATATACAGTACAGACCAAAAATGTGGACACACCTTCTCATCTCTAGAACAACTATATCGTAAAATAGCTGCTAGGAACCACTGCTAAGGACAGACAACAAGCAGAAGAGACTTGTTTGGCCTAAAGAACACAAGGAATGGACATTAGACCAGTGGAAATCTGTGCTTTGGTCTGATGAGTCCAAATTTGAGATCTTTGGATCCAATCACCGTGTCTTTGTAGAAAAGGTGAACGGATGGACTCTACATGCCTGGTTCCCACAGTGAAGCATGGAGGAGGAGGTGTGATGGTGTGGGGGTGCTTTTCTGGTGACACTGTTGGGGATTTATTCAAAATTAAAGGCATACTAAACCAGCATGGCTACCACAGCATCTTGCAGTGGCATGCTATTCCATCCAGTTTGCGTTTAGTTGGACAATCATTTATTTTTCAACAGGACAATGACCCCAAACACACCACCAGGCTGTGTAAGGGCTATTTGATTAAGAAGGAGAGTGATTGAGTGCTACGCCAGATGACCTGGCCTCCAGTCACCAGACCTGAATCCAATCGAGATGGTTTGGGGTGAGCTGAACCGCAGAGTGAAGGCAAAAGAGTCAACAAGTGCATCTCTGGGAACTCCTTCAAGACTGTTAGACCATTTCCGGTGACTACCTCTTGAAGCTCATCAAGAGAATGCCAAGAGTGTGCAAAGCAGTAATCAAAGCAAAAGGTGGCTACTTTGAAGAAACTAGAATATAAGACATTAGCTGTTTCACACTTTAAGTCTTTCATTCCACATGTTTTTATTCATAGTTTTGATGTCTTCAATGTGAATCTACAATTTTTAGTCATGAAAATGAAGAAAACTCTTCGAATGAGGTATGTCCAAACTTTTGGTCTGTACTGTACATGTTTACCTAGTCATACGTTCCCTATACATTATACTATCATCCATTATTTAAATGTTATTTCTAGAACCAATGTGATGGTTTGATTCTGACAACAATGTTTTCATTTTGTACCCTGGGTCTGTTTTTTTTTTACATGCTACACATTCCCCTATTTTCTCTTTTTTTAAATTGTTTTAATATACAGTGTGTCTACCGCCATTAACTTGAGACCGGCGGCAGCTATAGGTATGGAAGTGGTGTCTAAGTATGGTAAATATAAAGTAGCCATGCGCTACGCAATAAAACCACCCATACCGCCACCTGGTGGAAAACAACGGAGTTATTATTATTATTATTTATTATTATAGCACCATCAATTCCATGGCGCTTTACATGTCAAAGGGGTCTACATAATAGGGACAAGTACAATATTCATAAACAATACAAGACACAGACAGGTACAGGAGGATAGAGGTCCCTGCCCGCGAGGGCTCACAGTCTATCAGACTGAGGGTTACGGCAGGTTGTAGGCTTGTCGGAAGAGGTGGGTCTTCAGGTTCCTTTTGAAGCTTGAGTTAGCATTATTTGTCTTGAAAACGGAACGTGATAGAGAAAAAAAGTGAATTGCAAAGTTGTAGGGCATCATCAATTCAATACAAATCGACACCTTAAAAAGATGGATGAAAAAGGTCACCAATTTTTGGTATTAGGCTATATTCTAATATCTGTATGAGACAGCCTAGTGTTGGCCGCTTTATTCATAGACAGCACAGTGACGCATAGAGTTTTATGGAGCCATACAGACATAGGTTTGTCTCCGATCCAGGAGACTGACAGCAGGTATTAATCGCATCAGAATTAGTGACTCAGTCTCAGTCCATGGAAATATGTGATACATGGATAAAACTAGAAAGACATACCTTCAAATTTCCTCTTAGTTGTTTTTTTTTTAAACATACATTGTTAAGAGTCAATGAATTAAAAAAGTTCATACAGACTAACTGCAACTAGGATGACACCTGAGAAAATAATAGTTTCGCTTCTCTGTTTCTTGATGTGTGAATGTGTCTTTAACCCCTTCACCCAGGGGCGATTTTCCTTTTTGTTTTTTGCTTCCCTTCTGCCGAGAGCAATAACGTTTTTATTTTTCCTTCAATCTTTCCACATGAAGGCTTGTTTTTGCAGGACTACTTGTACTTTTAAATGGAACTATGACTTTTACCATATAATGTACTGGAAAAATGGGAAAAAAATTCCAAGTGCGGAAAAAGTGCAAAAAAAAGTGCGATTGAACAATTGTTTTTGGGATATTTTATTAATTACAGCGGATGCAGACACTATTCAGACCCCATTAAATTTTTCACTCTCATTGCAGCCATTTTGTAAATTCAAAAAAGTAGTTTTTTCTCAATGTACACTGCACCCCATCTTGACAGAAAAACAGAAATGTAGAGATTTTTGCAAATTTATTAAACAAGAAAAACTGAAATATCACATGGTCATAAGTATTGAGACTCTTTGCTCAGACACTCATATTTAAGTCACATGCTGTCCATTTCCTTGTGATCCTCCTTGAGATGGTTCTACTCCTTCATTGGAGTTTAGCTGTGTTTAATTAAACTGATAGGACTTGATTTGGAAAGGCACACTCCTGTCTTTATAAAACCTCACAGCTCACAGTGCATGTCCCACCAAATGAGAATGAGATCAAAGGAGTTGACCTAGGAGCTCAGAGACAGAATTGTGGCAAGGTACAGATTTGGCCAAGGTTACAAAAGAATGTCTGCAGTACTCAAGGTTCCTAAGAGCACAGTGGCCTCCAAAATCCTTAAATAAAAGAAGTTTGGGACCACCAGAACTCTTCCTTGACCTGACTGTCCAGCCAAACTGAGCAATCATGGAGAAGAGCCTTGGTGAGCTAGGTAAAGAAGAACCCAAAGATCACTATGGCTGAGCTACAGAGATGCAGTAGGGAGATGGGAGAAAGTTCCACAAAGCCAACTATCACTTCAGCCCTCCAGCAGTTGGGCCTTTATGGTAGAGTGGCTCGAAGGAAGCCTCTCCTCACTGCAAGGCATATGAGGAGAGTTTGCAAAAAAAAAAAAAACACATGAAGAACTTCCAGACTATGAGAAATAAGATTCTTTGGTCTGATGAGATGAAGATCAACTTTTTGGTGATAAATCAAAGCGGTATGTGTGGAGAAAACCAGTCACTGCTCATCACCTGCCCAATACAATCTCAACAGTGAAACATGGTGGCAGCATCATGCTATGGGGGTGATTTTCAGCTGCAGGGACAGGACGATTGGTTGCAATTGAAGGAAAGATGCATGCGCCCAAGTAAGTACAGAGATATACTGGAACAAAACCTCTTCCAGAGTGCACTGGACCTCAGACTTGGCCGAAGGTTCACCTTCCAACAATATAATGACCCTAACCACATAGCTAAAATAAAGGAGTGGCTTCAGAACAACTCCGTGACCATTCTTGACTGGTCCAGCCAGAGCCCTGACCTAAACCCAATTGAGCATCTCTTGAGTGACCTGAAAATGGGGGTCCATCCAACATTCACCATCTAACCTGACGGAACGGGAGAGGATCTGCAAGGAAGGATGCCAGAGGATCCCCAAATCCAGGTGTGAAAAACTTGTTGCATCATTCCCAAGAAAACTCATGGCTATACTAGCTCAAAAAGGGTTCATCTACTCAATACTGAGCAAAGGATGTGAATACTTATGATCATGTGATATTTCAGTTTTTTTTGTTTAATAAATTTGCAAAAATTTCTACACTTGTTTTTTTCTGTCAACATGGTGTGCAGAGTGTACATTGAGAAAAAACATTTACTTTTTTGAATTTACCAAATGGCTGCAATGAATCAAAAAGAGTGAAACATTAAAGGGGTCTGAATACTTTGCGTACTCACTGTATATGGTAAAACTGATGTGCTAATGTGACGCGTCAGATCGGTATGAGTTTGCAGATACCAAACATGTATAGGTTCACTTTTATCTAAGGGAGTTAAGAAAAAATGTCAGAAGTTTGTATAAAAAAAAAAAAAAAAAAAAGTGGTGCACTTTTTGCGGCATTTTTCGCCATTTTCCGCAACTCGTAGCATTATTATTTTTCAGGATGTGGGGCTCAGTGATGGCTTATTTTTTTTTGCATCTTGAGCTGCCAGTTTTAATTATACTATATATGTGCAGATGCTATGATTTCAGCACCTGTTATTGTATTTTGTGCAAATATTTGTGACCACCAAACAAACCCCAAAACCTAAATTTTGGCATTTAGAATTTTTTGCCGCTACGCTGATTACTGATCAGATTACGGGCATTTCTGAATGTGGCAATACCAAATGTGTATATTTTTTAACCCTTTAATTTTTAATGGGGTGAATGGGGGGTGATTTGAGCTTTTAGAATTTTTTTAGTTTTTTAATTTAAAACTTTTTTTTTATTTTACTAGTTACCCTAGGGGACTATAAGGATCAGCAGTCTAATTGCGCATTCATTTCTATTGATCAGAGCTGCACAGCTCTGATCAGCAGAAATGATGCTCTCCTGTTACAGACACTGCTCTGCCGGCTGTAAAAAGAACTACGTCATGATAGCAAGGGGAGTCATAACATGACCCATTGCTACCATGGCAACCATCGGCTCCCCATGACACAATCACGGGGCCTCCGATGGCAGCAGGGAAATCGCCTTTTATATTAAATCGGCCAAATACATTGTGCTGTCACATTTTCCCAGCGCGATCTAAGGGATCAACAGGCACGAGTGGATCGTGGATCCACCTGCGCCTGATAGACATGTGCAGGGATCACTACCAGCTCACCACAGCAACCAGCAGTACGTCTTCGGTCGTGAAGGGGTTAAAATAATTGTTTTTGCTCCCTCATCTAAAAGCAGGATATTGTAGAGACAGAGGCCTTGATTTCAGTGATGTGTCACTTACTGAGCTGTTTACTGTCATTTTGATAAAGTCAATGTTTTCTCTACTGCAGTTCTACAAAGCTCATGAATAAGACTACCCTGGTGGCATGCCAAGTAAGGATGCAGGTACAGGTGCAGGAAGGACAAAGTTGTAGCAGCAAGCAGGAATCACTACTGAAGACTGGCAGGACAATTGTATAAGATATCGGGACAGAGCATACTAGAAACCTAATTGTTCAGGTACCTCCCTATTGGGGAAGGTGCCTTAAATACACAGACTCCCAGGCATGGGCTGGGGATACTTTAGGGTATGCACGCTGTCCCTTTAAGAGTTCAGGAGCATGCGCATGCTTAAAGATCCTGCCAGGAGACCAGCGCGACGTGCGCAGGCCCTGGAACAGAGAACTCCTTAAATGGGGCATACACATAAACCCACACTTGAAAATGGTGCTTTTCTTTACTGAACTCTGCAGTGTGCCTAAACATAAGTGTCTGCCCATTTATATCACATTTCAGAACCCAGGGGAATCCACTTAACCTGGGCAAAAACATTGGTCACTGAAATGGCATATCTGTGGATAAATTTTATTTTTCACTATCCATTGCCCAATAATTTTTTGCTCTCTTTACACCTGGGTAAGTTTGATGAGAGTGTGTAGTTTATGTAATTGAGAGGGGCCACATTATTTGCAGGACAAAGTGAACATTTTTAGTGATTCCATGTTTTTTTCTATACACCTTTGCATCACTTTTTGAAACATTTTTTGCTTGTATATTATAACAAGCGTGCACTTTTTTTGTTAAGTTTATATATATAAAAAAGCATTTTTAAACGGCAGAAAAAAAATGTCATGCTGTATTAATTTTTTCTTTTTGCATTTTATCACCTTCTTGTAATATTGTTTTACATTTAGTAGCATCATATAGTAATCTTAGCCAACATCTTGTAGTAATGTGTCCATGCTTAAGTAATGTCCCCATCTGTGTACCCTGTAGTAAGGTGCTCATCCTTGTGGTATTGTGCCCAGTAGCATTCTGCCCATCGTTGTAGTATGTGCCCAGTAGTATTGTGCCCAGTAATATTGTGACCCTCATTGTGCCTTGTAGTATTGTGTCCATCCCTGTAGTATTGTGCTCATCCTTGTAGTATTGTGCCTATCCTGGTAGCACTGTCCCCATCCCGGTAGTATTGTAGCCATCCTTGTAATATTGTGCCCTGTAGTATTGTGGCCATCCCTGTAGTATGGTGCCCTGTAATATTCTGCCCACCCTTGAAGTATTGTGCTCTGTAGTATTGTGGTCATCCCTGTAGTATGGTGCCCTGTAATATTCTTCCCACCCTTGTAGTATTGTGCTCTGTAGTATTGTGGTCATCCCTGTAGTATTCTGCCCATCCTTTAGTAATACGCAAAAAAAAAAAAAAATTCTCCTCACCTTTCCTCTGTTCCCTGCATGGCCATGATCAGTATTTGCAGAGTTTTGGATGCAGCATGCTTCAGCTGCGTCCAAAACCCTGCTATGTACAATGCAAGCAGAGTGGATGAGATTTCTAAAAACCCCATGCCCACTGTGCGTGTACGACCAGCAGTGAAAACGGGCCTGCGGTGCGGTTTGCAGAGGCTGCAGCTTGTAAATTTATGCTGCGGAGTCGGAAGCGTCCTCCCTAGGCAGAACACAGCGAGGAGACCGCAGCGGCCCAAACCCCGATCGCAGGCACGGGCAGCTGCAGTCTCCTAAGGAGACGTGCGGCCCCACCGATCAGGACCTGCTGCGTCCGGGACGCAGCACTTAGCTTACCTGCTTGTTGCAGCCCATGACGATCGTGGCTCTATGCTGAGGGTCGGCGCCAGCAGGAACTTTATGCATTTGAATCCATTTGCAGTGCCGCGCAGAGGAGCTGTGTCTGGACCAATGGCTACTGCCTGCCAATAAGATACAAGGAAGAGACGTCGCTGTATTATGTCACCTCCTTGCATCTGATTGGCAGACAGCAGCAGCAACTGG
This sequence comes from Anomaloglossus baeobatrachus, assembly GCF_048569485.1. Classification (NCBI taxonomy): domain Eukaryota; kingdom Metazoa; phylum Chordata; class Amphibia; order Anura; family Aromobatidae; genus Anomaloglossus; species Anomaloglossus baeobatrachus. The sequence goes on from NC_134353.1 coordinate 293,624,887, forward strand.
AATAGAGCTGACAGTTCCTCTGCGCGGCACCACAAATGGATTCAAATGCAGTAAAGTCCTGCTAGCGCTGACCCTCAGCATAGAGCCGCGATTGTCACGGGGTCTGTGGGCCGCAACAAGCAGCCTCAGGAGCCGCGTGTTTGAGACCTCTGCTTTAGGCCTCTGCCACACTCACGTGTAAAAAACGTACGTTTGCTGTAGTCCGTTTTTTGTGTCCGTGTTCCGTATTTGCAGTCCGTTTTTCCCCTCCGTGTAGTGTCCGTATGCATATCGTGTGTCATACGTGTGTACGTGTGTGCGTTTTCCTGTGCGTGAAATACGTCAGTGTGTGTTCCGTGTGCAGTCCGTTTTTTGTGCGTGTTTAACATGTTTCACACATTGAGATAATGGTGATTACTTGGAATTAAATGACACATAGGTGTATGTGATTAGGACATAAATATAAGTTAACTATAAACTGTTTCCTGCTTGTATTTTGCCTTGGAGCACCTATGTGTTGTGACAAAATTTTCGCAATGCCATTATCCACGGAGGCCTTAGTGTTTTTATGTTGGATTATATCTCGTCGTTTTGGCGTTAGACGGCACATGTTGCAATATGATAATGTAAGAAGAACCAGATTGTGGGTGCATCCACTAATGATGATGCGGCCTATGCATGGTCATTTCCATACTTTATTTTTTGAGTTACGGAATTTCCCAGATAAGTTTTTTTCATACTGCCGTTTGTCAGTTGAGAGTTTTGATTACTTACTAAATATTTTACGACCTCATTTGCAACATCAGGACACTTGGATGCGGCTTTCCATTTCCCCAGAGGAGAGATTTATGGTGACTCTGAGGTATTTGTTATTTTTTATAATTTTTTGTAAATGTGTTATTTTTCACATTGAAATGTGTAATTGATCTTTATTGATGTAATATCTGTTTTGAATCAATGTTTGTGTTTTCTTTTGATTGCTTTAATTTAAAATAACATATTGTTAATTGTAAATCATTGTCTTCTTTTCATAGATTCTTGGCGACTGGTCAATCTTTTAGTGCTTTACATTTTGATTTTTTGTTGGGGAGATCAACCATTGCCGTTATAGTACGTCACACATGCGACATGATATGGCAACATTTAAAAGAACAAATGATGCCTCAGCCAAACAGAGAAGATTGGTTGAAAATCTCTAAGGGCTTCAAGGACTGTTGACTTTCCTAACTGCATAGGAGCTTTGGATGGCAAGCATTTCAGAGTTAAAAAGCCACCAAACTCTGGGTCACGTTATTTCAATTTTCATAAGTTTTTTTCCGTTGTTATTTTGGCATTGGTTGACACAGAATACCGTTTTATTTATGCAGACATTGGGGCCTATGGTAGTGCCTCAGATGCCCGTATTTTCCGTTCATCAAGATTAGCCCAACGCCTGCAAGAAAATGCATTATTGATCCCCCCACCAGTTGCCCTACCTGGTACATCTGGACCGTTGGCACCATATGTGATGGTAGCAGATGCAGGATTTGCATTATCCAAACATGTTATGCGACCATATCCAAGGAGATCCATTGATGACAGGAAACAGTACTTTAATAATCGGCTAACTAAAGCAAGACGTTATGTGGAGTGTGCATTTGGTATTTTAGCTAACAAATGGCGCATTTATCAGACAACTATTCAGTTGCAGCCAAACTTTGTGACATCTGTCCTCAAGGCTACCATAGTGCTTCACAATTTCTGTCGGATACATGAAGGAGGAACTTATGTGGATGATGAATTTCAGATAAACCATGTTGTTAATCCAACAGGTGAACCTATGTCTCATAATTCCGTGACATCTGGTTTACAAATTAGAAATGTATTTACTGATTACTTTAATTTTTTTGATGATAATAATAATAGTGATGTTTGTTAACATTGTCATGGATTTATTTCGATAAAAATTTATTATTTTTTCTTATACGAAAATGTGTAATTTTTTCTAAACATCTAAGAGCTTAAATCTTACTTGTATTAAAGTGAAAATGCGTTAATCATCAACTGACATTTCTGTTAACAACATGGATTTCTGAATGTTGTATGTATGTTTTTGTAAATTTCTGTGTTACTATCATGTTTTTTTTGTTATTTTAAACTTACAACATTAATAATGTTAAACATCTATTTAAAAAATGCAATATTATTTAAAAATTTAAATAATAAAGATGATAGTTTTTTTCAAAAACATATTTTTTTATTAATAATAAGCATATTAATCCATAAAGTAATGCTGTTATTTTTTCACATCAAAATAAAAAATGAACATATTGTTCATCTTCTGTTAAATTTTACAAAATGTAAATTTTTATGGTATTCTTTCTAAAATTAAAAATATACTTTACTTACAAGAGTACATTTTCAAAAATGTGTGCATTGCTTACAATGTTGAAAAATTGTCGACCAATTAAGTTGGTCTCATGTTGGACATTGACATAGACATAATAAATGTAAACTGTGTTTTGAGAATATAAGAAGTAATCTAACCATCAAATTGGTTGGGTACAAATGTGTTCCTAAAATAAAAAAAAAAACCATGCCATCAAACATATATGTGATCCGTCACTAAATATAATCACACATGGTTTTTTTTTTTTTAAACTCAGAGTTTACACATTTTTGGAAACCCTTTTTTTTTTTTAATTTTGACACATTCATCATATTTGTTGTTTGAATGTAAAGATTACCAAAAATGTGTATCATAAGTCAACAAGATCTTCTAGTGAAGTAACCTGAGTGTTGCTGAGTATGTTGTTTTGTGTGGCCTCAAAAATGGTATTTTCAGGAATGGAAGCAGTTGTTTGCTGAACAACGTTCCTATTACTAACTACAGTAGTGTGTGGAACAGTCTGTTGCATGCTTGTTTGTCCCAACACATTGCCTGTTGTTGAGTACACCTGTGGATCTACATGGGTAATTGGGTATTGTGTGTGTGTATGTTGTTGACCTTGAGGATAGTTGACTGATGTTTGTAAGTGTGGTGTAGGTAACAGTTGAGATTGGATAATGAGGCATCATGAATGATTGTGGGTATGTTGAACCAGGAAACAAGTTAGGTAAACCACCAATATTTGTGGGTTGAGTAAAGTAACTAGTACTTGGAGTGGGTTGTAAATTCATATAGTTCATGGGTTGCTGTGAGGTAGCACTTTGTACAGTGCTTAAGGCACCAGTATTGGTTGCAACATACCCTTGTCTAATTGGTGTTGGGAATAACGTACTTGAAGCAATTGAAGGTTGACCAGATTGTTGTAATACTGGATTATTGACTATTACAGTTGCCATTGTTGTTTGTGTTGAAATTGTATTTTGATTGTCTGTTGTGTTTGGGACTGTATGTTGTTGCATAATGGTACGCCAATTTTCTATGGCCTCATATACTCTGACTGGTTCCTGTTCTGCCTGACTAGCTGAAAGTAGGGTCAGCATAGCAGCACGTACACGTTCCTGCCTATCGGATGGAATTTTGGTTAAGCTAGAAGATAAAGACCGGCAAAAGCGCTCGGCATCTGTTTCTGGAATTAGAGTGTTCATTATGTGAATAATGCGTGTGTCAATTATTTCCGGTAAGGATCTCATTTCCTCAGGTCTGCGGATTCTTCTTGCACGTAGAGGTTGTGGTGCAAAACGTGGAAGTACATTTGTTTGTGTTGATTGTGTAGCTGGTGTGGTTGCTTGTTGTGTTGATGAGCCTTGGGTGTTGGTTTGTGCACTCTCTGTCCCACCCTCATGTGATTCAGTTGCTGCATCTTGTTGAATCTCTGGATTTTCACTGTCTTCTCTGCCAGGTTCTTGTTCTGATGCTGAGGTGGCTGTAGCAGAGGGACCTGCTGTTGGTTGATCATCTGAATCGTCTAGATTATCCTCCGTTCTATAAGAAATGAGACAACATATTACAATCTTAACATTTATATTTGTACAATTATCTTCATGAAGTAAATGAATGTTGCATTTTTTTTTTTTTTTTCTTAAAAAAAAAAAAAACACTTACTGTGTTACTTCTAAGATGGGTGCTAGGAAGCTTATTTGTTCATAATAAACATATCTGCGTTTGCGGCCTTGGCTGGATGAGGATGGTATAGGGTTGTACTCCCTTCGGTACTGATCACGTGCTGAACGCCAACGCCTTTTGACCAAGTCAACTGTGTAATTTAAAAAAATATGTCACTTGCAACATTCACCATAAATCTGCACACATTAATTAAAATAATGTTTGCTAAATGTAATATACAATTTAACAAAATAATGTTGGCCAAATACTTTTGAGGAAAAAACATTTTTTTATATATTCTTCATTCAAAAGCATTTTTAGACATTCACACAACAAAATAATATTTCTGATAAATTATCTTTGAAGTAATTGTCATATATATTTAAATTTTCATTTTTTTTTTAGAGCAATATCATTTGGCAAAAAATTACTAGAAATATTATTTTATTCATGTAGGTCATGATATTGAAATGTTATTTAACTAAATTAACAAAAAATATTAAAAATAAAAAAACATGAATTGAAATTGTGATACTAAAATTAGACTAATAAAACAGGGAATTTAAAAACACATGACAGTTTAATCAGTTAATTAATTAACTTCATGAAGAATTCAAAGTCAGATTACAAAAATAAGTATACTTTGATTTTTGTTAGTTATGAAATGTTTGGTTAACTTTTTAAAAATTTAACATGAACTCAATATATAGAGTAGTACATATACCAATTCTTCACAAAGATTTTTTAACTAAAAGACAACATAACTATAACAAAACATTCACCGTTTGTAATTATTTGAAAAATCCTAATATATATATTAAATAAATAAATATAAAAACATACAACAACTTACCATATTTAGCACGCTTTGCAGGCGAACATCTAGCCCATGCATTATTGGGGTACACTTCCTCAGCTACTTGATTCCAATGGCGGTCAACTGTCAGTCGGTCATGGTAACCATCAACACGTGTATCCCATAATGGTGGGTGAGTCTCGACAGCTGTTATCAGTTTCTCCGTGTCCACCCGTGGTGCCATTATTATATTTCGAAGCCGAAATTTTGCTCAAAATATATGTTTCAATACACAGAACTACAACTGCTTGCTTGCTCACTCCTTCTGCAAATGCATAGTTAGTTTTGTGCAAAAAAAATATGTTAGCTACGCCACCTGAAAGTATTTGAGATTGTAACAACCTTTCTAATGAAAACACGGACACGGACCACACGGATAGCATACGGAGGCCATCCGTATCACGTACGTGTAAACACGGACCCATAGGATTTAATGGATCCGTGAGGACGTTATGCCGGTGGAAAACGGACATGTCAGCGCTTTTTCGGCACGCTCAAACGTACGCACGGAACGGACACACGCTCCGTGCGCAAACACTGACGTGAGGCTTTTTATATTAAAAATACTGTGTCAACATCAGCACGTGTCTCCGGTACGTGTAAAAAATGCCAAAAACGTACCGGAGGCACGGATGTGTGGCGCAGGCCTTAGAGATTATTTTGTCACCACAACCAGGATTCAGACGTTTTCTCATGCGCACTACGAAAGGGCCGAGTCCTGTTCTCTTATACACATCCATTTGAGCATTTCAGAAGATAGATTACAATGCAGCGCTAAGGAGTCCTGTTCCTAACAATGCACATACTTTTACTGAATAAAAGAAAATAAAAAAAAAAAAAAAGAAGAAGAGGACAACGGGGCGCCAAATCTAAGTGTAGATGTATGTAAACACAGATTGCAATGATCGTACGAATTTTACACTCACCGTGCAGATTTCTTCGGTTTTCGCTAGTATGATCCGTGTAGTGGATCAACTCTTTTATTAATCCGCCAGTATGCAGCACGAATCCCCGGGAAAATCAATGAGAGTCCTGAAAAGGTACTCCCACGGGGGTAATGGAGTAAATAAATCCTTTTCGGCGCTTCCGGAAGATAAATGGGATATCAGTGCAAGTTTGCAAAAACTTCAAGAACAAAAAGGTTTATTAATAAGTTCAATAAAAAACGGACAATTACGGACAATGTGTTTCAGCTAACAAAAGCCTTCATCAGGTATAGTCTACATTGCTGGTATTTAGAAAATCTAATTTATAGACTGATCTGTCTATGTATATGATGTAGGCGGGTATGAGGAACATGGTGTGTACTTCCAATTAGATTATCACTCAATCTCAAGAGGTAAATGGTGGTTCTTGTGCTGAAATCCCTATATGGATCATGTGTAGGGGCAAGCAAATATTGTTGCTATGCATGAATGATACAAATTATGAAAGAATAAAAATTCAAATTATTAATAAAGAAAATTTTGGTGTTTAAAATATGCAGTGATATAAAACACATAATAAATTATTCAGATTAAAAACACCTTTTTTTTTTCTTTTCTTTTTGCTCTCTCCCTTCCCTTCCCTTTTCCTTTAGATAATAGTTTAAAATTCATGCACTTATATAAAAATCACTTCCAGTTATATTGCACTTATAAATAAGAGACAAAGAAAAAATCCTTGCGCTCATTAGTATAAGATAAAAGATCTTTGGAAATACTTTTTCTAAAGATCTCTTTATCTATGGTAGTGTATATAGGGAAGGTTTGGCAGGGATTAGCAATACACACCCAGAACTGCTCGTGGTCCTGGGTGCATATTGCACCTGACAGGTTTCCTTTAACAGAGATTTTTAAAGAAATTGATTTCATAGTTCCTTGTTTCTTTTCAAGCACGTTGCAATTTTACCTAATTTACAGAGATGAGACAAGCCCTTTAAGATAAAAACTGTATTTAAACCCATGTATATTTAGCACTATCAAGGTAGGACTTACGGTTTTAGGTCATTTATGTAGAATATCATGTGAATAATTCCATTTTCCATTACTAGTGCAGCACGTAAGGTGCACACAACTGGTAATTTGCTAGGATGACTTTAACATTAGGTTATGACCACAACAGTTAAGTATAGACTGCTGTGAGAAGCCATTTTTCATTTAGTCACTAAAAACTGTCTTGAAATGTGAGAAATTTCCATTTCAAGCACATTATAAAAGAGAAGGCTAAAATCAATATCACCCTTGTTCCACTTATGAAGTTCTATTAACTTGCATTTTTCAAGTATCTGGTGACAAGTGCATATACTGTAAATCAAAACCGTGAACATTACTGCCCCCTATTACTAAATATATGGAATTTTTATAAAAGGTTATGTATGTGGAACTATCTATGCATCATGCAGTGCTAATTTCAATTATCTACATTCCTGAAATTCCACCTGCCAAACTGAATGCAGGTGACAACCAATGATGCGGTGTGCTGTCATCCCATAAAATGCATGCTAAGCTAAAAGATTATAAAAATAATGTTTCATAGGGAGTGGTTGTAGACTCTAAAATGCATTATATGTCTAAATATCAATTCTTAGAACTCAAATTGTGCTTCCCTATAATTAAAGATACTAATTTTCAGTTGAGCCATCACTGCACAAATGCTATGACAAGCGTCTAAAAACTTCAAAGTGATTTTTGATGGAATGGTAGAACGGTTGTTGACTTGGCCAGGTCTACAGGTTGACTATGATTCCACAATAAATAATGGTCTCATACTGCATTCCACTAGGTTTCCTTTATACCATTACAAAGACTTAAATAACTTGAAGACACATTCTCATATTGCTAAAGTATGTCTTAATTTAATCTGCACCTAGGGTCCGACGTCTGGGGCTGCCACCCCTTCTGAAGATGACTACAGTACTGCTTCAAAGTTTTACCTTTGCACAGAGGTGTTTCGAGTCCACCGCTGCAGAGCGGCTATATTCAAGTGAATGGCATAAGCTGTGATTCCATACACACCCGCATAGCAAAGTGCACTAATATGGAGGGATATGTGAGCATTACTCATTGAGGAAGTATGGCACCAAAATACACTAGACAAGCTAATGGATAAAGTGTAATGAGCAGTTTTCTGCTCCAAGTTCTAGTGTCCTGTGATTCATGAAAACTTTTTTTACTCAACTGCTAAATTTAGAAAAAATAAAACAAAACACCCTGATCAGCTTCAGAATCCGATACCCATATAAGTCTATGGGGACCAGAATCCGGAGATTAAAAAAAAGTCGGTGAAAGGGATAAAGGGGTAGGAGCGCGCGTGGTGTACTCACAGACTGTGTCATGGCGGCACACTCCTTCCGGGTCACGCTTTCCCTTCCGGAGCCGAGAATAGAATATTCACTGCTTTGCCCACCCACTGGCGTGTGTAATTGGTTGCAGTTAGACATACCCGACCCTGAGTGGCAACGTATCAACTGACTGCAGCCAATCACAGGCGCTAGAATGGCCGGTGGGGGGGAAAGCAGTGCAAGTGTCTGGGGGTCAGTATGGTGGTATAAAAATAAATCTAATATATAAAGCTGAGTGTATGTACTGTATGTGTTATGTATGTGTGTATGTCCGCTAAAGGAATCCGCACCGTCGCATTTACAATCACAAAATTTTGCACAGACTACCCATGTGACTCAGGGAACGTCATAGACTATGTTTTGACAGGAAAATGTAACCCTGCGCTTTACAGTTACTCTCCAAAAACTTGCCTCCATTAAAAAGTCAATGGAGCTGCGATCCAAAAGGTTATTAATAGCAGCTCTGATTGGTTGCTATAGGAACTAAGGACATTCATAGTGTAAAAAGCTTATGCATGAGGTAAGATGTCGAGACACACAGACAAATGGGGAAAGACAGGCAAGGAAAAAAGACACAGATAGAGACAGACAGAGACAGGGAAAGATAGAGACAGCAAAAGAGACAGAGATACAGACAAAGACAGACAGGTAAAGGGAAAGAGACAGACAGGAAGACAGGGACAGAGACACGCAGACAAAGAAAGACAGACAGAGCGACAGACCGGGGAAAGAGACAGACAGACACAGAGATAGAAAGAGACAGAGAGACTGATACAGAGACAGGCATCACATCACCCGGCAGCCGGACACTCTTCTTACAGAAGCGTGTAGGTACACAGAAACACATGCTGCCGACCCGCTCGTCAGAAGAGTGTGCGGCTGTGCTGGGTGATGCGATGCGAGACTCATGAGAGTCTGGCATGACATCACCCGGCAACTGCACACTCTCCTTACAGGAGAGTGCAGATACATAGAAACACATGCTGCCGACCCGCTCCTGTCAGAAGAGTGTGCGGCTTTGTCGGGTGATGCGACTTGAGTCCCTCGCAAGTATGATTCCAGCCTAAGAGAAACCGCATGCGGCTTCTTTTATTATTTAAATAAACAATAATAGAAGAAAAAAAAAAGTGCGGTTCCCCTACCCCCACCCCCAATTTTGATACCCAGCCACGATAAAGCCAGCTGGGGGCTGGTATTCTGAGCCTGCAGCCACCCAGTATTGCTGCATCCATTAGATGTGATAATCCTGATGCTTTACTGGCTCTTTCCGTTGCCCTGGTGCGGTGGCAATCGGGGTAATAGCAGGGGTTAATAACACACAGTGCTACTAAACCCTAGGGTAGTAATGGCACAGGTGTGTATGAGATACCTGCATCAATAACCTGTAAACTACAGTAAATAAGTACTAGCACAGAGAAAAAAAAAATCCTCTCTTTGGAATAAAATACAAAAAAAAACCAAACAAAAAAAACACCCTCTCACCTCTTTATTAACCCCCACACCCCTCCATGTCCAGCGTAATCCACACAAGGTCCCACACCGCTTCCAGCTATGCTACATCTCACAGCGAGCGGCCATAGAACACGACCGCCAGCTGTGAGTGCTGCAATGACTGCAAGCAGACACTGTCACAGGCTGGGGGCACGTCTGACTGCAACCAATCACAGACAGGAAGGCCGGTGGGCGGGAAAAGCACAGAAGGCAGTGTGTAGGCGATGAGCCTAATGCGCAGAACAGGAAGTGAATGCACGACCCGGAAGCAGTTTGCCGCCATGACAAGTCTCCGTAAGTATGAAACGCTGGCTTAATTCTTTTTGCTTTAAATTTTCCAGTGCCGAATCCAGATCGTACACCCAGAATCCCGGTTCGGCACTCAAGCATCTTTGAAACTTCGCGGATCCAGACTATAACAGTCCGGGTCGGCTCAACCCAAGAAAGAATCAATGGAGTCTATTTGGAAGGAGGGGTAAGGGGGAAGGGAAAACTAACTACTAATAACCTACTGTGAGCAGTGCACTCTAATATAAAAAATAGCTAAAGGGAATCTGTCAGCAGGCTTTTTGCTACCTGGAGCATGATGTAGACAAAAGGATCCCGAATCCAACGATGTATCACTTAAATTACGGTTTGAAAAACAAGATGGGGATGGCACCAAAAATATATAATTCAGGGATCAATACCACAAACACATCCTAAACAATATGAAGATTGAAGAGAAACCGCAAATGCGCAAAAAAGTGGGATCACCAGAAATGCTTTTAAATATTGTACAAAATGTATTTATTAAAGACACCAAGAAAATCACATTAAAACCAATTAAAGCATAAGCTTACAAAAATCTAATGGAGGTCAATGGTATATGACACCAAAACCCTCACACCCTCTGCAAACCTGAGCCCCATTAAATAAGAATGACAGAATAAGGGGTGCTTCACACACAGCGAGATCGCTGCCGAGATCGCTGCTGAGTCACGCTTTTTGTGACGCAGCAGTGACCTCATTAGCGATCTCGCTGTGTGTGACACTGAGCAGCGATCTGGCCCCTGCTGCGAGATTGCTGCTCGTTACACACAGCCCTGGTTCGTTTTCTTCAAAGGCGCTCTCCCGCTGTGACACACAGATCGCTGTGTGTGACAGCGAGAGAGCGACAAATGAAGCGAGCAGGGAGCAGGAGCCGGCGTCTGGCAGCTGCGGAGGCTGGTAACTAAGATAAACATCGGGTAACCAAGGTGGTTACCCGATATTTACCTTAGTTACCAGCCTCCGCAGCTCTCACGCTGCCTGTGCTGCCCGCTCCGGCTCTCTGCACATGTAGCTGCTGTACACATCGGGTTAATTAACCCCATGTGTACTGTAGCTAGGAGAGCAAGGAGCCAGCGCTAAGCAGTGTGCGTGGCTCCCTGCTCTCTGCACATGTAGCTGCTGTACACATCGGGTTAATTAACCCGATGTGTACTGTAGCTAGGAGAGCAAGGAGCCAGCGCTAATCAGTGTGCTCGGCTCCCTGCTCTCTGCACATGTAGCTGCTGTACACATCGGGTTAATTAACCCGATGTGTACTGTAGCTAGGAGAGCAAGGAGCCAGCGCTCAGTGTGCGCGGCTCCCTGCTCCCTGCACACACAGCTAAGCGGTGTGCGCTGGTAACTAATTTAAACATCGGGTAACCATACCCGATGTTTACCTTAGTTACCAGTGTCCGCAGCTTCCAGACGCCGGCTCCGTGCAAGCGCAGCGTCGCTTGCACGTCGCTGCTGGCTGGGGGCTGTTCACTGGTCGCTGGTGAGATCTGCCTGTTTGACAGCTCACCAGCGACCATGTAGCGATGCAGCAGCGATCCTGACCAGGTCAGATCGCTGGTCGGATCGCTGCTGCATCGCTAAAGTGTGAAGGTACAGTAAGTTGTATTGAAAAACAATGCCAAGAAGCAAGTTTTGAAATGCATTTGGTTGAATAGAAAAAGTGTGTGTATAAACAGGCCAAGACAATGTACCCTAAAGAGCTGGATGGAGAAAGTAGGCAATAGGTTAATCCTGACAATGCTTAAACCATGTATCACAAATGTCCATGAATCAGACAGATAAACAAACATGGGACAATGCAGGAAAAAAATACTTGTCCTAAGGAGAACGTGGCTCTAAAGACACACAGAACAATACTACCTGTAAACAGACACACAGGGGGTCAGATAAAGATAGGGGTGAGGTCAAGACCCCACGCCTATCGCCACTGAATGGTGTGGCTTCCTCAGGGGAAAGTGTGTTGCGTGGTTACTGGTGTCCTTTTATACATAATTATAATTAGAATATTACCTACCAGCATGAGGGTGAGGAGCAAGAAAGATCGCCATGGAGCAAAAAATGACAGATGGTGGCCGCCATGTTGCACACGTAATCAAATCACATGTTTTCCCTTCACCACGACAGCGCCACCAGAGGAGATAGGTCCGCTCATCTTAGGACAGGAAACAACTGAAATAAAAGGGCGGCTCCTCTCACCACCACCTCCCTCCCCCACCAGATCTGTAAACCTCCAGCCCCCTCATCAGATCTGTATGCCCCCAGCCCCCCACCAGATCTGTATGCCCCCAGCTCCCCCCACCAGATCTGTATGCCTCTATCCCCACCAGAACTGTATGCCTCTATCCCCCCCACCAGATCTGTATACCTCCAGCCCCCTCATTAGATCTGTATGCCCCCAGCCGCCCACCAGATCTGTATGCCCCCAGCTCCCCCCCACCAGAACTGTATGCCTCCAGCCCCCCCACCAGTTCTGTATGCCCCCACCAGATCTGTATGCCCCCAGCCCCCCTCACCATAACTGTATGCCTCCAGCCCCCCCCCACCAGAACTGTATGCCCCCAGCCCCCTCACCAGATCTATATGCCCCGAGCCCCCTCACCAGATCTGTATGCCCCCAGCCCCCCACCAGATCTGTATGAGCTGAACATAAATTCCTGTTCTGAAGCAGTGGGGAGCAGAATTATTAGGCCAATGTGAGTATGGCTACTTATCAGGCTAAACCAAGTCCAGGTCTATAAAGTACGAAGCTTCACTAATCGGAGTCGAGGCTAGATACCAAGATGTGAGTTATACTGCTAGAGGTGCAAGGCAAGAGGCACAAGGCCAGAGATGCGAGGCCAAAGATGAAAGCTCATAGGCACTGAGGCGCAAGCCTGTAGGCACAGAGGCCGTGCGCCAGCGGTCTGAGCTGTGAAGGTCAAAGGCTAAGAAGTGGTGAGACCATAGCTGCAAACCAGTGAGGTCAGAGCTTTGATGAGGCCGGAGCCGTGAAGCCGCATCACACCGTAGGCTGGGGCCACACAGGGACTAATGCGATCCTCGCATGACACTCAGCTCATGCTGGCAGCACAGCGGGAGCAGAGTGTCATGCGAGTGTCACTGCGACTGAGGTCCGATAATGCGACGGTGCGGGCGGGCCAGCACTGAGGAGGGTCAGGCCGGCACAGAGGAGGAGAGGAAGGGATTCATCTCCCTCTCTCTTCCGTAGCCGGCTATTGCCATTCTAGCCCTGCACTCGCGGTACACCGGTGTACCACGAGTGCAGTGCGCTTTCTCGCCCCATAGACTTGAATGGGTGCGAGAGAAAGTCTCGCATTACAATCGCAGCATGCTGCGATTGTTTTCTCGGTCCGATTGGGGCCGAGAAAATAATCGCTCATGGGTGCTGCCACAGGCTAATATTGGTCCGAGTGGAATCCAATGTTTTATCGCATTCCACTTGGTCCGATTTTCATGCCGTGTGTCTTAAGGCCCCATCACACACAACGAGATCGCTAACGAGATCGTTGTTGCGTCACAGATTCTGTGTGTGTTACACCTACTAGCAATCAGGCCTCTGCTGTGACATCGCTAGTCGTTGCTGAATTGTTGGGACCATTTTCTTCAAAAGGCGATGTCCTGCTGGGCAGGATGCATCACTGTTTGACGCCTACCAACGACTTCCTAATGCTGGGTTTACACACTGAGACTTTCTAGCGATCCAACCTGCGATCTCAACCTAGCCGGGATCGCTACAAAGTCTCTGGTGAGCTGTCAAACAGGCAGACCTGGCCAACGACCTAACAGCGATCCGGACCTGCAGAGCGACTAGCTGGTCGTTGGGGACAGCAGGTGAACTTCACCCGACTTCATTTAATGCCGCGCGGCTCTGTGTGCCGTGTAAATAAATAAATAATGAAAAAATCCGGCGTGCGGTCCCCCCCTATTTTAATACCAGCCAGATAAAGCCATACGGCTGCAGGCTGGTATTCTCAGGATGGGGAGCCCCACGTTATGGGGAGCCCCCCAGCCTAACAATATCAGTCAGCAGCCGCCCAGAATTGCCGCATACATTAGATGCGACAGTTCTGGGACTGTACCCGGCTCTTCCCGATTTGCCCTGGTGCGTTGGCAAATCGGGGTAATAAGGAGTTATTGGCAGCCAATAGCTGCCAATAAGTCCTAGATTAATCATGTCAGGCGTCTCCCCGAGATTCCTTCCATGATTAATCTGTAAGTGACAGTAAATAAACACACACACCCGAAAAAATCCTTTATTAGAAATTAAAAACACAAACACATTCCCTCATTACCAATTTATTACCCACAACAAAGCCCTCCTTGTCCGGCGTAATCCACGGTCCTCCAACGTCGCATCCAGCTCTGCTGCATGCAGGTGACAGGAGCAGCAGAAGACACAGCCGCTCCTGTCACCTGCACGCAGCTAATGAAGAGAGCCGTGTGATCGGCTGAGCTGTCACTGAGGTTACCTGGATCCAGCGGTGGATGCAGCGGTGGCCGCGGGTAACCTCAGTGACAGCTCAGCTGATCGCTATACTCACCTCATTTGCTGCGTGGAGCTGACCGGAGCGGCGGTGAGTAGCGCGATCAGCTCAGCTGTCACTGAGGTTACCCGCGGCCACCGCTGGATCCAGGTAACCTCAGTGACAGCTCAGCCGATCACACGGCTCTCTTCATTAGCTGCGTGCAGGTGACAGGAGCGGCTGTGTCTTCTGCTGCTCCTGTCACCTGCATGCAGCAGAGCTGGATGCGACGTTGGAGGACCGTGGATTACGCCGGACAAGGAGGGCTTTGTTCTGGGTAATAAATTGGTAATGAGGGAATTTGTTAGTGTTTTTTATTTCTAATAAAGGATTTTTCGGGTGTGTGTGTTTTTTAACTGTAATTTACAGATTAATCATGGAAGGTATCTCGGGGAGACGCCTGACATGATTAATCTAGGACTTATTGGCAGCTATGGGCTGCCAATAACTCCTTATTACCCCGATTTGCCAACACACCAGGGCAAATCGGGAAGAGCCGGGTACAGTCCCAGAACTGTCGCATCTAATGTATGCGGCAATTCTGGGCGGCTGCTGGCTGATATTGTTAGGCTGGGGGGCTCCCCATAACGTGGAGCTCCCCATCCTGAGAATACCAGCCTTTATCTGGCTGGTATTAAAATTGGGGGGGACCTCACGCCGGATTTTTTAATTATTTATTTATTTTACTGCACAGTATAGACACGCCCACCGGCTGCTGTGATTGGGTGCAGTGACACAGCTGTCACTCAGCGTGTGGGCGTGTCTCACTGCAACCAATCATATTTGCCGGTGGGCGGGGAAAAGCAGGGAATACGAGATTGTTTAATGAGCGGCCGGCTTTTTCAAAAAGGAAAAGCCGCTGGAGCAGAGTGAACGCCGTGCAGCGCCGGTGATCGGGGATCGGTGAGTATGAGAGAGGGGGGGGCACTTCAGTCACTCGGGGGATTAGCGGTCACCGGTGAATCCTTCACCGGTGACCGCTAATCAGGACGCTACACAGACAGAGTCGCGGAGTCGCTGTAAAGTCCCCTTTACACACTGAAACTTGCTAGCGATGCATGCTGCACAGCGGGAAACAAAGGACCTAGGAATGGTCCTGAACGATTTGTAGCGATCACAACTTCACAGCAGAGGCCAGGTCGCTGATAGGTTTCACACACTGCAATGTCGCTGGGGAGGTCGCTGTAACGTCACAAAACCGGTGACGTTACAGCGATGTCGTTTGCGATGTTGCAGTGTGTAAACCCAGCTTAACACAGTCCCAATGCCTGCTGAGATCGTTATAAGGGTCGCTGATCGTTACTGTGTCGTTGGTAAGATCTGACTGTGTGACATCTCACCAGCGACCTCCCAGTGATCCTTATCAGGTTGCATCGTTTTCGGGATCGCTGGTAAGTCGTTAAATGTAACGGGGGCTTTAGGCCTTAAGAGAGTAATCTATCTGTGGACAGAGGAAAAACCTACTTCCTGAGTGGTATCTCAAATGTCAGATTAGTCCCACCTGAACCAATTCATTAATCTTGAGACTCAGCTGGAGGGCAATATCCATATCAGAGATACTCTAATGTGCTATATCCACATTATACGCCATCGTTTTTATATTTTTGTGCAGCGTATATAATTGGACTGGTCACAATGACTTTGGGATAGCAGAGAACTGGGACTCCTAAGCTGTCCCTCAAGCTAGGGGGCCCTATAGTATCCCTATTCTCAAGGATAGTCCTAATGGTGGAAAGGCCTGAGTCTCCTTCTTGGTCCTGCTCCAGACCAGATCTAAAATTCTCCCCTTACCCAAGAGGAGTGGGACAGAAGTGTGTTGAAACTACAGATAAAGAGACAAGGGAAAAAACAACACTGTCACAGCACGCACAGAGGATAAGGCAATAAGAGATTCAGGAGGAAAATACGTAATTACTTACCGGTAATGTGTTTTTTCTGAACCCATGACGGCACCACGAGAGATGGGATCCACCCTTCAAGGACAGGAAACTCCAACTCCAAACTCCAGAATAAAAAGGGGCGGCACCTTTCCCCGCATCAGTTGATTACCGAGCATGACAGGACCTCCGAGACAAGGAACATCGTTAAAACATATCCCGCCACCATAACCGCCCAGTGAAGAGGAGGGAAAAAGGAAGCAAACTAGCAACACTTAAGTGCAGGGAGGGAATGTAAGGGTGCCGTCATGGGTTCAGAAAAAACACATTACCGGTAAGTAATTACGTATCTTTCCAGCACCCATGACGACACCACAAGAGAATTACAGAGAGGAAGACCTAGGGAGGGACAACAGTTTGCAGAACCCGCCTCCCAAAGGTGATGTCGGTGAACGACAAATCAAGGCGATAGTGATTAAAAAAGGTGGACGGAGAAGACCAGGTTGCCGCCTTACATATCTGCTCGATGGAGACCTCCGACCTCTCCGCCCAGGAAGATGCCATCGCTCGCGTGGAGTGTGCCTTCACACCAGGAGGTACGGCTTCACCCCCGGCCGTGTAAGCAACAGAGATGGCATCCCTTATCCACCTGGCCAAGGTGGATTTAGAAGCCTTAAGCCCCTTCCTACAACCCTGGAAGACTACAAACATAGACTTATCCCTCCTCCCTTCTGAGGTGACCAACAGATACCGTTGAAGACAACGCCTAACATCCAGGCAGTGCCATCCCATCTCCTCCGGAGTAGAAGGGTTGGCATAAAAAGAGGGGAGCACTATTTCTTGTGATCTATGGAAGTGGGAATGCACCTTCGGCAAATAGGCAGGGTCAGTTCTTAAAACCACTCTGTCATCAAAAAACTGGGTATACGGAGGAGAAATGGATAAGGCCTGAAGGTCACTAACCCTACGGGCAGAAGTGAGTGCGACCAGGAGAATCGTCTTAAGGGACAGATGCTTGAGAGAGATAGAATCTAAGGGCTCAAACGGAGGCCGTGTTAAAGCTGAAAGGACCAAGTTAAGGTCCCAGGACGGTAGTGGCATGTTGACCCGAGGGTTAGACCTAGTACAGGACCTAACGAACCTAGACACCCAGGGATCTCCGGCCAGGGCATGGTTATACAAGGCGCTCAGTGCGGAGATTTGCACCTTTAGGGTACTAACCGGCAGACCCAGTTCCCAACCCCTCTGGAGGAATTCTAGGACAACCGGGACAGAGGGTGGCTTAGTAGGATCCGCACCCGTAGAGGTCAGGAATTTGGCCCAAATGCGCCCATAAATACGAGTAGTGACAGGCTTTCTGCACTGCATCAAGGTGGAGATCAGACCCTGAGAAAACCCCTTGTTGCCTAACAGTGACCGCTCAAGTGCCACGCCGTCAGGTGTAACCTGGTGTTCTGCGGGTGGAAGGCTGGACCCTGGGATAGGAGATCCGGTAGGTCCGAGAGAACCCACGGATTGGTGATGGACAGATGCGTCAGCCAATAAAACCAAGGTCTCTTCGGCCAAAAGGGTGCTATGAGAATCACGACTGCTTGATCCTCCCGTATCTTCCTGAGCACTGCAGGGAGGAGGATGAGTGGAGGGAAGGCAAATGCGAGGCGGAAGTCCCATCTGAGCAATAGTGCGTCCACCGAGTGGGGATGATTCCTCGGATCCAGGAAACAGAATCGGGGAACCTCCTGTTGGTTCGTGTTGCAAAGAGGGCTATCTCGGGAACCCCCCACATCTCCGTTATCCGGTCGAAAACGGACTGGTTTAGAGACCATTCGCCTTGGTGAAACTGGGTGCGACTGAGAAAGTCCGCCAAATTGTTCTCCTTCCCTCGGATGTGCACTGCCGACAGGGAGCCCAGATGAGCTTCCGCCCGAGACATGATCCTGCTTGTGATGGACATGAGGTGCCTGGAGCGAGTACCCCCCTGGTGGTTGAGATATGCTACTGTCGTTTGGTTGTCCGACAGAACTTTCACATGGCGACCCCGTAACTACACGGGAGCACCATAGCATCTGCCGCCACGAGGACGCCCCGCAGGGAGCGCAGCAGCAGCCACCCTTATCCCGGCCCCTGGTGCCGGTACGCGTGGTAAGGAGTGGGGCGGGAGTAGGAAGGGAAGGAGCCCGCGCGCAGACAGGACCCCCGTGGGTATGCTGCGTCGGGAGAGCCCTGCGGCCGACCGGACTTACCTGGTCCCCACAGGCTCCTGGCGCTCCTATCGGGCGCGATGCACGCATACCTGACCCCCATGGGTCCGCTGCGGCAGCTCCACAGCACCTCGGCCGACCGCAGCAGGACCCGTGCCGCTGCCAGAGTCGGCCGGCCGGGCGCCGGAATCTTCGGCCCATCAGGACCTTCTTGGATCCAGTGGATCCCTGGAGGCTCCCTGTTCAAGGACAGGAAACCAACTGATGCGGGGAGAGGTGCCGCCCCTTTTTATTCTGGAGGTTTCCTGTCCTTGAAGGGCGGATCCCCTCTCTCGTGGTGCCGTCATGGGTGCTGGAAAAACAAGAGCAGGAAGTACAAAACAGTGGAACACCACTAAACACAAAACTTTCACAAAAGAATCTGGGACATGTCTAGAAGGTTTCCAAGAGTATAAATAGTTGGGGAGCAGATGTGATAGGTCTCCCTACAACATGTGATTAAAGGAGCAAGCTGACTTGTCAGAAATTAACTCTTGCTAGCCTACCCATGATCAGCACACAACAGGTCAAAACCAGAGTCTGCCTGCGTTGATGCCAGACACCAGAGAAACCAGGTGGCATGTCAGAATCGGCAATCTTAACAGAATTCAATGCCGCCATGAAAGTGGGCGAAGTTTGTGCAAAATGCTGTGTGACAGTACAAGAAGGCACTTTGGATGTGAGCTTTTTTTGATTGACATAATATCCCATTACCATGGATCTTTTGATCCATGTGTGCTAATTTTCCCAATCTGCTTTTATTATTGTTGTACAGTGCCTTGCGAAAGTATATTCAGTAGACCTGAATCACCTGAATCCAATCGAAACTGCTCTTCACAAAGGCTCTCCATCCAACCTCACTCAGCTCGAGCTGTTTTCAAAGGAAGAATGGGCAAGACTTTCAGTGTCTTGATGTGCAAAACTGATACATATACCCCAAGCGACGTGCAGCTGTAATCGCAGAAAAAGGTGGCGCTACAAAGTATTAACTTAAAGGGGACGAATAATATTGCATGCCACACTTTTCAGTTATTTTTTTTTAAAGTTTAAAATAAGCAATACATTTCATTCAACTTCACAATTGTGTCCCATAGTTAAATCTATTGACTGGAAGAGAGCTCAAAAACGCTGGCAGAATTGACATGCCGCATCTTGGCTGAATCTTCAAAAATGCAGCCAAAAAAAGAGGCACTATGTAGACAGCAAAATAGAAATCTCATAGCCTTAACTGTAGATTACTCCCAAATTTGCTTAATTTTGCTTTTTTGTAATAAAAATACATAATTACTTACTGGTAATGTGTTTTTTTCCTGAACCCATGATGGCACCATGAGCGAGGGGATCCGCCCTTCAAGGACAGGAAACCTACAGGATAAAAAGGGCGGTACCTCTCCCTGCATCAGTTGGATTACAGAGCATGAAAAGGACCAAAAAAAAAAAAAAAAAACACAAACAAAAAACATTACCAGTTAGTAATTACATATTTGTCCGGCACCATGAGAGAATTACGTAGATAACATCGTAGGAAGGGACTACAGTTTGAGAACCCTTCTCCCAAAAGGTGAGGTCGGTGAAGGACAAATCCAGTCTATAGTGGTTAAAAATAAAAAAAAAAAAAAAGTGGACGGAGAAGAACATGTGGCCACCTTATAAATCTGCTCGATGGAAACTTCCGATCTCTCCGCCCAGGAAGATGCAATCGCTTTTGTGGAGTGAGCCTCCAGACCTACAGGCGCTTCCTCATCACTAGCTGTGTAAGCTATAGATATGGCATCTCTAATCCACCTAGCTAAGGGGTGCTTCACACACAGAGAGATCGCTGCTGAGATCGCTGCTGAGTCACGGTTTCTGTGACGCAGCAGTGACCTCATTAGCGATCTCGCTGTGTGTGACACTGAGCAGTGATCTGGCCCCTGCTGTGAGATCGCTGCTCGTTACACACAGCCCTGGTTCATTTTTTTTTTATTGTTGCTCTCCCACTGTGACGAACAGATTGCTGTGTGTGACAGTGAGAGAGCGACGAAATGAAGCGAGCAGAGAGCAGGAGCCGGCATCTGGCAGCTGCGGTAAGCTGTAACCAGGGTAAACATCGGGTAACCAAGGTGGTTACCCGATATTTACCTTCCTTACCAGCCTCCGCCGCTCTCACGCTGCCTGTGCTGCCGGCTCCTGCTCTCTGCACATGTAGCTGCAGTACACAATCGGGTTAATTAACCCGATGTGTACTGTAGCTAGGAGAGCAGGGAGCCAGCACTAAGCAGTGTGCGCGGCTCCCTGCTCTCTGCACATGTAGCGACGTTATAATCGCTGCTGCATCGCTGTGTTTGACAGCTAAGCAGCGATCATAACAGCGACATACAAGGTCGCTGTTGCGTCACAGAAAATGGTGACGTAACAGCGACGTGGTTGTCGCTGTCGCTATGTGTGAACCCAGCTTAAGGTGGACCTGGAAGCCTTGAGCCCCTTCTTATGACCCTGAAAGACTACAAATATTGACCTTCCTCCACCCTAAACTAACTGACAAATACTCCTGAAGACAATATTTAACATCCAGTCAGTGCCATCCTCTCTCTTCCTGAGTAGATGGATCATAAAAGGAAGCACGCACAATCTGTGTTCTATGAAACTGAGAATTTACCTTTGGTAAATAAGCTGGGTCCGTTCTTAGGACTACTCTGTCATCAAAACACTGTGCATAAGGTGGATTTATGGACAGGGCTTGCAGGTCACTAAGGCTATGTGCGCACGTGGTGTACTTCACTGCAGAAATGTCTGCAGCGATCTGAAGAGCACACGTGCGCTTCAAATCGCTGCCGAAAATGTCCGTAGTGAAAAAAAAAAAAAAAAGACGATTCCATGCGCTCTGCCTGCAGCTCCTGCCATAGACAGAGCAGGGGCTGCCGGCAAAGCGCAGGAAAGAAGTGACATGTCACTTCTTAGAACGCAGCGCTTCGGGCAGCAGCCGAAGCGCTGCGCTCTAAGACGCCACGTGCGCACGGCCCCTGCACAATCTTCATAGGTTATGCAGGGGACGCAGGACGCATGCAGTTACGCTGCGCTACAAAGCGCAGCGTAACTGCATGTAATTACGCAACGTGCGCACATAGCCTAACTCTGCGTGCTGAAGTGAGGGCAACCAGAATAGCCTTGAGGGATAGATTCTTGAGAGATACAGAATCCAGGGGTTCAAATGGGGGCTTAGTTAAGGCTGATAGGACTAAGTTAAGATCCCATGATGGTAGAGGCATAATGCGCAGAGGTCTGGATCTAGAACAGGCCCTAATAAACCTGGAAACCCAACGGTCTCTGGCCAGGTTATATAGCTATACAAAGCACCCAGGGCCGAAACCTGAACTTTTAGGATACTGACAGACCTAATTCCAAACCTTTCTGGAGAAATTCTAGAATGACTGTCACTGGAACTTGACTGGCCGGATCTGCACCCGTGGAGGTTAAGAACTTGTCTCATATCCGCCCATAAATCTGTGTAGTGACCAGTTTCCTACACTGCATCAGGGTAGAAACTAGACCTGGAGAAAACCCTCTGCCTCCTAAAAGTGACCTCTCAAATTCCATGCCGTTAGATGCAACCTGCTGGACCTTGAGAGAGGAGGCATGGTAGTTCTGATAGAACCCATAGTCTGGTTATCGACAGTCTGGTCAGCCAATAAAACTACGATCGCTTTGGCCAAAAGGGGGCTATCAGAAGAACTGCCACCCTGTTCTCCCGTACTTTCCGCAGAACTGCTGGAATGAGGACTATTGGAGGGAAGAAATAGGCGAGGTTGAAGTCCCATTTTATCAAGAGAGCGTCCACTGAGTGAGGACGATCCCTTGAATCTAGTGAACAAAATTGATGAACTTTCCTGTTCTTCCTGGTCAGAAAGATTTCCAGAACCCCCAAATTTCCATTATCTGCGTGAAAACTGACTGCTTTAGGGTCCATTCTCCTTGATGCAACCTGCTCGAATGAGATAGTCCGCCACAGAGTTTTCTTTCCCTTATGTACACTGCCGATAAGGATTCAAGATGATTCTCCGCCAGAACAAGGATTTTGCTAGCTATATTCATAAGTGGCCTGGAACGAGCACCTCCCTGGTGATTGAGGTATGCAACTGTTGCTTGGTTGTCCAACAGGACTTTGACGTGGCGACCAGTCAGTGATGACAGAAACTGTCTTAACGCTTTTTCTACCGCACGTAATTCCCTGGTATTCAAGGAACCATGAGCTTCTCTTCCAGACCATCTTCCTTGGATTAGACGATGTGGGCCCCCCAACCGTACAAACTTGCGCCGGTGGTTACTACTGCCGACTCCGGGATTATCCAAGGAACCCCCCCCTTCTTAAATTTATTGGATCCATCCACCAATGGAGGGACTGTATCGTGTGAGGGCTGAGAACAATAGACCTGTCCAGGTGATCCCCCAGAGCTGCCTGATGTTCCAGGAAATCCCACTGGAGGATTCTGGTGTGTGCGTGGGTCCAAAAGACTGCTGGGATGGCTGATGTTAATGAGCCTAGAAGGGACATTGCTCCTCTTAGAGACATCTGATTGGTATTTAGTACCCGTTCTATGTGGGTCTGGAGACCTTCCATTTTGGAATCTGGTAGGCGACACATCTGAGTACCTGAATCCAAGGGGAGTCCCAGAAAAAGCTGAATCCTGCACAAGTTTAATCTGGGCTTCTCTTGGTTTATGAGCCAACCTTGCCCTCTCAGGGAAGACTCAACCTGAAGAAGGGCTGCGCATTGGTGAGCAGAGGTGCCGATAATCAGGAAGTTGTCCAGATAGGGTATGATGAGGACTTCTTTCTGACGCAGATGAGCAGTTACTTCTAATATCAACTTCGTGAAAATCCTCGGAGCTATTGCCAGGCCGAAAGGGAGGGTTTTGTATTGGAAATGCTTGATCTTTCCGCCCATGTTCAGGGCTACTCTGAGGAACTTCTGATATAGACCGTTTATTGGGACATGATAGTACGCATCTCGCAGGTCCACTA
The DNA here is from genome assembly GCF_048569485.1 of Anomaloglossus baeobatrachus. Classification (NCBI taxonomy): domain Eukaryota; kingdom Metazoa; phylum Chordata; class Amphibia; order Anura; family Aromobatidae; genus Anomaloglossus; species Anomaloglossus baeobatrachus. Next base: position 293,648,515 of record NC_134353.1, read on the forward strand.
CCGCCATGTGACAATGTGGATACAAGTACTTTACAGTGGATCTCACTGACTCCATCTTGAAGCTGTCTATCTGAAGGAAGTGGTTGAGAGCTTTCAGGTTTATTATGGTTCGAAATGAACAGTTGGCCTTCTTCACCAAAAATAGGGTGGAGTAGAATCCTTCCCCCTGTTCTTGTCTGGAAATCTCTACGAAGACTTCCTTGAGTAGAAGCTTTCGAATCTCTGTTTCCAAGGCAAGTTGTTCCGTTGGAGACTGTTTTATAGGTGTAATAACGAATCTTTGAGGAGATTGGTGGAAGGAAAGCTTGAGGCCCGAATCCACGAATTTGACGATATATTTTCCCAGGACAAAAGGAAATGAGAGTCTCCCTCCGACCTGGGGAGACAAGTCACTTGGATGATCTTTTCTGGTCCTTAGAGGGTCCCTTGAACATGAACCCCTTCCCTGTCTTCTTATCGGACCAACTACTCTGGTCTCTGTGTGGTGCACCCCAGCAAACCGGTTTCTTCTGAAAGGACCGTCTGGAGGATGGAAAAAAGAAAGACTTTCTTTTTATCACTAGCCTTCTCAAGGATATCATCCAAGAGCGGCCTGAATAAATATTCTCCTTGACATGGGATGTTGCAGAGTTTTGACTTTGTCTGCATGTCCCCCGGCCAACATTTTAACCAAAGGGCTCTTCTGGCTGCATTGGATGGGGATGCTGACTTTGCCGCTAGTTTAGTGGAATCTGCCGAGGCGTCTGCTCTAAAGGCTGCTGCTCCATGCAACCGGGAAAGGGATGTAAACATTTCCTTTCTTGGAGCCCTTGTGTAATAATTATAATTGATAACTCAGGAATCTATTTCCGTGGAGCAAAGACACAACTGAGCCCGGTTTATAGGTGATAAAGTTTGTATTGTAACACACGGTGATAAGCAAACAAGTGCAGAGGAAAAACAAAAAAGTCCATAAACATACAGTGAAAATATCAAAAAAAGAGGCCTTTATGGAAAGTCTCTAGAAAACCTCACAGGATAATGTGATTTAGCAATGCAGTCTTTGAGGCTCCGTAAGGAAGTCTCTGAAAGGCCAAAGTGAGATTCAGAGCAGTATACAATGTTCAGGAAACAAATGCAGTTTCTAGTGTCCAGAACCGTCCCGTGCCCCGCTACTGCTTCAATTTAATAGTGGAAGCAACAAAGCAGAATACAATGGTCAGGAAACAAATGCAGAGCAGTTAAGTAAGCCAGCTTATGTGACAGCAAGGCAGGACAGAACCACAGCAGGGGCTAGGTATCAGCAGCAGGTGGGAATAACCTCTGAAGAGTAGCAACAGGAGTTTCACACAGGATTTGCTGAAGTAACTTGAGATGCCACTAGGAGAAGGAAACCAGGCAGAATACTCAGAGGACTGGAGGCTGGATTAGAATTAAAAAGGCAAGAGAATAAAGAACCCATGGAGAAGAATGAAGCAGTGGACACCATCTTGGAAAAGGGCAAAAAGCCCAAAAAGGATCGACAGAAAAAAACCAGTCCTGACACTTTGTTCTAAGTTGATCTTCCAGCTCATTGATCCACACTGCCAGAGACCTAGCCGCACAGGTGGCTGCAATGGCAGGTCTCAATCCTCCGGCAGAAGCCTCCCAGGCATTTTTCAGAAAGTGATCTGCTTTCTTATCCAATGGGTCCTTTAAAGGATCCCATATCTTCAAAGGCAGTGTAAATTTCCTAGATGCCTTGGTGACAGCAACAACCTGTTTGGCAGCCCTATCCCAGGTGGAACAGGAGGGCTCCTCAAAGGGATATTTTTTCTTAAATGCACCTGGAATGGAACGCTTCTTATCTGGTCTCTTCCATTCCCTTGTAATCAGGGCTTGTACTTTGTCTATGACAGGGAAGGTGCGTCGCTTCCTTTGCTCTAGGCCACCAAACATACGATCCTGGATAGACTTCTCATCTGGGATGCCCATAGTGGATCGTAATGCCTTAACTAGCTTGTATTCTCGACCGGGAAGCACTGACGACCCCCTGAGTCGCTATCTGAGGAGGAGGGTGAAGGCGAGGCAGAAGAATCGCATTCCCCCTCTGACCTATCAGTCTCTTCAAAAGCAGGAGAGTTTGTCTTTGGACAGGGATCTAAAAGGAGTCCCTGACCTCTGCCATAATTACGGATCTCAGATTAGAGGCAAATCCCAGGCTTTCTTCTGCACAGCCTTTTAGTCCAGGAACTAGATAGTTCCTTTTTATACACAGAGCACACTCCCTATATCTATTTTTAGATACACATTTTTTAGGTTTGTCCCGAATCTAGAAGAAACAGACAAAGACGACTTTAAAAAGGTGAACTTTCACGAAGATCACTCACCCTTCAGACGCAAAGAGGTGGTACCGGGTCAGAAGTAACGCCATCCGAATCTCCTCCCTTGGAGGATCTCTGGCTGTTGGGTCTGCCAGACTTTGTCTCCCGCTGGTTGGATTGGCTATCACTTTTCCCGGAACGCTTTTCACCAGAGCGTGTGGTACTGCTATCTCGACCACGCTGAGGTTTGCCTCTTTGCTGACGCTTCTGTCAGGACAATCCGGCTGATCAGACTGCGGCCGTGGTGATGGAGGAGGTGAGGAGGATGCTGGCTGCTGCTTCTGTTGCTCATCCATTACTGGAGGGTTCAGAGGCTGTAATACACCAGCCTACTAGGTTTGCTGCTCTTTTTTTTTTAAACGGTCAGAAGCTCCGCCCCCTCAATTCTGGCTGGCTGATGTGAGCAGGCGGAGCGTCTAATAGGAGTGGACGCCCTGCGCATGCACAATACCGATGAACACATACCCGGCCACACACAACATGGCGCCTCCCATACAATATTGGAAGCATCATTGGAGCAAGCAGTCACGAGGACACGCCACCCAAACTGGTAAGTGAACCTTCACCGCCACCTGCGCCAAGCCTCACCTGATCCCCTTGGGACTTCTCACCGCCCCCATACACTCACCTGATAGAGGTCTCGCCGCTCCGATCCCAGCCCCCGTGGGCTTGTCGTCGCCTCACTGGAGGGGGGTGATTCCACACGTAGTCAGTACCCCCATGGGTCTGCTGCGGCGTTTCTACAGCACCTCCGCCGGCCGCAGCAGGACCGGTGCCTCTGCAAATACCGTCCGGCCAGGGCTGGAATTTCCATTTTCGGCCCCAAGGACGATCGTGAATCCCGCCGATTCCTGGAGTCTCCCTGTTCAAGGACAGGAAACCAACTGATGCGGGGAGAGGTACTGCCCTTTTTATCCTGTAGGTTTCCTGTCCTTGAAGGGCGGATCCCCTTTCTTGTGGAGCCATCATGGGTTCTGGAAAAAGTTGTGCATAACCTAAAAAAGGCACTTTTGTTTACTACAAGGGCCTGTTACTTTCCTGGCCATGAACAGTTCAAGGATACATTCATAGGCTGTGTGCCGACTTTGCTTTTTTTCATGCGTTTCCGCATCGTTTTCAACTGCAGCGTTTTAAAGCAATAATGCATGAGTTTTGATTTTCAAGCAAAGTCTATGGGAAATAGGGCTTTCTTGTGCGCACAATGCTGTTAAAAATGCAGCGTTTTAGATGCTGAAAATGTGTCAAAATCTCTGCCTTTAAAGAAGAAACATGTCAATTGTTTTTGCCATTTTGGCAGCGTTTTGCTAATAGAGTCAATGAGAAGTTTTAAAACGCATCCCAAATCAAAATCCTAGCATTTTACATGCTTTTTTGATGCAGAAAGCATGCTTTTTTGACAATATATTAATGGCATGATATGTCCCTTTACACACACACACACACACACACACACACACACACACACACGACAATTAAATTAATGAAAATCAATAAATTAACGTAATTTTATACATAAATATTAGAACAGTTATCTTAATAAAATTAGCTATTTTGTATATGATTTTAATCATATTTGTAATCTTGTTTTTCTTAGTGTTTGAATGTTTAAACTTTATTTAGTAGTGTATTTGTATTCAAAACGCATCTGACTTTAAGCAATGAAAAAAAGCATGTAAATCGTGGCCAAAATGTGGTAGAAACGAAGCGTATTTTTAGTGTTTTTGTCGTCAAAACCAAAATTTGACAAAGACAATTTCTGCCAGAGGATGCGTTTTGAAATGCAACTAACTCAACACAAAGTGCGCACATAGCCTTAGGCCTTATTCACACGTTAGTATTTTTGCATCAGTGTCTGTTTGCCAAAGCAGGAGTGGAGCTTAGGGGTACTTCACACACAGCGAGATCGCTGCTGAGTCACGGTTTTTGTGACCTCATTAGCGATCTCGCTGTGTGTGACACTGAGCAGCGATCTGGCCCCTGCTGTGAGATCGCTGCTCGTTACACACAGCCCTGGTTCGTTTTTTTATTGTTGCTCTCCCGCTGATAAGCACACATCACTGTGTGTGACAGCGAGAGAGCAACAATCCTGAATGTGCAGGGAGCAGGAGCCGGCGTCTGACAGCCTGCGGTAAGCTGTAACCAAGGTAAACATCGGGTAACCAAGGTGGTTACCCGATATTTACCTTCGTTACCAGCCTCCGCAGCTCTCACGCTGCCAGTGCCGGCTCCTGCTCCCTGCACACGCCAAGTTAAGAGGTGTGAGCTGGTAACTAAAGGTAAACATCGGGTAACCATACCCGATGTTTACCTTAGTTACCAGTGTCCGCAGCTTCCAGACGCCGGCTCCAAGCAAGCGCAGCGTCGCTTGCACGTCGCTGCTGGCTGGGGGCTGGTCACTGGTCGCTGGTGAGATCTGCCTGTTTGACAGCTCACCAGCGACCATGTAGCGATGCAGCAGCGATCCTGACCAGGTCAGATCGCTGGTCGGATCGCTGCTGCATCGCTAAAGTGTGAAGGTACCCTTACAGAGAAAGACTATAATTGAAAGATTAACACATGTTGTGTTGGAGAGACTCCTGGATTTGGCATAAAACTACTGATCAAATATACTGATGCATCAATGACGCTTTAGGCCACGTGCGCATGTTGCGTTTTTTTCTTGTGTTTTAAACTGCACTGTATCATTAACAAACTGCATGCTTCTGCGTCCCCAGCAAAGTCTATGATAAATCAGAAATGTCATCCGCACGTTGTCAAATATGTCAAAATTGTTGCCTAAAAAAAAAAAAAAAAAAAAACCAAAAAAAAACCGCAGCATGTCACTTCATTGCGTTTTGTGAACATTTTCCCCCCATTGAAATGAATGAGTTATGTCAAAATGCAACCAAAATGTTTAGCTGTGCGTTTGCACTGCTTTTTTGTTGCGTTTTGGATGCATTTTTGTCAACAAAAAACGCAAGTCACCAACCGTTCTCCATTTTCTCTCTCCACTTCATACTCACCGATCACCGGACCAGCGCGGCTGTCACACTGCTCCTGCGGCCTCTGCTTCTGAAAGTGCCGGCCGCTCATTAGGCTAATTTCATATTCGCCAATTCCCCTGCCCCCCGACGTCTATTAGTTGCAGTCACACACGCCCCCACGCTGAGTGACAGCTGTCTTACTGCCCCAATCACAGCAGCCGGTGGGTGGGTCTATATCGTACACTAAATAATTTAAAAAAAAACAGCCCCCCCCCCCCCAAGGCCAAGAAAGCCTCACAGCTGAGGGCTGGTATTCTCAGACTGGGAGACCCACGTTATTGGGAGTCCCCCAGCCTAAATATATCAACCACCCGGAATTGCCACATCCATTAAAAATATTTGAAATAAAAGACAAAAAAAGCCACCTTCTTTCACCACTATCACCCCCAAACACCCCTCCAGATCCAATGTAATCCACACGAGATCTCACAACGCTTCCAGCACTGCTACATCTGACACTCGGGCGAGTGCCTCAGAACAAGACTGCCCGCTGTGAGCTCCACGTAGCTACTGAAGTGAGCCGCGGGATCAGCGGTGCAATCCCTCAGGTTAGATGCAGCCACAGCTGGAGTCCTCCACCTGTGACAGCAAATCACCCGAATGACTGAAGTGAGCCGCGCGATCAGCAGTACCGTCAATGAGGTGATTTCCAGTCACAGCTGGAGTCCTTCACCTGTGACCACAAATCAGGCCGTGACACCGAGACAGACCAGCGTGATGAGAATGAACTCCGGTGAACCTCCGACGTCACAGCTGCGGGCCCCACACTACTGCCTGTGTCACAGCACTGACGTCAGAGGTTCATCAGAGTTCATTCTCATCACGCTGTTCTGTCTCTGCCTGCTGTCAGCGGCCAGTCATGCTCTACGGTGCTGCTGTGACAGGACAGGGATGTAGCATAGCTGAATCACCGTGGGACCTCGTGTGGATTACGTCGGAGCTGCAGGGGTGTTTAGGGGGTTAATAGAATGGTTAAAGAGGGAGTTTTTTGTATTTTATTCCGAATAAAGGATTTTAGGGGTGTGTGTGTTTATTTACTTTCACTTACAGATTAGTGATGGGGGTGGGGTTTCAGACTACTACCATCACTAATCTAGGAATTAGTGGCTGCTTTGGGCTGCCATTAACTCTTTATTACCCCGGTTGCCACCGCACCAGGGCGATGGGAAGAGCCGGGTCCAGCGCCGAAATTGGTGCATCTTATGGATGCGCCACTTCTCGGGCGGCTGTCAGCTGCTGTTAGGCTGGAAAGGACCAAATAACGATGGGCCTCCACACCCTAGTAATATTAGCCCCCAGTTGTCTGCTGCACTTTGGCTGGCTTTAGAAAAATGGGGGACCTTATGTCTTTTTTTTTTTTTTTAAATAAAATTAAATAAAAAAAAAAGTGGGATCCTTTCAATTTTTCATAAGCCAAGGTACAGCAGACAGCTGAGGGTTGCATCCCACAGCCGCTGCGGTTCCTGTGCTGGATATGAAAAATGGAGGGGGACCCCACGTTTTTTTTAAAGAAAAAAAAGAAAAAAAAAAAAAAAAAGCTGTCCCAGCTAGCTATCCCTCTAACATGCTATTCTGTATGTTCTACCTATCTATTCTTTATCTAAATTTTCTATCCATCTTTTTCTAGCTATCAATTATCCTATCATATTTTATGTTTCCTTTAAAAAACGCACAGACAAAAACACATCTTAAAGGCATGCGTTTTTACCGCATTTTTTTTTTTTTGTCAAACGCAGTGTTTACAGTTGTCAAGTCTGCCAGAGAGTGCATTTTTTTGTCAAATCAAGAACGCAGAGTACGGACATAGCCTTAAAGTACCACTATAGGATTTTTTTTTTTATTTCACCGCTAGAGTGGTGCTTTATCTGCAAGTCCCCTGCCTTATATTTACCTGCTGCAGTCTTCACCTGTTTCCAACATCACTCCGGTTCGTCTCCTGTGATTTGTGACCTGTCGGCCGCTCCAGTGTTTCATGATGCACATCGGAGGTCACAACTCAATACAGCTCTATGACAGCCTCATTCAATACAGCTCTATGACAGCCTCATTTCTGGCTCCTCTATAAATGTATTGATCGCTTGCAACGCAAATATTAACTTCTTGCCAATAAAGTTATGGGCACAAGGTGGTGCTGTGGGACTGGAGGACGCCGCTTTCACCGGAGGGCAAGTATAAGAACAGGGGCATGAGATTGTTTTTTTTTTTTTTTTTAAACGCAAGACACTCCAAGGCTGAAAAAGACAGGAAACAAACACTACAGTGGTGCTTTAAAATTAGGGGGTAAGACTCGCGTGGCCTTTAACAGTATTTATAGTCCAGAAACATAGGTGTTGTATGACCTATTAAAAATAGGAACATAGGGTATAATTAGCAAATTCCTAATTGCCCCATTAAAAGCAATAACATACAGAAGACCAAGCAGTTTTAGTAACGTCAAGTAGCTGTCAGACTGGTCTAGGAAGATGATAGCGTGCCTCTATGAAACCAGATTATTTTATCCAACTTGTAATTATGCAAATATTGCTCGCCTGGTAATCCTTACATGCTGCATAGCATACTTTTTGCAATGTTTATTCCCTGAGTCAGCATATAATATTAAGGAAGGAAAATAAAACCCTGATTTCACAGTAAAGATAGGCCAATTGGTATACAAAAGGAAAACATTGTATAGTTATACAGCAAGATTGCAGCCCCTACCATGTGGCAGAGGGAACCAGTCATCTAATTCATGCTGCCCACAGTTCAGAGGGAAAATAGGGTCAGATACTAAGAGATAATAGCAGGGACTAAAACTTAACTTTTAATACTACAGATAAAAATATATCAATATTACAAAAGTGCAGTAAAATTGCCAAATGGCTATAAACTGAAGTGGTCTCACCCAGATGTTCTCCAGGGATAACAGGACACACCGATCCAGGGTTGATCAGAAGCGGAATAAACCAGGGTAAGGCATTGGGAGATGGTAAAATATAAACCCTGTCGTGCCCCGTGCCAATGCTTCCGCCCTGACAAGGGCAGCGCCCAAGTGAGCTGTCTGCCCCACAACCAAACAAAAAAGCGTTCTCCCAACGCGTTTCCCTCTAAGTGAGAAGAGTTCTTCAGGGGAGATTAAAGAACAATTTGAACAACCTGCAGTGGCAGGGTTCAAGAGGCTGATCAACCTGCAGTGGCAGGGATCAAAGGTACAGGCTATGTGTCCAAGTATAGGGTGGTACATGGACACTGGTGTCTAAGATCGCTATATACCCCTTGGGATCTTTGGAACAGTTAGATCCAAGATGGTCCGTCTTTGGGAAGGACATTGTTTTTTCCCCCTTTCCCCCCCCCCCCCCCTATTCTTTGCAGTAGTAGTTGTGGATCACTGATCATAGTTTCGCTATTCATATGTGATTATACCCTTCAATTTAACCTTCTGGTCACCGCAATTTTGGTCGTCTTGGCGAGTATCCTACATTTTAGTTTGTTGATCTGATGAGCTGACGATCTAACTCTTTATAATAATTAGTAAGTTCATGAATAATCCTAGGTGCTCTATCTGCTGGTCATTAGTGCCCTGTATATATTTGAGTTATCATTCATCTATGAAAACATAGGCTGATGTTTGGTTTTGCTTATTAGCACTAACTGGCGATATGAGGGTGATACAAACTGTATATGGACAACATACGTCACATGATTTGTGACGATACACCCCTATTGCAATATGATTGGATGGGATATATATCACAGATTGGTCTGCCAAACTATACATGACCCCTGTGATGGAAGTTTCCCATACCCAATCATTTCCTATTAGCTCCACATTGGAGCACGGAAGTGTGCTAGTCACATGACTATAGGTGATGTTTTTCGCCAGCAACTAGAGCATTAACCTAATAATATGCAGGGAGTCGCCACTGTACGTTGGTGACGGGCCCCCTGTACGGAGTGATTGGATGGGGAAGCTTTGTTTGATCATAATACTGTTTATCGCTAAACCGGATGTGACCTCATTGATTGACGTTTTTCCCATCCAATGGGTGCTTATGCGTTCCAGACTGGAGCGCGGAAGTCTGCCGGTCATGTGACCGGAAGTGATCTCAGACGCCGACAGTGTGGGCACGAATGGAGAATTATGCAGGGTGCTTCCCTGCACAGCCGAAGGTAATGACTAATTAGCAATGGGTATATAGCGATCTTAGACACCAGTGTCCATGTACCACCCTATACTTGGACACATAGCCTGTACCTTTGATCCCTGCCACTGCAGGTTGATCAGCCTCTTGAACCCTGCCACTGCAGGTTGTTCAAATTGTTCTTTAATCTCCCCTGAAGAACTCTTCTCACTTAGAGGGAAACGCGTTGGGAGAACGCTTTTTTGTTTGGTTGTGGGGCAGACAGCTCACTTGGGCGCTGCCCTTGTCAGGGCGGAAGCATTGGCACGGGGCACGACAGGGTTTATATTTTACCATCTCCCAATGCCTTACCCTGGTTTATTCCGCTTCTGATCAACCCTGGATCGGTGTGTCCTGTTATCCCTGGAGAACATCTGGGTGAGACCACTTCAGTTTATAGCCATTTGGCAATATTACTGCACTTTTGTAATATTGATATATTTTTATCTGTAGTATTAAAAGTTAAGTTTTAGTCCCTGCTATTATCTTGTATATATTGGACTATTGGGCAATATTTACCTGCTTGCAGGTTTCTGCTGTTGTATCAGATACTAAGAGGTCAGACAAGATAGTCAGGAGGGACGATACAACAATCATGGTCAGTATCACAAGCATGGTCAGAAGCAGGAACAATGCATACATCTGGCAATTACTGGGAGTTTAAAGAGGGTGTGGAACTGCCCTGTTGGCCACAGCAGGGAGGTGATTATACCTGCGAGTTACTGAACTGAACACACCCATTCTGCCTGACCAGGTGGTACCACAGGTCCCAGCCACACCAGTAGAGCTGTCTGGACAGAGCCTGTGCTGTCCAGCAGTATTGGCAATGACATTGCCACTACATTCTGTAGTATAAATATGGTGTGGCCTGGTGACAGAGGCAGATGTCGCTGCAGCTAGTCGCAATAAAGATGTAACAATGTTACTATAGTACACATTTTACTGCCGATACATACCCGCTTCCTGCAGCAGCTTCACAATGCCATTCGCTGTTATTTTAGGATTGATTTTTTATAATTATAATATATAGATATCTGTCGATCTAAATATATATTATCTCCATCTCTCTCTAATATAAAATATTAGAGATATATATATATATATATATATAGAGAGAGATATATCTCTATCTCTCCATATATCTCTCTCTCATATATATATATATATCTCTACACACACACACACGCACAACATTCATCTCTGGATGACAGAACCGGTCTCCCTCCTGAGCCATTAGGAGGCTTGACAAATTTATTTAATGTAAAGAGGAAAGTAAGAGTGGGAGAGAATATATGCAAAAGAAAATGTATACCTCCAACTAAAGCTGGGCTCAGACAGTGGAAATGTAACCTAGGCAGTCACGTCTGAGAACTGTACACAGCTTCACATGCCTGAACACACTGTAGACAGAAGCTAGAGTGTAGGCCTCTACTGTTCCTGTACTGCGGGATAGGAAAGGTGCCCGCAGGGTCACTTGAGAGGAAGGAAGAGAGGTGCGCAATGCGAGTAAAGGAGGCAGTGAAGGCAAACTGAGGGCATTAGATAGGATGTTGTACATGTGGAGTGTAGTCCCTTTTCAGTCTGACAGGAGGGTCCCTGCAGGGTAATGTGTTGGCACCGGGATGAATTTGCTATTGTAAGAATCTTACTTTAAAGGGAACCTGTCACTAGATGTGGGGCCTATAAGCTGCGGCCACCACCAGTGGGCTCTTTTACAACCCTTGGCAAAAATTATGGAATCACATGGCTCAGAGGATGTTCATTCAGTTGTTTACTTTTGTTTTTAAAAAAAAAAAAAGCAGATCACAGACATGGCACAAAATTAAAGTCATGTCAAATGGCAACTTTCTGGCTTTAAGAAACACAAAAAAAAAAACAAACCACACACACAAATGTGCTAGCCATTAATTTTTACTTTTCAAGACTAAACAGGGGGGGAATTATGGAATAAAAAAAAAAAAACAAAACAAAAAAAACAAAAACAAACAAAAGAACACTCTTCATCAATCTGGCTCCAACTTTCTCTGATTGCTGTTGCCAGATCAGCTTTGCAGGTTGGAGCCTTGTCATGGACCATTTTCTTCAACTTCCACCAAAGATTTTCAATTGGATTGAGATCCGGACTCTTTGCAGGCCATGTCATTGACCTTATGTGTCTTCTTTCAAGGAATGTTTTCACAGTTTTTGCTCTATGGCAGGATGCATTATCTTAATAAATGATTTCATCATCCCCAAACATCCTTTTCAACTGATAAGAAAAGGGTCCAAAATTTCAATGTAAACTTGGGCATTTATGTAAGGTGTAATGACAACCATCTCCCCAGTGCCTTTACCTGACATGCAGCCCCATATCACCAATGACTGAAAATTTACATGTTCTCTTCAGGCAGTCCTCTTTTTATTTTTTTAGCTTTTCTGTATGTAAATCTCATTTCCTTTAGGTGGTTTCTTACAGTTCGGTCACACACTGACTCCAGTTTCCTCCCATTCATTCCTCATTTATTTTGTTGTGCTTTTCCTGTTTTGGAGACATATTGCTTTAAGTTTCCTGTCTTGACGCTTTGATGTCTTCCTTTGTCTACCAGTATGTTTGCCTTTAACAACCTTCCCATCTTTGTGTTTTGACCAGACTTTATATGCAGCTGTGAACAACCAACATCTTTTGCGACATTGCGTGATGATTTACCCTCTTTTAAGAGTTTGATAATCCTCTCCTTTGTTTCAATTGACATCTCTCGTGTTGGAGCCATGATTCATGTCCGTCCACTTGGTGCAACAGCTCTCCAAGGTGTGATCACTCCTTTTTAGATGCAGACTAACGAGCTCTTATTTGATGCAATGTTAGTTTTGGGAATGAAAATTTACAGGGCGATTCCATAATTTTTCCCCGTTTGGTCTTGAAAAGTAAGTTACTGGTTAGCACATTATGTTTTCATGATTTCTTTTAGTGTTTAAGCCAGAAAGTTGCCATTTGAAATTACTTTAGTTTCGTGCCATGTCTGTGATCTGCTTTTTTTTTTTTTTAAATAAAAGTAAACCACTGAATGAACATCCTCAGAGCCAGGTAGGTCCATAATTTTTCCCAGGGATTGTATACAGAATTCTAGCATGCTGTAAGAGCCCAGGCCGCTGTGTAGAATGTAAAAATCACTTTATACATACCTAAACGGTCGCTGCAATGGAGTTGGGTCTTATGGAAGTCTCTGTTCTCCAGTGCTGGCGCCTCCTCTTTCGACCATCTTCGTCCTCCTTCTGAAGCTTGTGTGCATGATGCGTCCTATGTCATACACACTCGCCGGTCCTGCGCAGGTGCACTAAGATAACTTGAGCTGTCCTGCTAAGGGCAGATCAAAGTGTGCCTCTGCAGGACCTGAATGCCGGCAAGTGTGGATGACGTAGGACACATCATGCACCGCGGCTTCAGAAGGAGGACAAATATGGCCGAAAGAGGAGGCGCTGGACAACGGAGACACCCATCTGACTTGTCTTCGCCGCACTGACCGTTTCGGTAAGTATTATAAAGTGATTTTTTACATTCTACACAGCGGCCCGGGCTCTTATATACAGCATGTTAGAATGATTTATATAAGAGCCCAATGGTGATGGCCATAGCTCTGCTGACACAGGTTCCCTTTAACAATGGCCAATTGTGATCACTAGATCCATGGGGCGAGGATCTCTTGTGGGGTGCTCCCTATAAAAGGTTTACAGGTCAATTGCAACACTTAATGGCAGCCATAAACACTAACACCCAAAACCTCAATGGAGGGAACAAATATTGATTTTTTTACCGTTGCACCCCCACCTGGCATGTGTTTCTTTTACATTTTTCAATATATTATTACATGGTAAAATGAATGACATCATTGAAAACAGCCCTCCTCACATATACAGCCCCGGCAGCCATTGCAGCTGAAAAATCACATTAAAAAGTTTTGGATCTTGGAAAACAGAGGATAAAAAAATGCCAGGTTAAAACCACCTTGCATGAAGGCAGCCATGGCCCAGCCCTCTGCACAGCCAGCTATTGGCCTATGTGGTCACACGCCGGCTCCAGCCGTCTGGGCTATGCTGCTCGCAGGACGTCACCCTTGTGCCCTTCACCAGCCGCCATGCTCCTCCTCTCTGACGTCACCCGTACTCGCAGGACTTCCACAGGACTCTGCCACTTATACAAGTGACTGAACTACAGCTTCCGGCATGCAACGGGACGGGGCGGGGCTGCGCAAGCCCAGGACTCGCCGGACGTCACGTGGCACTCCCCAAACCAACCCGGTTTGAATATTTTTTTTCTGTCGTCGCCTCTTCTTCCCTGCCAGCGGCTGCTGTGCAGTCACATCTATCTAAAATGGCGACCGTGGAACCGGTGAGTGGACCCGTGAGCAGGAGAATGAGCGCATAAAGCGCAGCGTGACTGTGGCGGCAGATTGGCAGGGCCGATGGCTTCCTGAGGTGTGAGACGTGCCGCCCGTGGTGGCGTCTGCTCGCCGGGAGGGGAGAGTGGCGGTGATCCGGGAGGAGGAGCCGGGGCAGCATGTCTTAGCGGAGTAGCAGGCGGCTTGTACTGCTGAGCCGGCACCGCCATGCTCCGGGCGCGCCTGCGACGTGTCCCGTGATGTGTGAGGCGGAGGGGTCGTCATGGGGGAGGGGGCGGGGGCGCGCTGCTGAACGCTCTGAAGCGGCGCGTGGCACGCGGGCGCGAGAAAAGGCCGCGTGGCGGGGGGTGCGGAGGGTCCGAGCATTGCATCCACCCGGGCGGCGCGGGGTCTCCCGGCCTCACAGGGGAGGCGGCCCACGGGGGGACATATCGGGGCCGAGCGACATGTGCGAGGCGGCCTCCGAGGCTACACATATGGTGGGCACTGCACAAGAGCGGCAGCGAGTGGTGGCAGCAGTGCATGGGGGCTGTCAGTCACCGGCCTCACTGTAAGCAGTGCATGGGGGCTGTCAGTCACCGGCCTCACTGTAAGCAGTGCATGGGGGCTGTCAGTCACCGGCCTCACTGTAAGCAGTGCATGGGGGCTGTCAGTCACCGGCCTCACTGTAGTCACGGGGGGGGGGGGTCGCTCTGCCCCATCCGGAAGGGGGTCGCTCTGCCCCATCCTCACATTTCCCTTTCTGGAGGCCCCGTGTGCTCCAGACTGCTGCTGGTCTGTCTGCCGCGCTATAGGTCGCTCTGTGAGCGCAGTTGGCCGGGCACACTAATGGGACTGTTCCGATGAGTTATTGGTGGCCTATTGTTCCCCTCCCCTTAATTACTGGACCTACTTTGGCAGATTTTTATTTTATTTTTTTGCAACAGATGTCCATTCAGAAAACCATAATTTCTTTTTCTCCTCCCCATTTCTAAAAATGTATGTGTAATGTATGTAGATGGTGCCCTTACGCATGTACTGGTCTTGGCCATGGGTCTTTTAAGACCTGGAAACCCTCACCTTCCATCACCCCATGGATCCAATGCAGATAATGGTGGTGCTGCCTCCAGAAGCCATGACCATGGCAATAGTGGGTGCCCAAGGGTGCTGCCCAAGTTAACCCCTAGATACCTGAGTGCTGTTGACTCTTAAGGGGTTAGCATTGTATTGGCCCTCCCATAGTGCTGCAGTCTGTCCTCAGCTGGACAGCCGGAGCTATAAGTAGGTACACAGAACTCATCAGGTCATGCTAGTCTTCGCTGTCAGACATGTCTATGTTCCTTGAACCTTTCGCCACCACGTTGCATACAAATTCCGGCCAGCATCCTTGGAGATGAAGTCCTCTCATACCTCTGTGACAACGCTTCTGAAAAGTTCCCTGAACTACAAAGATGTTTGTGGGTGTCAAGTTGGGTGAACATGGTGCCCCCTCAAGCCTTCTACGTCACTTTGGTAGGTAGCTCCTTACCTGGATGATACTGATAAAATATCAGCACAGTGTACCTACTTTCACCCACCATGTATAGTAATGGTGAGCTCCCCAGGGTCAGCAGCAGTTACTAGCATGGCTAATGTTTCGTCACACGGCTTAGGTAGTAATGACATTTTCCCCATCAGCCCAGATCTGACCAGGGTGGTTATCCAGGATGCTGGTGAATAGACTGGTGTAACATTACAAAATATCCACAATGGTGGAAACCATTTTTGAGTATTGGGCAATCAGATCCAACTTGATGGTTTGCAACATGATGGATGTTGGCTCACTGAAGTGTCTAGGAGCCAATTGTTTCCATCCTTTATTATAAATCTGTCCCTCCGAACGACCACCTAATGTATCCAGGACACTGTTGAAGGCCATCCTCATTCTTCAGTTCAGACAATTGGAAAAATATCAACAGCGGATGGATTTCAGAACTGATGTTAATGTAAGCAGAGGGAGTTTCAGTACGGAGTGGCGTGTTAGCATAACCGAATGATTCATATAGAGCAGGATCTCTCCACAGCCTCTAGAGTAGGGGTCCCCAGCCTTTCAGAGCCACAATTTGTTCTGAGAGAAGCTGACGAGCCACATCAAGCACCCTCCTTTCTAAATCGTGACACCCACAGTCCCCCATTACCGTTATAATGATAAAGCATTCCTAGAGAAGACCCATCAAAAACTTGTACCTTCATCCCTTCTAGGCAGAATAGTTGCATCTAAGGTTTCCCACTTTACCCTATTTGTGGCATTTGTGTCCTGCACCCTCTCCACACTGCTGCTTTCTGCTTCAAGCACCCTACTGGCAGCATCATCCTAGCTGTGCAGGGCTACGCCAAAAAGTCACCATCCAGAGACCTCATAGTTGTCTGCTAGACCTGGTGTTACTGCACCAAGCTGGCAGAGCCACACATCATGGGCCTGCTACACAAGTGGCTCCTGAGCGACTGATTTTTCCTGATCAAACATGGCCATTTAATCATAGCATAACTTTGAACCACTTCCTGACTCTTGTCTTTTATGTCATGCACATGTATGGCTCTGGCTCAACCACTGAGATACTGCTGTAAAAATAAAACAGTGACATGTAGTGTGGGCGGTGCCTTTCCTTCCAATCATGGATAGCGGCATGTAGTGTGGGCGGTGCCTTTCCTTCCAATCATGGATAGCGGCATATAGTGTGGGCGGTGCCTTTCCTTCCAATCATGGATAGCGACATGTAGTGTGGGCGGTGCCTTTCCTTCCAATCATGGATAGCGGCATATAGTGTGGGCGGTGCCTTTCCTTCCAATCATGGATAGCGGCATGTAGTGTGGGCGGTGCCTTTCCTTCCAATCATGGATAGCGGCATGTAGTGTGGGCGGTGCCTTTCCTTCCAATCATGGATAGCGGCATGTAGTGGGGGCGGTGCCTTTCCTTCCAATCATGGATAGCGGCATGTAGTGGGGGCGGTGCCTTTCCTTCCAATCATGGATAGCGGCATGTAGTGGGGGCGGTGCCTTTCCTTCCAATCATGGATAGCGGCATGTAGTGTGGGCGGTGCCTTTCCTTCCAATCATGGATAGCGGCATGTAGTGGGGGCGGTGCCTTTCCTTCCAATCATGGATAGCGGCATATAGTGTGGGCGGTGCCTTTTTTTCTAATCATGGATAGCGGCATGTAGTGTGGGCGGTGCCTTTCCTTCCAATCACGGACTGCTGATGGGTTACATGGCAGCTGGGGTCTACTGAAGGTCCCCGTTACCACCTAAGTAAGATTCCGGTCAGTCATTCTATGACTGGACTGATGGGGTAGAGTTTATTTCACTACATGCAGTATCACTGAACTGTTGCAGTATATTGTGTAAGTGACCAAACAATTGTTGGTATAAGTCACCTTGGAAGGCTAAAACATGGGGGACAAATAGTTCAAATTACCCTCTTTCCCAATCCCCAAAAAAACGAAAAGCATATTTGGCACCTTACGTACATAGTCCACATTTTGAAAATGTAAAATTATTTGACTCATTTGTTAAATAGCGTAAAGGGCAGTTTACACACAGCGACATCGCTAGCGATAGCGCCCGCCCCCGTTGGTTGTGCGTCACGGGCAAATCGCTGCCCATGGCACACAACATCGCTAAGAACGGTCACACATACCTGCCTAGCGACGTCGCTGTGACCGGCGAACCGCCTCCTTTCTAAGGGGGAGGTTCGTGCGACGTCACTAAGCAGCCGCCCAATAGAAGCGGAGGGGCGGAGATGAGCGGGCGGAACATCCCGCCCACCTCCTTCCTTCCTCATTGCGGGCGGCCGCAGGTAAGGTGAGGTTCCTCGTTCCTGCGGTGTCACACATAGTGATGTGTGCTGCTGCAGGAACGACGAACAACCTGTGTCCTGCAACAGCAACGATAACTGGGAATAGAACGACGCGTGAACGATCAACGATAAGGTGAGTAATTTTGATCGATAACTGTCGTTCGTGCGTTTCACACACAACGTCGCTAACGAGGCCGGGTGTGCGTCACGAATTCCGTGACCCCCAATGACATCTCGTTAGTGATGCCGTTACGTGTAAAGCAGCCTTTAGTCACCAGAAAAGTTTTCCTTCTTCCCCCCCAAATAAAAAATAGAGAAAAGTAATTTGTATCCCAAAATGGTACCAATAACATCAGTGAATGCCCACACAGGTTTCCATAGAAAAATAAGTTGAATCCTAGAAAATTGAGGCAAAATTATTTTTTAAGTTGAGAATATCCGTAAAATGAAATCAAAACCCTATAGCAACTTGAGTTTTTTTGTAATTGTATAGATCTGCAGAATCAATTTACTGTTTAGGCTGCTTTCACACATCCGTTTTTTGCAGTGCGGCTCAATCCGGCTCAAAAACCTAGGCAACGGATGCGACGAAAAAAACGGATCCGTTGCATACGTTTTTCCATGCGGCCCGTCCGTTTTTTGACGGATGCGGCTTGATATTGAGCATGCGCAGTGCAAAAACCGCATCTGACGGCTGAATGCAGTTTTTGCCACAGTCTGCCGCAACCGGCGTTCATAGGCTTGCATTGTAAATTGCGCCGGCGCTATGCAGTTTTTGCGCCGTACAAAAAAAGTACCAGGCAACGTTCCATCTGGCCGCCGCATGGGCTAAATATGCCGCATCCGGCAAAAAATGGACGCAAGGCCATGCAGCACAATACAGCGCTAATACAAGTCTATCCTTGAAAAACACAACCGGCGGCAAAAAAAAACAGTTGGGGTTTTTCTGCAAAACGCCGTATTGTGCCGCTCAACAAAAACCGGATGTGTGAAAGCAGCCTTATGTTTTCCTTATGCAATGAGCAACATAAAATCAGAACTAGAGTGTTTTGGTTTTCTTTTTGGTGTATTCAGTGCTTTTAGACGTGGAAAATTTCAGCAATGTAGGAATTCCATAAAATATAAAAGTTAGTTATTTTGATCTAATGAGTTGTCCACTACTCACATCCCCTTTCTCAATCTACGGTTCCCTCTTGGAGCCATTTCAGCCTCTCCCATGGAGATTGTCATGTGATCCTTGCGTCCATTCACTCTCCCCTCATACGTATTGCTTGTATCCGGAGGACGCAAGACAGCGGCAGTGCTCACCTCCGGATGTAAGTGACTTGTCTGAAGGTGGGGAGAGGGAAGCTGATTGTCACGTGATCACTGGGAGAGGCGAGTACAAGTGGAAAACATGGATTAAGAAGGGGGTGTCCGGAGTACTGCAGAAAATGCTTAGTGAGAAATTTAAATCGCATGAACTCTTGGTGGCCACTCTTTACCATTCTTCCAGGTATACTTGCACATAGTTTTTCAAGGAGCTCATTCCAAAATTCTTGAAGAACTAATCACTGATATTCTGTCAATTATAGACTTGTCCAAATCCTTTTGTTTTATGCACTGTATCTTTTTCGGACTATAAGACGCACTCTGGTTTTAGAGGAGGAAAATACAAATTTTAAGCACAAAAATGTGGTCATGACACACTGTTATGGGGCGAGGATCTGCTGCTGACACTGTTATGGGGGTAATGTCCCCAAATTCTCTACTAAGGTACCCCAACCTGGTAATGATCCTCCTGCCTTGTATATTATCCCCATTGTATATATGTCCCCCATCCTGGTATAGCCCTCATGCTGTGGCACACATAAAAACATAAACGTTTATACTCACCTTTCCTCACTCCACGCAGCATTGCTAGTCTTCCGGTCTGTGCCAGCAGCAGCGCCCTGACCTGTGTGGAGCCGTGCGCATTACGTTATCGCTGTGTGCACGGCTCTCCACACACATCAGCAGGCCGGCAGATAGGAGGTCATTGCGATGCTGCAGGGAACAGTGACTGGTGAGTATACTTATTCACTGCCCCCTGTGCTGATGCGGGGGGCAGTGAATATAGCCGCACATGATCACTCCAGGCTGTAGGAGCCAGGGATGATCACGCAGCCCGGCGGTTTAGTATGCGCGCAATCCCCGTCCATCATCCCGCCCACCTGTCAGCCCCGGCTTCAGGGCTGAGAGATGATGGGCGGGAGGAGGCATGCGTATGAAATAAGGCTAATGAGCAGGCCCACGTGGTCACGGTAGGCGCTGCTACAGCCTGCCACTTCTGACCCGCTCCCCCACCACTGCACCCCCCTTCCCCGCAGCCATCTAACTATAAGACGCACCCCCCACTTTCCCCCAAAATTTTGGGGGGGAAAAAAGTGCGTCTTCTAGTCCGAAAAATACGGTAATCCCAGGCAGACTTGATGATAATGGATATGGGGGGACATGTATTTACTTCTAGAACTCATTCTTTTTTACTCTTGAATAGTTCTTAATGACATTGGCTTTATATTTGTGCTCATTGTCCGGTTGTAGAGTAAATTTGGAGCCGATCTAATGACTCCTTAACCCCTTCACGACCGGCCGATTTTTCGCCATTCTTTTTCTGAGAGACGTAACTTTTTTATTTTTCAGTCAATATGGTCATGTGAAAGCTCATTTTTTGCGGAACGAGCTGTACTTTTAAATGAAACCATCAGTTTTACCATATAGTGTACTAGAAAACGGCAAAAAAAATCCAAATGCAGAAAAATTGCAAAAAAAAAGTGCGATAGCACTATGGTTTTTGAGATTTTATTCACTGTGTTCACTATATGGTAAAACTGATGTGTGGGTGTGATGCCTCAGGTCAGTGCGAGGTCGTAGACACCAAACATGTATAGGTTTACTTTTATATAAAAGTTTAAAAAAAATCGGAAGTTTGTCCGAAAAAAGTGGCGCACGTTTATTATTTTTTGCGTCTCTAGCTGACGTTTTTAACGGTACCATTTTTGCGCAGATGCTACGTTTTGATCGCCTTTTATTGCATTTTGCGCAAAAGTTGTGGCGACAAAAAAACATTGTTTTGGCGTTTGGAATTTTTTTGCCGCTACGCCGTATACTGATCAGATTAATTGATTTTATATTTTGATAGATCGGGCATTTCTGAACGCGGCGATACCAAATGTGTGTATATTTTTTATTTTTTTAACCCTTTAATTTTCAATGGGGCGAATGGGGGGTGATTTGAACTTTTAGGTTTTTTGTTTTTTTAATTTTTTAACTTTTTTTTTAACTTTTTTTATTTTACTAGTCCCCCTAGGGGGCTATTGCGATCAGCATTCCGATCGCTCTGCAGTATCTGCTGATCACAGCTACAAGGCTGTAAACAGCAGATACGCTCTTTCTCTTTAGCTGTGCCGCTGGCACAGCGAAAGTGAAAGCAAGTCAGGTGTAGTACAGGAGTCATCACATGACCCTGTGCTACCATGACAACTATTGGAAGTCACGTGATCGCGTCACGTGACTTCCGGTATCGGGCGGTAAGTAAATGTTTACCGCGATTGCGCTTATAATGGCGCTGTCACATATTGACAGCGCCATATAAGGGGTTAAATGGCACGAGCAGATAACTATTCTGCTCGTGCCTAGCAGGCACACATCTCAGCTGTGAAAATCAGCTGAGATGTGTGCCGATCGCAGCATGATGCTGCCGGCAGACCGCGGGCAGTAACATTATGACCACAAGGACGTAATTTTATGGCCCGCGGTTGTTAAGGGGTTAATGGTATTCCATGAGGGATAAGTATCCGCCTGTATTTGTTAGCAATGAGGACACCATTAATCCTGTCCAAATCCCCAATTCCATTTACCTTTTTAAAGGGAACCTGTCACCAGAATTTTCGCTAATAAACTAAAAGAATCCCCTTCTGCGGCTCCGGGGCTGCATTCTAGAAAGGTTCATCTTGCTACTGGCCCCCCTTTCAGACCTAAACAACAACTTTATAAAATATTACCTTTTGGTATGCTAATGAGGTTTGTTGGCCCCGGGGGCGGGCTGTATTTCGTCTGTTATCCCCCCCTCCTGCCGCTGTTCGCTGTCTCCCAGTGTTCATTTACATAGATGAGGCCGCCGCCCTCATCTTCTGCAGTGCTCCTGAAGTCTCGCGCAGGCACAGTGGGACTATCGCGGGACTGAGCACTGTTTTCAAAAAAAAGGTAAACGGGGATGATAAAAATAAGCAATGGCCAGCGCAAGCGCATAACAGTAGAGGCAGAGGTAAAAGCGCGGGCTTGAGATTATAGACGGGTACTTGGATGAAGCTGGTGATGACATCCACAGCGCCGTCCATAATCTCGCGCCTGCGCAATAACATCACTGGTGCTCGCATTTTGAAAACAGTGCTCAGTCCCCTGATAGTGCCACTGCGCATGCGCGAGACTTCCGGAGCACTGCAGAAGATGAGGGCGGCGGCCTCATCTATGTAAATGAACACAGGGACAGATGAAATACAGCCCGCCCCTGGGGCCAACAACATTACCATAGCAAAAGGGTAATATTTTATAAAGTTATGTAGGTCTGAAAGGGGGGCCAGTAGCAAGATGAACCTTTTTATAGAATGCAGCCTATGAGCTGCAGAAGGGGATTTTTTAAGTTTAATAGCGAAAATTCTGGTGACAGGTTCCCTTTAATGAAGCCCTAATCATGCAAGGACCCTCCACCATGCCTCACTGTTGCCTGCAAACTCAATGTTGTACTGCCCTCCAGCACACAACCGGCCTTCTGTTACAGCTAAATGCTTTCAATTTTGACTCCAAAGTCTAGAGCACCTGCTGACACTTTTCTGCACCCCAGTTTCTCTGGTTTTGGGCAAAACTCTTTGAATATTACTTCAAGAGGATTTCTTCACAGAAGATGAATCCCACTCGTTGATGCTAGCTGATGGCATTCCTGGACATCCCCAATTTTGAAGGGAATAAAATGTGTCTATAATCTATTGCACTTTTTAACTTGGCTCCACTGTGTTGCGGTCCTTTTAAAGCAACCTGTCAAGTAAAAAAAACAATATTAGGCTGCGTGTCCAGACCACGATCAGTGTTTGCAGCGTTTTAGACGCAGCATGCTTCAGCTGCGTCCAAAACACTGCGTTGTACAGGACAACCATAGTGGACAGGATTTTTTTTTAAATCCCGTGCCCACTGTACTTGTATTTTCCGCAGCAAGCACTGACCTGCGGTGCATCTTTCCAGACTGCAGCATGTCAATTGTTTGGTGCAGAATTGCCTGCGTCCTCCATAGGGAGAACACAAGCCGGAGACCGCAGCGCACTGAACCCTGATCGTGGGTACTGACAGCTGCGTTCTCCGGAGGAGGAGACGCCCAGCCCCGCAGGTCAGGACCCGCTGTGTCCAGGGCGCAGTAAGTCCTGATCATGGGCACATACCCTAAATCTCATCTGCAGGTTAATAGCATTCTGAAGCTGCCTGCAGTAAGAGCCCCACTGCCAGGAGGAAATTTAACCTTTTTCTTCCGGCAGCCTCTGGCTTTCAGGGATCAGGGTGGCACCAGTGCAGTTTGTCATCACTCAATACATAGTGAGAGGTGGTCTCTTTGTTGATTGACGGCTCTGGATTTAGAGAGTCATAAGGCCAGAGATGGAAGGATAACAAGCAGGTGGCAAGGACTTGTGCTTGGTTTCAACAGTCATTTCTGTGCTGACAGTTTCTGTAATATTGCACACTAGTGATCCGGACAGCTTCAAGGCTGTGCTACTGTTTCCCCGAAAATAAGATACTGTCTTATATTTTTTTTTTTTTTTTGCGCGGAAAAAAGGACTAGGTCTTATTTTCAGGGGGTGACTTATTGTCGAGGATACATGGTTTGGGGTAAGTTTACCACCCCCAAAAAGCTGACCCCCTCCCCTTCCCAGGATCATCATACTTACCAGCCCCGGGCGTCTGCATGGCTCCCAGATCTCCCAGCATGTCGCCCTCTCCTGCGTCTGGCAGACTCACACATAAGATAGCATACACTCACACATAAGATAGCATACACTCATATAGACACACACACACACACACACACACACACACACACACACACACACACATCAGATTCCATATCATTCCTCCCTGTGATCTGTGCTGCATGCCTCCCCTGCATCTGACCGACACACATACATGAGATCACACACACACCTTTCACATCATTCCTCCCTGTGACCTCCGGTGGGCACTCCAGGCAGCTGTGCTACACACCATCCCCTGCGTCTAGCCGACACGCACACATTCGATCGCATACACTCACACATTCGATAGCATACACTCACGATATCGCACATACCTATACAATCACACACTCACAACATCTGGAGATACCACGTGCTTCCGGCCATGTGATCCTCCCGCAGGTCCTGGCAGATCCACTGCACAGCGTCGCAAGTCCTTACAAGCGCCGAGAAGCAATCGATATCGCTGGATGTGGTGAGTGTGTGGATGCCATCTGTAGTGTGTGTGTGTATATGTGATCTGATTTGTGTGTATATATTCCGCCGCAGCACCTTGATGCGCTCACCTGCTCCCGGTTGGCGTCTGGTGAGTATGATCGCGGGGTCTTCTCTCTTCTGGGGGTGTCTGCTGTCTATAATGAAGTGTCCTGCAGTATCTTTAACTTTTTTACCGCTGCATGGACACTTCATTATTGACCGCGGCTAGGTCTTATTTTCGGGGGATGTATTATATTTAAGCCTGCCTGAAAAAATCCTGCTAGGTCTTATTTTCGGTGGAGGTCTTATTTTCGGGGAAACACGATATAAGCTCTAATGGATAGGTACTGGGAGGTCTGTGCATGTACCGACACCTCTGCTAAACTACAAGCAGAAAACCATAGGATTAATGCCGGCGTCACACGGGACGATCTATCGTGCGATCGCACGTTCAATCGTACCCACCCCTATCGTTTGTGCGTCACGGGCATATTGCTGCCCGTGTCGCACAGTCGGTAACCCCCGTCACATGCACTTACCTGCTGAGCGACCTCGCTGTGGGCGGTGAACATCCACTTCCTGAAGGGGGGGGGACATTCTGCGTCACATTGACGTCACACAGCGGCCGGCCAATAGAAGCGGAGGGGAAGAGATGAGCGGGACGTAAACATCCCGCCCACCTCCTTCCTTCAGCATTGCCGTCGGGACGCAGATAAGCTGCAGTTCGTTGTTCCCGGCAGGGCTGTGGAGTCGGTAAGCCAAACCTTCGACTCCGACTCCGACTCCGACTCCTCAAATTCTCTTGCACCGACTCCGACTCCTACATATATTGCTTAGTTAGGTGAAAAATTTATTGTAGTACATGAATATGTGTATGTGAACATCAGACATTTAATAATTTTTATGATACGATAATCAAGATATTTGGATAGAACATAAAATATATTTATTGGAATACAACTTTAGAACACAAAAAACTGTAATAAATTGTAAATATGTAATACACTATGTAATATACAGTAGATTACATATATATCTTGTGTGTGTATATACACTGTGTGTGTGTATATATATATATATATATATATATATATATATATATATATATATATATATATATATATAATAAATATATATATATATATATACACACAGTGTATATACACACACAAGATATATATGTAATCTACTGTATATTACATAGTGTATTACATATTTACAATTTATTACAGTTTTTTGTGTTCTAAAGTTGTATTCCAATAAATATTTTATGTTCTATCCAAATATCTTGATTATTGTATCATAAAAACAATTAAATGTCTGATGTTCACATTGTACTACAATAAATTTTTCACTTAAATATAAGCATTATACTAAATGTTATTATTTAGTAAAATATTCAGCACATTCTGCATTGCACTCCTGTCCCCAATTTATTATATATTTTAGGAGTCGGAGTCGGTGCATTTTATACCGACTCCGACTCCACCAAAATGAGCTCCGACTCCACGACTCCGACTCCACAGCCCTGGTTCCCGGGGTGTCAAACGTAGCGATGAGTGCTGCCTCGGGAACGACGAACAACCGGCGCGCAGAAGGAGGAACGATATTATGAAAATGAACGACGTGTCAACGAGCAACGATAAGGTGAGTATATTTGCTAGTTAACAGACGCTCGTAGCTGTCACACGCTACGATATGTCTAACGATGCCGGATGTGCGTCACTAACGACCTGACCCCGACGACATATCGCCCGATATCGTAGCGTGTGACGCCGGCATTACAATGCCTTTGCTCCTCAGAACTGGAGCACTATGCTTTGCAATATTGCATGCTTTTTGAACATTTGCATCCATTTGCACAGGCCTGCTTTGGTCAATATCCTGTTTGACAGGCTGACTGCACTACCAAGTCATTGTTCTCGGCAGCACATGCTGCTTACACAGGACGATGTGCTGCTGAGGGGGATGTTTTTTAAGCAAGCTAAAACATCATTTCATCTGCTGAACGAGAATGTTACTTTTTTGCCTGGTGAGGGGCGGCCTGTTTGTACAGTTTGATAATTGGGAAGCGAACATTGCTAGGAGCAGTCAATCCCAATTATCGGCTACTGTAAATGTGGGCCCTAACCCTTGAGGTAAGCAAACACTCAGTTTGCCGCAGACACCCCCCCCCAATCCCTCTTTCTGGTTATTTGACCTACTGATGTGACAGATTCCAGGGTCAGTAAATGTATTCATTTATTTTTATTAATCTATGCTTATTCTAAACTTGTATTATTTAACATTTTCTCAATTTGGACTCATTAATGCTAATGTTTCCTTAGATAACTATTATTACCACACATTGCTTGGCAACCAGGTACCGTATTTTTCGGACTATAAGACGCACCCTGGTTTTAGAGGAGGAAAATGGGAAAATAAAACTTTAAGCAAAAAATGTGGTCATGACACACTGTTATGGGGCGAGGATCTGCTGCTGACACTGTTATGGGGGTAATGTCCCCAAATTCTCTACTAAGGTACCCCATCCTGGTAATGATCCTCCTGCCTTGTATATGATCCTGCTATAAACCCCCATCCTGCTCCTATACCAGCATCCTGCTCCTATACTCCCATCCTGCTCCTATACTCCCATCCTGCTCCTATACTCCCATCCTGCTCCTATACTCCCATCCTGCTCCTATACTCCCATCCTGCTCCTATACTCCCATCCTGCTCCTATACTCCCATCCTGCTCCTATACTCCCATCCTGCTCCTATACTCCCATCCTGCTCCTATACTCCCATCCTGCTCATATACTCCCATCCTGCTCATATACTCCCATCCTGCTCATATACTCCCATCCTGCTCATATACTCCCATCCTGCTCATATACTCCCATCCTGCTCATATACTCCCATCCTGCTCATATACTCCCATCCTGCTCATATACTCCCATCCTGCTCATATACTCCCATCCTGCTCATATACTCCCATCCTGCTCATATACTCCCATCCTGCTCATATACTCCCATCCTGCTCATATACTCCCATCCTGCTCATATACTCCCATCCTGCTCATATACTCCCATCCTGCTCATATACTCCCATCCTGCTCATATACTCCCATCCTGCTCATATACTCCCATCCTGCTCATATACTCCCATCCTGCTCATATACTCCCATCCTGCTCATATACTCCCATCCTGTTCATATACTCCCATCCTGTTCATATACTCCCATCCTGTTCATATACTCCCATCCTGTTCATATACCCCCATCCTGTTCATATACCCCCATCCTGTTCATATACCCCCATCCTGTTCATATACTCCCATCCTGTTCATATACTCCCATCCTGTTCATATACCCCCATCCTGTTCATATACCCCCATCCTGTTCATATACCCCCATCCTGTTCATATACCCCCATCCTGTTCATATACCCCCATCCTGTTCATATACCCCCATCCTGTTCATATACCCCCATCCTGTTCATATACCCCCATCCTGTTCATATACCCCCATCCTGTTCATATACCCCCATCCTGTTCATATACCCCCATCCTGTTCATATACCCCCATCCTGTTCATATACCCCCATCCTGTTCATATACCCCCATCCTGTTCATATACCCCCATCCTGTTCATATACCCCCATCCTGTTCATATACCCCCATCCTGTTCATATACTCCCATCCTGTTCATATACTCCCATCCTGTTCATATACTCCCATCCTGTTCATATACTCCCATCCTGTTCATATACTCCCATCCTGTTCATATACTCCCATCCTGTTCATATACCCCCATCCTGTTCATATACCCCCATCCTGTTCATATACCCCCATCCTGTTCATATACCCCCATCCTGTTCATATACCCCCATCCTGTTCATATACCCCCATCCTGTTCATATACCCCCATCCTGTTCATATACCCCCATCCTGTTCATATACCCCCATCCTGTTCATATACCCCCATCCTGCCTGCTCATATACTCCCATCCTGCCTGCTCATATACTCCCATCCTGCTCATATACTCCCATCCTGCCTGCTCATATACTCCCATCCTGTTCATATACTCCCATCCTGTTCATATACTCCCATCCTGTTCATATACCCCCATCCTGTTCATATACCCCCATCCTGTTCATATACCCCCATCCTGTTCATATACCCCCATCCTGTTCATATACCCCCATCCTGTTCATATACCCCCATCCTGTTCATATACCCCCATCCTGTTCATATACCCCCATCCTGCCTGCTCATATACCCCCATCCTGCCTGCTCATATACTCCCATCCTGCCTGCTCATATACTCCCATCCTGTTCATATACTCCCATCCTGTTCATATACTCCCATCCTGTTCATATACTCCCATCCTGTTCATATACTCCCATCCTGTTCATATACCCCCATCCTGTTCATATACCCCCATCCTGTTCATATACCCCCATCCTGTTCATATACCCCCATCCTGTTCATATACCCCCATCCTGTTCATATACCCCCATCCTGTTCATATACCCCCATCCTGTTCATATACCCCCATCCTGTTCATATACCCCCATCCTGTTCATATACCCCCATCCTGTTCATATACCCCCATCCTGTTCATATACCCCCATCCTGTTCATATACTCCCATCCTGTTCATATACTCCCATCCTGTTCATATACTCCCATCCTGTTCATATACCCCCATCCTGCCTGCTCATATACTCCCATCCTGCTATATGCCCCCATCGTGCTCATATACCATCCTGGTATATGGCCTGTATCCTATAGCACAGAGAAAAAAAATAAACGTTTATACTCACCTTTTCCTCACTCCCTCCAGCACCGATCATATATTCCTCTCTGCGCCACTGACCTGTGTGTGTGGAGCCGTTCCCCTGCTGCATCGCGATGTCTTCCTGTCTGCCGATCAGCTGACCAGCTCAGCACAGAGCAGCTGACCGGCACAGACAGGAAGACATTGTGTGCTGCAGGGGGGCGGCTCCACACACGGGGACGGGTGAGTACACTGATTCACTGCACCCCGCGCTGATGATGACGCGTGGGGGGCAGTGAATACAGCCGCACATGATCACTCCAGGCTGTAATTGCCAGGGGTGATCATGCGGCCGGCTCTTTGCTATGCGTGCGTCCCCGCTCGTCCTCCCGCCCACCTGTCAGTGCCGGCTTCAGCGCTTAGAGATGGGCGTGAGGATGGGCGTGCATATGTAATGAGCGGGCCCACGTGGTCACGGCAGGCGCTGCTGCTGCCTGCTCGTGCCCCAGATGGGCCGCTCCACCGCAGTACCCTCGTTTCCTGCCCGCAGCCCTATAGTCAGACCATAAGACGCACCCCCAACTTTCCCCCAACATTTGGGGGAAAAAAAGTGCGTCTTATGGTCCGAAAAATACGGTAGTTGTGCTCCACGCTCGGACACTGGTAACGTGGCAGTGCCTACTTTTTTTTTTTTTTTTAGATAACAGGAGAGCGAGACAGAGTAGATTCTTCTAATGACAAATATCCAAAATGTCTACATTTATTAATGTTGTCAGAACAACGCTTAAAGGGAACCTGTCATCAGAAATTTGGCTTTCAACCTAAATGTTTCCCCCTCTGCAGCTCGTGGGCTGCATTCTAGTAAGGTTTCTATACTTTTTGTGCCCCCTTTTAAACCAAAATAAATATTTTATAAAACTGTACCTTTCGGTTTGAAAATCTTGTAAATCGTCCATGGGGGCGGGCCGGGCCGTGTGGCGTCCGTTGCTGTATCTTACGCCGTCCCCCATGCTCCAAATCATCCCTCAGGACGCCGCCCACTGTGCCCGAGGTCCCGTGCACGCCGGGACACCTAGTGACGTGGTCGCACGCACGAGAGTATGGGCGGCGCTGTGATTGCATCGCAAGTGCGCGCCCATACTCTCGTGGCCGCGCTCTCCCCACTGCCTCCAGCGTTCTGCGCCGGCCCGACGTCACCTCCTTCCCATCGTACCCTGCAGCAGGAAATAGATGGGAGGAGCGGAGCAGGCCACTACAGGAGAAGCGGAGAGGATCTGAGCGACGTACAGAGGGGAGAGTGCGCCCACGAGAGTATGGGCGCGCACTTGCGATGCAATCACAGCGCCGCCCATACTCTCGTGCGTGCGACCACGTCACTAGGTGTCCCGGCGTGCACGGGACCTCGGGCGCAGTGGGCGGCGTCCTGAGGGATGATTTGGAACATGGGGGACGGCGTAAGGGACAGCAACGGACGCCACACGGCCTGCCCCCATGGAAAATTAACAAGATTTTCAAACCGAAAGGTACAGTTTTATAAAGTATTTATTTTGGTTTTAAAGTGGGCACAAAAAGTATAGAAACCTTACTAGAATGCAGCCCACGAGCTGCAGAGGGGGAAACATTTAGGTTGAAAGCCAAATTTCTGATGACAGGTTCCCTTTAATGCCTGAGTCCAAAAGAGCTAGATGTATTATTCAGTATGAAAATTTGGGGGGAGTCTTGGTGAACACTGTAGATGTTTTCTGTTCATACGAATATTCATAAATTAAAGCAGAATTGAATAAACCTGTAAAAAGCATCCTTTATTCTTAGAGATTTAAAACGATGTTACCCTTTTGATGAGGAGGATTGTGAGGATCAGGATACTACACCTAAGGTTAAATGGAACTTGTCACCAGGCTTTTTTCCCCATATAAACTGCAGCCACCACCAGTAAGCCATTATATACATTCTAGAATACAGTGGAACCTCGCGTAACGAGTAACCCAGTTAACGAGAATTTCGCTTAACAAGCAAAGCTTTCTGTAAATTTGTAACCCGGTTTACGAGAAAGCTTTGCTGTGCGAGCAAAATCCTCACCGCACACACTTCCGGTTCCGTACATCCACCGCGCTCTAACCCGCACGAAGTCCACACAAACACACGCACGCACACATATACAGTATGATGCTCACCTTACCTTCCGTTCCACCGCTGGTCTCATGGTTCTCGTAGTTCCCGGGTACATCGCGACATGCTCGCGGCGAACTACAAGTACCATGAGGCCGGCGGTGGAACGGAAGGTAAGGTGAGCATATAATGTGTACCTTCCATTTCATCGCCGGCCTCCTGGGTCCTGTAGTTCGCCACTCCACTCCAGGCTGTGCATCGGCATCCATAGTGACGAAGCAGGAACTTCCTGGTTCCTGTCACCGCTACTCAAAGGCAGCGCGCTGGCCAATCAGAGGCAAGCGACTCTGCCTTTGACGTCAGCGCTCTGGCTGGAAGTTCCTCCCTCGTCGTTATGGTAACCCGATACACAGCTCGCACCGGAGAACAGCAAGTCCCAGGAGACCGGCGATGGAACGGAAGGTAAGGTGAGCATATAGTGTTTGGGTGTGTTTGGGTGGAATAGGGGACCAGGATGGGACATTTAACAAGTTGTGGAAGGAATTGTCTGCATTGCAATGATTTCCTATGGGAAATCTTGCTTTGCTGAATGAGTAACTTGATTAACAAGCACAGTCCCAGAACAGATTGTCCTCGTTAAGCAAGGTTCCACTCTACTATACATAAATCCCCAATCCGCTCTGTATAACATGAGTTTTATTATACTCATCTGGGGGGGCGGTCTGGTCTGATGGGCATCTCCCGTCTTAGGCTAAGTTCACATTTCCGTCTTTTTGCATCAGTCACAATCCGTCGCCTTAAGGAAATACGGTATCCTGCAAAATATTTTGCAGGAATGTTTTTTTCCCCATAGACTTCTATTAGCGACGGATTGTGACTGATGGCTTGCGTTGCATCCGCCGCGTGACGGATCAGTCGTTTACTGACTGACCATAAGGCGGTGGGAAAGCACACTAACGTTTTTCTGTGCGGCGTTTTTTTTTTTTTTTTTTTTTACTGTGAGCATGTGCACAGCAAAACACCATGATGGACTGTAAGTTCAGTTCCAGCAGCAGGAACAATCGGCGGGCTTTGAGAGCGATCAGCTGATTGTTCTCTCTCGCTCTCTCTCTCGTTTTTATACTGAAATAATTTCACCAATGTAATCCGCTTTCTTATGACAATCAATTCCATTTCTTGTCATCTGTTGTACAACGCATCAGTCACAAGCATCAAGCTACGCAGGTGACTGATGCAAAAAAACCCAGAAATGTGAACATGGCCTTAATCTGACACCCCCTCTTTGCTTACCATTGCCTTCCTCTTTCTCTGTTTCGTATGGTTGACTCATCCTACGTTATTCTCACTGCATCCTCCATTGTGCGCATGCGCATTTCTGTGCCCCCCTCGACCCATTCTTCTACCTCTTTAGGATTTTATCAGCTCCTTGGAATTTCCCTAATAGTGGTGTCATAAGGTCCAGTCACACTAAGCAACTTACCAGCGATCCCAACAACGATAGGGATCGCTGGTAAGTTGCTAGGAGGTTGCTGGTGAGATGTCACACTGCGACGCTCCAGCGATCCCACCAGCAACCTGACCTGGCAGGGATCGCTGGAGCGTCGCTACACAAGTTGCTGGTGAGCTCACCAGCAACCAGTGACAAGCCCCCAGCGCCGCGTGGAAGATGCTGCGCTTGGTAACTAAGGTAAATATCGGGTAACCAACCCGATATTTACCTTGGTTACCACCACACGGAGCTACACGTGCAGAGAGCAGGGAGCAGCGCACACTGAGCGCTGGCTCCTTGCTCTCCTAGTTACAGCACACATCGGGTTAATTAACCCGATGTGTGCTGCAGCTACATGTGCACAGAGCAGGAGCGGAGGAGGCTGATAACAAAGGTAAATATCGGGTAACCAAGGACAGGGCTTCTTGGTTACCCGATGTTTACATTGGTTACCAGCCTCCGCAGAAGCCGGCTCCTGCTGCCTGCACATTTAGTTGTTGCTGTCTCGCTGTCACACACAGCGATCTGTGCTTCACAGCAGGACAGCAACAACTAAAAAATGGCCCAGGACATTCAGCAACAACCAACGACCTCACAGCAGGGGCCAGGTTGTTGCTGGATGTCACACACAGCAACATCGCTAGCAACATCGCTGCTACGTCACAAAAGTTGTTCGTTAGCAGCGATGTTGCTAGCGATGTTGCTTAGTGTGACGGGGCCTTAAGATTGTAGCAGAAGTTGCAGCAAAGTTGAGACCAGTTTCCATGACTATCATTTATCTGGATGGTACAGTGCCTACAAATAGTATTCAACCCCCTGCAGATTTAGCAGGTTTGATAAGATGCAAATAAGTTAGAGCCTGCAAACTTCAAACAAGAGCAGGATTTATTAACAGATGCATAAATCTTACAAACCAACAAGTTATGTTGCTCAGTTAAATTTTAATAAATTTTCAACATAAAAGTGTGGGTCAATTATTATTCAACCCCTAGGGTTAATATTTTGTGGAATAACCCTTGTTTGCAATTACAGCTAATAATCGTCTTTTATAAGACCTGATCAGGCCGGCACAGGTCTCTGGAGTTATCTTGGCCCACTCCTCCATGCAGATCTTCTCCAAGTTATCTAGGTTCTTTGGGTGTCTCATGTGGACTTTAATCTTTAGCTCCTTCCACAAGTTTACAATTGGGTTAAGGT
Organism: Anomaloglossus baeobatrachus; assembly: GCF_048569485.1. Taxonomy (NCBI): domain Eukaryota; kingdom Metazoa; phylum Chordata; class Amphibia; order Anura; family Aromobatidae; genus Anomaloglossus; species Anomaloglossus baeobatrachus. The sequence continues at coordinate 293,682,276 of NC_134353.1, forward strand.
CAGGAGACTGACTAGGCCACTGCAACACCTTGATTTTTTCCCTCTTGAACCAGGCCTTGGTTTTCTTGGCTGTGTGCTTTGGGTCGTTGTCTTGTTGGAAGATGAAATGATGACCCATCTTAAGATCCTTGATGGAGGAGCGGAGGTTCTTGGCCAAAATCTCCAGGTAGGCCGTGCTATCCATCTTCCCATGGATGCGGACCAGATGGCCAGGCTCCTTGGCTGAGAAACAGCCCCACAGCATGATGCTGCCACCACCATGCTTGACTGTAGGGATGGTATTCTTGGTCGTATGCAGTGCCATCCAGTCTCCAAACGTCACGTGTGTGGTTGGCACCAAAGATCTCGATCTTAGTCTCATCAGACCAGAGAACCTTGAACCAGTCTGTCTCAGAGTCCTCCAAGTGATCATGAGCAAACTGTAGATGAGCCTTGACATGACGCTTTGAAAGTAAAGGTACCTTACGGGCTCGTCTGGAACGGAGACCATTGCGGTGGAGTACGTTACTTATGGTATTGACTGAAACCAATGTCCCCACTGCCATGAGATCTTCCCGGAGCTCCTTCCTTGTTGTCCTTGGGTTAGCCTTGACTCTTCGGACAAGCCTGGCCTCGGCACGGGTGGAAACTTTCAAAGACTGTCCAGGCCGTGGAAGGCTAACAGTAGTTCCATAAGCCTTCCACTTCCGGATGATGCTCCCAACAGTGGAGACAGGTAGGCCCAACTCCTTGGAAAGGGTTTTGTACCCCTTGCCAGCCTTGTGACCCTCCACGATCTTGTCTCTGATGGCCTTGGAATGCTCTTTTGTCTTTCCCATGTTGAACAAGTATGAGTGCTGTTCACAAGTTTGGGGAGGGTCTTAATTAGTCAGAAAAGGCTGGAAAAAGAGATAATTAATCCAAACATGTGAAGCTCATTGTTCTTTGTGCCTGAAATACTTCTTAATACTTTAGGGGAACCAAACAGAATTCTTGTGGTTTGAGGGGTTGAATAATAAATGACCCTCTGAATAAACTTTTCACAATTTAAAAAAAAAAAAAAAGAAATAACATTCTTTTTTGCTGCAGTGCATTTCACACTTCCAGGCTGATCTACAGTCCAAATGTCACAATGCCAAGTTAATTCCGAATGCGTAAACCTGCTAAATCTGCAGGGGGTTGAATACTACTTGTAGGCACTGTATATTGAAAGCAGCCATCTCAAGTGTGCACATTTTAATAGACCTAAAGATGTCAATTCAATTGCTTCAGTCGATAGGTTGACTAATCCCAAAAATTCTAATCTGACAACAGGTGAAAAATTTTCTTCATCTGAAATCTTCCTCAATTCAAACTGCCTTGTCTGTTTTGGGCTGTCTATCTGGCTCATCAGCAGTTGCATGTGCCCAATTTTAGACATCTGTAGAAACTAATTTGATCCCAATGTGACCTCATTGGAAAATAAATTCTTTCTCTCCCGGAAATAAACTGCTCTGTCACTGAAACTTAGTATTTGGGTGTAACAGCAAGTTTGGGCACCAGCCAGAAAGTTTGGTCTCATCGACTGGAAAACCATCTGCCACATGTTGGCTGTGTCCCCTACATGACATGTAGAAGAAGATGCTCGATTCAAAACTGAGTGACAGAAATTAACACTGGATATTACCCTGAAAATACCATACCCACCATCAAACGTGGTGGCAGCATCATGTTGTGGGGGGGTGTTTCTTCAGGACAGGGAAGCTGGTCAGAGATTATGGCAGAATGGAGTTAAATACAGGGAAATCTTGAAGGAAAACCTGTTTGGCTGATGAGTGTTTTAGACATGGTGTGTTTTCGCTGCGTCCAAAACGCTGCATTGTACAGTACAGACACAGTGGATGGGATTTATAGTAATCTCATGCCCACTGGGCTGTTTTTCTACGCAACACAAACTGGCATGCACTGTGGTTTCTGAGCTGCAGTATGTCAGTGTATGCTTGTGGAGACACAAGTGTTCTCAATGGGATAACGCAGTAAAAATCCGAGACAGGAAAGACCCAAATCTATAATGCAGCATCTCCTGATTATTTGCAATACCCTTAGAGGCTCCAAACTCCTGAGACCGGTACATAGGTTCACCTTCAAGCAGGATATGACCCTTCAACATACTGCCACTGCTATGGTTTTGTTCAGTGTTCCCGAAGCCCAGTCCTCAAGAGCCACCAACAGGTCATGTTCTCAGGATTTCCTAGTATTGCACGGGTGTTGCGTTTATCACCCGTGTAATACTAATGAAATCCTTAACCCCTTAACGACCCATGACGTACTAGATACGTCATGGATCGTGTGCCGGTAAGCCCCGCCCCCTACCGCCGGCAGGCGGCGGCGATCGGCGCACATATCAGCTGTTATCAACAGCTGATATGTGTGCCTGCTAGCCGCGGGTGGAATCGCTTCCACCCGCGGCCATTAACCCCTTACATTTCGCTGCCAAAGTCTTGGCAGCGATATGTATATGGGCGCCGCCATGACAGTGACTTACCCCGCCCCCACCGGAAGTCACGTGACATGATCACGGGACTTTCGGCGGTTGCCATGGTAGCACAGGGTCATGTGATGACGCCTGTAGCTAACATGAGTCACTTCCTCTCAATGCCGGAATACAGCCGGCATTGAAAGTGAAGCAGCAAATCTGCAGTTCTCAGCTCTGTAGCTGAGATCTGCAGATAGTGCAGAGCGATCGGATTGCTGATCGCAATAGCCCCCTAGGGGGACTAGTAAAATAAAAAAAAGTGAAAAAAAAAGTTTTAAAAAATTAAAAAAAAATAAAAAAACCTAAAAGTTCAAATCACCCCCCTTTCACCCCATTGAAAATTAAAGGGTTAAAAAAATAAAAATACACACATTTGGTATCGCCACGTTCAGAAATGCCCGATCTATCAAAATATAAAATCAATGAATCTGATCAGTAAACGGCGTAGCGGCAAAAAAATTCCAAACGCCAAAATTACGTTTTTTGGTCGCCGCAAATTTTGCGCAAAATGCAATAACAGGCGATCAAAACGTAGCATCTGCGCAAAAATGGTACCGTTAAGAACGTCAGGTCGAGACGCAAAAAATAAGCCATCACTGAGCCTCAGATCCTGAAAAATGAGAACGCTACGGGTTTTGGAAAATGGCGCAAAACGTGCGCCACGTTTTTTGGACAAGCTTGTGAATTTTTTTTAACCCCTTAGATACAAGTAAACCTATACATGTTTGGTGTCTACAAACTCGCACCGACCTGAGGCATCATACCCACACATCAGTTTTACCATATAGTGAACACGGTGAATAAAATATCACAAAAACTATTGTACAATCCCACTTTTTTTGCAATTTTTCCGCACTTGGAATTTTTTTGCCGTTTTCCAGTACACTGTATGGTAAAACTTATGGTTTCATTTAAAAGTACAACTCGTCCCGCAAAAAACAAGCCCTCATATGGCAAAATTGATGGAAAAATAAAAAAGTTACGCCTCTCGGAAGAAGGGGAGCAAAAAACAAAAACGCAAAAACGGAAAGTGCCCGGGGGCTGAAGGGGTTAAAACATGCACTGTTGACCTGAATGGCACAGTCCAGACCTAAATCCCATTGACAACTTGTGACAAGACTTGAAAATTGCTCTTCAGACGCTCTTCATCTCGCTTAGGCTACTTTCACACATCAGGTTTTTTCCATCAGGCACAATCCGGAAAAAAACGGGTAAAACGGATCCGGTACCGCATCCATTTTATACCCATAGATTTGCATTGTTACCGGATTGTGCCTGATGGCTTTGCGTTGCATCCGTTTTTTTCCGGATGCGGAAAAATTAAGTAAAGCGGCGGCCGGAGGCAACGTATCTTGTAACGTTTTTTTGTCCGGCAAAAAAAACGCATCCGGCCGCTGCGGCGCATTTTTCAATGCATGCCTATGGACGCCGGATGCGGCAAAAAACACTTGCGGCTTCTTCCACTGCGCATGCTCAGTAGCGTGCCGCAACCGCAAAAGAATGGACGGGCCGCATGTAAAAACTTATGCCAAGGATGCGGTGCTTTCGCCGCATCCGTTGCATAGGTTTCACAGCCGGATTGAGACGCACTGCTCAAACCGGATGTGTGAAAGTAGCCTCAGCTAAGAACGAGGTTGCAAATTAAAAGGGGCAAAAATGTGATCCTCTAGATGTGCAAAGCTGCTAGAGACATCCCCAATAGACTTGCAGCAGTAATTTCCACAAAAGGTGGTCCTACCAAGTATTGACTCAGGAGGAGGATACAAAAACACATCACAATTTTCAGATGTATACAGTTACAATATTTAGAACACTATTCCCTTCTCACTTCACAAATACTTGATACTTGGTGTTGGTATATCACATAAAATCCCAATAAAATACATTTGTGGGTGTAATGTGGAAAGGTTCATAGCATATGAATATTCTTCTCAAGGCAGTGTACTGGTCTGGCTCCCAGTACACGCAGTCCAGTTTGCTCCGCTCTGGTTCCAAGTTGAGCTCCAGGTTCTGTAGACCTTCTCTTAGAGTTGGGCCAAGAACTTACACTTGAAATCTTTTTCCTCCATGGAATTCGAAGTGGGCTCTTTCTGGATTAACCTCTTCATCCTTTGACTCAATATCTATCCAATTTGTAACTAAAAACCATATTGCTAGTAGCGGTCTCCTCAGCTTGCAGACTACAGGGCTGTTTACATGGACAACCGGCAGCTGATGTGGACGATTCAGAAGAGAATAGAAGAAGGCAGTGATTAAAATTTGTATGCTTTTATTAAACAATTAAAATAATGCTGCAGAGGCACTGGTACCAAACAGACCCCTCAGGGAACAAATTCAACGTGTTTCGACATCAGTAGAGTCTAAGGCTTTGTGCCCACTAGAAATGTGAAGTTTCTCAAGAAAATTTCTTGAGAAACTTCTGGGAGTGAAAGATTTCCGGACCTCCGGAAAAAATCCGCACCAAATCCGCATGCGGATTAGCCGCGAATTTGCCGTGATTTTCCCGCGGGTGGTTCCCTCCGGATTTTGCAGGCTGTACTGCCGAAATCCGCAGGGTACCTGCGGAAAAGAATTGACATGCTCATTTTCTCAAGAAATTTTTCTCGAGAAATTCTTCTCAAGGAAATTTCTTGAGAAAAATCCGCAGCGTGCGCACAGCTATTTTTTTTTCTCTTAGAATTTGCTGGGAAATGTCTGCACAAAGATTGCAGACATTTCTCAAGAAATTTCCGCAGCAAATCCGCGGGTAAATCCGCGGGTAAAACGCACTAGTGCGCACAGAGCCTTAAGCGGGCTTTACACGAGGCGATAGATTGTGCGATATGTCGTCGGGGTCACGGTTTTCGTGACGCACATACGGCATACCGCACGACGCCGTCTCGTGTGACACCTCCTAGCGACGCAGTAACGCTCACAAATCGTGAGTCGTGTACTCGTCGCTAGGTTTCATAAAATTGTTTAATTAAAATGGCGGAGGTTGTTCATCGTTGACGTTGCATCACACGTTGCTCCGTGTGACACCACGGGAACGATGAACAGCAGCTTTACCTGCCTCCTGCGGCACCCGACGGCTTAATGGAAGGAAGGAGGTGGGCGGGATGTTTACATTCCGCTCATCTCAGCCCCTCCGCTTCTATTGGCCGCCTGCCGTGTGATGTCGCTGTGACGCCGAACGTCCCTCCCACTCCAGGAAGTGGACGTTCATCGCCCACAGCGAGGTTGTCCGGAACGTAAGCACGTGTGACGGGGGTTAAATGAGTTTGTGCGCCACGGGCAACTAATTGCCCGTGACACAAAAATGACGGGGGCGGGTACGATCGATTGTGCTATCGCACAATCTATCGTCTCATGTAAAGCAGGCTTTAGACAAGACACCATTTCTGGTGCCGCTGCGGCGTTATTTTAATGGTTTAATAACATTTTCTCCCTGCATTTCTTCTTTTGAGCTGTGAAGCCCTAGCCTCTGTTCTCCGTGTGGACATAGTATATTCCACTGAGATGGATTTTTTTTTTTTTCTATAATGTTGACGATTAGTGTTCTTTCAACACATTGATCTGAGTCCTGGAGAATTTCTAGAAATTGAGTTTATTCAATGTATGGGGGAAACACATGGGAAGAAAGGAAGCTGAAAGTTACCGTATTTTTCGGACCATAAGACGCACTTTTTTTTCCCCCAAATGTTGGGGGAAAGTTGGGGGTGCGTCTTATGGTCTGACTATAGGGCTGCGGCTGGGAATGAGGGTGCTGCGGGTCATCGGGGGCACGAGCAGGCAGCAGTAGCGCCTGCCGTGACCACGTGGGCCCGCTCATTACATATGCACGCCCATCCTCCCGCCCATCTCTCAGCGCTGAAGCCGGCACTGACAGGTGGGCGGGAGGACGAGCGGGGACGCGCGCATAGCAAAGAGCCGGCCGCATGATCACCCCTGGCAATTACAGCCTGGAGTGATCATGTGCGGCTGTATTCACTGCCCCCCGCGCGTCATTACCAGCGCGGGGTGCAGTGAATCGGTACACTCACCCGTCCCCGTGTGTGGAGCCGCCCCCCTGCTGCACGCGATGTCTTCCTGTCTGTGCCGGTCAGCTGATCTGTGCTGAGCTGGTCAGCTGATCGGCACAGACAGGAAGACATCGCGATGCAGCAGGGGAACGGCTCCACACACACAGGTCAGTGGCGCAGAGAGGAAGATGATCGGTGCTGGAGGGAGTGAGGAAAAGGTGAGTATAAACGTTTATTTTTTTTCTCTGTGCTATAGGATACAGGCCATATACCAGGATGGTATATGAGCACGATGGGGGCATATAGCACGATGGGAGTATATGAGCAGGATGGATAGGGGGTATATGAGCAGGATGGATAGGGGGTATATGAACAGGATGGATAGGGGGTATATGAACAGGATGGATAGGGGGTATATGAACTGACATTGTACCAGTGTCATTGGATTGTGATTACATCCAGTAATGTTGAGCAGTCTACGTCACATCCTAATTCGAGTCTCATTTTGCAAATGGGTATACAGTATTTTAATGATTACCAGGGTGGTTGATGTATGTCTGGGCTTCCATTCATTTTTAGCCTATTGTCATGCTCCTGTTAGGTCCGTTAGTCCCTGATGTCATTAAGAGGTCGTTCTAGAGGTTTTCAAAAGTGCTGTAGGTAAAAGTATTGTGTGGAAACGGTAAAGTCTGCAACTTTAGTTGCTGCCAATCGGGTCATTTGTATTTTGGTATTGTCCTGTACGGCCTCGTGAATGTTTTTGCTTATGTGGCGTCCTCTACTTTGTACAGAAAAGTAACTTTTTAATCTTTTAACTGTGCACATCTCAAATCGGATCAACATTCGCTTTAGGCTATGTGCGCACATTGCATTTTTTCATGCGTTTACGCAGCGTTTTAAACTGCAGCGTAAATGCATGTTTTGTGCTTCCCCAGCAAAGTCTATGAGAAGTCAGTAAATTCCATTCGCACGTTGCTTTTTTAAACACAGCATTTTGGGTGACAAATATTTGACAAAATCGATGCGTTTAAAAAAGCATCATGTCACTTCTTTTTTTGCGTTTTGGTTGCATTTTCCACCCATTGAAATCTGTCGGTCTCTCTCTGTCTCTCTCTCTGTCACACTCACCGATCACCGGCGCCGTGCTGCACGGCTGTCACACTGCTCTGGCGGCTTCTCCAGGTTTTGAAAATGCCGGCCGCTCTTAATTCCATCTCGTATTTCTTGCTTCCCCTGCCCATCGGCGCTTATGATTGGTTGCATTCAGACGTGCCCCCACGCTGCAACCAATCTCACTGCAACCAATCACAGCCGCGGGTGGGCGGGTCTATATCATGCAGTGAAATAATTTAATTAAAAAAAGACGTGCGGTCCAACCCCATTTTGATACCAGCCAAGGTAAAGCCACACAGCAGACGGCTGGTATTCTCAGGATTGGGAGCCCCACGTTATGGGGAGCCTCCAAGACTAAAAATATCAGCCAGCAGCCATCCAGAATTGCCGCAATCCCATTAGATGCGACAGTCCCGGGACTCTACCCAGCTCATCCCGAATTGCCCTGGTGCGGTGGCAATCTGGGTAATAAGGAGTTAATGGCAGCCCATAGCTGCCACTAAGTCCTAGGTTAATCATGGCAGGCGTCTTAGACCCCCCCCACCCCCCATGATTAATCTGTAAGTTAAAGAAAATAAGCACACACACACACACAAGAAAAAATCCTTTATTTGGAATAAAAGACAAAAAACCCCACCCTCTTTCACCACTTTATTAATCCCCAAACACCCTTCCAGGTTCGTCATAATTCACACGAGGTCCCACAACGCTTTCAGCTCTGCTACATCGGAAGCTGACAGCGAGCGGCCACAGACCACGACCGCTCTGTCAGCTCCACGCAGCAAATGAAGCGAGTCGTGTGAACAGCAATGATGTCACTCAGGTTACCCGCGGCCAGCACTGGATCCTCCAACTGTGACAGCAAGTCGCCTGAGTGACTGAAGTGATCAGCGGTGCCCTCACTCAGGTGATTTGCGGTGATCGGGCGGAGGAATCCAGCTGGCCGTGGGTCACCTGAGTGATGGCACCGCTGATCGCATGGCTCACTTAAGTCACTCGGGGATTTGCGGTCACCGGTGAGTTTCTCACGTGTGACCGCAAATCAGGCCACAGCACACGCACAGAGCCGCATGATGACAATGAAGTCGGGTGAAGTTCTTCCGAGTTCATTCTGATCGTGCGGCTCTGTCTTGCAGCCAGCCATGTTCGGTGGGGATGTAGCAGAGCTGAGTGGGAATGCACTGTCAAAAATGCATCCAAAATGCATGTGTTCTGGATGCAATATTTTTTTTTTGGTCAAAACGCTGCAGTTTGTCAAGTTAGAACACAGCGTGCGCACATAGCCTTAAAGTAGCAAGCAAGGAATTGTGTGTACCAATACATCATTATTCTAGGTATGCTGTATTTTGCGATCTGCACCTCTCCTGCGAAGACGAGGACCGTCTGACTCCTGTGACATGCAGGATGTCACCACTTATTGAAGGGAATATGGCAGCAGCTCTTCACCTCCCTCCAGTCTATTTATATGTGCAGCAATGCCTTTACATGGCCAGTCCGTTCCTCCATTACTGAACCAATATTCAAGTGATTGTACTGATCTTGAGAATCATGTCGAAGCACTGTAAAAATGATAAATGTCAAAATTGCATTTTTTTTTCATTTCATCCCACTTGCAAATTTTTCCTTTTCCTGCGGATTAGTAAAATTGAATGGTGTTACCCAATACTACAACTCATCACCTGATGATAAAGTTATGGCTTTTGGACTAAGGCAGGGGTGGGGAACCTCCGGCCCGCGGGCCGCATGCGGCCCGCCATGACCTTTTTCTGCGGCCCGCGGGCAGATTTCCGGGGGTGGCAGTGCTGTGGACGCCGCCGCGATATTGCCGGTTGCCGCCCCTTTAAATCTCCACATGCGCTGCTTGCGCACACCAATGAGCGCTCTCGATGGCAGTGGCCAGCGTGCTCAGGACTTACTTTGTGGGCGGGTTTATCACTCTGCGATTCCGTCCCACAAAACCTTCACCGCCTCCAGCCTTGTGCCGCCCACACTCCAGCGATTGTGTGTGCCTCCCGCTCCACGGCGCTGTGTGCTGCCCGCTCGCCGCCCCTTTTCCGGTGCAGCATGCCCCCTCCACTGCTGTGTGCCGCCCGCTGCACGGCACTTGTGTGCCACTGCCGCCCGCTCTCCGCCCCTTCTCCGGTGCAGCATGCCTCCTCCACTGCTGTGTGCCGCCTGGTGCACGGCGCTGTGTGCCGCTCGCTCCCCGCCCCTTCTCCGGTGCAGCATTCCCCCTCCACTGCTGTGTGCCGCTCGCTCCCCGCCCCTTCTCCGGTGCAGCATGCCCCCTCCACTGCTGTGTGCCGCCCGGTGCACGGCGCTGTGTGCCGCTCGCTCCCCGCCCCTTCTCCGGTGTGCCCCCCCTCAGTCTTGTCTGTGTGCCCCCCCCTCAGTCTTGTCTGTGTGCCCCCCCCCTCAGTCTTGTCTGTGTGCCCCCCCTCAATCTTGTCTGTGTGCCCCCCCTCAGTCTTGTCTGTGTGCCCCCCCTCAGTCTTGTCTGTGTGCCCCCCCTCAGTCTTGTCTGTGTGCCCCCCCTCAGTCTTGTCTGTGTGCCCCCCCTCAGTCTTGTCTGTGTGCCCCCCCTCAGTCTTGTCTGTGTGCCCCCCCTCAGTCTTGTCTGTGTGCCCCCCCTCAGTCTTGTCTGTGTGCCCCCCCTCAGTCTTGTCTGTGTGCCCCCCCTCAGTCTTGTCTGTGTGCCCCCCCTCAGTCTTGTCTGTGTGCCCCCCCTCAGTCTTGTCTGTGTGCCCCCCCTCAGTCTTGTCTGTGTGCCCCCCCTCAGTCTTGTCTGTGTGCCCCCCCTCAGTCTTGTCTGTGTGCCCCCCCTCAGTCTTGTCTGTGTGCCCCCCCTCAGTCTTGTCTGTGTGCCCCCCCCTCAGTCTTGTCTGTGTGCCCCCCCTCAGTCTTGTCTGTGTGCCCCCCCTCAGTCTTGTCTGTGTGCCCCCCCTCAGTCTTGTCTGTGTGCCCCCCCTCAGTCTTGTCTGTGTGCCCCCCCATAGTCTTGTCTGTGTGCCCCCCCCATTAGTGATGTCCATGCCCCCCTAGTGCTCTCTGTGTTGCCTTAGTGATGTCTGTGCCCCCCCCAGTGCCATCTGTGCCTCACAGCAATGCTTATGCCTCCCAGTGAACTAGTAATGTCTGTTCCCCTTCCCCTCTTGTCATATATATGTCCCCAGCATCTCTTGTCATGTATCTGCTCCCAGACTCTCCTGTCCTGGATATGCCCCAACCCCTCCTGTGATATATACATAACATTGGAGATGCTAGGAGCATATACATCACAAGACGGGATGGAGCATATACATCACATTGGAGACGCTGGGGGCATATACATCACACTGGAAATGTTGGGGCCATACATACCACAGGAGAGGCTGGGGGCATAGACCTCGCAGGAGGGGCTGGGCGCATAGACCTCGCAGGAGGGGCTGGGCGCATAGACCTCGCAGGAGGGGCTGGGCGCATAGACCTCGCAGGAGGGGCTGGGCGCATAGACCTCGCAGGAGGGGCTGGGCGCATAGACCTCGCAGGAGGGGCTGGGCGCATAGACCTCGCAGGAGGGGCTGGGCGCATAGACCTCGCAGGAGGGGGCTGGGCGCATAGACCTCGCAGGAGGGGGCTGGGCGCATACATCACAGGAGGGGGATGGGGGCATATACAAGTCCCCAGCCCCTCGTGTGATGTATGTGCCCCCAGTGTCTCCAGTGATGTAGGTGTCTCCTGTGATGTACAGTATATACAGCAGTCCAAGCGTCTCCTATGTGATGTTTATGCCAACAGCCCCTTCAGTCATGTATGTGTCTCCTGTGATTTATATACACCAGTCCCTGTGTCTCTTGTGTGATGTATATAGTCTACCAATCTTATTATCACAAAGAGTTGCCTGCGCTCCAGACCGTGACAAACCTGGAAAAGAGAGAAGCAACATAAGTATCGCCGAACATCACAGCCACACAAAACAGAAGCAGCTCCGGCCACCACAATAGGGGTGAGTTAATTAACTGTTTGACCAAATATAGCCGGTTCATTTTCACACTGATAATTGTGTGCGGCCCCCGAAGGTTGGCAGAAATTTCCAATGGCCCCCGGCAGTAAAAAGGTTCCCCACCCCTGGACTAAGAGAAGGAAAAAACGAAAATAATTTTGCTAAAATGTATTGGTTTCTGCATTCATTGAATACAGAGACTTGCGGGGCGTGTCTGTGTCACAGAAAAAGATGACGATCTGCTTTAAGTATATTGAGGCTTTGTATAGTGGAGAAAATAAGTATTTGATACACTGCTGATTTCGCAAGTTTTCCTATCTACAAAGAATGAAGAGGGCCGTAATTTTTATTGTAGGTATACTTCAACTGTGACAGACAGAATTCCCCCCCCCCCCCAAAAAAAAATTCCTGAAAATCATTGTATGATTTTTTTTAATCTGCACTCTACTGCGTGAAATAAGTATTTGATACAATAGAAAAGCAGAATTTAATATATGATACAGACACCTTTGTTTGCAATTAGAGGTCAGGCATTTCATGTAGATCTTGCCTAAGTTACTGAGGGAGGGAGTTTGTTGGCCAAAATCTCGCGTTAAATGACCTCATCCATCCTCCGTTCAATACTTTGCAGTCGTTCTGTCTCCTTTGCAGAAAAACACCCCCAAAGTGTGATGTTCCCACCCCCATGGTTCACGGTTGGTACTGTGTTCTTCGGGTACTCATCCTTCTTCCAAACATGGCGAGTGGAGGTTCTACCTAAAAGCTCTATTTTGGTCTCATCTGACCACTTGACCTTCCCCCTGGCGTCCTCTGGATCGTCCAGATGGTTAATGGGGAATTTCAAACTGGTCTGGACATGTGCTGGCGTGCCCAGGGGGACCTTGTGTGCCCTGCAGGATTTAAATCCATGATGGCGCGTAGTGTGTTACTAATGGTAGTCTTTGAGACTGTGGTCCCTGCTCTAACCTGGTCCTCCTGTGTAGTTCTGGGCTGATTCCTGACCTTTCTCTGAATCCTCCTTACCCCATGAGGTAAGATCTTGCATGGATCCCCAGATCCAGTAAGACTGACAGTCATCTTGTGTTTCTTACATTTTCCATTAATTGCTCCAACATTTGTTTACTTCTCCCCAAACTGCTTGCCTATTGTCATGTAGCCCATCCCAGCCTTATGCAGGTTTGCAATTTTGGTCAGCCATGGTGGAGAGGTGGGAATGTGATTGAGTGTATAGACAGGTGTCTGTTATACAGGTAACAAGCTCAAACGGGTGCAATTATTACAGGTAATGAGTGCAGAGTAGGAGGGCTTCTTATAGAGAAAAGAACAGGTCTTGCTGGTTGGTAAGGCCACATCAGTTTTTTGGCATCAGGCACAATCCGGCGTTTGCCTGATGACACGAATCCGGCGCAGAATATGCAAAAACGGAAGCGCCAGATTTTTATTTTTTTTTATGGATCCGTCAAAAAACAGATCCTGCGCATCAGTTCTTGCATCCGTTTCATCCGTTTGTGTTTTTGCTTTTTTTGTTTTTTTTGTTTTGTTTTTTTTTTTTTTTTTTTTTTTTTTTTTTTTTTTTTTTTTGCTGGATCCGTTTTTTACAATAAATTGGAGCATGCTCAGTTTAAAGAAGGCATCTGGCGGCTGCATCCGTTTTTTTTGCCGCATCGCGGCAAACTTGGGTTGCTACCATGAACTCCTTCACGACCACGGGCCGTACTGTTACGTTTTATTTTTACGTGACTTTAACGATGTAAGGGTACGTCCTAAAATTCATTTGATTGCCTCGGCCTTAGCGACGGCTTTCATATTATACCCCTTGCTCTTTCTTACAGTAGGAGATCTGTGCTTGACCCTAGGAGGAGGGGTGGCATCGCCACCCCCCATCCACGATCACTGTGATTGGCTGTTCAAATCTGAACCGCCAATCACTGCGATCGCACTGGTTTTGGCAAAAAAAAATCCAGATCCAGCTATGGGGTACTGCAGCAGCATTGGATTATTGGCTAGAGGCTAGCAGATACGGCGCCCATAACACCCCCCTTTCCTTTCCCCGCAGCACTGATTAGAGCGATCGTGCTATGATGCACAATCGCTCCAATCAGTGTTCAGGCCGAGCGGTCTGACCTGGAGGTGACCGCCCTCCCCAGGCTTGTTTTGGCTTGGAGAGAGCCCTTCCCCAGCATGTCTGTGCCGGGCCCTGCAGGTATTAGTAGTACCATCCCACTGTCCGATCGCTGCTCCTACTCCTTGATTCTGCTGCTGTTGTGAGTATTGCGTGCTGGCCCTGCGCCCGCCTGATCTGCCCCCTTGCTGATCTGTTCCATCCTGCGCCCTCCCTGTGATCTCTCCATCTGAATTATACGTTCTCCTCTCCTCCCTCTGCGGTCGTTGCGATCCCTCGGCTTCTCCTTTCTCCCATTCAGCATCTGCTGTCCCCCTCAGACGTCCCCTATCTGCTGCCACCGGTTCATCCGAGGTCTTCATTAGTCCGATCGCATCTGCCTCCATCGCTGGGTCCTCGAGCGTGAGCCGTCTATCTTGCTGCCTGCTGCTGTCTCCTGTGATATGCTCTCCTTCTTGCTGCTTTCTTTTCCTCCTGCAGTTCCTGTGGTCACTTATCCTCCTAATCCTCTGGTCCTGTGAGTATAATTTATTTTTTTTTCTCCGTCATCCCCCATCAATTTTTGCACCTCATCCGTCCGTGCGTCCTGCGAGCGCTGATCCGCGATGCCCATCACGGAGCGTTATCCATACTCCATTTTGGGCAGAATTTTTTTTATATTTTTTTAGTTTTTGTACTTCATGTACTTAGGTTTTGCACTTCATCTGTCCGTACGTCCTGCAGCGGCTGAACGCTGATCAGTAATGTACATCACATATCGGCATCCATGCTCGATTTTTCGGGCAGGATTTTTTTTTTCTTGTTTTGCACCTCATCAGTCCATGCACTGATCAGCGTCCATGTGTTTGAAGACTCAAATGTCCTTTCCTTCTGAGCCTTGCCATGCGCCTAAACAGTCTATTTCCACCACATATGAGGTATCTGCATACTCAAGAGAAATTGCACAATAAATTTTGTGGTGCATTTTTTTTCCTGATACCCTTGTAAAGAAAACAAAAAAAAACCAGCTACCTGGTTGAAGTGATAATGTAGTTTAAAAAAAAAAAAAATTTATATAAATATATATATATATATATATATATATATATATATATATATATATATATAACGCACGTGTGTGTGTGTATATGTACGTGTATGTATATATATTTTTTAATATATATTATCTTATAATAATATAATATATATATATATATATATATATATATATATATATATATATATATATATATATATTTTATATATATATTTTATATATATATTTTATATTAGTGTATTAATTTATATTCACGGCTCAACGTTATAAAATATATAACTGTTTGGGTGTCCGCCTGCAAAAAGCTTATACACCCGAAAATGGTGGCAGACAGAGCAAGCGTGTGCTCTATCTACTCCATTATACTCAATAGCCCTGTCGGCGCATACGTCCAAAACAAGTTTTGTGGGGGAGGGGCGGGAATTCGGCCTTATGCCCCGACAGAGCCACTGAAACGCAATGTGAAAGGAGCCTAACCTGTCAAAGTGATATTGGTCAGAATCGTGGCTCGGTCAGAAGGGTGTTTCAGTGGCCGGGGTGAAGGGGTTAAAGGAATATGTCGGCAGGCTTTTCGTTTTGCTATTTATTTTGACAGCAGCATGAGTTAGGTAGGGACAGAGACCCAGATTGCAGAGATGTATCACTTAGTTTACTGGGCGCGGCAGTTGTCGTACAATCCGTTTTCAGAGCTGCAGAGCTTGGGCTGCTTTCACACTACGTTTTTTTAGCATGCGTCATGAACGTTTTTTTTTGCTGCAAAAGCGGATCCTGTTTTTGCAAAGAAAAACGCATGTGTTAATTTGCAGGATCCTGTCACTTTAAGTTTATGGGCGGGCATTGGAGTCATGTGATCGGGAGTGAGGGGAACTGAACGTGAAAGACTGGGAGCCGACATCTAACAGCTGTGGAGGCTCGTAACGAATGTAAACATCGGGTAACTTTCTTGGATACCCGATATTTACATTGGTTACGAGCGTCTGCAGCTGCTAGGAGCCGGGCTCCCTGCACACGTAACAAAGATAAACATCGGGTAACTAAGACCTTGGTTACCCGATGTTTACCTTGGTTACGAGCGTCTTCCGCCCTCAGGCGGGGGAGAGTGGAGAGAGAGGAGGAGAGAGGGACTGATTACCGGAGGCTGGTTTCTGTGCATGTTCAGTAGAGCAAGCAGGATCCTGTCTCAGTATACCACCGTTGACATGCGTTTGCATGCTGTTTAGTCAGGATCCAGCGACTTGCAGTATTTAGACGCAGCTCAAAAACGCTACAAGTAGCGTTTTTGAAAAAAGTTAAGGTCCAGACTCTCTCATTAGATATGTTATGCTAGTCTGCATTTTTTGTTTTAGTTCATTCTTAATTACTCAATTCTATCATTAGGATATGGATTAATGCCAGTCCTGAGCTTTAGCTGTGGCTGTTAACCATTTACATGCTGCTGTCAATCTCTTACAGACGTATGTAAATGGAATGCTCGGTGGTGCTCGCATGCAGACTTCCATTGACCCACTCCACAACGTGATCATTGGTTCAAAGGGTCATTGTTAAAGATGCCATCTTGGTACTTTTTAACAAGCTCAGAGACGGAGCTCATAAAATACCATGATTTTCACTATGTACTGCAATACTATAGTATAGCAATGTGTGTTATAACTGATCGAAGCTTCACGAGGAGACTAAAATGTGATATAAAAATATCGGAATCACCCCACAACATCTGTATTGCCGCATTTGTTTTTGACAGTTACAGTTCCAGCAAAGTGGATGACATTTATAGAAATCTCCTGCCCCCTGTGCTTCTTTTTTTCTCAGCGTAAACTGACCTGCGGTGCGTGTTTTAAATCTGCGACATGTCAATTTCTCTTCCGGGTACACTGAATTTTTTTTTTTTTGTTTTTTTTTTTTTGCAGATTTGTCTCATACATTTGCATTACATGCAAAAAATCCGTTTGTAAAAAATGCACATTTATTTTAATGTATTTCCACTGCGTAAACTCATCAAGAACATGTAATCCGCACATATAAGTATATCAATAAATTTATCAAAAGCCAAATTCCAGCAAGTATCAAAAACAATGCAGGTTTATTTAAAACCTGACATGGAAAGAGACAAAAAATAGGTGTCAAAAAACAGTACTGAACTCTCCTATATCCTACATCTCATATAGTACAGAACTCTCCTATATCCTACATCTCGTATAGTACTGAACTCTCCTATATCCTACATCTCATATAGTACAGAACTCTCCTATATCCTACGTCTCGTATAGTACAGAACTCTCCTATATCCTACGTCTCGTATAGTACAGAACTCTCCTATATCCTACGTCTCGTATATTACAGAACTCTCCTATATCCTACGTCTCGTACAGTACAGAACTCTCCTATAGCCTACATCTCGTATAATACAGAACTCTCCTATATCCTACATCTCGTATAGTACTGAACTCTCCTATATCCTACATCTCGTACAGTACAGAACTCTCCTATATCCTACGTCTCGTATAATACAGAACTCTCCTATATCCTACATCTCGTATAGTACTGAACTCTCCTATATCCTACATCTCGTACAGTACAGAACTCTCCTATATCCTACATCTCGTATAATACAGAACTCTCCTATATCCTACGTCTCGTATAGTACAGAACTCTCCTATATCCTACATCTCGTACAGTACAGAACTCTCCTATATCCTACATCTCGTATAATACAGAACTCTCCTATATCCTACGTCTCGTACAGTACAGAACTCTCCTATAGCCTACATCTCGTATAGTACTGAACTCTCCTATATCCTACGTCTCGTATAGTACAGAACTCTCCTATAGCCTACATCTCGTACAGTACAGAACTTTCCTATATCCTACATCTCGTACAGTACAGAACTCTCCTATAGCCTACATCTCGTACAGTACAGAACTCTCCTATATCCTACATCGCGCACAGTACAGAACTCTCCTATATCCTACATCTCGTACAGTCACAGCACCTCCTGACGAAGCCAGTGTGAAACGCGCGTAGAGGTGCTGGGCAGTGTGGTTCAACAGGTAGTGGTTCTTGATTATTCTTAATCTGCCTCCAGCAGATTACCAAGTCTTTTGGTCAAACCCCTGGCCTATCCCTCCCCCCTCTTTCTTTGGGTGGTAGGTTGGCATGGTACGCATTTGGGGTATTATATACCTTTTGACCTGAAGTTTGGTAAACCATTACATGGGTAATAACCAATAATCCAACTGCAGTAATGCATGCTTTGATCTTTGTAATCCATGATGGTTTCTTATATGTATAGTATGCCTACATCTGCATGTTGTATTAATTCTAAACAACAGTTGTTGATTATACCTGCTGGAATGTCAGTATTAGTATTTTTGATGTATTAGGGGTATAATCATGCACCTTCTTATGATTGCTGAAGCATATTAGACTGGTGATCTTATGCAAATTAGCTTTGATGTACTTTAGGGTGTATGCATATATCCAATTTTTTGACCACTTCAATTATACCAACTTTATACCACACTGTCCCAGGATTGTTTTTCTGTGTTTTTAAGGGGAATGACTTTTAACTGTGTCCTTTTTGACATCCGTCTCTAATCATGTGATATTCTGTGTTGTCAATATCATGTTAATAAAATTTGTATACTTTTTGAAATTTTGTGTATTTTCTCTGATGCACTATATGATTACGCAGGTCTAAATGTAGGTTCACAGAACTCTCCTATAGCCTACATCTCGTACAGTACAGAACTCTCCTATAGCCTACATCTCGTATAGTACAGAACTCTCCTATATCCTACATCTCGTACAGTACAGAACTCTCCTATAGCCTACATCTCGTACAGTACTGAACTCTCCTATATCCTACATCTCGTATAGTACAGAACTCTCCTATATCCTACATCTCGTATAGTACAGAACTCTCCTATATCCTACGTCTCGTATAATACAGAACTCTCCTATATCCTACATCTCGTATAATACAGAACTCTCCTATATCCTACGTCTCGTACAGTACAGAACTCTCCTATAGCCTACATCTCGTATAATACAGAACTCTCCTATATCCTACGTCTCGTATAGTACTAAACTCTCCTATATCCTACGTCTCGTATAGTACAGAACTCTCCTATATCCTAAATCGCGCACAGTACAGAACTCTCCTATATCCTACATCTCGTATAGTACTGAACTCTCCTATATCCTACATCTCGTATAATACAGAACTCTCCTATATCCTACGTCTCGTATAGTACAGAACTCTCCTATATCCTACATCTCGTACAGTACAGAACTCTCCTATATCCTACATCTCGTATAATACAGAACTCTCCTATATCCTACGTCTCGTACAGTACAGAACTCTCCTATAGCCTACATCTCGTATAGTACTGAACTCTCCTATATCCTACGTCTCGTATAGTACTAAACTCTCCTATATCCTACATCTCGTATAGTACTGAACTCTCCTATATCCTACATCTCGTATAATACAGAACTCTCCTATATCCTACGTCTCGTATAGTACAGAACTCTCCTATATCCTACATCTCGTATAGTACTGAACTCTCCTATATCCTACATCTCGTACAGTACAGAACTCTCCTATATCCTACGTCTCGTATAATACAGAACTCTCCTATATCCTACATCTTGTATAGTACAGAACTCTCCTATATCCTACATCTCGTATAATACAGAACTCTCCTATATCCTACATCTTGTACAGTACAGAACTCTCCTATATCCTACGTCTCATATAGTACAGAACTCTCCTATATCCTACGTCTCGTACAGTACAGAACTCTCCTATAGCCTACATCTCGTATAATACAGAACTCTCCTATATCCTACGTCTCGTATAGTACTAAACTCTCCTATATCCTACGTCTCGTATAGTACAGAACTCTCCTATATCCTACATCGCGCACAGTACAGAACTCTCCTATATCCTACATCTCGTATAGTACTGAACTCTCCTATATCCTACATCTCGTATAATACAGAACTCTCCTATATCCTACGTCTCGTATAGTACAGAACTCTCCTATATCCTACATCTCGTACAGTACAGAACTCTCCTATATCCTACATCTCGTATAATACAGAACTCTCCTATATCCTACGTCTCGTACAGTACAGAACTCTCCTATAGCCTACATCTCGTATAGTACTGAACTCTCCTATATCCTACATCTCGTATAGTACAGAACTCTCCTATATCCTACGTCTCGTATAATACAGAACTCTCCTATATCCTACATCTCGTATAATACAGAACTCTCCTATATCCTACATCTCGTATAGTACTGAACTCTCCTATATCCTACATCTCGTATAGTACAGAACTCTCCTATATCCTACGTCTCGTATAGTACAGAACTCTCCTATATCCTACATCTCGTACAGTACAGAACTCTCCTATATCCTACATCTCGTATAATACAGAACTCTCCTATATCCTACGTCTCGTACAGTACAGAACTCTCCTATAGCCTACATCTCGTATAGTACTGAACTCTCCTATATCCTACGTCTCGTATAGTACAGAACTCTCCTATAGCCTACATCTCGTACAGTACAGAACTCTCCTATATCCTACATCTCGTACAGTACAGAACTCTCCTATAGCCTACATCTCGTACAGTACAGAACTCTCCTATATCCTACATCGCGCACAGTACAGAACTCTCCTATATCCTACATCTCGTACAGTCACAGCACCTCCTGACGAAGCCAGTGTGAAACGCGCGTAGAGGTGCTGGGCAGTGTGGTTCAACAGGTAGTGGTTCTTGATTATTCTTAATCTGCCTCCAGCAGATTACCAAGTCTTTTGGTCAAACCCCTGGCCTATCCCTCCCCCCTCTTTCTTTGGGTGGTAGGTTGGCATGGTACGCATTTGGGGTATTATATACCTTTTGACCTGAAGTTTGGTAAACCATTACATGGGTAATAACCAATAATCCAACTGCAGTAATGCATGCTTTGATCTTTGTAATCCATGATGGTTTCTTATATGTATAGTATGCCTACATCTGCATGTTGTATTAATTCTAAACAACAGTTGTTGATTATACCTGCTGGAATGTCAGTATTAGTATTTTTGATGTATTAGGGGTATAATCATGCACCTTCTTATGATTGCTGAAGCATATTAGACTGGTGATCTTATGCAAATTAGCTTTGATGTACTTTAGGGTGTATGCATATATCCAATTTTTTGACCACTTCAATTATACCAACTTTATACCACACTGTCCCAGGATTGTTTTTCTGTGTTTTTAAGGGGAATGACTTTTAACTGTGTCCTTTTTGACATCCGTCTCTAATCATGTGATATTCTGTGTTGTCAATATCATGTTAATAAAATTTGTATACTTTTTGAAATTTTGTGTATTTTCTCTGATGCACTATATGATTACGCAGGTCTAAATGTAGGTTCACAGAACTCTCCTATAGCCTACATCTCGTACAGTACAGAACTCTCCTATAGCCTACATCTCGTATAGTACAGAACTCTCCTATATCCTACATCTCGTACAGTACAGAACTCTCCTATAGCCTACATCTCGTACAGTACTGAACTCTCCTATATCCTACATCTCGTATAGTACAGAACTCTCCTATATCCTACGTCTCGTATAATACAGAACTCTCCTATATCCTACATCTCGTATAGTACAGAACTCTCCTATATCCTACGTCTCGTATAGTACAGAACTCTCCTATATCCTACGTCTCGTACAGTACAGAACTCTCCTATAGCCTACATCTCGTATAATACAAAACTCTCCTATATCCTACGTCTCGTATAGTACTAAACTCTCCTATATCCTACGTCTCGTACAGTACAGAACTCTCCTATAGCCTACATCTCGTACAGTACAGAACTCTCCTATATCCTACATCTCGTATAGTACTGAACTCTCCTATATCCTACATCTCGTATAATACAGAACTCTCCTATATCCTACGTCTCGTATAGTACAGAACTCTCCTATATCCTACATCTCGTACAGTACAGAACTCTCCTATATCCTACATCTCGTATAATACAGAACTCTCCTATATCCTACGTCTCGTACAGTACAGAACTCTCCTATAGCCTACATCTCGTATAGTACTGAACTCTCCTATATCCTACGTCTCGTATAGTACAGAACTCTCCTATAGCCTACATCTCGTATAGTACAGAACTCTCCTATAGCCTACATCTCGTACAGTACAGAACTCTCCTATAGCCTACATCTCGTACAGTACAGAACTCTCCTATAGCCTACGTCTCGTATAATACAGAACTCTCCTATAGCCTACATCTCGTATAGTACAGAACTCTCCTATATCCTATGTCGCGCACAGTACAGAACTCTCCTATATCCTACATCTCGTATAGTACAGAACTCTCCTATATCCTACATCGCGCACAGTACAGAACTCTCCTATATCCTACATCTCGTACAGTACAGAACTCTCCTATATCCTATGTCGCGCACAGTACAGAACTCTCCTATATCCTCCATCTCGTACAGTACAGAACTCTCCTATAGCCTACATCTCGTACAGTACAGAACTCTCCTATAGCCTACATCTCGTATAGTACAGAACTCTCCTATAGCCTACATCTCGTACAGTACAGAACTCTCCTATAGCCTACGTCTCGTATAGTACAGAACTCTCCTATAGCCTACATCTCGTATAATACAGAACTCTCCTATATCCTACATCTCGTATAGTACAGAACTCTCCTATATCCTACATTGCGCACAGTACAGAACTCTCCTGTATCCTACATCTCGTATAGTACAGAACTCTCCTATAGCCTACATCTCGTACAGTACAGAACTCTCCTATAGCCTACATCTCGTATAGTACAGAACTCTCCTATAGCCTACATCTTGTACAGTACAGAACTCTCCTATAGCCTACATCTCGTACAGTACAGAACTCTCCTATAGCCTACATCTCGTACAGTACAGAACTCTCCTATAGCCTACATCTCGTACAGTACAGAACTCTCCTATAGCCTACATCTCGTACAGTACAGAACTCTCCTATAGCCTACGTCTCGTATAATACAGAACTCTCCTATAGCCTACATCTCGTATAGTACAGAACTCTCCTATATCCTATGTCGCGCACAGTACAGAACTCTCCTATAGCCTACATCTCGTACAGTACAGAACTCTCCTATAGCCTACATCTCGTATAGTACAGAACTCTCCTATAGCCTACATCTCGTATAGTACAGAACTCTCCTATAGCCTACATCTCGTATAGTACAGAACTCTCCTATATCCTACATCTCGTACAGTACAGAACTCTCCTATAGCCTACATCTCGTATAGTACAGAACTCTCCTATAGCCTACATCTCGTACAGTACAGAACTCTCCTATAGCCTACATCTCGTACAGTACAGAACTCTCCTATAGCCTACATCTCGTACAGTACAGAACTCTCCTATAGCCTACATCTCGTATAGTACAGAACTCTCCTATAGCCTACATCTCGTATAGTACAGAACTCTCCTATAGCCTACATCTCGTATAGTACAGAACTCTCCTATAGCCTACATCTCGTACAGTACAGAACTCTCCTATAGCCTACATCTCGTACAGTACAGAACTCTCCTATAGCCTACATCTTGTACAGTACAGAACTCTCCTATAGCCTACATCTCGTACAGTACAGAACTCTCCTATAGCCTACATCTCGTACAGTACAGAACTCTCCTATAGCCTACATCTCGTACAGTACAGAACTCTCCTATATCCTACATCTCGTATAGTACAGAACTCTCCTATATCCTACATCTCGTACAGTACAGAACTCTCCTATATCCTACATCTCGTACAGTACAGAACTCTCCTATATCCTACATCTCGTACAGTACAGAACTCTCCTATAGCCTACATCTCGTACAGTACAGAACTCTCCTATATCCTACATCTCGTATAGTACAGAACTCTCCTATATCCTACATCTCGTATAGTACTGAACTCTCCTATAGCCTACATCTCGTATAGTACAGAACTCTCCTATAGCCTACATCTCGTATAGTACAGAACTCTCCTATAGCCTACATCTCGTACAGTACAGAACTCTCCTATATCCTACATCTCGTACAGTACAGAACTCTCCTATATCCTACATCTCGTACAGTACTGAACTCTCCTATATCCTACATCTCGTACAGTACTGAACTCTCCTATAGCCTACATCTCGTATAGTACAGAACTCTCCTATAGCCTACATCTCGTATAGTACAGAACTCTCCTATAGCCTACATCTCGTACAGTACAGAACTCTCCTATATCCTACATCTCGTATAGTACAGAACTCTCCTATATCCTATGTCGCGCACAGTACAGAACTCTCCTATATCCTACATCTCGTATAGTACAGAACTCTCCTATAGCCTACATCTCGTATAGTACAGAACTCTCCTATAGCCTACATCTCGTACAGTACAGAACTCTCCTATATCCTACATCTCAAATAGTACAGAACTCTCCTATATCCTACATCTCGTACAGTACAGAACTCTCCTATATCCTACATCTCGTACAGTACTGAACTCTCCTATAGCCTACATCTCGTATAGTACAGAACTCTCCTATAGCCTACATCTCGTATAGTACAGAACTCTCCTATAGCCTACATCTCGTACAGTACAGAACTCTCCTATAGCCTACATCTCGTATAGTACAGAACTCTCCTATAGCCTACATCTTGTACAGTACAGAACTCTCCTATAGCCTACATCTCGTACAGTACAGAACTCTCCTATAGCCTACATCTCGTACAGTACAGAACTCTCCTATAGCCTACATCTCGTACAGTACAGAACTCTCCTATATCCTACATCTCGTATAGTACAGAACTCTCCTATATCCTACATCTCGTACAGTACAGAACTCTCCTATATCCTACATCTCGTACAGTACAGAACTCTCCTATATCCTACATCTCGTACAGTACAGAACTCTCCTATAGCCTACATCTCGTACAGTACAGAACTCTCCTATATCCTACATCTCGTATAGTACAGAACTCTCCTATATCCTACATCTCGTATAGTACTGAACTCTCCTATAGCCTACATCTCGTATAGTACAGAACTCTCCTATAGCCTACATCTCGTACAGTACAGAACTCTCCTATATCCTACATCTCGTACAGTACAGAACTCTCCTATATCCTACATCTCGTACAGTACAGAACTCTCCTATATCCTACATCTCGTACAGTACTGAACTCTCCTATATCCTACATCTCGTACAGTACTGAACTCTCCTATAGCCTACATCTCGTATAGTACAGAACTCTCCTATAGCCTACATCTTGTACAGTACAGAACTCTCCTATAGCCTACATCTCGTACAGTACAGAACTCTCCTATAGCCTACATCTCGTACAGTACAGAACTCTCCTATAGCCTACATCTCGTACAGTACAGAACTCTCCTATATCCTACATCTCGTATAGTACAGAACTCTCCTATATCCTATGTCGCGCACAGTACAGAACTCTCCTATATCCTACATCTCGTATAGTACAGAACTCTCCTATAGCCTACATCTCGTATAGTACAGAACTCTCCTATAGCCTACATCTCGTACAGTACAGAACTCTCCTATATCCTACATCTCAAATAGTACAGAACTCTCCTATATCCTACATCTCGTACAGTACAGAACTCTCCTATATCCTACATCTCGTACAGTACTGAACTCTCCTATAGCCTACATCTCGTATAGTACAGAACTCTCCTATAGCCTACATCTCGTATAGTACAGAACTCTCCTATAGCCTACATCTCGTACAGTACAGAACTCTCCTATAGCCTACATCTCGTATAGTACAGAACTCTCCTATAGCCTACATCTTGTACAGTACAGAACTCTCCTATAGCCTACATCTCGTACAGTACAGAACTCTCCTATAGCCTACATCTCGTACAGTACAGAACTCTCCTATAGCCTACATCTCGTACAGTACAGAACTCTCCTATATCCTACATCTCGTATAGTACAGAACTCTCCTATATCCTACATCTCGTACAGTACAGAACTCTCCTATAGCCTACATCTCGTACAGTACAGAACTCTCCTATATCCTACATCTCGTATAGTACAGAACTCTCCTATATCCTACATCTCGTATAGTACTGAACTCTCCTATAGCCTACATCTCGTATAGTACAGAACTCTCCTATAGCCTACATCTCGTACAGTACAGAACTCTCCTATATCCTACATCTCGTACAGTACAGAACTCTCCTATATCCTACATCTCGTACAGTACTGAACTCTCCTATAGCCTACATCTCGTATAGTACAGAACTCTCCTATAGCCTACATCTCGTATAGTACAGAACTCTCCTATAGCCTACATCTCGTACAGTACAGAACTCTCCTATATCCTACATCTCGTATAGTACAGAACTCTCCTATATCCTATGTCGCGCACAGTACAGAACTCTCCTATATCCTACATCTCGTATAGTACAGAACTCTCCTATAGCCTACATCTCGTATAGTACAGAACTCTCCTATAGCCTACATCTCGTACAGTACAGAACTCTCCTATATCCTACATCTCGTATAGTACAGAACTCTCCTATAGCCTACATCTCGTATAGTACAGAACTCTCCTATAGCCTACATCTCGTACAGTACAGAACTCTCCTATATCCTACATCTCAAATAGTACAGAACTCTCCTATATCCTACATCTCGTACAGTACAGAACTCTCCTATAGCCTACATCTCGTACAGTACAGAACTCTCCTATATCCTACATCTCGTACAGTACAGAACTCTCCTATATCCTACATCTCGTACAGTACAGAACTCTCCTATATCCTATTCACATGGTCCACATCTATTTTTTTTTCTTGTAAAGAACGCAGTGTTTCAGAGTCATACATACCTGGCTGTATCTGAATTATGCTTCCTTAAATCGGGCAGCATGTATCGGCTCTCTGGTCCTTAACATGTTTATCAATCCTGTGGTTATAATTTAATGACTTTTCCTAGTTTCAATTTTGAGTAGTGTGCATGTGCTAATTTTAGGTTTTAGTGACACTGATGGTAACAAGACTACGTTCCTTTTATAGGAAACTGTCAGTACTCAAGAAGAAGAAAAAACAGAGACTAGTCAGGAGATTGTAAACCCTGAGCACTACATCAAGCATCCACTACAGAACAGGTATGTAATGAGTAACATTAATGAGTAATATTAACGCTGGAATTGCACTATCTGGTTGTTTGGGGGTTGGTTTTTTTTTTTCGGTGCCCAGCACAACAGTGGGTTAAAAAACAGGAAAAAATGTACTCTTCTCTTTAGTAATGCATTGCTGTGCTTGGCTCCCAAAAAAATGCATCAACTTTTTTCCAGCCTGCAATGTACTATTAGGCTACATGCACGCGCTGCGTTTTTGCCATGGTTTTTTTGTAGCAATTTTTGGTGCAGTTTTGTTGTCGGCAAGTTCTGACCTTTACTTCCCAGCAAAGTCTATGCGAATTCCGCACGTTGTAGTTTTTTGGTCTGCAATTTGTCAAAACAGTCTAACAAAAAATGCAGCATGTTTATTCTTGTGTTTTTGTCACCCACTGAAATCAATGAAGGGATGAAAAATGCATGGTACCAAACTTGTGCATTTTGCATGTGTTTTATTTGCGTTTTTGTCACAAAAATCGCGGGTCATCCACATTATTCCAGGATAAATTCTCTCGGTCTCTCTCCGTCCGCTTCATACTCACCGATCAACGGCACAGCACGGCTGTCACACTCCTCTCGTGGCCGCTCATTCTTTTTTCAGGACTGCTTATTAAGCTCATAATTATTCACCGCTTCTCCCGACTACCGGCGTCTGTGACTGGTTGCAGTCAGATGTTCCCCCATGCTGACAACTGTCTGACTGCAACCAATCAAAGACGCTGGTGGGCGGGTCTATATCATACCTTTTAAAATAAATAAATTAAGTGTCCCATAGCTGGTATTCTCAGACTGGGGCGGCCTATGGTTATTAGGCTCTCCACAGCCTAAAAATATCAGCTAGCAGCAGCCCGGAATTACCACATGCATTAAATCTGACAGTCCTGGTACTTTGCCCAGCTCTTCCCGATTTGCCCAGGTGCAGTGGCATTTGGGGTAATAAGGAGTTAGTGACAGCCCATAGGTGCTACTAAGTCCTAGATTAGTCATGGCAGGCATGTGAGACACCCCCTCATCACTAATCTATAAGTGAAAGTAAATAAACACCCAAAAAATCCTTTATTTGAGATAAAAGAAAAAAAAACAAACACCCTCTTTCACCACTTTAACTGCCATACACCCCTCCAGATCAGACGTAATCCACACGAGGTCCCACGATACTTCCAGCACTGCTACATCTGATGCTCACACAGTGTGCCATAGAACAAGACTGCCCGCTGTGAGGTTCAGGCCGAGACTGAAGTGCGCTGCTCCATCAGTGGTGATGTCAATCAGGGAAAAGTCCCCTGATTTGCGGTCACAGGTGGAGGACTGCAGCTGTGACAGCATATCACCTGGGTGACCCCACCGCTGACCGCGCGGCTCACTTCAGTTGCTGCGTGGAGCTCACATCGGGCAGTCAAGTTCTATTGCGCTCGCTGTGAGCGTCGTGGGACCTCATATGGATTACATTGGACCTGCACAGGTGGTTTTGAGGATAATAAAGTGGTGAAAGAGGGTACTTGTTTATCTTTTATTTCAAATAATGGATTTTTGGGTTGTGTGTTAATTTACTTCCTTTCTCGCCTTTTCATTGGGGGACACAGACAGTGGGTTATATGTTGTCTCCAGGGGAGGCTTGACACTAGGTTTAAAAAAAGTTAGCTCCTCCTCCCACAGCATATAACCCCAGCTAGGCGGGAACTAGCTCAATTTGGTGTAAAAGCAGTAGGAAAAGGACAAAAACAAGGGCGGGAGCTGTGTCCCCCAATGAAAGGCTCCAAGAAAGACCTTTTACGGTAAGTACACAAAAATGTCCTTTCCTTTCTCGCCTTTTCATTGGGGGACACAGGCAGTGGGACGTCCCAAAGCAGTCGCTGGGTGGGAGCTGAACTATTAACAGTGTATAACATCAGACTAAGAGCTGACTAACAACTGCAGTGAACACATATCAAAACACTGTCAAGAACCGAGCAGTTGCCACTTATAAATGGGCCACTGCTGCTGAAGGACTTGTCTTCCAAGAGCAGCATCCGCGGATGCATGCGTATGCACTCTGTAGAATTTTGTGAACGTGTGCACACTGGACCAGGTAGCGGCCTTGCAAAGTTGGGCCGCCAAAGCCTGATGGCGGATAGCCCAGGAGACACCCACTGCCTCTTTTTTTTTAGTGTCAGCAGGGAGGCTGACACGTCTGGCCTGAGCCCCAGGCCAGCTCATGTTTTTTGTTTATTTATTTGTTTCTTTGTGATTTTATTCTATTTTTGACTATGGGGCAATACCAGGGTGTGCTCACCCTCGTTCCCCCCCGCTTACGGGCAGAGGAAACCTGGAGTGCAAAAGCCGTCAGTCTTCCCTCGCGCCCAAGTGGTAGTGTCTGCGTACCCCTCCAGGCTCCCTGGAAGCACCTCACAAAGGTAGCTCCAGAGGGCTAAGCAGAGCCGAGCACTTGGTAGCCTTGAGCCGAAGATGCATCCCAGAGATCTCCGCATCCCAGGACCGACGTGTCTTCAGACGGAGCAAGAGCAGGTAGGGAGACGACTTGTATCCGTCCCCTGCATCCAACCGCCGCCTGAGGAGGCGCCGGTGGGGCGATGCAGGCTGTGTTCCCGGGGAAGCATCATAAATTTAGCTCCCGGCTTCGGCCTGCATTCTTAGCAACGCCCCCTCCACTGCTCCAGAAGCCGCTCCCTCTAGTGGGCCGTCTCTCCCCTCCATGCTGCCAGAGAACACTGGACGCCATTACACGTGGGGAGCAGACACTGGTGAGATCGCCTCCTTGGCTCTGCAACTCTGCAGCACTATATACCGCTCTGTTCAGCGTTATATTGCTGTCTTTCTAGTGGTGTGTGCCTGCTGGCTGGCGGTGTATATCAGCTTTTAGCGGTATATACTGACTGTGCCTGCAGGTATATACCGACTGTTTGGCAATGTATGCCACTTTACTATTGGTATATACCAGCTCTGTATAGCAGTCCCTTTCTAATACTGCTAATAGCTCCTCACCCACAGTAGTGTAATACTGCTAGAGGCTCACAGTACTAATTGTACGTTTGTTGCTGACATGCGTAAAAACCACAAGGGTGATAAAGCTTCCCAGGCATCCTCTATGGCCCTGTACTATGCTTGTACCACCTGTGGAAGCTCGTTTCCCAATGGTCGAAGCTATCCACTCTGCCGGGGCTGCGATGCCCCTACTACAGTGTCACAACAGGCGTTGCCGGACCAGGGGGTCGTGCAGTCTGTGGGTTCGGCCCCGGCCACCATTCAGGCAGCACCCCCGTCTGATGAGGCTATCCCTGCATGGGCTCTTCTGATGTCTAAAAGGTTAGATGACCTGGCCGCTCAGATATCCCAGCCTTCAATAGGCTCCCGCAGCCTCCCCCCGGCTCAGCTCCCTCAGAGGAGCCCGCCTTCGTCTAGTGTATCATCCCCAGTAAAAAGGCTGTCTCCAAAAGGCGCCATTGCGACCGCTCCGCCTCGTCTGACTCACACGATGGTCAGTCTGACTCAGGCTCCGTGACCTTTAGTAGTCACGATTCCTGAGACTCTGACTCTGATTCAGATGTCCCTTCTGAGTCTAGGCATATGGAAGACACTTTTAATAGTGGCTGTCAATCACTCTGTCGATTTCTGATCAGCCCTCGGACCCGACTTCTCAGTCGGCGATCAAGCGAGCCAAGAAGCCTCCTAAGTCCTTTGCCCAGGATCCGATTTTTCATCAAATCATATCTAAACGGTGGGATCACCCTGATAGGAGGTTTAATAAAAAATCCTCCTCTTCATTCGCTTATCCCTTTCCTCCGGAAAAGGTTAAGCCCTGGTCGGTACCCCCCATTGTGGATCCGCCAGTATCCAGACTGGCTAAACACACGGTTATGTCTGTTTCAGACAACGCGTCTCTCAAGGACTCGTCCGACCGCGCAGTTGAGGCTGCGGTCAAATCTATTTTCCAGGCTTCGGGCAGCTCTCTACGCCCCCTGTTTGCCATGACATGGGTGGCAAGAGCTATAAGCGTGTGGAGTATGAACCTGCGCAAGTTGCTTCGCCCTTGCAATATTCCTCCAGAGGCTCTGGAGATTCTTGATTTGTTCTCTCTAGCCTCTATTTTCTTCACGGCTCCCTAGATGCAGCTAGCTGGTCAGCCCTAACGGCAGCCAATGCTGTCTTCGTCCGCAGGAATATGGAATGCGGACAGTGCCTCCAAGAAGTCCCTGTCCACACTTCCCTTCCAGGGTCTTCGTCTGGTGAATCCCTGGACAAACTCATATCTGAGGCGACGGGTGGTAAAAGTACCATTCTACCACAAAAACAGCCTGTAGCCAGAAATTTCAAAAAATCTTCTTGGTGCAGGCAGTCCTTTCGCCCTGCCCCCCAAAACAATCAGCCCAAGGACCGTCCCAACGATCAGATCGAGGATCCAGTCCCTCAAGTGGCTCTTCTTGGCGTTCCCACTCCAAGCAACCTAAACCCAAAGGACCTCGCTCTGTACAGACCCCCTCAGCATGACGCCAGGTATCCCTCATATCCGACTCCTGTGGGAGGGCGGCTTCTGCTTTTACGGGATATCTGGCTAGACCACACTCACGATGCTTGGGTTTGAGAAATTGTCACCTCAGGTTACAAGATCAATTTCCATTCCCTGCCGGCCAACAGGTTTCTGCGTTCTCGCCTTCCAAAGTCCAAAACGCAAAGCCAGGCCTTATTTCAGGCCATAGCCTCTTTACAGAAAGCAAACGTTATCATTCCAGTGCCCCTGGAACAGCGCGGCAAAGGTTTCTATTCAAACCTTTGTCGTTCCCAAAAAAAGATGGCTCTGTCCGCCCTATCTTGGACCTCAAACGGCTGAACAAATTCGTACGGATTCGAACTTTCCGAATGGAATCATTGAGAGTAGTACTAGCTGCTATGGAACCTGGAGAATTCCTAGCTTCCATAGACGTTCAAGATGCTTATTTACACATTCCCATATGTGTCTCTCATCAACGGTTCCTTCGCTTTGCCGTAGGACACCGTCATTTCCAATTCAGGGCCCTCCCCTTTGGGCTGGCCACTGCGCCTCGGGTCTTCACAAAGGTCATGGCGGCCGTCATGTCCATTTTACACCCCAGAGGCATCCTGGTCGTTCCCTATTTGGACGACCTTCTTGTCAAAGGGAGCTCTCTTCACGTTTGCTCAGAAAGTGTGCAGATTTGCCTAGACACGCTGTCAAGGCTAGGGTGGCTTATCAACTTCAAGTCATTCCTCATCAGCGCATCACCTTTTTAGGTATGCTGTTACACTGCTCAGTCCCGGGTTTTTCTTCCAGAGGACAAGAGGTCTTCCCTGATCCGGGCCGCCCAATCCCTGCGCTCTCGCCGTCACACATCCCTTCGGAATGAAATGAGTGTTAGGCAAGATGGTGGCGGTCATAGAAGCAGTGTCCTTTGCCCAATTCCATCTGCGCCCTCTACAACTGGATCTTCTATGCTCCTGGGACAAGAATCCAGCTTCCCTGGACCGGTCAGTCCGCCTATCTCGGTCTGCGCTCAGCTCCCTCCTCTGGTGGACTCAAGCCTCATCCCTATCTCAAGGGAAGTCCTTCCGCCCGGTCCACTGGCAGGTAGTCACGACGGATGCCAGCCTGATCGGCTGGGGGGCAGTGTTTCCCCACCACACTGCTCAGGGACGCTGGTCTCCTTCCGAGCGCTCCCTGCACATCAATGTTCTGGAGATCAGAGCCATAATTTTGGCCCTTCAGAATTTTCAACCCTTACTATTGGGCCTCCCTGTTCGGATCCAGTCAGACAATGCCATGGCCGTGGCTTACATCAACCGTCAGGGAGGAACTCGCAGCAAGACAGCGATGAAGGAAGTATCCAGGATTCTTCTTTGGGCAGAGAAGCACATCCCCATTATTTCAGCTGTCCATATCCCAGGGGTAGATAACTGGGCCGCAGACTTTCTCAGCAGGCAAGGTCTAGCGGCAGGGGATTGGTCCCTCCACGACGAAGTGTTCCATCAGATCACTCTTCGTTGGGGACTCCCGGATGTGGACCTCATGGCGTCTCGAATGAATGCCAAAATACATCCCTTCATATCCCGGTCGAGAGACCCGCTAGTGCTCGGCTCCGACGCCCTAGTCTTTCCATGGTCGCAGTTTCGCCTGTCCTACATCTTCCCTCAGTTTCCTCTCATTCCGAGAGTAATCAAGAAAATCAAAGCGGAGGGAATCCCGGTGATCCTCGTGGCCCCGGACTGGCCCAGGAGAGCCTGGTATCCACAGCTCCTCCAACTTCTCAGCGACACTCCTTGGCGTCTTCCCGACCGCCCGGATCTTCTGTCTCAAGGTCCAATATTCCACCAGAATACAGCACAGCTGCATGTGACAGCGTGGCGCTTGAATCCCTGATTCTAGCCAAATCGGGTCTTTCTTCCAGAGTAGTTCATACTATGCTTAATGCTCGGAAGCCTTCCTCCGCCAGCATTTACCACAGGACCTGGAAGACCTATCGTTCCTGGTGTGACCGTCATAATCGGTCACCCCTGACCTTTTCAATCCCTAATGTTCTTGCTTTTCTGCAAGACGGTCTGGACTCGGGTCTTGCTCTCAGTTCCCTTAACCCCTTCAGCCCCCGGGCACTTTCCGTTTTTGCTTTTTGCTCCTTTTCTTCCAAGAGCCGTAACTTTTTTATTATTCCGTCAATCTTGCCATATGAGGGCTTGTTTTTTGCGGGACGAGTTGTACTTTTAAATGAAATCATAAGTTTTACCATATAGTGTACTGGAAAACGGCAAAAAAATTCCAAGTGCGGAAAAATTGCAAAAAAAGTGGGATCGTACAATAGTTTTTGGGATATTTTATTCACGGTGTTCACTATATGGTAAAACTGATGTCTGGGTGTGATGCCTCAGGTCGGTGCGAGTTTGTAGACACCAAACATGTATAGGTTTACTTGTATCTAAGGGGTTAAAAAAAATTCACAAGTTTGTCCAATAAAAGTGGAGCACGTTTTGCGCCATTTTCCGAAACACGTAGAGTTCTTATTTTTTGGGATCTATGGCTCAGTGATGGCTTATTTTTTGCGTCTCGAGCTGACGTTTATAATGGTACCATTTTTGCGCAGATGCTACGTTTTGATCGCCTGTTATTGCATTTTGCGCAAAACTTGCGGCGACCAAAAAACGTAATTTTGGCGTTTGGAATTTTTTTGCCACTACGCCGTTTACCAATCAGAATAATTGATTTTATATTTTGATAGATCGGGCATTTCTGAACGCGGCGATACCAAATATGTGTATATTTATTTATTTTTTAACCCTTTAATTTTCAATGGGGGGAAAGGGGGGTGATTTGAACTTTTAGGTTTTTTTTGTTTTTTTTTATTTTTTAAAACTTTTTTTTTTACTTTTTTTTTTTATTTTACTAGTCCCCCTAGGGGGCTATAGCAATCAGCAATCCGATCGCTGATCGCTATCTGCTGATCACAGCTATACTGCTGTAGGGGTTAATGGCCGCGGGTGGAAGCGATTCCACCCGCGGCTAGCAGGCACACATGTCAGCTGTTGAAAACAGCTGATATGTGTGCCGATC
Source organism: Anomaloglossus baeobatrachus (assembly GCF_048569485.1). Lineage (NCBI taxonomy): Eukaryota > Metazoa > Chordata > Amphibia > Anura > Aromobatidae > Anomaloglossus > Anomaloglossus baeobatrachus. Next base: position 293,716,795 of record NC_134353.1, read on the forward strand.
CACGCCGCCTGCCCGCGGCAGGGGGCGGGGCTTAACGGGACACGATCCTTGACGGATAGATCCGTCCAAGGTCGTGAAGGGGTTAAAGGACAAGTTTCTGCCTTGTCAATTTTTTTTTTTTTTTTTTTTTTTTTCCAGAAAGCAGCTGGCTTCTCGTCCTCAGGTCCGTACCTTTCTTCAAGGGGTAGCGCATTTGGTCCCTCCTTATCGCCACCCCTTAGATCCCTGGGATCTGAATCTGGTTCTGGGAGTCCTTCAACTTCCTCCTTTCGAACCTCTGAGAGAAATCTCTCTTCAACGACTGTCTTGGAAAGTTGCCTTTTTAATCGCTATTACCTCTATCTGGCGAGTGTCCGAACTGGCAGCTCTTTCCTGTCGCTCACCTTACCTGATATTCCATCATAAGGTGGTCCTTCGGCCTTCCCCCGCCTTCCTTCCGAAGGTAGTATCCTCTTTCCACCTGAACGAGGACATTGTGTTGCCGTCATTCTGCCCGGCCCCGGTCCACTCCTTTGAGAAAGCCCTTCACACTCTCTATCTTGTCAGGGCTCTGCGGATCTACATCTCCAGAACAGCGCCGTTGCGCAAGTCCGATGCCCTCTTCGTCCTCCCAGTAGGACACAAAAAGGGCAACCCGGTGTCTAAATCCACGATTTCTCGATGGATCAGGACTGCCATCTGTGAGGCATACAAAGCACGAGGTGCCGTTCCCCCTCAATCTGTGCGGGCCCACTCTACACGAGCAGTGGGTGCCTCCTGGGCTATCCGCCATCAGGCTTCGGCGGCCCAACTTTGCAAGGCCGCTACCTGGTCCAGTGTGCACACGTTCACAAAATTCTACAGAGTGCATACGCATGCATCCGCGGATGCTGCTCTTGGAAGACAAGTCCTTCAGCAGCAGTGGCCCATTTATAAGTGGCCACTGCTCGGTTCTTGACAGTGTTTTGATATGTGTTCACTGCAGTTGTTAGTCAGCTCTTAGTCTGATGTTATACACTGTTAATAGTTCAGCTCCCACCCAGCGACTGCTTTGGGACGTCCCACTGCCTGTGTCCCCCAATGAAAAGGCGAGAAAGGAAAGGACATTTTTGTGTACTCACCGTAAAATGTCTTTCTTGGAGCCTTTCATTGGGGGACACAGCCCCCGCCCTTGTTTTTGTCCTTTTCCTACTGCTTTTACACCAAATTGAGCTAGTTCCCGCCTAGCTGGGGTTATATGCTGTGGGAGGAGGAGCTAACTTTTTTAACCCCTTCACGACCTTGGACGGATATATCCGTCCAGGATCGTGTCCCATTAAGCCCCGCCCCCAGCCACGGGCAGGCGGCGTGGATCGGCACACATCAGCTGTTTTCAACAGCTGACATGTGTGCCTGCTAGCCGCGGGTGGAATCGCTTCCACCCGCGGCCATTAACCCCTTAAATCTTGCTGCCAAAGTCAGGCAGCAAGATTTAAATGCGCGCGGCCATGTTTGTTACTTACCGCCGCCCCCACCGGAAGTCATGTGTGTTATCACGTGACTATCGGTGGTTGCCATCGTAGCACAGGGTCATGTGATGACGCCTGCTGCTACGATGTTTCACTTTCGTTTTCCCTCGGCCGAGAGCAGAGGGAAAACCAAAGTGACTGAATCTGCTGATTACAGCGGTATTGCTGTGATCAGCAGATAGCGATCAGCGATCGGATTTCTGATTGCTATAGCCCCCTAGGGGGACTAGTAAAATAAAAAAAAAAGTTTTAAAAAAATAAAAAAAAAAAACAAAAAACCTAAAAGTTCAAATCACCCCCCTTTCCCCCCATTGAAAATTAAAGGGTTAAAAAATAAATAAATATACACATATTTGGTATCGCCGCGTTCAGAAATGCCCGATCTATCAAAATATAAAATCAATTAATCTGATTGGTAAACGGCGTAGTGGCAAAAAAATTCCAAACGCCAAAATTACGTTTTTTGGTCGCCGCAAGTTTTACACAAAATGCAATAACAGGCGATCAAAACGTAGCATCTGCGCAAAAATGGTACCATTATAAACGTCAGCTCGAGACGCAAAAAATAAGCCATCACTGAGCCATAGATCCTTAAAAATAAGAACGCTACATGTTTCGGAAAATGGCGCAAAACGTGCGCCACTTTTATTGGACAAACTTGTGAATTTTTTTTAACCCCTTAGATACAAGTAAACCTATACATGTTTGGTGTCTACAAACTCGCACCGACCTGAGGCATCACATAGATACATCAGTTTGATCATATAGTGAACACTGTGAATAAAACATCCCAAAAACTATTGTGCGATGACACTTTTTTTGCAGTTTTTCCACACTTGGAATTTTTTAGCTGTTTTCCAGTACAATATATGGTAAAACCTATGATTTCATTTAAAAGTACAACTCGTCCCGCAAAAAACAAGCCCTCATATGGCAAGATTGACAGAATAATAAAAAAGTTACTGCTCTCAGAAGAAAAGGAGCAAAAAACAAAAACGCAAAAACGGAAAGTGCCCGGGGGCTGAAGGGGTTAAACCTAGTGTCAAGCCTTCCCTGGAGACAACATATAACCCACTGTCTGTGTTCCCCAATGATAGGCTCCAAGAAAGACATTTTACGGTGAGTACACAAAAATGTCCTTTTCACTTACAGATTAATGATCTCATAGATGCCTGCCATTACTAATCTAGGGCTTAGTAGCTTCTATGGGCTATTATTAACTCCTTACTGCCTCGATTGCCACCGCACCAGGGCAATGGGAAGAGCCGGGTCCAGCGCCAAAATTGGCGTATCTTATGAATTTACCACTTTTGGAGTGGCTGTGGGCTGCTATTGTTAGGCTGGAAAGGGCCAAATAACCATGGTCCTTCTAACCCTAATATCAGCCCCCAGTTGTCTGCTGTACTTTTGGCTGGTTTTAGAAAAATGGGGGGGGACTTGGGATCCCTTCTTCTTCTTCTTCTTCTTCTTCTTCTTCTTCTTCTTCTTCTTCTTCTTCTTCTTCTTCTTCTTCTTTTTCTTCTTCTTTTTCTTCTTCTTTTTCTTCTTCTTTTTCTTCTTCTTTTTCTTCTTCTTTTTCTTCTTCTTTTTCTTCTTCTTTTTCTTCTTCTTTTTCTTCTTCTTTTTCTTCTTCTTTTTCTTCTTCTTTTTCTTTTTCCTCTTTTTCTTTTTCCTCCCAAGGTACAGCAGACAATTGAGGGTTGTAGCCCGCAGCTGCTGCTGTTCCTGTGCTGGATATGAAAAACGGGGGGGGACCCAAAGTCATTTTTTTTTTCCCCAGAAAATAAAATTTAAAAAACAGCTGGCCAAGTGAGCTTATCGTTCCATCGAGCTATTTTATTTCTTTCTAGCTATCAATTATCCTATTATTTTGTTTCTCCTTTAAAAAAACGCACTAACAACATCGTGGCAAAAACGGACCATCCTTACAAGCTTTTTTTTTTTTTTTTCTTTCATATTTCCAGGCTTTCTGTGACAAGATGCAGTTTTGGTGGCAGTTTGGGTGGCTATCGCACAGCCACAGGAGCTACTTTCACAACAGAGCCCCGAATCTCACTGCCAGGAGCGGTGCCTGCGTCACCTAGATAAGTCCATAAATGCTGTGATCAATTGTGATTGCAGCATTTAGGAAGCAGGGCAAGGTGGTGTGCTCCTCTCCCACGCGATAGGGACCCCTGCGACATGATCACGGGTCCTGAGTCCCCACTCAGATTCATCATCTGTTAAGAGAAATATAGGGGGCTTCATTCAGTTAGGTCTATGACCTCGTGATTTTAAAGGAACCCTGTCCGGTGCAATATGCACCCAGGACTTCAAGCAGTTCTGGGTGCATATTGCTAATCCCTGACTAACTGTCCCAGCATCTAGTAGCAAACATAAATAGGTCTTTAGGAAAAGTATTTCTAAAGATCCTTTATGACATGGTAATGAGCGTAGGGACTAGTCATAAGGCCGTTAGTGCCTGCGCTTATTCCATTTGCATGTTGGGGGGGAATCACTAGTTTTCTTTTTCAGTAAAATAAATGTTATCCTTTATTTCTATTTTATGTATGTATCTATCTACCTAGCGATCAGCTATCTATTAACTATCTAAGGTCGCCTTGGAGAGCTCACCTTGATGCTTCTGTGCCTCTGCCTGTTTCCTCTCCATGCCACTTGCTGGGCAAGACAGATATGCGATGTTTTGTTTTGTTTTTTTTTTCACCCCCCCAGTGGATGGTGAGGAATAAGTGATAAGTGGGGAAAATAGCTGATTTTTCAGATCAGATATTACAAAGTTGAATTTATTCGTTTGTTCTACTGATTTTTATACAAAGTTTGTTGAAAGTACAGTTTCATGTTAATTCATTACCAATAAATGGATCATTATTATTTTATGAAGAAGCATTAGACCGTCTGCCCTTCCTTACCAGTGACTTGCATGCTAATAAGGCTATGTGCGCACTTACCGGATTTTGCCGCGGATTTTCCGCGGATTTGCTGCATGTTTCGCTGCAGAAAATGTTCATAACATCTCTGCAGTGAATCACCAGCAAATCCTAAGGAGAAAAAAAATCCTGTGCGCACTGGGCGGAATTTGACAGCTGCATGTTTTGCTGCGGGAATCCCGCAGCAAAAACAAGTGCATGTCACTTCTTTTCCGCACATCGCTGCGGGATTTCACTCCATTGACTCAATGTTAATCATGAAATCCCGCAGGGAATAACGCAGGCAGCAAATTCTGTGCGGTTCACTGCGTTTTGCTGCGTTATTCCCTGCGGTATTTCGCGGTTTACCTCCGGTAATGTACATCGCCTGTCTGCGGTTTGCAGGGAAGTGATGTCATTACAGGAAGAGGAAGCCGTGCAGAGAGTAAACTCACACACATCACAGACACAGAACACATCACAGACACAGAACACATAGACACAGACACATAGAACACACATAGAAAGAAAACGGAAATATAGAAAACAAAGAACGTGGGCTCCACTGTATATTTACCGTCCAGCCGAGGTAAGCACACAGCGGCGGCCCGGTATTCTCAGGCTGGGGAGGGAGAGGGGCAGGGTTAATGTCCCCCGCCTCACTCCCCCTCCGGCAGCCGAGAATATCAGCCGCAGCTGCCCCGGCACTGTCGCATTCATTATGCGGCAGCACCGGCGTGTCCTCTGCTCTTCCTGCAGCCGTGTAGCAGTGGCAGCAAGGTAATACAAGGGGTTAATGATGGTGGGGGACCACCGCCATTAACTCCAGGCTTGATCATGGCAGCGTCTATGTGACAGCTGACATGATCAACCCGTAAGTAAAGTGAAAAAAACAGACACCGAAAAATCCTTTATTTTAAATAAAACAAACAAGCCTCATTCACCATTTTATTAACCCCTCCCGCACCAAAGCTCCGGCGTAATCCACCGCTCCGGCGTAATCCACAGGTCCTGCGCTGCTTACATCCAGCCGTGACTGTCACAGACACAGCGCTGAATGAATGCAGCAGACAGCAGAGGTAATTACCGGTCATTTCCCACGGCCGGTAATGTGAACTCACTGCTGACCGTGGGAAATGTAGCGATCTGTCCTCTATCTATCCCTCTATCTATCTATCTGTCTGTCTATCCCTCTATCTATCCCTCTATCTATTCTTCTGTCTATCTACTATCTCAGAATTAAATGACTTTTTTTTTTTTTTTTTTTTAATGTGCTTTATTGCATTGAATGCAATAAAGCACATCCCAACCCGCATGCGGCAAAACCACGGCAATACCGCGAATAATACCGCGGTAAAACCGCAGCAAACCGCATGCGGTTTTCGGGTGCGGTTTCCCGCGGTTTTTTACCGCGGGTGCGGTAATTTTTGAGAGCATGCGGAATTTTCTCAAGAAAATTCCATTTCCCAGTGCGCACAAGGCCTAAGAAGGCTCTTGATGGGGTCTACTGAACCCGTGTCGCTACTTAATAATCTGTAGTCTCCGTCTTCCTTTCATTTGATTTATCTGATGTATATTTGGCAGGGTAGCCAGGAGGAGAGGACCGATGAAAGAGAATATTACTCTCTGATCAGGCTGCAGAGTTTTGTATGCAAACATTGGGAATCCAGACAGCAGGAATGCTTTCATTTAGGCCGGGCTCACTTCTGCATTGGAGCCTGCAGCACAGATACTGCTAGAAATTGTGGCACGTTGCACTCATTTGTCCAGTAAAATTCTCAATTCCGCACCAAAAAAATCGATGCACCCCATTCTGGTGAATGACGTTCTTTGGGTGCCGCCAGTCTGGTATTAAAAAATGCTAGTGTGTATAAAGCCTTTCTACATTTTCTTTTTGAATTAAAGGTGTGTTCACTATTTCTATTCTAATGACCTGTTCTTAGTATTTATCATCAATATAAGGTCACTGCGGCCAACACTCAGCACCTGCCCTGTCCAACAGCTGTCACATCCACTGAGTAATGGGTACTTTAAATCGGCTCCCATAGTCTTCAATGGGACCTAATCTGCAGTACCTAGCAGCTGCCACTAAGCAGTGTTCGGAGCTGCGGTGTTATCTTCATATACAGTTTAGGATACTTTCACACTTGTGTTCAGCGGAGTCCGTCACTATGGAGAATAGCGCAGTCCGTTAACATAGTTACATAGTTACCGTACTTAGGTTGAAAAAAGACCTAGGTCCATCTAGTTCAACCTTCCTCCACCAGTTCTACATTTGGTCACTAAGTCATTTATAACCAACAATGTTTTGTGTACTGAGGAAATCATCCAGCCCTTTTTTAAAAGCTGTTATAGTATCTGCCATTACTACCTCTTGTGGTAGTGTATTCCACAGTCTGACTGCTCTAACTGTAAAGAACCCTTTCCTATTTAGATGTCGGAATCGCTTTTCTTCCACTCGCAGTGAGTGCCCCCTGGTCCTTAGTACTGTCTTTGGAAGAAATAAGTCATGTGCCAGTCCTTTATATTGACCACACATGTATTTATACATATAAATGAGATCTCCTCTGAGACGTCTTTTTTCTAAGCTAAACATATCTAACTTTTACAACCTGTCATCATATGGGAGGCCTTCCATTCCTTGTGGTAGTCTAGTTGCCCGCCTTTGAACTGACTCTAACTTCTGAATGTCCTTTTTAAAATGTGGAGCCCAAAACTGGATCCCGTATTCCAGATGTGGCCTTACAAGTGATTTATAGAGGGGTAACAATACGTTGGGATCACGGGATCTAATCTCTCTTTTTATACACCCTAGAATCTTGTTTGCTTTAGCAGCTGCTGCTTGACATTGAGTGCTGCTGCTCAACTTATTTGTAATGAGAATACCCAAGTCCTTCTCCTGTTCTGTAGTCCCGAGTTTACTTCCATTTAATGTATATGCAGTTATAGGATTACTCCGTCCTAGGTGCATTACTTTACATTTATCAACATTAAATATCATTTGCCAAGTATCTGCCCATTCTGACATCTTATCCAGATCTTTTTGTAATATTGTACTATCCAGGTCAGTTTTTAATATCCTACATAGTTTGGTATCATCGGCAAAGACTGACACTGTACTATCAATCCCATCCACAAGGTCATTAATAAAGAGAGTAAAAAGAATCTGTCCAAGCACAGATCCCTGCGGCACCCCACTGCTGACTATAGCCCATTTAGAGAATGTACCATTTATGACTACTCTTTGTTTCCTATCTTTTAGCCAATTCCTTACCCAGTTGCATATTGTGTCCCCTAGTCCTTGCTTCTGGAGCTTTTAGTATAAGGCTATAAAGCACTGCGCTATTCTCCATAGACTTGTATGGACAGCGCACTTTAACGCAAGTGTCAATGTTGCATCCGCCGGACGACGCTTATTTTGACGCTGCGTCGGGCGGAAGGAACGCAGCATGTAACTTTTTTTTGAGCAGCGCAATCCGTAGGATTTCACTGCGCATGCTTCTTTTTTTTTTTTTTTTTTTTTTTTTTTTTTTTTTATATAAATCACAAACTTTATTTTGTCTCTTGGTGGCCGAATGTTCAGCTGAACGCCCGCCCGCCGGCATGCCCGGCCGCCGGCTATTGAAAGCGCTCAGCTGAACGCACGCTCGCCGGCATGCCTGGCCGCCGGCTATTGAGAGCGCTGAGCTGACCGCCCGGCCGCTGGTTATTGAGAGCGCTCAGCTGAATGCCCGGCCGCCGGCTATTGAGAGCGCTCAGCTGAACGCACGCCCGCCGGCATGCCTGGCCGCCGGCTATTGAGAGCGCTCAGCTGAACGCACGCCCGCCGGCATGCCTGGCCGCCGGCTATTGAGAGCGCTCAGCTGAACGCACGCCCGCCGGCATGCCTGGCCGCCGGCTATTGAGAGCGCTCAGCTGAACGCACGCCCGCCGGCATGCCTGGCCGCCGGCTATTCAGAGCGCTTAGCTGAACGCCCGCCGGCATTTGAGAGAGATCAGCTGAGCGCCCGCCCGCCGGCATGCCCGGCCGCTGGCATGTGATAGCGCTCAGCTGAGCGACCGGCAGCCGGCTATTAAGAGCGATCAGCTGATCGTTCACAATAGTCTGCTGCCGGTAAAACTGTAAAGAAGAAAAAAAAAAAAAAGCTTCCGTTGTTTTGTACGATCCGTAGCATCCGTTGTGCCACTATATGCAACGCATCCGTTGCATCAGTCACAGAACGCAATGCTACGGAAGCCGTCCAACGCAAGTGTGAAAGTAGCCGTACATCCGGTGTTCTGGATATAGTCATTAGTGGGCTTAAGCTTTATGGCTCGAAATTAAATCCTCATGTATTAATGCTGTTTAAATGTACTTAATATGGCGCCACCTGTTGTTCAATATGTATATTAATGTGCTGATGAACACTTCTACCTGGTGTATATGTCATCCATTGTGGGTCTCAAGGTAATGTATTTAGGCATTCTCTTCACACAGCGTGACACTCACTGCCCTATTCCATCAATATTTCTCTGTTACAGATGGGCCTTGTGGTTCTTCAAAAATGACAAAAGCAAAACCTGGCAAGCCAACCTTCGTTTAATATCAAAATTTGACACAGTTGAAGATTTTTGGGCGTAAGTATCGACTTATTGGATTCCGGCATCCTACTTTTCTGACTTTGTTTTTGTGTTAAAGGCAGGCTGTTACTGGGGAAAAAGGAAAGATGTAACATGGCTAATAATGGTGCTGACCTGCTTCGCATAGTGTGCTCTGTGGTTAGGATCTGTGCCACATGTAGACACTGGACACATCATGCCTTGTCTGTTTCTTCCAGTACTTTAGTGTCCTTGGGAGGAGATAGGGCAAATGTCACTGACAGGCCAGTGAGGAGCAAAGACTAACAGAAAAAAAGTCATTAGCCCAAATAACTTACGAGGTAGTCCCTCCCTCTTCGCAGCAGGATCGGATCACAGTATGACACGGTCATGCTCGCGGCACAGCGGGTCGTTGGCATATAGCATCCAATGCTCTCACATCGGATGCCATACGCTCGTGTGTCCCTAGCCTTAGGACATTAAATAACTCTGTAGTAGTGTCCTCAAGTGTAGAGGGAACAGAGGCACTCCACGCTTAGAGACGGTCCTGACACAGTTTTTAACCATCTAGATGCCACTGTCACTCTGATGGGCTACCATGGCAGTCGGGAAGGGAATAAGGGGGCTGCTCAAGTACCCCATGGCTGCCATCTTGGTACCATTGGGAAGCTCTCCATTACGACAGATTACGATGTACTGAAATTCCTTTGGTACAAATGATTGTAGATTAAAGTCTGCCAGGGCTCTTGGAGGAAAGTGCTTAAAATAAATAAATAACTAGGGTCTTTTTTTTTTTTTATTAAAGAGTTAACACTTGTCATATGTCCCTGACTGGGTACTGAATCCAGACATGAGAAAATATAGAATGAGATGCTAAGAGATCCTTGTTTCCTAACCATAAATGCCAATACTGTTAAAGACAATAGGCACAGGCTTTTCCTACAGACTGCTGGCTGGCTCATTTTGGCTAATGGCTATCTGTTCTCGACCCCCTTATGTAAAATCTGCTTAGCTCAGCCAAGTGTGTAAGTATGGGAATAGGGGTTCGTGGTACAACAGGACAACACCTCTGCTGGGGACTTATCTCGCTGTGGACAAAAGCATAGAATAGCTAAAATCCAACTTCCTGAACCTTATCTCCTAACGTCAGAGCAACACATTCAGTCTTCTCATACAGCTGAAGCGCAGGTTCAGACATTGTGTGTAAGGCCGGCTTTAGTCTATGCTTACCTCTTATTTCTGATCTAGGCACTAATTGTTCTAAGCAAAGCTAAAGAAATGAGCTGGAGCATGCACCGTGTAAGAGCATATTCACACTATGGTGATTCAATAGACAAAGCCTAATATAGAAGCAAAATGAGCATATACCCTGCAGTAAGTAAATAGGAATGGCACAATTAACTATCATTAGGATACTTGGTTAACACGCTTGTAATCAAAAAACCATCTCACCGCGACAAAGTGTACTGAATAGGCATGGTCCTAGCCTCTAATATTAACCTCCCCCTCTATCAGCCAGCCTCCATATAGATGGGGGCAGAGCAGGACCAGGGCCCGACTGTTAGGACACCTGCATGTGAGAAGCTATGTAATGAAATGCCAGGTGAAAAAAGGAACAAGAAGCTAAATCATTACCAAAGAAGAATGAGCCGGCAAATAAGTTGGTATACATGCACCATGAAATAATGGTCCTGACCGGAATCTGCTGGGAAAAGACATCTTAGTGTTTCGCCATTTCTTCTCCCCTCTTCCAAGCTAGCGATATACTGAGTTTGCCGTTTCAGGGGCAGTTAGTTCAGTATTTGGGGTTTTTTTTCTTCTTTCGTTTTGAAGATACTATGTTGCAGGAAAGAAACCACAGGCCTTGTAATACAAGTGAAATCTGCATCTTGTAGACTTGTTATTGCAGTCCTTGACTTGGATTTCTGCTGATTCTTCCTGACTCCTTCTTTTTTTTTTTTTTTTTTTTTTCTCTCCTCCAGACTTTATAACCACATTCAGTTGTCTAGTAACTTAATGTCAGGTTGTGACTACTCACTCTTTAAGGTAAGTTTTTTATATAAGTAAATATATTTACACTACATCAAATGGCTGTTTTTCCAATTGTAATTGTGTGTAGCATTCCTTTTAAAAGGAGTCTGACAGTAGTATCAACTCTCCTAAGTACTCTGTATGGGCATGTAGGTCATAGGAAGCTGAATAAAATCATAGCTAGTTATCTGCAATCCAAAGTCTTATTCCAGAGAAGTCCCTCTTTTTTATATGTACATAAGCTTTAATAGGCTGTGTGCTGGACATAGATCAGCATGGGAAGCTGCCTCCATGGCTTATTTTACATTTAAAGAGAGCGTTACCAGTGTCAGATATGTAGATCAAGAGATCAGACTGTCAGTCATTACATGTCTCACACTAGTAATACCCCCTTTCATTTAATTAAAAGGCACACTCTAGGGGAAATCCGTTTCCGGGTCATAGATCCTAACTCGTTTACGTATTGAGAAAAAGGTTGATATCTCTAGAAGAACTTGATATCTGCAATCTGATATAATTTTTTTTTATTCAGCTTCCTTTAATCCACATGCCTATTTTGAAGGCTTACGAGGGTTGCTCCTACTGACCGATTCCTTTACAATGGCAACTTTTCACTTTTAGTTCAATGCTCCTAATCCATTGTTATTGTCTCTGTTCTTTAACCCCTTCAGCCTCCGGGCATTTTGCGTTTTTCCGTTTAGTCTTTTTCCTCTTTTTTCCGAGAGACGTACCTTTTTTATTTTTCTGTCAATCTTGCCATATAAGGGCTTGTTTTTTGCGGGACGAGTTGTACTTTTTAAATGAAACCATAAGTTTTACCATATGGTGTACTGGAAAACGGCAAAAAAATTCCAAGTGCGGAAAAATTGCAAAAAAGTGTGATCGCACAATAGTTTTTGGGATATTTTATTCAGTGTTCACTACATGGTAAAACTGATGTGTGGGTATGATGCCTGAGGTCGGTGCGAGTTTGTAGACACCAAACATGAATAGCTTTACTTGCATTTAAGGGGTTAAAAAAAAATTCACAAGCTTGTCCAAACAAAGTGGCGCACGTTTTGCGCCATTTTCCAAAACCCGTAGTGTTCTCATTTTTCTGGATCTATGGCTCAGAGACGGCTTATTTTTTGCGCCTCGAGCTGACTGTTTTAACTGTACTATTTTTGCGCAGATGCTACATTTTGATCACCTGTTATTGCATTCTGCGCAAAATTTGCGGTGACCAAAAAATGTAATTTTGGCATTTGGAATTTTTTTGCTGCTATGCCGTTTACCAATCAGATTAAGTGATTTTATATTTTGATCAGGCATTTCTGAACGCGGCGATACCAAATGTGTATATTTTTTATTTTTTTTAACCCTTTAATTTTCAATGGGGTGAAAGGGGGGTGATTTGAACTTCAGTTTTTGTTTTTTTTTTTTAATTTTTTAAAACTTTTTAACTTTTGTTGTTTTTTAAATTTTATTAGTCCCTCAAGAGGACTATAGCGATCAGCAATCCGATTGCTCTGCCATATCTCCAGATCACAGCTACAGAGCTGAGAACTGCAGATATGGTGCTTTACTTTCAATTCCGGCTGTATTCCGGCATTGAGAGGAAGTGACTCATGTTAGCTACAGGTGTCATCACATGACCCTGTGCTACCATGGCAACCACCGGAAGTCACGTGATCATGTCATGTGACTTCTGATGGGGGCAGGGTAAGTCACTGTAATGGCGGCGCGCATATGCATCTCACTGCTAGATATTGGCAGCGAGATGTAAGGGGTTAATAATCGCGGGTGGAAGTGATTCCACCCGCGACTAGCAGGCACACATGTCAGCTGTTTAAAACAGCTGATATGTGCGCGGATCGCCGCCGCCTGCCCACGGCGGGGAGGGCGGGGATTAACCGCACACGATCCATGATGTACCCAGTACGTCATGGGTCGTTAAGGGGTTAAGAGACATTACTATAGTAATGTTGGTGAGATTGTTTGTTTTTCTTAATTCTTACTGACCTAGGGCATACTGGTACCTCCTGTGTCGGCTCCGTGACTCTGCGTGTTTCCCTGCACATGTCGGCTATCCGCTCATCCAACATGTGCAGCTAACAGGCGCGGATGTGATCTTACACCGCTCTGTACAGCACAAGCAATCGTAAGATCGCAATTTGAAGTCCTCTAAAGGGACTAGCAAGTACAATAAAATGGTTTAGAAAAAAACAGAACACATTCAAATCTCCCCCTTTTGCCCAATTAAAAATAAAACAAAAGGCAAACACGTATTTGGTATTGTGACTTTCAGAAATGCCTGATATATCAAAATATAAAATGAATCTGATCAGTAAAACTCGTAATGAGAAAAATATTCTAAATCCCAGAATTACGGGTTTTTTGGTCTCTGCAACATTGCCATAAAATGCAAAAGGAGACGATCAAAGCATCGCATCTACCCCGAAGTAGTATCAGTAAAAGCAGCAGCTCAGGACTAAAAAAAAACAAGTCCCCGCAGATCCCGAAAAATGAGATTTTTTTTTCCCACCACTTAAATTTAAAAAAAAAAAAAACAAGGTTTGATATCTACATACTTGTACTGACCTGGGGAATCATAACAAAAAGGTTATGGCTCTTGGAAGTTGGGGAGGAAAAAATAAAAGCACAAAAAAATGAAAAATGGCCACAGTGGGAAGGAGTCAAAGGTTCTGTCACCCCCTAATACTCAGTAAATAATTCAGACACTCATGTAGAGGGCCTAGCCCTTAGAAAATACTAGTGTTGTTGATTTAGCTAACTTCTTTTTATACAGTAAAAAAATAAAACTTTTTATTACATATGTAAATTAGGGTGGTATTTGTGCACCTTTTCGCATGGCAAAGTGCTCAGCGCCCACATCTGCCCCCTGATTAACATCCTCCCTTTATGGCGACTGACCGTGCTTACTATTAAGGGAGCCTGACCTCTGATGCATGCTGCTAGTGGTGAGCGAGCACTACCATGTTCAGGTACTTGTATCGAGCAGTCGGAAGGGCTTCACTCGTGTACTAGAAGTCAATAAACTACTCTAGCAATTTTTCCAGAAGATCATCCAGAAGAATGCTCTAGTGCCCCAATGAGTTCAGTTATAATCTGTACACATATTGAGCACGTCTGAGCGTCCCGACTGCTCGTTACGAGTACTGAGCACCTGAGCATGGTAGTTCTTGCTCATAACTACATGCTGCCCAAACCATCGATCAAGCGCATGTATCAGAAACTGGCTGTGTTATCCCTGCCAGTGATTCGGCTGCTTCCGCTGACATCACATCAACAGGGCTGTGGCTTCCCATCCGCTCTGCTCTGTAGACCAGACGGAACAGCAGACGTCATGCTGATTGACAGCCGACTCCTCCAGTTAGACAGCAGGGAGCCGACTATTGATCAGCATGACGTCAGCAGTCCCGCCCAGTCAGCAGAGTGGAGCAGAAGCCTCTGGCAAAGCCACTGGGAGGAAGAGGTTGTCCAGGTAGTGCACAGCCCATGCTCATAAGTGTAGAAGACAGATGACCTGCCTCTTAGGCGGCTAAAATAGGGATGAAGACCAGTAGTGTCATGGTTTAGCGCTCAGCAGTATCCTGTATTGCATTAACTCGAAATAAACTTTTTTTTTTCTCCAGGATGGAATTGACCCCATGTGGGAGGATGAGAAGAATAAGCGTGGAGGAAGATGGCTAATTACCCTGAATAAGCAGCAAAGAAGAAATGACTTAGATCGTTTTTGGTTAGAAACGGTAGGTTTTATCCCCAACATAACAGATTAAGTAGGGTGGAGAAAACCCTACACCAAGTTGGCCCCATACGAAACCCAGTAAAGCCAGACACCCAAACTGCCTCTGAATGACATTCCCAATTGGAGAAAGAATAGAGTCCTTACACCCTGCTGGGTACTGGTGTATTTGTAGCGGTTACCTGTAACCCTGTATATTCGTTTCCTGAAGACGTCTACTTTTTAAAGAGAGCGTTCCCTCAGAGGCAGCATACGGCAGACTCGCTGGTTTCCGCTGTTTGCCGTGGATGGGAATTTGTTCACACGTATGTGTGTCATGGGGAGGGCAGCTACAAATCTAGAATGACAAACTACTTTGATTTTCTCCTTACCCCGACCTTGCTGGACACTTTCTGCCAACTTTTACAGACGTTTTTAACACTAGAAGTCCCAGAGAGGGGTCATTTAATATGTCTACCATTGAAACCCTATGGAGCTTGAAATTCCTGGGACTTCTAGTGTTAAGATGCTTCTGAATTGTATTTATATTTATACCTGATCGGACATGGAGGACTAAGAAAGTAAAGCTAGAGCAATTGTATGGCTTTTACTGATACTATCCTCCTATAAAAAACAGAATGGTAGAGGAACAGGCCTGATTCCAAGACCGACTCCGGGTCTACTTAATCTACCAACATGACATTAAAGTGCATTACTGTAACCAATGCTTGTAAAACAAAAGATCCTGAAACAGTCTTGTAGAAATCCTGCAGAGAAAAGTCAGAAATTCTATTCTTATAAATGTAGCCTGGGATAGAACACAATCGCTATATCCTAGTGTTTGAAAAGCAGTTTTTATCCCAATCGACACAGCCATATGAGGGCTTCATTTTTTGCAGGACTAGTTGTAGTTTTGAATGACATCATGCATTTTACCATTGAATGCACTGGAAAACAGAAAAAAATGGGAAAAATAAATTGCCAATCCACACGTTTTTGGTTTTTTTTTGGGTAGTTTTAGAAGTAAAAATAATCTAGCTAGTTGATTTTCCAGATCCATACAATTATGGCTATACCAAATGTGTCAATTATATCTTTTTAGTGGTGAGTTAAATTAAAAAATAAAAAAAATTTTGTTGCTGTATTGAGGCCCATACATTTATGTTTCCATCAATGGGGATGTGAGGATTTTTTTTTTCTTTCTCTTTTGTGCCCCGAGCTGACACTTTGGAGCACAAATGATAGGGAGAGGGGAAGATAGATAGATAGATAGATAGATATAGATATATATATATATATATATATATATATATATATATATATATATATATATATATATATATATATATATATATATATATATATAGATAGAGAGATATCTATAGAGAGATATCTATAGAGAGATATCTATAGAGAGATATCTATAGAGAGAGAGAGTCCACAGAGAGTGCACAGGAGACCACATGCCCCACAATGGCAACACACAGCAAACCCCAGAGAGAGTCCACAGAGAGGGCACAGGAGACCACATGCCCCACAATTGCAACACACAGCAAACCCCAGAGAGAGTCCACAGAGAGGGCACAGGGGACCACATGCCCCACAATGGCATTACAAAACAACAGTGAACGGTGACATGGCAGAAATAAGGACATTGCTCAAAACATTGTGCGGCCAACTCATGAGACACCCTTAACACATGCCACCCAAACCCTCTACCACAAGAACCTGTTATGTCCTATGAAAATCTTTCTTCATTATAAGGTATATCGACCAAATATGACATCCTTAGTTATCAGCAGCTGCAACATTCAAGGATTGAATGCCTCAGCTTTTGGGTCCAAGACAAATGACCCAGACTTCAAACAAAGGCTAAAGAACATTGACATCCAGATCCTTCTGGAGACTTGGGTACGGACAGAGAAAGAATCCCTGGCACCCATAGGATATAGGGAATTTTCTGTCTCTGCCCAGAAAAACAAGAACACCATACAGGGCCGATGTTCAGGGGGAATACTAATATGGTACAAGGAAGAGATTAAAGATCACATCAAGGCAGTAAAAAGAGGAGAAAGCCATATCTGGATGAGGATAGGCAGCTCCATCCTCACCTCTCAGCAGGACATCTACCTCTGCGCAGCCTACATTCCTCCATCAGAATCCCCATACTATAAGCCGGACATCTATGAGGACCTACGGAGGGAGGTAGCCCAATTCCAGTCCAAGGGCAGAGTTCTCATCTGCGGAGACCTCAATGCCAGGACGGGTACAGAGAAGGACTACCTGTCACCTGACGGAAATACATATGTAATGGGAGAGGGGCCCTTCTACAGTGACTCAGTACAGACAGCAAGAAACAGCTTTGACAGAGTGGTGAATAAAAGCGGCAGAACCCTGTTGAACCTGTGTCGGAGCTTAGGGTTATATATAGTGAACGGGCGCATCAGGGGGGACTCATTAGAGAGATTTACACTAAACTCCCACATTGGCAGCAGTGTGGTGGATTATGCAATAACAGACATGGACCCAGCAAAAATAAATGCCTTCATAGTCACCCCCGAAACTCACCTGTCAGACCACAACCAGACACTGCTGTACATGAGATCAACGGACAAGCAATACACAGATAAGCCCCACCTGACCGGTCTCCACAACCTGACACCATCCTACAAATGGCCTAAACAGTTATCCACTGAATACACCAACATGAGCAACAGAACCAAGATCCAAGAGCTACTTGTAAATTTCAACACAAGACGCTATACATCAAACCAGCAAGGAGTCAACCGGGCAGTGAATGACTTTAACAACATCCTATATATCATGGCAGAGTTAGCAGGCGTCAGAAAGACCAACCCCAAGAAACCTTCAAACAAACAAGGCCAAAAATGGTTCGACAAAGAATGCAAGTCACTACGCAACTCCCTAAGGGTAGCCTCAAACCAAAAACACAGAGACCCCAAAAACAGGGACCTAAGAGCAGCTTATGACACCCTAAAGAGGCAATACAAGCGCATTCTCAAGGAGAAAAAAAGAGGCACATCTCCCAAGAACTACAGAAGCTTGAGGACTCCCTCCAGGACAACTCATTCTGGAAAACCTGGAGTCATATTGGCACGAAGTCCAAGCATAGCACCCTCCACATCCAAAATGGCAACATCTGGCACAGCTACTTTAAAGGCCTCTACAAGAATATACCAGAAGAAGACCTAACTCCAGAACAGGAGCACCTAACCACTAAACTCAGGGACATGGAGGAGACAATCAAAGACTTCCAAAATCCTCTGGACATACCAATTAGTGTGCTGGAAATAAAAGACAGAATCAAATTTATGAAATGCAAGAAGGCCGCGGGCAGTGACGGCATCCTGCCAGAGATGATCAAATACAGTTCCCCAGATATTCATGCAGCACTGGCTAAACTATTCACCCATGTCCTGAGTGGCGGCTACTTCCCAAAGAGCTGGAATCAAGGTCTCATAACGCCCATCTACAAGGATGGAGACCGATATGATCCAGCAAACTACAGAGGGATCTGTGTTAACAGCATTCTGGGAAAACTGTTTAACAGCATTATTAATAAAAGGATCATCACCTTCCTCACCCAGGGTGACGTCCTCAGCAGAAGCCAAGCTGGGTTCATGCCAAACCACCGCACCACGGACCACATTTACACCCTGAAAAGCCTCAAGACCCACGTCCATGGCAAAAAACAGGGGAAAATATTTGCATGTTTTGTGGACTTCAAGAAGGCCTTTGACTCAGTGTGGCACCCAGGCCTGTTCCTTAAACTCCTGGAGAGTGGAATAGGTGGCAAAACCTACGACGTGATCAAGAGCTCATACTCTGAGAACCGATGCAGCGTGAAGGTTAATGGAAAGAGGACTGCCTTCTTCCGGCAGTGCCGCGGGGTAAGACAGGGCTGCAGCCTGAGCCCAACTCTATTCAATATCTACATAAATGGACTGGCCTCAGCCTTGGAATCCTCCCCCGCCCCAGGTCTCAGCTTGCATGACCGAGAGGTGAAGTTCCTGCTGTACGCAGATGACCTCCTGCTGCTTTCCCCATCCGAGAAAGGCCTCAAAGATAGTCTGGCTGTGCTAGAAACATTCAGCACCACATGGGCTTTGCCCATCAACCAAAAGAAGACCAAAGTCATGGTGTTTCAGAAGAGGAAGTATAATGAAACCTCTACTCCCTCCCTCACACTAAATGGCACCACGCTGGAGAAGACCAGCAGCTATACCTACCTCAGTCTGGAGCTAAGCCAAACTGGGAGCCTTAAGCAAGCAGCAGAGACCCTGAAAGGGAAAGCATGCAGAACCTTTTATGCTATCAGAAGACAACTGTACCACCTCAAACCACCGGTGAGAGTCTGGCTCAAGATATTCGACAGCGTCATCACCCCTATACTACTGTATGGCAGCAAGATATGGGGCCCAGTGACCTATCCAGACCAAAGTGGGATTCCAGCCCAACTGAAGTCTTCCATCTGGAGTTCTGCAAATATCTCCTCCAAGTCCATCGCAGCACCTCAAACATAGCCTGTCGGGCAGAGCTGGGCCGATTCCCTTTATGGCTCAGTATACACAAGCGGGCACTATCACACCAGGCACACATACAGAACAGCAACCCCAGCTCCTACCATCATAAAGCCCTGCTGAGCCGGAGCCCAGAGCAAGCCAGGAACCCCGGCAGCCAGTACAGCCAAAGTCAGCAACACACCCTGACAAAAGGCCAAATAAAAGAGATCTCAGAGAGCTGCAAGATGCAATACATAGAGGTCTGGAAGAGTGAATTAGAGAATGCCCAGAAACTCACCATCTACCGGTCACTGCGGAGGGACTACACTCTGGCCCCATATCTGCAAAGGTTACGCCACCCCAAAGACAGGCAGACACTTAGCCTGTACAGACTGAGTGCCCACAGCCTAGAGGTGGAAACAGGGCGGCACCGACAGACATACAAGCCGTGGGAGAACAGACTGTGCCAGCAGGGGGCCCTGGAGGACGAGGCGCATTTCCTACTACACTGTGACAAATACTCAGGAGTGAGGGCCTCCCACTTCCAGAAACTTACCGCTCATACCCCGGACTTTCCATCCATGGACGAGGAGAGGAAACTCCGCATCCTACTGGGGGAAGAGGAATCAATGGTGGAGATCGCCGCCCAATATGTCTCCACTTGTCATAAGATGAGGGGTACTAAAGACCTCCAAATGGGCCATCACTCCCTAAATTGTGGCCCCAACACCCCATCCCCACAACCCTAACCCACTCCCCTTTCACACTTCTTTTTTTGCTTTGGCAATGCTAATAGTTTTTTTTGATCCTGCCAATAAAGCCTATTTGATTTGAGATAGATATAGAGAGAGAGATATAGAGAGAGAGATATAGAGAGAGAGATATAGAGAGAGAGATATAGAGAGAGAGATATAGAGAGAGAGATATAGAGAGAGAGATATAGAGAGAGAGATATAGAGAGAGAGAGGGGGAGAGAGAGAGAGGGGGAGAGAGAGAGAGGGGGAGAGAGAGAGAGGGGGAGAGAGAGAGAGGGGGAGAGAGAGAGAGGGGGAGAGAGAGAGATGGGGAGAGAGAGAGATAGGGAGAGAGAGAGAGATAGGGAGAGAGAGAGAGAGAGATATTATATATATATATATATATATATATATATATATATATATATATATAATATATATATATATATATATATATATATATATATATATATATATATATATATATATATATATATATATATATATATATATATATTTTTATTTTTTTTTTTAATTTTTTTTATTTGGTTATGAAGTGGCAGCCACTAAAAAAAAAAAAAAAAAATGACAGTTTTGTGGGTGTTTCGATTTATATTTTCTCCTGCCCATGTTTAAGATATGTTTTAACTATATTTTGACCTGACTCTTTAGGACACTATTCCTATATATTATATATATTTATTTTAGTGAGAGTGGTAAGTGGAGGCAAGAAATGTCCTCTTCCACAGTGTTTTTTTCTATTATGTTGTTTCTTGTACAGTTGTAGGACAAAATGTTGAAATCGTAACTACACTTTAATTTTTTTTATATACTTCTTTCTTTAGCTCATGTGCCTTATTGGAGAGTCATTTGATGACTTCAGTGATGATGTATGTGGAGCTGTTGTAAATGTTAGAGCAAAAGGAGATAAAATAGCAATTTGGACTTCTGAATGTGAAAACAGGGACGCTGTTACACATATAGGGTAAGTTCTAATATATTCAGGCATTATATATAGGGATGATCGAATACCTCAAATATTCTGTTTCACGAATATTTTCCGAATAGGTTGCCGCTATTCGAATATTCGATGCGCAATGTAAGTCTATGAGAAACCCGAATAACAACTATTCGGAACTATTTGGGCTTCCCATAGACTTACACTGCACATCGAATATTCGCATAGTGGCGACCTATTCGGAAAATATTTGCAAAGCTGAATATTTGAGGTATTCGATCATCCCTAGTTATATACTATTATGCTACAGTAAATGTGATGTGTACAGCTATGTTCAGTGTTTTCTTTATTAAAAGTGACATCAGTAAGTTTTGTATAGCTGCATGAGTTTTAACTTCTGTTTTTTTAAGTGTGAATATGTATGTATATGTATATGTACACATATATATGTGTGTGTGTATATAGATAGACGGATATATGCACATCAGATCATCAGGAGGCCCAAGGGAAATGATGTGAGAAGGAAGATTTCAACATCATGTATCATATGCACTACCATACATGATGTTGAAATCTTCCTTCTCACATCATTTCCCTTGGGCCTCCTGATGATCCGATGACGGACGGGGAAACGCGTCGAGGCCATGCATATAGCATCAGCTTGAGGGAAGTACCTTCATCCTCATTTATTTAGGAGTGACATGCTGTGAGCTTACTGTGGCAACAGGTGCTTCGTTTTCTGTACCTAGTTTGTTGATATTGAGGTATTGATCTTCTAGTGTGATTAACAATGGTTTATCATAACTTGTTGGTTGTGAGAATTATAGGTACAGTATTTATCATTGATTGGTAGGGTTATCTAGGGAGAGTGAGGGTCAGCCGTCGAGGAATGGGGGCGCCCAGCTACGTTAGGGTGTCATACCCTCCGTTGATAGGCAGAGCCAGACACCGTGACATATTAGGGTCACTGGAGTGTAGATGTGTGTACTGGATTATCATTATACAATTGTTACATCTGCCTACATATATTAAGATTTCGGCTACCCCTGATCTATATGAGCTCCCTATTTTATATTAACTTATTGTTTGAATTTTTGGGTTAATCACCTGGGCGATTTTAATATTATCTAATAAAATTGATTTTTAAAGGGATTTGTATTGCACATTTGTAAACTCCTTTCTCAATTGGAAAACGTGGAATCTAAGGAAATTCATCCACCCCAAGGCACAACA
The DNA here is from genome assembly GCF_048569485.1 of Anomaloglossus baeobatrachus. Classification (NCBI taxonomy): domain Eukaryota; kingdom Metazoa; phylum Chordata; class Amphibia; order Anura; family Aromobatidae; genus Anomaloglossus; species Anomaloglossus baeobatrachus. The sequence goes on from NC_134353.1 coordinate 293,738,969, forward strand.
TGTGAATTTGGCCGAAAATGCATGCGGTTTTTGGCCAAAAGGTGCAGTTAACTTTTCTGCAACATGCGCATGGAGCCTTAAAGGGGTGATTCACTACTCAGCATTAGTGGCCACAATGAGACATATAAATAATTTACCAGTGCACATCTCGTATCATATCATATGCCACTCCATAATAAACTTGAAAAAGGACAGAAAATAACGGAGCATTTAAGGCTTATTATAAAAAATTCAACTTTATTAAGTACAAAATTGTAAAAAAATCCATTTTTTTTTTCAAAATTACAATATGATGGTGCTAGATGTTATAATGGATGACAACCCACATGTTAATGGGGGGCCCAGGCAACCAACACAAGAATAATGGGAAGTCCAAAAGGGAGGGGCTCTATATATCTAATATATAAAGCTGTGTTTGTGTGTATGTCCGCTAAAGGAATCCGCACCGTCGCATTTACAATCACAAAATTTTGCACAGACGCCTCATGTGACTCAGGGAACGTCAGACTGTTATGACTGGAAAATGTAACCCTGCAGTTTACATTTACTCTCCAAAATCGTGCCTCCATTAATCTGAATGGAGGTGGGAGATGCAGGCTATTAATATCAACTGTCAGTGGTTGCTATAGAAACAAAATAAACTGTTAGTATAAGAAGCTTATGTGTGAGGTAATAAGATGTCGGTGGGCAGACAGACAGCCCTGGAAAGAGACAGCGAGAGAGAACATTTAGCACCATCATATTGTAATTTTGAAAATATTTGATTTTTTTTTTTACAATTTTGTACTTATTATAAAATATCTTTACTTTATTATGCCTTAAATGTTCCGTTTATTTTCTGTCCTTTTTCAAATGAGTGGCCACATTGCTGTAAAGATCATAGAGTAGGCTTTTTTGAAATACCTTTTGTAGCACATTCTGCCTGTGAGCGGCGCTACTGCGATCCGCTCATCCCCCATCGTGTGACCCACGGGCTACGTGACCTCTGAGATCCCGCTATAACACGTCAACTTCCAGCTGACCCAACATCACCAAGGTGGGCCTCAGTCTCCCTGAGTGATTGGGCTGTGGGCGAAGTTTCATCTTTTGTCAAAGACAATCCTCTTGTGTGCGCTCTTTCGCTGCAGAGCGCCGCAAGGAGGAGTGATGCTGGGCTGTGAGACTCCGCCCACAGCCCAGTCACTCAGGGAGCCTTGATCCTGCCTTAGTGATGTTGAGTCAACTGGAAGGTGACTTGACCTCACCGGATCTCAGAGGTCATGGAGCCTTGGGGTCAGGTGATGGGATGAGTGGACCACAATAGCACCGCGCCCTCTCTATGAGCTTTATGTTGATGTGGCCACTAATGCTGAATAGTGGACCACCTCTTAAACAGTTTACAGGGACTTTGCAAACCTTGGCCAAGAGTAAAAATGTTATAACCTAAAAAAAACTACAACTTGCATGTTGAACAAAGCTGCGGGACCCACAGGATTCATCAGTGCCTTGATCGCTCAGGCCACTGGTTAACTAAAACGCTCCACTGAACCCAAATATTGTCTGCAGTGGTCAAGTGAACATGTGGCATCCACTTGCAGATTTAACATTTGGAAGCTGCTATGTCCTCCCTCTCCCTTTATCTTGGCCGTATAATCACAGAATGTCAGAGGTCAACTTACATGCCTATGGCTGCTGTTTACTCAATATGTGCTATGATGTATTTAGAATCTATTAATTTATTTAGGTTTTAAGAACCTTGTATTTATTATTTTTTGTTTGTTTTAAAACAATGTCTTATTTTTATTTTTTACAGGAGAGTTTACAAGGAAAGGTTAGGACTTCCCCCAAAAGTAGTGCTTGGATACCAGTCCCATGCAGATACGGCTACTAAGAGCGGCTCCACCACTAAGAATAGATTTGTTGTTTAAGAAGACGCCTTCTGAGCAGGAGACTGCGTCAAGCAATCACGTCTTGGGAGCTGTACCAAAGCCTCTACAAAAGCAGAGTGGACTGCATAAAAAATTTGATTTCCACCTCAATATTGCTAAGAATTGTGAAGTCATTCGCCTTTTGTCTTGTGCTATGTTCAAATTTCCTCACGTTTTTATTTTATTTTTTATTTTTCGTAAAATAAGTTACCCAATCAGAACATTTCAACGCGCAAATGCCCCTCCTCCCAGTTATCTGATAGGTTGCCCAGGTTAACACTGTAATAGCCGTTATTTTGCCTCTACTATTACAGATTATTTATCCAGAGTGTGCACTTGCAACTCCCACAGGAAAATGAATCTTTCCATTTGTATTGTATGCAGTTACAATAGTTTGCTGATTTGCAAGGCGGAGGATTAAATGCATTCAAACTTATCTAGCGATTCATGGTTTGTGTTTTTTTTTTTTTTCTGTTGCTTTTTTTTTTTTCCTCTCATTTTAACAGCATTGTTCCGGCTGTATTTTGTGCTGATGTTGGCTGCTAGGTTTAATTTATTTGTTCCCTCCTTGATAACATTAGTGATATTCTGATTTATTTTTATTTTTTTTTTTTTTAGTTCATGTAACATTTGGTGATGGATCTGGGGGATATAAAAAAGCAAATTGGTTGAATAAAAGTGTTATTTTTTTTGTGCGTTTAGAAACCTTCTTTAATTTAATTTTTTATTTTGTATGCCATTACAAAGCTTTGCTGCAAGTTTATGCATTTCAGTAGAATCAGTGATCTGTTTCTGTGATTTCTTAAACATAATTGTGGATTTTTTTATTTTTAATGTACATCATGACATTCCTTAATCTTTACTAGAAATAGTATGCCTTTTGGGGGTTTTTTTTTCATTTTTTTTTTTTTTGTATCCTATTGCGTATTTTAACACATTGTATTAGACTATATTTTGCTTTTGGTTATTCAAAAAAGAAAAAAAAAATGGCTCAAGTAGCAAAGCAGTCACCATTCATATTAAGACAGTGTACAAAACTGTAAATAAAACATGTACAGTGAATTGTCTTTTAGACAACTAGATTTGTCATTTTTTTTCTTTCTATAAGAATCATCCCTACTTACAATTTGCAGCAGTGGATTTCTAACCTTTCATACACACTATCATAAAAATCTTGTATACATATAAGTATGGGGTCTAAGGGGAAAGTTCGTTAAGGCTACGTGCGCATGCTGCGTTTGACGCATTTTGGCCGCAAAAACGCACCAGTAAAAACACATGCATTTTTACCGCGTTTCGGTGCGTTTTTGGCTGCGTTTTGCAAATGCATTGTATGGGTGGAAAAATGCAGAAAATAATTGACTTTTTATTTTTTATTTTTTTTGTTTGTCAGCTCAAAATCGCGGCTAAAAAAAAAAAAACAGCACTGTGCGGACAGCAAAAATGAAAACTCAGACTTTGCTGGGGAAGCAGTCATGCAGTTTTAAGACCAAAAACGCACCGTGCGCACATAGCCTAAAGGGGCACTTTTGACTTTTAGGATTGCTTCCTCCAATAGGTGATACTAGAGCTCGACTACTTCCTCACTGAAGAGACCATTCGTCTAAATATGGCAAGAATGTATGACTCTGGTGACTGCGTATCTGCAATTAGAAAAAGTCTTCATCTGGTCACTGTTCTTTAGGGGGTGTTCAACTACTATTTGACCCCAATCCATAAGGAACTAACTTCACAGCAATCACTCTTAACATGCTTTTATTACCTGCGCTGCTCCAATGAGCGCATCTGTCTAGGTGTCACATAACCCTCTGTTATCGTGTAGCTGCTGATTCCTGCTCTGTTACTTCCTTTCTGCACTCCAGAATTGGACAGAATAACGAGGACGTCGCTGGTGGGTCTGGAGCTGCCCATTAGTGATTGACAGGAGCCTGAGCACGCATGTTCAGATCACTGACTTTACTGATCCTGTTGATGTTTGGTGCACCGACTGCTTTAGTATGACAAACTGATGTGCTGCTTGTCATTAGAAAGCCTATCACAGTGTTAGCTAAAGGAGCGCGTGCACCAAAGCATCGTGCACCAAAGCATCGTGCACCACGCACTGCCAAGCTCGGATCAGACATGGATTCTGCTGATGTTTGGCGCACCAACTCTTTTAGTATAACAAACGGATGTGCTGCTTGTCATTAGAAAGCCTATCACACTATTTGTCAGCTAAAGGATCTGGCACTCCATAACATCCTGCACCATGCATCGATGAGCTCAGATCAAGCATGGATTCTGCTGATGTTTGGAGCACCAACTCCTTTAGTATCATAAACAAGCAGTGCTGTGCTGCTTGTTGTTAGAAAGCCTATCACAGTATTTGTCATTTGCATCACCAAGCTCAGATCCTGCTGATGCTTTGGAGCGCACCTCTTCAGCTGACCAGTATGTGATATGCATTCTAATGACCGGCAGGGAGCAGGACTACAATAATACAAAGGGTGATGTGACCTCACACAAAGATGTGCTCATAGAAGCAACATCAGTATAAAATTGTTAGGAAGAGTTAATGTATGAAAGGGGATCAAATAGTGTAAAAACCTTTTAAGATTTGACTCCACTTCTGTAAGACCCCTGCTTAAAGGGAACCTGACAGCTGATGCATGTTCCCTATCCACAGGCAGCATGTCTCAGACAATGAGTTCAGCCAGGTATGTTTTCTCTGAAATCCTGCAGTGTTAGAGAAAGGGATTCTGTCACCAGGTTTTTGCTACCCCATCTGATAGCAGTATAATGTAGAGACAGAGACCCTGATTCCAGTGAGGTGTCACTGAGTGTTTTGCCATCATTTTCATAAAATCAATGTTCTCTCCTACAGAACTGTGAATATGCTGGACTACCTGACAGCACGCCAAGTATCTAATGATAATCTACTGCTGATTAAACAGTGATTTTTATCAAAACTACACTAAGCAGCCCAGTAAGTTACACCTCTGGAATCAGGAGCTCTGCCCCTATGTTATGCTGCTATCAGTTTAGGTGGCAAAAACCTGGTGTCAGATTCCCTTTAAAAGCCTCCAGTGACTGAGACACATGTGAGACTAGTCAGACACAGGTCCCCAGCAGTTTATCTCTGGCTGCTCGCCGTCAGTGACAAGTGTCTCCATGTTTATATAGAGACAGTCCTGTTGGTTTTTGGCAGCAGATAGGGAGAAGCTGTCTTGAGACTTGCCTGTATGACTAGTCTCCTATGTGACTTGGTTCCTGGTGACTTAAAGGGTTATTCTAATCTCCCAGATCCTATCCCAATGTATAGTAGGTGTAATAGGAATATTAGCAAGTACCTCCAATTAGTATTGTATACTTGTGATTCACGGTCACTTCATGTGCAGGGCATTGTAGGACCTTTGGGTATCCAAGGTTATGACTATCAGCAACTGACAAGTGTGACTATATACGTGGTTGTAATCCTGGATACCTAAGTTTCTGCAGTGCCATGAATGTGAAGTGACATAGTATAGAAGAAATATACTCCATTTCTAATTGGAGGTATTATTACTACTCGTACATATTGGATAGGAGCTTGGAGATGGGAATACCCCTTTAAAGTATGTGCTTATTTTTTCCTCAAACACCGCAGCTCTGAAACCATGCTGCCGGTGTCCGATCCATCCGGCCCTAAACTAGAGCGCCATGTATCTGCTGTCAGTTTCCTTTAATCACTTCAGGAACCCATAGACAATGTGTCCTCCCCTTCTGCAGCTGCGCCCTCCCAGCGATGTCAGTTTTGCTATTCCCGGTGGGTTGTGCGACATTGTCACATGGTACAACATTTTACTTTTTTGTCACTGGCTTTCCGCCCCAACGGATATTGATGAGTGGTATAAATATATTTTCTGTGGGAACATAGTGATATATCAGGGTTAGCGCAGTGGCAGACAACCCCTGGAACCTATGCTGGATTTGGCTATAAATGTGTGTTCCTACCGGTATTCTGTGCCTGGAGGATTAGCTCATGGTATAAAGACGTAACTTCAGTAAATTGTAGGAAAACAATTATTTCCTGTAATGTTATTAGGATTGCTCATGTACTAGGAATTAAGAGAAATAAAACTCCCGTTGGGACTGAAACAAGACAAATACAGGTGCATCTCAATAAATTATATTATCCAAAAGTTAATTTATTTCAGTAATTCAATACAAAAAGTGAAACACATTTATTATATAGTCATTACACACAGAGCGATCTATTTCATGTGTTTATTTCTGTTAATGTTGATGGTTATGGCTTACAGCCAATGAAAAACCGAAAGTATCTCAGAAAATTAGAATATTATAGAAGACCAACTGAAAAAATTATTTTAATCTCTGAAATGTTGGCACCTACTGAAAAGTATGTTCAATAAATGCCTCAGTACTTGGTCGGGGCTCCTTTTACATGAATTACTGCATCAATGCGACGTGGCATGGAGGCAATCAGCCTGTGGCACTGCTGAGGTGTTATGGAAGCCAAGGTTGCTTTGATAGCAGCCTTCAGCTCATCTGCATTGTTGGGTCTGGTATCTCTTGCCTTCCTCTTGACAATAGCCCATAGATTCTTTATGGGGTTTAGGTCAGGCGAGTTTGCTGGTCAATCAAGCACAGTGATGCTGTGGTTATTAAACCAGGTATTGGTACTTTTGGCAGTGTGGACTGGTGCCAAGTCCTGCTGGAAAATGAAATTTCTATCCAAAAACTTGTCGGGAGAGGGAAGCATGAAGTGCTCTAAAATTTCCTGGTAGACGGCTGCACTGACTTTGGTCTTCATAAAACACAGTGGACCTACGCCAGCAGATGACATGGCTCCCCAAACCATCACTGATTGTGGAAACTTCACACTAGACCTCAAGCAGCTTGAATTGTGGCCTCTCCACTCTTCCTCCAGACTCTGGGACATTGATTTCCAAATGAAATGCAAAATTTACTTTAATCTGAAAACAACAGTCCAGTTCTTTTTCTCCTTGGCCCAGGTAAGATGCTTCTGGCATTGTCTATTGGTCATGAGTGGCTTGACACAAGGAATGTGACACTTGTAGCCCATATCCTGGATATGTCTGTATGATGGCTCTTGAAGCACTGATTCCAGCAGCAGTCCACTCCTTGTGAATCTCCCCCAAATTTTTGAATGGTCTTTTCTTAACAATCCTATCAAGGCTGCGGATATCCTGGTTGCATGTGCATCTATTTCTACCATACTTTTTCCACTCAACTCTCCATTAATATGCTTGGATACAGCACTCTGTGAACAGCCAGCATCTTTAGCAATGACCTTTTGTGGCTTACTCTCCTTGTGGAATGTGTCAATGACTGCCTTCTGGACATCTGTCAAGTCAGAAATCTTCCCCATGATTGTGTAGCCTACTGAACCAGACTAAGGGACCATTTTAAATGCTTAGGAAGCCTTTGCAGGTGTTTTGTGTTAATAATTCTAATTTTCTGAGATAATGACTTTTGGGTTTTCATTGGCTGTAAGCCATAATCATCAGCAGTAACATAAATAAACACTTGAAATAGATCACTGTTTGTAATGACTCTATATAATATATGCATTTCCCTTTTTGTATTGAATTACTGAAATAAATTAAATTTTTGATGATATTCTAATTTATTGAGGTGCGTGTGTATATATAATATATATATATATATATATATATATATATATATATATATATATATATGTATGTATGTATACACACACACACACTTTTTTTAAGTGCATATATATATTGCTATTGGGCTGCTACATTCTCATTATTCCTGCTTGTTCAGCATTCATCTGAGGGAAGTGAAAACACAGCAGCTTAATAGTGGCCGCTGAATGGCTACCGGGCTAACCTGACAAAGAATGCCATGCCCGATGTTGTGAAATAAAAATAAGGGGTATTAGGACTTGTCCAGGTAGAGGACAATTCTTTAAAGGGAATATGTCACCAGGTTTTTCCCACCTTATCTGGGAGCAGCATAACTTAGGGGCGGAGACCCCGATTTCAGCCGTGTCACTTACTGGGCTGCTTAGTGTAGTTTTGATTCATTCACTGTTTAATCAGCAGGAGATTATCATTAGAGGACTAATTGGCGTGCATCCAGGTAGTCCAGCATATTCATTAGCTCTGTATAACTTCTAGATCTGCAGCAGAGAAGACATTGATTGTATCAAAATGACAGCAAACAGCTCAGTTAGTGATTAGTGACACATCGCTGTAATCAGAGTCTCTGCCCCTATGTTATGCTGCTCTCAGATGTGGTAGCAATAACCTGCTGATTGATTCCCTTTAAAGATGAAGGGGAGATTCGAGGAAATACATTCACAAAATGTGAGTGGGCTTTTTGGTTTCTTCTAGTGATAAGTGATCATGCTCACCACTGCTTTTTACCCAATCGAGCATTGGAGTTTAAAAATGCTTGCGTTTCCCATTGACTTTCATTATACTTCGTACTTGACCAGTTATCACATATCTGTTTTATGGCACTAAATAGCTGAAGCTTTTACAGACGTGGCACTCTAGGTTTTGGAGACACTTGGAAGAAAGCTTTATATGCTTCTCGTTTCCTGGATTAAGATGCACACCATTCCCTCTCCTGATCGAACGTTTGGGCCACGATAATGAGGGTGAATTACTGACATCCTAAACCTTATAATTGATATAACTTATTTAACCGTCTTTACGTTTTGGCCAGGTTGAGGGGATTTTTTTTGTTTATTTGAAGCTTGCAGCAATCCTGAAAAATATGAGGACAAAGTATAGCCAGCAATACGATAAAGGTAGCCAACCACCAGGTTTTTAGCCTATAAACTAGAGGCAGTGTCATAATGGTGCTAGGATGCTGAATAAATTGATACCTTTAGATAAGAAATATGAGGCTTGATTGCAAAATAATCCTTGTTCAAACCTTCAGAAATGGTGTAATTTGTGCACAGGCTTGACCATCGGGACAGGACTTTGTGGGTTGGGTCCTCTGTAATAATTCCTCCTCCTGACTTGCCTCCTTTTCTTTATTTAAATTTCGCGTTGCCGCCATTACCATTGTTGACTGCGCCTGCACATTGCTAATGTGATGTTGCCGTCAATAAAATGGTGCCAGGATCAGTGCATGCGCGTACTGCGTTCTCCGTCACCATTTTATTGAAGACACTAGGGAGGCAAATATGAGCAGCAGTATATGCGCAGATTCAATATTTTTTGTGTCATCAGAGCATGTGCTGCCGCCACTCCTAGTCATCTCCCAGGGTCTTCAGTAAAGTGGCGCCGGAGATCTCAGTAGGCGCATGCGTTGATTCCGACGCCATTTTATTGAAGACATCACAATAGGAATCCGCATGCACCACTAACAGCAGTAATGGGAGCAGCGTTAAATTGAAATAAAAGGAGGCAGAACAGGAGGATGAATCATTACAGAGGACTGGACCCACAAAGTCCCGCCCTGATGGTCAAGCCTGTGCATCAATGACGTAATTTCTGAAGGTTTGAACAAGGATTATTCTGCAATCAAGCCTCGGATTTCTTATCTAAAGGTCTCATTTTAATGAGCATCCTAGCGCCATTATGGCCCTGCCTCTAGTTTTTATTGCAATACATGGTGGTTGGTTCCCTTTTGATGAACATTTGTTGGACCTAATTTTTCATTAAAGAGATATTCCACTTTGCGATTAAAAAATGGCTGTTTCTTATGTCTTGCCACCCTTCATGATGCCCTTTACTTTTGTTGCCTCCTCGATCAGATTGGTATTCCATTTCTCCTGTTTGCAAGATACCCACCTCAGTGGCACACAGAGTGCAGAGATAAAACTGAACATCTCCCCTGCCTTTCCTCTTACAACAGAAGGAAGACCATCATGGAAGCCGGACAGATGGAATGCCAACTTGTGTGGACCTGGCAACTGGTGGGCATCCAGTAGGGTGACTACATGAGAAATATAGAGGAAGTTTCAGTCCAGGCTTGAAGGATCACTTTACAATGAATTTCTTCTGGACAGTATTTTTTCAGGACTGGAATCTACAGAAAAAAATATATTGGAAAAATGTATTCTTTTCTGTAATTTCCACACTTGATATTGAAAGCCCCCCACATGGACTATAGGCTGTGGGGTCCAGCTTCACTCACTAACTTTTGGAGAGGGCTGGCCAGAAGTGGTTTTCATGGTAGGATTGCAGCCAAGATGCTATAGGTTTGACATGGAAACAAAGCCAAGCGATCCAACTATGTCCAAAAACATGGGACCGAGGGTGAAGAAAAATGGCAGCAGGTTCTCTGGGCCGACAAGTCAAAATTTGGAATATTTGCCTGTAACAGAGATCTAAGGCCTCCTTCACACGTCCTGCAAAGCATTAATGTTTTGCACGGTCCATGGTGAAGCTACGTATGTTTGTGTGTTTTACGTGTGCTGTCCCTGTGCTATCCATGTGACATCCGGATGGCACACGGACAGCATGAGCTGGTATATTTACTTGTCTCCGTCACTGCTCTCTGTGGCGCTGCTGCTTCTTGCGGGTCTGCGGTGAGTGCAGCGAATATGCAATGAGCATAATGAGCGAGACCTGGAAGCAACAGCAGAGGCAGAGACCGCAGGTAAGTATAAAAATTCCTTATATTTAGGTCACCTGTGTTTTCTCTGGTACGTGTCACATGGATCACATCAGTGTGCGAGCCGTGTGACACCAGTGCTGCCGGTAGAAAACAGACATCGCCGTGTGGAGCACACTGACAAATAGTCCATGTGATGTATGACCAAACCCATTGATGTTAGTGGATCTACAGTACGTGTGTCCATGTCTCCATCATATGTGAAAACAGACGTCATACGTACCAGAAACACGGATGTCTGAAGGAGACCTAAAGGGAATTTAGATTGTGAGCCCCAGTGGGGATAACGGTGATGATGCCTGTAAAGCGCTGTGGAATTAACCCCTTATAGACCAAGCCAAATATTTGAAATCTGACGTGTCACTTTATCCACCAATCACTCTGGAATGTTGTAACATCCCTGTGATTTTGGCACAGACACATTTTACGTTGTTAGTGGTAAATTAAGGTCAATATGTTTTGAGTTATTAAAAATGATCAGATATTTGAAAAAAAAATTAGCAATTTTCAAAATTTGAATTTTTATATCTTTATAGTCATACCACTAGTGATGAGCGAGCACTAAGATGCTCAAGTACTTGGGACTGAAATTGAGCAGGTTGGTCACTTGGATGGGATTAACTCAATTACCAAATATAATGGAAATTAATAAGAAACTCAAGTATTTTTCTGCAAGACTCTTCCGGAAAAATGCTCGAGTTCCCCATTGACCTCCATTATACTCGGTACTCGAGTGGAGCCAATCTAAGCATCCAACCATCTCGTTTTGGGTGCCAAGCTTTTTAGGGGTCACTCGTCACTACTTACCACACATAATAGGTAGTAAATAACATTCCCCTTACCTCTACTAGGATGTGCAGAGGTTTAAACATTTTGCAGCAATTTTTTATTGTTTCAAGAAAATTTACAAAACCTCTTTTTTTTAAGGGAACCTGTCACCAGATTTGGCCCCTATAATCTGCGGCCACCACCAGTGAGCTCTTATATATAGTATTCCAGAATACTGAATATAAGAGTCCAGGCCTCTCTCTTCGATTGGAGGAAAGAAAATTCCTACATCAGCATAGAAGAGGGTTCTTCACGGTAAGAGCAGTGAGGCTCTGGAACTCTCTTCCTGAGGAAGTGGTGATGGACAACTCACTGAATGAATTTAAGAGAGGAATGCTTTTCTTGATAGCAAAAGTATAGAAGGTTATAAATAGCATAATCTTACAGGTAGACAGAAGAGCGACCAAGATTATTAGCGGAATGGGTGGGCTGCAATACCAAGACAGGTTATTAAACTTGGGGTTATTTAGTTTGGAAAAACAAAGGCTTAGGGGGGATCTAATCACAATGTATAAACATATGAGGGGACAGTACAGAGACCTTTCCAAAGATCTTTTTACACCTAGGCCTGCGACTGGAACACAGGGGCATCCGCTACGTCTTGAGGAAAGAAGGTTTAATCATAATCACAGACGAGGATTCTTTACTGTACGAGCAGTGAGACTATGGAACTCTCTGCCGCATGATGTTGTAATGAGTGATTCACTACTAACATTTAAGCAGAGCCTGGATGCCTTTCTTAAAAAATTTAATATTACCAGTTATGTATATTAGATTTTATGACAGGGTGTTGATCCAGGGAACTAGTCTGATTGCCGTATGTGACGTCAAGAAGGAATTTTTTTCCCCATTGGAGCCTATTTGACACATTGGGGTTTTTTTGCCTTCCTCTGGATCAACATGTTAGGCTACGGGTTGAACTAGATAGACTTAGAGTCTCCCTTCAACCTTAAAAACTATGAAACTATGTGTAGAAGGTAAAAAAACACCATTATAATACTCACCTAGGAGCGGTCCTGTCCAATGGGTGTCGCTGCTCTCTGGGCCCAGAACCGCCTCTCTGCAGCGATCTCTGTTCTCCTTTTTCTGATACCCATGTGCATGACGCATCCTACATCATCCAAACAGACTGACATTGCGGTCCTGCACAGGTGCACTTCTCTCTGCACTGCTCAGGGAAGATCAAAGTATTGTAGTGTGCATGCACATGCCATCTTTCACCTTTCCTCGCACCTGCGCATTACAGTACTTTGATCTGCCTTCCGCAGGACCGAAATACCGACGTGTGTTGATGACGTAGGACAAGTCATACACTCTGGGATGGGTAGAAGGAGAACGGTGATCACAGCAGAGAGGAGACGCCGGACTGGGGAGCAACGACATTCATCGAACTGGACCGCCCCCTTGGTGAGTATTATAAAGGTGTTTTTTTTTCCCTTTCGCCCATGACAGCACCACCTGAGAGATAGGTTCCGCCCACATCAGGACAGGAAACCCACTGATAAAAAGGCGGTACCTCTCCTCCACATCAGTTTGGTTTCCTGTCCTGATGGGACAACCCATGAATTCTCCCAGGTCTGACCCGGTGTGGAAGTTTGGCTTCTTACCAAAAGCCGGCATTCAGGCCTGGATGCACCTCCCCAGGGCTTCGGCTGTCTGCGGTGGTGGGGCGCGGGCCTGGAGCGTGAGCTCGGCTCTGCGTCGCCCCAGGCTATGTGATCCTCACATGAAGCACGCGGGACAGGCGCCCTGCTGACGGAACGCCGGGGTGAAGAGGAAGTGACGCGGCACCCGGAAGTTCATCACCTGTGCATGTGCAAGGTGTTCCAAGATGGCGGCGCCCAGTGAACGGACTTCGGGCGGGAAATTTGAACCAGGGAGGTATGAGGAGTCACCTTCGCTGCATTCTGGTGAGTATGACTTCTCCCCTATTGGAAGACAACTCTCCTCCAGAGCAGGATGTGCTGGAACAGCATACGGATTCCCAGGGCAGCAAGGGGAGCGCTCCTCCGGCAGGGCTAGTCCCTCCAGTCCGGCAAGTCGACATTCCAGGGGATCTGAGAAATCCAAATCTGGAAGTCATAAACTGCCTCCGAAACCGGTACCAGATCCGCCATCTTGGGGGGTGAGTGTCTGCTGCAGCATTTCATTGTTTAACCCCTTAACGACCGCGGGCCGTAAAATTACGTCCTAAATGACATAATCTTACTGCCCGCGGTCCTCCGGCGGCAGCATGCCGCGATCGGCACACATCTCAGCTGATTTTCACAGCTGAGATGTGTGCCTGCTAGGCACGAGCAGAATCGTTATCTGCTCGTGCCGATTAACCCCTTATATGGCGCTGTCAATACATGACAGCGCCATTATAAGCGCGATCGCGGTAAAGTTTTACTTACCGCCGAAACCGGAAGTCACGTGACGCGATCACGTGACTCCCGATAGTTGTCATGGTAGCACAGGGTCATGTGATGACTCCTGTACTACACATGAATTGGTTTCACTTTCACTTTCTGCAGATACTGCAGAGCGATCGGAATGCTGATCGCAATAGCCCCCTAGGGGGACTAGTAAAATAAAAAAAAAAAGTAAAAAAATAAGTTTTAAAAAATTAAAAAAAAACAAAAAAACCTAAAAGTTCAAATCACCCCCCATTCGCCCCATTGAAAATTAAAGGGTTAAAAAAATAAAAAATATACACACATTTGGTATCACCGCGTTCAGAAACGCCCGATCTATCAAAATATAAAATCAATTAATCTGATCAGTAAACGGCGTAGCGGCAAAAAAATTCCAAACGCCAAAACGACGTTTTTTTGTCGCCACAACTTTTGCGCAAAATGCAATAAGAGGCGATCAAAACGTAGCATCTGCGCAAAAATGGTACCGTTAAAAACGTCAGCTCGAGACGCAAAAAATAAGCCGTCATTGAGCCTAAGATCCCGAAAAATGAGAACGCTACGGGTCACGGAATATGGCGTAAAACGTGCACCACTTTTTTCGGACAAACTTCCGATTTTTTTTTAACCCCTTATATAAAAGTAAACCTATACATGTTTGGTGTCTACGAACTCGCACTGACCTGAGGCATCACACCCACACATCAGTTTTACCATATAGTGAACACAGTGAATAAAATATCTCAAAAACCATAGTGCTATCACACTTTTTTTGCAATTTTTCAGCATTTGGAATTTTTTTGCCATTTTCTAGTACACAATATGGTAACACTGATGGTTTCATTTAAAAGTACAGCTCGTTCCGCAAAAAATGAGCCCTCACATGACCATATTGACTGAAAAATAAAAAAGTTACGTCTCTCAGAAAAAGAATGGCGAAAAAAAAAAACGGAAAGCGAAAAATCGGCCGGTCGTGAAAGGGTTAAAAGTCTCCCCCCTATGTTCCCTTCTTTCTTCAGGAGGTACCTCTAAGAGGAATCATAGGAATTGTGCGGTTTACAAGGACAGTCTATCCTCAGATTACCAAGGGGGCCTTGTCCCACCTGTATCAGAGAGTTCTGTTTTATGTAGATCATAATGTTGAAATTACATACAACATGACCAAATCCTGACATGTTTCGGACCCTAGAACAGGGTCCTTATTCTTAGGTAACATGGACAAATATGTATGCTGAATTTATAAGAGGAAACATGAACTTGTCTCAGTGAATCAGTGAGAACATCTGTTGTAGACTGATTGCTCCCTGTCTTGTCTTAAATGAACAAAAAAAAAGAGGCTGCTGAGTGTTGTGGTGCGCCTGTAACCCTGCCTGTATTGGGAGGCTTGGACTGTTGTATCTCTTGTGATTCTCAGTTCTGGTCCCGATTGTGCTATGTGGATCAGGTGGTTACTGTCCTCTGATGACTGAGGAAGGGTGGTGCCTGGCCAGAAAATCCCAAAGCAAATCAAAGCACTGTTAAAAAAAAAAACCAACACACATAATGTTACCACAAAAAGCTTAATATACCATTGTGACACTCTAGGTGTGATCAAAGATACATAGTTTATAATTATATCATTCCAGATGTTGTAAAGTGTAAATAAGCGAATCCCTCAGCACCCGAAAAGACTGCTTCTATTGTTCTCTGTTGTCAGCCTTTATACACAACTGTTATTGGTATAGAGAGGCTGCAACTATTATCCCTTGTTGTCAATCTTACAAGTCACAGATTAACTGTTATAATGTGGGAGAACTACTGCTTTTAGGGGTGCTTCACACACAGCGAGCTCGCTGCCGAGATCGCTGCTGAGTCACGGTTTTTGTGACGCAGCAGTGACCTCATTAGCGATCTCGCTGTGTGTAACACTGAGCAGCGATCTGGCCCCTGCTGTGAGATCGCTGCTCGTTACACGCAGCCCTGGTTCGTTTTCTTCAAAGCCGCTCTCCTGCTGTGACACACAGATCGCTGTGTGTGACAGCGAGAGAGCGACAAATGAAGCGAGCAGGGAGCAGGAGCCGGCGTCTGACAGCTGAGGTAAGCTGTATCCAAGATAAACATCGGGTAACCAAGGTGGTTACCCGATATTTACCTTAGTTACGAGCCTCTGCAGCTCTCACGCTGCCTGTGCTGCCGGCCGGCTCCGGCTCTCTGCACATGTAGCTGCTGTACACATAGGGTTAATTATCCCGATGTGTACAGCAGCTAGGAGAGCAAGGAGCCAGCGCTAAGCAGTGTGCATGGCTCCCTGCTCTCTGCACATGTAGCTGCATTACACATCGGGTTAATTAACCCGATGTGTACTGTAGCTAGGAGAGCAAGGAGCCAGCGCTCAGTGTGCGCGGCTCCCTGCTCCCTGCTCACACTGGTAACTAATGTAAATATCGGGTAACCATACCCGATGTTTACCTTAGTTACCAGTCTCCGCAGCTTCCAGACAGCGGCTCCGTGCAAGCGCAGCGTCGCTTGCACGTCGCTGCTGGCTGGGGGCTGTTCACTGGTCGCTGGTGAGATCTGCCTGTTTGACAGCTCACCAGCGACCATGTAGCGATGCAGCAGCGATCCTGACCAGGTCAGATCGCTGGTCGGATCGCTGCTGCATCGCTAAGTGTGAAGGTACCCTTATTCTCTGTTGTCAGCTATTACTAACCAAGAAAAGGCTGTTATAATATGGGGGAACCACATCCACCATTCTCTATTTTCAACCTTAACAGGCTAGGTAAGAAACTATTGCAATATGGAAACTAACGTCTATTGTTCTCTGTTCTCAGCCATACAAGCTGGGGGGGGGGGGAAGGGGTAATTTTAGTAGAAGGAAACTGCATCTCTTACTCTTTGGTTTTGGCTTATGTATGGAAGCACCAAGCCTCAAGGCTGAGTTGAGAGATATTAGCCGTGCTGAAGTCTGGGAAACACATAAACAATCCACTAGGAAAGATGGGGGAACTTCAGATAAATCAGGCGGCTCTGAACGGGGTTCCAGAAAATTGTCACCTGCCTCTTCCTCATCCTTGGACTCCTCATCTTCCTCAGACGTGGACGGCAGACTATGCTTCCCATCCTCTGAGGTAACACCCCTAGTGGAAGCTGTCCACTCCACTATGGGGCTGGTGGATGGTAAAGATCCTGAATCCACATACAGTGCCTACAAGTAGTATTCAACCCCCTGCAGATTTAGCAGGTTTACACATTCGGAATGAACTTGGCATTGTGACATTTGGACTGTAGATCAGCCTGGAAGTGTGAAATGCACTGCAGCAAAAAAGAATGTCATTTCTTTTTTTATTTTTTTTTTTAAATTGTGAAAAGTTTATTCAGAGGGTCATTTATTATTCAACCCCTCAATCCACCAGAATTCTGTTTGGTTCCCCTAAAGTATTAAGAAGTATTTCAGGCACAAAGAACAATGAGCTTCACATGTTTGGATTAATTATCTCTTTTTCCAGCCTTTTCTGACTAATTAAGACCCTCCCCAAACTTGTAAACAGCACTCATACTTGGTCAACATGGGAAAGACAAAAGAGCATTCCAAGGCCATCAGAGACAAGTTCGTGGAGGGTCACAAGGCTGGCAAGGGGTACAAAACCCTTTCCAAGGAGTTGGGCCTACCTGTCTCCACTGTTGGGAGCATCATCCGGAAGTGGAAGGCTTATGGAACTACTGTTAGCCTTCCACGGCCTGGACAGCCTTTGAAAGTTTCCACCCGTGCCGAGGTCAGGCTTGTCCGAAGAGTCAAGGCTAACCCAAGGACAACAAGGAAGGAGCTCCGGGAAGATCTCATGGCAGTGGGGACATTGGTTTCAGTCAATACCATAAGTAACGTACTCCACCGCAATGGTCTCCGTTCCAGACGAGCCCGTAAGGTACCTTTACTTTCAAAGCGTCATGTCAAGGCTCATCTACAGTTTGCTCATGATCACTTGGAGGACTCTGAGACAGACTGGTTCAAGGTTCTCTGGTCTGATGAGACCTAGATCGAGATCTTTGGTGCCAACCACACACGTGACGTTTGGAGACTGGATGGCACTGCATACGACCCCAAGAATACCATCCCTACAGTCAAGCATGGTGGTGGCAACATCATGCTGTGGGGCTGTTTCTCAGCCAAGGGGCCTGGCCATCTGGTCCGCATCCATGGGAAGATGGATAGCACGGCCTACCTGGAGATTTTGGCCAAGAACCTCCGCTCCTCCATCAAGGATCATAAGATGCGTCGTCATTTCATCTTCCAACAAAACAACGACCCAAAGCACACAGCCAAGAAAACCAAGGCCTGGTTCAAGAGGGAAAAAAATCAAGGTGTTGCAGTGGCCTAGTCAGTCTCCTGACCTTAACCCAATTGAAAACTTGTGGAAGGAGCTCAAGATTAAAGTCCACATGAGACACCCAAAGAACCTAGATAACTTGGAGAAGATCTGCATGGAGGAGTGGGCCAAGATACAGTTAGGTCCAGAAATATTTGGACAGTGACACAATTTTCGCGAGTTGGGCTCTGCATGCCACCACATTGGATTTGAAATGAAACCTCTACAACAGAATTCAAGTGCAGATTGTAACGTTTAATTTGAAGGTTTGAACAAAAATATCTGATAGAAATTGTAGGAATTGTACACATTTCTTTACAAACACTCCACATTTTAGGAGGTCAAAAGTAATTGGACAAATAAACCAAACCCAAACAAAATATTTCTATTTTCAATATTTTGTTGCGAATCCTTTGGAGGCAATCACTGCCTTAAGTCTGGAACCCATGGACATCACCAAACGCTGGGTTTCCTCCTTCTTAATGCTTTGCCAGGCCTTTACAGCCGCAGCCTTCAGGTCTTGCTTGTTTGTGGGTCTTTCCGTCTTAAGTCTGGATTTGAGCAAGTGAAATGCATGCTCAATTGGGTTAAGATCTGGTGATTGACTTGGCCATTGCAGAATGTTCCACTTTTTTGCACTCATGAACTCCTGGGTAGCTTTGGCTGTATGCTTGGGATCATTGTCCATCTGTACTATGAAGCGCCGTCCGATCAACTTTGTGGCATTTGGCTGAATCTGGGCTGAAAGTATATCCCGGTACACTTCAGAATTCATCCGGCTACTCTTGTCTGCTGTTATGTCATCAATAAACACAAGTGACCCAGTGCCATTGAAAGCCATGCATGCCCATGCCATCACGTTGCCTCCACCATGTTTTACAGAGGATGTGGTGTGCCTTGGATCATGTGCCGTTCCCTTTCTTCTCCAAACTTTTTTCTTCCCATCATTCTGGTACAGGTTGATCTTTGTCTCATCTGTCCATAGAATACTTTTCCAGAACTGAGCTGGCTTCATGAGGTGTTTTTCAGCAAATTTAACTCTGTCCTGTCTATTTTTGGAATTGATGAATGGTTTGCATAGATGTGAACCCTTTGTATTTACTTTCATGGAGTCTTCTCTTTACTGTTGACTTAGAGACAGATACACCTACTTCACTGAGAGTGTTCTGGACTTCAGTTGATGTTGTGAACGGGTTCTTCTTCACCAAAGAAAGTATGCGGCGATCATCCACCACTGTTGTCATCCGTGGACGCCCAGGCCTTTTTGAGTTCTCAAGCTCACCAGTCAATTCCTTTTTTCTCAGAATGTACCCGACTGTTGATTTTGCTACTCCAAGCATGTCTGCTATCTCTCTGATGGATTTTTTTTTTTCAGCCTCAGGATGTTCTGCTTCACCTCAATTGAGAGTTCCTTAGACCGCATGTTGTCTGGTCACAGCAACAGCTTCCAAATGCAAAACCACACACCTGTAATCAACCCCAGACCTTTTAACTACTTCATTGATTACAGGTTAACGAGGGAGATGCCTTCAGAGTTAATTGCAGCCCTTAGAGTCGCTTGTCCAATTACTTTTGGTCCCTTTAAAAAGAGGAGGCTATGCATTACAGAGCTATGATTCCTAAACCCTTTCTCCGATTTGGATGTGAAAACTCTCATATTGCAGCTGGGAGTGTGCACTTTCAGCCCATATTATATATATAATTGTATTTCTGAACATGTTTTTGTAAACAGCTAAAATAACAAAACTTGTGTCACTGTCCAAATATTTCTGGACCTAACTGTAACTCCAGAGACCTGTGCCGGCCTGATCAGGTCTTATAAAAGACGATTATTAGCTGTAATTGCAAACAAGGGTTATTCCACAAAATATTAAACCTAGGGGTTGAATAATAATTGACCCACACTTTTATGTTGAAAATTTATTAAAATTTAACTGAGCAACAAAATTTGTTGGTTTGTAAGGTTTATGCATCTGTTAATAAATTCTGCTCTTGTTTGAAGTTTGCAGGCTCTAACTTATTTGCATCTTATCAAACCTGCTAAATCTGCAGGGGGTTGACTACTACTTGTAGGCACTGTAAGACCTCATGTTGGAGGCCTGGATTGCAGGTTCATGGTACCTGGAAGGCTGCAGCAGGAGCTCTTTGCCCGGCGGTGGCAGGTACATGTGTAACAAGGTCCATAATGGTCTGGGTCCAACAATTAGAAGACTAACTTAAGGGTACCGTGTCTAGTAAGGACATTATTTCCTCATTTCCACGTATACAGGGGGCGGCAGACTTCTAGCGGATGCTTCCATCGACTCGCTCAAATTATCTGCAAAGGTAGCCGCTCTTTCCAATTCAGCCAGAAGGGCCCTATAGTTGAAATGCTGGAAGGGAGACATACAGTCCAGGAACAGACTATGCAGGATACCTTGTGAAGGAGACTTTTTGTTTGGATCACAACTGGATGACCTTCTGTCCAAAGCGGCAAACAATAAACAAGAATTTCCAGCTGTAAGAACTCCATTCCCTCGTAGCCGTCCGTTTCGGAGGAAGCAATTTTCCATAAGGAGCCTCCCAGAGACCAGAACTCCTGGAAGGATAGACGGAAGAGGTCCTCAGGATTATGTTTGACCCATCATCCTCTACCAAGCCACGAGGCCTTCAATGACTCCACCATCCCAGTGGGGGGGAGGCTCTCCCTCTTCCTTGAGACTGTGTCCTCCAGCCCGTGGATTCTACAGATCGTTGCAAAAGGGCTGACATTACAACTGAAGTCGCCCCCTTGGGGGTATTTTATTGTAACATCTATGTGACAGGGAGAGAAAAGAATAGTGATCTCCATCCTAGAGCACTTAGGGTGGATCATAAATCAGGAAAAATCTAGAACACAAACCTCAACAGTATCGGTCTTTCTTGGGGCTGATCCTGGATTCAGTCGCTCAGAAGTCTTTTCTCCTGGAGGAGCAGATACTGAAGTCACAATCCCTGGTCACCTTGGCGACTGAAAAACCAGTCATGACCCTCAGACAGGCTATGTCTCTTGTGGGGACCCTCACATCCTGCATCCCCACGGTTCCTTGGGCTCAGATAGATATGAGATCCCTTCAGATGGAGGTCCTGGTCTGACAGCAACAGTCAGGAGGCTTCTTGGATATGAGACTCCGCTTGGATCCAAAGGTGTTGCTTTCTCTGTCCTGGTGGCAGGACTTAACTCTATTGTCCGCAGGGGTGTCTGGGTGTCCCAACATCACGGATATCATCCCAACAGATGCAGGTCACTTAGACTGGGGAGCTTACCTGAGAACTCACCTGTTACAAGGACTATGGGACGATCATGTGAGGACTCTGTCCTCAAACTTCAGTGAACTAACTGCAATAAAATCAGCCAGGGATCATCCCATGACAATAGATGCAATGCTGATCCCCTGGTCACAGGGTCTTCTATATGGCTTTCCACCCCTGGTTCTTCTTCCGGCGGTGCTCAGGAAGGTTCGGGAAGAAGAGGCCCTCATTATCCTTCTGGCCAAAAAGAGCCTGGTTCTGTTGGCTCCAAAGACTGGCAATATCAGACCCTTGGATACTGCCGGACAGGACAGACCTACTAGTCCAGGGACCAATGTGCCAACCCAAGGCTCCTACCCTCCACTTGACAGCGTGGCATTTGAAAGGCGGCTGCTCCTAGCGCAGGGATTCTCCTGAGAATTTAGTAAAACTCTCCTTAAAAGTAGGAAACCGGTCGCCACTGGTATTTAGGGAAGGGTCTGGTGAAAAATCCAGCAAGTTTCCTGGGCACAGATCGGGGGTCCCCCTCTCTTCCCGGCCATCCTAGAAATCCTTCAGTAAGGGTTGGATTGAACTTATCCACTAGCACCTTGAAGGTACAAGTTTTGGCCCTAGGAGCCCTTTATAAACATAACCTCAGAGAATAGATGGATTAGCAGGTTCATTAAATCCTATGCTAGAGCAACTCCTGTCCCTTCTCCTCGCATGCCTCCCTGGGATTAAATCTTGTCCTTGTTGCCCTTATAGACACCCCATTGAGCCCCTTTCAGATGTTCCCTCCAAGACCCTGAAGGTGGCACTACTCATTGCTTGACGTCCGCTAGACGGGTGGGTGACCTACAGGCGCTCTCCATTGTCCATCCATATACCCAAATTTTGGTCGATAAGGTGGTATTGCATACAGATCCCTCATAGCCTAAAGTGGTCAAGCCCTTCACAGGTCCCAGAAATTTATACTGCCTTCCATTGTGACCCTCCTTCCAATGACAAAGTGGACAGGCTCCATAGCTTGGATGTAAGACTTGCCCTGATAACCTACTTAGATAGGACCAGGGAATTGCGAGAATCTCAGGCCCTGTTTTTGTTATTTTACAGCCCCCGGACTTTCCCTAGAACGTATCTACAAGCACCTTGGCTAGGTGGGCCCGGGATGCTATGTCGCTGACCTACTCAGCTAAGGCTAAGGGGGTGCCAGTTCCCCTGCAGTTAGGGCCTTTCCACTGGGTCACTTTCTACTACTTGGGCTGAGCGGACAGAGGTGTCTATTGATCATATATGCAGGGCCGCCACTTGGTCCTCTTCCTCTACCTTTTTCTGTCACTATAGACTTGACTTGTCCTCCACGGCCGACCCTTCTTGGTAGACGGGTATTACAGGCGGTGGTCCCTCCCTAAGGTGATTGGTCTCTAGAATCTCTCAGGTGGTGCTGTCATGGGTGAAAGGGCAAAATCTTAATTACTTACCGGTAATGGGATTTTCAGAAGCCCATGACAGCACCCTTAGTTCCCCCCCTATTCACTGGTTATGGGCACCCTTCGGGGAGTGTTAGAGTTAATGGTGTATTCCTTTGGTGGTGGTGTGATTAACATTTTTGTTTGTGTTTTGCTGGTCCTCTCTGGCTCTGTAAACCTACTGATGTGGAGGAGAGGTACCGCCTTTTTATCAGTGGGTTTCCTGTCCTGATGTGGGCGGAACCTATCTTTCAGGTGGTGCTGTCATGGGCTTCTGAAAATCCCATTACCGGTAAGTAATTAAGATTTTATGTTATGCAGATCGGCCTGGGCTCTTATATGCAGCATTCTAGAACACTGTATATAAGAGCTCACTGGTGGTGGCCGCAGCTCATAGGGGCCGAATTTGATGACAGGTTCCCTTTAAGGACCTATTCAGTTTTGAAGTGACTTTGGGGGAGACTTTTATATTTCAAAACCCCCACAAGTGATATCATTTTATATTTTCAAAACTGCTGTAAGGTAGTTTATTAAAATTAAAGCAAAGTGGAATAACAGGAAACATTATATGTTTAGCACTAAAATATTGCTCACATCTGAACACACCACTATAGATGACAGACTAAGGCCATAACTTGGCCTTGGATTGCCATGGCAACCATCAGAACCAAACAATCTCACTATGCTGATGGGGTAAAAGAGAGCCTCCATTCTCTGTTAACTATTTAGATGTTGTTTTCATTATTAACAGCATCTAAGAGGTAAAATGGACATGGCCGATGTGAACACTGATCGTGAATGATGCAGCCGGTCGTCAGCTATAGTGTGCCCCTGATAGCTGCTGCATTTCCATCCGTCGGGGGGTGATATACTACTATATATCAAGTCAGTAAAAAGGCGTATTGGTGGTCACTAAGGGGTAGTGGAGCTACCCTAGTAAGTAAAATAACTTTTCCACGACCGTCACATGTCCATGTTTTCGGTACTGGTGGTATCCGATTCTTTCACGGATCCACAGGTACCCATTATAACCTATGGGATTGCTCTCATTTCCATTTTTTCCGACAGCATGGATGACAAGAGCAAATACAACTCTATGGGTCCATGAAAAACACAACCACACGGATGGCATCCATGTGCTGCACGTTTTAGCTTTGAAAGTATAGGAGAAACTTTGCACTTTCTTTAGCAATCTGTGAAAATGACGGATGACAAATTCATGGCCCACTGATGGAAACCATGACACCGGTACCAGTTTGTCACATACGTGTTTTATATACGGTGGCTCAGTGGTTAGCACTGCAATCTTGCAGCGCTGGGGTCCTCGGTTTAAATCCCACCAAGGACAACATCTGCAAGGAGTTTGTATGTTCTCTCTGTGTTTGTGTGGGTTTCCTCCGGGTTCTCCGGTTTCCTCCCACAATTCAAAAATATACTGATAGGGAACTTAGATTGTGAGCCCCAATGGGGACAGTGTTGCCAATGTATGTAAAGCGCTGTGGAATTAATAGCGCTATATAAATTAATAAATATTATATTATATTATTATTATACTCTCATGTGAAGGGAGCCTAAAGGTGAGAAGAGTTTGGCTGTTCCTTACTCAGTTTTAAGCCTCCTACACAGCTGTTTCTGTTTTAGTTTTACTGTTTCAACCTATGTATGAAAATGATGCTCATTATCACCTGCTTGACTATAATCCTACAAAACCCTGACTTTGTGCAAGTAGACCTAGAAGAGTTGATGCTCTTTTGAAAGAAAAGGGTGGTCACACCGAATACTTACTACGTTTAGATTTGTGTTTTGTTCTTTTACTTTGCATGTTGGTACTTGATAGAAAAAAACTATTAGCACTTCTATTTTTTAAAGCATGTTTACTTTACAGCATTCTTTCCCACGTCTGCCTAACACTTTTGTACTCTAGTGAGATAGTCTTCAGTTTCTCAGTTGTTGCACTATAGAGAATGCAAAATTATTTTCAACCACTAGGTGGCAGCACTCGCTTGCCATCGTATAGCAATATGGTAATGCAGATAGTCATGAATTGAATTTGTTGGTTGCAATGGGTTATTGTTAATCCTGACGCAGTGGAGATACCACCTAAATTGGCTTCTTTCTATGCTAATGTTATGCTGTACTATGGGATCTATTGTGCCTGCTGTGTACCGCCAGAAATGTAGTTGTTAGTAGTATTGTGTTCAGTTCAGTTAGGTATGCAGCTATCATGTCATAATAATGTGTATCCATCCTGACTGCTATATGGGTGCGGTTACAGCTGTGTGAAAATTGACATTTTGCCTGAAAGTTGACATGTATTCAGTAGATCTAAAAGACTACTCACCTTTGTTAAAAATGTAAAAAAAAAATACATCACACCAAGAACTTTTTCCACCCTTAAAGGGAACCTGTTAGGTCAAAAAAATGCTATTAACCTGCAGATATGAGGTTAATCTGCAGGGTAATAGCGTTTGATACCTGCACATTGAACCCCACTGCTAGGAGGAAATTAACTTTATTCCTCCTGGCAGCATTCAGGTGCCGATGCGGGTTCAGTCACTGCTCTATGTATGGAGAACTTTGTAAAGGCTGCAAAGTTGTGAGATATGCTCTAATATGACCCGTCACCCCCGCCAATATTTTTTGGGGAAGAGGGGCACATCTAGGACTTCTGCCATAGGACTCTATGATTTCTATATAGACCTATCCACGTACAGCTTCTGATCCTGCGTAATTTCACTGCGTAAAGAAAGAAGCGTCCTACAATTCTAGCAAAAGTGGAAGGGATGTATAGAAATCTACCCACTGCGCTTTTTCTTATAACTCAGCGTAATCTGACCTGCCTATTTGATACTTGGAATATGTAAATTTCCGTTGCCCTGGTGCAGTGGCAATCGGGGTAATGAGAGGTTAATAGCAGCACAAAGCTGCTACTAAACCCTAGGTTTGTGATGGCACAAGCATCTATCAAATACCTGCATCACACTAACCTGTAAATGACAGTAAATTAACACACACAGAAAAATCTTTTATTTGGAATAAATACATAAAGTACAAAGCACACCCTCCTCACCACTTTATTAACCCCCAACAGCCTGCAGCTCCGGCGTAATCCACAAGAGGTCCCACGACGACACATCCAGGTCTGCTACATGTCAGAGCGAGCAGCCATAGAGAAGACTGCCAGCTCTGAGTGTAGCCTATTACTGAGCCACGATAAGCGATGACTGTAGCAGAGACTGTCACAGGCAGTAGCCAATCACAGACGAGAGGACGGCTGGTGGGCAGGGAAAACACGGAAAGCTGTGTGTATGTGATTATATAGTACAGGAAGTGAATGTGCGACCCGGAAGCAGTGTGCCGCCATGACACCGAGTCTCGGTGAGTATGAAACTCTCACTTATTTCTTCTTTTCTTTAGTTTTACTTTAATTGCCGAATCCGGATCGTGCATCCGGAATCCCGCACCCGGGTCCGGCACCCGGAAAGCGTTGAAATCCGCACTTTTACAGTCCGGATCCGTTGAGCCCTAGTTATAATGGGTACATGCTGTATCTGTGAAAGTAACTGATGCCACACATACTGGAAACACAGACATGTGAGGACCCCTATAGGTTATAATGGGTACATGCAGTATCCGTGAAAGTAATGGGTGCCACACATACTGGAAACATGGACATGGACATGTGAGGAGCCCCATAAGTTATAATGGATATGTGCTGTATCTGTGAAAATAACTGATGCCACACATACTGCAAACACAGACATGTGAGGATCCCCATAGGTTATAATGGGTACATGCAGTATCTGTGAAAGTAACGGGTGCCACATGTGGTGCCCTGGCCTATCAGGTCGTCACAGGGTATTGTGCAATCTGCCCTCCTCTACAATATCCACCACCTCCTTGGTTACAGGTCCCTGACCTTTGGTGTTGCCAAGAACAAGCTAATCAAAATCCTAGGAACACTCTGCACCACACCCACCAGACAAACCAGTGGCTGACCTGAAGGGAATAGGGTCGCCCACTTGGGGGTTGATTAAGGAGAGGTCAGGAGTGTCAGGAGACAGTCAGTTGAGGAGTGACTCTCAAGAGGAGAGGTTACAAGACAGTTGTGGAGTGACTCTCAAGAGGAGAGGTCAGGAGCTGGGCTCCTTGAGGCTACTAGGTGGCAGACGTTGGTCTGGGCCTTGTAGGAGCTGGACCCCAATCGCAGGGGATCGTGACAAGGGGCACGGACTGTCGAGGAGGACAGCCGGTGGCCTTGACGGGGTACGTGGACCCTAGGTTAGGAAGGAGCTTCAGGCATCCTGGCAATTTACCCGACGAGGTCGGAGCCTTCAAGATCCGTTCTCCACCCGCTCCAAAATCGGGGTACTGGCGCAACGAGGGGGATAGGACTTTCCCAATACATAGTCCAGAAAGTCCCAAGCGTGAACCTTCAGAGCAAGCTCATCCAGTTAGCCACACTGGTGAGTGGGACCCGATAGTTCTATGCTAAAGGGACCAGTTAGAAGTAAGGTGCCACAGAAAAGGCCACAGGCTAACAAGCAACACCAACGGGCACAGGATCCAGGCGTGCTCCCTCCCTGCTGCAGCGATATCAAGAACTTTGGTTTACCACGGTTGTCGGTGTCAGCGTTATTGGACCGAGTGAGTACTTAAGTGATCCCTGACTGTCCCAACGGCACCTCCCTGTCACTTACACAGAGTCCCGGGGCATCCCCCCTACCCGTGGAGGGGTTAAACATCTGGCTGCCCACACCATTGCCACCGGGTACTCCCCTTTGCAGCGGTGGTACTCCATCTTACCACGCACCATGGGTGGCGTCACAAACTGTCAATACAATCCCCTGTAAATAACCCCCTTTATTCCGAGTGGCCGCATGACCCCGACCCCCGAGTCCGGAGACCCCTCGAGCCACCGCGGATCCAGATCCGAGCAGCAGCGGCAGGCTGCTGATGCGGGGGCGGCACACCACACATACTGGAAATATGGACATGTGAGGAGCCCCATAGGTTATAATGGGTTCGTGCAGTATCCGTGAAAGTATCTGATGCCACACGTACCAGAAACATGGACATGTGAGGAGCACCATAGGTTATAATGGGTACGTGCGGTATCCGTAAAAGTAACTGATGCCACACATAATAGAAACACAGGCATGTGAGGAGCCCCATAGGTTATAATGGGTATGTCCAGTATCCGTGAAAGTAATGGGTGCCACACATACTGAAAAAATGGACATGTGAGGAGCTCCATAGGTTATAATTTGTACAAGCAGTATCCGTGAAAGTAATGGGCGCCACACATACTGGAAACATGGACATGTGAGGAGCCCTATAGGTTATAATGGGTTTGTGCAGTATCCTTGAAAGTGTCTGATGCCACACGTACCGGTAACTTGGACATGTGAGGAGTACCATAGGTTATAATGGGTAAGTGCAGTATCTGTGAAAGTAATGGGTGCCACACATACTGGAAACACTGACATGTGAGGCGCCCTATAGGTTATAATGGGTACATGCAGTATCTGTGAACATAATGGGTGCCACACATACTGGAAACATGGACATGTGAGGAGCCCCATAGGTTATATTGGGTACGTGCAGTGTCTGTGAAAGTAACAACTGCTACTCGTACCGGAAACATGGACATGTTAGGAGCTCCATAGGTATAATGGACACGTGCAGTATCTGTGAAAGTAGCTGATGCCATAGATACTGGAAACATGGACATGTGAGGAACCATATAGGTTATAATGGGTACGTGCAGTATCCGTGAAAGTAATGAATGCCACACATACCGGAAACACGGGCATGTGAGGATCCCATAGGTTATAATGGGTAAGTGTGGTATCCGTGAAAGTAATGGAAGACACACGTACCAGAAACACGGACATGTGAGGAGGCCTAATGCAGTTTCTCTACCTGGATAAGTTCATAAATTGCACATTTGTGTCAGGCTCAAGTAACGTTTTGGTTTTGTTTTATCTCCGACTCCAGGTATACATCTAAAAGAACAGATCCATCTTCTGACATCAAAACTGCATAAAAACTTCATGAATAAATCCCAAACAAATTCTACTTTTGGCCTAAAAATGCAAAGAGCATAAAACTACACAGGCAACAGGAGACTCCCAAATGTGGCGTTTATTTTGTCCTTTCTAAGAGCTTATCAAGGGTCTGATTAGACCCATGCTGTGCAGGTAACAATAGAGCTCAGCAGGTTTAAACAGTTAATCTGTCCAGTGGCATTCAATTTCTTAATTCCATGCTCTTTAAGCCATCAATTCTTTTCTACATTACATGTGACTAGGAGTATACACAGGCCTCCTTACTGAAATCAAAGTTTGCCTTTCTAGTGCTGCACCATACCGCCACTGGGTTCTACTCTAAATGCTATGCCTTTCTTGTACTCAGAATACAGCAATACAGAAACTGTTTTTTTCCCTATAAAATAGTTTTTATGGTGTAAAAGAGGGAAAACATTAAAAAAAACTATATAAATGTGGTATCATGTAATCATACTGACCCAAAGAATAAAACTGTCTTATTACTTTTATGGCACAAAGACTGGCGTAAAAAAAAGCTATTTCTAAGTGCCAAGTCACACACAACGACTTACCAGCGATCCCGAAAACGATGCGACCTGATAGGGATCGCTGGTAAGTCGCTGGGAGGGCACAGGTGAGATGTAATCAATTTACAATTTGCCATTGGCAACTAAAGCCCTAAACTAAAGATTGATCTATTTAAAATTTAACTTTTATTCCATTGTTTAAGATATAAGGACATACAAATTAAAACCACTGAACATTGTGGTCTATCTCTGATTGATATAGATAATCGTTCCTTATGGAGAAGTTTCTAATCCAGACCGAAGTCTGTGAGTAATCTCTATATCATTCCTGAATGACCACTAATGTACGCTATTTAAAAGACATAAAGCAGTAGCCTCCCCAACATGTTTCACCACACTGGCGTCATCAGGGGGCTGAGGCTAATACTGACTTACTCTGTATTGGAGGACCTTTTATAGTCTAAACTAAATACTGACAGCAGTATTGGCCAATAATAATCAATGTCATTCAGTGTGAGGAGAAAGAAAAGCCTGTCAAATTGAGAGGAGTGTATCTCCCTTCAAATGCCAGTTCAACTGTCTGTTAGAACGCTGCTTGTATATTGGCCAAATCTATCTGACACTATATTCCCAATAAAATGCCGAATATTATGATCTAATCGCCATATTAGGACTTTGTCCAATGAATACATTCTTATCATAGCGTCAGAAATCAATCCCGATCATCCACTGCTAATGTAATCGCATTTGCGTGGAATAAGCTCAATCGCGCATGCGTCCGCACTTAGAGTCTAAAGAGAGAGGTTTTACTTACCGCGCATGCGTCCCCTCTTAGAGTCAGAGGATAAAGTTCTACCTTATGCGCATGCGCCCGCACTTGAAAGCAGGAAAGACAGTTTCTCTTAACTGCGCCTGCATCTGTACTTAGAAACCAGGAAAAGTAATTGTACAGAGTACGCGTGCGTCTGCACTTAGAGGCACGGGACATAATTTCCTCGATCGCGCCTGCATCTATACTTAAAGTATGAAGCGCATGCATCCACACTTAGACTCTAAAGGGGTTATTTTATGCTGTGTATGTATCCCTGTTAGAACAGCAGGAAGGCATATAAGGCATATTATATACTATATGTACATCATATTCAAAGCTGTTTTATCATATATATATATATATATATATATATATATATATATCCATGCTTGAACTGGGACAGGATTATATATCAGAAAACAGGCTTTTCCATGATATATTCAGATTTCAATCCTCAAAAACACTGATAATTGAGTCAGCAAAAAAATATATATATATCTTTATTATCTGTCTGATAAGGTCCTATATAATAGATGTCCACAAACTTTCTATATCTATATATGGTACAAGATAATTATTTATTTTGTATGGAGGTAAAAGCTATCACACAGAATAATCTTTCAGATCATTAAATAAAGGCTGTATATGTGAAGCCTTCATTCAGGCCATTTGGGCTCATTCAGTTTAATCTAAAAATCCACCTCGCCTCCTCTTTTAGTAAAAGTCTGTCCAGATTTCCTTTCCTTACTCCCAGTTTAACTTGTCTAATACCCCAAAACTTCAAATCTAGGGGATTTTCACTGTAATAGTATCTCATATGTCTAGAGAGGGGTGTATCCACTTTGGTGTTAATTGTACTAATATGTTTCGAAATCCTCCTCCGGAACTCTTGGATCGTTTTTCCCATGTATAGCTTTTTACATGGGCACATTGCTCCATAGACCACTCCCTTCGATTTACAGTTGATTTTATCTTTTATGACATATGTCCGATTGTCTAACGGGTTGGTAAACTCTCTGTTTAAATAGATAGCTGCAAAAAGAGCAGCTTCCACATGGATGAGATCCCTCCTGTAGTCTTGTTAACCAATCTCTTTCCGGATTCACCTTAGACTGAGTGAAATGACTATGAGTCAAGGATTCTCTCAGATTCTTCCCCCTACGGTATGTAATATTGGGGGTAACTCCAATTACTGATTTTAAGTCCGGATCGGCTCTAAGAATAGGCCAATATTTTTTTAAGATGTTATAGACCTCTCTAGAGCATTCGTCATATGTACCTATGACCCTTACCAGTGAACTTTCGTTTTTCTTCTTGTTCTTTGTCAAAAGGTCATCACGGTTCATTCCTTTTGCCCTATTAAAGGCTTTATGTAAGACTTTTTTTCGGTAGCCTCTTGCAGTAAAGAATTTGAATAATCTGCCACACTCTAGTCCAAAACTCTTGTCATCAGAGCAGTTTCTACGGGCTCTCATATATTGTCCCACTGGAATCCCTGCTTTCAGTGGGATAGGGTGCCAGCTGTCCCAATGCAACAGATTGTTTGTTGCAGTCGGTTTTCTGTAGGTATTTGTTTGTATGTTGCCATCCCCATCAATGGTGATTGTCAAATCCAGGAAACTGATGGTTTTATTTCCAATTTCATGGGTGTAATACATACCGATCTTGTTATTATTCAAAATTGTGACAAAATCCTGGAAAATATCTATTTCACCCTCCCATAGGATAAGTACATCGTCAATGTACCTACCCCAAAACAAAATGTGACTGGTGTAAAAACTCAAATCCTCAGAAAACACAAAACATCCTCCCACCACCCTAGAAATAAATTTGCGAAAGTAGGCGCACAAGTCGTACCCATGGCGGTACCCCTGATCTGATGATATAGGGTACCGCCAAAGGTAAAAAAAAACTGTGCGTCAGAACAAAACGCAAGAGTGATAACAAAAATTCATTGTGAGATGTGAATTGTTTTCCCTTTGCTGCTAGGAAGTGGGCAACTGCTCCTATTCCCAATTCATGATCGATGTTACTATATAGCCCTTCTACATCCAAGCTGGTCAAAATGGTTGTCTTTGAAACATTGAGGCAACGCAACTTTAGGACAAGATCTTTTGTGTCCCTGATGAAGGATGGCAACACTTGTACAAATGGGGATAATAGTTCATCTATATACCTGCTGGCCCCCTCTGTAAGGGAATCATTACCCGAGACGATCGGTCTACCGGGTATTGGGACCACGTTCTTATGCACTTTGGGAAGTGCATAGAACGTGGCCAAAGTGGGATGAGGATTATACATCTCTTTATATTCATCCTCAGAGATCAATGATGCCGATAGCGCAACTTTCAATAAGGTCTGTAGATCTGAAAGATATTTATTAGTAGGATCCGCACTCAGAATCTTGTAGGTTTTCTTATCATCCAGTAGTTTTCTTGCCATTTTCACATAGTCATTCGTGTCCATCAGGACAATATTACCCCCTTTATCTGAACCCTTTTATAGTAACCTCCTCTAGATTTTCAAGGTCATTCAGAGCTCTTTGTTCAGATGTACTGAGATTTTTTAGGGGGTAATGTATACTACGGTTGATTTTTTTTTTTTTAAAATCCTCTCTTACCATATATTTACAAACGTGTCAATATTATGATATTGGGAGAAAGGAGGGGTATTCTTACTTTTTGGTTTTAATGATGAGAATGGGGGTACAGGCTCATTCATATTCCCATCATTACCCTCCTCTAGACTTTCCAAGATTCTGATTGCTTCATCCTCTTTCTCTTTCATCATCACAGGATCCCTGTTTTTTATAGTGTGATACTTATGTAGTGCCAACCTTCTTGCAAAAAGACTTAAATCCTTTGTCCAAATAAATGGATCCTATTTAGGAACTGGTGTAAAAGATAATCCTTTTTTCAATAACCGCGTATGTGTCTCTTCCAGTTCAATTGATAGGTTGAAAATTCGCAAGTCTCTTTCTGGTGGCATCACTGTATCTGTTGCGCTATCAGCTATCTCCCCAAAAAAGACTGATTTGTCAACATCATCTCGTTCGTGCTCGTTTGTGGGGTTACTATTGAATTTGCCATACTCTGTTGGGATATACTCGGGGGGAGCATAGCCTGTTGTAACTGACCCGTAGTTAGTTGTATATTTCCCACCCTCGTGGTCGTATTTAATTGTGTTACATCTCCTGTTTGGAGAGTATTCTGGACCAGACCTTTTTGCACCGGCAATTGACCGTGGGTTATATTTTGTAATAAGCCCGTCACAACTGGAACAGTAGATGTATTTCCAAAAGCGACCGGGGTCTGTATTGGACCAGCTAGATTTTGCATCTGATTTAGTGTTCCATGCTGTGACGAGATAGTCACAATTGGAATAGATGTCATATTCCCAGGGGCGGAGACAGTCTGTGTGTTTTGTGTCTCCCCTCTCAGGGTTTGTGAGACAGATGATAAAAAGGAAAAGGAATTGCTGTTTGACAGATCGCGATTTTTTCCGATTCGTTCTGCTGTGCATGATCTAGAGAAAGAACTTTTCCTCTCCTTGTTGATTCTATTTGGACCACCCTTCCGTTTGGAGGGATTACTATTGGAATTACCACCTGTAGAGTTGTCTGATTCCGAAAAATCAGTCTCGGAAAGATCTGTCTGTCATGGCATTTGAAGGGAGATACACTCCTCTCAATATGACAGGCTTTTCTTTCTCCTCACACTGAATGACATTGATTATTATTGGCCAATACTGCTGTCAGTATTTAGTTTAGACTATAAAAGGTCCTCCAATACAGAGTAAGTCAGTATTAGCCTCAGCCCCCTGATGACGCCAGTGTGGTGAAACATGTTGCGGAGGCTACTGCATTATGTCTTTTAAATAGTGAACATTAGTGGTCATTCATGACAGGAATGATATAGAGATTACTCACAGACTTCGGTCTGGATTAGAAACTTCTCCATAAGGAACGATTATCTATATCAATCAGAGATAGACCACAATGTTCAGTGGTTTTAATTTGTATGTCCTTATATCTTAAACAATGGAATAAAAGTTACATTTTAAATAGATCAGTCTTTAGTTTAGGGCTTTAGTTGCCAATGGCAAATTGTAAATTGATTGCTGTCTACCCCTACGCTGACTGATAGAATGAGTTTTCAGTAGACAGGTGAGATGTCACACAGTCAGACATTACCAACGATGCAGGAACGATACAGGTCGCAGTAGCGACCTGTATAACGATCTCAGCAGTCACTGTGACCCTGTCACACAGTGTCAAACACAGCGATGTGTCCTGCCCAGCAGGACATCGCCTTTGAAGAAAATGGCCTGGACCATTCTGCAACGACTAGCAATCTCACAGCAGGGGCCAGGTCACTGGCAGATATCACACATAACGAGATCGCTAACGAGATCGCTACTGCGTCACAGAAACCTTAAGTTGCTGTTTCTTCTTGATTCTGCCTCACAAAAAGTTGAATAGAAAGTGATAAAAAGTATTATTTGGCCAAAAATAGAGCCAATAAAAACTCTAACTGGTCCCGCAAAAAACAAGCCCTCACATGACTCTGTCAGCAGAAAAATAGAAAATAAATAAATGGCCAATTCTTCAGCTGCTATTCATTTATTTATGCCGCCTGTAAAAGATTGCAGTGTGTCACGGCTCATATTTATCCTGCGCTCTACTGTCAGTACTTACACCAGGGGTTACATGTAAGGGTACATGCTCACAATCAGGAATAGCAGCATTTTGGATGCAGTGTGTTATAAAACTCTGTGAAGCACTTGGGGGATCAAGGTGCTCACCAAAATTGCTTGAGGGGTCTAGTTTCCAAAATGTGGTCACTTGTGTGGGAGTTCCACTGTTTAGGCACATCAGGGGCTCTCCAAATGCAGCATGGTGTCCACTAATGATTCCAGCTAATTTTGCATTCAAAAATTCAAATTGCACTTCTTACCTTCCGAGCCCTGCTATGCATCCAAAGAGTAGATTTCTACCACATATGAGGTATTGGCGTACTCAGGAGAATTTGCACAACAAATTGTTTGGTGCATTTTCTCCTGTTACACTTGCGAATATTCAAAATTTTATGGCTAAAGTAACATTTTTGTGGGAAAAAGTAAAATTTTCATTTTTTTCCTTCCACATTGCTTTGGTTCCTGTGAAGCACCTAAAGGGTTAATAAACTTCTTGAATGTGCTTTTGAGCAGTGTGAGGGGTGCAATTTTTACAATGGTGTTACTTCTGGGTATTTTCTGTCACCTAGGCCTCTCAAAGTCACTTCAAATGTGATGTGGTCCCTAAAAAAAATGGTTTTGTAAATTTTGTTGTAAAAATTAGAAATTGCTGATAAACTTTGAACCCTTCTAACTTCCTAACAAAAAAAAATAATGTTTGAGAAATTGCGCTGATGTAAAGTAGTCAAGTGGGAAATGTTATTTATTAACTAGTTTGTGAGACATACTGTATATCTCAGATTTATGTGCATAAAATTTCAAAATTTGAAAATTGCTACATTTTCTCCAAGTTTCTGAAATTTTAACAAATAAATGCAAAAAATATTAGCCTAAATTTACCACTATCACGAAGTACAATATGTCACGATAAAACAAGGTCAGAATTACCGGGATCTGTTGAAGCGTTCCAGAGTTATTTTCAACGAAAGGCCTATATTTTCACAAATAAACAAGTGTTTTTTTTTTTTTTAATAAATGTACCACTAAAGTAAAGTACAATGTGTCACGAAAAAACAAACTTAGAATCATTGGGTTCTGTTGAAGCTTTCAAGAGTTATTACCTCATAAAGTGACACGTCAGAATTGAAAAAATTGGCCTTGTCATAAGGTGAAAACAATCTTCAGCAATAAAGGGTTAAACCTGTCCTATTTATTTTCGGTATCTCCAGTTAAAATGACATGGTCCCTGTCTACATGATTAAACTCTTGCCTTAATGTGTTGAAATTAGGTTTCCTAAAATTCCAGGTTGTTTCATTTTATCTCTGAAATGTTTTATTGAATATTGAAACTTACCACATTTTGGTTGCTGTATCACAAATGTTCTCAAACCAATACATCAGAAATTGTATCTATTCTATTAGACAGGACCATGTACAGTGATGCCCAAAAGGGTAACAATATTTTGAACTTTTGACTTTCAGGCTCATATCTCACCATCCACCACAGCTTTGAGCATGAGACTACCTTAATTTTATAGACAGTCACCTTGGCTATCTCATACATAAATTTGATTTGTAGCTATTTAGCATATGATTAGTTCTGCAGACTCTTGTCATGTTACTGCATAGTTACTGTTTTGCCCCTGGTGTTCACATTTTTTTTCTTCTGTATACTATACATTCCCTAATAGCTCAGTTTTATTAGGTTGACTCCCAAGTGAAAGGTCACTGATGTGAATCAAGGAGTAGACATTTTCCAAGAAAAGAAACATCATTCAGTACACCGATAGCAATCTTTTAGCCAAGAAAATTGACAAACTACATCATGTAAGTGCCATGACAGTTGGATGAATACGAAATGAAGTCCGTCCATCAATTCAAAACCCAAGAGGTTGACATCCAAGCAAAATATCGCAGTCAACAAGTTGGCTCATCACAAGGTCTAGCAGTTCTGGAACGCCAAACACAGCAGTGGAGGTGGCTTATATGCTTCTTAATATTAAAATCACATGAGATCACATGCTGCATCCCAAAAATTGGAATAGAAAGCAATCAAACTATTATGTGCCCAAAAATGGTACTACTAAAATGGCAACACATTCTGCAAAAAAAAGAAGCACTCACCTGACTCTATCGGTTGAAATATAGAAACATTATAGCCCTCAAAATTTGATGATGCAAAAACTTTTTTTGGAAAAAGACCCAGCATTTTTTAGTGTATGATAGTAGCCAAACATAAGAAATCAATACAAATTTAGTATCGCCGCAATCACACCAACTCGAAGAATAAAGTTGTCAAATGCACGGTGACCGAAGTAAAAAATTAAATAAATTCTTGACCTGCTGGTAATTTGCTCATTCTGCCTCCCAAAGATCACAGTAAGCCTCAACTTACATTTATTCTGTGCTCTAAGCCGAGCGCTTACACCAGGGTTTTCGTGTGAATCTCTGAAATACGTGATTCAAACAGAGCTCCTGATGGAAGATGGAACATTCACTATAATGAGGCAAATAGAGTCACCTTGGACTCTCTCTGGCCTATGATCCGCCTGTGCCTGTCCTCTTAGGTGTGCATAAAAGTGTAGTGTATCACCTTTTGTCCACAACTTAAAAGCAGAACACTGCTGAACAGAAGTATCTCTGCTGCCTCATTAGTGAATGGATCCATTGGGAGTTTCATCTGAATCAGGTATTTTGCAGATTTAGATAGAAACCTCAATGTAAGCTCTTAGGGTAAAGCACAGGATAAAGGTGAACTGCTCCAAAATGCCACCAATAAAAGCTTCTACTCAACCCACAAGAAACAAGTCTCCACTTCGGTCATATCTTAACATTAATATTGGGGGTTTTCACAATATTGGTAGCACAAAGGCTTTGGAAAAGCACTGTGGCTCTTTGCTCTGCAAAAGAAATCCATTGCAATCTGAGCTCCCAAATTCAAATTTACACCCTCCGTCCTGAGCCCCACGGTGTACCTAAACCACAGTTAGCGTCCACATGTTTGGCATATTTGAATGAGGTGAGTGATGCACCCCAGGGCTTTGGGGTACTCAGTTCTGAGCAGTATTTTTACTGAGATAGTTCACTGGGTGGCCGTGGCCTGGTTCCATGACCCTGGGGATCGCTTAAAAGGGGAATTTGTACAAGGGAAAAAACAATAAAATGAAAATAGTTTTTCAGGACACCACTTGCGGTGTGCGGTTATATGGAGAGAACAGCCACTGCAAAGTCTCTCTCTCTCTGTGCTGGGGCTGGTGGTATTGGGCAGCTTAGGTGTAAATACTCTCTGCAAGTAGAGCTAGGCTCCAGGGGAGGATGATGGTGGTTGTAGTAGTCTATGGGTGCAGAGGTGTAGGAATAGCTCAGACGACACAGGGGCTGCGTTTAACTTGTGCTTTACTCACTGGTTTTAAGTTGTTGCCACCTGGTTCATGCTGGTCTTTACCAATCCGGTATTCCCTTTGTTCCAGTGCCGGTGTAGTGAACTGGTGAGATTTACCTCCATGCACCCTGTAGTAGTAGTCGGTGGGTCCCCGTGGCTTGGAGCATTTTGGAATCCCTTCCTGTTGTCTCCGTTTTGGCCCATACGTCAGGCAGCTTGAACCTTTCGTGGGTCGGACCTCTGTCCCCGTTCCCAGGCTCCCTCTCAGCTGTTGGGCCCCAGACACTAATGTCAGTAAGGTCCTTGATGGTCCCCTCACCGGGCAGCTTGTTATCATATGAGCCTAAAGTGTCCCCCTGAACTAGGGTTCTGTACCCCGTCGGTGCTCGGTCCAGTAAGTACTTCACCATACTCTTCCTGGCAACCGTACTCCTTTTTACTCAGTAGGTCGCTGCACACTTTCCCATCAGCATGTCAACTTCTGACTGACTTGGTGTCTGGTTACTTTCTATCTGATAAG
Organism: Anomaloglossus baeobatrachus; assembly: GCF_048569485.1. Taxonomy (NCBI): domain Eukaryota; kingdom Metazoa; phylum Chordata; class Amphibia; order Anura; family Aromobatidae; genus Anomaloglossus; species Anomaloglossus baeobatrachus. The sequence goes on from NC_134353.1 coordinate 293,777,735, forward strand.
ATGTCTGTCCGCTTCACTGACTTGCCCCCTCCTCCTCCCAGGTTTCTGACTAGTGGGTCCATTTCCAGCCTGTTACCAAATCTGAGAGCATAGGCGTGGTTTGTGTGTGTGTTGTGGTGTTTTACCAGCACTGGTCTTCTCGGAATCCGGGGTTGGATGTAGTACCCTGTGGCACCTGACACTCCGAGGAGCCACAAGAGCACTCTTAATTTATGACTCAAGCTGGGCACAATGTAGTGCCCAGTGCTATAATATACTGGGCACTACAATGGCAGATTTCCATTTTCACTCTGTAGTATCCATTGCTGTTTGTTTTTAGAAAATACCCATTGAGTCAAAATGATCACTACACCCGTAAATTAATTCCCAGTGGTGTGTAATTTCCAAATTAGGGTTACTTGAAGGAGGTTTCTAATTTTCTGGCAGTTAGGGACTCTGTATTTGGAGTCTGGAAACTATTCTAGGAAATAATACTGTCCAAACGCTCCTTCTTTCCTTAGTTTCACCTTGTGGCCAGATAGTACTGTACAGTCACATATAGAGTATTGTAACGTTCACGAGAAATTGTGTAAAAATCATGTTGTTCTTTTCATACATTTGCTCTTGTGAAAATGTAACATTTGTGGCTAAAAGAACATTTTAGTGGTAAAAATGTAATTATTTTTTCTTCACCGCCCAATGGTATACCATTTTGTGAAACAAATGTTGGTCAATATGCTCACTGCACTACTTGATGATTTCATTAAGGGGTTTAGCTTTTAAAATGGGGTCACTTATGGGGGATTTATGCTGTTCTGGCAACGCAGGGGTTCTGCCAATGAGACATGACATCTGCAAACCATTCTAGCCAAATCTGCACTCTGATATGGCGCTTCTTCCCTTCTGAGATTTGCACTGTACCCGAAAAGTAATTTCACACGGGCCGTACTCAGGAGAAAGTGCGTAACAAATTTTGTGGTCCATTTTCTCCTGTTACCTGTGTAAAATTTAAATTTTGTGCCTTAAGCATCATTTTGTTTGAAAAAAAACGTAATATTTCATTTTCACTGTCCAATACTATAAAATTCTGTGCAGAACAAATGGTTACAAGATGGTCATCACACCCCTAGATAAATTCCTTGTGGGTTGTAGTTTCCAAAATGGTGTAACTTTTTGGGATTTCTGCTGTTTGAGAACCTTGGTAGCTCTGCAAATGCGATATGGTTTCCAAAATCTATTCCAGACAATTTTGCACTCCAAAACTGAAATAATGCTTTTTTCCTTCCAAGCCCTGCCATGTGTCTAAATAAAAATTTCTAACCACATATGGGATATCCTTGTACTCATCAGAAATTGCACAACAAATGATGTGGTCCATTTTCCCTTGTTACTCTTGTAAAAATGAATAATTTGGGGCTAATATAATATTTTTTAGGAAAAAAATGTTTTAATTTTCATGGTCCAATGCTTTAAAATTCTATGAAGCACTTGGGGCTTAAAAATACTCATCACATCTCTAGATAAAGGGGTGTAGTTTGCAAATTGGGGTTACTTATGGGGGTTTCCACAGTTTAGACACATCAAGGGTTCTGCAAAAGAGACATGGTGCCAGCTACTTTTGCGCAATAAAAGTCAAATGGCTCTCCTTACCTTCGGAGCCATGCTTTGCATAGAAACTATAGTATTCCCTCACATATGGGGTATCAGTGTACTGAGGAGAAATTGCAAAACAAATTTTATTGTCTATTTTCTCCTTTTACCCCTGAGAAAGGGAAAAATGTGGAGTTAAAGAAACATTTTTGTGGAAAAATGTATTTTCCCGTCATCATGGCTCAACATTATAAAATTATGTGAAGCACCTGTGTGTTCAAAGTGCTCACCACACCTCTAGATAAATTCTTGAGATGTGTAATTTCCAGAATTGGGTCACTTGTGGGTGGTTTCCACTGTTTAGGCACATCAGGGTCTCTGTAAACATGACATGGTGTCAGCTAGCTATTCTAGCCAATTTTGAGTTCCAAAAGTCAACTGGTGCTCCTTCCCTTCCGAGCCCCGCCATGTGCCCATACAGTAGTTTTCCACCACATATGGAGTATCGGCGTACTCAGGAGAAATTGTGCAACAAATTGTGTGATCCATTTTTCCTGTTATCATTTAGAAAATGTACAATTTGTTGCTAAAGCAACATTTTTGTGTGGAAAAGTAAAATGTTCATTTTTTTCCTTCCACATTGCTATAATTCCTTTGACGCTCCAGAAGGGTTAAGAAACTTCTTGGATGTGGTTTTGAGCAGTGTGAGGGGTACAGATTTTAGAATGGTGTCACTTTTCGTATTTTCCATCAAACAGACCCCTAAAGTCACTTCAAATGTGATGTGGTCCGTAAAAACAAAATTGGTTTTGAAAATTTTCGTGGAAAAATGAGACTTTGCTGAAAAACTTTTAACTTCCTAACCAAAAAAAATTGTTTCAAAAATGGTGAACTGCTGATATAAGGTAGACATGCGGAAACTATTATTTACAACTATTTTGGGTTTTATACTTAGTTTAAAAGCATTAAATTTAAAAGTTTGAAAACTTGTGAAATTTTCACGTTTTGCAAAATGTTTGATATTTTCATAAATAAATGCAAATCATATTGACTAAAATTTACTGCTAACATGAAGTACAATGTGTCCTGAAAAAAACAAATGATATTGTGTTTAACTATGCACTTATTTGCAGCCCCTGCATTTAGCAGTACTTGCTTTGAGTCAATGGAACTTGTAGTTCTCCAACCAGCAAGTAACAGATATGGCGCAACCAAATTTCCTAATTGTGCACGCAGTGTAGTCTACCTCTGTCCCCACCCAATTCTTCCCAGCGCCGCTGCAGGTGATTGACAAGTCTCTCACTTGAATATACATATTGAGAGACTTGTCAGTCCCCTATAGCAGTACTGAGAGAAGCTGACTGGCGGTGGAGATGGACTAGTCTGGACTCTGGTTATGATCCCTGATCTTCCAAGTATAATATAATATACAGTATTTGGCTCAATCATGCAGCCAGGCTGTGATTCATGTTGACCACTGTTTGGATAGCACAAAGCCTGTCAGGTTCCCTTTAACCCCTTAATGCAAAATCACATGTATTGGTGGATGTGGTGCCTTCCTGCATTTTGCTGTACATGTACATGATTGAATGAAAATGTTACAGCACGAAATTACACAGTAACAGTTTAATAAAAACTGCTGTCTATAGAGGAGAAATACAGCTAACCAGCTTGGGACCAATCAGCGATGATCCCCCCTGGTGAATTATGTTATTGGTCTGTCTGTATAGACAGACCAATCACAGTGAAGCTGTCACAGGGTATGACAAGGTAACTTAGAATAGGAGCACCTGCACTGGCCAGGGGGGCCCTCGCTGACCTATATCCATGAGGTACTTCTGAAGGTGAAGAGGTCTGGACTTCCAGCCTAACCCTAGCTCCTGAATAGCCCTGTTCTATACCCATGGGGAGGGGTGGGAAAGGAGTAGTTAATCCCACACAAATAGACAGGGAAAAAACAAAACTCAAACTCACTGCACACAGCAAGACAATACGTGCTCAGGAGGCAATAAAGAATCAGGGAGAAATAACAAACAACAAGGATATTTCCACAACACACAAAATACCGTATAGGAGATCACCAGAACAGGTTCACCACAGCACAAGGACAGTATTTACAAATGAAGATATAATCAGCATCGACGAACAGGCTACACCAACCTTTAAATGGCAGAGGAGACTGTAATAGGCCTCCAGTAACCTGTGACAATAGAATTGAACTCAGTAATGCACACAAGTAGAAATGTACTCAGCAATGCACATATATAGAAATGCACTGAACAATGCACACAGGTAGAAATGCACTCAGCAATGCACACAGGTAGAAATGCATTCAACAATGCACAAAGGTAAAAATGCACTCCGCAATGCACACAGGTAGAGATGCACTCGGCAATGTAAGCATGAAGAAATGCAATCAGCAATTCACACAGGTAGAAATGCACTCAACAATGCACAGAGGTAGTCATGCACTCAACAATGCACAAAGGTAGAAATGCACTCAGCAATGCACACAGGTAGAAATGCATTCAACAATGCCCACAGGTAGAAATGCACTCTGCAATGTAAACAGGAAATGCAATCAGCAATGCACACAGGTAGAGATGCACTCAACAATGCACAAAGGTAAAAATACACTCCGCAATGCACACATGTAGAGATGCACTCAACAATGCATAAAGGTAGAAATGCACTCTGCAATGTAAACAGGAAGAAATGCAATCAGCAATGCACACAGGTAGACATGCACTCAACAATGCACAAAAGTATAAATACACTCCGTAATGCACACATGTAGAGATGCACTCAACAATGCACAAAGGTAGAAATGCACTCTGCAATGTAAACAGGAAGAAATGCAATCAACAATGCCCACAGGTAGAAATGCACTCTGCAATGTAAACAGGAAGAAATGCAATCAGCAATGCACACAGGTAGACATGCACTCAACAATGCACAAAGGTAAAAATACACTCCGCAATGCACACAGGTAGAGATGCAATCAACAATGCACAAAGGTAGAAATGCACTCTGCAATGTAAGCATGAAGAAATGCACTCAGCAATGTAAGCATGAAGAAATGCAATCAGCAATGCACACAGGTAGAAATGCACTCCGCAATGCACACAGGTGACTGATGCATCATTCCCAATTACCTTATCACTGAATCACTAGTCACAAACTTAATCCAAAGCACACGACACAAATCACACTCACCCGCTCTTTCACAATGGAAGATTATATAAATAGTTTCCTTTTCCCTTAGCTGCAATACAACCTGCAACTCACTGCAATGCTTGAGCTGATTATATTGATGGTAGATTTTGTAGTATCTGTGTGTGAAAGTTCACACAGTTTCACTAAATCTCACAGTACTGCAGCTGGAAAATTACAATCACACTCGACTTTAATGGATAGAACTGGAGTTGGTTTGGAAGTGAATTAGAGGTTTTCCTCTTTGTCGTATGTACATGTTATATTGGAGAGTTACTATCACTGCTGACTGTCACATATGTGTGAGTGTGTTATTAAAATGAAGAAATAAAAAGTAAGTTTTCTTTGTGTTGCTGGAATTTAATTCATTTTTTTTAGAAGTTTACCTTCCACTTACTATATGTAAAACCACTCCTCTACTTTTAGATCGCAACAGCAAGAAGGACAAGCCATAAATTTATGCAAATCAAAGAAGTAGCATTTGTAGCTTAGATATGCAAATGATCACATTTTAACCCCTTCACGACCTTGGGCAGTAAAGTTACGTCCAATTTGTACGTGACTTAACGACCAGGGACGTAATTTTACTGCTTAAAATTCCTTTGATTGCCGTGGCCATAGCAATGACTTTCAAATGATGCCCCCTGTTGTTCTTTACAGCAGGGTACCTTCGCCTGACCCCGGTGGGGTGGCATTGCCACCCCCCCGCTATGATCGTTGTGATTGGCTGTTCAAATCTGCACCGCCAATCACAGCAATCGCACTGTTTCACGCAAAATAAATGCCTAAAATAGTGCGATCCAGCTATGATCAGTGCTTCAGGAGCACCAACCATTGGCTGGAAGCCAGCAAACACGGCACCCCCCCCTCCCCCTGCAGCACTGATTGGAGCGATCGTGCTATGACACGCCATCGCTACAGTCAACGTGCAGGGAGGCGGGCTGATCTGGCGATGACGTCTCTCCCAAGGTTTATTTTGTCTGGAGAGCCCTCCTCCAGCCATTCTGTGCTGTGCCCCTGCTGGGACTTGTAGTTCCAATGCCGCAGCTGTCACCGCTGCCCGATTTCTGCTGCGCGATCTCCGCTGAGCTGTCCGATCTCTGCCATGCTGCCCATAAGTACTGCCCCTCCTCCATTCTCTCCAGCCCTCAAATCTCTGTCCCTCCTTCCCCATGGCTTCTCCTGTCTTCACGCCCCTCCTCACTTTCCTCCACCTCGGCTTCTCCTGTCCCTCTTTGATGTCCCATTGCCTGCTGCTGATGCTGTCCGGTTCCTCCTGCCAGGTCGTACGAGGTCTTCATCCATCTGAACTCATCTGCCACTGAGTGCCTCCATCGCTGGGTCTTTCCTGGGTCCTAGCATCAGTCGTCCATCTAGCTGCCTGCTACAGAGTTCCTCTTGTCACTGATCTTCCAGGTCCGGTGAGAATATTTTTTTTGTTTTTGTCTATCATCCCCTTCCTTATTGCACCTTATCCGTTCGTGCATCCTGGAGCCGCCATTTGTGCTCAATTTTGGGCAGGACTTTATTCTTATGTTTCTGTCCGTCATCCCACATCGCTTTTTGCACCCCATCCGTCAGTGCGTCCGTGCGTTCTGCAGCCCAGCCACCAATCGCCGATCCATGATGCACATCACAGATCGGCATCCGTGCTCAAATTTACTCAGGTTGTTTTTGCACCCCATCCATCCGTGCGTCCTGCAGCCATCGATTGCCAATCTGTTATGCACATGACAGATCGGCATCTGTGCTCCATTTTGGTCAGGACTTTTATTTTTGTTGGTAATCCCACTATGCTTTTTGCACCCAATTCGTCTGTGCGTCTTGCAGCTGCAGATCGCCGATCCATGATAAACATCACAGATTGGCATCTGTCCTGCATTTTGGTCAGGATTTTTTTTTATCCTTCATCCCATGCCGCTTTTTGCACTCTATCCGTCCATGCATCCTCCAAGCCGCTGAGCGCTGATCTGTGATGCATGTCACAGATCGGCATCCGTGCTCAATTTTGGGCACAAATTTTTTTGTTTCTTACTGACGTCCACTTAGTATATTTCTTTTTTATGTTACCAACTTTGAATCTCCTTTCTATTTTCTCTTTTTCTTTCTATGTGTTTTATCTACTCAAAGAAAATAGATTCACAGAAGCACACACAAAGTTTAGCTCTTTTTTTTACACATGCTCCACACACTCTACACAATGTCCCACAGATAAGTTCCTTGGGGGGGCGGGGGTGGCACATGTGGGGTTTCACCTGTTTAGGCACATCCGGGTCCAATTTATCCTCTTGCCCTTGTGAAAATGAAAAAATAGAGACTAAGAGAACATTTTTGTGGTAAAAATGCATTTTTTCATTTTCACTGCACAACATTATAAAATTCACTTAAGCACCTGGGGGCTCAAAGTGCTCAGCACATATCTACATAGGTTCCTGGGGGGGTCTAGTTTCCAAATTGGGGACACTCGTGGGAGGTTTCCACTGTTTAGGTACCTCAGGGGGTCTGCAAACGTGACATGGCATCCGCTAATGATTCCAGCTAATTTTACTTTAAGAAATTCAAATGGTGCTCCTTCCCTTCTAAGCCCCGCCGCGCGCACAAACAATTGATTTCCACAACATATGAGAGAGATTGCACAATAAATAATTTTATGGTGTGTTTTTTTCCTGATTACCTTGTGAAAAAAGCTACCTGGTTGAAGTAACAGTTTTGTGGTAAAAAAAAAATAAAAATTATTATTATTTTCATGGCTCAATGTTATAAACCTCTCTGAGACCTGCAGGGGTTCAAAGTGCTCACCAAACAGCTAGATAAATTCCTTGAGTGGTGAATTTCCAAAATGGGGTCACCTCCATTGTTTAGGCACCTCAAGGGTAGAGTTGAGCGCGGTTCGCGGTTCGTGGTTCTCCAGTTCTAGGCTCGAGTGATTTTTGGGCTGTTCGAGATCGAACTAGAACTCGAGCTTTTTGCTAAAAGCTCGATAGTTCTAGATACGTTCGAGAACGGTTCTAGCAGCAAAAAGCAGGGCTTTTTACAGCTACAGTGTGCAGGAGTCATCGCTGGCAGCCTGCCAGAAGCTGGTAACCAAGATAAACATCGGGTATCCAAGCAAAGCGCTTTGGTTAGTAACCCGATGTTTATCTTAGTTACGTGCAGGAAGCCCACACTTCCCGCTCAGCTCACTCCGCCCCCTCCTGCCCGCGGCATGTATACATACATATACACACACACACACACACACTCTCACTCACGCACACCCCCCCCTCCCAGCTACAGTGTGCAGGAGCCATCGCTGGCAGCCTGCCACAAGCTGGTAACCAAGATAAACATCGGGTATCCAAGCAAAGCGCTTTGGTTAGTAACCCGATGTTTATCTTAGTTACGTGCAGGAAGCCCACACTTCCCCGCTCAGCTCGCTCCGCCCCCTCCTGCCCGCGGCATGTACACATACATATACACACACGCACACACACACTCTCACCCCCCCCCCCGCTCGGCTTACCTGCGGCGATGAAGTCCCGCCATCCCGACCTCAGCGCTGTCACTGTCCTCCATGGCCGCCGCTTATCACATCACCTATCGCTTCCGACCCGAGACTAACACTGGCGGTGACGTCACGGACCTCTCGCGATACTTGATGTGAAGGCGCCGGTCATTGACCTCAGTGACAGGTGCTGTCAGTGTGCTGGAGATCAGCGCAGGTAATGTACCTCGCTGACAGCAGCACTTGTCACCCCCCTGCAGTGACCTGGGCTGACCCATTGATGTTAGCTCAGGTCACTGCATTGCTCTCCCAGCCAATGGGGAACATCCTGCTCTTCATTGACTGGGACAGTGTGGATCGTCATGGCAACCCCTTGGATTACACCAGACCTGGATTTGTTTTTCTTTCTAATAAATTGGTTAAAGAGGGAATGTTTTGGGGAGTGTTTTTTCAAATAAAAATGTGTTTGTCGTCTATTTTTTTTTATTACTGACTGGGTTGGTGATGTCGGGTATCTGATAGACGCCTGACCTCACCAACCCCAGGGCTTGATGCCAGGTGACATTACACATCTGGTATTAACCCCATATATTACCCCGTTTGCCACCGCACCAGGGCGCGGGATGAGCTGGGGCGAAGCACCAGGATTGGCGCATCTAATGGATGCGCCACTTCTGGGGCGGCTGCGGCCTGCTATTTTTAGGCTTGGGAGAGTCCAATAACCATGGACCTCCCTAGTCTGAGAATATCAGGCCCCAGCTGTCTGCTTTACCTTGGCTGGTGATCCAATTTTGGGGGACCCCTACGTGTTTTTTTTTTTAAATTATTTATTTAATTTAAAATAACAGCGTGGGGTGCCCTCAGTTTTGGATTACCAGCCAAGGTGAGGTTGCCAGCTGTGGTCTGCAGGCTGCAGCCGTCTGCTTTACCCTAGATGGCTACAAAACTAGGGGGAACCCTACGTCATTTTTTTTTTTTCATTTTTTTGGCTAAATACAAAGCTAAGCACCCCTTAGTGCCACATGAAAGGCACCAAAGGGTGCTCCACTTTTTCTCCACTTTTTCTCCACTTTTTCTCCACTTTTTCTCCACTTTTTCTCCACTTATTCTCCACTTTTTCTCCATTTATTCTCCACTTTTTCTCCACTTTTTCTCCATTTATTCTCCACTTTTTCTCCACTTTTTCTCCATTTTTTTCTCCACTTTTTCTCCACTTTTTCTCCACTTTTTCTCCACTTTCTCTCCACTTTTTCTCCTCTTAATCTCCACTTTTTCTCCTCTTATGCTCCACTTTTTCTCCACTTTTTCTCCACTTTTTCTCCACTTTTTTCTCCACTTTTTCTCCTCTTATGCTCCACTTTTTCTCCACTTTTTCTCCTCTTATGCTCCACTTTTTCTCCACTTTTTCTCCACTTTTTTCTCCACTTTTTCTCCTCTTATGCTCCACTTTTTCTCCACTTTTTCTCCACTTTTTCTCCACTTTTTCTCCTCTTATGCTCCACTTTTTCTCCACTTTTTCTCCACTTTTTCTCCACTTTTACTCCACTTTTTCTCCACTTTTTCTCCACTTTTTCTCCTCTTATGCTCCACTTTTTCTCCACTTTTTCTCCTCTTAATCTCCACTTTTTCTCCTCTTATGCTCCACTTTTTCTCCACTTTTTTCTCCACTTTTTCTCCTCTTATGCTCCACTTTTTCTCCTCTTATGCTCCACTTTTTCTCCACTTTTTCTCCTCTTAATCTCCACTTTTTCTCCTCTTATGCTCCACTTTTTCTCCACTTTTTCTCCACTTTTTTCTCCACTTTTTCTCCACTTTTTCTCCTCTTATGCTCCACTTTTTCTCCACTTTTTCTCCTCTTATGCTCCACTTTTTCTCCACTTTTTCTCCACTTTTTTCTCCACTTTTTCTCCTCTTATGCTCCACTTTTTCTCCACTTTTTCTCCACTTTTTCTCCACTTTTTCTCCTCTTATGCTCCACTTTTTCTCCACTTTTTCTCCACTTTTTCTCCACTTTTTCTCCACTTTTTTCTCCACTTTTTCTCCTCTTATGCTCCACTTTTTCTCCACTTTTTCTCCACTTTTTCTCCTCTTATGCTCCACTTTTTCTCCACTTTTTCTCCACTTTTTTCTCCACTTTTTCTCCTCTTATGCTCCACTTTTTCTCCACTTTTTCTCCACTTTTTCTCCACTTTTTCTCCTCTTATGCTCCACTTTTTCTCCACTTTTTCTCCAGTTTTTCTCCACTTTTACTCCACTTTTTCTCCACTTTTTCTCCACTTTTTCTCCTCTTATGCTCCACTTTTTCTCCACTTTTTTCTCCACTTTTTTCTCCACTTTTTCTCCACTTTTTCTCCTCTTATGCTCCACTTTTTCTCCTCTTATGCTCCACTTTTTCTCCACTATTTCTCCTCTTAATCTCCACTTTTTCTCCTCTTATGCTCCACTTTTTCTCCACTTTTTCTCCACTTTTTTCTCCACTTTTTCTCCAATTTTTCTCCTCTTATGCTCCACTTTTTCTCCACTTTTTCTCCACTTTTTCTCCTCTTATGCTCCACTTTTTCTCCACTTTTTCTCCTCTTATGCTCCACTTTTTCTCCTCTTATGCTCCACTTTTTCTCCACTTTTTCTCCACTTTTTCTCCACTTTTTCTCCACTTTTTCTCCACTTTTTTCTTCACTTTTTTCTCCACTTTTTCTCCACTTTTTCTCCTCTTATGCTCCACTTTTTCTCCACTTTTTCTCCACTTTTTCTCCTCTTATGCTCCACTTTTTCTCCACTTTTTCTCCACTTTTTCTCCACTTTTTTCTCCACTTTTTTCTCCACTTTTTCTCCACTTTTTCTCCACTTTTTCTCCTCTTATGCTCCACTTTTTCTCCACTTTTTTCTCCACTTTTTTCTCCACTTTTTCTCCACTTTTTCTCCTCTTATGCTCCACTTTTTCTCCTCTTATGCTCCACTTTTTCTCCACTTTTTCTCCTCTTAATCTCCACTTTTTCTCCTCTTATGCTCCACTTTTTCTCCACTTTTTCTCCACTTTTTTCTCCACTTTTTCTCCACTTTTTCTCCTCTTATGCTCCACTTTTTCTCCACTTTTTCTCCACTTTTTCTACACTTTTACTCCACTTTTTCTCCACTTTTTCTCCACTTTTTCTCTACTTATGCTCCACTTTTTATCCACTTTTTCTCCTCTTAATCTCCACTTTTTCTCCTCTTATGCTCCACTTTTTCTCCACTTTTTCTCCACTTTTTCTCCTCTTATGCTCCACTTTTTCTCCACTTTTTCTCCACTTTTTCTCCACTTTTTCTCCACTTTTTTCTCCACTTTTTCTCCACTTTTTCTCCTCTTCTGCTCCACTTTTTCTCCACTTTTTCTCCTCTTATGCTCCACTTTTTCTCCACTTTTTCTCCACTTTTTCTCCACTTTTTCTCCACTTTTTTCTCCATTTTTTTCTCCACTTTTTCTCCACTTTTTCTCCTCTTATGCTCCACTTTTTCTCCACTTTTTCTCCACTTTTTCTCCACTTTTTCTCCTCTTATGCTCCACTTTTTCTCCACTTTTTCTCCACTTTTTCTCCACTTTTTCTCCACTTTTTTCTCCACTTTTTTCTCCACTTTTTCTCCTTTTTTTCTCCACTTTTTCTCCTCTTATGCTCCACTTTTTCTCCTCTTAATCTCCACTTTTTCTCCTCTTATGCTCCACTTTTTCTCCACTTTTTTCTCCACTTTTTTCTCCACTTTTTCTCCACTTTTTCTCCTCTTATGCTCCACTTTTTCTCCTCTTATGCTCCACTTTTTCTCCACTTTTTCTCCACTTTTTCTCCACTTTTTTCTCCACTTTTTTCTCCACTTTTTCTCCACTTTTTCTCCTCTTATGCTCCACTTTTTCTCCACTTTTTCTCCACTTTTTCTCCACTTTTACTCCACTTTTTCTCCACTTTTTCTCCACTTTTTCTCCTCTTATGCTCCACTTTTTCTCCACTTTTTCTCCTCTTAATCTCCACTTTTTCTCCTCTTATGCTCCACTTTTTCTCCACTTTTTCTCCACTTTTTCTCCTCTTATGCTCCACTTTTTCTCCACTTTTTCCTCCACTTTTTTCTCCACTTTTTCTCCACTTTTTCTCCTCTTATGCTCCACTTTTTCTCCACTTTTTCTCCACTTTTTCTCCTCTTATGCTCCACTTTTTCTCCACTTTTTCTCCACTTTTTCTCCACTTTTTCTCCACTTTTTTCTCCACTTTTTTCTCCACTTTTTCTCCACTTTTTCTCCTCTTATGCTCCACTTTTTCTCCACTTTTTCTCCACTTTTTCTCCACTTTTTCTCCTCTTATGCTCCACTTTTTCTCCACTTTTTCTCCACTTTTTCTCCACTTTTTTCTCCACTTTTTTCTCCACTTTTTTCTCCACTTTTTCTCCACTTTTTCTCCTCTTATGCTCCACTTTTTTCTCCACTTTTTTCTCCACTTTTTCTCCACTTTTTCTCCTCTTATGCTCCACTTTTTCTCCTCTTATGCTCCACTTTTTCTCCACTTTTTCTCCTCTTAATCTCCACTTTTTCTCCTCTTATGCTCCACTTTTTCTCCACTTTTTCTCCACTTTTTTCTCCACTTTTTCTCCACTTTTTCTCCTCTTATGCTCCACTTTTTCTCCACTTTTTCTCCACTTTTTCTCCACTTTTACTCCACTTTTTCTCCACTTTTTCTCCTCTTATGCTCCACTTTTTCTCCACTTTTTCTCCTCTTAATCTCCACTTTTTCTCCTCTTATGCTCCACTTTTTCTCCACTTTTTCTCCACTTTTTCTCCTCTTATGCTCCACTTTTTCTCCACTTTTTCTCCACTTTTTTCTCCACTTTTTCTCCACTTTTTCTCCTCTTATGCTCCACTTTTTCTCCACTTTTTCTCCACTTTTTCTCCACTTTTTCTCCTCTTATGCTCCACTTTTTCTCCACTTTTTCTCCACTTTTTTCTCCACTTTTTCTCCACTTTTTTCTCCACTTTTTTCTCCACTTTTTTCTCCACTTTTTTCTCCACTTTTTCTCCTCTTATGCTCCACTTTTTCTCCACTTTTTCTCCGTTCTTTTTCTATGGTCGGTCTACCCATTAGCTCTGCCATGCATACTGTAGCTCTACACCTACTGCACATGTTACTTTATGATTGACATCTCTTTCGTACCAGAGCTGTCTAAGCCTACTCTGACCCCATATTTGTCATTACTATATTGTCCTTGTACTGTATTATGACATTTGTATCATGTGTTTCATTTCTTGCTGTGTTGCAATTTTTTTGCTGCATCCCAATTGTACCTCTACATTGTTCGAGTTTATGTTATTGTTCTCTCACTCTTATGTGATACTGATTATTGTCATTTTTCATGATTACATGCAGATAAGTCCAATCTGACGAAGGCTCAGGCCGAAACGTCATTTGTAACTTGTTTTGGACAAAAACATATATGCTTATGAAAAAAAAATTTTCTTAATACGGACCAATAAAGAGTGATTTTGCATTACTATCCATTGTGACTTACTGACTTAGTCTGGGAGATATAGAGTGCCGAGGTTACTCACTAATTTTATCTATTATTACCTCTGAGCACCTATATACCAGTGAGCAGAGCTTCCTCTACAGTAGTTCTCCTGATTAGGCATGCCCTTACCTCATGAGCAGGGCATTGCAGCTTTGGTAGCAACCATTACGACATGGACTCTGCTGCTGTGGACCCGGGGAGAGTGAGTGCAGATTCATTGCACCCACACTCCTCACATGAAGGGTCCGCACTCCTAGAAAATGGGGGATACGTTCCCTGAGTGTCTCCCCCCCATATTCTAGACGGTCCAGAGTCGTCGTGGGACCCCTTTATTTTTTTTCTTACAATAAATTGTTGAAAGAGGAAATGTTTTGGGGACTGTTTTTTCAAATAAATTTCTTTTGTCGATTTTTTTTTTTGTTAGTACTGACAGTTTATGATGTTGGGTATCTAATAGACGCCATGACATCACAAACTGCTGGGCTTTATCTCAGGTGACTTTACAGCTAGTATCAACCCGATTTATTACCCCGTTTGCCACTGCACCAGGGCACGGGATGAGCTGGGGTGAAGCGCCAGGATTGGCGCATCTAGTGGATGCGCCACGTCTGGGGTGCCTGCGGCCTGCTATTTTTAGGCTGTGAAGGCCCAATAACTATGGACCTTCCCACCCTGAGAATACCAGACCACAGCTGTCCGCTTTACCTTGGCTGGTGATCCAATTTGGGGGGGACCCTACTTTTATTGTGTAATTATTAATATTTATAAAATAATTATAAAAAAGAGCCTGAGGGGACCTCCACATTGGATCCCCAACCACGGTAAAGCTGCCAGCTGTGGTTTTCAGGCTACAGCCGTCTGCTTTACCCTAGCTGGCTATCAAAAATGGGGGGACCCAACGTAATTTTTTTTTTTTAACTATTTTTTAAATAGAAAAAATTAATGGGCTTCCCTGTATTTTGATTGACAACCAAGGTAACGGCAGGCAGATGGGGGTGGCAACCCATAGCTGTCTGCTTTATCTGCGCTGAGAATCAAAAATACCGCGGAGCGCTACGTCATTTTTTTAAAGATTTATTTTTACAGCACTGTGATGTCCAGCAATCAAAATACAGGGAAGCCCATTTTATTTTTAGTTATTTAAATAAATAATTAAAAAAAATATATATGGGCTCCCGCTGCATTTTTTGTATTGCTAGCTAAGGGTAATCCAAGCAGCTACTGGCTGCTAACCCCCACTGCTTGGTGTTACCTTCACTGGCAATGGAAAATCCAGGGAAGCATTTTTTATTTTTTTTGCCAAAAAGCTACAAAAAAAGGACGTGAGCTTCGCCATATTTTTGTATGCTAGCCAGGTATAGCAGGCAGGTGCTGGAAGAGTTGGATACAGCGCCAGAAGATGGCGCTTCTATGAAAATGCCATTTTCTGAGGTGGCTGCAGACTGCAATTCGCAGCAGTGGGGCCCAGAAAGCTCAGGCCAACCGGTGGTGCGGATTCCAATCCCCAGCTGCCTAGTTGTACCTGGCTGGACACAAAAATGGGGCAAAGCCTACGTCATTTGTTTTCTAATTATTTCATGAAATTCATGAAATAATAAAAAAAGGGCTTCCCTTTATTTTTGGTTCCCAGCCGGGTACAAATAGACAACTGGGGGTTGGGGGCAGCCGTACCTGCCTGCTGTACCTGGCTAGCATACAAAAATATGGCGAAGCCCACATAATTTTTTCAGGGGGCAAAAAACTTCTGCATACAGTCCTGGATGGAGTATGCTGAGCCTTGTAGTTCTGCAGCTGCTGTCTGTCTGTATGGAGAAGAGCAGACAGCAGCTGCAGAACTACAAGGCTCAGCATACTCCATCCAGGACTGTATGCAGAAGTTTTTTGCCCACCAAAAAAATGACGTGGGCTTCGCCATATTTTTGTATGCTAGCCAGGTACAGCTGGCAGCCACGGGCTGCCTCCAACCCCCAGTTGCCTATTTGTACCCGGCTGGGAACCAAAAATATAGGGAAGCCCGTTTTTTTTAATTATTTCACTTATTTCATGAAATAATTAAAAAACAAATGACGTGGGCTTCGCCCTATTTTTGTGTCCAGCCGGGTACAACTAGGCAGCTGGGGATTGGAATCCGCAGCACAGGTTAGCCCGAGGTTTGTGGGCGCCTCTGCTGCGGATTTCAGTCCGCAGCCGTCCCAGAAAATGGCGCTCTCATAGAAGCGCCATCATCTGGCGCTGTATCCAACTCTTCCAACAGCCCTGGAGCCGGGTGGCTTGTTGGGTAATCATGAGTTAATACTGGCTTTGTTTTACTAGCCAGTATTAAGCCAGAGATTCTTAATGTCAGGCACGTTTGACCCGGCCATTAAGAATCTCCAATAAAGGGTTAAAAAAAAGACACCACACAGAGAAAAAATACTTTAATAGAAATAAATACACAGACACATTAGAGACTCCATCTTTATTACCCCCTGTCAGCCCTCCACGATCCTGCTCTTCTGTCTTCTTTCTAGTGTAGTAGTAGTGACGATTGTAGTGAGGAAGGATGAGGTTCACCAGCTCATCACTTGGGGCTGGGGAACCTCATCCTCACTACAATGCTCACTACAATCGTGCAGCCTTCACTCCGTGAGTGATCAGTGCTGGCTGTCAGCGGTAACAGCGGTACCGCTGACAGACGCGTTACCATAGCAATGGTGCTCTCGGAGCCGCGGTTAGCGGTGACGTCACCGCTAACTGCGTTGCTATGGCAACGGTGATCTCCGTTAATGACCGGCTGTGTCAGCCGGTCCCTAACGGAATGGGGAGTCGACCGTGTGGTAGAGCATGTCGCCGGTACACGGCGATACACATATGTGCACCGTGTACCGGAGAGATGCACTCGCAGGTCCTACATGACGTGTCATAGTCATGTGACCAGTCTGTAGCCAATGAGATAATAGCCACGTGACTGGTCACATGGCTATTTTGACGTCACGATAGGTCCTGCATCTCTGCTGGCAGTGCCGGTCGCCGGGAGGATTCAGCGATCATCGGATGGAATAGCGGCAGGAGACAGAGTGCAGAAGGGATCGCGGGGACCGGTAAGTGTTATGGCAATGTTTATTAACTGTTTGTGTACATTTATCATGCATTTTTATGTGTTTGTTATTGCCTCCCATTATAGCCTATTGGTTCGAGTTCGGTTCGTCGAACGTTCGACGAACTGAACTCGAACGGGACCCCGTTCGTCGAGCCGACCTCGAGCCGAACCGGGACCGGTTCGCTCATCTCTACTCAAGGGGTCTCCAAATGCAACATTGCGTACGCTAATGATTCCAGCCAATGTTGCAGTCAAATGGCACTCTTTCTATTCCGAGCCCTGCCATGTGCCCAAACAATTGATTTCCACCACATATGAGGTATCGGCGTACTCAAGAGAAATTGCACAATAAATTTTATGGTGCATTTTTCTCCTGGTACCCTTGTGAAAATAGAAGCTATCTTGTTGAAGCAACAATTTTGTGGTAAAAAAAAAATATATATTTTCACGGCTCAACGTTTCAAACTTCTATGAAGCCCCCGGGGGATCAAAGGGCTCACCAAACATCTAGATAAATTACTTGAAGGGTCTAGTTTCCAAAATGGGGTCACTTGTGAGGAGCTCCATTGTTTAGGCACCTCAAAGGGTCTCCAAACTTGATATGGCATCCGCTAATGAGTCCACCTAATTTTGGTTTAAAAATTTCAAATGGCACTCTTTCCGTTCCGAGCCCTGCCGTGCGCCCAAAGAATTGATTTCCACTAAAATATAAGGTATTGGCGTACTCAGGAGAAATTGCACAATACATTTTGTGGTGCATTTTTTTCCTGTTGCCCTTGTGAATATGCAAAACTTTATGGCTAAAGTAACATTTTTGTATAAAAAAGTAAAATTTTCATTTTTTTCCTTCCACATTGTTTTTGTTCTTGTGAAGCACCTAATGGGTTAATATACTTCCTGGATGTGGTTTCGAACAGTTTGAGGGGTGCAGTTTTTAGAATGGTGTCACTTTTGGTATTTTCTGTCACCTAGGCCTCTCAAAGTTACTTCAAATGTGATGTGGTCTCTAAAAAAATGGTTTTGTAAATTTTGTGCATGGTACCCATAGTCAATACTAAATAAATCGAGATTTTTATTTTTTTTCCCATTATTTTATAATTTACATATCATTGTCATGTCTACCAATCCTGCCATTTCATAATTTCGCAACATTTAGGTTTTTTTTTAAATTATAATTTTTATTGATTTTCAAAAGCAAGCAAATCATTACATAGAACAAATAATATTAATAATATCAACAATATTATCAGCAAAATGACAAGAAAATCGTATATCGCTCCTTTTACAAGTCAGTACTACAACATCTAATCAATGTTCACAGTGTTCACAGTAAGACTCAGAATCATTAATACCTCACGGAAACCCTTATAACTAACTATATGAATGAATTTGCAACCATCCTGTTAAACTCTCCTACTCCCCCCGAACTCCCCTCTACTCAAACCCACTCCCACCTAGTCACCTTCAACCCCCACGTCCAATCCTCCAAGTGTACCACCTAATTTCTCAGAGTGATACCACGCCGTCTCCTTAAATGGTGACATTAAGCGTTCTATTTCCTCCGAATTGAAGTAGGTTATAATAAACTCCCTCCACTTTTTGAAGTGACTACCCAATTGTTCCGACTTCCTTCCAGCATCAAGGCTCTCTAACTCCATCAGCCATTTTATGTGGATTGTTACTTCTTTGAAAGAGGGTACTTTTGACTCCAACCAATATTTCAGCATCATCCTCTTTGTTGCAAGTATGATTACATGTAATAGTGAAGGAGGATGTTTACTCCTCCTCCCCTCGACGTTCACCTCTTCCCACGCATGGAACAGAACCAGAGTAGGGGAGAGAAGGAGTTTGATGTCCCAGAGTTTAGCAACACACTTTGATACTTGGGCCCACAGTGGCTCAAGGTGGGGACACAGCCACAATCCATGGTAGAGATCCGTTGCTTCTAAATTACATTTCGGACGAGTAATCCTCTCAGGATTCTCAAGCTTTCTGGGCAAATTGATTGCATAGATCGCCTGATGCATCACTTTATACTGAGTCTCCCACCACTGTTCATTCAGTATTGCCATTCATAGGGCCCTCCACCCCTCCCTGATCTTTGTTCCAATGTCGGGGTCCCCTAGTTTCTTTTCCCATGGCTTAAAGAAACTCTCTGGCTGAAAGCCAGTCAACTGGTCTCGCATTGCCCCATATAGAGATGAAATTGACGAGGACGTTTGTGCCACTTGACCAGGCCGTCAAATGTATTAAGTGACACCTCCAAAGATATGTCTTGCAATTGAGCCATAACCTTATACTTCACCTGATCATACTGGATTATTTGGTTAGGATATAACTCATAATTGACTACCAATTCTTCCCTCCCCAACCATCTTGGCTCAGAAGGATGAAAAGATGGGAGACCCTCTGTATACCTTTCCGCCTCCATTCTTCAAATAGTTTATTGCTAATTCCCCGGCTGAACCCTGGATTATCCCATAGGGGTAGATATTTAGAAATTTTATATGCCAACTTGTAATGCTTCCTCACTAGCCTCCAGGCTGCTATCGTATCCTTAAACAGAGAAGACTGCTTAATTTTTTGGGGTACATTAGCTTGACTGTTGTGAAAAAGGGCCTTTAAATCCCAACATTTAGTTTTGGTGTTGATAAGTTAAAGAAGCACTTGCATCTAGGGGAGCCATCACTGAGAAGAGGAGAAGAACGGTACTGGATGCCAGAGAGAGCGCGGTTGGTGTGTATATTACAGAAAATATTTGTATATACCTCTTAAAAGATATTTTATTAGCTATGCTTTGACAGAAGCCCATAATAAGACTAAAATAACAGAAATAAAAACACTCCATTTGACAAGTAATCCCAGGTGAGGCAAACAAATTACACGGTACTCAGTTGAATCTGGTCAAAAAAAAAATCACATAGGATGGTAAGCCAATAATGAGTTCCTATCTTATAGGGCACTGATAAACCTTAAAAAGTTACCCTCCCTGACCATGGAGGTTATTATTATTATGTGCAAATGGCGTCCCCACTCAACTTCAATTCGCCCTTAGAGACCATAGTAAAAATTGCAAAATACAGTAGCATAAACTGTAGAAAGCCAAGTTATTGACAGTGGGTGAAATAAGTATTGAACACATCACCAATTTTCTAAGTAAATATATTTCTAAAGGTGCTATTAACATGAATTTCTCACCAGATGTTGGTAACAAATCATCAAATTCACACAGTTAAACAAATCAAATCATAAATGTTCATATATTTAGTGATGTATAATAATGAGAAATGACAGAGGGAAAACGTATTGAACACCCTTACTGAAATTTTTTTAATGCTTCGTACAAAAGCCTTTTTTTGGTGATGAGAAGATGCCTCTTGCATGGAGAAACTAGTCGCATGCATTGCTCAGATCAGATTTTGACCCAATCTACCATACAAACAGTCCTCATATCCTGACTAAAGGTTATGTGGGCTCCCTCTTTGAGCTCTAAGCTTTTGTTCCTTCCATAAATTTTCTTTTGGATTATGGTCAGGTGATTGGCTGGGCAATGCTAGCAGCTTTATTTAAAACTAATTGAGAGTGTCCTTTGCTGTGTGTTTTGGATCATTGTCTCGCTGAAATGTCCACCCTCGTTTCATCTTCATCATCCTGGCAGATGGCATCAGAGTTGTATCAAGAATGTCTCAGTACACTTAAGCCTGCTTTAGACCATACGATCCAGCATACGATATCGTATGCGATCGTACCCGCCCCCATCGTATGTTCGGCACGTTCAATTTGTTGAACGTGTCGCACAAACGAATAACCCCCCGTCACATGTACTTAACCGTCCATACTACCTCGATGTGGGCGGAGTGGGAGGGACGTTCGGCGTCACATCGACGTCACACGGCAGCCGGCCAATAGAAGCGGAGGGGCGGAGATGAGCGGGACGTAAACATCTCGTCCACCTCCTTACTTCCGCATTGCCGGCGGGAGCCGCAGGACGTAGGTAAGATCTGTTCATCGTTCCCGGGGTGTCACACACCGCGATGTGTGCTACCCCGGGTACGATGAACAACCTGACGTTCAATTTTTAGGAATTGAACGACGTGCATGCGATGAACGTTTTACCGTTCAATCGCAATCGCACGTAGCTGTTACATGCTACAATGTAACTTACGATGCCGGATGTGAGTCACTTACGACGTGACCCCGCTGACACATCGTAAGATATATTGTAGCGTGTAAAGCGCCCTTAACTTGTCCATTCATCCTTCCTTCAATTATATGAAGATTGCCAGTGCCGTGTGCTGATAAACAGCCCTACACCATGATGTTCTCACCTCCAAACTTCACTGTTGGTTTGGTGATTCTGGGATGATATGCAGTTCTTTTTGACCTCCAAAATGGAGTGTATTATGGCAGGCAACTGAGTACTGTGTTTACCAGGGGTGGCTTGTCACATGGAGTGTTTTTCTTTTTGCTATTTTAGTCTGTGAATTAATTATAAGTTGTATAACTTATACTGTTATATGCTGTGGGCTTTGTAGGTGAGTATATTAATACAGTCACACTACGCTACATGCATATATGCACAAATTTAATAGAAAAAATTATAGATAAGAATGCTTCTTTAAGGTTGAAGAATATAGTAACTAAATCTACTTCATTTTATTTAGTACATTATGACTAAATAAGACAGAAACAAAGCTGTGTTTATAGATGAAGATGTTAGCAGTGAAGAAAGGCTGTGTATTGATTTGGGGGAGAGTGGATAATATATGTTGCAGGTATTTATAACTTCTCTGACACAAATGAGATAATTAGCGTTTGTAATCAGTTTAAGGCAGATTAAAGGGAACAATCACCAGGATTTTCGTATATAACCTATAGACAGTACTGTACTAGCACTATCATGCTGATTCTATACATACCTTTAGTGGGCAGCTCGGATGTATATGTGACGCCCTGGCGCCGCCAGGTGACGCACACACATTAGGTCCCCGCATAACACCTTCCCTCACAGGGTTACATCAGAGCCAACAAAACCCTAGTCACCTCCAAGGGTAGGAAAGGCACACCAGTGGGCGGGACCAGTAAAGGAAACGCCGACCTAGGGGTCTAGAGAACCCGGGGGGGGAAAAGTGGAGTTGTAGAGAGTTCTCTGTTTGGAGTTGAGTTGAAAGGTGGTAGTTCAGAGGAGTGAGTCAAGTTCAAGTGAAGCCAGAGAGGAAAGACGTCGGGGTTGGAGCCCCGGCGTACTGGCTAGGTGGAAGACGGTGGTCCGTGTCTGTCAGGAGACAGGAAGACGGCTGCCGGAGATCCGAGGTGGACCGGGACAGGGTAGGAGCCCGCCGGTACCGACACCGGAGAACCTACCCGGAAACCGTGCACAGAGGGGGTACCTGGACCCTGAAGCAGAGATTGGAACCACTGACTTTGTTAATTAACCAGTTGAGGACAGGATTACAGGTCCTGTCCCACCCAAAGTCCCAAAAGCAGCCCAGCAGCCCAACGAGAGGGATAGGGCATCCGCCAGGGCCCCTTTAGATCCCACGGGTCAGCGTCTGTGGGCAAGGCTCCCACCTATACTTCTGGAAGTGGACTCCCGTGTTCTATACCGAGAAGTCCAAGGGAAACTAAGAGCAGTGCAGAGGAAAGTGACACAGACCATCACCCTGGGTGAGGGACCAGAATACACCCGGCCGCGGCGGCCGGCCACCAGCACCTTGGTTTACCATTGGACTCGTGTGATTCATTGACTGTGAGTACACTGACATTCCCCGGTCTGACCAGGTGCGCCGGCCCCTGCAATCACCATCCTCAGCACAGAGACACTGGGCCCCAGGGCATCCATCCCTACCCACGGAGGGGTTAATATCCAGCTGCTATCCCATTGCCCCCGGGTGCTCCCCAACAGCTACATCTCACCACACACCGTGGGTGGCGTCACCAAGTGATTACAATAATCCCCGTATATATACGTCCCCTTTTATTCGAAGTGTCCACGCGACACCCGGGTCCGGAGAATCCCTCGAGCCACATTGCGGATCCGGATCTGAGCAGCCCTGACTGCTGGCATGGGGGCGGCACATATAGGTTTTGAAATCCAAGAAAGTAAAGTTTATAAAATCATCAGCTTCTTGAGTGACAGCAGGGAGGGTACCTTCACACCTCACCTCAGGAAGTACCACATCGTCATCTTGGGCCCAGTGGCTATAAGTTCCTCTTCCAGTGATCCCAACTTTTCTGACTGTAAGCAAAATAGGCCTTGGGAGTATGATATACGTTAAGGATGAGGGAGCAGGCTGGACCCTGTGGGAGGCTAATATATGTGAAGGATGAGGGGGCAGGCTGGGCCCTGTGGGACTGCTGTATATTAATTATAGGGGGCAGGTTGCCCTTTGGGAGGGTGATATTGTATTGTAAAATTTACAATAGATATCACCGGTCCGTGGTGGCGCTGCACTCTTACGCTAGAAAGAGTCCAAGTGTGTAGATCACTTTAAGCGGGGTGTATGACACTTACTGTTCTCTTCAGGGAGGTGTCCATCACTCCGCAGCTGGTCGCTGTCATAGAGCAGTAGTGAAATAATTGCCACATGACTTCTTTTGGCAACCATAACTTGAACAGTTTATATTCCTTCACACCATTATGACAGACATGGCCTCAATCCTATGATTCAGATGTTTTTGTACTTTGGGGTACTCTCTTTCGGCCTGCTATTTTTGAACTAATCCGCAAGCTACCAAGTGCCTGTGCCTTTTTTCCTCCACTGGTGTTAATGCTGTCCGATTCTTGACCATGACAACTGTCAAGTCCCTTGAATCTCTAAAGGCGGGGTTTACACGCTGTGACATCGCTAGCATTGGCTAGCGATGTCGAGCGTGATAGCACCCGCCCCCGTCGTACGTGCGATATTGTGTGATCGCTGTCGTAGCGAACATTATCGCTACGGCAGCGTCACACACACACATAACTGCTCTGCGACGTAGCTCTGGCAGGCAAACCGCCTCCTTTCTAAGGGGGGCGGTTCATGCGGCGTCACAGCAATGTCACACGGCAAGCGTCCAATAGAAGCGGAGGGGCGGAGATGAGCAGGACGTAACATCCCGCCCACCTTCCTTCCTTCCGCATTTGGTGTCCTTGGCGCCCCATTTATTTATAATAATCTCTGGAGGCGGAGTTATCTTTCAGGCACCATCCCCCCATAGCCTGGAAGAGCTCATTTACACAAAGTCATAAAGGATAATATTTCCACAACAAGGCATCTGATATGAGACATACAGGTATGACATTTTTCAGCATTCTATAACCTGTATGGCCATATTAACAGTTTAAAAAGGTCAAAGTGGTGACAGATTCCCTTTAGGCTATGTGCACACACTGCGTTTTTGTGCGTTTTTTAGCGCTAAAAATGCACAGAAACGCAGCGTCTTTAAAAAACGCATGAAGAAAACGCATGCATTTTTACCGCGTTTTGGTGCGTTTTTGGCTGCGTTTTGCTGCGTTTTTACTCACTGCGTTTTTCTATCAGTGAACATTGCCATTAAAGATTGTTGAAAATAAAAAAAAGGTCTGATGTCATTTCCTTCTTCCATATGTTCTTCATTCTCCACTAGTGTATGCAGGAGAGCAGACAGCTGCAGAATTACAAGGCTCAGCATGCTACATCCACGACTGTATGCTGGAGGGAGAGTCAGGGGGAGCAGACTTACAAGGCTCAGCATACTCCATCCACTAGTGGATGCAGGAGAGCAGACAGCAGCTGTCAACTACAAGGCTCAGCATCCTCCTTCCAGGACTGTATGCAGGATTTCTTTGCCCCCCAAACAAAAAAAATGGCGTGGGCTTCGCCATATTTTTGTATGCTAGCCGGGTACAGCAGGCAGGTATGGGCTGCCCCCAACCCCCAGCTGCCTATTTGTACCTGGCTGGGAACCAAAAATATAGGGAAGCCCTTTTTTTTTTAATTATTTCATGAATTTCATGAAATAATAAAAAAAAAAAAAATGACGTGGGCTTCGCCTAATTTTTGTGTCCAGCCAGGTACAACTAGGCAGCTGGGGATTGGAATCCGCAATGCAGGGTGCCCAAGCTTTCTGGGCACCCCTGCTGCGAATTGCAGTCCGCAGCCACCCCAGAAAATGGCGCTTTCATAGAAGCACCATCTTCTGGTGCTGTATCCAACTCTTCCAGCTGCCCTGATGCCGGGTGGCTCGCTGGGTAATAATGGGGTTAGGGCTAGCTGTGTAATATCAGCTGGCCTTAAGCCCAAAATTCATGGTGTCACGCCAATACTAGACATGGCCACCATGAATTTCTAGTAAAGATAAAAAAAAAAACACAACACACAAAAATATTTTTATTAGAAATAAAACACAACACAATTAGTGACTCCATCTTTATTGAAATAAAGAATAAAGAACCCCCCTTTGCAGTAATCCTGGGTCAAGGGTCCCGCGCCGTCCAATCCGGATCCAATATCATCTGATCGGTTTGCTGAAAGGCAAAGCGATCAGATGATGTGTCAGGTTCAAGGCCTGAATCACATGAGACAGCAGCTGATTGTATAAACGGCTTTTATACAATCAGCTGATGCATCAGTGCAAAAAAATAAAACAAAAAAAAAACACTTCTGTGCAGCGTTGGACTGGCTACCTGAGAAATCTCCAGTAATGCCAGGCCTGGATTCAGGTACCTGCACTGCACGCCGGAGTTCTCTCCAGAGTGCAGCCTGGACTTTACAGCGAGCACCGAGTGACTGATTCCCTGGCACTTGCGATTCAGTTCATAACAGCTGCAGACATCCCGGGCTAATCTCCTGTGCTCTCACCTGAACTCCGGAGATCACCCCAGCCTGTCTGCAGCTGTCATGAACTGACTGCAAGCACTGGGGAATCAGTCACTTGGCGGTAAAATCCGGCGTCACCGCGAGACTTATGATCAGCTGATGCATCAGGTAACTGCATCAGGTGATCACCGCCAGGTCCTCACAGCCAGGTCATGCAGCTATCGGGCGTGCCTGGGAGCCGGCACACAGCCGGAGCGGGGGTGGCGGGACCAGGAGAGGAGCTGGGAGCGGACATGGCACCGGGAGTCTGCAGACAGGTGAGTATGACATTTTTCTACTGTTCACTTTTGATTTAGCAGCCGCTTCCACCTCCTGTACGGGAGTGGACATGGCACCGGGCGGGAAATGGAAGCAGCGGTGACGGTACCGGGAGGATTCATGCTTCTGTATTTACTGACAGAAGTAATCCTCTTCCTGTACATGTCACTTTACTACCCACTCCTTGCGTTTATAGCTGCGTTTTTAGTAATAAAAACGCACTCAAACGCAGCTATATTTGCAATTTGCTGTTTTCATTGCGTTTTTGAACATCTCATTGAACTCAATGGGTGGAAAACGCAGTGAAAAGCGCAAAAATCATTGACATGCTGCGTTTCTGTGGGCACCACAAAAACGCAGCTAAAAAAACCGCTGTGTGCAGACAGCAAAAATGAAAACTCATAGACTTTGCTGGGGAAGCAAATTCATGCAGTTTTCTGAGCAAAAACGCACCCGAAAAACGCCCAAAAACGCCACAAAAAATGCACTGTGTGAACTTTGCATTCACATGTTGCAGCTGCTGTGCATTTTTTTTGCCACTGGAAAGTTTTCACTGCCATTTTAAAACAATCACATCAAACTGGATTTCTTGTCCCAATTGCAGCAAAAAAAGTGCAACAAACAAAAAATCCGAAAAACATAACAATAAAATAGCAAAATCACAATTAGGCCACATGTCAGTAAGTGTGGCATCTGTTTTGTTACCGGGTATTCACAAGGACTATGTGTCCGTGTGAACCACATAAATGTTGTGTGTCTGCCCCATACTTTCCCATGTTTCTAGGTCAAAATGCTACAGACCATAGGAATCGCATTACTCAGCAATTGTTCTTCCAAAATTAGAGAAAATTGATATGTCTGACTTTGCAAGGTACATAGTTTGCCAGAAACTTACTAATACCGGCCTCAAAAGGTTCAATAATCAACCTGAGAAGTAGATAGGTTGAATATGTGCCTTTAGAATCGTAATTAGTGACTTTGGCATTACTGCTGCTGAAGAGCTTGACCTCCTGATCAGATGACTAGGACCACAATCTACAGTAGTGCAATGGCTAGTCTCATGGCTGCATGGGAGAGACTAGAACATAGCTTTGCCAGTCCTTAGAAAATGCACTGTTCGAGTGACTACAAGATTTTCCAAAAATATACAGTAGGGACAGTTCAAAATTCCAAGAGCTCAGTGACTTACTGCTAGAGCTCCAGCTGGCCAAGGCAGAAAAGCACCTACCTGGCCTCAGCTACCTGGACACTGCTCGTGGGGTGAACCCAATAGTTTTTAAGCTGCCATATAATATCTAATAAAAGTGGACCACACTCAGGTCAAGATACAAAAGAGAACATCGTCTCTTTCCTTCTTTCTCCTACTTCTGTAAGTTTATCAAAAATAATGCAGAGTATAAGACGTAGGCCGGGGCCACACGGGGGTCTACTGCGATCCTCGCATGACACTCGGCTCACACTGGCAGCACAGCAGGAGCCGAGTGTCATGCGAGTGTCACTTCGACTGAGGTCCGATCATACGATCAGACCTCAGCTGCGGCAGGCGGCTCTGAGTGGTGACGGGCTGGCTCTGCGGAGGGGTGGGCAGGCGGTGCGGAGGGGAGGGAGGGATTTATCTCCCTCTCTCCTCCGTAGCTGGCTATTGCCATTCTCGCCCTGCACTCGCGGTACACCGGTGTACTACGAGTGCAGTGCGATTTTTCTCTCGCCCCATAGACTTGAATGGGTGCGAGAGAAACAAGACTCGCATTACAATTGCAGGATGCTGACACACAGACTAATATTGGTCCAAGTGAAATGCGATAAAACATTGCATTCCACTCGCTCCAATTTTCATGCCGTGTGGCTTAAGGCTTACTCAATCTTTTCCTAAGAAGAGCTCAGCAGCCCAGATTCATCTCCTCCTAAATATGAGAGTCCGCGTTCGAACAACAAAAACCGGTCCAGTGTCAGTAAAAAGACTGCTATTCTCCCCACACCTACATTAGCTCTGGACAAGAGCAACAAAGGTGAAAGATCAAAAACTCTACCAGTTTGGGTCCTATTCATAAGAAGCCACATCCCCTGACAAAGTGCATTGGGTTCAGAAGGAAACTGCTCCAAGAACTCAAGGAGTTTCTAAAGAAGTGTGGCTTATGTTACAGATGTTGTGTTTCTACTGAACGCTTTGCTTAAGACTGTAAAAATGCAATTGTTTGGAGTGTGACAGCAAGGACAACATACAAGCGCTCCATTCATCCCAATCTAACCCTGCATTTACGCCTTCTCCCACCACAAGCCATGGCAGGGACGATGCAGATCAAGCAGCAAGTTGTACCACAATGTCTTCTTCATGCACAGAAGTCTGTAGAGAAAGTCTTTGGGACAAGTCCTGTTCAAAGATATGTCTGGTGAATGCAGAGCCCAAGGGTCTCCCAGAGAAAACTGTAAGCTTGTATGTCATCCTGGATGATTTTTTTGTAGCGCTCCTGAACCCATCAGGGTGCTACAAGGTTCTGCATCCCCACAATGTTGCAGGGTCTACCCCCTAGGAGCCCGGGAGACCAGTGCCGGTAACACCAAAAACCCAGGTAATCCCAGTTTTTCCTCAACAATCCCCCATACAATGGTACTTAGCTAAGGTCGGACCAATGGATGACCGCCTAGAGGTGGAGCCAAACCAATCCACTAGTTGACCAAGTGGGAGGGGCAGACTGTGGAGAGTAGTCAGACAAGTGTCAGACAGGCGAGGAGTGAATGTGGAAGCAAAGTGACGTCCTGACTCGGGTTGACAGTGACCTGGTACCCAGGAGAGTAGTTGCTGCTGGTGGAGTACGGTAGAGAATTCCCAGAATTATGCACCGACGGGGTACAGGACCGTAGGACAAGAAAGAGCTTCAAGCCGACCTGTTAACAGCTGCACAGAGAGGGGACCATCAAGGACCTCGCTGACCCTAAAAATCCGAAGACTCAGTAGGAAAGGGAGAACTGGGGACAGGACCAGAGACTCCATCCCCACAGGGTTCACGCTACCGTCAGGCGGATAGAAGTGGATAAACCACCGGACAGGGAACCCCAGTTGCTCTATGCACGGAGACCCATTTACCAGAGACAGGTGCAGGGGAAGAAGGTACCAGATTACTACACTGGCACTAGGACGAAGGGGACCTGAAGGTGAAACCAGCCGGCCTCTGGTAACCTCTTACCACCAACCAGCAGTGAGTAAAAACCAGTTGCACTATACCTCTGTGTGGACTACCTTCAAAACACCCATCCTCTGGGGTCCGGCCCTGCTTGCAGAAGGCCTACCATCCAGGCTGCAATTACCACCTGCCCCAGTAGTGACATTCTGCAGCGGCGGCTTCACATATATAGCCACAACACCGCAAGTGGCATCACGTATGAACACTAACCTAAATTCCCTGTAAATACACCCCATTACAAAAAGGGCCCAGGGCACGGAACCTGGCAACGGCTACCCCAGAGACATTCCCAAGACGTATACTGCCCGGAACCGAGTACCTCATATCTCTGGGCGTTACAATTATAGCAACTGATCACTTGAAAGGCCTGAACATATGTTCAACCTAAAGGGAAATGCTTATCCTTACACCTTGGGCACCTGTAGTGGTGTTACAGAGGTCTCTGGGAGAAGAGTCAGTGGTCTTATAGTAACGTCTCTTGAAAACCTTGTTGAGAGGAGATATCTTTACCTACATTTGTCAAGTGCAACCTGATAAAATCCAGTATGGAAGAGATCCCAATGCCATAGGCCACTCTTCATCATCCTCATCTGAGGACTATAACCAACAAGATATCAGCCCTTGACAACTATGCAGACACCCTGATTCTGCTT
This sequence comes from Anomaloglossus baeobatrachus, assembly GCF_048569485.1. Lineage (NCBI taxonomy): Eukaryota > Metazoa > Chordata > Amphibia > Anura > Aromobatidae > Anomaloglossus > Anomaloglossus baeobatrachus. The sequence continues at coordinate 293,807,539 of NC_134353.1, forward strand.
GGCAGAGACATTCTCTGGCTGCACAAGGTACGTCAGCAAATCAACAGACAATATGATGCGCCATTTGCCCAATGCTTTGATCTAGGCTAGGTGATCATCGGCAAAAACAGCATATCTTGTCAAATGGTCACAGCACTTATTTTCAGCCATGCCCAAATCATTACAAGGTGATGGAAAAGCTGAGTGACAGTAACTGGTGACAAGAGTTCCTCGACAACATGAACCTGCTCTGTGACGACAGCCTTGGGTCAATGGTGTTCAATTCAGCAAATAAAGACAAGAAGTTGGAACCTGCAAGAGAGGATAAGGAATTCATAAGGATTATGGAAAAGGAATTTGCTCAAGATGATTCCAACAGCTGGGTAACACCTTTACCTCTTTGTTCTCCATGAACAAGGTTGCCAAACAATCTGCAGCAAGCAACTGCAAAGTTTTCGTCTTTAAAACGCACCCTAAAGAGGAAACCACAGATGTAAAAACATTTTTTTTACTTCATGCAGAACTACTTTGATGGTGATCATGCAGAACATGCACCCCCACTGATGGAAGAAGAATGCTGGTACCTTCCATTGTGTGACATTCATTACCCTCACAAACCTAACCAAATCATAGTGGTGTTTGACTCCAGTTTTCAGTATGAAGGCATCTCTCTCAATAACTTCCTAATTACTGGGCCTTACGAAAATAACAGCCTTATAGAAGTGTTAATTCGCTTCAGACAAGAACCTGTTGCAGTAATTGCCGACATCCAGCAAATGTTTCTTTTTTATCATGAGAGAAGTCAGTAGAAATTACCTCAGGTTCTTACAGCTCAAATGACATCCTACGACGAAATCATAGATTACTGGATAAAGGTACATGTCTTTAGCAACAGCCCCTCACCTGCTCTGGCAATCTATATATGGTGATGGACAGCCCAGGAAGGTGAGAGAGAGTACAGATGCTCGTCATTTTGTGGAGAAGAACTTCTACGTAGACAATGGGCTCAAGTCTTTGCCCACAAGTCTAGAGGCAATTGATCTGCTTTCTAGAACACAAGAAATTATGTCTGAATCAACCTCAGACTTCATAAGATCATCTCAAACAGCTAGGAGGTATTGAAGGCCCTTCAATCTGAAGACCATGCAACGGGCTTAAACGCCCTCGATCTGGGTTGTGATCTTCCTCCCATGCAACGCAGCCTTGGTATGATGTGGGACATTAAACAGGACACGTTCACATTCCAGGTATCAGCCTACGATAAACCTTGCACAAAATGGAGTGGCTTATCTGTTTTAAACAGCATCTATGCCCCTCTTGGCTTTATAGTGTAACGGGGTGCCAGGGGTGCCTCCGGCCTTGTAGTCGTGGCCCTTACATACAGGCTTACCCCTGGCGTCGCCGTCACTGGGGGGACAGGAGGTGCCTTTGTGGGGTAGAGTGTGGTGGTGCAGGTGTTGTCCGGCGCACAAATACTCTTCAGGCGTGGGTCAATGCAAACAACAAACATCTTTTATTCTCTGCAGCTCTTCACACTTGGCAGTAATACAGCACAATGCTATGGCGCTTCCTTCAGCTGAGGGGGGGTCTACTATAGCGTTCCCTCAAGTGGGCGACGTGCCTGACTACTTCACTTCGCCCGGCTCCCACTTCTGGCTACCCACAGCCCGGACCCACACCGGACTGCTTCACCCTACGAGGTTCCGCCAGCTCCTGTCTTCTCCGGCTCCCCTGTACTTCAGCTGCCACACTCTGCCCCTGGCTGTTCCTTTTTCTTCTCTGTCCCAGACTTCACTGCCTGTGTTACACACTTTCCTCCCTCCTACCCTGCCGGCTCCTCCTCCCTAATGTGGTGACAGCCGTCCCACCCGGCCACTATAGGGTACCCTGACAACAGCATACATGAATACAATATAAAACATTTTTATTAATAACGTTTCCGGGTTAACTAGACTATCTGGTGAGGGGTCTACCCACCCCTTACAATAGCACCCATCATCAATCAATTTATTCCATACAATTTATAAATACATAGAATATTTTATAATAAAAAAGGACATAGTGAACAATGTGCATAGTGCCAAATAACTGAATAATCGCAAATATTATATTGCCAAATTCACAGTTCAATATTTGATAGGGTAATGTGCCATAGTGCTTTAAAATAGATAAATAATTATCCAGGTGCTTACTATAAGTTACTTACCATTTATTAGACTTAAGCCAGCTTTACACCTTAAAATTAGGTGTGCGATCTCGTATGCGATGTGACACGCCCAGGTCGCATATGCGATTGAATGAGATTGCATGTAGGTCGTTCATTTGCTGTCACACGAGCGTTAGTAGTCTATGTTAAATTGATCAATTTTGTGTCCGATCCTTTAGATCATGTGTTCTGTGACGTATGCATTGGGCACCCTTTTTTTTTTTTTTTATTGACTTGCCAAGCGTGTGTAATGTGTAGGGATGCGTTTTTACTATGTCATCTGCCATTCAGCTCTGCTACATGGCCGCTGACAGCAGACACAGACAGCCATGTAGCAGAGCTGAATGGCAGATGACAGCAGACACAGACAGAGCCGCACTGTCAGAATGAACTCGGGTGAACCTCACCCGACTTCATTGTCATGCTGCGGCTCTGTCTGTGTCGCGTCCTGATTAGCGGTCACCAGTGAAGGACTCACCGGTGACCGCTAAACTCCTGAGTGACTGAATTGAGCAGCCCTCTCTCATACTCACCGATCCCCGATCCCCGGCGCTGCACGGCATTCACACTGCTCCGGCGGCTTTTACTGTTTTGAAAAAGCCAGCCGCCCATTAAACAATCTCGTATTCCCTGCTTTCCCCGCCCACCGGCGCCTATGATTGGTTACAGTGAGACACGCCCCCCACGCTGAGTGACAGGTGTCACACTGCACCCAATCACAGCAGCCGGTTGGCGTGTCTATACTGTGCAGTGAAATAAATAATTAAATAATTAAAACAAACGGCGTGCGGTCCCCCCCAATTTTAAAACCAGCCAGATAAAGCCATACGGCTGAAGGCTGGTATTCTCAGGATGGGGAGCTCCACGTTATGGGGAGCCCCCCAGCCTAACAATATCAGTCAGCAGCCGCCCAGAATTGCCGCATACATTAGATGCGACAGTTCTGGGACTGTACCCGGCTCTTCCCGATTTGCCCTGGTGCGTTGGCAAATCGGGGTAATAAGGAGTTATTGGCAGCCCATAGCTGCCAATAAGTCCTAGATTAATCATGTCAGGCGTCTCCCCGAGATACCTTCCATGATTAATCTGTAAATTACAGCAAATAAACACACACACCCGAACAATCCTTTATTATAAATAAAAAACACAAACATATACCCTGGTTAACCACTTTAATCAGCCCCAAAAAGCCCTCCATGTCCGGCGTAATCCAGGATGGTCCAGCGTCGCATCCAGCGCTGCTGCATGGAGGTGACCGGAGCTGCAGCAGACACAGCCGCTCCGATCACCTCCACACAGCAAATGAAGACAGCCGCGCGATCAGCTGAGCTGTCACTGAGGTTACCCGCTGTCACTGGATCCAGCGGTGGATGCAGCGGTGGCCGCGGGTAACCTCAGTGACAGCTCAGCTGATCGCGCTACTCACCGCTGCTCCTCTCACCTCCACGCAGAAACTGAGGTGAGTAGCGCGATCAGCTGAGCTGTCACTGAGGTTACCCGCGGCCACCGCTGCATCCACCGCTGGATCCAGTGACAGCGGGTAACCTCAGTGACAGCTCAGCTGATCGCGCGGCTGTCTTCATTTGCTGTGTGGAGGTGACCGGAGCGGCTGTGTCTGCTGCAGCTCCGGTCACCTCCATGCAGCAGCGCTGGATGCGACGCTGGACCATCCTGGAGTACGCCGGACATGGAGGGCTTTTTGGGGCTGATTAAAGTGGTTAACCAGGGTATATGTTTGCGTTTTTTATTTCTAATAAAGGATTTTTTCGGGCGTGTGTGTGTTTATTTACTGTAATTTACAGATTAATCATGGAAGGTGTCTCATAGATGCCTGACATGATTAATCTAGGACTTATTGCCAGCTATGGGCTGCCAATAACTCCTTATTACCCCGATTTGCCAACGCACCAGGGCAAATCGGGAAGAGCCGGGTACAGTCCCAGAACTGTCGCATCTAATGTATGCGGCAATTCTGGGCGGCTGTTGGCTGATATTGTTAGGCTGGGGGGCTCCCCATAACGTGGAGCTCCCCATCCTGAGAATACCAGCCTTCAGCCGTATGGCTTTATCTGGCTGGTTTTAAAATTGGGGGGGACCGCACGCCGTTTTTTTAATTATTTAATTATTTATTTCACTGCACAGTATAGACACGCCCACCGGCTGCTGTGATTGGGTGCAGTGTGACACCTGTCACTCAGCGTAGGGGCGTGTCTCACTGTAACCAATCATAGGCGCCGGTGGGCGGGGAAAGCAGGGAATACGAGATTGTTTAATGGGCGGCTGGCTTTTTCAAAACAGTAAAAGCCGCCGGAGCAGTGTGAATGCCGTGCAGAGTCGGGCCGGGGATCGGAGATCGGTGAGTATGAGAGAGCGGATAAGAGGGATAGACTGACATGGACAGAGAGAGAGGGACAGAGATAGTGACGGACTGACAGAGATTAGTGAATGACAGACATTGTGAGGTGCTTCAGAACGCAGCTTTTCAGCTACGCTCTGAAGCAGACCTTTTTTAGGCTGCGGTGCAGAGCGCACACCTGCGCACATAGCATCAGACATCAAAATCGTATGAGGGAAGTCACACGTTACAATTGACTAGGTTCATACAACAAAACATCCAATGTATGAGGAATAAACGACGTGTATGCGATCACCGTATTTCGTTCAATCTTGATTGCACGTAGGTGTCACACGCAAATACGTCACGAACGATGCAGGATGTGCGTCACTTACAACTTGACCCCGACGACGGATTGAAAGATTTATTGAAGCGTGTAAAGCAGGCATTAGAGTCACCCATCCATATTGCAGTAAAAAATGTTCATCCTAAATTTTTCCAGTGCGTATGTCTGCATGGTGTTGTGGAACTGAGAAGTTGCTTCCAGGATACAGTGGGTCATGAACGAGGAACGAGACCAGACTAGGGCTGAGTGCAAACTCTTTTGCTTTATAAACGGATTTGGAAACTGGGAAATGCAAATAAATGTACATACACCCGGCTCAGAAAGCCAGGATCAGTGTGCTGGTCCGGGAACCCCTTCTAATATCTCAGGAACTACCGGAACACAATTTATCGAACAGGAAAACCAAAAACAATGCTAGAACAGCACTTATAAACTAATATGAAGTGTAAATTACTGAGTGCAATTAGGACCTATCTCTGGACTATCACACCTATTAACAATTTTATTTATAGATCTATCCCCCCCCTCCCCTCATACATGTGCACAATAGTAAATTACCCAAGTTAAACACTTGTTAGCAGTAGTATAACAGTAGTTCAAGTTCAGTTTTGCGTAAAGCGGGCTTTACACGCTACGACATCGCTCAAGTGATCTCGTTGGGGTCACAGAATTTGTGACAAACATCCAGTCGCTTTAGCGATGCCGTTGCGTGTGACACCTATGAGCGATTTTGCATCGTCGCAAAAACGTGCAAAATCGCTCATCGGTGACATGGGGGTCTATTCTCAAATATCGTTACTGCAGCAGTAACAAAGTTGTTCCTCGTTCCTGCGGCAGCACACATCACTCCGTGTGACACCGCAGGAACGAGGAACCTCACCTTACTTGAGTCCCGGCCACAATGCGGAAGGAAGGAGGTGGGCGGGATGTTACGTCCCGCTTATCTGCACCCCACCGCTTCTATTGGGTGGCGGTTCAGTGACGCTGCTGTGACGTCGCTGTGACGCTGAACGAACCGCCCCCTTAGAAAGGAGGCGGTTCGCCGGTCACAGCGACATCGCAGGGATGGTAAGTCCGTGTGATGGGTCCGGGCGATGTTGTGCAACACGGGCAGCGATTTGCCTATGTCGCACAACCAATGGGGGCGGGTACGCACGCTGGCAATATTGGTACCGATATCGCAGTGTATAAAGCGGCCTTAAGTGACTGCAGCACACCTTAACCATTTTGGCACCAAAGTCACTAACACGTGTGTGCACATTTTGCCTGCAAAAATAGAAAAAATGCGCTGGGCCTGAGCTCAGGACTTACAATACCGATGGATGGATCCAGGGAAGTTTCAGTACAAAGGGGAACTCCAGGCAGCTTTCAGCTCCAAGGCAAGTTCATTAAGCAGTGGAAATCACCTTAAGGCAGTATCAGCAGTCCAGTAGGAATCGTCTCAGGAACGGATCTCCTCAGGGCAGAATCAGCAGTCCGGTGAAAAGGCCGAGGTGACCAGGGAAACGGCTCTGATCACAGTTTCCTCATTGGCAACAGTCTATGAATGCTGGTGTGACGCCCCTGGTCTATCAGGCCGTCACAGGGTACTGCACAAGCTGCCCTTCCGTGCAGTATTCTGCCTCCCTCTTGGTTCTGGGTCCCTAACTAAATGGTGTTGCCTCCAACAGCAAATCAAATCCTAGATACACCCTGCACCACACCCTCCAGACACACCAGTGGACGGCTTGAGTCGAAGAGAGTCAACCATCGGAGGGGTCAGGGAGGGGAGGTGAGGAGTGTAGTTAGTCTGAGAGTTGAGAGAGGGTGGTGAAGGAGCCCTTGAGCTGTGAGGAGCTCAGAGGAAGTCGGAAGCGGTGGCTTCTGAAGGAAGTGTCTAGGTTGCAGACGGTGGTCTAGGCCTAGAGGAGTCGGAACCCCAGGCGCAGGGGATTGTGGCAAGGTGTCTGGACCTGTCGAGTAGGACAGCTGGCAGCCTAGCACTGTCACCGGTCCGGGACCGAAGGCACGATGGGGTACACAGACTCTAGGTCGGGGAGTAGCTTCAGGCAACCCGACAATTCACCTGAGGAGAACGGAGCCTTTATGATCTGTTCCCACCCGTTCCAGAATCGGGGCATCAGCGCAATGAGGGGGATATGACTTTCCAATCCAAAACGGTCCAGAAAATCCCAAGTGTGAGCCCTGAGAGCAAGCTCCCATACTTAGCCATAGTAGGGAGTGGGGCCCGGCTAGTTCCATACTACCGGGCCACCAAGTTGAAGTCAAACTAAGTGCCAGGAGGCAGGTCACGGATCACCAGGCAACACTATTGGGGACGGGACCCGGACGAGCTCCCCTCAGCGGCAGCGGTACCCAGAGACTTGGTTTACCCGGTTTTCAGTGTCTGCTTATGAACTGAGTGAGTACGAGAGTGACCCCTGCACCCCACGGCACTCCTCACCGAGTCCCGGGGCATCCCCCTTACCCGTGGAGGGCAACAACACCTTGCTGCCCCACTTCATCACCCTGGGTACTCCCAGTGGCAGCGGCGGTACTCCCCAGATTACCGTACACCACGGCTGGTGTCACGAACTATATATCAACTCCACTGTAAAAATCCCCTTTCATTTGAGTGGCCACACGACCCTCGGGTCCAGAGACCCTCGAGCCACAGCAAACCCGGATCCGAGCAGCTCTGCTGCTTCTGTGGCGCCCCTGACCTGGTCAGGCACCATTGAGTACTGCACCCATGCTGGGGGCAGTACAATACAGGTAATACAGAAGGCTGACCGAGGTGTGACTACACAGGTGCATAGTAATCAGGTCTCACACATCTACCTTTGATAGGGACTCCTGGGGAATCCAGGAGGGGGCGTGGCCTCCATGTTTACTCAAGGGGTGTGGTAGAGAGCCTGGTTGCTAGGTTGCGTAGGCAGACAGAGTAGGAAGGAGGGAGCTGAGTCTGAAGTGGAGCTCAGGGAGAGCAGATGCAAAGAGGAGACATGAAGCTGCCACTAGTCAGACAACGTACGCGCAGTGACTACCGACGAGGGAGATCGGTCACCTGGTAGTGCCACCCGAAATCCACCCTAGGCTAGAGAGAGCAAAGGGGTGGCAGAGTAAGGGGACTGCCAGGGAGGTACAAGGCCCGCAAGGGTAACAGGTCCCAGTGCAGAGATTTATTCAATTTTCTCCTGCCAAACCTGCCGGTGGGGGCACTTCAGACCCACGCCATACCACCAGAGTCCGCAGCCACGTAGCAAAGAGAGGGCCCATAGTTCACAGGAGGCAAGCAGCCGGAGTGACCTGGTCCAGGCTACAAGCAAACGGGAAAAAAGAAGGGGAGAGAGGCATCAGCAACTTCCCTGGGCGACCCCAGCAGGGCTTCAAGTAGGGGTCACCCTAAAACACACAGGGCTAGGAAGGCGAGTTGGTAGTCACCCTCATCAGCCAGCTGGAAGGATACCTGATTCCATCCCGGTTCATCCCAGCTACGCCCGGGTTACTCACCTGCCATCAACTGTGAGTAAAAACCCTGAAAGACTGCTTGGACTGTGCCTGAGTCATTCTGCGACCTATGGTTCCACACACTTACACACGGCTCTGGGGCTTGCCTCACTCTCGGGAGGCCACTACAACTGACTGCACACGCCATCAGCCCCAGGCACCCCTTAATTTGCAGTGGCGGTCACCCTGACCGCAAAACCGAGAGTGGCGTCACGAAAATCCTAAAGAGAAGGTTCCCTACCTGTGACCAGACCATCCCATGTGGAGCCCCTGAAGGTAATGCACCGACACAACACCTGTGGGGCTTCACACTTCCACGGGGGTGGCACACTGGCACTTACCTGCGTGGCCTCTATTCACACAGCAATCAGCAGTCAGTCTTCAGCAGTCCAGGGATCTCAGACCACTGCAGGGAAAGTCAGCCACCATACTTCAGGATCCCTCTTGCTCTGTCCCCCTGTCTCCTTTCCTCCTCCTCTCTCTTGCTCCTCACAGAATCCTCCTCCAAGTCTGCACAGATATACCTCCGGTGGACCGGAGGAGACACTGCAGCTTGAATATCAGCACTCTCACAGTGTATTAGCTTTGCAAAGGACGTATGTGTCGCGGGCGGGGAGGACGCCGCCGCTGCTGCGCTCTCGCTAACGCTCGGGTCCGGTGCTGCTGCGACTGCTGCTCGATGGCTCGAGCGGTGGGCCGGATCCGGGGACTCGAGCGGCGCTCCTCGCCCGTGAGTGAAAGGGGTGGTTGGTTTGGGGGATTTAGTCCGTGACGCCACCCACGGGTCTTGGTGAAGATAGGCACCACCACTGCTGGTGACGGGGATCCCGAGAGCAATGGTAGGGAGCAGCTGGGATGTTGTTTCCCCCCTCCGTGGGTAGGGGTCGGTGGTCCCGGTGCCCGATGATGTGACGGGGAGGCAGGGTCGGTGAGGTGCAGGGTTGCAGGGACAGTGCGGCGCAGTGCCGGATGGCACGGGTGTACTCACTCAGCAAGAAAGGTACAAAGTCCTCTGTAAACCAAATGGCTGGATGGACGGGTCCCGCATCTGGCTGCATTGTCTCTCCCCAGACAGGTGATGGCGGCTGTCTTTCCCTGCACCTTGATGTTCTCCTTCTGACTACTATGGATTCCCAACGGTAGTCCGCTCCACGGCGTATGGGTACCGGAGGAGCCCGTTTGCCCGCAGGCGCTGGCCCTTGGGTCTCTAGCCTTAGGTGGTAGCTGTATACCCTCACGGTGTGGGCGGTTGCCTTCAATCGGGACTTTTTTTGTTGTGAAACCCCTGGGGTTCCAGTCACATTCAGATCTGACTATAGTTGGCGGCTCCAAGCCTGGTCGGGGTCCGATGGCCCTGCCTGTGTGTGCTGGCTTCACTTCGCTCCCCGGTCGGTACCGGCGGGCCGTTGCCCGACCCCGGTCCTACGGTTCCGCGTTGCTCCACCACTCATGCAGACAGCCACCACCGTCTGCCAACCTTGCTGTTAGTGCCTGGGCCACAAACCCAGACACCCAAGTGTTTACTCCTCTCACTTCCACCTCCTGGACTAAACTCCACTTTTCCCGCCTCCAGGCCTGTGAACTCCTCGGTGGGTGGAGCCAACCGCTTGGCTCCGCCCCACCTGGTGTGGATATCAGACACTGGAGGGAGGCAACAAGGGTTTTGTGTTTGGCTGGTGTCCCTGTCTGATGGGGATGGAGTGTTTGTGTGTTATCTGTGACGACCTGGCTAGGCCAGAGCGCCACATATGAATCAAGCCGCATACAAGGTTATCCTGGAAAAACAGTTAATTCCTTCTGCTCAGGCAATATTCTCCAACTCTGAGGACTGGTTTTTCCAGCAGGGCAATGCGCCAGGCCATACAGCTAGGTCAATCAATGTGTGGATGAAGGACCATCACATCAAAACCCTGTTATGGCCAGCCCAATCTCCAGACCTGTATAATCAGGCTAGGCACTCCAAAATGATGCAAAATTGATGATTTTTTTATTATTAAAAACAGCCAACAGTTCAGTCATCATCAGACGTTTCGGTCACAATATCGACCTTCAACAATAGGAACTGGTATGCAAATATGTACAAAATAGAAGAAGATTAACATAGGTAATAATGTCCAATTCCAATATACACAAAGTGAAGATCCAATAGTGTACACACTAGAAAAAAGTATGTCAAGGGTTGAAAACAAATATATTACGTATTACGTACAATAACGAACAATACATGTAAAGTAGGGAGCGAATAGGGAAAAGGAAAAGGGGATAAAAGGGACGAGCATGGTGTATAAGCCACAGATACCTTAAAGGGAAAAAATAGAAGATAGGCGAGCAAAAGAAAAAAGACAATGTAAAACTTACCTGGATGTATGTGTCTGAATGTAAACGTTTAGAAAATTGTAGAGAATTACAGCAGAAAAAAAGAGAAAAGGGGAGAAATAACAGGAATAGGCTCTTTACCCGGGACTAAGGGGTACTTTGCACGCTGCGACATCGCAAGCCGATGCTGCGATGCCGAGCGCGATAGTCCCCGCCCCCGTCGCAGCTGCGATATCCTTGTGATAGCTGCCGTAGCAAACATTATCGCATGGACTCACCTGTCCTGGGACTTCGCTCTGGCCGGCGACCTGCCTCCTTATTAAGGGGGCGGGTCATACGGTGTCACTGCGACGTCACTCGGCAGGCGGCCAATAGGAGCGGAGGGGGAAACATCCCGTAAACATGTAAACATCACGCCCACCTCCTTCCTTCTGCATATCCTACGGAAGCCGCGGTGACGCCGGTAGTAGATGTTCCTCGCTCCTGCGACTTCACACACAGCAATGTGTGCTGCCGCAGGAGCGATGAACAACATCGGACCGTCGCGTCAGCGTAATTATAGATTACACCGATGCTACACCGATGATACGATTACGACGCTTTTGCGCTCGTTAATCGTATCATCTAGGCTTTACACACTACGATGTCGCATGCGATGCCGGATGTGCGTCACTTTCAATTTGACCCCACCGACATCGCACCTGCGATGTCGTAGTGTGCAAAGCCCGCCTAAATGTTGTATAGCGAAAGAAGGAGGGGTTGGGTATAAAGTGTAGACAACTGTGTGGAAATGGAACAATGGAGAAATTACAATTAATTGCCATATATATATATACAGCTCTGGCAAAAATTAAGAGACCATTGCAAAATTTTCAGTTTTTCTGATTATTCTCTTATATATATATAATCCCAAGTTAATCACATAATTGGTGGCAGAGATGAGTGAGTTGTCTTCTTAAAGGGTACAAGCACCCTGTAAGGAAGAAAAAGAATAAAATCAATAAAAGAAAAATAAGCAAATATAAAAAAAACTTACAATTCTTATTATATTGCTAGGGATCAGGATAAAAAGACACCCAGGTCAATCAAGGGCAAATTACATACCGTAATTATAGGACTGTATTACGTGTATATTCTGCATTAAGGTCTGTTTGTTTGTTTTAATGTTTTATTTATTGATACAGTTTTAGCATAACATATTCAACAATGCATACAATCATGTTTAATATCATTTAAAATAATCGAATAACATTTAGCTCATCCCACTATAATCGAGTCCCATTGATCTAGATACACTTGGAGCTGAACATAGTGTAAAAACATTCAATAGGGAGGTGCGTTAATCAGAGCAACATCATTAACCCTAGAACACGCAAGCAATTCAATCTACCATAGAAAACAAATGACCTAGCAGGCCTGCGAGGCCCCAGGTATGCGTTCTAGGGTTAACTTGTTATCTAAATTGTAATGTATCTGTTTTTCAAAATTAATACAAAAGGAATTGGGAGGTAAGAGTTGACGGCTGAGATCAAAGAAAGCAGCGATTTAAGTCAGGAGATTCAGCCCCTAGAAAAAAAAAGTCGAGGAATTAGATAGGGAGTAAGAGAAGAAAGAAGAGGGGTAGAGGGTTGGGAGTAGATGGTCTAGGATCCATTCATCCAATATTTAGTATATTAAATGCTCTATCAGTAGTTCGTCACCTCTTATGTGGTGATGAGTGTCTCGCAGGCCTCTGTTCTGCCTCCTTTTGCTGGGGTACTTCATGTGCCCCCCTTTCTGCCGTAATTGCTAGGAAACAGGGTTTAGTCCTATAGACTTGCCAAGCGTTCCAGACTCGTGTGAAAGAAGGCATTTTCTGCTGTGCAAGAGCTGAGAGCTCTTCTGCATAATATAATTGATCAATTTTCAACAGGAGTTGTGTGCAAGGGTGGGTGTCTTTGTTGTGCACCACAGTTGTACAATAAGAAGCTTACAAGCCGAACCGACGAATGTTACCAGTTTCGAGTTGGTCCTTTCTTCAGGCCACATCGGGAGATTTAAAAGGATTTGTCTCGGGTCCTGGTGTACCGCTTTGCCTGTGAGTTCAGATAGTAGTTGGGACATAATCTTCCCAAAGGGTTGTAAAATCGGGCATGTCCACCACATGTAAAAATAAGACCCTCTGGCCTCCTCGCATCGCCAACATTGGTCGGAGGAGGAGGTGCTTCAGGTATTAGATACTGTGGTAACAATGTACCATCTCGCAACTACTTTAAACGAATTCTCCTGAACTCTAACACAGCATGATGGCCCATGCGATGCTCTGTATATTTGGTTCGTTATGCTTCAGTGAACGTAATATTCAAATCTCTCTCTCACCCCAGCAGATATGCTCTTTTCATCGTCAGTTTTTTAGTGAGTAGGGTGTTGTATAAATGCGAAAGTATCTTTTTGGGTGTCTTTGTTTGTGCACAAAAGGATTCAAAAGTAGTTAGGGGCCTATCGAGACAAGATTGTGTCAGTATCGGTTGGATCACTTGTTTTATCTTCATGTAGTGAAGAAAAGTAAGTTTGGTAAGGAGAGGGATCTTACACGTCTTGTTTAGAAACCAATGAGCCTTCGATCAAAAGATCTGTCACAGGGACTTTTGCTCGTAAAGGGGTAGGGGACAGATATTCCTCCACCGTCTCCATAATTTATTCTGCGGGCGTCTTATCCAGTCTACTGCTCTAGAGAGAATAGCCGCTTGATAATATATGGAGATATTAGGTAGTCCCATGCCCCCTTTACATCTTGGGAGGCTCAGTGTACGACAACTAGTTCTTGGTTTATGTTTGCTCCAGACATAATTGGATATTAAAGAGTTGCTTTTGGAGAGGAATGACTTGGGAGCTGGTATGGGTAACATGTGGAAAAGATAGATAAATTTTGGTAGTATGATTGGTACTTGGTTGGCAATTAAACTAGCATAAATTTTTAAGTCCACGTTCAGGAGTGAAATGGGTCTATAACTTCCACAATACTCCGGGTCCTTCCCTTCCTTATATATTAATGATAGATGTGCTTTCAGAGCTTGTTTAGGAATAGGATCGCCGAGAAGTAGAGCATTACATGTCATTAAGAGATGGTCTCCCAGGATATTGAAAAATGTTTTGTAATATACCAAAGGAAGGCCATCTGGACCCGGGTCTCTCCCCACTGGACTTCTTCACAGGATAGACTGAACCTAAGCGCGAGTGAATGGTTTCGATAGGGATAATTGTTGTAGTGGAGAGTTTCGGAAGGTTAAGTTTGGCTAGATAATTGTGTATGTCGCACTTCTTCTTATTCCCTTCTGTCGCTGTTTCGTCTGGTCTAATTTGGTATATGTGTTTATAAAACGTAGGAATTCTTTTGATATTTGAGGGTAATCCTGCATTTGTTGGCCTTGGGAAGTTTCAATTGTGTGTATATAGGTGCGAGCTTGCTTTTTTTTAATCAGTGACATCATTAGTTTTGAGGCTTTATCCCCATGGAGGAACATGCGATTTTATCAACATAAATATAGCTTGGCGGCCTGTTTGTTGCCCAAGTCTCTGAGAGCCACACGTCTGGCGGTCAATTGTTCCAACGTCTGTTGGGATAAAGATTTCTTATGTTGAGTTTCCAATGTGGCTATCTCTTAGTGTAAGTTTTGTAGATATGCTTTCCTCTGCTTATTGAGATGTGATGAAATGGAAATCAATTCTCCCCGTATGACTGCTTTGTGCGCTTCCCACAATATTGGGGTTGTGATGTACTGTGTCTTGTTCGCCACAGAGTAGTTATGAAGGCATTCGGAGATACTTTTTCTATTGTCGTCAGAGGAGAGAATTGATTCATTTAATCTCCACGTACGGTGAACTAGGTATGGTTTCTGAAGTGAGAAACTAGCCGAGACTAGTGCATGGTCAGAATAAGGTGTTGATTGAATTCCTGTGTCCACGACATTTGGCAGTAGATATCTTGGCAGGAAAATGTAGTCTAGCCTGTGGTATGATTTGTGGGGGTGAGAGAAGAAGGTAAAGTCTTTAGTTATTGGGTGTTGGTAGCGCCAAATATCAATCAAGGCAAGGGAAAGGAGAGAGCTTTTGATCCAAGACAGGTCACGGAGATAAATGTGGCTCTTATTTGCAGTGTCGTCTAATTTAGCTTCCAAGGCAAGATTAAAATCCCCGCAGAATATAGGGGTATCTTCCAGAAATGCCCCCAATTTTTTGATTGCTGACAAAAGCCATCTTATCTGTTTGACATTTGGAGCATATAGATTCTCTAAGGTCACCATTGATCCAGCTAATAAGCCTTTGATGAAGATGTATCAACCTTCGGGATCTATGGTTACGTTGCGTGGCAGGAAAGGTATATTTTTAGCAAGGGCCACTGAGACCCCCCTGGAACCTCTACTTTTGGAAAGGGCATGAAACCAGAGATTATAGTGTGATTTTTCGAAGCATGGAATTTTTCCTTCTTAGAAGTGGGTTTCCTGTAAAAATACTATATTCACATGTCTCTTGTGTAAGCTAGATAGTGTTTGAGACCTTGGTATAGGTGAGTTTAGCCCATGTGCATTAAGACTTATCACATTAAATACCTTATGATGTGGCGACATAGTCATAACTGCGGGTAGAAGAGCTTATTTTTAGGAAGATGAATGGACCAGACCTAGAACAAAGAGAGAAGAAACAAAGATAAAGAAAACCAAATACATGGAAAGATTTGTAAGTAGAGTGAGGTAACGAATTCAATAATACCAACATTTTGAGATTTGAGAACAATATAAATGCGCTTCAGTAGGGAGCAGTAAGTGTGATACCCCTAGAATGACTTCACATCTTTATCATATGTGAACAGTAATATCCAGTAATTGACCGGCGCCTAGACCCCCTCAGCAGGGTATGCTTTCTGAGTTCATCAGATGTTTCTTTGCCGCTTTGCACCTGGATCTATGGTTCTTCGGCGTGCGGGTATGCCATGGTGACGACTCAGGAAGCGGCTGTAGCGTGGACGTCGAGTGGTGTATTTCTAGCTATGGATATTTTTCCATTGTGATCCCCAGATCTTCGCAGATATGTCTTATTTCTGCTGATGTTCTGCCTTGGTATTGTTTCCCTTTTGCTGTTATTGCGATGCTGAATGGGAACAGCCAGCGGTATTAAGGTCTATGTTATTATGAAATATTCTATGTATTTATCAATTGTACCAATTATTCTATCTATCTATCTATCCATCTATCTATCCATTATCTATTTATCCTTTTAACTATCGCATATCTCTCTATCTATCCATCTTTCCATCTATCTATCCATCCCATATCTATCTATCTATCTATCTATCCCATATCTTTCTATCTATCTATCTATCTATCTATCTATCTATCTATCTATCCCATATCTATCCCTCTATCTATCTATCCATCTTTCCATCTAGCTATCCATCCCATATCTATCTATCTATCTATCTATCTATCTATCTATCCCATATCTTTCTATCTCTCTATCTATCTATCTATCCCATATGTTTCTATCTATCTATCTATCTATCTATCTATCTCTCTATCTATCGTCCATAGGACACAGAAAACGTCCCACCTCCCCTCTACCCCACACCAAACAATGACCCCCATTTCTCTAGCCATATAGATGTGTATTTGCTTTATACAATATACACATCCATGCGTAACATAAATCAGAACCATGTATACTTGGGTATAATGATAAGGTGAGGAGGGATGTGAACAGTATCATGGTTGATGGTACATATGTTGTACAATGCACTTCCACCCCTGTACATTGAGGCTAGTATGAGGGGAGGGGGCTGGAGCACAGAGAAGGGAGGAGTGCACGCACTGACAGGATGGAAGGAGTGTCTGCTGGAGGAAGCCGGCTATTCTGTCTGCTGCTATCAGTCTGGATCCTCTACATCACCCGGGAGGGCGGGACGGACGGAGGATTAAGCTGTCACATAGGGCATAACATGGACTGACGTCCACTCTGCATGGATAAGTGACACACTGTGGTAGATCTGCTGCATATACTGCTTGCATCCATACGGAATCTATATATGTATATATATATATATATACACACACACATACGGATGATGCATTCTCTCAGTGTACACAGACTGTGACCAGTACACTGCAATACCAATATGGGCTGTAGCTGAAGCACGCTCTCCCCCACATACACAGTGAGCAGAGCACACAGTGATTGGAGCACCCTAGGCTATAGGCCTGGCGCTACGGCTTACACCTGGCTCCTTCCCGGGCTCTGAGTCCTGATCTCCCCCGCAGCCAGCTAGGGGATTTGCCTTCATGCACCCGCACAATGTCCGGGAAGCATTACAAGGGTCCTGAGGTCAGCTGCTGCATCAAGTATTTTATATTCGCCTTCAATGTCATCTTCTGGGTAAGTGTCATTATTCTCCTATTTCCACTTCTTCACTTGGGGTAGTTAATAATCTACCAGGAGCCTGCACTGGGCTAGGTGCATCACTCCAAGGGATGGTGGATTCTATTGTCTTGATGTTTATATATTAGAACATCGATGATTTATACATGATTTATACATTCTGGGGCTCGTGGGTGGCCAATGCCAATGACTATGTAGCAGTTGTGCCCTCTCTGGTCATTTGGGGTCACAGGATCAAGAACCTGTAGCTAAGTCTTGCAGTTGCCCATATGACATAGGCCTTGTTGTGTTGTAGGAGTCATAATTGTAACAACAGTTCCCTACTTGAATGAAATAAAATCTGTGTTTATGGTAGCCACCATGTTCTCCAATCAGAAACTTGTTCTATGACTAAAGAAGGACAATATTTGATATACACCATATATTATTGTAATAAAATAACTACAATAGTCCAAACAACTATACCCTAATGTGAAATGTTAAATCTTATTGTATATAACAGTAGTTTCCTATGAAGAGCCTCCTCTTCGAGGTTACAATATCAAACTAGTTACCAACATTATGAGTACCATAACTATATGTGAAACTTGTATTATTGATATGTGCAGATAGTCGGGTTGGGTTCCATGTTAGGGGAAGAGGCAGCAGGTTTCCCAACTTTATGCTACATCCCATTTAATTAAAAGTTTCAAGTACAACTACAGTAGGGAGCCCCAACCTGTGGCTTGAGAGCCACATGTGGCTCATAGGACCATGATGTGTGGCTTGTGTTTGTCTACCAACCTGGGGCATTAGCACCAGGTCTAGGTAACAGCTATAAAGAATGGGTCCCCAGATGATGACTTTTATGAGTAGCCCATTGCCGAAGAGTAGATATGGATGCTTATATTGTCCTTGAGGTTGGGGAGATATGAGGGGATGCTTGAAGCTGGAACCAATAGTGTGCTGGGAGTGCTTGGTGCACAAGTACCTAATGAGGGTAAGGTGGAACCCCTACATGCACTGCCTTGGTGTCATTTCTGTGGGGAAGCTTTGGCTGTTATTATACCAAGAATTGAGGCTATGAGTGTAATTTCTGAGGTGGAGGCAGGAACTGAATGATCACTATTTGGGGGGCTCTAAATGTGGCTTACGACTCTCTCTCAGAGATAAATGTTGCTCTCGAGGTAAGAAAAGTTTGGGATCACTGAACTACAGCATGATAATGAAGCTTAAAGGGGTGGTCTGATATGACATGAACTATCTATCTTTACCCCCTAACCACTTTTGTAATTATCTTTATTATATAATGCCCTACACTTCTCCCCTATCTATCTAATCCCTAAAGGTTTTTTATTACTGCACTTCCTGCGACGTTTCGTTTGAGACGAGTTTCACATGTGATGTCAAAGCAGGCTGAAGCTGCACTTACTCCCTGCAGTGTCCATTACCCCTGCTGCAACAGGACATCACGTGGGGACAGCACCGCAGATACTTACTAGTTTCTTGCTTTGCCGCCCCCTGATGATGACGTTGATGATGAGTGATGAACGCTGTGGCCAAGGTTAGTGGACCGATGGCTTGTTACTTATCTCTCTGAGGCCACTTCCATTGCTTATATAAAAGATGTCGGCTGGGGGAGGTGATAAATTCAGTGAGTGACAACAGCACTGCTTCACAGCCTCTGTCAGCACCCTCAAATGAAGCATCATCAGGTTGCGGTGCTTGTGTCACTCACTACTTTTAGGACTGCCCCCTGATGATGCTTCATTTGTGGGCAGTCCTAACACGACTAAGGGACATCAGCACCACCGCATAATGATGGTTTGTTTGAGGGCAGTGCTAGAGCCTGTGGGGTGGTACTGTTGTCAATCCCTTAGTCCAGCACCTTCCTCAGCTGACGTCTTTCACACAAACAATGGAAGCGGCTGCAGAGGCGTGAATAACATGTCGGCGCTCCACTAACCCTGGCCACAGGTTCCATCATCCAGGATTCAGTACATCATCAGGGGTGGCAATGCAAGAAACTAGTAAGTAACTGCAATACCGCCCCCTCATGATGTCCTGTTCGAGGAGGGGAGATGGACGCTGTGGGAAGTGAGTGCAGCTCCAGCCTACTGTAACGTTACATTTAAGACTCCTCTCAAGCAAAACGTCACAGGAAGTGCTGTAAAAGAAACATCTTTAGGCTGTGTCAACATAGTGCATTTTTATTGTTTTTTTTATGTGTTTTTTTTAGTGCAATTTTGTCACAAAACTACAAGCAAATGCTGGTGCCAGCAAAGTCAATAAAAAGCCTAAAGTGTAGTGCACATGTTGAGGTTTGTTTCCTTGCAGATTTGGTGCAGAAAATAATCTGTTGCATGTCAATTCTTTCTGCGTTTTTTAACATTGAAAGCAATGAAAAACGCAAGCAAAAACATATCAAAAACGTAAAATGCTCTATTTGGTGCTCCGTTTTTCCTACCAAGAGATGCAGAAATTTCTGCACCCAAATATTCAATGTGTGTACATAGCCTTATGGACTAGATAAATAGGGGAGAAGTGTAATGAGTTGTATAATAAAGATAATTACAAAAGTGCTTAGGGGGTAAAGATAGATTGTTAGAAAATACATTTTAGGTGTTGGACCACATCTTTAATGCACCAGAACTATAATAACAACAACAGTGCAACAGTCAGGCTCAGTCAAAAAACACCAAAAAACTGAGCTGTGACAAATGTTCAATAAACATGCAACATTACAAGCATGTGAATTGCAGCCTCAAGACTAGAAAAAAAAACAATTTGGTGCGGATTTTTTCCGGAGGTCCGGAAATCTTTCACGCCCAGAAGTTTCTCAAGAAATTTTTTTGAGAAACTTCACATTTCTAGTGCGCACATAGCCTAAGGCACAACTTGCTAGCGATGTTGCTGTGTGTGACATCCAGCAACAACCCGGCCCCTGCTGTGAGGTCGTTGGTTGTTGCTGAATGTCCTGGGCCATTTTTTTGTTGTTGCTCTCCCGCTGTGAAGCACAGATCGCTGTGTGTGACAGCGAGACAGCAACAACTAATGTGCAGGCAGCAGGGATCCAGCTTCTGCTGAGGATGGTAACCAAGGTAGACATCGGGTAACCAAGAAGCACTTTCCTTGGTTACCTGATATTTACCTTCGTTACCAGCGTCCGCCGCTCTCACGCTGTCAGTGCTGGCTCCCTGCTCTCTGCACACGTAGCCGGAGTACACATCCGGTAATTAACTAATTGGCTGAGGGATGAGGGTGAGTACAGGGAGTGGCTAGTGATTGGCTGAGTGATGAGGGAGAGTCCGGGGAGTGGCTAGTGATTGGCTGAGTGATGAGGGTGAGTCCAGGGAGTGGCTAGTGATTGGCTGAGTGATGAGTGTGAGTACAGGGAGTGGCTAGTAATTGTCTGAGTGATGAGGGAGAGTCCAGGCAGTGAAGCAGCGATCAGCCATTTAAAAGTAGTTCCTGGAATATTCCTTTAAGATGCCAATGAAGTTTAGTAAAAGGACTAAAATGCCCAATACCTTTGTCAAAGTTTGAACCATGGTGACATCATAAAAATGTTGCACACATTTTTAACTCAAAATGTAAGATATTTTTGGATGAAATCTTGCTACTGATACATTAATACAATTGTCAGCTGTGCTACCAGATAAATGAAGTTTGAGCCAACAGCTTATCCCCTCTACTAATATAAACATTTGTCTCCATCAAACATGCATTTAGTTAACCTGGTTTAGGGTTTGGTTTTAACACAAAAAAATGTCTTGAAAAAAAAAATATGGTTGTCCAAATGTCCGATGATGGTGCATACTCAAGACCGTCTGACAGCGCCCCACTACCTTCCATTTTTGGGGGGAAGACAGTTGGAACAAGAAGATCTGTATCATGAATATTTTGGAAGGGTGGGGATTTACGCCTTGATTTCGCCTGGTGTTTTCTGCAGTCCGGGATCCACTTATAGCAGCTGTCATGAATCTGGGGCGATTCTTAGTGACAGACACTTGTTATCATTTATTTATAAGGTGCTGAATGCATTTATGAGTATTGTGGAAATTAGGCATAATTATAACCTAATGTTATGCATAGAGTCTGCTAAGCAAGCTGGGATCATACCAATGGAAAATGTACACTTACATTTCTCTATCACTATGATAATACAAGCTCTATATGTTGTGGGTACATTGTATGCTATGCTAGTTCACTCATTTTCTCACAAATGTGTAGATGTCTTCTATTTGTACCGCCTGTATGTTCTATCCGTATTTTACATATATACTGTAGTTTTCTCACATATGTTTTATTGCAAACTGAGTGTCATGGATAAAAATTGCACATTTACCGTATTTTTCAGTTTATAAGATGCCCCGGATTATAAGGCACACCCCAAATTCAGAGAAAAAAAGAGTGAAAAAATAGGGATCCATCTTATAATCCAGTGGTATCTTACCAGAGGGGGCGGCAGCGGTGGTGGAGCGGGGTCACAGGAGGCAGGAGTGGTAGGTGTTCGAGAGGCTGTCCCAAAAACTGTCAGACGTGCTGGTGCTGGGGCTTGGGCTGGGGCTCGGGCTGTAAGGGCTTCAAAGAAATGACGCCCGGAGTTAGCGAGTGTGCAGATTGAGCGCTTGGCTCAATGGCAAGCTGAGATCTTTTGTGTGCAAGTGCCCCCTCCGGGCGCCATTTTCCTTAAGTCCGCTGCTGGCAGATCATTGGACCGAAGGCAACGGGTGCATAGATAAGATCTTGAACTGGGAGCTCCATCTGCGCATACGCCGACTTCAAGCGCCATTATTTGAAGTCCTTACCGCCCGCCCAGCAATGTCATCCAGCCACCACAGCCCCAGTACCAGCTGCTGCAGACCTAGCACCAGCCGCTGCAGACCCCACACAGCCACCTCAGACCTCGTACAGCTGCCGCAGACCCCGCACAGCCGCTGTAGACCCAGCACAGCCACCGCAGCACCAGCCGCCGCAGATCCCACACAGCCGCTGTAGCCCCTACAAAGCCGCTGCAGCACCAGCCCAGCCACTGCAGCCCCTGCACAGCTGCCAAAGCATTCACCCGGCCTCGTGCGACCCCTCGCTTTCCTCCCAAATCTTTTGGAGGAAAAGTGCATCTTATAATCCGAAAAATACGGTATGTCTATTGGCCCATATTCAACTCAGAAACAGTTTTTAACTGATTGTTTGATGGGGAAGATTGAGAAAACTCCATGAGTTAGTTTTTTTTTTTAAATACGAGAAGAACTGATAGTAAAAACTGACACACTGAGCCAAAATGGCTGAAATTCAGATCCAAAAGACTGTTGAAAGCCGGACCATTTATACATACAACAAACCCCGCCCCAGATGTTTGAATGAGGCCATAAATTGTGTAATACAATAATGTATACATGTAGGGACTATACATTCAGAGATTTTCCAGGGAATGCATGTATGAATAGGTACATTGTGAATAGAGCCTTAAGGTGGTGTCACACACAGCGACGACGACAACGACGTCGCTGCTACGTCACCATTTTCTGTGACGTAGCAGCGACGTCCCGTCGCTGTCGCTGTGTGTGACATCCAGCAACGAGCTGGCACCTGCTGTGAGGTCACCGCTCGTTGCTGAATGTCCAGCTTCATTTTTTGGTCGTCGCTCTCCCGCTGTGACGCACACATCGCTGTGTGTGACAGCGAGAGAGCGACAAACTGAAGCGAGCAGGGAGCAGGGGGCCGGCATCTCGCAGCTGCGGTAAGCTGTAACCAGGGTAAACATCGGGTAACCAAGGGAAGACTTTTCCCTGGTTACCCGATATTTACCTTCGTTACCAGGGTCCGCCGCTCTCGCTGCCAGTGCCGGCTCCTGCTCTCTGCACAAGTAGCTGCAGTACACATCGGGTAATTAACCCGATGTGTACTGTAGCTAGGAGAGCAGGGAGCAAGCGCTAAGCAGTGTGCGCGGCTCCCTGCTCTCTGCACATGTAGCACAGCGACGCGTGCCATTATGATCGCTGCTGCGTCTGCTGTGTTTGACAGCTAAGGCTGCTTTCACACCTCCGTTTTTTGCTATGCGGCACAATCCGGCACTTTGCAGGAAAAACGCAACCGTTTTTTTTTGCTGCCGGTTGCGTTTTTCCTGCATAGACTTTAATTAGTGCCGCATTGTGCCGCATGGCCTTGCGTTCAGTCCGGTTTTTGCCACATGTGGCAGATTTAGCCGATGCGGTGGCCGGATGGAACGTTGCCTGGCACGTTTTTTTGTGCGGCAAAAAAAACTGCATCGCGCCGCATCCGGCCAATGCGGCGCTTTTCTCAATGCATCCCTATGGATACCGGATGCGGCGCGATGCGGCAAAAACCGCATCCGGCCGCCGCATGCGGTTTTTGCCACTGCGCATGCTCAGTAGCATGCCGCAAGCGGCAAAAACCGGACGGCCGCATGTAAAAAACTTATGCACAGGATGCGGTGTTTTCACCGCATCCGTTGCATAGGTTTCACAGCCGGATTGAGCCACACGGTTTAAACCGGATGTGTGAAAGCAGCCTAAGCAGTGATCATAACAGCGACTTACAAGGTCGCTGTTGCGTCACAGAAAATGGTGACGTAACAGCGACGTCGCTGTCGCTATGTGTGAACCCAGCTTTAAAGGGGTATTCCTATCTCCAACATCCTATCCCAATATGTAGTAGGTGTAATAAAAATATTGTTAGCAAATGAAAAAAATGAAGAAACCAGCAATGGGGGCCTGACTTCTCTGTGAGTGTAGCTTAAAGGGTATTCCCATCCCCAAGATCCTATCCCAATATGTAGTAGGTGTAATAATAATAATAATAATAATAATAATAATAATAATAATAATAATAATACTATATATAAGCTATATTCACAAATGCGTCAAGGCCTCCATTACTGATTTCTTCATTTTTCGTGGGAAAAATAGCAATGACAGTGATGTCAAAATACTTGTGTAAAATTGAAGGCCACATGCAATTTCACCCCCCACCTTTCTATTCTCCAGGCCCAAAGGCATGTGATATAGCTTTACGAGTATCATTACATTACAGAATATAGCTTGTAATATTGTGATGTACTTTCACACTGTGAAACTTTGGGCTTTAGTGTTTTAGGGGAGAAAATTATATTACATACAATTAACATGTGAAGTATGCCACAGATTTTTATGTCTGATTTATTTAGTACACATTAGTAATGTAGCTTTCATAAAGGTTATTTTAGTGTACCCTGATATATATCCAATTTATAGAGCTTTTTCCGGCAGATTCCACTCATTGCCCTGTGAACAATGGTATTCTTGCTGCTCTCGAAGTACGATAGAGTTATCAATGCATAGGACTCTGGTGTGCATGATTCCTGAAAATCAGTCTCACCTCCTATCACGGATTACCGATTATAATGTACTCTTATTAGCCGTTTGGTATTTTTTATCTATTTTTCCGTTCATTTAATCCAATGCAGAATAAAACTTTTTTTTGTTTGCAAAAACTCCCAACAAGCAAACCAAGGGATTGTGCTCACGACCATTTTTTTCAGATGAATTCATCAAGTTTCTCAAGTAGAAGATGCTTCAGGACACATCTGCATTTTTGTCTTGTTTTTGTGCATCTTTTTGGTTGTTTCCTGAGCGTTTGCTTTATTGTTTGGGAATGCCAACTCATTTTTTTGGGTGTTTTTACATCAATTTGAATCATCCTTTTTACTGGTGTTGTCCGGTCATTTTTTTTCTCCATTTAGCAAAGAAGAAACTATAACCTTCTGAAGTGAAAATGTTGGGAACATGCTCTAAAAGGTACCCAGGTGTTTTTAAGCCTTCCCATTGACTTGTATTGCAACATGTAGAGCATGTTCCAAGTAGAAATCACCTATAGAATGATCAGATTGCTTCTTTAGGCCCTGTGCGCACGCTGCGGATTTACAGCGGATTTTGCCGTGGATTTGCCGCTGAATTGCTGCAGAAAATGTGTCTAACATTGCTGCAGTCATACCTCAGAAAATCCTATGGGTTTGAAAAAATGCTGTGCACACACTGCGTTTTTTCATACTTGCGGATTTACCCGCGGATTTTCCGCTGCGGAATTAATGTGAATGTCACTTCTTTTCCGCAGGTACCTGCGGTTTTTGCCATAGATAATGGTAAAAACTGCGAGGACCAATTTGCGGAAAATTCGCGGTAAATCCGTGGCAAAACCGTGGCAAATCGCGGCAATAACGCGGGTGCGGTTTTACCGCGGTAAAAGGGTGCGGGATTCTTTCAGAATCTTTTCAGAATCAGGATTCTTCCATTTTTTTCTTATGAAAAAGGCACTTTCTAGTGTGCACATAGCCTTAAGGCCTCGGTTCCACTTGTGCAGAGAATCGGAAGAGATATGTTAATGACCCTCTACTGCAAGCATCAGCCAAGGGCCATGCGACTGTGATCTGATCTTGCAATCGCATTACAGCTGCAGAGAAGAGGGAGGGAACACTTTCTCCCTCTCCTCCACGGCCTGTCGCACTGCGGTTGGATGACATGCGAGTGCAGTGCAATGTTTCACAAACACCCATAGACTTGTATGGGTGCGGGGGAACTGAGACTCGCTGCCAAACGCAGCATGCTGTGATTCATTTCTCATACCAACAACGCATCAGAAATCAATGGCAGATGGACACTGCCCCATAGTTTTGCACTGGTGCGAGTGCAATCTGATTTGTTATCAGATTTTTCACTTGTCCCTGCAAAACGCAAGTGGAACCGCGGCCTTAGAAGCTTAATTTCATTTTAATCCTGCAGTGATAAGAAGGACACTCAAAAGCCTGACCAAATGCATGGCAAGTTGTTTCTACATAGAAATGCGTAACCTCATTTTTTGAGTGTTTTCTGAGTTCTTTTTCACTCTGGTTTTAAGGCAGACCTGAAAAAATGCCCCATAAAATGTACATAATGCACAGCAATGTTAAAATGGCATTGCTGTGCACATATTCTGACCTATGACACTTCTTTTAACCGCTTGAGTGTTTGTGTGGTTAAAAGGGACATGATCATTCTTCAGGGAACTTCTGCTCTGAAGCCACTTGCTTGCTAAACTTCACAGAAGAAAATGAAATGTATAAAATAAAAGATACCAGCAGCAGACCCGTCACAAAAGCAACAACAAAAAACTGTAGGTGAAGCCACCTCAGGAGGAAAATGCCCACCAGCGTCTTCCTGAAGCGGCTTTGCCTGAGGCCTCCAACACACATTCGTTAAACACGTGCGTGTTTGGCCCGTTTCCGTATATACCGGAGACACGGACAAACGTGCACCAATGTTAGGCTAAGTTTGAGGTCACACGTGCGTTATGCCATAATGTCCGCGTGTGTGTGTACGTGATCTGTATGTGTTTCTGTTTTGCACGGAAGTGTGACGCCCTGGGCAAGCCAGGGGTCACAGGTCACAACATCACATGCACCCCGCAGGTACACCTAAGCTAACCTAAAATCCTTGTTGCCTTCCTCCAGGGGCTGATGTCCACACCAGGGGGTGGGCCAGGCGGTTGGCTCCGCCCACCGAGGAGTTCACAGCCCCGGAGGCGGGAAAACCAGGCAGTGAAGTTATGGAAGTGAAAGAAGAAGGAAGTGAAGTGGTAGAGGAGCAAAGGAGAGGAGCTTGAGTGAAGAAGTGGAAAACTAAGTGACAGTTAAGAAAGCCTGAAGTTGGTCCGGGTGTGTGCCCCGGACTGAGACAGCAAGGTCAGCAGACGGCGGTGATAGTCTGCAGGGGGACTGCTTGGAGGTTGCTGGAAGGACCGCGGACGGGTGGTGACCCGGCGGTACCGGAGCAGTATACGAAGAACAGTCAGCACCAGGGCAGGGGCCTTTCGGATCCCGGCAAGGCTAGGAGTCGCCATAATTTGCCAAATCCATCAGTGAAGGGGACCTCTGTCTCCTAACAACCAAGTCCCGATTGAAGGCAACAGTCTGACCGTTAAGGGGAGACACCACCACCGCCAAGGCACCAGTTTCCCAGGGCCAGCGCCTGCGGGCAAGAGAGGGGCTCCTCCGGCTCATATCCAAGCCGGGGAGCGGGTAACCGGTGGGGACCCATCGCTACCAAGAGACTTTACATAGGTGCAGGGAAGAGACCGTCACCGCTAACTGCAGGGAACATCAGCACCGTAACCATCCGAGGGACCCGTCCAACCAGCCGTTTGTTTACCGAGAACTGTGTCGTGTTTACTGGCTGAGTGAGTACCTCCGTGCCGTGCGGCACAGCGCTGCCCCTGCGCCCCTGCACCTCCACAGGCCCCATACCCGCCTGTCCACCATACCAACCCCATCACTGGACCCCGTGATCACCAAAACCCCTACCCACGGAGGGGCAAATCAACAACTGGCTGCTCCGTACCATCACTCCCGGGCTCCCCAGACAGAGCAGCGGTGGTGTCCACTTAATCACCACAACCGTGGGTGGCGTCACGGACAATAAACTATCCCAAAACCCAATCCCCTTTCACTCACGAGCGCGGAGCGCCGCTATAGTCCCCGGGATCCGGCCCATCGCTCGAGCCACCGAGCAGCAGCAGGCCGCAGCAGCCGCGGCAGCCGGACCCGAGAAGTGGGGGAGCGCGGCGTCCCCTCCTCCGCCCGCGACAGAAGCATGTCTGTTTTCTGCACGGAACACGCACACACGGACACCATGAAAGTCAATGGGTCTGTGCGCACAAGTACGTGACACGGATTCATCTCCCTATGCTCCGTGTACGTTTTGTGCTTTTTTGTAGTGATGTCGGTCATTCTTTCTTTTCCTGTGTATGTCGGTCAATCTCCCTCAGTCCGTCGGTCGGTCTCTCTCTGTCTGTCTGTCTCTCTCTCTCTATGTCTTGTCTGTCCCTCTCTCTGTCTGTCGGTCAGTCTCCCCTCTCTCTCATACTTACCGATCCCCGATCACCGGCGCAGTGCTGCACGCCTGTTAAATAAACTCCGGCGGCTTTTACTATTTTGAAAAATAGCTCATTAATCAATCTCGTATTCCCTGCTTTCCCCGCCCACCGGTGCCTATGATTGGTTGCAGTGAGACACGCCCCCACGCTGAGTGACAGCTGTCTCACTGACACCAATCACAGCCGCCGGTGGGTGGGTCTATACTGTGCAGTAAAAAAAATAAATAAATAATTTAAAAAAAAACGAGATGCGGTTTCCCCCCATTTTGATACCAGCCAGGTAAAGTCACACGGCTGAAGGCTGGTATTCTCAGGATGGGGAGCTCCATGTTATGGGGAGCCCCCCAGCCTAACAATATCAGCCAGCGGCTGCCCAGAATTGCCGCATCCATTAGATGCGACAGTTCTGGGACTCTACCCGGCTCATCCCGAATTGCCCTGGTGCGTTGGCAATCGGGGTAATAAAGAGTTAATGGCAGCCCATAGCTGCCACTAAGTCCAAGATTAATCATTGCAGGTGTCTCCCCGAGATACCTTCCATGATTAATCTGTAAGTTACAGTAAATAAACACACACAACAAAAAATCCTTTCTTTACAATAATAAACACTAACAAATACCCTCATTCACCAATTTATTAATCCCCAAAATCCCATCCATGTCCGGCGTAATCCACGGAGGTCCCGCGTCGCTTCCAGCTCTGCTACATAAAGGTGATAGGAACTGCAGAAGAACCCCGCCGCTCCTGACAGCTCCACGCAGCAACTGAGGTGAGCCGCGCGATCAGCTGTGCTGTCACTGAGGTTACTCGCGGCCACCGCTGGATCCTCCAACTGTGACAGCAAGTCGCTGGAGTGACAGCGATGAAGTCACAGGTGAGTTGCGGTCTCGGGTGGAGGATCCAGCTGGCTGTGGGTAGCCTGAGTGACGGCAGTGCTAATTGCGCTGCTCACTTCAGTCACTCAGGGGATTAGTGGTCACCGGTGAGTCCTTCACGGGTGACCGCTAATCAGTACGTGACACAGACAGAGCCGCGGTATGACAATGAAGTCGGTTGAAGTTCACCCGAGTTCATTCTCAGCGCGTGACTCTGTCTGCTGTCTGCGGGTATGCATCAACGACATTTAGCATCACACATGTACCATTGCACACGGACATCACACTCACATGTCAGTTACGAATCTCACGCACACACGGGCATTACATACGCACACGTGGCTAGCATACGCCGTTCCCACGGATGCCACACGGACCATGAAAACGGACATAAAAATGGATCACGGACCTGAAAATTGGCCCATATTACACGTGCGTTCTTTTCACGGATGTGTGTTTCAGGCCTGAGAAAAATTATTGGCTGTACCAGCGTCTACATGATGCGGTGTGTATATAAGCTAAGGGGTACTTTGCACGCTGCGACATCGCAAGCCGATGCTGCGATGTCGAGCGCGATAGTCCCCGCCCCCGTCGCAGCAGCGATATCTTGTGATTGCTGGCATAGCGAACATTATCGCTACGCCAGCTTCACATGCACTTACCTGTCCTGCGACGTCGCTCTGGCCGGCGACCCGCCTCCTTCCTAAGGGGGCGGGTCGTGCAGCGTCACAGCGTCACACGGCAGGCGGCCAATAGCAGTGGAGGGGCGGAGATGAGCGGGACGTAAACATCCCGCCCACCTCCGTCCTTCCACGTTGCAGCCGGGACGCAGGTAGGAGATGTTCCTCGCTCCTGCGGCTTCACACACAGCGATGTGTGCTGCCGCAGGAACGAGGAACTACATCGTACCTGTCGCTGCACTGGCATTATGGAAATGTCGGACCCTACACCGATGATACGATAACGACGCTTTTGCGCTCGTTAATCGTATCAAAAAGGATTTGCACACTACGATATTGACTGCGACGCCGGATGTGCGTCACTTTTGATTTGACCCCACAGACATCGCCCCTGCAATGTCGTAGTGTGCAAAGCCCGCCTTAGAGTTTTATTAGGAGCTTTTTTTGAGTGGATGCACTTTAAACAACATGTAAAAATTACTCTATGGCTGGGGTCACACAAATTTATGTTCTCTTTTCCGAGAGTCGGATCGATTATGGTAATGACACTTGTCTCATACTCTGATCAGAGTTTGACCCGAGTGTCGTTCTACTGGTCTCTGATTCTTTCACATGAGAAAATCACATCACAGATGCAGAGAAGATGCAGAACTTAATTTCTACATCTTCTCCATTGTCTGAGTGGAATCCGAGTGCAGTCCAATGTTTTGCACACACCTATAGACTTGAATAGGTGTGCGCTGTCAGATTTACGCTGCCGCTCGCAGCATGCTGTGATTTTTTTCTCATGCCAAATTGACATCAGAAAAATAATTGCTGGTCGGCACTGTCCCATAGCATAGCAATGATTCGAGGGCTGTCTAATAAAACACTGGATAGCCCTCGTCCATGTTATATGCTTGAGTGAGCGAGCCCTAAGGCTTTGTGTACATGAAGTCTTTTTTCAGAGTTTTCTGAACAGAAACTGAGAGGAAACTCCACATTTTTGAGGAGTTTTGAGGTTTGAAGGAAGGTTTGCAGAGTTTCTTTTCAGTTCCTGCTCTATAAGATCCTCAAAAATGCAGTGTTCACATACCCTAGAAATGCTTGAAAGACTTCTTGTATTCACTTTTACTATTAAACCATTTTGCTGTTCTTGTGTTTATTTTTCTGAACTTCTTTTCTATTTTCAGTTTTGAAAAATACCAGGTTGGAAAAAGGGAAAAGAGAAAATGTATTTCACTAAGGCCAGAGTTTCGCACTGCATCACCCGGCACGGCCTGACGCTCTGTCGACACAAGAATCTCAGCTGCATAGAAATATATGCAGCCGACCTGCTGCAGGAGAGTGTGCAGCCGTGCCTGGTGATACGATGCGAGACTGGCGCGAGTCACTCGTTAGTGTGACTCAGGCCTTATTTAAAGCGACTCATGAAGTAATCAGCTCTAAATTCAGTAATGTATTATTAAAAGGCTGCAAAAATGATTTGTGAAAAAAAAATCTCTTCCGAAATCCTTCAAAAACATTTCAAAATTGCTTTGCAAAATACTTCAGAAAAAAAGACCTCCTCTAAAAACTCTCAATGGCTATCTGCACATGGAGTCTTTTTGAGGAAACTGAGCATAACCTCCAAGTTTTTGAAAAGTTTTGCATTTTTTAGGAAGATTTAGAGAGATTTGTCTCAGTTTCTGCTCCACAACCTCCTCAAACCTTTGTGTGTACATAGCAAGTGAGGGAAGAATGGATGCTGGGTATGTGCACACTGAGTCTCTGCTGAATTTTCAGAGCAGAAACTGCTATACATATATAGGATCATTGTGGCTGACTCACTGGCAGAGACAAAAGAAGAGGCCCCCTGTGCAAGAACAATATATGGGCCCTTTGCAGTCCAAGAGCTCATAATAATGCCAACTCCAACTGCTTTGGATGTAGAAATGGGACCCTCAACCGCTTAGGCCCCTGTATTATGTCTGCCCTTGGGCTGATTTATTTCCCAGTCCCCTGGTGTGGGAACATTCAGTAAGTGATTTAGGGTAGCCCTGGGGAAGGTGAATGGGGATGAGGCCCTCTAGAACAAAATTCCCATAAGATATAAATGAGGAAGTCCACGATTTTTAACGTTCGTAAAAAAAACGGACCGTTCGTCAGTGTTTTTTATCTATGTTTCATCAGTATTTGGTCAGTGTGTCAGTTTTTACTGTCAGTGTTTCATTAGAGATTTTCACAGATGAAAAAATAACTAAATCAACTACAACACTGGAGTGTTAATCACGGACAGCACGCGGAGTGTACACTGATGTCATCCTTACGCTGTCTGTGATTTTCACTGGCCAATAGACTTGTATGGGTAATTTTAACCCATGACTCAGATCATATGATAAAAAATAGGAATAACGTTTGGAACACCATTCTAAGTCCGAACTGGGTGCAAAAACCTAAAAAAACATCACTATGGGGAGATAAGGTATGCACACCAGTGACTATGTAAGGGGAATACATGAAATAGCAGAAACTGCTGTGTGAATACTGACTTGAAAAATCCAATAGCTATATGCAAGAGTGAATATGTGAAAAATGGAATCTGCATTACTGCCATGAACATATGAATCGTAGAGAAATACTTTGGCGTAGTGTTGGGGCTCTATTGCATTGATCAATTCAGTAGCTAAATTTCTCTTGATTCATATGTTCATGGCAGTAATGCAGATTCCATTTTTCACATATTCACTCTTGCATATAGCTATTGGGTTTTTCAAGTCAGATCATATGATGGCTGTGATCATCACCATGATTTTTTTACGGTCGACTCTGTCCACAAAACACACGGATATGTGAATAACCCAAAGCCTGGAATGGGTATGTGTCCTAAACCCCCCCAGATAAAACATTTTTTGTGACTTATGGACATCACAGTGAGGCCTAAGGAAGTGTTTGTGTCAATAAGTTTTAATCGGGTTCTAGGAGACCTCAGAGTGTTACACATGGTTTTTCAAGGCAACTGAAGACTTTGTAGTAGTTTTGATTTGCACCAAATCAATTTGTAGGAGATTATATTGTTGTGAAAAATTTGGCAAAGCTGGCGAATTTGACTTCAAAAGATTCTAATAAATATTTTTTTTGATTCCTGTTTTTTTTTGCTATTTAGGCCATCATGGCACATGGAAAAAAAACTGAATACAATAGAAACAGTGTGTGTAACAAAGCGGATAGGAATTGTATGGACAATTAGAAAATCCAATGCACATCAATACTTCTGCCCACTTATACTTAAAAATCTCCAGAGAACTTACAGTTTGAGAAATAATGAGAAAACCTTAAGGAATGGCAATTTTGGGAACCAGTTAATATTCAAAATGTGTTTAACATTTGTTGAGAAAAGTACAAAAAAAGACTTGTAGGATTTGATAATAAAGATATGTCAATACGTGAAAATGGATGTATTTGCTATATACTGTACATAGGGAGTGTAGTGTTGCTTACTACAAAACTTATGCAAAGATATCCATACGATTCTATGGCCAAACATAAATCGATAAAGTGTACTTTTAGGATATCTTTACATCTGGATACTGTTTGGTTGACAAAAGGAAAAATGTAGTCTACCATGTATTTTTTTTACACTGTGCAGGCATGGGATCAGTGCTGAAGTCCTTTCATTGGCATGATGGATCAGGGTCCCTAAGGTCTGACCCAACTGATCCCAAAGTGATAGCATATTGCTTGTTCACTAACTTTACAAGATGGCAAGATCCCTTTATGATTATGTGTATAATAGCCATTTATATTGTCACCCATATTCTTAATACTCATAGATGGCATATCTTCTTAGTTATTCACTGTCATAAGAAAGAGTAAAACCTAATTACTGGGCAGATATTCTATTCAATGGTTTTGAAAAACTCAATGCGACATTTATATGGCTATTGTCACCAAGTACAGTTATGACTAAAATTAAAAGACGTCCCAAAAGAGATAACAAGCCAAAGCAATGATCATGGTTGGCTGCGATGGTTAACCGATGTAGCAAAGGACAAGAGGGAGTGAAGGGTTGTCCGAGACCAGTATCGGGGACAACTGTGGAATCAGTAAAAGAATTACCAAAGTAAATACAGTACATTTATTTTATAGTTTAGATTCCAGAATACCACTTGAAGGGTAAGTTCAGCTTAAAGTATTTTTTGTCATTTTATACATAGAGAGCATACAGACCCAATGTTAGCCTAGGTGCTTCTTCACACAAGCTATTTTTCACTTGAACTTGGGTCTTACGTGAAAATAAATCTCAGTATGCCCTAGTATTTGTCTGATTTATGGACCAGACAAGTTTGCAAATAGCAGGAAGCTCCTTTATCCGTCAGCTATGTGATTGGGCACACTCAGCTGTAAACTGCAGATGTCAGTTTACTGAATTGGTTCTAATGGCCAATATAAAAACTGGAATACTTAAAGTGGTTGTCTGGTCTAAAGTGATAAGTCTGCAGTTACTCTATGTGACTACAGACTAATGAATTCTTTCAGCGCACACATTCGCCAGTCTCTGAGCTGGGAACAGCGGTCGCATGACTGCAATTGTGCAATATGCATGTTCCTGGCAAGAACCCGACTAGTAGGCTTGACCTCGCTCAATACAAGTGTATGGAGTAGGCTTGTACAAATAGTAAGCTTGGCCATCTAGTGAGCACGGTCTCGCTCAATACAAGTGTATGAAGTGGGCACGTCCGACTAGTAGGCACGGCAGTCTAGTGGGCATGGCCTTGCTCAATATACTTGTATTGCGTTAGGTCATACCCACTAGTCGGATTCTGGCTGGGAACATACATATTGTACAATTGTGGTCATGTGACCACCATTCCCATCTCAGAAACTGGCAAATCCCCGCGGGGTTTGCACTGGAAAGATTCATAAGTCTGCAGTCACATAGAGTGACTACAAGATTATTATTTTAGACCGGACAACCCCTTTAAGGACTTTTATGTATTGTTATAAAAAATTAAAAATGTTTATAATAAAAACTACAAATCCTTCTTTAGGAGATGGATGCTATGAATTTCTGGTTAGATAGCTTTTAATACAGTTGTTTGGGCAAACCAAGGATAACATGGCGATCTAAAAAAGATACTATAAAATTAAAACAAATATATTTTCTGACTTCCTTCATAGAGCATCTTGTTACACATCCTTTGGAAACGTTCAAGGGAAGTAGTTTGCGTGTAGAAAATAATCCTTAGGATATTATGAAGATTTCCTCAATTTCCTGTGCTAATTTGCCCAGGTTATAACATGGACACAAATGGGATATTCAGTATAAATTCTCTGTTCTTCATTTCAAGCAGTTTGTCACATCATACGGTATATGCCGTTTCTATAGAAACACTCCAGGACATTGCCCCAAGAAGTCAAAAAAATTCCTTTCTAAAAAATTGGGTTTACAATTAGAGATTAGAGATATGCTTGCTAGAACGTCAGTTAACTACACCTTGCAAATGGAATAAAAAATTGTATTCTGGAGCATTGCTTACTCTTTGTTTATCAGTCACTCACATTGTATGTAGTTAGCGTCTCCATCACTTTGCAGACAAACCTGTCCTCTGGACTGTGCACCTTGTGGCATGTGAGAAGTGGAAATGTACCGCCCCAGGGCTCGGCCGGCTGCCGAGCCGCTCGGATCCGTGCTCGTCGGTGGGTGGCTCGAGCTCCTCCCGGACCCGGGGGTCACGTCGCTCTGAAGGGAAGCTGGCGCTACGTGTAGGGATTTCGGTGGGGAAGGTTCACGGCCGAGGCCGTGGAGTTTAGGGGTCTAAGTTCGTGATGACACCCACGGGTTGTGGTGAATGTGGACACCACCTCTACCGTTAACTAGGCTCCCAGGGACGGTGTTATGCAGCCTGGTGTTGACCCCTCCGTGGGAAGGGGGTGATGGTCCCGGGGCCCGGTGGTTGCGAGGTGCGGGCAGTGTGGTGCGGTGCAATGCGCGGCCCGAGGGCACTGTTATGACAGATACACTGGAGTCTCTGGTAAGCCAAAAAGGATGGTGGTTGGTGCCCGCAGCCGGCTGCGCTTTGCCCCTTTCTCAGGTTGGTGGTTCCGGCCTTTCTCCTGCATCTCTGTGGTAGAACATGACTGCCTATGCTTCAGCAACGGTAGTCCACTCCCCAGCTTTATGTGTGTCGGGGAACCTGTTTGCCCGCAGGCGCTGGCCCGTGGGATCTCTCTGCCTGTGCGGTGGCTTTCTATCCCCCTCGGTGGGCTGTTGCCGTCTTTCGGGTCTTGGGACGGGAAAGGACCTAAAATACAGACCTCAATCAGTGAATTCGACATGGTCCAGTGGCTTCTGGACCTCGTTCTGGGTCTAAATACCCCTCCTGGTGCTCCGGTTTCCAGTTGGCTCCCCGGTTCGGTACCGGCAGGCCACTACCCTGTCCCGGTCCCTTACGGTTCCACCAGCCATCTGCCCGGCTCCTGCAGGCGGCAACCACCGTCTGCCTCCTGGTCACAGGGAATTTGGGCTTCAACCCAGATCCCTGACAGACGTTGACACATTGCTACTGCTCTCCTCTCCTCCCTAACTAATTTGTTTTTTTGTGTTTTTCCCGCCTCAGGCTCTCCAAACTCCTCGAAGGGCAAGGCCAACTGCCTGGCTCCGCCCCGGGTGTGAACGTCAAGACGTGAGAGGGGTGACTCAGGGTTTTTAGGTTGGCTGGTTACACCTTTTTAGGGGCTGGTGTTTGTGCAGGGGGTCTACCTGTGACTATCTAGCTAGTCCAGGGCGTCACAGAAACATCTATGAATTCCTACTATAGTATAGAGGCAGTCATTAAAATAACAATATTATGGGGTCTATGGCGTAGTTTGGGGTCTCAATTAATTTGGCATCTGGTCTTAATTAATTTTATGGTCTAATTTGGAGAATCAAATTAAGTCTTAAATTCATTTTAAGTTAAAGCGCACCAATCACCAGGATTTTCCTATATAAACTAAAGCCATTGCTATACTGGCACTATCATGCTGATTCTATACATACCTGTAGTAGTCAGATTCGATGTATAGTTTTTGAAATACAGGCAAGTAAAGTTACAGAAATGCACTGCTTTTTGATTGGCAGCAGCTGCCGAACAGTTAATATGTGGGTTGGGTTTTGCTATCTATTCCCGCCCCTGTCTGCTGCCTGGCCTCTGTAGAATGTATGGGCTCCTTCCAGTTATGACTCATTTCTGTCATATGATAGGGGCTTGTTAGAAATGCAGCCCATACAGTCTGACATCTACAGAGGCCATTCCCATTCCCCTTGTTTGCCCTTGTAAAAATAAATAAGCCTATACTCACCTCCAGTGCGGCCTCAGTTCCAGCAATGTCTAAAGCCAGACATTGTTATGACACGATAACGCCGCGGCCAATCAGCGCCCTGCAATTTTCTCCCCGCCTTCAGACATTTGCACACGATGTAAACGTTGCGCTGACTTCCTGCTAAAACATCCAAAGATGGGGAGAAGGAAGCCAGCAATGAATGGTCTCGTGGCCCACATGTCATAACAGTGGTATGTGTGCCACGGGAGCGTGGCTGCACTGAAAGGGAGTATAGGGTTATTTATATATATAGGGGGTAAACAAGGGAAATGAGAAGGGGTTGTCCAAGTAGTGGACAACCCCTTTAAGGGGAGTTATTTGGTCCATCATGCTATGTTTGGAGGGTTGTGCGATCCATCATACTGTGGGAAAAAGGGGGAGGCGGTTGGGTTAATCATACTGTGTGTGGGGAGCTGTGGGGGCCATCATACTTTGTGGGGCGTGCTGTAGGGGTATCATATGTGGAGGAGAACTGTGGTGCTCATTATACTATGCATGGTGGGCTTTCGGTCCATCGTAGTGTGTGTGAGGGGCTGTGGGGTCCATCATACTTTATATGTGCACTTTGGAGATATCATACTGTGTGGCAGAGCTATGGGGACATTACACAGTGGGGAAGCTGTGGTGGAATCATACTGTGTGAGGGTCACTATGGGCATCACATTGTGTGTGGGACAATGTGTGGGACCATCATACTGCCCTATTGTAACATGTTTTATCAGTAGCAACTAGTTAACATACTTAATGCTCAATATTAAGCAATAAAGTGTCCAATAGTAATAAAAATGAGCAGAATTAAGTTTAGCCTATTGATACTGTGTGAAGATGTAATTTACCCTCTCACTGTATATGCTGTACAGATTCCTATTTCAAGCTGGGTTCATTGTCTTATTTGAACTACTTCTGTGTACATTTCTATTGTTGTAGGTAATCACCCCCTAAAATGCAAGGTTATATCCTCTTGAGGCACTTCCATCCCTGGGAGTAGGGGGAGGTGGGCCTAGAGTCCAACTAGTGTAAACTCTGCTTACCTGGGAGATTCAGTCAGAGTGAGCTGAAACTTGAAGGGAGCAGGAGCTCCAGCCTGTGTGGCTGTGGACACGGACGGAGCTAGGCCTGTGTGGCGGCCCGTGGGATTGTGTGGAACTCTTTGGACTACTGTAAGGACGATTGCTTTGTAATCCGGTCCGAGGATTGTCGGGAAGGGCCCCCGAATCTGTTTTACGTGGACTTATCGTGTGCTGTTCCAGTGTTCTTGTGAATAAACCTGTTGGATCGTTCCTCGGCCTGTTGTCTCTCCTTGCTCTGCTGTACACCCCGTCACAAACTGGTGGCAGCGGTGGGATCAGAGCAGAAGGAATGGAGGACAATGGCTCAACATCAGGAACCAGCACTGCAGAGTACAAGACCTGGACTTTGGGGAGCCTGCAATCAAAGGCCCGTGAAGTAGGAGTTCGTTTCAAAGGACTCTCCAAGGAGCAGCTGATTGAGGCGCTAGAAGGAGTCTGCTCGCAAAATGACGTGGAGGAAGGATCCTCACAGCAAAGGGAGGAAAGACGGGAGCTGGAGGTAAATACCCAAAAAAGTCAATGGATTGTGTGGTACAAGGAAAAGATGGCACTGCTTGGAGATGAGGCCACCATAGAAGATAAGAGGGAGGCCATGCGTGGAGCTGAAGAGAAGGAGCGCAGGATGGAGGAGATGGCACTGCTGGATAAGGAGCTCGCTGTGGAAGCCGCGAGAGGTTCCAGACAGACTGTAACCCCAGCACCCATCATAAGGGAACTTCCCAGGGTGTCCCGCAAAGACTTTAAGCCGTTCAATGAGGCTGCAGGCGACATTGAGTGCTTCTTCCAGGACTTTGAGCATCAGTGTCGATTAATGGAAGTCCCGGACAGGGAGCGTGTCCGGCATCTGGTTGGGCTCCTAGAGGGGGGAGCTGCTGAAGCCTATAGAGCTATGGACCCTCGGTGGAACTGTGAGTATGCGGAGATTAAACAGACTATTCTAAAACATTATGCTGTGACCCCAGACACTTACAGGACTCAGTTCCGTGCTTTAGCCTGTGATGGGGAAGTGTCTTTTAAGATATATGCTCATAGACTCAAACAAATATGTAATCGCTGGCTGGAGGCAGAGGAGGCCTTATCTTGGGAGACCTTCCTGCAGGTCATCCTAAAAGAACAATTCTTTGCCCAGTGCCCCGCTGAGATCCGGGAATGGGTGCGTGAGAGAAAACCAGCGACAGTGGAGGAAGCTGCTGCTCTCGCTGATGAGGCTCTCACCATCAAGCCTCAGTGGAGGGTTCTGTTGGAGGATGGAGAGACGCCTAACAGCTCCACAACACCGGATGCCCCCAGTTATTCTGTCCCCATTGTTCCCCGTTCCTCTAAGCCACCACATGTTGATACCCGTGTTAATGTGCCTCCAGTTGCTTCTACTGCACTTTCTGGAATACGCCGGGGAGAGGAAGTAACAGAGCACAGGTGTTATGTTTGTAGGCATCCCGGGCATTTGCAGGCCTCATGCCCAGCCAGGCCATGGAGGAATCATCCTCAAACCCCTACAGCACCTTCAGGTGGGAGCCGGCCTCCAAGTTCCCCTACCCCTTACCCAAGAGGACGCCTTGGATGGAGGGAGACCCAGCTCAGATGCTATCAATGTGGACAGCCAGGGCATCGGCAAGTCTCCTGCCCAGCTGTTCAAATGAGGACTGATCCTGCACCCAATCGGATTGTTAATTATTTACAGCCCAGTGCCATGGAGGAAGATGTGGCACCGTTATGTGAGGACTGGCCTAGTGACTCAGCCCCCCATGTTGCACCACCAGGAGTTTACGGGGTGCGACCCGCAGTTATGACGACTTCTGCTCATCGAGGTAAGCACTTGCAGGAGGTTGTGCTGGATGGACAGAGACTTGTTGGATTCTGTGACTCGGGTGCTTTCCTCACACTGGCTGATCCCCGAGTGGTTCGGCCTGAGGCAATCCATAGAGGACCTGGGATTGTTATTGAACTGGCTGGTGGACAATGGAGGACTATTCCCACAGCCACTGTGGATCTGAACTTTGGTTTTGGGGTCAGGCGATGCGTGGTTGGGGTGATGGGTGGTCTGCCTGCAGCTGTTCTCCTGGGCAATGATGTGGGAGAGCTACGATGCCAATTCGTGGCTGCATGAAGCCACATGTAAGTAACGCTCTGCCTGTGTGTACTTAACTAGTGACCTGTAGAGGTCCCTAGTACGTACACAAGTTGGGAGGGGGAGGGATTGTGAAGATGTAATTTACCCTCTCACTGTATATGCTGTACAGATTCCTATTTCAAGCTGGGTTCATTGTCTTATTTGAACTACTTCTGTGTACATTTCTATTGTTGTAGGTAATCACCCCCTAAAATGCAAGGTTATATCCTCTTGAGGCACTTCCATCCCTGGGAGTAGGGGGAGGTGGGCCTAGAGTCCAACTAGTGTAAACTCTGCTTACCTGGGAGATTCAGTCAGAGTGAGCTGAAACTTGAAGGGAGCAGGAGCTCCAGCCTGTCTGGCTGTGGACACGGACGGAGCTAGGCCTGTGTGGCGGCCCGTGGGATTGTGTGGAACTCTTTGGACTACTGTAAGGACGATTGCTTTGTAATCCGGTCCGAGGATTGTCGGGAAGGGCCCCCGAATCTGTTTTACGTGGACTTATCGTGTGCTGTTCCAGTGTTCTTGTGAATAAACCTGTTGGATCGTTCCTCGGCCTGTTGTCTCTCCTTGCTCTGCTGTACACCCCGTCACATACTGCCCTGCACAATAGTTACAGTCTCTCATGTGGCCCCTTGGGAAAATTAATTGCCCACTCTTGGTATGGAGGATTCATAATAAAAAAATAAATAAATCAATAAACAACTGAATCCTCGAGGGAGCAGTGACAGGTCCTGTTTAGAGCATCCTTTTTTATCCATGGATCAGAACTTCCTGATTGTATAGTCTTAATATAATGGGTATATATTATAGGAGAACACTGCATGTTCATTTAGGCTATAGACTTTATGGCTCCTTGGGCGGTATCGGGTTAGGTAAGGCCAAATCCATATGTGGCCACAGTGGTTTCAAAGAAGTTGTGGTTTTCTCAAGTTTATTTACTGTATAGTTTTAAGTGCTCAAAAAAGCATCTTGATCAAAGATTTTGTAATTATGGCTTACTACGCGGCCAAACCAGGCTTTAGCATTTTTTTCATAGCTCCATCAGCTTTATAAAATGAAATATCTGGCTCTGAATGTCAGTCCAACCACATGAAATGTGTCTAGAACAATTAGTGGTTATGTTGTACTTTATTATTTCTATACTATATGTTTTCTTCATCTTGGATTAGAGAAAACACATTAAAGCTGTACATTTTTTGTCTATACTTGAACTCTAAAGCGCATAGCACACAGCGGGAGTTATATTGTTAATATATGGGGAACCTATAATTGAAAATATATATTTCAGAGGCGGACATACCATGCCAGATCTTCAGATGGCCATATATTTTCGCATTCATTGTATGAAATGTCTGCATCTACTACAGCAGGTTATGATCCCAATGAGAGAATCTTCATTGTGGCACATATAGGGGGATTATGAGCAGCATCCAAATATCATAATAGGGCCTATGGGATGACCCTTTACATAAATTGGCCCTACTTTTTCTGCCATACTCTAAAGACAGGTATTGCAAGACTGTTGATGCTAGATTGGTTAGCTTTGCCAGACTTGCTCTTATTCCCGCTTTTTAGTTCACCATCAGCTCCTTGCATTGGGTCGATGTAATGCCCAATGTGATGGGTACAATCACTAAGTTCTCTGGGGTACTTGTGCCCACTCGGAAAACAAAAGTGCCCAAACGGTGCCCAAACTTTACTGGGCACTTTTAACATCTTTTCATAAGAAAGTACACTTACTTACATTTTCGCCAATGGCCAATATCGAAGAAATGTTCTCTCTCAGCTAGACACTTTTTTTTTATAGTATTTCCTGATTGGCTGTGCTATACCATGTGATGCGATTGCTACAAGGCATTACAAGGAAGCTAGCCTAACCACATCTTGAGGCTATGTGAGCCTTCTCTGGCTAGTCATTTTTGGTGAATTTTGTGAAGCAAATTGCATATTGTTCAAAATCCAGCAAATTCCCAAATATTCATCAGAAATTTCATTCTGATCTCAGTTCACTTTTCTCTATCTGTAACCATCACTGCATTGTTTCAGTCTAGAACAACTTGTATCACTAATTCATCTCCCAGTATCAGTGGGACTCTTCTCTTGACATCAAAACATGCCTTATGCTTACTCCCCTTACTCTACCCACAAGAATGCAAGAATGTCATATCACAGTGTTCTCATGCTTCTGAGATTTTCCAGTTGGTCACAGGGCTCCCACGTGCACCAGTCTTATAATATTGACCGCATGAAATAGTGGCCAGGGCTATTGCCCCTTGTCACAATTCTGGAAACATGGAGGCCTAACCATGCCATTTACTTTGATTCACTAAATTCAGCCAAATGTGCATCCACCTATTTTGCAGTATATCACAAAACACCCCTCACATTTTTGGAAATATTTTATTATATCTTTTCATGCGACAACACTGAAGATATGACACTTTGATACAATATAAAGTAGGCAGTGTCCAGCTTGTATAGCAGTGGATATTTGATGTGCCCTCTAAATAACTGAACACACAGGCATTAACATCAAAACTGCTGGCAAAAAAGTAAGTACAACCCTACGTGAGAATAGCCAAATTGTGCCAAATTAGCCATTTTCCCTCCCTGGGGGCGTGTGAATCATTAGTGTTACAAGGACTCAGATGTGAATGGGGACCAGTTGTGTTAAATTTGGTGTTATCTCTCTCACACTCTCTAATACTGGTCACTAGTCAGTGTTGTCCCATGAAAATATATAATAAAGTATTTACAAAAATGTGAGGGGTGTGTTCACTTTTATTATATAGTGTATGTACATTAAGATATCGTCTGATTACCAATACTAACCCCTTAAAGGGAACCTGTCAGGCACTTCTGGCATCCAAACCATTTATATGTCAATGCCTTTAAAAGATAAGCAAGTTGATCTCTCTTTGCCGCCAAAGTATTTTTTCACCATTGAGAAATAGGGCCGCTTTACACGCTACGACATCGCAAAAGCGATGTCGTTGGGGTCATGGAATTTTTGACGCACATCCAGCCGCGTTAGCGATGTCGTTGCGTGTGATACCTATGAGCGATTTTGAATCGTTGCAAAAACGTTCAAAATCGCTAATCGGTGACATGGGGGTCCATTCCCAATTATCGTTGCAGCTGCAGGTACGATGTTGAAAAAAAAAAAAAAAAAGTCACAGTAAAAAACCACATGAGGGTCTCCTCCTTGAAGAAGCAACAACACCTCGCGAAACGCGCGTTGGTGGCGATCCCGTCTTCCTCTTTGGGTATGTGCATCATGTGATTCTATACCTTTGACTTCCATGGCTGGTTTCTTGTTGGCATGTGGTTTTTTACTGTGACTTTTTTTTTTTTTTTTTTTCTTTGACATTGGACATTTTCTATTGATATGCACTTGCACTTTAGACTTTGTGATAATTTGTCTGCCAGAGAACTATTGGTAACTATTGG
Source organism: Anomaloglossus baeobatrachus (assembly GCF_048569485.1). Classification (NCBI taxonomy): domain Eukaryota; kingdom Metazoa; phylum Chordata; class Amphibia; order Anura; family Aromobatidae; genus Anomaloglossus; species Anomaloglossus baeobatrachus. Next base: position 293,851,016 of record NC_134353.1, read on the forward strand.
CCTTTGGTTGGAAACTGCCGATATGGTTTTTTACATACCTGGGTGGGGTTGGGCTTTACCAGTATATATACTGCAATTGTCAGTTGAATAGAGTATTGATATATTCCACCTACCCCAGTGTGTTTGACTATCTTTCAGTATACCTTTACCTTCCCTCATTCTACGACTAGAGGATTGTAAAACATTCAGCACCTCTCCTCCCACGGCTAATTGTTTCCTCCATTGTTTTAAACCGCATGCCTCTCCCAGGACTAGTAGAGAGTGTGAACAATAGATATTATCATTATATCACATCTATTTTTGATGGTTTAACAGAATAGCCATATATGTTCACCTCTCCCACGGCTATTGATAACAACTATACTGTACATTTTCATCACAGTGTTTGCCCCCCTTGATTCAGTGGTAGTTTTTAACTCCCTTTATATTGCTGTCTTGCGTTTGTCTCTTTTGATAATAAATAAATTTCTATTTGCATATACACTCGAATGTTCTCCTTCTTGTATGCTATTACGAGTGGTGCATATACCCCGCCAGCGCAAGTGTACTGGCGGAGTATTTACCTTATGGCTCAGTCCTTGAGAAATTGTCTCATAACACCACTGTCAGTATGTATGCTCCACTGGCCACCAGGGCCAGTATTTATGCTCCACAGGCCACCAGGGCCAGTATGTATGCTCTACAGGACACCAGGGCCAGTATGTATACTCCATAAGCCACCAGGGTCTGTATGTATGCTCCACAGGTCACCAGGGCCAGTATGTATGCTTCACAGGTCCCAGTAATGTGTATGCCACTTACTGACCTCAGTAGTATGTATGCCCGACAGGCCACCACTGTCAGTATATATGCTCCACTAGCCACCACTGTCAGTATGTATGCTTCACTAGCCACCACTGTCAGCATGTATGCTCCACTAGCCACCACTGTCAATATATTTGCTCCACTGGCCACCACTGTCAGTATGTATGCTCCACTGGTCACCACTGTCAGTATGTATGCTCCACTGGCCACCACTGTCAATATGTATGCTTCACTGGCCACCACTGTCAGTATATATGCTCCACTGGCCACCACTGTCAGAATGTATGCTCCACTAGCCACCACTGTCAGTATGTATGCTCCACTGGCCACCACTGTCAGTATGTATGCTCCACTGGCCACCACTGTCAGAATATATGCCCCACAGGCCACCACTGTCAGTATATATGCTCCACTGGTCACCACTGTCAGTATGTATGCTCCACTGGCCACCACTGTGAATATGTATGCTTCACTGGCCCCCACTGTCAGTATGTATGCTCCACTGGTCACCACTGTCAGTATGTATGCTCCACTGGCCACCACTGTCAATATGTATGCCCCACTGACCCCCACTGTCAGTATGTATGCCCCACAGGCCACCACTGTCAGTATGTATGCCCCACAGGCCACCACTGTCAGTATGTATGCTCCACTGGTCACCACTGTCAGTATGTATGCTCCACTGGCCACCACTGTGAATATGTATGCTTCACTGGCCCCCACTGTCAGTATGTATGCCCCACAGGCCACCACTGTCTGTATGTATGCCCCACAGGCCACCACTGTCAGTATGTATGCTCCACTGGTCACCACTGTCAGTATGTATGCTCCACTGGCCACCACTGTGAAGATGTATGCTTCACTGGCCCCCACTGTCAGTATGTATGCTCCACTGGCCCCCACTGTCAGTATGTATGCTCCACTGGTCACCACTGTCAGTATGTGTGCTCCACTGGCCACCACTGTCAATATGTATGCTTCACTGGCCCCCACTGTCAGTATGTATGCCCCACAAGCCACCACTGTCAGTATTTATGCCCCACAGGCCACCACTGTCAGTATGTATGCCCCACAGGCCACCACTGTTAATATGTATGCTTCACTGGCCCCCACTGTCAGTATGTATGCTCCACTGGTCACCACTGTCAGTATGTATGCTCCACTGGCCACCACTGTCAATATGTATGCTTCACTGACCCCCACTGTCAGTATGTATGCCCCACAGGCCACCACTGTCAGTATGTATGCCCCACAGGCCACCACTGTCAGTATGTATGCTCCACTGGCTCCCACTGTCAGTATGTATGCTCCACTGGTCACCACTGTCAGTATGTGTGCTCCACTGGCCACCACTGTCAATATGTATGCTTTACTGGCCCCCACTGTCAGTATGTATGCCCCACAGGCCACCACTGTCAGTATTAATGCCCCACAGGCCACCACTGTCAGTATGTATGCCCCACAGGCCACCACTGTTAATATGTATGCTTCACTGGCCCCCACTGTCAGTATGTATGCTCCACTGGTCACCACTGTCAATATGTATGCCCCACTGACCCCCACTGTCAGTATGTATGCCCCACAGGCCACCTTTGTCAGTATGTATGCCCCACAGGCCACCACTGTCAGTATGTATGCTCCACTGGTCACCACTGTCAGTATGTATGCTCCACTGGCCACCACTGTCAATATGTATGCTTCACTGGCCCCCACTGTCAGTATGTATGCCCCACAGGCCACCACTGTCAGTATGTATGCCCCACAGGCCACCACTGTCAGTATGTATGCTCCACTGGTCACCACTGTCAGTATGTATGCTCCACTGGCCACCACTGTGAATCTGTGAATATGTATGCTTCACTGGCCCCCACTGTCAGTATGTATGCTCCACTGGTCACCACTGTCAGTATGTATGCTCCACTGGCCACCACTGTCAATATGTATGCCCCACTGACCCCCACTGTCAGTATGTATGCTCCACTGGCCACCACTGTCAGAATATATGCCCCACAGGCCACCACTGTCAGTATGTATGCTCCACTGGACACCACTGTCAGTATGTATGCTCCACTGGCCACCACTGTGAATATGTATGCTTCACTGGCCCCCACTGTCAGTATGTATGCTCCACTGGTCACCACTGTCAGTATGTATGCTCCACTGGCCACCACTGTCAATATGTATGCCGCACTGACCCCCACTGTCAGTATGTATGCCCCACAGGCCACCACTGTCAGTATGTATGCCCCACAGGCCACCACTGTCAGTATGTATGCTCCACTGGCCACCACTGTGAATATGTATGCTTCACTGGCCCCCACTGTCAGTATGTATGCTCCACTGGCCCCCACTGTCAGTATGTATGCTCCACTGGTCACCACTATCAGTATGTGTGCTCCACTGGCCACCACTGTCAATATGTATGCTTCACTGGCCCCCACTGTCAGTATATATGCCCCACAGGCCACCACTGTCAGTATTTATGCCCCACAGGCCACCACTGTTAATATGTATGCTGCATTGGCCACTACTGTCAGTATGTATGCTCCACTGGCCACCACTGTCAGAATGTATGCTCCACTAGCCACCACTGTCAGTATGTATGCTCCATTGGCCACCACTGTCAATATGTTTTCTCCACTGGCCACCACTGTCAGAATATATGCCCCACAGGCCACCACTGTCAGTATGTATGCTCCACTGGTCACCACTGTCAGTATGTATGCTCCACTGGTCACCACTGTCAGTATGTATGCTTCACTGGCCCCCACTGTCAGTATGTATGCCCCACAGGCCACCACTGTCAGTATTTATGCCCCACAGGCCACCACTGTCAGTATGTATGCCCCACAGACCATCACTATCAGTATGTATGCTCCACTGGCCACCACTGTCAGTATGTATGCTTCACTGGCCCCCACTGTCAGTATATATGCCCCACAGGCCACCACTGTCAGTATGTATGCCCCATAGGCCACCACTGTCAGTATGTATGCTCCATTGACCACCACTGTCAATATGTATGCTTCACTGGCCCCAACTGTCAGTATTTATGCCCCACAGGCCACCCCTGTCAGTATTTATGCCCCACAGGCCACCCCTGTCAGTATTTATGCCCCACAGGCCACCACTGTCAGTATGTATGCCCCACAGACCATCACTATCAGTATGTATGCTCCACTGGCCACCACTGTCAGTATGTATGCTTCACTGGCCCCCACTGTCAGTATTTATGCCCCACAGGCCACCACTGTCAGTATGTATGCCCCACAGGCCACCACTGTCAGTATGTATGCTCCACTGGCCACCACTGTCAGTATGTATGCTCCACTGGCCACCACTGTCAATATGTATGCTTCATTGGCCACTACTGTCAGTATATATGCCCCACAGGCCACCACTGCCAGTATGTATGCCCCACAGGCCACCACTGTCAGTATGTATGCTCCATTGGCCACCACTGTCAATATGTTTTCTCCACTGGCCACCACTGTCAGAATATATGCCCCACAGGCCACCACTGTCAGTATGTATGCTCCACAGGCCACCACTGTCAGTATATATGCCCCACAGGTCACCACTGTCAGTATGTATGCTCCACTGGCCACCAGTGTCAGAATGTATGCTCCACTGGCCACCACTGTCAGAATGTATGCTCCACTGGCCACCACTGTCAGTATGTATGCTCCACTGGCCACAAGGGCAGTATGTATGCTCCACAGGCCACCAGGGTCAGTATGTATGCTCCACCGGCCACCAGGGTCAGTATGTATGCTCCACAAGCCACCAGGGCCAGTATGTATGCTTCACAGGCCCCATTAATGTGTATGCCCCCTACTAACACCAGTAATGTGTATGTCCCCCACTGACCCCAGTAATGTGTATGCCCCCCATTGACCCCAGTAATCCAGGCTGAAAAGGCAAAAATCCAGCAACAAAGTCCAAGGGATAATAAAACTGAAAATTTATTCGATCATATTAAAAGGTCCATTAAAAAGGTCCAGACAAGGTACTGAGCATAACAGAGAAGACGCGTTTCAAACCAGACGGTTCTTAATCAGTCTCTGACTGAGACTGACTAAGAACCGTCTGGTTTGAAACGCGTCTCTCTGTTATGCTCAGTACCTTGTCTGGACCTTTTTAATGGACCTTTTAATATGATCGAATACATTTTCAGTTTTATTATCCCTTGGACTTTGTTGCTGGATTTTTGCCTTTTCAGCCTGGATTGCCAGTTCCCTCTTTTCCTTGCACGAGTCCTGGATGTGGTGGCCTCCCTCCGGCTATAGGTGAGCAGATACCATTTTTTTCTATTTCTGGATATGACCCCAGTAATGTGTATGCCCCCCACTGACCCCAGTAATGTGCATGCCCCCTACTGATCCCCGTTATGTGTATGCCCCCCACTGATCCCAGTAATGTCTATGCCCCCCACTGACCTCCATATTTTCATTGAATCTTTGTATTATTTACCTTACTGTTTATTTATGAAGGGATAGTATATATACTATATACAGTATTGGGTAGAACTGAGTTAATTATGTTTGTCCAGCCCCCTAAAACCATCTCAATTTTTCATGCGGCCCCATGGGAAAATTAATTGCCCACCCCTGCTCTACAGCCAGGTATTGTGTGTTTTGCGATTATATTATAAAACTACAGACACTGCCTTGTTTACATACTTATTGTGCATTTTATTATCAGTGCACTGATAGTTCCTTGGGAAAAAGTAAAGGATTATTATGTCCATCCCCTTATTTCAACCATTCTTTTTTTCTTGTCAGTCTTGTTTTTAACCTTTGTTTTGCCAGCCTTATTTGTTTTGTATCCATAAAAGCCATGTTTCTATATAAATAACTGGGTGTGCAGATTTTTTTTTAGTATGCAGCTTTTTTCCTCTCATGTTATAATTATTTTTTTGCATAGCTTTTGTTAGGACCCCTCCCTTTATTTAAATGTATTACTCTGTAGTGCCCACTACATCTTTCTTAAAAAAGTGTTGCAAGGAGCATTGTGTGGAGGGGATATTATACAAAGGGGAGCGTGTGTGGGGGATATTATACAGAGGGGAGAGTGTTTGTGGTGGTACATTATAGAAAGGAGCAGTCTATTGGGGGATATTATACAGAGGGTCTGTGTGTGTGGGGATATTATTCAGAGAGGCAGTGTGTGGGGATAATATACAGAAAGGCAGTGTCTGGAGGAATATTATGCAGAGGGGCAGTGTGTGGGGGGATATACTATACAAAAGGGCAGTGTGTCAGTGTGTGTGTAGGGATATTATACAGAGTGGTAGGGTATGTGGGAGAGATATACAGAGGCGCAGTGTGTGGGATAGGTATTATACAGAGGGGCAGTGTGTGCGGGGGGTATTATAAATAGAGAGACTGTGGGAGAGATATTATGGATGGGGGCCAGTGTGGAGGGTGTATTATAGAGAGGGATAGTGAAGCAGTTGCATTATTAATTTTCTGAGTTAAATACTTCATTGTTATGAGCAACTTAACACTATCGGCCACAACTTTGATAATATATATAAAGTATATATATATATATATATATATATTTATATATATATATATATATATATATATATATATACACACAGCCAGCGGCCTCTATAATAAATATATATTTAAATTGTACAAATAATATTTTTAGCCAGCAGATGGTGTTTGATGGGAACTGCTAATGTGTGTTTGGTGAGGGTGTAGTGCAGAAGTGGAGTTTTTCCAAGAGTGGCGGTGGGACTGTGGAAAGTTTGAGGGGTGGAGGGGGAGCTGGGGGGGAGCCTGGGCGAAGTCTCAAGGGGGACAGAAATTTTTGCCAGTATAGGGCCTTGAAAGTCCTGGTTGCAGCCCTGGCAACACATATAAATGGTTTGGGGCGTAGATGTTTCTGACAGATTCATTTTTAGTATTTATAATGAGCTTGTGAAGAAAAACATTAACAGCCTAATTGTCTTAAAATAATAAATACAAAGTAATATAATATCACATGCCACTGTATAGATTTAGGTGACCCTCAACCTAGGCTTTTCTCTGTATTTGACTACTTTATTCTATGCCTATGCAATACTAAAAGTAGGCCAAGATGCTGAGATATGAGGTGTTGTCAAACTGAACAGCAGCTTTCTGTTTCCTTGTGTGCCTCTGTCCCAAAAATTTAGTTAAAAAAAAGTTACTTTGTAGGTTCATAAAAATCTATTTTTGATCATGTTGTTTAATTACCAAGAGAAAGAAAAATGTCTTAAAACCACAGTGTTCCCTAAATGTGAAGAAGCAGGCCAATGAATATGTAAAGAAATTCTGCAGTTTGTAGATCCCATCTACTAATCCTCATGTCTCAGCCTCTAGGACCCTCGGGAGGCATGGACATTGGAGAGAAAGTGACAGCAATGAGATGTTTAATTTTTTCTGTAGAATTCCTGTATTCGGTAGGATTTTTTAATTTACTTACTGATCCAGGCAGATAGGAAAAAAAGAAGTCATTTTGTTGCTAATACTTATGATATCCGTTATGTCAGTCTGTTTCTTATCGAGTTTTAAATAAGCCAAGATTCAGTTTCCTGTTCAAAGATTTTATTTCCTGTTTATGAAGATTTAAAAGATAAGAAACAAATGAGAAATGGAATATAATCCTTTTTCCATTAAATATTATTCCGACCTAAACTCCTTTCACCCCATGTTTACTACACTGTATTTATAGGTATCCGTCAGTGAGTCGTATGTAAAAAAAAATTGTGCTATTGGCATATATTTGACAGGAGCAAAGATTTTTCTGCTAGAGGCAGATGTGATTTCTCAATGAGCAATAGCTGACCACTTGTGTGGGGGTGAACTATTCTTAATTATGCTAGACGTATTGTTCCTATGTTTGGTAATTCAAGAAACATTAGCTATTGTTTCATGTTAGATTGTTCGATGCCTCTTTCTTTATGTTAATTTTTGGAATATCTGCTGATTATGGATTGCATCAGCACCTTGCGGTGTATTATTCTACCTTTAGAGGACAATTATGCAGTTTATTTGAATCAGCACATGATTCAGGAACAGCCATGATTGTCTTCCATCAGTCTTGTAAGACACAATACCCTGTAATGGGATTTGAAAAATATGAAAAGGGTGTTGCTCTTGTCACCAGTGTCATTCCAGAGGACTTCAGCCTAGGGTCTTTGGATCCAGCTGGAGGGTTACAGAACTGCTCCACTGCTCAACAGTAAGCCCACAAATGTACTTGAGGAACCCAGGTTGGAATAACCCATTCACCTGGCTACATACATCTCTGTGCTCGGTCAGATTCCCAAGCTTGCCGCTATCTCCTTTCAGTGGGTGCTTGCCAAAAGCGGGGTGCTGCTAGCTGGGATAGTTCCTGAATGCCCTGAAGTCATGAAGATTCTAATCCCTGGCAGGCCAGAAAAAGAGTAGGACTCTGTCTCTTGTACCATCTTGTGGTCTCACCGGGAATGCATTATATGATGTTGACTGTTGGTGACCCAATAAAGTCTTACCAAAGCATAGTGCCTTCACCCTTTCTTGTCTGTGTAGTGTTCTGCCCAAAGAAAAGAAGTACAGGCATTCAATGTGATGAGCCCTGGTCTGTGTGTTCTTTCTAAAAGCAGCCAGACCAGCGGACGAGTGCACCCATTGACCCTCGTGTTTGCACAGTAGACACTGAAAGCTTGGATCCCCTGTTGAAGAAGTGTGTTTGGGCTTTTATCCTTTTATGGTAACAAAGCCACAGATTTTATATAGAATATATAATATATATGTGTGGCTTTGTTATAGGGTTCAGACACAAATATCTACACACATATGTTTCTTCTACTATTATGTATAGCACCATCTCTTATTACATAGTGCTTGTTATTTATAGCACCCTCTCTTTATTTTATAGCATTCTCTCTTGTGAGATCTAAAATTAAATGATTGCTCATAGAATATGAGAAGGTTTATTTTCTAATGGAGAAGACTTCTGAAGTGGTCTTCTGGTCAGATAATTCTGCTCTATCAGCAGTCATTTTATTTTATTTCTAACAAGCTAGGACTCTACAGTATGTAATAAAGAGTGGGTGCTATGAATAACAAAAGTAACGTGGGATGACACTATGTAATAATGGGATGGTGCTAAACAGTGAAGGAAATAATTATTTGATCTCGTGCTGATTTTGTAAGTTTGCCCACAGACAGACATGAACAATCTTTAATTTAAAGGGTAGGTTAATTTTAACAGTGAGAGAATATCCAAAATAAAATCCAGAAAATCACATTGTATACATTATATAAATTTATTTGCATTTTCCAGAGATAAATAAGTATTTGATCCCTCTGGCAAACAAGACTTAATAATTGGTGTCAAAACTCTTGTTGGCAAGCACAGCATTCAGACGTTTTTTCTGGTTGATGATGAGGTTTGCACACATGTCAGGAGGAATTTTGGTCCACTCCTCTTTGCAGATCGTCTCTAAATGATTAAGATTTTGAGACTGGCGCTTGGTAACTCGGAGCTTCAGTTCCCTCCATAAGTTTTCTATGAGATTGAGATCTGGAGACTGGCTGGGCCACTCTATGACCTTAATGTGCTTCTTTTTGAGCCATTCCTTTGTTGCCTTGGCTTTATGTTTTGGGTCATTGTCGTGTTAGAAGAGTCAGCCATGACCCATTTTTAATGTCCTGGCATAGTAAAGTAGGTTGTCACTCAGGATTTTACTGTACATGGCTCTTTCCATTGTCCCATTGATGCAGTAAAGTAGTCCTGTACACTTAGCAGAAAAACACCCCCAAAACATAATGTTTCAACCTCCATGCTTGACAGTGGGGACTGTGTTCTTTGGGTCATAGGCAGCATTTCTCTTCCTCTAAACATGGCGAGTTGAGTTCAGACCAAAGAGTTACATTTTTTTCTCATCTGGCCACAGCACCTTCTCCCAATCACTCCCAGAATCATCTGGGTGTTCATTGGCAAACTTCAGACCGGCCAGCACATGTGCCTTCTTGAGCAGTGGGACTTTGCAGGCACTGAAGGATTCTAAGCCATTATTGTGTAATGAGTTACCAATGGTTTTCTTGGTTACAGTGGTCCCAGCTGCCTTGAGATCATTAACAAATTACCCCACATAGTTTTAGGTTGATCTCCCACCTTCCTCATGATCCTGGATACCTCACGAAGTGAGATTTTGCATGGTGCCCCAGATCGATGTCAATTGATACTCATTTTGTATTTCTTCCATTTTCTTACTATTGCACCAACAGTTGTCTCCTTTTCACCCAGGATCTTACTTATGGTTTTTAGCCCATTCCAGCATTCTGCAGGTCTATGATCTTGTCCCTGACATCATTAGAAAGCTCTTTGGTCTTGCCCATGTCGTAGAGGTTAGAGTCTGACTGATTGCGTGTGTGGACAGGAGTCTTTTATACAGGTGACAATTTAAGACAGCTGTCTTTAATGCAGGTAATGAGTTGATTAGGAGCATTTAAGTGGTCTGTAGGAACTCTTAATGGTTGGTAGGGGATTAAATACTTATTTCTCTATGTAAAATGCAAATAAATTTATATAATTTCTACAATATAATTTTCTGGATTTTATTTTGGATATTCTTTCTTTCACTGTGAGGCTATGTGCCAGTGTTGCGTATTTGCGTGCAGTTACGCTGCATATTGCACTGCAGCGTAACTGCATGCGTCCTAATCCATGCGCACATTGCGTTTTAGAACGCAATGATTTGCATGCTGCCAAAACGCTGCGTTCTAAAAAGCAACATGTCACTTCTTTTGTGCGTTTTGGTTGCAATGTCGGTCTCCTTCTCTGTCTCCCTGTCGGTTGGTCTCCCTCTCTCTCTTGGTCTATCCCTCTACCCCCCTCTCTCATACTCATCGATCACTGACTGAACACCGGCGCGGTGCTGCACAGCTGTCACACTGCTCTGGCTGCTTCTCCTGCTTTTGAAAATGCCAACCGCTTATTATTCAATCTCGTATTCCCTGCTTCCCCCGCCCACCGGCGCCTATGATTGGTTGCAGTCAGATATGCCACCACGTTGAGTGACAGCTGTCTTACTGCAACCATTCACAGCCGCCGGTGGGCGGGTCTATGTAGTGCATTAAAATAAATAAATAAATAATTAAAAAAAAACGGCGTGCGGTCCCCCGAATTTTGATACCAGCCAAGATAAAGCCACACGGCTGAAGGCTGGTATTCTCAGGATGGGGAGCCCCACGTTATGGAGACCCCCCCGCCTAAAAATATCAGCCAGCAGCTGCCCGGAATTGCCACATCGATTAGATACGACAGTCCCGGGACTCTACCCGGCTCATCCAGAACTGCCCTGGTGCAGTGGCAATCTGGGTAATAAGGAGTTAATGGCAGCCCATAGCTGCCACTAAGTCCTACATTAATCATTGCAGGCGTACATGAGACACCCCCAATGATTAACCTGTAAGTGAAAGTAAACAAACCCAAAAAAATCCTCATGGTATCCTCTCACCCCCCCAATTCATTACAAAACATCCTATCCACTTTACCTCCTCCTTCCCCACCCCCCCAGTTGATTATAAGTCCCTTATAGCATCATACTGAATTGCGGGTGGGGTAGGAGTAGGATGTTATCAGGGATTTAGCATCCTCTCCCACTCCCAATTAATTATAAATCCTATAAGTCCTTGTATAATGTCTACACCCCCAATTCATTATAAGTTCCTGATATAATCTTTTCCCACTCCCCAATTGATTGCAAAGACTCCTATCTCCCTCTTTCCATCACCCCCATCATGCTTTCTCCAGTGTATTAAACAGGTTCTCCACTACTGTAATATTGATGGCCTATTTTTACGATAGGTCATCAGTATCTGATCGGCTGCAGTCCAACAGCCAGCAATCTCACCATTCAGCTGTGGCGGCAGCAACAAGTGGCCAGAAATGCTCAGTTCTGAATCTGCCCAGCCATCTAATAGCGTGCTCTGCTAGGTACTGCACATCCACCTCCTATTATGGGAAGAGGATGTACAGTACCCAGCTGCGGCTGCTATCAGAAGACAGGGCAGCTCTGGAACTGAGCATTTCCATCCACAGTCTGCTGGCACCAAGAACATGTGGGGGCACTAGCAGATCAGATCGGCCAATCACACATTGATGACCTATCCTAAGGATAGGCCATTAATGTAAAGGTAGTGGGCAACCCCTTTAAAAAAAAAAAAATAATAATAATCACTCACCTCTCTAGATGGTCACCAGTGGCATTGTTTCTTTTGTCTTATTTTGTCTTCTTTCTAAATGAAGCATGTGGCATGCTGACATCATAACACTACGTATGCCTGCTTCATGGAGAGACAGAAAGCTGAGGATGGTTCACTCTGGCTCTGCTGCATTCTTCTACTATAGGCAGCGAAGCTGCAGGAATTCACCCTGCTTGGCATGCTCCTAACGATGAAGTCAATCTGGCCATTGACCTCCAGGAGTCTCAGTCTCGACATTACAGATTTGCCCTCATATAAGTCACCCTTGTGAGTGCCCTCCACCACCTCTGGGCCCCAGCATAGCTAATGTCTACCCCTGGCCTGAAAGAAGAGACCATCAAGCTCTGTGACCCATCTTTTTGTACTGGACGTTCATCTGGTGGCGGCTGTGCGTGATATTAGCGCAGTTCATTCTTTTGACCTGGAAAGGAGGACAGGAGTATGCTGCAAGACCAGACACAAGTGATAAAATGTACAGTGCTGTGCCTTGTAGACAATGTAGTTACAGCGGTGCACAGCCACTTCACTGATTGGCGGACAGTCATTTTACCACCAGCATAATATTGAGGCTGTACATTAAGCATAGACAATCAATATTTCAGAAAAAACCTTTAACATAAAAATGTAGAGTTGGTCCTACAATGGAATGAAGATGTAGTGTGTGACCTGCGGAGAAATCGGCAAAACAGCACAGAAGCATGTTTAGCCAATGTATTTTTGGGCATGAGACATTTGGGTGCATTGTGCACATTGAGGATTGATAGTTTAATATTGATTTTATATTGATTAAATTTTAAAAACACTTATGAAAAGCATACATTGTTTTTGATGCTTTTTTAACATTTTATTGTCAATCTCTACCAACACCCATCTGACTAAATTTGCATTAAGTACCATGAGTATCCTGGTGTGAAAGGTAAATAGGAAAATTGATGAGTTGAAACCACTTTTGGAAATTGAAGATTTTTTTATTGAAGTTAGAAACTACTATTGTTTCTTTAGAGCATATTTTGATGTTATACAGGCCATGTCAGCTCCATTGTATCGCAATAACTGTTTTCTGTGTGTGTATTTTATGTGAAAACAAGCTTTTTATGTGTTTTCGGAAGACTTGAATAGTTGGAAACATTCCCATTGATTACAATATGACAGTTATGTTAGCATAGGCAAAATGAACTTCATAAACAGTAGCTTGTGCGTTGTCCTCCGTGGAGCATACTGACGGCAATCTCACAATATACAGCTGGTTTTGCCATTATTATGTTACACTAGAGCATCATATTGCAGAAAATAATTTCCAGGCCAGGAATATGTATTTGACTCATAAAACTATCGACGTAGCGTTTATTGCTGTGAGTCACGCTGTTTATGGAACATGTCGCATTGTTACATTGTCATACCAAGTCTCTGAGTCATATATTTTTTTGTTTAAGGAAACACACATTGAAAACATGGCTGTACAAACAAATGTTTGCTTTTTTTTTTTCAAATGGATACTATTCATTAAGGCTACTTTCACACATCCGGATTTTTGCTCTGCGGCACAATACGGCGTTCTGCAGAAAAACCGCAACCGGCTTTTGTAACGCCGGTTGCGTTTTTTTTGCATAGACTTACATTAGTGCCGTATTGTGCCGCAGGGGCTTGCGTTCGGTCCGGTTTTTGCTGCATGCGGCAGATTTAGCCGATGCGGCGGCCGGATAGAACGTTGCCTGCAACGTTTTTTGCTCCGGCAAAAAAACCCGCATCGCGCCGCATCCGGCCGCTGCGGCGCATGATCAATGCATGCCTATGGATGCCGGATGCGGCGCGATGCGGAAAATACCGCATCCGGCCGCCGCATGCGTTTTTTTCCACTGCGCATGCTCAGTAGCGTGCCGCAACCGGAAAAAAACGGACCGGCCGCATGTAAAAACTTATGCAAAGGATGCGGTGTTTTCGCCGCATCCGTTACATAGGTTTCACAGCCGGATTGAGCCGCACGGCTCAAACCGGATGTGTGAAAGTAGCCTTACTGTAGTATATTCCTAACATGTTTACATCCAATATTTGTTCCATTTCATAGTCTTAGGGGGGCTTTACACGTTGCGACATTGCTACCGAAATATCGTCGGGGTCACGGTTGTTGTGACGCACATCCGGCGCCGGTAGCGACATCGCAATGTGTAAATCCTAGGAGTGACGATGAACGAGCGTGAAACAGTCAAAAATCGCTGATCTGTGTCACATCGTTCATTTTCATAATGTTGCTCCTGCTGCAGGTACGATATTGTTTGTCGTTCGTGCAGCACCACACATCGCTGTGTGTGAAGTCGCAGGAACAACAAACATTTCCTTACCTACTTCCAGCGGCAATGCGGAAGGAAGGAGGTGGGCGGGATGTTTTGTCCCGCTCATCTCCGCCCCTCCGCTTCTATTGGCCGGCCGCTTAGTGACGTTGCTGTGACGTCTAAATGACGCCGAACGCACTTCCCCCTTGAAGGAGGGATTGTTCGACGGTCGCCGCGACGTCGCCGACCAGGTATGTGCGTGTGAAGCTGCTGTAGCGATAATGTTCGCTACGGCAGCAATCACCATATATTGCATGTGCGATGGGGGCAGGTACTATCGCGCTCGTCATCTCTAGCATTTGCTAGCGATGTCGCAATGTGCAAAGTACCCCTTATACACATGACGGTACTTTGATATAAATGGAAACTTTGTAAATGTTTGGATCTGTGTTCTCGACTTCCATTGTAATCAACAAAAAATGTAAAGGCATTATTCAGACAAGCCATAATGTAGCGTCCATACTATGACTGCAAATTCCTGGCCTGGAGGTGGGTCTAATGGCTCCAACTAACAGTGTCATAAATCTCCAGGATGTTGTTAGCTTGGTCACTCATTAGATCTCTGGTCATCTGGGATTTCTGTTTTGTTTTGTTTTTTATGACTAATTATGGCCATCATTTTGTTTTCAGTTCTGAAAATCATAGCAAAGCTACTCAGCATAGAGCATTCAGAGATAAAATACTGGCCTAATGAAAAAACATATCCAACAACAGAAGCCTGTAACAGTTTCCATGTAGCGATTTTACACAGCGTGAAGCATACTGGATGTGAGTGATAGTAGAACAAAGATGACGCTTCACCTTACATGTTTATATGAGCACGATTCAGTTTATTTCCCTATTATGGAAACATATAAATGGTTAGAAATGCCCGCTTGTCAACACAGCAATTCGAGGCTGCATGTTGCATTTGTGACTTTAAGAGATATGAGTATGATTTGTCTCAGAGATATGAGTAAGGATCTGTTGGATCCGAAACGTGTCATCTATTTCCTTTTTAATGGAGTCCTAACCATGGAATATTAAAATGTGAAATAAAGTTTTGGAATTTTTTATCGTTTGGGATTGCTAGATTTTTTTTTATTTTTTTGGATTGCTTCTTCTGGTGACCAGCTGGACTCTGATCTGTGCATGCCTTTCTCTATACTAGGAATTGCAGATGGTGGTGAAGTCACTGATAAGTATTTTTGTTTTTTGAGACCAAAGAAAATGACGCACACAGAGAGATCAGTTCTAGGTCACTCATGGTCTGCCACTATGGACAGTACGCCCTTGGCCTGCAGCAAGACTTCTCTTCCAGTGAACAGAACTGGGACATCATTGGTTGGAAAAAGAAGCTACTGGCAGCAGATCTTGAAGATTTTTGTGCCCAAGTGCTTTCAATGTGGCAGAACATTCCTTAGACAACCATTAATAACTTAATTTATAGCATGCCGAGCTGTGTAAGTGCTGGTATTCATGGTGCTCATACTGAACTAATGGAGATGTTTGTTTTGAAAATGTTGTTCCCATTGTTTGCATGTCTATCGATTGCAAGTTTCATCATTCTTTGACTTTTCCTTCTTGGTTTCACACTTTGAGTGGGGAGGAGTGTAGAAGTAATTCTGAATATTGCATATTAAATGCTATTTGGATTTGACTGGTATCCTAAATCTGATTGTTTTAGAGATGTAAATGTTTCAGCAAGCACTTACTTGCCTGTGAGCATCATTAATGTAGTTGGCATACATAGAAATATGTTCTAAACCTCTCAATTGATTTTCATCTACAGCTACAATTGGAACAAGCAAATTCCACTCAATAGTATTATTTATCAAGCACCAATAATTGTAAAATTTATCGAGAATGGCTGAAAAGTTGATTCTAAAATACGATGTGGCAGCTTAGTGTATGAGATGCAAATAGTCTTTTCATTATTTATTTATCTTACTGTTGAGAATGTATAATGAATCAGAAGCTTTGTTATCACTTTACGTATAGTGCTTGTGGCATGTCAATGGTGGTCATATACTTGGTTTATTTAGATTTACTGCCTCTTGGAATCAGCTGTCTCTAATAGCATATAGTACTTGTCTATGCCTGTTATAGGGAAAGAAAGCTATTTATTCTCGATTTAATGTATAAAGGGTTGTCCACCCTTTAAAACAAAAACAAAAATGGGTCATCGGTTCTTGAAGAATAAAATTAACCACATTCTCACCAGCCAATCCCCTGCCACTCCTTCATACCACTGTTTGTCTCCTGCTGGCCTCCTCATTTCCTTTTCCAGTGGTGTTGATGTGTGACACCACTGCAACCCATCAGATCTCTCCTTAAAGGGAATCTGTCACCAGGATGTTGCAGTGTAAGCTAAGGACAGCATGCTGCGAGTATTAACAGAAAAAACATCTGTGTTTCTCTTATCTGTGTACAAGCTATTGTTGACTCATACTAAAGTGTTTATTTCTCTGTGATAAACATTGGTGCAACTCCTCTGCAGGTTCAGGGCATACCGACATGCTCCCGGTTATGATTGACACCTCAGTCAGTGTACAATCTTTATTGTGTTCCTGGTGTGGGTGGGAACAGCTCCCAGTTCTGCTACACTCAATTCTGAGATAAAGTCAGAAGGGCAGTGATCTAAGATAAACATGGTTAGTTTCAGAATCTCTTTGCCTACATTATGCTGCTCTCAGATGAAGGAGAAAAAACCTGGTGACAGATTCCCTTTAAAGGTTCATGCACACGACTGTTTAAATCGGTCGAGTGCTATCCATAGCGTTGACAGATAGCACTCAGACCAATGTTATTCTATGGGGTTGCTCACATGTCAGATTTTTTTTCTCGTACCGAGAGGTCCAAAGAAAAAGATCTGTGGCATTTTTGATTTTGACATGTGTTGGATCAAAATCTGCAATGTAATTCTTTGGGTATGTGGAAAATATTGTACCACTCGGTCTGAGGAAAACAAATCAGACATGTGCACAGCCATATAGAATAACATAGGTACATATAGAATAAAATTGGTACAAGATCTATTGCTCAAAACCATAGATAGCACTCCTCTAATTTAAACAGTTGGGTACACGAGCCCTAAGAGATAGAGTTGAGACCAACAGGGGACTGGAGACTGCAACATTAACTAATAAGTTTAAGTGAGACAAGAACAAGTAAGGACGTATATTTACATTGGCTCATCCTAATCCTGTTAATGATGTACTCATCACTCTCTGTATTAAAAGTTTCTCAACCTCTTCCCTCTATTCTTGAGTGAAAGGCAGTTGTAGCATTGAACCAGCTTTTGTCTGCAAAATTTGAGGCAGTGGAGTGCTTGAAAAAAACTTAATTTTCATAGTTGCGCTACTGCTAAAAGGATGCAACAGTGTATGTTAAAAAAATCCACTCCCCCTGACCAAGGCTTGGAAAGCCGAAACGGCCGTCGGGTGACGCAGGTCACGGTGCACTTCAAGGTTTTGTCCTCCCAGGTATGTTAGTATATCTTACATGCAGATAACTATGGCTTAACTATATGCCCTTTTACTCCACAACTGCTATGGGTGTCTAATCGCTTAACTGCGATACATTATGGTCTGGCTATTACATTGTTTTGACACCTGCTCTATCTTTCTCCTGGTTGACATATTGTACCGCTCCAACTACTTATTTAATCAATGGGACGGTATTTGTATAATTATATGTGCACTGGTTTAATCTCTAATCTGATTGACTACATTTTTTGCCTTGGACCTCCTATTTCCTGCTGTCTCACTTGTAATTGTACCGCCATTCACCTCTCCTGGTTTCAATAAAGATATCACTCTTGCACTATCAGGCGTTGTGGTCGCGTTTTTCCTTCTTTATGAACATTAGCTAATAAGTTTAAGTAAGACAAGAACAAGTAAGGACGTATATTTACATTGGCGCGTCCTAATCCTGTTAATGATGTGCTCATCACTCTCTGTATTAAAAGTTTCTCAACCTCTTCCCTCTATTCTTGAGTGAAAGGCAGTTGTAGCATTGAACCAGCTTTTGTCTGCAAAATTTGCGGCAGTGGAGTGCTTGAAAAAAAGCTTCATTTTCATAGTTGCACTACTGCTAAAAGGATGCAACAGTGTATGTTAAAAAATTTCTTTACACCTATTGTATCTAACACTGTCAACTATTGTGCAGGATCAAAATTGCTGACAGGCTCTTTTTAATTAAAGCTTCAACTTCTTATTGACTTCAGTGTTGGTGGGCATCCGGGTAGTCGGAGCACCATTGATCATATAGTGATGGCATATCATCATAGACTTATGCCTTTCCTTTACTAACGGTGGTGACAGAACCCCAGTTAAACTAGTGGTACATGAGATGAAGGTTGGCCAAAACCTTAGACTTTTTTCTGATGTTATGAGCCTTCTATGACCAGATGTGTGGGTAAAAAAGGATTGGTCATGTTGGGTTTCTATATGCCCAGTCCCTTGTTCCTGCAGGAGGTGTTTAGTCATTGGTAGTTCATTTCCATTTGAAAACAAAATCCTTCCATACTAAAAGCCTGCTTATTTATGGAGAGGATGACACATTGCTCAAGTGCAATGCCAATGTAGTTAAAATTTCACAAGTGTCTTCCGTCCTTGTGATATTTGTGACAGTTCTGAGCTCCATCTAGTGGTGAGGCTCTATATATTAAATATATTTACATTCTGTTGGTACTGCAAGGGTTAATGTCATTTTCATTGCTATTAGCTTTTGGTTAATTCACCACACATGCAGTCAGTTTTTGACCACTTTCATCTCCTTCAAATAGTTATATTATAGATCACCTAATACCAGAAATAGAAGATTTATTGTGTCCTGTCCACATTGAAGGGAAGAGGCACCTAGCAGCTGCTAGAGCTTTTGTTTCTGTAGTTCGCTGTTTGGAGCCATGTTGCCTGCAGCCTTAGTGTCTGGCTGCAGCCTTGCAGTTATGTTATATCCTTTTGACTAATTCCCCCAGCCTGTCTCTCCTACCTTTGTGCTTGATTATTGTATTGGTAGGACTAGTGCTCTCGCCGGCCTTCTCACTAGCCAGGGTGAGATCAAAGCTAGCAAGGGCCTAGGCATGTGCTTGGTGACAGGGTGAAAAACTCGTATAGGGACATTAGGGAGTTCAGGGATCAGCCGCAAGTGAGTGCAGGTGGTGACCCCACTCCCATTTCTCTAGCGCCAGAGTCCACCGTTGTATTGTGTCCCCGATTTACCCTGTTTGTAGAGGCGCTCATTAGGGGTTCCCTAATATCTGGCGGAACCACAATAGTCACAGCTTGAGATCAAAACACCATAAAATAATACTTTTGTATAAACAAATGCATTGCACATTCTCTTTGGATTCTTAATAGATCTAAATCTGGTTTCCAGTGTTGTGTGTTGAACTGACAGCTAATGATACAGGAATTTCATGAATGTGAAAGCAAATTTCTCTAGTGAATTTTCTAATGATGCTTTTTCAGTGAATTCTTTACGTCTGACTTCTTTTTACAGAACATTCTGGCATGATATTAGGGTGTTGGCTGAAATTCTCTTTGATCTAACAGGATAGCTCTAATTTTTGTGATCTGCTTTTGAGGTGCAGCATCCTCTTTAGTCAATCCAGATTTCTACACCTAACGACAAAGGAAAACTCTGCAGTTTGGAATTATTTTAACACCTTAAGAGTTCTCATAGAGGTAAATTGTTATTGATGACATCACGAACATGTTCAGTATGGCTGAATGAGCACTTAGGCTCAACATGGTACAAAACTCTAGCCACCTGATGCCTCAAGCGACGGCCAGGTGGCGTTGCAGAGTTGACCGACCCCAATGTGGGAGTCAATGACGGGACTAGACCAGTTCGAGGCACAACAGAACCCTGAACCGTAAAACAATTGTTTTGTTAAAAATTAAGTTATTGTATAAGGGAGAAACCCGGATTCTTTGGCCACTAAAACTAGAAACTGACTTTGTTTCTGTTTGTATTTATTATTTTGGCCCTCTGAGCGTCTAATGACGCATGGGAAATACATTGTAAAGATATGTTCGCTGTTATTATTAACAGATGTGTCACACAGAAAACATCTAAATATTGTTGTAAAGCGGCAACTGAGTGCCAAAGTGACTGGCACAAATACAAACTAGTTCCCAAACTGAAGATTTGCTGCTGACCCAGGTGAAAGGTACTTTTGTTCTGATGCAAGTTTTATACATGAGTTTCACAAGTAGGACTTTGCAAAAAATAAAAAACTCTGGTGTTCAAAGGTTATGTTTCATAGTTGAGTTCAGTGATGGACACCCAAATATGAGGGCCTCTGTAGAAGAAGAATAAGCGGGTTCCTTGAATTTCATCTACTAATTTGATGGCACAAGAGTTTTTTTCTAGTCGGATCATAAAGCACCACTCTGTGGGTTTTTCTTTTATTTTACCACTACCAAAATACTTACCGTTGGTTGATTTGACTATTTCCAGTGCCGCTCCAATCCATCTCTCAACATGTCCGCTGCTCTGACCTGCTGGTAGGCATTGATAATGTTTACTATCTCTCTTAATGTAAGTTTATAAGAGCCTCTTTCCGAGTCTCAAACTTACAGACTTGCACTACTCCGAAAAAGTTAGGGATATTTAGTTTCGGGTGAAACTTCTGGATGATCCTAATATGCCCTCTAACCTTTTCAGGTGAACTTATTGTGACATCCTCTAAACTGTTGAATGCACATGTCCACCTGTTCAATGTTTCAGTACTTTTTGCACAACTTCTTGTTCTCTAACAATGAGCTTAATGGCAAAATTCACAACAGGTGTTTGGCACATGGATAGGCCAATACATTTTGGGGTACAATTAGAATCAGTATTTAAACAGTCCACCTAATCGTGCTGTTCACATTCTGACATCATGAGATCAAGACGACACCTAACAATTGATCAGCAGTACCTCGACATTGTGAGGCTTCAAGCAAGATGTTCTCAGACAGAAGTGGCACAGAGTGTCATCAGCAGGTTGATACAGAGCTAGAGAGAGTGTAAGAGAAACAGAAAGGCATATAAGTAGACATCCTTTGGCCACATTCCACGCTAATGACTGCTTCATTGTGAACAATGCCCTTCGGAACTGGATGATGAATGTGCTACACAACTCCAGACACACTTAAGGGAAGTGAGCACCCAAGTGTCTCATCAGACCATTCAAAACCTTTTGCTTCAGCTTGGTCCGCATGCTAAATGACCTACAAGTGTACCTGACCAGTGGGCATCAGTGCTGTTAACTGATGAAAGTTGATTATCCTGAACAGAATTTATGCCCATCAGTGATGTTGGTAATGCTAAGGAGAGCGCTATGCATCAGCCACCATTGTCACCAGACAAGCCTTTGTTGGTGGTGGTGGTGGTGTTACAGTGTGCGCAGGTGTGTCTAGTTAATACAAAACTACCCTACCATTTGTAAATGGTACAATAACAAGCCCCTACTTCTTGCATAACATCATTTATCCAATCATTATGCTTCTACATGAACAAGACAGGCCTAATTTCATTTTCATGGAAGACAATGCTCCAGCTCATCTAGGTCACATCAGTAGGGAACAGCTGCTAGAGACTGGGGTACCTCAAATGAAGTGACCTGCATTTTCTCCAGGCCTAGATCCAATAGAAAACCTATGGGACCAGCTGAGTTGCCATGTAGATTCTCGTAACTCTGTACCCCACAACCTCAATAACTTGAGGCCTGCCCTTCAAGAAGAGTGGGATGCCATGCCCCAGGAAACAATAACTCGACTTGTGAACAGCATGAGACATCGTTGTCAAGCTGCAATTGATGCTCAAGACCACGTGACAAGTTATTGAGACATTGACATTGTTAGGGATATACCCAACACTGTTGTTGGCTTTTGTTTTAAACAATTGTTTGAGATGAGGAATTCCCCATTGCATGCTTCTGCTTAAATATCCTACTGTCATGATGAAATTTCACTGTAGCGTGAACTTTTTACATTTTACATAAATTTCACCCGAAAGCCCTAAATTTTTGAGTAGTGTACATTTAGAAGTGATTTCTGGTCCACACAGCAAACACTGGAGTGATCTTGCCAATCACAACTTCGGTCACGTGGGGCAAAAGTGGACTGGAGCAGCGCTGGGAACAGCAGTCAATAGGAACCAGTAAGTATTTTAATATACAAAGGGAACTATATAATTGGTACCTATCCGGTGGTGTAAAATAACCCAGAGTGGTACTTTAAATATCTAGCACTGGTTGTTACGTCACAGTTAATTACATGACTGCAATTCCAACTATATCTTTCCTGAGCAACACTTGTGATGTCACAGCATGTAATGCAGCCGCAACACTTCGAGCTCCACTGTGGAGAAGAAAGGAAATTTATCCCTCCCGGCAACCTTAGGCTTTCAGCAATAGGGGAACTTCCAGCGTGGTTCCAGTCACACCTCAGTACATAGTGAGCATCACCTGTAACTACACTCTGGCATTGACTGACAACCAACTCTGTACTGATGCAGTGCTGAGATAGCTGTCAATCAGTGGCAGGCGCTTGGTTACAGCCACTGCTCACTTTGTACTGAGCACTGATTGAAACTTCGCAGGGCTCTCCCTTATTACTAAAAACCCAAGACTACCGGGAGTTAATTTCCCGGCTGCGGGGCTCTCAATTAGAGTTGAGCGCGGTTCGTGGTTCGTGGTTCTCCAGTTCTAGGCTCGAGTGATTTTGGGGCATGTTCTAGATCGAACTAGAACTCGAGCTTTTTGCAAAAGCTCGATAGTTCTAGAAACGTTCGAGAACGGTTCTAGCAGCCAAAAAACAGCTGAATCATAGCTTGGTTTCTGCTGTAATAGTGTAAGTCACTCTGTGAATCAAACTATTATCACATTTCAGTGTATAGTGTGCGTGAACAGCGCCTTCAGATCACTGCTGTTTCTATAATGGCGATCGCCATTTTTTTTTTTTTCTTGTCTTCCTTCCCTAAGCGCGCGCGTCTTGTGGGGCGGGCCAGCATGTCAGCCAATCACAGACACACACACAGCTAAGTGGACTTTGAGCCAGAGAAGCAACGGCATGTGTGATAGGATCTGCATGTCACATGTCCCTGCATTATAAAACCGGACATTTTCTTCACGGACGCCATTATCTGCCTTCTGCGTCTTTGGTGTCAGACATCACTGTCGCAGCTCCGTCCTCCTGAGTCCTATAGCCGATACAGCTGTATGCGCTGCATACACAGCGTTAGACAGCATAGGGAGAGCACTTTATAGCAGTCCTTTTAAGGGCTCAAACCGGCAGGGTCAGAGTTAAGGTGACAGGTCCTGAAAACAGCGTCAGCGTCTGTGCAGCCAAGGTCAGGGATTTCCTCCCTGCATTTCACCATTAGGAGGGAATAGAAAGGCAGGCTTCCATTCCTCTACCCAGAGCACCACAATCCTGCCACTGTACCCTCTTGTCCTCTGCACACTCCAACTGATAACTAAGCCATTATACTAGCAAACACTCAGTGTACCTAGTGGCATCCTATCTGTGGCTATTGGACTTTCCTTTAGTCCCACTAGTGCCAAGACATTTGCAGAGCGCATCTGCCTGCGTTGCACACTCCAACTAATTTTTAACTAAGCCATTATACTAGCAAACACTCAGTGTACCTAGTGGCATCCTATACGTGGCTATTGGACTTTGCTATAGTCCCACTAGTGCCAAGACATTTGCAGCACGTCTGCCTGCGTTGCACACTCCAACTAATTATAACTAAGCCATTATACTAGCAAACACTCAGTGTACCTAGTGGCATCCTATACGTGGCTATTGGACTTTGCTATAGTCCCACTAGTGCCAAGACATTTGCAGCACGTCTGCCTGCGTTGCACACTCCAACTAATTATAACTAAGCCATTATACTAGCAAACACTCAGTGTACCTAGTGGCATCCTATACGTGGCTATTGGTCTTTGCTATAGTCCCACTAGTGCCAAGACATTTGCAGCACGTCTGCCTGCGTTGCACACTCCAACTAATTATAACTAAGCCATTATACTAGCAAACACTCAGTGTACCTAGTGGCATCCTATACGTGGCTATTGGACTTTGCTATAGTCCCACTAGTGCCAAGACATTTGCAGCACGTCTGCCTGCGTTGCACACTCCAACTAATTATAACTAAGCCATTATACTAGCAAACACTCAGTGTACCTAGTGGCATCCTATACGTGGCTATTGGACTTTGCTATAGTCCCACTAGTGCCAAGACATTTGCAGCACGTCTGCCTGCGTTGCACACTCCAACTAATTATAACTAAGCCATTATACTAGCAAACACTCAGTGTACCTAGTGGCATCCTATACGTGGCTATTGGACTTTGCTATAGTCCCACTAGTGCCAAGACATTTGCAGCACGTCTGCCTGCGTTGCACACTCCAACTAATTATAACTAAGCCATTATACTAGCAAACACTCAGTGTACCTAGTGGCATCCTATACGTGGCTATTGGACTTTGCTATAGTCCCACTAGTGCCAAGACATTTGCAGCACGTCTGCCTGCGTTGCACACTCCAACTAATTATAACTAAGCCATTATACTAGCAAACACTCAGTGTACCTAGTGGCATCCTGTACGTGGCTATTGGACTTTGCTATAGTCCCACTAGTGCCAAGACATTTGCAGCACGTCTGCCTGCGTTGCACACTCCAACTAATTATAACTAAGCCATTATACTAGCAAACACTCAGTGTACCTAGTGGCATCCTATACGTGGCTATTGGACTTTGCTATAGTCCCACTAGTGCCAAGACATTTGCAGCACGTCTGCCTGCGTTGCACACTCCAACTAATTATAACTAAGCCATTATACTAGCAAACACTCAGTGTACCTAGTGGCATCCTATACGTGGCTATTGGACTTTGCTATAGTCCCACTAGTGCCAAGACATTTGCAGCACGTCTGCCTGCGTTGCACACTCCAACTAATTATAACTAAGCCATTATACTAGCAAACACTCAGTGTACCTAGTGGCATCCTATACGTGGCTATTGGACTTTGCTATAGTCCCACTAGTGCCAAGACATTTGCAGCACGTCTGCCTGCGTTGCACACTCCAACTAATTATAACTAAGCCATTATACTAGCAAACACTCAGTGTACCTAGTGGCATCCTGTACGTGGCTATTGGACTTTGCTATAGTCCCACTAGTGTCAAGACATTTGCAGCACGTCTGCCTGCGTTGCACACTCCAACTAATTATAACTAAGCCATTATACTAGCAAACACTCAGTGTACCTAGTGGCATCCTATACGTGGCTATTGGACTTTGCTATAGTCCCACTAGTGCCAAGACATTTGCAGCACGTCTGCCTGCGTTGCACACTCCAACTAATTATAACTAAGCCATTATACTAGCAAACACTCAGTGTACCTAGTGGCATCCTATACGTGGCTATTGGACTTTGCTATAGTCCCACTAGTGCCAAGACATTTGCAGCACGTCTGCCTGCGTTGCACACTCCAACTAATTATAACTAAGCCATTATACTAGCAAACACTCAGTGTACCTAGTGGCATCCTATACGTGGCTATTGGACTTTGCTATAGTCCCACTAGTGCCAAGACATTTGCAGCACGTCTGCCTGCGTTGCACACTCCAACTAATTATAACTAAGTTGCATTGTCAGGGATATTTATTCTTTATTATTCTGCTGTTAATAAAGCTAGACCACCACTGCAATCTTCACCACCTCTCAATTTTTACTACCACATTTTCAGTCCACAATCATGTCGCAATCAACATGAGTGGCAAAATGACACATGCTGGTGGAAAGGGGAAGAGGCGTGGTGGAAAAGGCAAAAAAGGTTTTGTCCGTGGGGAAGGTGGCAAAGCTCCATTATCATCTGCTGAAGATAGACCATCTACCAGCAAAAGTAAGATGTCTACTACTTACCGTGGACAATCCGATGTGCTCCCTTTTTTACGGACACGAACAACAGGAAGAAAGGTAGATGATGGGCAAAAAAGGAAAATGCTTGAATGGATCTCAAGTGGTCCAACAAGTGCCCTCTCAGCCACTTCAAGTACCGCATCCAAAAAACACCAGTCCTCTGAGTTGTCATCCCAATCACACTTGATTTCTCCCAGCTCTGAAGTCTCCATCAGCCCTGCACAGTATGGTGGAACTGAGATGGCTGAGTCTGCAGAGCTGTTCAGTCACACTATAGCCTGGGAATCAGAGGTCTGCTCCCAAGCTACAGTGAGTACAGAACAGGAAATGGTCTGCAGTGATGCCCAGAACCTTTGTGACTCAGATTCAGGCCGTGAGGACCAAGTTTCTGAGCATAATGTTGACCCTTTGTCACAAACTGTAACACCTGTGGTTATAGACAATGAGGAACATACTGATGAAGATGAGACGCAGATACCCGATTGGGATGACAACTTAAATATTCGGTCAGGGCAAGAAGAGGCTCGGTCTGAGGGGGAGGGGAGTGCAAACACAACAATTGATGATGACGTTCTAGATCCCACCTACTGTCAACCCCCAGTCAGGCACTCGAGGAGGTCAACAGAGGCGGTGGAGGAGGATGCAACCGATGACGAAGTTACCTTGCGCCTTCCTGGACAGAGTCGGAGCACTGGTAGCACGTCTACAACTGCATCCTCAGCCACCACTCTGCCTATGAGCATTATTCGGGGTGGATCAACAGGTCGCATGGCCTCTAAGCCTTGCCTAGCCTGGTCCTTTTTTGACATCGAAAAAGATCGCCCAACTCATGTGATATGTAACATTTGTCATGATTCTCTTAGTAGAGGTCAAAACCTCAGCAGTTTGACAACTTCTTCCATGAATCGTCACATGAATAAATATCATAAGTCCCGGTGGGAAGCTCACCGTGCTGCAATGCGGCCTAGCGGAGCGAACCATCCACCGCCCGCCCCTTCCAGTGCATCCGCGCGCTCTTCATCTTCTAGGACTGTGGGGACAGCTGTCACACCTGTTTTTCCACGCAAAACTTCCACCACTGTAACCGCAACAGGCAGTTTGCTTGTAAGGTCGTCAGTTGGTTTGGAAGGGGAAACAAGTGAGTGTGTACAGCTCTCTCAGACATCGATAGCACCAACGTTGGATGAAGGCAACATCATGTCTCCGCCTGCACTTTCCTCACAAACCTGCATTTTTCCAGGGACACCCTACTCAACACCGTCTACACACAGCAGCCAGATCTCTGTCCCTCAGATGTGGTCAAATAAAAGGCCACTTCCTCCGACCCATGACAAAGCTAAGAGGTTGACTCTATCCCTCTGTAAGCTGTTGGCTACCGAAATGCTGCCTTTCCGCCTAGTGGACACACAGGATTTTAGAGACCTTATGTCTGTCGCTGTGCCCCAGTACCAGATGCCTAGTCGCCACTACTTCTCTAAGAAAGGTGTGCCCGCGCTACACCAGCATGTCGCACACAACATCACCGCTTCCTTGAGAAACTCTGTGTGTGAACGGGTGCATTTCACCACCGATACTTGGACCAGTAAGCATGGACAGGGACGTTACATGTCGCTGACTGGGCACTGGGTAACTATGGTGATAGATGGTGAAGGGTCTGCTGCACAAGTCTTGCCGTCCCCACGACTTGTGTGTCAATCCTCTGTCTGTCCAAGTTCCGCCACAGCTTCTGCATCCTCCACCTCATCTGGGTCCTCCACCTCCGCCCCAAGCCTGCCTGGTCAGGCCACCAGCGTTCTCACTGCGCAGAAGGAATCACGCAGCCCTCATTACTATGCTGGCAGCAGAGCGCAACGGCATCAGGCGGTCTTTAGCTTGACATGTCTTGGGAATAAGAGTCACACAGCTGAGGAGTTGTGGTCAGCTCTGCGGTCCGAGTTTAATAAATGGTTGTCTCCACTCAAACTGCAGCCTGGTAAGGCCGTGTGCGACAATGCTGCAAACCTGGGTGCGGCACTTCGCCAGGGCAAGGTGACACACGTACCTTGTATGGCTCACGTGTTGAACCTTGTCGTCCAGCAATTTTTAACACACTATCCCGGCCTAGATGGCCTTCTGAACAGGGCACGAAAACTGTCAGCTCACTTCTGCCGTTCAAGCGCCGCAGCAGAGCGACTTGCATCGCTCCAGAAGTCTTTCGGCCTGCCGGTTCATCGCCTGAAATGCGATGTGGCGACACGCTGGAATTCAACTCTCCACATGTTACAGCGACTGTGGCAGCACCGCAGAGCCCTGGTGCAATACGTCATGACGTATAGCCTGGGCCAACGAGATGCAGAGGTGGGGCAGATCACCCTGATGGAGTGGTCTCAGATCAAGGACCTATGCACCCTTCTGCATAGTTTCGACATGGCGACGAATATGTTTAGCTCTGACAATGCCATTATCAGCATGACGATTCCAGTCATTTACATGCTGGAGCACACGCTAAACACTATTCGGAGTCAGGGGGTGGGACAACATGAAGGGGAGGAACTACAGGAGGATTCATATGCGCAAGGGACAACAACATCACCAAGGTCCAGACGTTCATCATCACCAACGCAGCAGGCATGGGACCATGGGGGACAGGGATCGACAAGGGCGCATAGTAGCAGGCGAAATGTTGAGCAAGGTGCAGGAGAACATGAAGAAATGGAGGACGAACTGTCCATGGACATGGAAGACTCAGCGGATGAGGGAGACCTTGGTCAAATTTCAGTTGAAAGAGGTTGGGGGGAGATGTCAGAGGAAGAAAGAACGGGTAGCACCTCTATGCCACAAACACAGCGTGGACTTGGTCCGCATGGCTGCGCAAGACACATGAGTGCCTTTTTGTTGCACTACCTCCAACATGACAGTCGTATTGTCAAAATTAGAAGTGATGATGACTACTGGATTGCCACACTATTAGATCCCCGGTACAAGTCCAAATTTTGTGACATAATTCCAGCCATAGAAAGGGACGCACGTATGCAGGAGTATCAGCAGAAGCTGTTACTAGATCTTAGCTCGGCTTTTCCACCAAACAACCGTGCAGGTGCAGGGAGTGAATCTCCCAGTTGTAACTTGACAAACATGGGACGGTCTCGTCATCTTCAACAGTCTACCCGTACCAGTAGGACCGTATCTGGTGCCGGTAACAGCAATTTTATGGAATCTTTTCATAATTTTTTTAGACCCTCTTTTGCAAGGCCACCAGAGACAACAAGTCTGACACATAGTCAACGGCTGGAGAGGATGATACAGGAGTATCTCCAAATGAACATCGATGCCATGACTGTGCAACTGGAGCCTTGCTCCTTTTGGGCTTCAAACCTAGAAAAATGGCCAGAGCTCGCAACTTACGCCTTGGAGATTTTGTCGTGTCCAGCTGCCAGAGTTGTCTCTGAACGTGTATTCAGTGCTGCTGGGTGTGTGCTGACAGATAAGCGCACGCGTCTGTCCAGTGACAATGTGGACAGACTGACGTTCATCAAAATGAACAAGTCATGGATCCAGAAGGAATTTACTACCCCTGTGTCATCCTGGGGAGAGTAAATGCTTGTGGATTTGGAATGTGCTTGATGCAAATCAAAACATCCTGTTTGCAACTAGGGCCCAAGTGCTGCCACTGATGGGGTGGGTGTCTGTGTGGCCCAATTTTTGGAAAAAAAGGGAGACTCCGCTTGGAGTAACCCTTGCTTACATTGTTTTTAAAAGAAGCCAAGATGAACAAGTCATGGGTCAGCAAAGACTTTATCTACCTACCCCGGTGTCATGCTGGGGACGGTTAATTATGGCGTATTTTTGAATGTGCTTGATGCAAATCAAAACATCCTGTTTGCAACTAGGGCCCAAGTGCTGCCACTGATGGGGTGGGTGTCTGTGTGGCCCAATTTTTGGAAAAAAGGGAGACTCCGCTTGGAGTAACCCTTGCTTGCTGTGTTTTTAAAAGAAGCCAAGATGAACAGAGCTGGGATCAGGAAAGACTTTGCTACCTACCCCGGTGTCATCCTGGGGACAGATAAGAATGGCGTATTTTTGAATGTGCTTGATTCAAATCAAAACATCCTGTTTGCAACTAGGGCCCAAGTGCTGCCACTGATGGGGTGGGTGTCTGTGTGGCCCAATTTTTGGAAAAAAAGGGAGACTCCGCTTGGAGTAACCCTTGCTTACATTGTTTTTAAAAGAAGCCAAGATGAACAAGTCATGGGTCAGCAAAGACTTTATCTACCTACCCCGGTGTCATGCTGGGGACGGTTAATTATGGCGTATTTTTGAATGTGCTTGATGCAAATCAAAACATCCTGTTTGCAACTAGGGCCCAAGTGCTGCCACTGATGGGGTGGGTGTCTGTGTGGCCCAATTTTTGGAAAAAAGGGAGACTCCGCTTGGAGTAACCCTTGCTTGCTGTGTTTTTAAAAGAAGCCAAGATGAACAGAGCTGGGATCAGGAAAGACTTTGCTACCTACCCCGGTGTCATCCTGGGGACGGATAAGAATGGCGTATTTTTGAATGTGCTTGATGCAAATCTAGCTGTGAAGTGTACAACTAGGGCACAAGTGCTGCCACTGAATGGGTGGGTGTGTATGGGGCACAATTTTTGGAAAAAAAGGGAGACTCCGCTTGGAGTAACCCTTGCTTGCTGTGTTTTTAAAAGAAGCCAAGATGAACAGAGCTGGGATCAGGAAAGACTTTGCTACCTACCCCGGTGTCATCCTGGGGACGGATAAGAATGGCATATTTTTGAATGTGCTTGCTGCAAATCTAGCTGTGAATTGTACAACTGGGGCCCAACTGCTGCCACTGAATGGGTGGGTGGGTGTGGGGCCCAATTTTTGGAAAAAAAGGGAGACTATGCTTGGAGTCACCTTGCGGTGTTTTACATGATTTTAGAATGGCGTGCCATGCCTATATCTGTGTGTCCTCCTCTTTTTCCTTGTCCTGCTCTTTTGTTTTCGCATGAGTATATGTCCTTGTCACTTTCCAATGTGTTTGAGTTGTTTGTCACCTTTTGGACACCTTTGAGGGTGTTTTCTAGGTGTTTTACTGTGTTTGTGATTGCCTGCCATTGTTTCCTATTGGCTCGAGTTCGGTTCGTCGAACGTTCGACGAGCCGAACTCGAACGGGAGGTCCGTTCGGCGAACCGACCTCGAGCCGAACCGGGACCGGTTCGCTCATCTCTACTCTCAATATGGTGACCACAAAGTGTCAGAATGCTATTAGCCTGCACATTAACCCCATGTCTGCAGGTTAATAGCATTTTTTACATGACAGGTTCTTTTTAAACTCACTAGTGATGTCACAGTGGTTTATTTTAATGCTTTCAAGACTGCGCTTTCATTTTTTTCAATTCTTCCAAGAGTCATAACTTTTATATTGTTCCGTCAATATAGTCATATTGTTTTTTGTAGGATGAGTTGTGGTTTTGTATGACAACATTCATTTTACTACATTATGTACTGAGAAATGGGGAAAAAATTCCAAAAGGGGTGAAATTGTGAAAAAAATCCAATTATTTTTAAAAGCATCATTTCTCCTAGGTACACTTGCACACAGTTTTTGCTGGAACGCTCGGCAGCCAGGTTGTTCCAAACATCTTGTAGAAGTAACCACAGATCATCTGTGAATGTTGGTTCATGCAAATCCTTTGGTTGCTTCATTTAATCTCAAACTGACTCAGTGTTAAGGTACCGTCACACTAAACAACTTACCAGCGATCCCAACAACGATACAACCTGATAGGGATCGCTGGTAAGTTGCTAGGAGGTCGCTGGTGAGAGGTCACACAGTCAGACGCTCCAGCGATCCCACCAGCAACCTGACCTGGCAGGGATCGCTGGAGCATCGCTACACGGGTTGCTGGTGAGCTTTCACCAGCAACCAGTGACCAGCCCCCAGCCAGCAGCGACACACTGAAGCGATGCTGCGCTTGGTAACTAAGGTAAATATCAGGTAACCAACCCGATATTTACCTTGGTTACCAGCGCACGCAGCTACACGTGCAGAGAGCAGGGAGCAGCGCACACCGCTTAGCGCTGGCTCCCTGCTCTCCTAGTTACAGCACACATTGGGTTAATTACCCGATGTGTGCTGCAGCTACATGTGCACAGAGCAGGAGCCGCGCACACTGCTTAGCGCTGGCTCCCTGCTCTCCTAGCTACAGTACACATGGGGTTAATTACCCGATGTGTACTGCAGCTACATGTGCAGAGAGCAGGGAGCCGGCACTGAGAGCTGAGAGCGGCGGAGGCTGGTAACGAAGGTAAATATCGGGTAACCAAGGACAGGGCTTCTTGGTTACCCGATGTTTACTGTGGTTACCAGTGTCCGCAGAAGCCGGCTCCTGCTGCCTGCACATTTAGTTGTTGCTCTGTCGCTGTCACACACAGCGATGTGTGCTTCACAGCGGGAGAGCAACAACTAAAAAATGGCCCAGGCCATTCAGCAACAACCAGCGACCTCACAGCAGGGGCCAGGTTGTTGCTGGATGTCACACACAGCGACATCACTAGCAACATCGCTACTACGTCACAAAAGTTGTCCATCAGCAGCGATGTTGCTAGCGATGTTGCTTAGTGTGACGGGGTCTTTAGGCTGGGGCCACACGGGGATTAATGCGATCCTCGCATGCCACTCGTGCAATCGGACCTCAGCTGCGGGGGCGGGTCGTCGCTGAGGAGGGGAGGGCCGGCGCTGCGGAGGGGAGGCAGCGATTTATCTCCCTCTCTCCTCCGTAGCCGGCTATTGCCATTCTCGCTCTGCACTCGCGGTACACCGGTGTAATGCGAGTGCATTGCGATCTTTCTCTCACCCCATAGACTTGAATGGATGTGAGAGAAAGAGTCTCGCATTAAAGTCACAGCATGCTGCGATTGTTTTCTCGGTTCGATTGGGGCCAAGAAAATAATCGCTCATGGGTGCTGACACATAGGCTAATTTTGGTCCGAATGGAATGTGATGTTTTATGACATTCCACTCGGTTCCATGTTCATGCCGTGTGTCTTAAGGGTGCTTTACACGCTACGACATCGCTAGCAATCTCGTTAGCTTTGTAACACGCCAGATCGCACATACGATTTGCCGAGATCGCACATATGACCGGGGCTTAAAAAAAAAAATGACCTATGTACAATCTCGGCAAATCTTATCTGCGATCTGGCGTGTCACATCGCTAGCGATGTCGCAGCGTGTAAAGCACCCTTTAGGCCTTACCAGGGCTCTGAGGAGTAGAGTTGAGCGCGGTTCGTGGTTCGTGGTTCTCCAGTTCTAGGCTCGAGTGATTTTTGGGCTGTTCGAGATCGAACTAGAACTCGAGCTTTTTGCTAAAAGCTCGATAGTTCTAGATACGTTCGAGAACGGTTCTAGCAGCAAAAAGCAGGGCTTTTTACAGCTACAGTGTGCAGGAGCCATCGCTGGCAGCCTGCCAGAAGCTGGTAACCAAGATAAACATCGGGTATCCAAGCAAAGCGCTTTGGTTAGTAACCCGATGTTTATCTTAGTTACGTGCAGGAAGCCCACACTTTCCCGCTCAGCTCGCTCCGCCCCCTCCTGCCCGCGGCATGTACACATACATACATACACACACACACATACACATATACACACACACACACACACACACACACACACACATATACACACACACACACACACACATGGTCCCGCTCGGCTTACCTGCGGTCGGTCCGGGGGCAGCAGTCCTTGGCACTGGAAACTGTGGCTGCCGGCCCTTTAAGGCTCACTGTGTTCTGCTGCATTGAGCATCATCTGTGGGCGGAGCTACCGCCCGGCGTCCTGCTCGGTCGCACAGATGAAGGAGTCACAGTGCCAGCCAGCGACCCCCAGCACATCGCTTCCCTCCGGCGCTGTGTGGGCCCCATCTGCACCGTGACCTGATCAGTATGTGGGACATCACTCCCTCCCCGCCCCTCCCTGTCCCCCCGTGCGTGTGTGGGCCCCGCAGAGCAAGGTGTGTGTTTGTATGTATGCATGCAGCAGAGCAGTATGCGTGTCTATATGTATGTATATATGCAGCAGAGCAGTATGCGTGTCTATATGTATGTATATATGCAGCAGAGCAGTATGCGTGTCTATATGTATGTATATATGCAGCAGAGCAGTATGCGTGTCTGTATGTATGTATATATGCAGCAGAGCAGTATGCGTGTCTATATGTATGTATATATGCAGCAGAGCAGTATGCGTGTCTATATGTATGTATATATGCAGCAGAGCAGTATGCGTGTCTGTATGTATGCATGTATATATGCAGCAGAGCAGTATGCGTGTCTATATGTATGTATATATGCAGCAGAGCAGTATGCGTGTCTATATGTATGTATATATGCAGCAGAGCAGTATGCGTGTCTGTATGTATGTATGTATATATGTAGCAGAGCAGTATGCGTGTCTATATGTATGTATATATGCAGCAGAGCAGTATGCGTGTCTATATGTATGTATATATGCAGCAGAGCAGTATGCGTGTCTGTATGTATGTATATATGCAGCAGAGCAGTATGCGTGTCTGTATGTATGCATGTATATATGCAGCAGAGCAGTATGCGTGTCTATATGTATGTATATATGCAGCAGAGCAGTATGCGTGTCTATATGTATGTATATATGCAGCAGAGCAGTATGCGTGTCTGTATGTATGCATGTATATATGCAGCAGAGCAGTATGCGTGTCTATATGTATGTATATATGCAGCAGAGCAGTATGCGTGTCTATATGTATGTATATATGCAGCAGAGCAGTATGCGTGTCTGTATGTATGTATATATGCAGCAGAGCAGTATGCGTGTCTGTATGTATGCATGTATATATGCAGCAGAGCAGTATGCGTGTCTATATGTATGTATATATGCAGCAGAGCAGTATGCGTGTCTATATGTATGTATATATGCAGCAGAGCAGTATGCGTGTCTGTATGTATGCATGTATGTATGCAGCAGAGCAGTATGCGTGTCTATATGTATGTATATATGCAGCAGAGCAGTATGCGTGTCTATATGTATGTATATATGCAGCAGAGCAGTATGCGTGTCTGTATGTATGTATGTATATATGTAGCAGAGCAGTATGCGTGTATGTATGTATATATGCAGCAGAGCAGTATGCGTGTCTGTATGTATGTATATATGCAGCAGAGCAGTATGCGTGTCTATATGTATGTATATATGCAGCAGAGCAGTATGCGTGTCTGTATGTATGTATATATGCAGCAGAGCA
This sequence comes from Anomaloglossus baeobatrachus, assembly GCF_048569485.1. Classification (NCBI taxonomy): domain Eukaryota; kingdom Metazoa; phylum Chordata; class Amphibia; order Anura; family Aromobatidae; genus Anomaloglossus; species Anomaloglossus baeobatrachus. Next base: position 293,886,548 of record NC_134353.1, read on the forward strand.
GTATGCCTGTCTATATGTATGTATATATGCAGCAGAGCAGTATGCGTGTCTATATGTATGTATATATGCAGCAGAGCAATATGCGTGTCTGTCTGTATGTATGCATGTATGTATGCAGCAGAGCAATATGCGTGTCTATGTATGCATGCAGAGCAGTATGCGTGTCTGTCTGTATGTATGCATGTATGTATGCAGCAGAGCAGTATGCGTGTCTGTCTGTATGTATGCATGTATGTATGCATGCAGAGCAGTATGCGTGTCTGTCTGTATGTATGCATGTATGTATGCAGCAGAGCAGTATGCGTGTCTGTATGTATGCATGCAGAGCAGTATGCGTGTCTGTCTGTATGTATGTATGTATGCAGAAGAGCAGTATGCGTGTCTGTCTGTATGTATGTATGCATGTATGTATGCAGCAGAGCAGTATGCGTGTCTGTCTGTATGTATGCATGTATGTATGCAGCAGAGCAGTATGCGTGTCTGTATGTATGCAGCAGAGCAGTATGCGTGTCTGTATGTATGCAGCAGAGCAGTATGCGTGTCTGTCTGTATGTATGTATGCAGCAGAGCAGTATGCGTGTCTGTCTGTATGTATGTATGCAGCAGAGCAGTGTGTGTGTGTGTGTCTGTATGTATGTATGCAGCAGAGCAGTATGTGTGTGTCTGTCTATATGTATGTATGTAGCAGAGCAGTGTGTGTGTGTCTGTCTATATGTATGTATGCATGCAGAGCAGTATGTGTGTGTCTGTATGTATGTATGTATGCAGCATAGCAGTGTGTGTCTCTGTATGTATGCATGTATGATGTGTATCTATGTATGTCAGTGTATATGACTGTATAGATTTGTCTGTTTATATGTATTTTTGTGAGTTTGTCTTTAAATATGTATATGTACGTGTATGTATCTGTGTATGTGTGTGTGTCTGCGTGTTTATGGGGCCCACTGGGACTCTTCCGCCCGGGGCCCACAAAAACCTGGAGCCGGCCCTGCCTGCGGTGATGAAGTCCCGCCATCCCGACCTCAGCGCTGTCACTGTCCTCCATGGCCGCCGCTTGTCACATCACCTTCTCTCGCTTCCGACCCGAGACTGACTAGCGGTGACGTCACGGGCCTCTCGCGATTCTTGGCTGTGAAGGCGGCGGTCATTGAACTCAGTGACAGGGGCTGTCAGTGTGCAGGAGATCAGCGCAGGTAATGTACCTCGCTGACAGCAGCACTTGTCATGCCCTGCAGTGACCTGGGCTGACCCATTGATGTTAGCTCAGGTCACTGCACTGCTCTCCCAGCCAATGGGGAACATCCTGCTCTTCATTGACTGGGACAGTGTGGATCGTCATGGCAACCCCTTGGATTACACCAGACCTGGATTTGTTTTTCATTCTAATAAATTGGTTAAAGAGGGAATGTTTTGGGGAGTGTTTTTTCAAATAAAAATGTGTTTGTCGTCTATTTTTTTTTTTATTACTGACTGGGTTGGTGATGTCGGGTATCTGATAGACGCCTGACCTCACCAACCCCAGGGCTTGATGCCAGGTGACATTACACATCTGGTATTAACCCCATATATTACCCCGTTTGCCACCGCACCAGGGCGCGGGATGAGCTGGGGCGAAGCACCAGGATTGGCGCATCTAATGGATGCGCCACTTCTGGGGCGGCTGCGGCCTGCTATTTTTAGGCTGGGGAGAGTCCAATAACCATGGACCTCCCTAGTCTGAGAATATCAGGCCCCAGCTGTCTGCTTTACCTTGGCTGGTGATCCAATTTTGGGGGACCCCTACGTGTTTTTCTTTTAAATTATTTATTTAATTTAAAATAACAGCGTGGGGTGCCCTCAGTTTTGGATTACCAGCCAAGGTGAGGTTGCCAGCTGTGGTCTGCAGGCTGCAGCCGTCTGCTTTACCCTAGCTGGCTACAAAACTAGGGGGAACCCTACGTCATTTTTTTTTTCATTTTTTTGGCTAAATACAAAGCTAAGCACCCCTTAGTGCCACATGAAAGGCACCAAAGCGTGCTCCACTTTTTCTCCACCTTTTCTCCACTTATTCTCCACTTTTTCTCCACTTTTTCTCCACTTATTCTCCACTTTTTCTCCACTTTTTCTCCACTTATTCTCCACTTTTTCTCCACTTTTTTCTCCACTTTTTCTCCACTTTTTCTCCACTTTTTCTCCACTTTTTCTCCACTTTTTCTCCACTTATTCTCCACTTTTTCTCCACTTTTTATCCACTTTTTTCTCCATTTTTTCTCCATTTTGTCTCCACTTTTTCTCCACTTTTTCTCCACTTTTTCTCCAATTTTTTCTCCACTTTTTTCTCCACTTTTTCTCCAATTTTTTCTCCACTTTTTTCTCCACTTTTTCTCCACTTTTTCTCCACTTATTCTCCACTTATTCTCCACTTTTTCTCCACTTTTTCTCCACTTTTTCTCCACTTTTTCTCCACTTTTTCTCCACTTTTTCTCCACTTTTTCTCCACTTATTCTCCACTTTTTCTGCGTTCTTTTTCTCCGTTCTTTTTCTATGGTCGGTCTACCCATTAGCTCTGCCATGCATACTGTAGCTCTACACCTACTGCACATGTTACTTTATGATTGACATCTCTTTCGTACCAGAGCTGTCTAAGCCTACTCTGACGCCATATTTGTCATTACTATATTGTCCTTGTACTGTATTATGACATTTGTATCATGTGTTTCATTTCTTGCTGTGTTGCAATTTTTTTGCTGCATCCCAATTGTACCTCTACATTGTTCGAGTTTATGTTATTGTTCTCTCACTCTTATGTGATACTGATTATTGTCATTTTTCATGATTACATGCAGATAAGTCCAATCTGACGAAGGCTCAGGCCGAAACGTCATTTGTAACTTGTTTTGGACAAAAACATATATGCTTATGAAAATTTTTTTTTTCTTAATACGGACCAATAAAGAGTGATTTTGCATTACTATCCGTTGTGACTTACTGACTTAGTCTGGGAGATTTAGAGTGCCGAGGTTACTCACTAATTTTATCTATTATTACCTCTGAGCACCTATATACCAGTGAGCAGAGCTTCCTCTACAGTAGTTCTCCTGATTAGGCATGCCCTTACCTCATGAGCAGGGCATTGCAGCTTTGGTAGCAGCCATTACGACATGGACTCTGCTGCTGTGGACCCGAGAAGAGTGAGTGCAGATTCATTGCACCCACACTCCTCACATGAAGGGTCCGCACTCCTAGAAAATGGGGGATACGTTCCCTGAGTGTCTCACCCCCATATTCTAGACGGTCCAGAGTCGTCGTGGGACCCCTTTATTTTTTTTCTTACAATAAATTGGTGAAAGAGGAAATGTTTTGGGGACTGTTTTTTCAAATAAATTTCTTTTGTCGATTTTTTTTTTTTGTTAGTACTGACAGTTTATGATGTTGGGTATCTAATAGACGCCATGACATCACAAACTGCTGGGCTTGATCTCAGGTTACTTTACAGCTAGTATCAACCCGATTTATTACCCCGTTTGCCACTGCACCAGGGCACGGGATGAGCTGGGGTGAAGCGCCAGGATTGGCGCATCTAGTGGATGCGCCACGTCTGGGGTGCCTGCGGCCTGCTATTTTTAGGCTGTGAAGGCCCAATAACTATGGACCTTCCCACCCTGAGAATACCAGACCACAGCTGTCCGCTTTACCTTGGCTGGTGATCCAATTTGGGGGGGACCCTACTTTTATTGTGTAATTATTAATATTTATAAAATAATTATAAAAAAGAGCCTGAGGGAACCTCCACATTGGATCCCCAACCACGGTAAAGCTGCCAGCTGTGGTTTTCAGGCTACAGCCGTCTGCTTTACCCTAGCTGGCTATCAAAAATGGGGGGACCCAATGTCATTTTTTTTTTTAACTATTTTTTAAATAGAAAAAATTAATGGGCTTCCCTGTATTTTGATTGCCAACCAAGGTAACGGCAGGCAGACTGGGGTGGCAACCCATAGCTGTCTGCTTTATCTGCGCTGAGAATCAAAAATACCGCGGAGCGCTACGTCATTTTTTTAAAGATTTATTTTTACAGCACTGTGATGTCCAGCAATCAAAATACAGGGAAGCCCATTTTGTTTTTAGTTATTTAAATAAATAATTAAAAAAAATATATATGGGCTCCCGCTGCATTTTTTGTATTGCTAGCTAAGGGTAATCCAAGCAGCTACTGGCTGCTAACCCCCACTGCTTGGTGTTACCTTCACTGGCAATGGAAAATCCAGGGAAGCATTTTTTATTTTTTTTGCCAAAAAACTACAAAAAAAAGGACGTGAGCTTCTCCATATTTTTGTATGCTAGCCAGGTATAGCAGGCAGGTGATGGAAGAGTTGGATACAGCGCCAGAAGATGGCGCTTCTATGAAAATGCCATTTTCTGAGGCGGCTGCAGACTGCAATTCGCAGCAGTGGGGCCCAGAAATCTCAGGCCAACCTGTGCTGCGGATTCCAATCCCCAGCTGCCTAGTTGTACCTGGCTGGACACAAAAATGGGGCGAAGCCTACGTCATTTGTTTTCTAATTATTTCATGAAATTCATGAAATAATAAAAAAAGGGCTTCCCTTTATTTTTGGTTCCCAGCCGGGTACAAATAGGCAACTGGGGGTTGGGGGCAGCCGTACCTGCCTGCTGTACCTGGCTAGCATACAAAAATATGGCGAAGCCCACATAATTTTTTCAGGGGGCAAAAAACTTCTGCATACAGTCCTGGATGGAGTATGCTGAGCCTTGTAGTTCTGCAGCTGCTGTCTGTCTGTATGGAGAAGAGCAGACATCAGCTGCAGAACTACAAGGCTCACCATACTCCATCCAGGACTGTATGCAGAATTTTTTTTCCCACCAAAAAAATGACGTGGGCTTCGCCATATTTTTGTATGCTAGCCAGGTACAGCAGGCAGCCACGGGCTGCCTCCAACCCCCAGTTGCCTATTTGTACCCGGCTGGGAACCAAAAATATAGGGAAGCCCGTTTTTTTTAATTATTTCACTTATTTCATGAAATAATTAAAAAACAAATGACGTGGGCTTCGCCCCATTTTTGTGTCCAGCCGGGTACAACTAGGCAGCTGGGGATTGGAATCCGCAGCACAGGTTAGGTCGAGGTTTCTGGGCGCCTCTGCTGCGAATTTCAGTCCGCAGCCGTCCCAGAAAATGGCGCTCTCATAGAAGCGCCATCATCTGGCGCTGTATCCAACTCTTCCAACAGCCCTGGAGCCGGGTGGCTTGTTGGGTAATCATGAGTTAATACTGGCTTTGTTTTACTAGCCAGTATTAAGCCAGAGATTCTTAATGTCAGGCACGTTTGACCCGGCCATTAAGAATCTCCAATAAAGGGTTAAAAAAAAAACACCACACAGAGAAAAAATACTTTAATAGAAATAAATACACAGACACATTAGAGACTCCATCTTTATTACCCCCTGTCAGCCCTCCACGATCCTGCTCTTCTGTCTTCTTTCTTTCTAGTGTAGTAGTAGTGACGATTGTAGTGAGGATGAGTTTACCCAGCTCATCACTTGGGGCTGGGGAACCTCATCCTCACTACAATCATCACTACAATCGGGAAGCAGCGTGCAGCGTGCAGATCAGTGCTGGCTGTCAGCGGTAACAGCGGTAAAGGCCCCGTCACACTAAGCAACTTACCAGCGATCCCAACAACGATAGGGATCGCTGGTAAGTTGCTAGGAGGTTGCTGGTGAGATGTCACACTAGTGACGCTCCAGCGATCCCACCAGCAACCTGACCTGGCAGGGATCGCTGGAGCGTCGCTACACGAGTTGCTGGTGAGCTCACCAGCAACCAGTGACCAGCCCCCAGCGCCGCGTGGAAGATGCTGCGCTTGGTAACTAAGGTAAATATCGGGTAACCAACCCGATATTTACCTTGGTTACCAAGCGCACGCAGTTACACGTGCAGAGAGCAGGGAGCAGCGCACACTGAGCGCTGGCTCCCTGCTCTCCTAGTTACAGCACACATGGGGTTAATTACCCGATGTGTGCTGCAGCTACATGTGCACAGAGCAGGGAGCAGCGCACAATGCTTAGCGCTGGCTCCCTGCTCTCCTAGCTACAGCACACATCGGGTTAATTAACCCGATGTGTCCTGCAGCTACATGTGCACAGAGCAGGAGCCGGCACTGACAGTGAGAGCGGCGGAGGCTGGTAACTAAGGTAAATATCGGGTAACCAAGGACAGGGCTTCTTGGTTACCCGATGTTTACTGTGGTTACCAGCCTCCGCAGAAGCCGGCTCCAACGCTGACAGATGCGTTACCATAGCAACGGTGCTCTCGGAGCCGCGGTTAGCGGTGACGTCACCGCTAACTGCGTTGCTATGGCAACCTCCGTTAATGACCGGCTGTGTCAGCCGGTCCCTAACGGAACGGGGAGTCGACCGTGTGCTAGAGCATGTCGCCGGTACACGGCGATACACATATGTGCACCGTGTACCGGAGAGATGCACTCGCAGGTCCTACATGACGTGTCATAGTCATGTGACCAGTCTGTAGCCAATGAGATAATAGCCACGTGACTGGTCACATGGCTATTTTGACGTCACGATAGGTCCTGCATCACTGCTGCAGTGCCAGTCACCGGGAGGATTCAGCGATCATCGGATGGAATAGCGGCAGGAGACAGAGTGCAGAAGGGATCGCGGGGACCGGTAAGTGTTTATTAACTGTTTGTGTACATTTATAATGCATTTTTATGTGTTTGTGATTGCCTCCCATTATAGCCTATTGGTTCGAGTTCGGTTCGTCGAACGTTCGACGAGCCGAACTCGAACGGGACCCTCCGTTCGGCGAACCGCCTCGAGCCGAACCGCGACCGGTTCGCTCATCTCTACTGAGGAGCCATATTATCACTTCCAGGACTCCTTCTTTTGTAAACAGAAGATAATTCTTAATTACATTGCCTGTGTGTTTTGGTTCATTGTTCTGCTGTAAAATAAATTTGGAGCCAATCTGATAGAATTACATGGTAGATAAGTATTTTCCTGTATATCTTAGCATTGAGGACACCATTATTTGTTACCAAATTCACAATGCCACTATCCCAGCCAGACTACCATGAATGTTCCATCTGAGGATTTGCTTTTTCAGAGACACACAGTATTGCAACATAATAAATTAGGTCTCAGACTATATTCCAAAATTAATCCATAGTCAAGATTTATTTAAACTGTCAACTTTAGCAGCCAATACTTTTCCCCATACCATGTTAAAAGACACAATTCAAGATTTTAAAATCCTCTATTCCTCAGTCTGTTACATGTTGGTACTTTAAGTAGATACCTTTATTGACTCTTTTTGTCTTTTGCGTTGGTAGAAGCAGTGTTGAAGATGAAATCCCTTCAAAGTTTTTATGCTCTTAATATTTTGCAATCATCATATTATATAGCACTGTGTACTTACAATTGCTCATTTTGCCCTTCTATATAGTTAATTCTTCTGTTTTCTATTAGGTCTATGACATTATGTGATTAAAAACCGACTAGCTGAATCCTTCTAAGTTATATATAGAATCAGGAAGTCTTTTCTCTGCATGAGTCATGAATTGCTGCAAAAATCAATGGCAGGGAGAGGAGTGGAGCTTTAGGGTCAGGATATGAGGAGGGGAATGATAGGGAAAAGAGACTTCCTGTTTCTACATAGAGCAGAGAAAAGAGAAGAATTTACTGGGTAGAAAGGCAAAATGAACAATTTTAAGTACACAGTGCTGTGTAATATGATGATTGGAATATATTAAGGGAATAAAAACTTTGATGTGAGTGCTTCTTTAAGTATATAAGTATACAAATCAAGACCTTCATATCAGGGTTGTTTTTCTGAAGCTCTGAGGTACATTTTCGTGGTGCAGACGAATTATTTTACAATTCACAGAAAACCCTTCAATAAAACAATCCTGATGTTATGTGTTCATAATTACACTTCAATTTCCTTCACTTTTTTCCCATAAGTTTACATTTTAAAGGGGTTGTCCCAGACTTTTACATTAATGGCTTATCGCTAATATAGGCTATCAATATGATCTGAGCAGCAAAACTCACTGATCAGCTGTTCCCGCTTCTGGTGGCAGCTGGAAAGTCTCAGTTGTACAGCTCAGCTCTGCCAATGGTATAGTGGTGGCGGCTGGATACTCTCATCCACATCCTATTTGAATCAGTGTCAGGCGACACAGGTTCAGTGGCCGGGTGTTGTTCTTTTACCAATAAGATCTTGATGACATCCTAATGATAATCCATCAATATAAAAGTCCCACATAACACCGGTAAGCGTCAGGAGCGACATGTAGTGCAGTAATATGTACCTGTTGTATCTATCATAGAAATTGAACACCATTGCTTTTGCACATGGGTTTTCTTATCCCATAGTTGAACTTTTCTTTACAAAATATCTGGTAATTATATAATTTTGGCCAACCCATTGCGTCAGATCACATTCTATTCATATAATGGTGGGTGGTGCTGTGTTACTTGATCCTACAAACATCTCATATTACAAGCGAATGTTCAGTTTATCCATTTAAACATCTGGATGGTTGTAGGAGTCAGGAGAGATGAGATCAGTGCTGAATCTACAGAACATGCCTTAAGAGTTGATCTGGTAAATACAAGAGGCCCTAAATGCACAGTAGTGATGAATAATGAACAAAAGCATTACTAACTAGCAGATCCAGTGAGTGGACTGTGAGATTTACCACAACATTCCACCCACAATTCACATTCTTGTGTGGGGTGAAGAAAGCGCAGCTGTAGGACACGTCTTAGTAATTTTTTTTTTTTAACTTCGTTTTATTAACAGTTTTAAACATGGTATAGCTGACATTTACAATGTGAGAAATAGCTCAGTACATGGATAGTGCTATACGTTCACAACACTGAAGAATCATATTAGAGTCCATAGTATCTGTTGTACTCAAGATAAAATAGTATTATCCATTCTTCTTATCATTTGCATATATATCCAGTTTTATATTAAGCATAAGAACAGCTCTAAAGATCAGCATGACCATATTTTAAGAAACAGGGTAGAAAAGGGAATAAAAAGGTGAAAAGAAAGAACAACAACAGCTACATTGCATCACTTTACCGCAAGATACCGTAGGATAGCTTCCATCTCCCAACATCTAACGGGAACCACCTCTATTCGCATAGATTCCTCTAAGCCTCTGTAAGTGTATCTGGAGAAGAGTTCCATAAACCCCATATTTTGTTAAATTTTTCTGGGCACCCCCTGTTGTAGTATACCACCCGCTCATAGACTATAGTTGCATTGACTAATTTAACCCAGGACCGCACAGTTGGACTCGAATCCCCCATCCACCACAAGGCTATTACTTTTCTAGCCAAAAATAATGCCCCTCTGAGGAATGTTATCATATAATGATCCCAGGACTCTTCCTCCATTACCCCAAATAGGCATATCAATGGGTCGCATGAAACAGGAATTGACACAATCAATGATAGCAGGGATGTCACTCCCCTCCAATAAGAGGATATATTAGGACAGCTCCAGATCATATGTATGAAATTTGCCCCTGAGAGATGACACCTCGGGCACTCCGATGTGCGAGAACGGCCCATACTAAATAATCGAGTTGGAGTAAGGTACGCTTGGTGAACAATGTAACATTGAATCAACTTATTATTAACCGAAGGGGATACCACAGTCGGAGATTCCAATATCTCTTCCCATTCCTCTCCCTATAGAGAGGGAATTAGAGATCTCCATCTATCCTGGGCTGGCAAGGGGTCCGACTCCACCCCCACCGACAACAGGTAAGTATATATGGCTGAGATTAAACCCCGAGGTCCCTGTGATTTTAGGATACCTATCATCGGGAGTGTTGATATCAGTTTCCCCGTTCCAATTTTCTGCATATGGGACTGAATCGCTGTGCGAATCTGCAGGTATCTAAAAAATTGCGACCTTGGGATATTATATTCAGTTTGGATCTGGTCAAAGGATTTGAAGGTTGTGGTTCCCGGGGCATATAGATCACCCAGTGTAATGACATTGTGAGTGACCCAAAATTGTGCTGGGGGTGATCTCTCAGAGTATGGAAGTAGCTATTCCCCCATAGTGGGAGCTCCGCCACCACTCCCTCAAAATGTGCTACTCTCTTAGCTTGTCGCCAGACCAATCTTGCCAGCTTGAGGAGGGGTAGTTACCGTGATATTCTCAGTCCATCTGATTCCAAAAAACCCACCAAACAGTCAGTCCCGGCCGCGTGTGCCAAGTGACTCTCGGAGTTCGGCAGTTGACAACCAGGCATCCAGGCCACTAGTGCTTTAAGCTGCCCCGCCAGATAGTACAGGAAGAACTCCGGCAGAGCCATCCCTCCCAGTCTCTTGGATCTCTGTAAAATGGATAACCGGAGTTTGGGTCTGGATCTCCCCCATATGAAAGTAGTAGTAAGCGAGTTCAGCGTAGAGAAGAAGTACTTGGTAACTGATACTGCACTATGTTGTAGTGTATAACTAAGCTTTGGAAGTAATATCATTTTGATTAAGTTGATTCTGCCAACTTTCGACAGGGGTAACTTGCTCCACGAGTTATATTTAAGTTTAACGTGTTCCAGGAGTGGTGTTATACACGTCTGATAGTCTAGTGTATGGTCCTTCTGTATGTGTATTCCCAGGTACTTGAAGCTAGTCACCACTTGCAGAGGTGACCTACCCTCCATTGAAGTTCTAGACCCCTGTGTTAATGGCATCAGAGCCGACTTATCCCAATTGATGTGCAGTCCCGAAAACTCCCCAAATTTATCTATAGTATCTATAACCACAGGCAAGGTCTCTTGTACTCTGTCCAAAAAGACAACCATGTCATCCGCATACAATCCTATTTGATCTGTGCGGTCGGCTATAGTGATTCCAGTGATCTGTGGATGAGAGCGGATTCTAATTGCCAAGGCTTCAATAACTAGTGCAAACAATGCAGGAGACAGAGGGCATCCCTGTCTCGTGCCCCGTCTCAGTGAGAAAGGTGCAGATATAATGCCATTGACCAGTACCCTGGCCGTCGGGGACTTATACAATATATGAATCCAATTGCTGAATTTAGGCCCAAAGGCGAATCTCTGGAGGCAGGCAAATAAAAATGGCCATTCTACCGAGTCAAATGCCTTGGCCGTGTCCAGCGAGGCCAAGGCCCACTCATTTTCCTGGATCAATGTACTATACTGTACTATGGATTGGACCCGTCTTATATTTATAGAGGTGTTTTTCCCAGGCATAAATCCTGTTTGATCTGGGTGAACTATACTCAATATAACTGAATTGAGCCTGGACGCCAATATTTTGGTAAAGATCTTATAATCCACATTGACTAGGGATATAATGCGGTATGAGCCGCATTCGAATGGGTCTTTGCCCTCCTTCCTCAGCACAACTATGTGCGCTTCGTATAAGGAGGCAGGTAGAGAGTCACCGATTGAGAAATGAGAGAAAACATCTAATAAAATCGGGGCCAATACATCACAATATTTACTATAGAATTCTATGGGGAGACCGTCTGGACCTGGAGATTTTCCCCTAGCCATATCTGAGATGGCTGTAATCACTTCGTCCAGTGTGATGTCTGCCTCCAGAGACTCCCGTTGCGATCTGCTCAAAGTGGGAAACTCCAGATCCGATAGATATTCCCCAAAGCTTTGAACTCCATGAGGGCTTCTAGAAGTATATAGGGTTTTATAATATTCATGGAAGCACTCCAAGATATCTTCAGGGGATGTGGCTGTGGAGCCGTCCGCCCTCCGTATACCTAGTATTGTATTTGAGGTGTTATGCTGCCGAACAATATATGCCAGTAATTTACTGGACTGGTTTCCAAGCTCAAAATAAGATTGTCGAGTGAAGAACAGTTTGCGTTTGGACTTGGTTTCAGAGTGTTGCATATACAGCCTGTATGAATGCATCCAGGCTGCTCTGTTCCCATTGGTTGGGGCTGTAATATATTCTGCCTCTAGGTCCTTAAGTCTCCCCTCCACCATGTCATCCTCATTTCTAGTTGCTCTTTTAAGATATGTTATGGTTGAAGAAAGACACCCCCGAAGGTAAGCCTTGAGAGTATCCCACACCAAGTTAATATTCCAGGGTTTAGGGTGGATTTTTAGAAAATCTTCTATTTGGGTCCGGGTCCTATCGCTTTGATCAATTAATTTCAGCCAAAAGGGGTTTAACCTCCAAAAGGGTTTGCTAACATTTTGATTAGTCTTAAGAGTGAGGATCACTGGGCTATGATCTGATATGCCCCTGACCCTGTGTATCACATCATCCACCCAGGTCGCAACGTTGCTTGACCCAAAAATATAATCCAGTCTGGACAGCGTACGTCTAGTGGAGGAGTGACATGTGTATTCTCGAGTATTAGGGTGTCGGAGTCGCCAAAGGTCTATCCACCCGCCTCCCTCCACGCATTGCTGTAAGTCAGTCGAATCCGGGGTCGATTGTTGTCTCCCCCCATCTACCCGAAACCTGTCCTGCTCCTCATTCATCACAAGGTTAAAATCCCCCATGCATAACACATATGCATCTGGGTAGCTGAGGGCAAAGCTCAGTGCCTGTTTAAGAACGGAAACGCGAGCCGGTGGGGGGTTATAAATGCATAGTAGCACATAATCTCTAGAATCTATAGACGCATATATAAACACAAACCGCCCCTCCGGGTCACGCCTTACCACCTTTGCTTCCCATCGTATGTTTTTATGGACCAATAAAGAGACTCCTCTGGAGTAGGTGGTGTGGAACGCATGCGTCGACCATTGTACCCATGGTTTGTTTACTAGTCTGGCTGTGTCTCGTGTGAGGTGAGTTTCTACTAGTGCTACCAGCTGAGCCCTGATTTGCTTAATTTGGGGAAATACCTTGATACGTTTTTTGGGCGACTTAAGGCCTCTGACATACCAGGTCATAACTATCATCTCTGACCCCATATCATATAAATCTGTTTATAGAACCAGTATCCCAAGTATAAGGCGCGTTTCACCCCGCAATTAGATGTGGTTAACCCACCAATAGTTTTAAGCCTATCACTGCGAAGAAATAAAGTTAATGCAATAGCAGCTGTAAACATAGAAAAACAATATCGAACTTCAGGACCTTTCCGATAAGTCCTGTAAAACATTTCAAACATCAATGGGGATACCACCACTGAATGCAGTGTCCTGGTATAGGTGGTATTAGAGTGCACAAAATAGGGCTCCCATCTCACAGGAACCAACTCCTGGCCAATTCCTCCATCACTCAAGGCACGGAGAAGTCTTGTCTTTCTCCAAAGGGGGATTCAAGCTTTTATGGGAGATGAAGGGCACCAGGGGGCTCAGCAAATGTCACTTAGTAGACGTAGCCTCATTGCTTCTGCCCCTTAGGTCTCGGGTGTAACTGTAACCAGTCCTCAGCCTCAACAGGTGTAGTGAAAAACAGAGACAACCCTTCATGCACTATGCGGAGCCGGGCAGGGTATAGCATAGAATAGATGATGTTTCGCTCCCTTAATTTTTTCTTCACATTCATGAAGTGGGCCCTCTGTTTCTGGAGGTCCACCGAAAAGTCTGGGAAGATCGAGAGTGTAACGTTGTTAAACTTAAGTGGGCTCTTCTGTCGGGCTAGGCGGAGTGCTGTGTCTCTATCTCTGCAGTTGTGCATCCTTGCTAAGAAGGGACGCGGCGGTGCACCTGGAATAGGAGGTCTCATTGAAACTCTGTGCGCCCTCTCCAACGCAAACGTCGAGGAGAACTCGATCCCAAGATTAGATTTCAGCCACTCCTCCAGGAACCGTTCCGGATGCTGACCCTCCGAGTGTTCTGGCAGTCCTATGATCCGTATATTGTTTCGACGCATGCGATTCTCCAGATCATCTGCTTTCTGGCGCCATGCATTTGTTGATCCGGCCATTGTAGTCATTTTAGTTTTAAGTGGTTTTATTTGATCTTCCAGTTCTGACACTCGTGTCTCAACTTCTGTTGTTCGGGCCCTCAGGGATTGCATGTCTTGACGCAAGCGGCCCACCTCTGAGTGTACCTCCTCAATCTTCCCTGTGAGGGAGCTATTGCTTGTAGAAATTGCTTGTAGAAGCTGTTCATACACCTGTCTTAGGGTTAAATCATCTTGCTCTTCTGACCCATCAGCCAGTGGTGCTTGATCTTTTAGAGTGGTATTTCTCCTGGCTTTAGGGGCATCTGCCTGACCACCCCTTGCATACTCTTTAAGCTTATCAATAGCTCCACTTTGTTTAGGGGGACTCATGTTGATTCATTGGGGGTTTGCCGCTTCTGCACCCCTCTCTTATCGTGCCCCCGTGTGTCCAAATCCATGCCTCTGCAATGTATATTTAATAATATGTCCGTCTCCACTTGCCCACCTCTTCCAGAACGAAAGAATAAAAGCAAATGATTCGTCAAAATAAAGTAAAAAGTCATTCTAATTATTTGTATACACTTTGGATATAAACACACTTTTCTAAGATTGGACTTAGTGGGGCATTTTGCCATTAATGAAAATAAAAACATTTGTTCACACTATGAAGATTTGTTCATTTTTGTGTTTTTTTTCTTTGTCGGAGTTAGGAATTGTTCCAGCTTTGCATTTGGCTGATGAAAGCACCAAATCTGCGCACTGAGCTGAAGTTTTATCTTTGGGCTCTGTAAATGCACGCTGTATAAACAGAGATCTGGGTGTTCTCTACGATTGTGCCATCATCAGATATATCTGGCGGCAGCTTATCTCCAGGAGACGATACGATTGGTAGTCTGAAATGGGATATGCCAGATCGATATTGTCCGGTGCTCCCATACACATTAGGCTGTTGACAGAACCTATCGATATAGGTGGGATCGTCCCACAGTAGTCACTGTAATGCGTATGGGAGGCTTTAGGGTTAACACTATGGAAAATAATGAACTCAGTTGTATTGAACCTATCAAAAGATATTCATTACTCTGTATTCTTCCAGGGTCGGACATATCATTTGTGCATCCTGTGCCTAAGGCCTCTGCCACACTTACGTGACAAAACGTTACATTTTTGTCACGTACGTGTTAAAAGTGTGGTTTTGTCCCCGTGTGCCATTTTTGTGGCACGTACGTGTTCTTCGTGTGTTATACGTTATAACACACGGAGAACGGAAAGCCCCGCCTTACTTGCATCATCCGGCGCTGTCAGTGGTGCTGAATGACAGCGTCCGACACAGGCCACGCCCCGCTGACGCTGCGTCCGGCCCCCAGTGAAGGAGAAGCGTTGTTCAAAATCACTGGGGGACGGATGCAGGTGACAGCCGCGGCAGAGACTGCAGGTATGGTGGAGGTGAGTATGTGTTTTTATTATTTTTACACTGACGCGTGTGTTTTCTCCGGCACGTGTCACACGGGCCCGCATCCACACTACATCCGTGTGGTACGGGTGCGGGCCACGTGACACCCGTGCTGCCGGATCAACACGGACAGGTGAGCGCTTTTAAAAACGGACACACGTAAGTACAGAACGGACACACGTTCCGTTCCTGAATACTTATGTGTGTCCAAAACAATAACAAAACATAGGAAAACGTGGGCCCGTGTCTCGGGTACGTGAAAAAAAAGGCACACACGTACCGAAGGCACGCGAGTGTGACGGAGGCCTAAAGAGGTAAGGAGGCTACTTGTACCTCCATAGCAGGTGGAATTGTGCACTATGATAAGCTATATATAGTTCAAGGTGCCTTCTTCTTTTTGTGTCTCCTGTGTTCTTCTGTTATGTAGATTATATTATGATACTATTTCTTCAATGTATTTTATTGTTTGTTAAAATATTCAATAAACAGAAAAATTATAAAAAAGAATATACATTTAAAAGGGACAGCTAGATGTGGTCAATGTCTTCCTCCTGGTTATTTTAGCTTCTGCACTTTTCACATGTTCTGTAGAAGCTATGTATTAGAGCAGATGGGTGACTTATTTTAAAGGGAATTTGTCAGTAGGTTTTTGCTACCTCATGTGAGAGCAGCCTGATGTAGGCAAAGAGATCCTGAATCCAACGATGTATCACTTTGATTATCTGAGAACAGCTGCACCCAGTAATCTAAGAATTGACTTTATCTGAGCTGGGAGAGCTGTCCTGCCCACATCAGGCTTTCAGTAAAGATTGTACAATGACTGTGAGGAGTCAATCACAGCAGGGAGCATGTTGGACTTCTCTGGACATGCATTTCTAGTACTGCAATGTTAATCACAGGGTAATAAAGTTATTAGTTTAAGTTTAATAGCACACACAGATAAGAGAGGCATGGTTGCTTTTTTTTTTTTTAACCCTTACATCCTGTTGTCCTGAGCTTACAGAGCAAAAATGTGCTGACAGATTCCCTTGAAAATAAGTCACCCATCTGCTCTAATACATAGCTTTTACTTGTGAAAAGTTAAAATAACATGTTCAGTATAAGCTTATGTATTAGAGTGGATGGGTGATTTGTCAGCAGGGTTTTGCTATGTAAGCTGAGGGCAGCATGATGTAAGGGTTAAAAAACGAAAAGCAAAGCAACTATGCCTCTTTTATCTGTGTGTGTGCAATTGTTTACTTAAACTACTGGCTTTATTACCCTGTGATTAACATTGCAGGACTAAAAAGACATGTGCAGAGAAGTCCAAGATGCTACCTGCTGTGTTTTCTACCTCACAGTCAATTCACAATCTTTATTGAAAGCCTGGTGTTGGTATGACAGCTTTACCAGCTCAGATAAACTCAATTTTTTGATTATGTGAGAATGGCTGCACCCAGTAATCTAAGTGATACATGGTTGGATTCAGAATCTCTTTGCCTACATCATGTTGCTCTCAGATGAGATAGCAAACATGAGTTTATTACCCTGTGATTAACATTGCAGGACCAGTGTACCAATGTATGTGCATAGCAATGCAGCATGCCCCCTGCTGTGATTGACACCTCACCATCAATGCACAATCTCTTTTGAGAGCCTGGTGTGTGCAGGACAGCTCTCCCAGCTCAGATAAACTCAAATCTTTGATTATGTGAGAGCGGCTGCACGCAGTAATCTAAGTGATACATCATTAATTTCAGGATCTCTTTGCCTACATCATGCTGCTCTCACATGAGGTAGCAAAAGCCTGCTGACAGATTCACTTTAAAGCATCAGTGCTATAAGTATAGAGCGCATTCACAGATATATTCTGCTTTTTGTATTTCTGCATGTGCTATGTTTCTGTTCCTGTACCTAAGAGGGCACAGAGGGGAGGTGGTTTTGAGGGTGAACCACGTAATTGCGGCCATGTTTGGGAGCTATGGATGCATTGACCGCCTAGTCCTATATAAACAGGCTGCCGCAGGGCTTCTGTGAGGCTTTTGCGATGAGCCAGTTCACATAATTTTATGTGATTTTAGAAATTTCGTTAGTAAGTGGCAAACACATTTTTAATCTGCTCCTTGAAGACAAAGCCTGTAACATTTAAAAACTGAATATCACATCATTTTGCCTGAGGATACAGCGCTGAAACCAAATAATCATAATCCGGTTTTATGTATAATTTGTTTTCAGCTTTATTATAGTATCCACTTCTATAAATACTGATCCTCTGGAAATGATCTGAAGCGGCTACAGGATCGTCCTCATTTACCCTGGCTGAAAATACATTCATGTTCAGTTAATCTCTAAACTCCATCATATTGAGTTAGATTACAATTTGTAGCCACTCGAAACATTTAATATTAGCAATGTGCTAATGTGTATTACGAAGATTGCTCGCTCTACAAGCTTGGCGTATGGATTCTAGTGATGGTGATCGGCAGCCCTCATTCTTAATGGCAGCTAGGTTTTATGAATGGAAGCAGAGGGCTGCTGTGATCAGCTGATGCACATTTCTGGAAGAGATGGGTGGCTGGGAGGGGAGGAATGACTGTGGTTAAAAAAATCCCAAACTAATATTCACGTCTCTTGCTGCCCCACTGCTCAATGCACCCTGTCCAGTCCTCTTCTTTCCACCACGGCACTTCACATGACCAGCCTGTTCACTACAGGCCAGGACTTCCAGCCACATCCAGGCTTTGGAAGTCACTGCACATTATAAAGTCGCAGCACACATCTTGACATGATGACATAGCAACCTTACATGCATTGACCGCCAAGGCCTGAGCACTGATGGAAGTCCCAGCCTATAGTGAAGAGGCCAGAGATGTGGCGCACAATGGTGGAAAGAAGAGAACTGGATAGCAAGCAGTGGGGTGGCGGAGAGGTAAGTTTACCATTTTTATGCTGGTCTTGTACTTTTTACCAAATTACATGCAAATTGAGAACAATTTTAGAGAGCCTGTCTGCTTTGTAACCCAGTGACCGCCTGTATGAGGATATGTGTGTACTAGAAAGTGACTATTTCTTAAGAAAAAAACTGACCCTCTGAAAGAATCCCGCCCCCGCGGTAAAAACTGCACCCACGTTTTTGCAGCGATTTATTGTGGATTTACCGCAAGTTGGTCCCCGCGGATTTTTACCATTATCTGTGGAAAAAAAACGCAGGTACCTGCGGAAAAGAAGTGACATGCTCATTAATTCCGCAGCGGAAAATACGCGGGTATAAAAAGACGCAATGTGCGCACAGCATTTTTTAAAACCCATAGGTTTTGCTGGGGAATTGACTGCAGCAATGTTAGACACATTTTCTGCAGCAATTCCGCGGCAAATCCGCGGTATATCCGCAGCGTGCGCACTGGGCCTAAGACTGAACCTGATAATGCAGAGGAAATGATGGTGAATAATATGGCTGAAAACATAATAACACTTATCTAAGATTGATAAATCTGCATTTTAAACACAATTCTAAAAGATTTTTCAGGCTGGACAATTCCTTCCAATGTAATGTGTAATCAGAAAATGAACTAACGGTATTGTTTAAATGGAGTTTTTATTTTATATAAGTTTTTTTTAGGAATTTTTTGTCTTTTTTAAATTTTTATGTCTCTAATAATATTTTAAAAAAATGATGATATCTTGCTGTTTTTACTTCCTGTTCTGTAATGACCATTGGTTCAGTTGACTTCGTATTGTCATCATAAGCATCTTGTTCTTATGTCATTTTTTAAACAAAGTTGCTTTGGTTTTGATACGCCTTGGTATTTGGCTTTGAAAAAACTTACCGTATATACGGTATTATGTGTGGATCACATGCATTTTTTATGCATTTCTGCGGTGGAAACGCTCTAAAAACGCCTGTGCATTTTTTACTCTCGGATTTAGTCTATGAGAATATCTGCACATAAAACTATGCGTACAGCAAGAGAACTTGACATGTTGAAAATGCACCGCATGTCATTTACACTGTTTAAAAAAAGCACAATGGGCTTGCGATTTCAATAAATCCCATCCACTTTGCTAGAATTGTTTGACACTGTGTTTTTGACGCAACAAAAATACGCAGCATCAAAAATTCACTAAAAACTCATCATGGAAACACAGCCTAAGGCCCGTTTCACACGTCAGTGAAAAACACAGACGTTCTTCACTGACGTGTAAAACACGCACATGTCCCTCCGTGTGCCGTGATTCACGGCACACATGGGTTGTCTAAGTGCAATCCGGGCTCCGTTCTCCGTGGTCCGTGATTGCACATAGAGATTAACTCACCTGTGCCCGCTCCCGCTCTCCATGGTGCTGAACGCTCCCGCGGCGCAGCATCCGGCCGGCTCTGACCCCTGCAGCAGCTGCTTCTGGGTCGGCTGTGTCGTGCATTCATGAATATGCATGACAATAATGAGCCGGCTCAGAAGAAGCAGGCAGAACAGGCTGCAGAGAGCGCCGCTGAAGCCGGGTGAGTGAAAATGATTTTTATTTTATATACACGTTTTTTTCTGGCACGTGTTTCACGGATCACACCACTGCGTGGTCCATGGGACATCAGTGATGCTAAAAAAAAATGGACATGTCTCCGTGCGGCAGTCACGGACATGCGGGTACGCCGCACGGAGACATGTTCAGTGAAAAATCACAGATGTGTGAGCACACCCATTGATTATAATGGGTCTGCGTATGTCAGTGATTCTGGTACGTAGAAAAAAAAGCACAAACGTACCAGAATCACTGACGTGTGAAACAGGCCTTAAAGTCAGGAAACATCTCCACAGTATTGTTTTTCAGCATGGGTGTAAAGCATATTCTTTCCTCTCATCATACATTACCCTCAATGTGTGCAGAATCTTGGGACTATTTCAGTTTTTCTTATTGATGGTTTTGGAAAATTTACGGATTGAACAGTAAGACTATCAAATCTTCTCCTGGTTTCGCCTATCTGGCTCATAATTGTCATGGTCCTGACTTGTGGTGAGTCTTCTGTACTGTGACTTCTGTTGCGCCTTCCAGTGGAGCCGGTATCTGCCTGTGTGCCACGCGAAACATCTTGCCGGGGTCTCGGTGCCGTTTTGTATTCCTGTGACAGGCTGTTTCCCTGCACCGAGTCTTTCGTTGGTGATGGGATGTGCTTGCCCACATGCTCTGCATTCTGATTAATTGCTCTTCTTTATCAGCGTGCGTTCCCGGCCAGAGTGCTGCCAGTCGTATTTCCTGGTTTGTTGCAGTAAATGCCTGGCTCCTGGTTTGTCTTGTGACTTGATCCTGGCTACTCGACCCTGGACTGTCATCTGACTTTGCTCTGCCTGCCCCCCTGATCTTGTCGTTCCTGTCTGACCTCCTCCTGACTACGTCTTTGCCTGCCCCTTGTGTCCCATATGTTCTCTTCTGGTTACCTGACCCCCGGCCTGAATCTTGACTTCATTCCTGTCTTCTCCCAGTGTTTTGTTGTGTCCTCTCGGTATTGACTCAGTCTATCTGACTGCCCCTCTGCTCTCGCAGCACGCTGATGCTCACTGTGCCATCTAGTTGCAAACTCTATACTACACCCCATAGTGACTAGTATCTCACTCCACTATGTGCGTGGTGTAACAATAATAACCCAAATAAAGATATATCACACTGATGAATAATCACCCGAAACTGCTACGACTATAGTTGGCTGAAGAGCAAACACTCCATATACAATCCATCAGCTGTTTAAATTGTAGAAGACTAAATATAGTTTCCTATGTTAGAGAATTGCAATATATCCATAAAAATCAGATGGCTATCTGATTTGCACACCCGTAGACTTGAATGGGCAAGTCTTATCCAACACATGGAATAAACTAGTGTATCTTGCGTTTTTTTCACACTCAGATTCAGTCGGTGACAAAAACAGTCATCTGCTTTGCCCCTTTGAATAACATTAGCCTGAGTGCTGTGTGTGAGATGTCCGCTATTTCATGGACGGCACTCAGATGGAAAATACATCTGAACTTGGCCTCACATCTGGACATTATGTGAACTTGGCCTCACGGGAAGCCTTCAGTTAACCAGCTTAGCCAAGACACAATTAATATGACAAAAACAATGCTTAATTAATACAAAAAAATAGATGACATATGAAATACAGTAAAAAGATGCAAACAAGTCTTTTAAAATAAAAGGAAATAAACCAGAAACCTAATACAACTCATGTATGATCCAGTGCCTGATGGTAGCAGAAACCAAGACAAAGCTACAATTTGATTAACCTCTCCATGAAATGACCAACATCCAAAGTCTTAGAGGTACTTTGCACACTACGACATCGCAGGTACGATGTCGGTGGGGTCATGTCAAAAGTGACGCACTTCCTGCGTCGCTCTCGATATCGTAGTGTGTAAATCCTAGATGATACGATTAACGATCGCAAAAGCGTCGTAATCGTATCATCGGTGTAGCGTCGGCGAATTCCATAATTGCACTGACGTGATGGTCCGATGTTCTTCCTCGCTCCTGCGGCAGCACACATCGCTGTGTGTGAAGTCGCAGGAGCAAGGAACATTTCTTACCTGCGTCACCGCGGCTCCCGTCGGCTATGCGGAAGGAAGGAGGTGGGCGGGATGATTACATCCCACTCATCTCCGCCCCTCCGCTCCTATTGGCCGCACAGCAGGTGAGTGCATGTGAAGCTGCCGTAGCGATAATGTTTGCTACGGCAGCTATCACAATGATATCGCAGCTGCGACGGGGGCGGGGCTTATCGCGCTCGGCATCGCAGCATCGCAGCATCGGCTTGCGATGTCGTAGTGTGCAAAGTACCCCTTAGGCCCTGTTCAGACAATAGTAATTTTCTCGTATGCAAAAAATAAGTTTTATCATCTATTCTTCTCAGTGTGTCAGTTTTTACAGAAGAATGTGGTCAGAGTTTCATCAGTTTTTCGAAGGTGAAAAAAAGCTGATGGAAGTTCCTCAAGCTTTTCATAACAAACAGTCCATAAAAAATGGACGACACGCAGATAACATCTGCTGTGGCAGCTGTCTGATTTTTTTTCAGGGACATGTGGACTTGCATTGGCGGATTTGATCCAAGAATGGATCTAGATTGATCATGTCTCCGTGATTGTGTGCAGACCACTCATCCTTCAAGAATACAGAGAAATAGGAACAGCTCCATAAACTGTAACTCCATTAGTGAAAACCAAGGATAGAACTTAATTAGAAAAACTGAGATCTGAAAGAGATTTACATAGGTTTCTAAAACTCGGTCTTTATCGACCCATCCTGTGATGTCACAGATAAGCTTGGGTGTAAGTTCATGACGCTCTTTGTTGGTGCTGTCCCCTCCAACTCTGGGTTGCGTTGCATAACTTTTATAGAAATGCAATTCCCGGACCCAATGTAAAAAGACATTTAATATATAAAGCTGAGTGTATGTGTGTATGTATGTATGTCCGCTATAGGAATCCGCCCTGTCGCATTTACAATCACGAAATTTTGCACAGACACTCCATGTGACTCAGGGAACGTCATAGACTATGTTTGGGCGGGAAAATGTAACCCCGCACTTTACAGTTACTCTCCAAAAATCCTGCATCCATTAAACTGAATGGAGGTGGGAGCTATAGGTTATTAATAGCAACTGTCAGTGGTTGCTATAGGAGCAAAATAAACTTAGTATAAGAAGCTTATGTGTGAGGTAATAAGATGTCTGTGGGGAGACGGATAGAGAGAGACAGAAAGAGACAGACAGACAGAGACAGACGGGGAAAGACACAGCCCTGGAAAGAAACAGACAGGCAAAGAGACAGAAGGGCAAAGAGACAGACGGACAAAGAGACAGATGGACAAAGAGACACACATAGAGACAGACACAGAGATAGAGACAGACACAGAGATGGAGACAGATAGACTGATACAAATACAGACAGAGAGATAGAAACAGACAGAGACAGACAAGGAAAGAGACAGACAGAGAGACAGACAGCGACACACATACAGAGACTGGGAGAGAGACAGAAAGACAGTTACTATCCCGGGCAACACCCGGGTACTATAGCTAGTAAACAATAAGTTCACACAGAGATCTTTTTCAATAAACCCTGGTACATTTTCCATGACAGGTTCCCTTTTCTCCATTTTTGTGAGTGGGGCACTTTTTACAGTGCATTTAAAGCATACAGTTTGGATGGAACAAGAATACATTCACTACCACACAACAGCTTCCCATATATCACTTGAATGACATAACCAACAAATTAGCTAGAAACAGAAGCGTCTTGTGAGTCCAGACTGTTTTTTATATGCTCACTATACAGATTTCTATCTAGGTCAATGGAAGATATACACTAATGCCCATAAATTCACTTGCCAAACTCCCATATTTACAACACAGTAGAGAACCGTGCCATACTGGGAAATTGCCTCAGCAATAACGTCAGTAGAAGTAAAATCTGTTGATTTTAGGCAGGTTCATTGTGCATAATTATTTCCCCATAGTATCACTGAACAAATAGGTTTTTTTTTTGTTGTTTTTTTTGCAGGGCTTGATTTTCTGTGATAATAGAAGGAAATAGTGGAGAAAGCTGTTACAACATATAAAAACTAGGAAACGGAGACCTTAGCAAACCGAAGAATCTAAAGGGGAAGGTCGGCCGTCATTCACATATTCGGCTCATTGCCACAATTTAGAATGTCACAACTAAGTTACTGTTGTTGATGAGTTCTGGTTAAAGAATGATATCTTTTACTTGTACAGTCATGGCCAAAAGTTTTGAGAATGACACCAAAATTATATTTTCACATGATCTGTTGCCCTCTGATTTTTAATTGTGTTTGTCTGATGTTTACATCACATACAGAAATATAATTGCAATCATATTATGAGTACCAAAAGGTTATATTGACAGAATGAGTTAATGCAGCAAGTCAATATTTGCAGTGTTGACCCTTCTTCTTCAGGACCTCTGCAATTCTCCCTGGCATGCTCTCAATCAACTTCTGGACCAAATCCTGACTGATAGCTGTCCATTCTTGCATAAGCAATGCTTGCATTTTGCCAGAATTTGTTGGTTTTTGTTTGTCCACCCGTCTCTTGATGATTGCCCACAAGTTCTCAATGGGATTAAGATCTGGGGAGTTTCCAGGCCATGGATCCAAAATCTCTATGTTTTGTTCCATGAGCCATTTAGTGATCACCTTTGCTTTATGGCAAGGTGCTCCATCATGCTGGAAAAGGCATTGTTGGGCGCCAAACTGCTCTTGGACAGTTGGGAGAAGTTGCTCTTGGAGGACATTCTGGTACCATTCTTTATTCATGGCTGTGTTTTTAGGCAAGACTGTGAGTGAGCCGATTCCCTTGGCTGAGAAGCAACCCCACACATGAATCGTTTCAGGATGATTAACAGTTGGCATGATACAAGACTGGTGGTAGCGCTCACCTCTTCTTCTCCTAATAAGCTGTTTTCCAGATGTCCCAAACAATCGAAAAGGGGATTCATCTGAGAAAATGACTTTACCCCAGTCCTCAGCAGTCCACTCCCTGTACCTTTTGCAGAATATCAGTCGGTCCCTGATGTTTTTTCTGGAGAGAAGTGGCTTCTTTGCTGCCCTCCTTAAAACCAGGCCTTGCTTAAGCAGTCTCCGCCTCACAGTGTGTGCAGAAGCACTCACACCAGCCTGCTGCCATTGCTGAGCTAGCTCGGCACTGCTGGTAGTCCGATCCCGCAGCTGAAACAGTTTTAAGATACGGTCCTGGTGTTTGCCGGTCCTTCTTGGGCGCCCTGGAGCCTTTTTGGCAAGAATGGAAGCTCTCTCCTTGAAGTTCTTGATGATGCGATAGATTGTTGACTGAGGTGCAATCTATGTAGCTGCGGTACTCTTCCCTGTTAGGCCATTTTTGTGCAGAGCAATGATGGCTGCACGTGTTTCTTTAGAGATAACCATGGTTAACTAGAGGGAAACAATGATACCAAGCACCAGCCTCCTTTTAAAGTGTCCAGTGGTGTCATTCTTACTTAATCATGACTGATTGATCGCCAGCCCTGTCCTCATCAACACACACACCTGTGTTAATGGAACAATCACTAAAACAATGTTAGCTGCTCCTTTTAAGGCAGGAATGCAATGATGTTGAAATGTGTTTTGGGGGTTAAAGTTCATTTTCTTAGCCAATATTGACTTTGCAAGTAATTGCTGTTAAGCTGATCACTCTTTATGACATTCTGGAGTATATGCAAATTGCCATTAGAAAAACTTAAGCAGTAGACTTTGTAAAAATTAATTTTTGTAGCATTCTCAAAACATTTGGCCATGACTGTAGATGGATAAAGTCAGAAAATCAGGCAGAAAGTTCGGAAAGCTATTGCTCCTTCTCACTGCCATTTATGTATTTTATGTATTTAACATGTTAGTGCTTTCTCTCATGGACACTAAACCAATTAAAACATATTAAACATTGTTACAGCAAATTATAGGGCATGTTACACGCTACGATATATCTAATGATATGTCGTCGGGGTCACGTCAGTAGTGACGCACATCCGGCATCGTTTGACATATCATAGCGTGTGACAGCTACGAGCGTCTGTGATCGAGCAAAAATACTCACCTTATCGTTGCTCGTTGACACATAGGTCATTTCCTAAAAATCGAGCGTCCTTCTGCGCTCCGGTTGTTTAACGTTCCCGGGGCAGCACACATCCGTGTGCTCCGTGTGACACCCCGGGAACGATGAACTGCAGCTTAGGAAGGAGGTGGGCGGGATGTTTACTTCCCGCTCATCTCCGCCCCTCCGCTTCTATTGGCCGGCCGCTGTGTGACGTTGCAGTGACGCCGAACGTCCCTCCCCCTTCAGGAAGTGGATGTTCGCTGCCCACAGCGAGGTCGTTTGGAAGGTAAGTCCATGTGACGGGGGTTTACGACTTTGTGCGACACGGGCAACAAATTGCCCGTGCCGCACAAACGATGGGGGCGGGTGCGATCGCACGAGAAATTGACGCGTGTAAAGCAGGCTTAAGTCCTATAACCTAGGCTATGTTCACACGAGCACATTAAAAATTGTCTCTTCGTTCACCCTGGAAAAAAACGAGTTGATTTTTCATCCATATTGTCCCTTGTCTGCCTTCCACGTGTTTGTTTATTTACATACATATTACATCAATTTTTATATATCTATAGTCAAAAAAATTCTACAAGGACAAATATAGTTTCCTATGTTAATAATAGCAATAGATCTGCTTAAGGCTGGAGTCACACTTGGGTGTGACTCGTGCGAGGTTCATATAGCCCGGACCGGCCGCTGGTGTCACGGGTATGACACAGGAACCAGGAGTAAGGGCTCCTAGACTTGCCCTCAGGTTACGGGCCCTAAACTGTCCTTTATTCCAGAGGTAGGCTCAATGGTAGCCAGGTCTGGACCACCAACGTGACTCTAAGGGCCACTTTACACACAGATAAATCTGCGGCAGATCTATGGTTGCAGTGAAATTGTGGACAAGCAGTGCCAGGTTTGTGGCTGTGTACAAATGGAACAATATGTCCATGATTTCACTGCAACCACAGATCTGCCAAAGATTTATCTCTGTGTGTAAAGTGGCCTTAAGGCCCAGTGCCCACGCTGTGTAGTTTTGACGTGTATTTTCAGAAATCTGCAGTAAAATATGCATGTCCATTGTGAAGCCAGCAAAGTCTATGAAAATTCAGAAGTGCTGTGCGCACGTTGCTTATTTTTGCCTTGCGTTTTTAGTGCAGATTTGGTGGAGAAAAAAAGAAATCTGCACCAAATACACAAGGGAAAAATACTCAACGTGGGCATAGCACTTCTAAATTCGCATAGACTTTGCTGGCTTCACAATGGACATGCAGATTTTTCTGCAGATTTCTGAAAATTTGCATCAAAAGCCACATCAAAATATGCAGCATGGGCACAGGGCCTAACTCCTGAGCAGCCCTGGTCTAACAGCCCCTTTCCGCCACTTCCTGGGGAGGGCTGGGATCAGAGTAGAAAAATCCCACAAATACTGACAGAGGGAAACCAAACTTCAAACACACTGCAAGCACACACAGGAGAAGAGACAACACGTGCTCAGGGTGAAATAAAGTACAGGGAGGAAATAAACAAACAACAAGCATATTTCCCCTGCACAGCAAATAGCATACAATCGTTCACCAACAACTGGATCACCATGCACAAAGACTGATAATGCTAGAGCAAATCTAGAGCTATCTTCAGCTTGTGAGGCAAGGTTTCACCATCTTTTAAATGGTGGAGGCGGCTGTGATAGGATGTCAGCAACCTGTGCCCCCAGCAGCCATTCATCAGCCAGCAGGAATTAACTCTTGCTAAACTGAAGAGCAGAGAGCACAAAACAGTTGACACCTGACTCTGGCTGAGCAACTAGCATCCGGCTGCCTGCCAGACTCTGTAATGTCAATAGCTTCTGGAGTCGCCATAACAACTGGCTCTCCTGACAGGAGCGGGTCAGCGTCATGTATTTCTATGCAGCTGCATGCTCCAGTCAGGAGAGCCGGCGGTCGGCCCGGGCTATGTGAACCTCGCATGAGTCACACCTGAGTATGACTCCAGCCTAAAATTGAGGGTCTACATATTGTCTAAAGGCCGCTTTACACGCTACGACATCACTAAAGCGTTGTCGTTGGGGTCACGGAATTTGTGACGCATATCCGGTCGCGTTAGCGATGTCGTTGCGTGTGACACCTATGAGCGATTTTGAATCGTCGCAAAAACGTTCAAAATCGCTAATCGGAGACATTCCCCCCTATTCTCAATTATCGTTGCTGCTGCATGTACGATGTTGTTCGTCGTTCCTGCAGCAGCACACATCGGTACGTGTGACACCGCAGGAATGAGGAACCTCACCTTACCTGCGTCCACCGGCAATGAGGAAGGAAGAAGGTGGGCGGGATGTTCGTCCTGTTCATCTCCGCCCCTCCGCTATTGGGCGGCGGTTCGCCTGTCACAGCGACGTCGCAGAGCAGGTATGTGCGTGTGACGCTGCCGTAGCGATAATGTTCGCTACGGCAGCGATCACCATATATCGGCCGTACGACGGGGGCGGGTGCTATCGCGCTCGACGTCGCCAGCAAATGTTAGCGATGTCGCAGCGTGTAAAGCGGCCTTTAGGTATTTTTTAGTGCATGGATTTAAATATATAGCTGAGTCTTACCTGAAAAACTATAGAAACTAGAGCATACTATGAATTTTTTTCACACAGGCCTTTGTGAAAACAAGTTAATTAGTATTAGTTCATGTGCTGTTCATGCACAGACTATTTTCCACACTGACAGCACTCGGACCGAAAATACGCTTATGTGAACAAACTCTTGGGGCTTATTCAGATGTGTTTATCATGTAGGAGTTCTATCCATGTTTTTCAAGGAGAGAGCACATATCCACCATTATAGTCTGTGTCGCTGTTCACGTGGCCATAGTTTCGTAGACCGAGTGTTCAGCAAAAAAATTGATCAAACCCATCCATACAACTGTATGGGTCTATGAAAAAGTCCAGACAGCGCGCTGACGCCATCCTAGCTCCATCATAGCATTGTCTGTTTTTCAGGATTTTTTTGATGAGATAAGCTTAGGAAACTTCTATCAGTATCTTTTTGGGCATAAAAAAGTGATGAAACACTGATGGTAAAAACTGACTCTCACCAAATTCTGATGGAAATGATCCAAAACACAGATGAAAATAGATCTGTTTTTTTTTGTGTACAAGAATAATCACTGATGTATGAAAACCTAGGGTATATTCATCTCGGACGGATACACTGCAAATTTTCAATCCAGAATTTCCAGGCTTGAATATCTGCCACATATTTCAGTACCAGTAAAGTGGATGAGAATTTACAGACTCTCAAGCATCCGCTGTAGAAGAAACCACATTGGAATCCACACAGAAAGTAAACTTTTACAATGCAGCTAATTAGTAAAATCTAATTTTTATGTAGTAGATTTGTTGCAGAGTTTGCCGCAGATTAGTGGATAAATCTGTGGAGGTTTTTTCCCATAGAAAGCACCAGTCCAGCGTTTTGTTTTTTTTCACCGCTTAATCTATGATTATTTCCTGCACCTACTCATTTACTCACACGCTGGCATTTAAACCACCTTTTACCCACGCCACTCCAGTCCTGCAGCGCCAACTTGTGACTGCAACTTCTGACTGGCCGGAAGTCAGTAGTTACGTCACAAGCGCTCAATGCAAGTCTATTGGAGCCAGAACGAGGCTCTCATAGACCTACATTGAAGAGTGACCTGCAGCTCGCTCTATGGAACACACGAGCAGTCAGCAGGTCACAAACTGCAGAGGACTGACAGGGGCAGCAGTGATAAAACATGAATATGCCAGAGGGTGAGTATAAGAGTAGGGGCAGTGGACTTAAATTTAACCCTATAAAGACCACCGGTACACCTTTTAAGGGTCGTCAGTTAGGGGCCTTAGTCCTCATGGTGCTAATAAACAAGTGAATAGCACTCCACCTTGTTGAAAATTCCCGCTGGTGACAGCTGTGTATAACAGTTGACACCCACCGGCATTGACACCGACCAATACCGATTGGGGCCAATAAACCCCTTAAATACCACAGCCAATCAGCAATATCTGAACAGCGAAGAAGCAGACACAGGTACACACGTCACCGCAGGTGATGTTGCATTGAGTAGCATGTTAGCACGTCCCTCTTTAGAGAGCGGCTAGTCGTGGGAAGTAACGCCCTTATGCCTAGTCCTCGCGCTCATTAACATGTGATATAAGATCTTTAGCAATACTTTTTCTAAAGATCTCTATCTATGCTAATGTATACAGGGACGGTTAGGCAGGGATTAGCAATATACACCCAGAACTGCTCGTGGTCCGGGGGCATATTGCACTAGACAGGTTCCCTTTCAATACTTTAGCTTGGTCATTAAGGTCAAAATTAGCTCAGTCACAAAGAGGTTAAAGCACCACTTCAGCGGTGAAATAAAAAAAATGCTGGAGTGATGCTTTCATTCAGATCATGTATTGACATACCTTTACTGACACAAATATGATAAGCAATATGTGAAAGTAATATCGGTAATAAAATATGGAACATTACTTTGTAGAGATCCAGAGGCGGTGGGACATGATTTCAGATACAATGACATGACATATAATCAGTAATAACTAGTGGGGGTACTATGGACGCTCTGATCAGTGTCTGGTAATTCTATAATTATTTTTCAGATGAATGCTATTTTCATACCTTACGTATTATCCAAAAGAACTGGCAAATCGTCAAGCGTTAATAGTGCTGCACTACTAATGTAGCCGTCATTTTGGCACCTGATAGATCTGTATAGTCTAAGGAGGGCACCCCTATTTGTTTTACTTAGAATTCTCTAATACATTGTATGAAAGTTATTTTTCTAAAGTAGAAATCCTATGTAGCACAATATTAGTATATTGGCCAAAATTAGTTTCTGTAGGTAGAGAGGTAGTGCCCATTCATGTGCATGGCAGAATGTATGCACAATGCAAAGTTGCAGAAATAAGTGCATCTTTTGGCGTTTTCACTCCACTTTCAGCCAGTGGCCGACGTTGGGAATGATCCGTGGTGGGGTGGGGTAACGTTCACCCGACAAATTCATCAAAAGTGGTGATGTATATCACTTCAGAAATGTTACTCCAGGCCCTGACTGTAGTAACATTTCTGGTGGGGCACACTCCACTGATAGGATTCACCTAATTCCTTAAGTGGTGTGCGTCTCTTAATGAATTTGGCGCATCTTATTTCTGCACACACCTTATTAAGACTGTCTTAGGTCTTGTGCGCACGCTGCTTTTTTTTTTTTGCTGTGTTCTTGCTGCTCTTGTGGTGAAGTTTGGATGCAGTTTGTGGTCCTAA
Source organism: Anomaloglossus baeobatrachus (assembly GCF_048569485.1). Lineage (NCBI taxonomy): Eukaryota > Metazoa > Chordata > Amphibia > Anura > Aromobatidae > Anomaloglossus > Anomaloglossus baeobatrachus. The sequence continues at coordinate 293,917,744 of NC_134353.1, forward strand.
ACTGCAGGTATGACCTTCCCCCGCAAAGTTCATGAGAAATCCGAAAGGCTGTGCGCACGTTGCTTCTTTTTTGCGTGCAGTTTTGGTTGCAGAAAAAAAGCAGGAGCATGTCACTTTTTTTATGCGTTTTTCCCTGACTTTTGCCATTCACAATGTTGAAAAAATGCATGGGCAAAAACGCAGCAAAAATTTACAGAAAACACGGCAAAAACGCATGCGCTTTTTGATGCTTTTTTTTTTGGCCAGAGGTGCGTTTTTCTGCCAGAGGATGCGTTTTTCGCTGGAGAACAAAACTGCAGTGTGTACACGTACCCTAAGGGCTCTTTCACACGTCAGTGAAAAACACACATGTTTTTCACTAATGTGTTAAAGACGCATAAGGCCCTCCATGTACCGTGATTTTGGCACAAGTGTAATCTCCGTGTGCTATCCGTGATAGCACATAGAGATCAGGCACTTAAGGCCCTGTCACACACAGAGAAAAATCTTTAGCAGATCTGTGGTTGCAGTGAAATCATGGACATATTGTTCCATTTGTACACAGCCACAAACCTGGCACTGATTGTCCACAATTTCACCGCAACCACAGATCTGCCGCAGATTTATCTCTGTGTGTGACAGGGTCTTTATACTCACCTGTCCATGCTCCTGCTTTCCATGGTGCTGAAGTCTCCAGCTCTGCTGTCTCCGGCCGCTGCTGTTTCCCTTCTGCTGTTACTTCCGGGTCGCAGTGCAGTGAATATGCATGAGCATAATTATCCATCCTGGAAGCAGGAGACAGCAGCAGCTGGGACAGCATCGCTGGAGACAGGTGAGTATAAAAATCATTTTATTTCAAAGATACGTGTTTTTTCTGGTAAGTGTTACATGGATCACACCACTGTGGGTTCCGTGTGACATCAGTGATGCTGGAGAAAAATCGACTTGTCTCCATGTAATGCACACAGACACGCATGTGCGTTGCACAAAAACACGGTCAGTGAGAAATCACTGATCTGTGCACAGACCCATTGATTTTAATGGGTCTACATATGGCCGTGATTCTGGTATGTATAAAATCATTAATGTCGCGAGCGGGGAGGACGCCGCCGCTGCTGGTCGCTCGCCAACGCTGCGGCTGCTGCTCGGTGGCTCGAGCTGTGGGCCCTAATCTGGGGACTCGAGCGGCGCTCCTCGCCCGTGAGTGAAAGGGGTGGTTGGTTTGGGGGATTTAGTCCGTGACACCACCCACGGGTCGTGGTGAAGATGGGCACCACCGCTGCTGGTGACGGGGATCCCGGGAGCGATTGTATGGAGCAGCTGGGATGTTGTTTTCCCCCTTCGTGGGTAGGGGTCGGTGGTCCCGGGGCCCGGTGATGTGACGGGGAGGCTGGGTTGGTGAGGTGCAGGGTCGCAGGGACGGGGCGGCGCGGTGCCGGATGGCACGGGTGTACTCACTCAGTAAGAGATGCACAAAGTCCTCGGTAAACCAAACGGCTGGATGGACGGGTCCCGCAGCCGGCTGCAGTGTCTCTCCCCGGACAGGTGATGGCGGCTGTCTTTCCCTGCACCTTGATGTACTTGATTGACTACTATGGATCCCCAACGGTAGTCCGCTCCCCGGTGTATGGGTACCGGAGGAGCCTGTTTGCCCGCAGGCGCTGGCCCTTGGGTCTCTAGCCTTAGGCAGTTGCTGTATACCCTCACGGTGTGGGCGGTTGTCTTCTATCGGGTCTTTGGTTGTTAGGAAACCCCTGGGGTTCCGGTCACATTCGGATTTGACTATTGTCGGCGGCTCCAAGCCTGGTCGGGGTCCGATGGCCCTACCTGTGTGTGCTGGCTTCACTTCGCTCCCCGGTCGGTACCGGCGGGCCAACGCCCGACCCCGGTCCTACGGTTCCGCGTTGCTTCACCACTCCTTCAGACGGCCACCACCGTCTGCCAACCTTGCTGTCAGTGCCTGGGCCACAAACCCAGACACCCAAGTGTTTACTCCTCTCACTTCCACCTCCTGGACTAAAACTAAAACTTTTCCCGCCTCCAGACCTGTGAACTCCTCAGTGGGTGGGGCCAACTGCTTGGCTCCGCCCCACCTGGTGTGGACATCAGACACTGGAGGGAGGCAACAAGGGTTTTGTGTTTGGCTGGTGTCACTATCTAATGGGGGTGGGGGTGTTTGAGTGTTATCTGTGACGACCTGGCTAGTCCAGGGCGTGACAATTAACATACATACCAGAATCACTGACGTGTGAAGGAGGCCTTAAAGAATCATGGTATTCTGTTTGTGAAACCAATTTTAACAAAGATTATGAAAAGGAGTCATTGATATAAGGGCACATATAGATTTTTCCACTCGATATTAAAGTCAATATGAAAAAGAAGGCACTTCAAGCACCATTAGTTATGCTATAAATGATTCTTCCTATTTAAAATAATTAAATCTGGTTCAATATTAGTAACAATATTCAATGTTCATATATTACCGTGTACAGTAGAAAAATGTTCAGACCTTTAGCAAACGATCAAAGTCAAATCATAAGAATAAAGGCCGCTTTACACACTGCGATATCGGTACCGATATTGCCAGCGTGCGTACCCGCCCCCATCGGTTGTGCGACACGGGCAAATCTCTGCCCGTGTCGCACAACATCGCCCGGACCCGTCACACTACTTACCTTCCCTGCGACGTCGCTGAGACCGGCGAACCGCCTCCTTTCTAAGGGGGCGGTTCGTTCAGCGTCACAGCGACGTCACAGCAGCGTCACTGAACCGCCGCCCAATAGAAGCGGAGGGGCGGAGATGAGCGGGATGTAACATCCCGAACACCTCCTTCCTTCCGCATTGTGGCCGGGAGGCAGGTAAGGAGAGCTTCCCCGTTCCTGCGGTGTCACACGGAGCGATGTGTGCTGCCGTAGGAACGAGGAACAACTTCGTTACTGCGGCAGTAACGATATTTGAGAATGGACCCCCATGTTACCGATGAGCGATTTTGCACGTTTTTGCGACGATGCAAAATCGCTCATAGGTGTCACACGCAACGGCATCGCTACAGCGGCCGGATGTGCGTCACAAATTCCGTGACCCTAATGAGATCGCTGTAGCGATCTCGTATCGTGTAAAGCCCGCTTAAGAATGCCTTTAGAAGAAAATCCAGACTCCGAGAAAGAATTACAGCCACCGGGAAAGCTAGTTAAAAACGCACTAACACAGGCTATGTTTCGGTGACACTCCTCCTTTCTCATACATGCGGACTTGGAACACATCAGAAGTATAAATACTTATTCATTAACTGACAAGTTTACATAGACATCCTATAGGAATCGTCATAAATAGTCACAACATATTGATGGACATGACATTCCATATTAAACATTCAATGTTATACAATTTTATTGGTATTTCAACAATAATGTATATCAGAGAAGGATTATAGTCCATCAATATAAAATATATATCGCAATAGTAATTAAAGGAAACCATTCCATATTAATTGTTCATTTAATCCCATAGGAGACAAAGAATTCATAGTAAAATACAAAAGGCTTCTCTCTGTAATAACCAATGTTAATTCATCTGAATGAACCCCTAAAGGGGGCTTTTCACGCAACAACATCACTAACGACATGTTGTTTGAGTCACGGAATTCGTGACGCACATCCGGCCTCGTTAGCGACGTTGTTGCGTGTGAAACGCACGAACGACCGCTAACGATTAAAAATACTCACCTAATCGTTGATCGTTGACGCATCGTTCTAATCCCAAATATTGTTGCTGTTGCATGAAGCAGGTTGTTCGTCGTTCCAAAGGCAGCACACATCGCTTTGTGTGACACCACAGGAACGAGGAACACAGCTTACATACGGCCTCCGGCAATGAGGAAGGAAGGAGGTGGGTGGGATGTTCCGCCCGCTCATCTCCGCCCCTCTGCTTCTATTGGGCGGTCGCTTAGTGACGCCGCTGTGACGCCGCACGAACCGCCCCCTTAGAAAGGAGGCGGTTTGCCGGCCACAGCCACGCCGCTAGGAAGGTAAGTATGTGTGACGGGTGTTAGCGATGTTGTGCGCCACGGGCAGCAATTTGCCTGTGACGCAGTACCGACGGGGCGGATGCGAATGCTAGCGACATCGCTAGCGATGTCGCAGTGTGTAAAGCCCGCTTAAGAATTACTCATTTGAGCATATCTAGTTTCAAAGAAATGTTTGTCAATGCCTGTCTCACCTTTATTATCCTTTGATATTATTTCTTTTTGTTTGGAGTCTTGTGGAAGATGTGTCCTGGCTTTTTTAGCGTAAGGCCACAATCAGGGTTCACAGTGTTTTGGACGCAGCGTGTTTTCGCTTTGTTCAAAACTCTGCATTGTAGAGTAAAAGCACAGCGGATTGGATTTATAGAAATCTCCTGCACACTATGCTTGTTCTTCCAGAGTCCCAACAAGTCATTTATTGCTGCGGAGCCGCTGGTGTTCATTTATCATTGTCTGAAAGTTAATATTTTTTTTTAAATTTTCTATGTGCATTCAAAGGTTTAAGGGAATCTGCCAGCAGGTTTTTGCTACCTCATCTGAAAGCAACATAATATAGGAAAAGAGATCCTGAATCCAACTATGTATCACTTAGATTACTGGATGCAGCCGTTCTGACACAATCAGAATTTTTAGATTTAGTCATAGAGTAGAGCTGAGAAAGCTAATCCCGCCCATAACAAGCTCTCTATAGAGATTGTACATTGACAGTGAGATGTCAATCAGAGGAAGGGGTGTGTCATGACATTGTAGTTCGAGCAATGAGACATGCTGCTGCTTAAACAAACATAGCAAATAAATAACATATGGGACCTTGACAAGACAGACCTCCCTGAATTCTCTGTGTTAACCCTTGCTGCATGCTGGCTTCAGACTACATAGCAAAAACCTGCTGACAGATTCCCTTTCAGATTCCTCTGTTAACATGCATGCTGAGTTAGCTTTCAAGTAGATGAGTGGATTAGGAAAATGTGTATTTGCCTGTTTGTGTGGATTTTCCTAAGAAATTCGATTTGTAGAGAAGTTAACCTTCACGACTTGAAACTTCGGTATTATGTTCTGTGGTGTCTTTAACACTAGAACTACTGAGGTAGTCATTTTGACTACTTTGCACTATGTATTTCTATATAGGTGTCACGAGTCCAGTAGTTCTAGTGTTAAACCCCAGAGCATAAGAAGGGTAAGGCTGTCTGCCCACAATGCTGCATATTTTCGATGCGTCAAGAACGCAGCGTCTTACAGTTCCAGCAAAATAGATGGATTTATAGAGATCTCATATCTACTGTGGTTCCACATCAAAAACGCATGTAATCTGCGCCTGACTGTAGCATTACAGTTTTGTCAAAGCCAAATACTAATAGTAATTGGCTCTGAGTAGTAAATACCAAATAGGTACATCTGTGATTTGATCCTGAAAAATTAGCAATTGCTCTGAAACGCATAGAAATAAATCACCATATGTTCCAAAGAAGTTTCCAGTCTGATAAATCATACAGCAGCGCGGTGGTTAACCCCTTCACGTCCTACTCCCTTTGAACGAAAAGCCAAATACTAGGAAGTATCAAAAACAAAGCAGCTTTATTTAAAGCATGACAAACCAAGAAGATGTTAAGCTTGGACTTTCAGCTAAGATGAGGCCTGGAATGGCTCTGTGAAGCGCGCATAAGATCACAACGCAAAGATATCATGACATGCGCCGCGACCATGTGTGCATATGAAATGTCCTGGGTCTCATCAGAATCGGAGTCATGGGCTGGCATGGTGAGGTGTAGGGGTTCAGCACTAGGCGCCAATGATGTAGGACAGGTGACTGTGAAGAGCAAAGTGGCCCAAAGAGGTGAGTGGTAAGGTCATCATATGTATTTTTTATAAATTTGACATTTAATTGACCCTTTATGGTCCAGTAAAATGGCGACGACCATTTTGCTTAATACGTACGAAACTGAATTACAAAAAATCTGCATTTTGGTGAATACGGATTTTTTGAAGAATTTAATTCCACTAACATCTATTTGCTTATCTCTACTTCCAGGAATACCCCCGTCTAATGGGAAGTTATGTGCTATTAGATTACATAGAGTACTGTGGTACTGAGAAGGTCACTACTGGCCTCTAGACATTTAATACGGAGTCTCGGCAGTGCATTTACCTTACAGAAGTAGCGACTTTATCATGCAAGCGTATAAACATCCATGTGTATTATTAATGTGGTATTTCATACTGGCCGGAGAGCTGCACTTCTGAATTATTTGATCTGGTGACTCATAACAGAACATTATTAGAACAAGTGCTATGTTAGGCATCCTTGTTCCACCTGCGGATAATCGTGGGTGGAAACAGTGAAAAATTGAATGTTGATTGGACCCACATTACCTGCAGCTAAGTGTATTTTTTATTCTTTAGGTTATTATATAGCTAAAGGTATAGAAGTGTACTTTGTACCAAGCGCATTGCCACAAAGAGGACCACTGAAATTGAGAATATAATATTTAGACTTTTTATTGAACCATTGCGTACAATGGATAAAAAATCAATATAAACTTTATAAACCCCAATACTGTCTACCTCCTACTAAATTATTCTATTACAAATAAGAAATACAGGGTGTTTTTTTTTTATTTTTGATACTATTAGAAAGTAAAATCTGTCATTAAAAAGAAACACATATACAAAAATAACTCTCCCCCAGGAAAAATGAAATGCCACCTATAGGGGGCTGCCATGAACTAAGTTTCAACCTCTTTAACCCCTTAACACTAGAAGTGGGGTCAGAGAGGGGTCATTTAACATTTCTACCATTAGAACCCTATGGAGCTCGAAATTTCTGGGACTTCTAGTGTTAAGGCCTGAGCGATTTATCGTTTTTGCTCTTTCGTTTTTTTCCTTCTCTTATTCCAAGAGCCATAACTTTTTTATTTTCCATCAATATAGCTGTGTGAGGGCTTGTTTTTTCATAGTATCATAGTATCATAGTTTTTAAGGTTGAAGGGAGACTCTAAGTCCATCTAGTTCAACCCGTAGCCTAACATGTTGATCCAGAGGAAGGCAAAAAAAACCCCAATGTGGCAAACAAGTTCCAATGGGGAAAAAATTTCCTTCCTGACTCCACATCCGGCAATCAGACTAGTTCCCTGGATCAATACCCTGTCATAAAATCTAATATACATTAATCTAATATACATATACACTGGTAATATTAAATTTTTCAAGAAAGGCATCCAGGCTCTGCTTAAATGTTAGTAGTGAATCACTCATTACAACATCATGCGGCAGAGAGTTCCATAGTCTCACTGCTCGTACAGTAAAGAATCCTTGTCTGTGATTATGATTAAACCTTCTTTCCTCAAGACGTAGCAGATGCCCCCGTGTTCCAGTCGCAGGCCTAGGTGTAAAAAGATCTTTGGAAAGGTCTCTGTACTGTCCCCTCATATATTTATACATTGTGATTAGATCCCCCCTAAGCCTTCGTTTTTCCAAACTAAATAACCCCAAGTTTAATAACCTGTCTTGGTATTGCAGCCCACCCATTTCTCTAATAATCTTGGTGGCTCTTCTCTGCACCCTCTCCAGTTCAGCTATGTCCTTCTTATATATCGGTGACCAGAATTGTACACAGTATTCCAAGTGCGGTCGCACTAGTGACTTGTACAGAGGTAGAACTATATTTTTTTCATGAACACTTATACCTCTTTTAATACATCCCATTATTTTATTAGCCCTGGCAGCAGTTGCCTGACACTGTCCACTAAAGTGAAGTTTACCATCCACCCATACACCCAAGTCTTTTTCTGTGTCTGTTTTACCCAGTGTTCTACAATTAAGTACATAATCATAAATGTTATTTCCTCTACCCAAGTGCATGACCTTACATTTATCTACATTAAACTTCAATTGCCACTTCTCAGCCCAATCCTCCAATTTACATAAATCTCCCTGTAATATAAAATTATCCTCTTCTGTATTGATTACCCTGCAGAGTTTAGTATCATCTGCAAATATTGAAATTCTACTCCGCATGCCCCCAACAAGGTCATTTATAAATATGTTGAAAAGAAGCGGGCCCAATACTGACCCCTGTGGTACCCCACTATGAACTGAGACCCAGTCCGAGTACGTACCATTAATAACCACCCTTTGTTTCCTATCACTGAGCCAGTTTTTAACCCAGTTACACATATTTTCCCCTATCCCCATTATTCTCATTTTATGTACCAACCTTTTGTGTGGCACCGTATCAAAAGCTTTTGAAAAGTCCATATACACAACATCCACTGCATTTCCCTGGTCCAGACTTGAACTTACCTCTTCATAGAAGCTGATCAAATTAGTTTGACAGGATCGATCCCTCATAAACCCATGTTGATACTCTGTCATAAGGTTATTTTTCTTGAGATACTCCAGTATAGCATCTCTCAAGAAACCCTCAAGGATTTTACCAACCGTAGAGGTTAAACTTACCGGCCTATAATTTCCCGGTTCAGTTTTTGTCCCCTTTTTGAATATTGGCACCACATTTGCTATGCGCCAGTCCTGCGGTACCGACCCTGTTATTAAGGAATCTGTGAAGATTAAAAATAATGGTCTATCTATCACAGAACTCAATTCCTGTAGCACTCTGGGGTGTATGCCATCCGGGCCCGGAGATTTGTCAACCTTAGTGATTTCGAGGCGGCGGCGTACTTCCTGCTGGGTTAAGCAGGTAATATTCAAGGGTGAATTTATGGTATCACTGGTCATGTCATCTGCCATGGCATTTTCTTGTATAAAAACCGTAGAAAAAAAGTCATTCAGCAGGTTGGCTTTACCCTCATCCCCTTCCACCATTTCACCAAGACTATTTTTAAGGGGGCCAACACTATCGCTTTTCAGTTTTTTACTGTTTATGTAGTTAAAGAGTATTTTTGGATTATTTTTACTTTCTCTCGCAATGAGTCTCTCTGTCTCAAACTTAGCTAACTTAATTTGCTTTTTACATATTTTATTTAATTTTCTATAATTATATAATGCCTCATCACTACCTACCCTCTTTAATTCTTTTAAGGCTTTCTGTTTTTCTTTTATTGCTTCCCTTACAGCTCTATTTAGCCATAGGGGTTTCCTCCTATTTCTAGCATGTTTGTTCCCATAGGGTATATTTTCTGCACAAGCCCTATTCAGGATGCTCATAAAAGTCTCCCATTTGCTTTGTGTACTTTTATTACTTAGTACATCATCCCAGTTTATTGCACTAAGATCATCTCTCAACCGTTTAAAATTTGCTTTCCTGAAGTTTAGTGTCCTTGTAGCCCCTCTACTAGACATCTTACTAAAGAATACATGAAAACTTATTATTTTGTGATCACTATTCCCCAAGTAACCCCCAACTTGTATATTTGATATGCGGTCTGGCCTATTGGTTAGTACAAGGTCTAGTAGTGCTCCCCCTCTTGTGGGGTCCTGTACCATTTGTGAAAGGTAATTATCTTTCATTGTTATCAAAAATCTATTTCCTTTGCTGGAACTGCAAGTTTCTGTTCCCCAATTTATATCAGGATAGTTAAAGTCCCCCATAATAATTACCTCTCCGAGACTCGCTGCTTTATCAATTTGCTTTATGAGGAGATTCTCTACCTCTTCCATAATATTCGGCGTCTTATAACACACCCCTATCAGTATTTTATTATTCATTCTCCACCCCCTTATCTCCACCCATAGGGACTCTACATTCTCAGTACCCTCACATATGTTGTCACGCAGGATGGGTTTTAAGGATGATTTTACATATAGACACACACCTCCCCCTCGCTTATTTGTACGGTCATTCCTGAATAGGCTATAACCCTGTAAATTAACAGCCCAGTCATAGCTCTCATCCAGCCATGTCTCTGATATCCCCACTATATCATAATTTTCTTCCAACAATATTAATTCTAATTCCTCCACCTTATTTGTGAGGCTTCGGGCATTAGTGTACATGCACGTTACGTATGACTCTGTACCTGTATTCCTGCTTACTGTATTAACTGTCCTAACCCTTCCCCCCGTACCACCCCCAATTTCATTACTTGTGCCCTGGTCACTATCTGCACTACATTCCCCTTCTATAAAGTGAATACCCTCGCCCCCCATTCCTAGTTTAAACACTCCTCCAACCTTCTAGCCATTTTCTGCCCCAGCAGAGCTGCACCTTCCCCATTAAGATGCAGCCCATCCCTAGCATAGAATCTGTAGCCAACTGAAAAGTCGGCCCAATTCTCCAGGAACCCAAAACCCTCTTTCCTACACCAATTCCTGAGCCACCTGTTAACCTCCCTGATCTCTCTTTGCCTCTCTGGTGTGGCTCGTGGCACAGGTAGTATTTCCGAAAATACCACCTTTGAAGTCCATGCTTTAAGCTTACAACCTAATTCCCTGAAATCATCTTTAAGGACCTTCCACCTACCTCTAACTTTGTCATTTTTGCTGGATGAGTTGCCAAGTCATTGCTGTATATAGAAGAAATCACAGTCTCCTATGAACGCTTTCCACGGGCTGGCTTTCATAGAAGTAGTAAGATGACAGTCACAGGTGTCATCAGCTGACAACTAGCTTGCAAGACAATACATCGGCATCCTGCGATCACTTCATGGGCACACCGATGAGGGCTCAGAAGGGTGCAACCCCCCGCCAGAGTGTGATGAAGGCCGCTGGCAGAGATTGACAGTGGCTTCTAACAGGTTAACAGCCATGGATGGAACGCCACTCTGCCCACTGCTGTTAGGGGAAGATGAAGGCTGAATCACTAAGTCTTCATCTGCAGGGAAAGATGTGGATTCGGCATGTGAGCCTGCATCAAAGGCAGAGAGATGACTCATAACAAGCATAGCACGTCATTAGTTCTAAAGAGGTTATAGGGAATCTGTTACCAAGTTTTTGCTAAGAGCAGTATGACGTAGACCTTGACTTTAGCAATGTATCATTTACTGGGCTGCTTACAGTTTTGATAAAATCAGTGTTGTATCTGCTGCAGATCTAGCAGTTCTCTGAATGCTGAGCTCTGTGTAACCCGGCCACACTACTTGCAGCTCTCTGTGTACACTCTGCATAGGTAGAAAAATGCTAATAAGAGGTGTAGGTGGGGTCATATAGAGCTTTTGAATGTGGAGAACTACATGGAAGAAGCTTACTAGTCCTCTCATGAAGTGATATATACTTCAAATCAGGGTCTCTGTCACCACATTATGTTGCTCTCCGATTAAGTGGCAATAAACTGATGACAGTATATATTATAAGAGAATGACATATTTTTTTTACTTTTAGCATTTTTTTATATCACAATCTGGATTAAATAAATTAGAAAACTACTTGCAATTCTCACACTGGCTTCTGTACCTAGGTTAAATTCATACATCTTGTTATTTTCAGAAGACTTTTCAAATGTTTCATTATCATCACAGGCAGGATTAGAATGACAGGTAACACCTATCCACACAGCTGATAATCCTCCTTTGCAATGGCATTTGCACCCACTAATTCAACAGAAGACCATTTTCTGATGACACATCCCTTTAAAAGCCTTGAAATATAATTGGGTTATCAGCTTATCCAGAGATACCCATATATAGGCAGCCCTGATTCAAAGGTGTTATTCCTACATAATTCATACTTTTTTATCTGCTTGCCTGTGTGAGATACTATTTTATTCTAGTTCTTGAATTAAATTATTCCTCTTAAAGGGTTTCCCCAGGATATAACATATAAATTTGTAATAACAGATCATGTTATATGATTTTATTAGTTGATTCATTAAAAACACTGCATGGAAAAAGGTAAAAAAGACTGAATTACACACAAACTGGGAAGAAAACACAGTTGGAAACCTAATAGGAACAGTGTGCAAACATCTGACCCCCACATGAAGTGGTGAATGCGAAACGCACGTTGGGAAAGGGTGGCTGTCTGCATAGTGGGGATTTTTTTGTGGTAATACCGGTACATGTACTTGTGATTTATCTTCTCATGATTTCCATTACACACTGTATTGTAGACTCATTGTTGGTCCATCACTGTCCTTTGATTTGTCCTACAGACATCAAGTTCTATATCTGCATACTATTCTTTTATACTACACTCTCTCCATAACGTTAAACTACATTCCTTTTTTTATTTAGCATTTTTTTCCTGATATACATGATTTTTTCCTGTATTAATATCATGTGCTTTTAAATTAATAAAATTATTATTTTACTGATAGTAGACAATCATAGGACTGTAGTATATAGAACTTTGCTAATCATAGTTCACCTGGGCTATGCATCTAATGTGTATTTTTAGCATTATGTATTATTATTAATATTACTACCTGGATGCATTTTTCCTGGTTATTGCCTGTGAAGTATTATACTGTTATATTGAAGATGGATGCCCATATGATTCTTAACTTTTTTTTTAAGTATACTGCATATATATTCTTCCTACCATGTTTCTCGATTTTCCAGAACTTTCTGACCTCTAACTTTTCTACTATAGTATTTTAATACTATAGTTGTCTCCTGGTTCTACTCTGCCCTTATCTATTTTGATTTCTACTGACACATAAGCTGGTGTCACACATAACGACAACGACAACGACGTCGCTGCTACGTCACCATATTCTGTGACGTAGCAGCGACCTCAACAGCGACGTCGCTGTGTGTGACACATAACAACGATCAGACCCCTGCTGCGAAATCGTTGCTCGCTCCTGAATGTTCCAGGTCATTTTTTGATCGCTGCTATCCCGCTGCGCCATGCTGATAAGCTGATAATCTTTGTGTTTGACACCGCAGCAGCGACGATCGCTACGCTACGCTACGTCTGAAACCACACAACGACCGTCGACGTCGCTATGATCGCTGCTCCGTCGCTGCTTTATATAACATGTTTGACAGCTTACTAACGATCATCTATGGTCGCTGCTACGTCACAGAATATGGTGACGTAGCAGCGACGTCGTTGTCGTTGTCGTTATGTGTGACACCAGCTATAGCGAGGTCAACTACAAGAGTTAGGGTCTAATCTAATCAGGTACACCTTGTCGCGGTAGGATGGCTTTTAAGCTTTTTTGATCAAAGTTGTATTAAGCAAGGTTTTTACTTGTACTATCACTTTTAATTATTTACTTACTACAGAATATTTGCTCATCTAGTTTTTATATTAGGTTCTGTTTGTTAAATGGCCAAAGTGTGAACGCACACATACACATTGCACTTTTACCAACGTGTTCCAGCCCTTCTTTTTTTGTTTTAATAGCAATAAATTTTCCCTTCTATGTGTTTTTGACCAATGGGAGATCTAATTGGTTTTATATTATAAATTTAGGTTAAGAAAAGAAAAGATACATTTCTCGTCTGGAACAAACTGACATCTTTTGTTAGGATGCTGCTGAAAGGATTTTCTGGATATTATAGAATTACTGTGTAAACCATACTGATAAATCAGGCCTGTTTAGTTACTGGAAGATAATTGCTTACTTTTATTGTTTCTGTAAATTATCATCTAAAATTGCCAAACCTCGCACAATGTGTAAATGAACTCTGCAGTGTTAAACTGTAGATACGGAATTAGTTTGGAAACAAACGTGCCAAGATTCTATTTACTGCATTTACTGTTATGTTTCCTTAATTTAATACTTGGCAATCAGCGCTCTAGCAATATGAACGATTAAAGTCATTTTAATTACTGTTTCTGAATTGTTCCAGTTAGTAAAGATTTTGATTAGCGGAAAAGAACATGACTTAGGTCAATGATTTCACACGCGTACATTTTACTGAGTGTTCATACGGATTCTAGATAAACAAATGATTGTTTGTTAGTGATTATTCTAATTTTTATTTAATAATGAACTTAGCTTACCCTGTAAACCAAGAAAAAGATGTTAAATGTTCTGTTTGTGTCTTTATACTTGCTAAAAAATATATATTAAAAAAACAATAAGATTGAGTCTACCAAAAGAAAGGAAAAATAATCTCAAAGAACAAATATCCCCCTTTGTCTGCTGAAAATGAGCCTTAAAGTGGGTGTCACATTTTTAGTGGTATAATTTATTGTAATTTTTGCAAATTTGTACCCAAAGAGCATGCTTTCCATACATCACTTTTTGCTGTATTTTTTTCTCCATAGTCTCTTCTTGGTAAATGTAAAATGTCTTGAAATAACACCTGTATACAGTGTGAAAAACCACATGTAAATCGCATTTATAATAGCGTATGTAAAGTAGGTCTAAATGGAAAAAGAAGCAGTTAGTATGTTGAAGATTTAAAGTCATTTTATTAGAAAATCCCACTCATTCCCTTTGGGCTATGCTAGGTAATCAAGCGTCCATTATCGCTGTCACACAATAGATTGCTTAAAAGCGTCATTCCAGCGCTTGTTTGTTTTTCACTGCTGGAGTGGCACGTTATATGTAACGTCCCTGCCTCCTGTCATATGCTCACATTCCAGTGTCTCCACGTTCTACCAAGGCTGCTCCTGGCTGGAAGTCACAAGTTATGTCACAAAGTCTATGAGAGCCAGAACGAGGCTCTCATAGATTTGTATTGAGTTGTGACCTCTGACGTGCTCCATGAAATACTGAGCTGCCAGCAGGTCACAAATCGCCGGAGACCAACTGGCGCGATGGTGGTAGAAGATGAAGACATCGGTAGGTGAGTATAAAAAAGGGGGCAGGCGACATAGATTTAAAGCACTACTCCAGCGGTGAAATAAAGGAAAACGCTGAAATGGTGTTTTAAGCTGGATACAACTGGTTACCAAAGAAAGTAAAACAAATCAAAAACATTTCTTGAAGTATCTAAATAAAGAATAAATGCTCAAGATTTAGGGCCCTAAATAATGGTGAAAGGGAGTCACTGGAGATCAAGAGAAGTCAGAGCCACATAATGAGTTGTTTCGTTCTGTACATTCAAAAGAAGAGCAGCTGATCCAGGTGGTGCCAGCACAGGTAATATATTAATTAATACACTAAACTGAGTGTGATTCAGGCTAAGTTAAAGTAAATATGAACAAGGCTCTAACGGCCCAGTCACGCACAATGACTTACCAGCGATCCCGACAACGATACGACCTGATAAGGATCGCTGGTAAGTCGCTGGGAGGTCGCTGGTGAGATGTCACACAGTTAGACCTTAAAAACAACACAGTAATGATCAGTGACCTGTA
The DNA here is from genome assembly GCF_048569485.1 of Anomaloglossus baeobatrachus. Taxonomy (NCBI): domain Eukaryota; kingdom Metazoa; phylum Chordata; class Amphibia; order Anura; family Aromobatidae; genus Anomaloglossus; species Anomaloglossus baeobatrachus. The sequence goes on from NC_134353.1 coordinate 293,932,901, forward strand.
TAATGATCTCAGCGGGCGTTGGGACCCTGTTAGGAGGTCGTTGGTAGGCGTCAAACACAGCGATGCGTCCTGCCCAGCATGATATCGGCTTTGAAGAAAATGGTCTGGACCATTCGGCAACGACTATCGATCTCACAGCAGGGGCCTGATTGCTGGTAGGTATCACACATAACGAGATCGCTGGCGAGATCATTGCTGTGTCACAGAAACCGTGTTTCAGCAAAGATCTCGTTAGCGATCTCATTGTGTGTGATGGGGCCTTAAAAGTCAGAATGATTACAACCAAGGGTTCTTAAAGGGAACCATGTACTTCTAGAAAGTATTAGGAGCGTCTAATCAGCCTCATAATACCTTCTTGTCTCTGCTCTCCACTAGTCCAGGACCACTGTCAATCAATGCCACTGTGTGGGTGGGCAGCATGTCCACAGCAGTGTAACTCACATCCCGGTGTGTGTGGGGAGAGGAGAAGAGAGGAGGAAAAAAGGCACAGTTTCTTACCCTCCACCCTGTTTTCTCTGGACATGCTAGGATGTCCGTTACACTAATATGAGCATGCTTCCCACACACACTGTGACATTGATTGACAGTGGTCCCGGACTAGTCCACAGGCAAGGAGAGCAAGGACAATTGAAACTAGTTTTTTAAAATTAACATTTTGCATTTATGGTTCATATAAGCATAATTAAAGAGAGGTTTAGAAAGCAGATACTTTTTAGGCTAATGCATAGTGCGCCTACACAGGCCTGCACTTCCCTGCAAATCTTGCAGTTATGCAGTTGATCTATAGATGATATAGAAAGCGTCAGTCATGTCAATCAAGACAATTCTGCCAATAAAGGAAAGTGAAGACTCCAGACTCACGATGTACATGAGACTGGACAGTACTGATTAGCATATTGCGCATGACACTTATAAAAGATCATTTTTCCAGGTACAGTTGGGTGATATACAGGGTAACTAACTATGTTAATAGAGCAGTTAAAGATCAGGGCTGTGGAGTCGGAGTCGGAGTCGTGGAGTCGGAGTCGGAGCTCATTTTGGTGGAGTCGGAGTCGGAGTCGTGGAGTCGGAGTCGGAGCTCATTTTGGTGGAGTCGGAGTCGGAGTCGGTATAAAATGCACCGACTCCGACTCCTAAAATATATAATAAATTGGGGACAGGAGTGCAATGCAGAATGTGCTGAATATTTTACTAAATAATAACATTTAGTATAATGCTTATATTTAAGTGAAAAATTTATTGTAGTACAATGTGAACATCAGACATTTAATTGTTTTTATGATACAATAATCAAGATATTTGGATAGAACATAAAATATTTATTGGAATACAACTTTAGAACACAAAAAACTAATAAATTGTAAATATGTAATATATATATATATATATATATATATATATATATATATATATATATATATATATATACACAGTGTATATACACACACAAGATATATATGTAATCTACTGTATATTACATAGTGTATTACATATTTACAATTTATTACAGTTTTTTGTGTTCTAAAGTTGTATTCCAATAAATATATTTTATGTTCTATCCAAATATCTTGATTATCGTATCATAAAAATTATTAAATGTCTGATGTTCACATACACATATTCATGTGCTACAATAAATTTTTCACCTAACTAAGCAATATATGTAGGAGTCGGAGTCGGAGCCGGAGTCGGAGCCGGAGTCGGAGTCGGTGCAAGAGAATTTGAGGAGTCGGAGTCGGAGTCGAAGGTTTGGCTTACCGACTCCACAGCCCTGTTAAAGATGGTGACTTTAGTTCACGACAACCCCTGTATCCATCATTATTACAAATCTGTCCATATCCTCTTCCATTCCTTGGCTTAACTTGATGAACATGTGCCTTTTTTATGCAGTCCATTAGGTTTGTAACTCTAGTCAACAGCTGTGAGAATTGATTGATATATATATTTCTGGCATCTCAAGATAAATACAATATGCTAAAATCACCAACTGCTAACAAAGAAAAACAAGTGCTTATGGTAATTAAGAGATTAGTGCTCATGCACAAACTAGTATTGATGCATACGGCCTCTGTGTGCCATCCTGCGTATGTCCATTGAGTGCAGTAACTACAGATACTCGCTAAGGCCTGTTTCACACATCAGTGAAAAACACAGACACTTTTCACTGACGTGTAAAAAAACGCATATGTCCCTTTGTGTGCCGTGATTCACGTCCCATGCGGTTTGTCCATGTGCAATCCGTTATCCATGCTCCGTGATACCTGATTGCACATGGAGATAAACTCACCTGTCCCTGCTCCTGCTGTCCGTGGTGCGGAACTCTTTAGCTCTGCTGTGTTTCTGCCCCCGCTGCAGCTACTTCCATGTCTGCTGCTCCTCCATACATGAATATGTATGAGAATAAGCAGCCGGCTCTGAAGCAGAGGCAGCTGAGGCCAGAGACAAGCAGCGCTGGAGACGGGTGAGTTTAAAATGTTTTTTATTTTCAATGTCTGTGTTTTTCTGGTACGTGTTTCATGGATCACACCATAGTGTGGTCTGTGGGACATTAGTGATGCCAGAAAAAAATGGACAATGTGTGCGGCAATCAGGAACATGCGTGTACGCCACACGGAGACATGGCCATTGATAAATCACAGATGTGTGCGCAGACCCATTGATTATAATGGGTCTGCGTATGTCCGTGATTCTGGTACGTATAAAAACTAGCACATACGTACCAGAATCACTGACATGTGAAACAGGCCTAAGAAACAGGCCAATATGGAGTGCATTCATAAATATAATATGCGACGGAGCTTATACGGATGCACAAGAGACTATGGCTCAATACTGGTGTGTATGAGCAATAACCAATAGTTACCTCCAGTACTGTCTTTCTCTGTTAGCGGTAGGTGTGGACTTAGACAGAAAAGGGCACCTGTGCAAGAACAATATGTGGGTCCATTTCAGTCCAAAAAGTCTTCAAAATGCACAATTCCACTTATTTGGAGGTAGAAATGGGCCCCCTTTACCCCTTGGACCCCTGTGCAATATGTCCACCACTGGGTTGGTGGGAACATTGTTTGAACATACAGAGCCTGAAAAACTGTACAGATTGAATACTAAAGGAGTATGGCTGTTTTCATTTACCCCTAAGGAATACATTTTTATAAAGTTAGCATGGAATTTCTTGTAATGTTAATTTTGTATTATAATTTCTCTTTCTGGAGGTATTTCTCCACCCTCATTTCACAATGAGAAAGTGATGCTTTACTGTAAGTTAGGTCTGGAGAACATCACCACCAGCCCTTTCCAGATATCTCAGTGCTGTCAGCTCTATGTGAGTTTATACACTCTTTCTTTCCTGTCTTATCTAAGGCGTTACAGTAGATCTTTTGTTCTGTCATAATTCTTCTGTCTCCTCTGTTGATTTACAGTGGGCGATCATAGCCAGTAAATGTAAGGTTACCGTCTCACTAAACGACGTACCAGCGATTGCAACCACGATACGACCTGGTCAGGATCGCTGGTGCGTCGCTGGTGAGCTGTCAATCAGGCAGATCTCACCAGCGACCAGCCACCAGCCACCACTGACTCGTGTAATGATGCTGCACTTGGTAACCAGGGTAAATATCGGTTAACTAAGCAAAGCGCTTTGCTTGGTTACCCGATATTTACCCTGGTTACCAGCGTACACCGCTTACAGGCTGCCAGCGCTGGCTCCCTGTATACGTAGCTAGGGTACACATTGGGTTACTAAGCAAAGCGCTTTGCTTGGTTACCCGATATTTACCCTGGCTACGTGTGCAGGGAGCCAGTGCTAAGCGGTGTACGCTGGTAACCAGGGTAAATATCGGGTAACTAAGCAGAGCACTTTGCTTGGTTACCCGATATTTACCCTGGTCACCAGCGTACGCTGATTACACACAGTCGGTGCTCGTTGGTGTCCCACCATCAAACACACCGATGTGTGCTGCACACCGGGAGACCAACGAGCAAAAAATGAACAAGAACAGTGTCTAGATCGATATTATATTGAGAAACAATGTTTCTCTCAAATACCTTGTGTTGTCAATAGTGCCTGTGAGAGGCACTATTGCAGACCGCTGCTCCCCGTCCAGTGACGTACCCGTCCAATGCTGCCTCGTCACATCCGTGCAGCCGGCTACATTCTGAGCCCATCTGCTCCCTGCTCCTCCTCCCTCCTCCCTCACAGCACGTCTCTTGCTTGCTGCGTTCTGGAGGGAGGGGAGAGCAGGAGACGCGCCGTGCTGTGCTAGGAGGGAGGAGGGAGGGAGGAGGGAGGGGGGAGCAGGAGATGCGCCGTGCTAGAAGGGAGGGGGGAGCAGGAGACGCGCCGTGCTAGGAGGGAGGAGGGAGGGGGGAGCAGGAGACGCGCCGTGCTAGGAGGGAGGAGGGAGGGGGGAGCAGGAGACGCGCCGTGCTAGGAGGGAGGAGGAGGGGGGAGCAAATGGGCTGTGACAGCAGTGAAACACCGCTCACAGCTCAGAGTCTGGAAGACTGTAGCCGGCTGCACGGATGTGACGTGGCAGCATTTGACGGGTACATCACTGGACGGGGAACAATATTTCAAGCCTTGATTTAAACTTAATAGTGTAAATTGGATTATATTACAGCGAAAAAAAGTAAAGTAAAAAGGTAGAGCAAAACAATAATGAAAGATATCAGCGTGTAAGAGGCCAATATATAAAGACCTACGGAGAATGTATGTATGTATTATTACCTGAAAGCAGAGAATACTTTTTTACACAAAGCTGATTTTCTGGCACTTCATGTGAATTATATTGATTCCACAAAACGGATTTAACAATGGAAAAAGAACTAAAGCTTCTACGGGGAAAGACTTTGTAGGGAAAGGAAATAGCAATCATGCCTTCTATGAGTAATGTGCGCTAAACTGGAAGGATGCAAAATTTCCATAAGATAAGACAGAAATATTCCCCACATCAGCCCGTAAGACCTTTGATCTAGACCTTGAGTTCCACATAATTTATGATGACTTAATAACTACTTCTTCTGGCTAACTGGAATCCACTTAATATTATGTGAGTCGATGAACATTTATCTTGGCACAATCCATATTTTCCAGGCACCTTCTGACTGTTAATCAGTGGGAGGGCCCAAAGGTGGACCCCCTTCAGCTCAGAAAGTGGTGACATACTTCAATTTGTAATGGGACGGCTCCTGGTTCTGGGGTAAGATAAAAGTAATTGCCAGCACTTTGCGGAGCCTTTACCATATAGCAACACAAAATCAATGAAAGAATCAAGACAAAACCCATCAGAAGATAAAGCAAAGGAAGTTCTGTCTAGAAGGCAATTCCATAAATGACATACAAAAAGAAGTCAAGAAAGAGTTAAACTGCTCAAAAAGTATACATTTTATTACATAACACTCAACATTATATTGGAATTACAGCTCATGAAAGACACCATAAGAGGAGGCAGCAAATGGAAAAATGGAGGACCCACTGATGTTAAAAATATTTTTAAAGTATATTCCATATAGCATTAATGCAGTTTGAATTTCATATAGTCTATGTTTGTATATATCTTAGCGCTTACAGAGTGCTGCTGTAGTTTTTTGTTTGTGTTTCTTGTTGTTATAGCAACTGGCACCTGTTCACACATGCTATGTTCTCTTTGGAGATGCAGTTTTTTGGTTTCCACTCCGGAGTAGCCTATATTCTTGGACAAGTGCATGCTTGAGTCAATCAGGGGCTTCCTGCAAGTGCAAGAGCAGAAGCATGAAGACGACCATGAGCACATAAAGGATGGATGCTTGCATGACACACGGTGTCCCCAATACAGCCCCCCTTCACTAAATCTGAGAGGTGGGGGTCATTATGCAGACTTTGCCTTGGCTGCCACTACTAGGAACAAGAAACAGGGCTGTCTACAAATAGATGTCACTGTTTTTCCCAATCTGCACACTTATTTTTCCATGGAGTGTTGCCTGTGAATAAGCCCCTATTCACCCGCTTGGACTCTTAAAAGTAAGCATGAACCCCTCTGAATTGCATCAAAGCCATCACATTCAACCAACTACTATTTGCTCTGTACCGATGAGGGTTAAGAACATTGAAACAACGTTGTCTACACATGGGTGTGGATCAGGGCCGGCGTCAGCACCCGGCAAACCCGGGCAAATGCCGGGGCCCTGGAGAGCCGGGGGGACCCACTCGGCCTCGTCAGTCCTGCTGTCTCTTGGCCGGGGCCCACTCGCCTTTACAGTTCTGCTGCCCCGGGCCGAGTTCCGGGGACCGCAGTCCTCGGCAGCAATCTGCAGCGCCGTCCCTTTAAGGCGCGCAGACATCCTGCTTTGAACTTCATCTGTGGGCGGAGCTACCCTGCCTGCTCAGTCCCACAGATGAAGGAGGCAAGCTTCTGTCCGGCGCTGTGTGGGCCCCCTCTCCACCGTGACCTAAGCGGGTAAGTGCCCTCCCCGCCTCCCGATTATGGGCCCCGGTGAGCTGCTTCTACCCCCTGGATGTATGCCCTGCCAATCCCCCCCACCCCTCCCCGCTGCCGCGTGAGCTGGCCCCGCAGGGCCGCGGGTGTGTGGGTGCGTAGAGCAGCAGAGTTGTGTGTGTTTGTTTGTCTGTATGTAGCAGAGTTGTGTGTGTTTGGCTGTCTGTATGTAGCAGAGTTGTGTGTTTGTCTGTATGTAGCAGAGTTGTGTGTGTTTGTCTGTATGCAGCAGAGTTGTGTGTGTTTGTCTGTATGCAGCAGAGTTGTGTGTGTTTGTCTGTATGCAGCAGAGTTGTGTGTGTTTGTCTGTATGCAACAGAGTTGTGTGTGTTTGTCTGTATGCAGCAGAGTTGTGTGTGTCTGTCTGTAAGTGTATATGACTGTATAGATTTGTCTGTTTATATGTATTTTTGTGAGTTTGTCTTTAAATATGTATATGTACGTGTTCGTATCGGTGTCTGTGTGTGGGCCCACAAAAACCTGGAGCCGGCCCTGGTGTGGATGTCTCTGGTTTGGCTGCTATATGTTCACCAAGGCAAACATAGTCTCAGTCGTTGCTAAATCCATCTTTTTGTGCAGACAGGAAGGGGTTAAATAAATCTCTTGCACTTCAGTTTTATATTCATTGCTTTCAGGGTTTTTTTGCTCTAGAATTAAGGATAGAAAAGATAAAAGCTTTACTCTTTTTTTTTCCACATTCAAAAAGTGATCCCCCCCATTTTCTGTTTCACATGAATGGCATGTAGAACGCTAAATTGTTAGAAATACTGGAGATCGGCGGATAGGATTCATCCTAACTTCATTAATTGGAGGTGAATATACTAAACATGCATATACTCTGACGATTATCATAGAATCATCTGGAACAACTTAAAGGGAACCTGTCACCTAAAATATGCGTTCTGAGCTATCAGCAGACGCATGTGTGCCCTAATTACACCTCCCTACCATTCCTTGTGTTATAAAATTGTATAATAAGAAAGTAATTAAAAAATGTTTTATTACCTTCATATTACCTTTGTAAATAGCAGGGAATATGGTCACAGGGGCGGCGCCTTGGCCTGCATACTTTCCGTGGTATCACGCCACTGTGGTTGTTATACCATGGAGTCACATGAGCAACGTCACCGTCGCTCATTCTATCCTGCGCGCATTGTGGCAGGCTTCGATTCCGGGTGTTCACGTGCTGGCTTCAGACGCGCAGCGCGTCTGAAACTGACAAGGAGAACCCGTAAGAGAAGCCTGCCGCAATAGTAAGTGTAAACGTGCACAGGAAAGAAAGAGTGACGGTGACGTTGCTCATGTGACTCCATGGTATCACGCCCACAGGGGCGTGATACCACGGAAAGTATGCAGGCCAAGGCGCCGGCCCTGTGACCATATTCCCTGCTATTTATATAGGAAATATGAAGGTAATAAAACTTTTTTATTACTTTCATATTATACAATTTTATAACACAAGGATGCGTAGGGAGGTGTAATTAGGGCACACATGCGTCTGCTGATAGCTCAGAATGCATATTTTAGGTGACAGGTTCCCTTTAATCCAATTATTAAAACTAATTTATACTAATTATTAAATCTAATTATTTAAACGCAGATGTGTACAGAGTTTTTGGGTCAAAGTTCTCTCTTCATTACGTGATGGATTATAATATTAAATGTAAAGAAATGGCCTTGGGTATTCTGTAAATAATGAACTAAAAATGAATCATGCTTTCTAAAAATCCCATTATTAGGCATCCATTAAAAAAAATGTCAGTAATGTGTATATATATAAATGTATAATACATCACTGACAGGTTCCTATGTGTCAAACGTGGGCCAAAACTGTGTCCTCTTGGCGTATACATTTGTCAGGTTTACGTCATAGTGGTAGACAGATCCAAACATATGGCGTATGTTTGCACGTACAGTACTGTATATGCTTGAGTTATATTGTGAATCCATCTGCAAGACAGAAAAGCCAAAAACCTTTACCTCATTTTTAAAAAATGAAGCATCTATTAAGTTGATCTGCGTGAATAGATTTTGTATTGCATCCATCTATCGTTCACAGCGCATAGTCCTATATCTAAAACAACATACCTGTGCTGTCACTTTTAGGGCAACAATCTGCACCTTATAACTGAAAAATGTCATCACGCAAAATTGTAAGTTAATAACAGACGGATTTTACATCACTTCATCTGATAACAAGATAACGCTACTGGGAAATATTCCTTCAGGGCGAGTGACAGTGTGCGATTCGGCAGTCTATGACTGAAGACTTGGCTTCTTAGACCGGACTACCCCCTTATAGTAAACCAGAATCAGATATCCAAGGGAGCTTTTTCTGATCCTAGTCTTTTGCTATCTTATTCATCTGAAAATTATCTATTTTTAACTTTTTGATGTTTTTTTTCTATATTATAAATAAAGTCTATACTAACCTCTCGTACCAGTGCCCTTCCAGTGGTGTCACGCTGCCGCGGCTCACGTTTTCTTGTGACGTCATGCAAGCCTCACTTCCAATCAGCATCTGCCTCCTTCTCCCTGTCATTTGGACCAAACAAGCAATCAACTGGAAGTGAGCCCAGCCGCAGCACTTACTTCCAGTTGACTATCTCGTTTGGTCAGAAGGCAAGGAGAAGGAAGCCTGTGCTGATTGGACATAAGGCTTGCATGACTTCACAACCAAATGTGAGCCCTGGTATCGCAAGCCTGGACACCTCTGGAAGGGGTATGGAAGGTGAGTATAGGCTTTATTATTTTACCTGGGGGAAATGTGAAATCAGAAAGTTGTCCTATTAGTAGACAACCCCTTTAATTAAAAATTTGACCCAACAAAATAGCTAAAGAAATAAACTTTAAACTCATCATTTTCATCCCTGTGGTTCCTGCACTACATTCCCGAACCTTTTTGCTAATCCTCTCTTTACATTGGTTGCAGTAGTCATGCCCCGTACACCACATGTGACTTCTGTTGCATATTAGTTTTCTTCATTGTATAAAAGGGGCACTGATAAATCTTTGGCTTTAGCCAGAAAGAAATGAGATAGGATGATGAAACTTTACATTTATTCCACATACTCTCAACTTTTGTCAACAAACTTCTTACATCAGTATTCCAAGTTCTGTAAGCCTAGCAAAAAGAAGGATTTTGGTTGTGCCTCAAACCAGGCATCCGTAGCAGCCATGGAGTCAGAAATGGTGGAAAATTTGGTACCCTTGAGGTGTTCCTTCAGGTTTGGAAACAGATGATAGTTGCAGGGAGCTAGATCTGGTGAATAAGGTGGGTGGTCAACCAGCTGGAAGTCCAGCTCTGCCAGTTTTTCTGTGGTTGCTTGTGTAGTGTGAGTGGAGGTATTGTTTTGCAGGAACAAGATTCCTTTGGACAGCTTGCAGCGCCTTTTGGCCTTCAGAGCTGCCTTCAATTGGTCGAAACGTTCTATGTAATACCTTGCATTGATGGTGGAACCCTTTTGAAGGTAGTCCACTAACAGCACGCCCTCCTTATCCCAGAACACAGATGCCACCACCTTAGTGGCAGATTTTTGCACCCTAAACTTTTTTGAACGAGGAGAACCACTGTTCCTCCACTCTTTGTTTCTTCTTTTCAGGGTCATACAAATAAATCCAGGTCTCATCCATAGTGACCAGTCGATCCAGGAAGTTCTTATCAGTCTGGAAACACTGCCAAATTGACCGGGAAATTTTAACTCGCACGCTTCTCTGATCTGTTGTCAAACATTTGGGGACCCATTTTGCAGATAGCTTCCTCATGTCCAAATATTTATGGATAATGACACAAACACGTTCACGGCAAATTCCCATGATGTCTGCTATTGCTTTAGTTGAAATTTATCGATTGTTCAGTATGAGGTTGTGCACAGCATCGACGATCTTCGAAAAAACAACCACTTTCGGTTGTCCAGGACGTTCCTCATCATTGGTACTGAAGTGGCCCGTTTTAAATTTGGCAACCCAGTTCTTAACAATGGAATATGAAGGGCATTGATCCTCAATGTCTGCAACATATCACCAGGAATATCCTTTGCGGACTTTCCTTGCAGAAACAAGAATTTTATCACTCCTCTGCTCTCAGTTGCTGTGAATATCACCTTTGACTCCGCCATTTTGTTTTCCCGCGTGCGTAGAACACTGTTGCCATAAAGCAACAAACAAAAAAATTTGGAAACCTATAAGACACATAAGGCTTTCATGTGATGTAGGATTCATTACCATACAAACAAAAAAGATCACAAAGCCAAAGACTTATCAGCAGCCCCTCGTACTGGATATGACCATTGAGGTCACTGATTGCCTAAAGTGGTAATATGGGAAGTATGGGATTTATTATTTTATACCTTGAGCGCCTCTGGCTTACAAATGGCTACTCTTGGAATTGTAAAACTACAAAGTTTGTTATGTTTTACCAAATTATGGATATGTTAAAGGTTCTGCAAAGAAAATTGTAAGATATGTAAATATAAATATATATATACACATATATATAATATATATATATATATATTTCTTTCCATTCATTTGTATTTAAAAATAGAAGTATGAAACAAGCCTCAGCAATAAAGACCAAAGTTTTCATCTCCCCCATATGTTACATTGCCTGTTAATACAGTGTGATACACACAATCTGTTTCATTTATGTTTCTGATATTGGGTTAAAGAGGATTTGACTTCCATTCCCTGTCATTTTGTTTTCCCACAACATCACAGATGATGCTTAGGGGGCTTGTAAGACAACTCTCCTGTGCCCTCTGTTAATAGCGAGACACTGTTCAATTCCACTTTTTATCTATCTGTATGCATCAAGAGAAAATAATTACACATCCTTGCTTGATGCCTGAAGGCACCTGAAATTGCATTTTCTATTTCTGGAATCCCCATTGCCAGTGTAATGAGATAAACAGTAAATTAAACTCATCAAACCAAGCCACCCTTTACAAATGAGTATGCAGATTACCAGTGTCAGAGATGCGGTGATACAAACCTATGTTCAGTGAAGTTAGGTCATGAGATTAAAGGGTCTGCATCTTGGAAGTTTTTGATAGACGTTTATTCCGCACATATAAAAGTTTTATGTCTTCTAAATAGCTAATACAGAATACCACTATATACAACATAGCGAACAGATTATTTATTTTGGAGCTTGCAAATGAAGTACCTGAAATTGTTCTCTTCTGATTGTAGCCTGTAAAAGCACATCTTCCTAAAGTATGTGGACCCCTGAAAATTCTGTTGTATAAACATAGAATTGGATCTTCTTTTGGGAAAGTCTTGGAGTTATTGAGGTTGTTCACTACTTTTACATTCAAGGCCAATCCTAAAGCCTGCTTTACACGAGTCGATCTATCGTGCGATAGCACGAGCGATCGTACCCGCCCCCGTCGTTTTTGCGTCACGAGCAAATCGCTGCCCGTGGCGCACAAATTCGTTTAATCCCTGTCACACGCACTTACCTTCCGAAAGACCTCGCTGTGGGCGACGAACGTCCACTTCCTGAAGTGGGAGGGACGTTCAGCGTCACAGCGACGTCACACGACAACCGGCCAATAGAAGCTGAGGGGCGGAGATGAGCCGGAAGTAAACATCCCACCCACCTCCTTCCTTCCATTAAGCCGGCGGGTGCCGTGGGACGCAAGTACGCTGTGTTCATCGTTCCTGTGGTGTCACACGGAGCAACGTGTGATGCCACGGAAACGATGAACAACCTGCACCCATGAAAATAAACGATATTATGAAAGTTAACGAGTACACGACTCACGATTTGTGAGCGATACTGCGTCGCTAAGAGGTGTCACATGAGACGACGTCGTGCACTATGCTGGATGTGCGTCACGAAAACCGTGACCCCGATGACATATCGCACAATATATCGTCTCATGTAAAGCCCGCATTAGGATAGGTCGTCGATGTCTGATTGGCCAGGGTCTGATGTCTGGAACCCCCACTGATCATTTCTTGATGGTGCCAGGTACGGCAGGAGCAGGGGGCCAGAGATGCTCAGTTCTGGAGTTGCTCTATCAACTGATAGTGGCCGCTGCTGGGTACTGCACATCCACCTCCCATTCAAATCAATAAGAAGCGGATGTGCCGTACCCAGCCGCGGCTTCTATCAGAAGATGGGGCAGCTACAGAACTGAGCATCTCCGGCTGCCTGCTGCCGCCGACACCAATTTTAAAAATAGCAACAAAAAGAGGATAATATCCTCCAAAAATTAAGTATTACTCACAGCAAGTTGAGCTGCAGTGTGTACATCGCCCAGGCCAAAAACGAGTGCTCTACCAGGATACAGCTAAACCCCCACTAAGTGGAGGCATCACAGGTGCAGGAGGAGCAAATCACACACACACTTCCATGGGATGGAGGGGGGGGCGAATGCTAGATGATAAAACTGCACACTAGTGGCTTGCATAGAGCGCTGTTCACACATGCAGATAACACAGTCACAAACCCGCAGCCTATTAGGTGACGCCCATACTATTAGATCAGGCGGGCTGCCAAGCCGTACTCCACCTTTGTATCATGCACGGACATTTAGTGTAGGGACCTACAAGCATGAGGTCCCGTGACGAGGATTGTAGGCTTACGTTTTATGGCCATAAATACCAACAAAAACCTCATATTTTTTTGTTTGTACAGGATACCGCCAGGACCCTTTCTGTTGGGCCTTGCATTGTAGAGTGTCTGTCCGTGCATGATACACAGGTGGGGTACGGCTTGGCAGCCCACCTGATCTAATAGTATGGGCGTCACCTAATAGGCTGCGGGTTTGTGACTGTGTTATCTGCATGTGTGAACAGCGCTCTATTCAAGCCACTAGTTTGCAGTTTTATCATCTAGCATTTGCCCCCCTCCATTCCATGGAGGTGTGTGTGTGATTTGCTCCTCCTGCACCTGTGATGCTTCCACTTTAGTAGGGGTTTAGCTGTATCCTGGTAGAGCACTAGTTTTTGGCCTGGGCGATGTACTGTACACACTGCAGCCCAACTTGCTGTGAGCGACACCAAATTTAACTGATCGGCAGGGGAGCCGTGTGTCGAACCCCGGTGGATCAGACATTGATGACCTATCCTAAGGATAGGTCATTAATGCAAAAGTAGTGGAGAATTCCTTTAAACTTGTCATTGTCTGTATGAATCTCTCTTAATGCACTTGGATACAGCCATGCTAAAACCAGAAAGGGTCATCCCCATATCTTTGCCACAAAATTAGAAGCATACACTTGTCTAAAATGGCTTTGTATGCTGCAGAATTAAAATTACTCCATGCAAAAAACATGGAGATTAGCCCAAACCTTAAAGACAGGGGCCATACTATTGTCTGAATATGAATTCCAATAGGTAGCGTTCTCTGCGTCTGCCAAGTGAGTCTGTGCTGTTTAACGCTTTGTAGTTTAGCCGTTGCCACTTTTAGATAACAGCACTAGGCCCCGTCACACACAGAGATAAATCTTTGGCAGATCTGTGGTTGCAGTGAAATCATGGACATATTGTTCCATTTGTACACAGCCACAAACCTGGCACTGATTGTCCACAATTTCACTGCAACCACAGATCTACCACAGATCTGCCACAGATTTATCTCTGTGTGTAAAGTGGCCTTTACAGTCGTGAGGCGGACCTAACAAATCAAACACAAACATACATATATATATATATATATATATCACTGCAGCATTTCAGAGAATCAGAGAAAACCTAGTGCCAGTCAGGGATCGTGACACTAAGGGGTACTTGCACGCTGCGACATCGCAGGCCGATGCTGCGATGCCGAGCGCGATAGTCCCCGCCCCCGTCGCAGCAGCGATATCCTTGTGATAGCTGCCGTAGCGAACATTATCGCTACGGCAGCTTCACACGGACTCACCTGCCCTGCGACCGTCGCTCTGGCCGGCGACCCGCCTCCTTGTTAAGGGGGCGGATGGTGCGGCGCCACTGCGACGTCACACAGCAGGCGGCCAATCGGAGCGGAGGGGCGGAGATGAGTGGGATGTAAACATCCCGCCCACCTCCTTCCTTCCGCATATCCTATGGAAGCCGCAGTGACGCCGGTAGGAGATGTTTCTCGCTCCTGCGGCTTCACACACAGCGATGTGTGCTGCCACAGGAGCGAGGAACAACATCGGACTGTCGCGTCAGCGTAATTATGGATTACGCCGACGCTGCACCGATGATACGATTACGACGCTTTTGCGCTCGTTAATCGTATCATCGAGCCTTTACACACTACGATGTCGCATGCGATGCCGGATGTGCGTCATTTTCAATTTGACCCCACCGACATCGCACCTGCGATATCGTAGTGTGCAAAGCCCGCCTAAGAAGAGGCAGGTCCCCATTGGCTTCGATCTCTTCCTGTATGTGTGTATGGGGAAAAACCTGTCAGTCAAGGGGAGCAGAGGAGAAAATCTAGCAGGAACATACATCTGTGACTAGTCAGCCTAGATACCTGGCCAGGATTTTAAACTATTTTTTCTCTGAAACACTGATTTCAGAGTGTAACATACAGAGCTGCAAAACTCTGATGTATGCTCCCCGTGCTTCGAGTGGCATGAATTAACTGCCAGGTTCCTTTTGAAGGGAATCTATTACCAGGTTTTTGCCACCTAATCTGACAGCAGCATAATGTAGGTGCAGAGACTGTGATTACAGCGATGTATCACTTAGTGGGTTGATCCCTGTAGTTTTGATTAAATCACTGTTTTATCAGCAGTAGATTATCACTGGAGGACTAGTAAACATGCTGCCATGTCCTACATATACATAAGCTTTGTATAACACTGACTCTACAATTGATTGTCAGCTTTCTGCCTATGCACAGTGTATACAGAAACCTGTCAATCTGTGGTGTGGGCGGGCTATATAGAGCTCAGCATTCAGAGAACTGGTACAGTAGATCAGCAACAGATAAAACATTGAATTTAGCAAAACTGCAGTAAACAGCCCTGTAAATGACACAGTCATCATGAATCATGATCTCGGTCCCTACATTATGCTGTTATCAGATGGGGTAGTAAAAACCCTGTTGATATATTCCTTTTAGGATTCATACTGCCAATGCTGTCTTTGGACATTGCTTGTGATTGTTTTCATGCATGTTTGCATTGTGTGGTTGAAATACCTGAACTGAATAATTAGGAGGCCGCATAGTAGTGTTTCTCTATTGCTATACTACCAACTACAAACACACCTGTACAAGACACATTCAATAGACACCAAAACATGTATTTTCAAGTACAGAAGCAGACAAAAATCTTCCAAACCTTTACATTTCTGTCCTCGATGTTATTCCTCCCGCTGCTAGCTTAAAGTACTTTTAAAGGATTTTTTTCTACAAGATGAAATCTGACGCCATCTGACCTTGATAAAATATGAAAAGCATAAATCAAGCTGTGCTGAGCATATAACCAGATGCAAATCCTCTCCAAACCCTAGATATTGCCTCCTGTAAGTGATCTGAAGGCTGATATAGATGTAGTGTAAAAAATGGGGCACAACAGAACTTCCCAGAGGAACGTCAGCTGGATGCATCATGCCAGAATGGATCTTCTCTTCAAGTAGAAGAAAAGAATAAAGGGTGCTTTACACGCTGCAACATCGCTACCGATATATCGTCGGGTTCACGTCGTTAGTGACACACATCCGGTGCCGGTAGCGACATCGCAACGTGTGACACCAAGGAGCGGCAATCAACGATTGCAAAATCGTCCAAAAACGGTGATCATTGACACGTCGCTCCTTTCCTTAATATCGCTGCTGCTGCAGATACGATGTTGTTCGTTGTTCCTGCAGCTCCACACATCGCTATATGTGACACCGCAGGAAAGACAAACATCTCCTTACCTGCGTCCACCGGCAATGCGGAAGGAAGGACGTGGGCGGGATGTTACGTCCCGCTCATCTCCGCCCCTCCTCTGCTATTGGGCGGCCGCTTAGTGACGTCACAGTGATGTCGCTGTAACATCGAACGCACCTCCCCCTTGAAGGAGGGATTGTTCGGCGGTCACAGCGACGTCGCTGACAAGGTATGTGCATGTGACGCTGCCGTAGCGATAATGTTCGCTACGGCAGCGATCACCAAATGTCGCACATACGACGGGACGGGTGCTATCGCGCTCGACATCACTAGCAATCGCTAGCGATGTCGCAGCGTGTAAAGCACCCTTTAGGCAAACACTTTCGGCCATGACTGTATATGAGCAGCATAGAGAATCATTTACCTGAATTGTAAAACTGAGAATTAACCACGTGTATAAACACTATTCTGTAAAAACGTCAATCGCGATATCAAGCAATAGATCCAATCTTTGGTCTTCATGCTTCATCTGTCTTAACTATTAAGGGGGCTTTACACGCTACGATATCGTTAATGTTTGGTCGCCGGGGTCAAGTTGTTAGTGACGCACATCCGGCGTCATTAACGATATCGCAGCGTGTAATACTTACCAGCGACCTTAGGCGACCTCAAAAATGGTGAAAATCGTTCACCATGGAGAGGTCGTCCCAAAGTCAAAATTCGGTAAGGGTTGTTTAGCGTCGTGGTTCATCGCTCATGCGGCAGCACACATCGCTATGTGTGACACCGCATGAGCGAGGAACGTCTCCTTACCTGCCGCCGGCCACAATGCAGAAGGAAGGAAGTGGGCGGGATGTTACGTCCTGCTCATCTCCGCCCCTCTGCTTTGATTGGCCGGCCGCTAAGTGACGTTGCGGTGACGTCGCTGTGATGCCAAACGTCCCTCCCCCTTGAAGGAGGGATTGTTCGGCAGTCACAGCGACGCCGCCGACCAGGTAAGTATGTGTGACACTGCGTAGCGATAATGTTCGCTACGGCAGCGATCACAAACAATCGCATGCGCGACGGGGGCGGGTACTTACACGGTCGCTATCGCTAGAAATTGCTAGCGATATCACTACCGTGTAAAGCCCCCTTTAAACTTCAACTCTTCACAACATGTGGCCCTCTTCTTTCTATAAATCCTACTGACACTTGGTCTGCTCTGATCGGCTGCAGCTGAACAAATACCGTACCTTTATTCATGGTCCTCTGTTAGGAATGTACATAGCAATCATGGGGACCCCATAGCAAAGTCCTAATTGTGACCCCCCTTGCTTCTACAAAGAAAATGTTGGTATATTGTAAGTGTCACTGCGTATAGGCACAGTGACAGAAATGCATGCCTCCAACATTTTACTCCTTCACGACCTTGGATGTACTGGTATGATATATATCGTGTCCCTGTTTTTGATGCAGGCTCGTATGCCGAGCCCGCATCTTTCCCTGCACATGTTGGCTGATCTGACCAGGCGACATGTGTCTCTAACAGCAAGCGGGTAGATTGGAGATTCGCCCCCAGCTGTTTACCAGTCAAATCCCTCTGTCAATCTCTGACAGCGGGATTTAACACTCGCCGTTGGAGAGTGCTATTCCCCGCAGCCATCGGTGGCCCCTTGATGGCGAGGTGACAATGGGTTGACATGACAATCAGGGGTCAGCTGATGACCTCTGTGTGTGTCATGAGGAACTTCATCGTGATTTTAGCTATACAGAGTGATGATGATACACTGCTCTGTACAGCACAAGCAATCGGATGATCGCAGCTTCAAGTCCCCTAAAGGGACTAGTAAATACAATAAAAAGTGTAAAAAAAATGAAAAAAATATGAAAAAAAAGCATAACAGTTCAAATCACCCCCCTTTTGCCCCATTGAAAATAAAACAATAATAAAAAACAACACATATTTGGTATTAAACAAAAAAGCAGCACCAAATGTGCACTACAGCACTAAACATTCCAAACTGTACTTATTTTAAAAATTTTGAGATTTTTGGCAAAAAATTGCAATTTCTTGAGCTGCTTCGCCACGTCACGGCAAATCTCATTTGAAGCAGTCCTACACTAAAATATTTTTATAAAATGTGCCATACGGCCTCACATATGAATAGTAGAACTGCTCTTAGCAGCACTCACCTGGTCTATTTCAATCCCGTACCCATGACTGAGTCATGGCTGTGGGCGGGACAGGTCCAAGCAAATGCTGCATGAAGTAAATAGCCTGTGGACAAAGCCTGATGACTTAATGTGAACAGTCACCAACCGCCAAAATCTAGACAGATGGAATACATCCCAAATTGGGGTGCAAAGCAAGGTGGAGGTCAACCACCGACCAATTCAATGAAGAAAAAACAAAAAAGCAGCACCAAATGTGCACTACAGCACTAAACATTCCAAACTGTACTTATTTTAAAAATTTTGAGATTTTTGGCAAAAAATTGCAATTTCTTGAGCTGCTTCGCCACGTCACGGCAAATCTCATTTGAAGCAGTCCTACACTAAAATATTTTTATAAAATGTGCCATACGGCCTCACATATGAATAGTAGAACTGCTCTTAGCAGCACTCACCTGGTCTATTTCAATCCCGTACCCATGACTGAGTCATGGCTGTGGGCGGGACAGGTCCAAGCAAATGCTGCATGAAGTAAATAGCCTGTGGACAAAGCCTGTGTAGGACTGCTTCAAATGAGATTTGCCGTGACGTGGCGAAGCAGCTCAAGAAATTGCAATTTTTTGCCAAAAATCTCAAAAATTTTTAAAATAAGTACAGTTTGGAATGTTTAGTGCTGTAGTGCACATTTGGTGCTGGCTTTTTGTTTTTTCTACATATTTGGTATTGCTGCTTTCAGAAATATCATATATATCAAAATATAAAATAAATAATCCGATTGGTAAACAGTGTAACAGAAAAAAATTATAAATGCCAGAAATATGTTTCTTTCTGACTCAGCAACCTTACAATAAAATGCAATAAGTGGCGATCAAAACATCGCATCTACCTAAAAATTGTATCAGTAAAAACGTCAGTTTAGGGCACAAAAAATAAGCCCTCACACAGCCCCAGATCCTGAAAAATGAAAACGTTTTGGGTCTCGGAATATGGCACCAAAAGTAAAAACATTTTGGGACAAACTTGTGAATTTTTTTTCACAAAGTAAAAAAACTATATGTAGCGCCCCACAGGGCAAGTGATTAACCTACTCGTTGCCGGGCCGTTTCGGGTCAGATCAGGCGATGTCACAGGTGGACTTGCACAGTTCCGTTGCCCCGAGGCGTACAGCAAATGAAGGGAAAGTGGGGTAGTTGGGAAAGTTTGTCGTGATGCCACCTGTGGTATGCAGGCAGGGATTAGCTGCCGCTGCAGGGTTCTGTGGTGCCCCTGAGGCTTCCGTCGCCACAGAGACATTGCACCCCAGCCAGAGGTGTGATGTCCCATCCTGGGTAAGGAAAGGGGTGAACGCCGGTCCACAGGCAAATTCACACTACATCCATTGTTAGGTACACACAGGGACCAGGGACAGTGGCAGAAACCCTCCCATGCTGCATGCTGGGAGGGGCCGTAAGACCCATCCCTGCTCCCATAGGGTGGTAGCTTAGCAACTGGGTGGGAGGAGCCAGCTGAGTGCAGAGTGAAAAAGGAAGGTCAAGTTTAGGGAGTCTGCCAGGAGGAGCAGAGGAGTGAGGAGTTAGAGGAGTAGTGAGAAGCAGCTGAAGTTAGAGAGAGACGAAGTGGAAGTGAAGGAGAAGGAAGGAGTTCTGCGGGAGGCATAAGAATGAGAAGAGTAGTGCTCTAGTCAGTCAGGAGCAAGAGAAGAAAGTGACGTTTCCTGGTGAAGACCCTGGGACTCAGAGGGTCCAGGTGACACCAAGTAGAGAAAAGAAGGGATTCCAGGGCCACAGATAGCTTTCAGGCTCGTGGCCTGTTCCACAATAAGAAGATTCGGTGGAGGGATCAAGCTGCACACAGGGGACGATCCCTAGAAACTGGAGGAGGAAAAGTCATCTCCAAAAGTAAAAACCGAGGCCCAGGGAAAGCTGCAAGCTCCCCGGGCCACAGCCCACAGCAGAACCTCTAGAAAGGGGGTAAATTACCGACAGGCAAGCCCCTGGCCCGGAGGCTGTAGTGGAGGCCGAGCCAGGTTCAGCCAACAAGGGCTAGTCTTGAGACAACTGAAGAAAGGAACACAGAGAGGGGTGCACCGGCTTTCATTCCAGGATCTACCCAGGATCGGCGGAGGTCCCTGACAGTGGGTCTCAGCTGTCCAGAGGCACCAGTGTGCACCAACCAGGAACTGTGAGTAAATACCTTGAAATTGCACCCTCTGGAGTTGCCTCAGTTATTCCGCCGGCATTACGTCGACACTCACAAGCACCAACTGTTGCCCCGGGGTCCAGCTCCACCTGTGGGGAGCAGTACCACCATTGCTGCTGTTCCATCACCCCGCAAACCACAGGTGGCGTCACGAATATAAACTTTAATAATCACCCCCACTGAAGCCATATTAATTGACCCCACCAGGGTACGGAGTCGGGCCCAGCCACCACTAACGTCCCCCGAACTAGTCCGTCCTGGCATCGGGTGTCCCATAGCCCTGGGGTGGGTGAGTCAGTTCCTTGCTGGGCCTGGTGGTATTGCAGCTCGGGTGTGATCACTCCCCACAGGTGGAGTGGGCTCCAGGAGGATGGTAGGTATTGTTGTGGTGCAATGAGGTGCAGGGCTGGGATGACCGACAGTAACTGGACACAAGTTGATAGTTTCCTCTTTACCTTTACTGGTCAGGTGCTAGGGTCAAGGTTTACCATAGTCCGGTCAGCCCAGAAGCTGTGTGAGTCTCTCCTTGCCTGGCAGGTTGGAGGCCTTCCTTAATGCGCTCTTGGTGGGAGCCGCTGCGGTCTGGAGCAGCACAGCGTCCCCTTCTCTCTCTATACTTGAAGATGACTGTCCTCTGTGACGGGCAACGTTATGGGACCCGCTTGTATTACTGCGATCCCGGGTTCTATATTGCTGCTGCGTCTTGGAACGTAGGAATGTAGAATCTTTTGCCCTCCGGGTTTTGCTACTGGGCCATTAGCACCCAATAACCGAGGACCGACCCCGGTGTCCTGTCCTAGGACTCGGTCCTGGAAAGCTCACTCAGAAGCTCTCAAACAGTGACCGCTCTTTCTCCTCGCCAACACTGTTCTGCCTGACTTCCTTCCTGTTTACTCTAACACTTCCCCCCAGGTCAGCATGTACATAGAGACTCCCTTCAAAACAGGTTATGAGCTCCCCCTGCTGGCCTGGAGTAGGAGATGTTGCATGTGATGTTCCTGACAAGGAGAGGTCCCCAAGCTGCCTCCAGTATAGCATTGATCCCGGTGAGGAGAACAATGCCACTGTGGCTCCCGTGACACTGGGGTGCCACACATACATGTTTGGTGTCTATGTATTTTTATTGACCTGGAGAATCGTACTGCCAGGTCATTTTTACAATATAGTGCACATGGTAAATAAAAAAACATTGCACTTTGTTTGCAGTTTTACCGCACTTGGATTTTTTTCTTCGTTTCCAGTCCAATATGGGGCAGAATGAATAGTGTTGTTTAATAGTACAACTTGTCTCGCAAAATACAAGCCCTCATATGGCTATGTTGACAGAAAAATAAAAAGAGCCATGGCTCTAAAATGGAGGGATGGAAAAAACAAAACCGGAAAATCACCAGGTGTTGATGGGGTCGCTAAAGGGATATATATTGTGACACCTACACAGTAATTTTGCCCCTATCAAAGCCTTTTAGTGTTCTCCCTCACTACGATCCCTTTCATGATCCTTTAGAGTATAATGCCAACAAACATGCCCCCCATATTGCATGATGCCCCCACAATTAATTCTCCCATAGTACTTTCTCCACATACAGTATGATGACCCTACCGTGCCCCTAGCAAAATATAATGTCTCCATAGTGCCTGCAATATAGTATTGTGTTACCATAATGCCCTCAACAAGGTAAGTAGTCATTGTGCAGTTTGTATAAAAGTTTAAATTTGGTGTGCCCACTAAATAACTCAAGACACAGACACTAATGTCTAAAGTGCTGGAAACAAAAGTGAGTACACTCCTAAGTGAAAATGGGCATATTGTGCCCAATTAGCCATTTTTCCTCCCCGTTGGCATTTGATTCATTAGTGCAACAAGGTCTGAGGTGTGAATGTGGAGCAGGTGTATTCAATTTTCTGTTATTGCTGACACACTGTCATACTGGTCACTGGATGTTCAACATGGCACCTCATGACAAAGAATTTTCTGAGAATCTGAAAAAAAGAATTGTTCCTCTACATATATATGGTATTTTTTATAAGAAGATTGCCAGTACTCTGAAACTGAGGTGCAGCACGGTGGCCAAGACCATACAGTAGTTTAACAAGACATGCTCTACTCCGAAAAGGCCTTGCCATGGTCGACCAAAGAAGTTGAGTATACATGCTCAGGATCACATCCAGAGGTGGTGCTTTCAAAATAGGCATATGAGTGCTGCCGGCATTGCTGCAAAGGTTAAAGGGGTGGGGGGAGGTCAACCTGTCAGTGCTCAGACCATACACCGCACACTGCACCAAATTGGTCTGCATGGCTTTTGTCCTAGAAGGAAGCCTCTTCTAAAGATGATGCACAAGAAAGTCTGCTATTTGCTGGAGACAAGCAGACTAAGAACATGGATTTCTAGAACCATGTCCTATGGTCTAATGAAACCAATGTAAAATTATTGATTCAGATGGTGTCAAGCTGTGTGGCGGCAACCAGGTGAGGAGTACAAAGACAAGTGTGTCTTGCCTACAGTCAAGCATGGAGGTGGGAGTGTCATGGTTTGGGGCTACATGAGTGCTGCTGGCTGTGGAGAGCTACAGTTCATTGAGGGAATCATGATTGCCATCATGTTCTGTGGTATACTGAGAAAGAGCATTATCCCTTCCCTTATAAAACTGGGCTGCAGGGCAGTATTCCAATAACGATCCCAAACACCTCCAATATGATCACTGCCTTGCTAAAGAAACTGAAGGTAAAGGTGCTGTACTGGCCAAACATGTCTCCAGACTTAAACCCTATTAAGCATCTGTGGGGCATTCTCAAACAGAAGGTCGAGGAACGCAAGGACTCTAACATCCACTAGCAACTTGATATCGTCGTGGATGAGAGAAAGAGTGGCAATCTGAGAAGCTCCAGTGAGCTCCTTGCTCAAGAGAGTTAAGACAGTGCTGGAAAATATGGCAGCCACACAAAACATTGACACTTTGGGCATAATTTGGCCATTTTCACCTATGGATGTAATCACTTTTGTTGCTAGCAGTTTAGACATTAATGACTGCGTGTTGAGTTATTTGGAGGGCACACCAAATTTACACTGCTATACAAGTTGTAGACAGACTACTTTACATCTTACTGTGTCATATCTTCAGTGTTGTCCCATGTAAGATATAATAAAATATTTACAAAAATGTGAAGGGTGTACTCACATTTGTGATATATTGTATATCCAGTGCCATCTATACGACGTGCACTGCTAGCTCTTTGTACCACATTTTGTTCGTTTGGCTCTTTGAAGCTTGAGGACTTGATCAGAGAGATCAACTCTTCTAATGTTCTTGCTGTACTCAAGAATACAGTTTGGTTTGGGGATCTGTGTACAATTCATACACAGTTCGGGGTGCTGCCATTTCCATGCATTGTGGTCAAAATGAGGACATTACTTAACTATCAGCAGTGCTTGTGCTGGTCCTACAGGTTCTTCAGAATAAAAAAGCACTATTCACATTGATCTTGAGTGCAAAGTTTCTACATCTACTTGAGACGGTTTTGGACCCTACTTGAGCACCACCCCAGAAGTGCTGTATGTATCACCTCATATGCTGTAAAACAGACCCACACCATGATGTTCCTACCTCCACACTTCTCTGTTGGTATGGTGTTTTGGGGGTGATATGCTTTGCCTTTTTGCCTCCAGACATGGCGTGTATTTTGAGATCTAAAGAGTTCAATTTTGCTCTCATTCAACCAGACTTTATTCATCCAGTATTTCACAAGATAGTCTAAATGTTGTTGAGTAAACTTTAAATGTGCTTGAACATGCTGTTTTATTCAGCAATGGAGTCTTGCATGGTGAGTGTGCATACAGGCATGGAGGCTGAGTGTATTACTTATTGCTCTTTTTGAAACAATTGTATTGGCTGATTTCAGGTCTTTTTGGCTTTTTGACAACTCTTCTGATAATTTTCATTCCTCTGTCTGAAATCTTGCGGGGAGCACCTGGCCGTGGCTGGTTTATGGTGAAATGATGTTCTTTCCACTGTCCCAACAGTGCTCACTAAAACCTACAATAGTTTATTAATTATTCTGTAACGAATGTCATCAGTATGTTTTGCAACAAAAAGATCTTGAGACAGCTCACTAGTTTTACCCATCATGAAATGTTTCTTGTGGAGCACCTTGGTAATGAGACAAGTTTTATAGGTCATCAGTTGAACCAGCTGATACTTTTCATTACGTGGCAGGATTGCTTTCTAATTACTAATGGACTTCATCTGATGTCATGACTATCCATGGCTATTTGCCTTTATCTTTCTTCAGGTTTTCAATACTTTTTCCCTGTCATTTCTTATTATTACACATAAGTTAATTTTTAAACAGCTATGGTTTGATTTTTATACCTGTGTGGATTGGATGGGTTGTTACCGACATCTGGTGATAAGTTCATGTCAATTGCATGTTTAGAAATATATTTACTTAGAAAATTGGTGATGTGTTCCATATTTATTTCACCAGCTGTATATGTGTTTGATCCATAGTAGGGGGAACTAATATAAGACCAAATTTACAGACAAACAATAAACGGTAAATGGTAATAAATGGTACTAAGTAATGGTAATAAGCTCAGGATTATAGCAACATATGACAAAAGATATAAACTTTATTGAATAAAAAATCACAATAAAAACATGAGTCCATCAGTGAAAAATAGGCAAAAAGAGCAGCAGAGAACAACAACGTAGTGGAAAAAGTGGTAAGGTATCAAGGAAGGGCTGTATAAGGTGCAATGTTCACACAACATGTATGCTATAACACAGGTAAGCAGAGGGATAATTGTTGATTCCATTTGTTCGGGCAATATACATGTTCAAAAACAGTGTATCGACCCTTTTCAGTCCAATAACTCATCAAAAAGCACAACTCTACCTGCTTTGGAGGTGGATATGGGCCCTCTTAGTGCTTGGGCCCCTGTGCAGCACAGGTTGCACCAATGATATGTCTGCCTGTAGTGCTACCATTAAGTGATTAGGAAGGATAGAAGTTGTGTCCACAACAGAATAGACATAAACTGTGACGAGGCTATGGGCATTTAGTGGAGAAGTGGAGGAGACTAGAGCTGAGGAAAGACACTGGTGCTGCAGACAGACCTTGTGGATTTATGTGAGATTGTCCTTACACCTTATTAATAGGGAGCTGAGGAAAGCCACCTGGGTGTGAGCTGTGATATCTGAGAATCTTCAATGTCTTGGGTGAAGTTCTATAAAACAGTGGCTAGCCTATGAGGCTTGCCGTGTCTCTCGACGGAGAAGTTCTGTGTTGCTTTGCCTTATGGCCATCCATTAAAATTATAGTTGGGGCCGACCCATTGTGTTGCTTCCATGTTTCCCTACATGCCTAAGCTGAAATTTCTGTCATACTCTATGCCTGTTCCTGTGTGTTAAGATGACTATACACATTAGGCCCCTTCACACATCAGTGAAAAACACACACGTTTTGCATTTGGCCATCCGTGTGCCGTGATTTTGGCACACGTGTGTTCTCTGTGTGCTATCCATGATCTGTGATAACACTCGGAGATCAGAGACTTCTATACTCATCTGGTGCTGGTGTCTCCCGCGATGCTGTCTCTGGCCGAGGCTGTTACTTCCAGGTTTCCTTGTACTGAATATTCATGAGCATAATTAGGCGGTCTGGAAGCAGGACACAGCAGCCGAAGACAGCATCGCTGGAGACAGGTGAGTATAAAAATCATTTTATTTCAAAGATACATGTTTTCTCTGGTACGTGTAACACAGATGACACGACTGTGGGGTCCTTGAGACATCAATGATGCCAGAGAAAAATGGACATGTCTACGTACGGATTACACAGGCACGCGTGTACGCTGCATGAAAACACGGTCAGTGAGAAATCACTGATGTGTGTGCAGACCCATTGATTTTAATGGGTCTGTGTCTGTCCGTGATTCTGGTATGTATAAAAACTGCAAGATACGCACCAGATTCACTGACTTATGAAGGGGTCTTAGATAGTTGTTTGGCTGACAGCGATCTCTCCAAACTCCCCATATATTAATGCTTATCTCAGCTGAGTGTTTTCAATAAGTTGGGTGGAGAAAGCCGAGTGGAGAAAATTCTGGTGACAGGTGCTTAAACTCAAATTGACGGTGGTCAACATCTGGCCCAATATTTCATTAGAGGAGGCTAGTAAGGAAAACATGTACATGTATGCGAATACTTGGTTAAATGTTATTTCAGTCTGATCTCAAAGTGAGGTTAGGAAGGATTATTACATGCCTCTCGCCTCCTTTTGACCTCCTGTAAAACCTCCTATACACATTAGACTAACGTCATCCATAGCTAATAATTTTGGCAGGACTGACTGACCGTGTAATGAGTATTGGGACCTCCCGA
This sequence comes from Anomaloglossus baeobatrachus, assembly GCF_048569485.1. Lineage (NCBI taxonomy): Eukaryota > Metazoa > Chordata > Amphibia > Anura > Aromobatidae > Anomaloglossus > Anomaloglossus baeobatrachus. The sequence goes on from NC_134353.1 coordinate 293,959,910, forward strand.
CTCTCCCCCGACACATGATGTAGAGTGAGATAAGGATAGAATACCGTGCCAGATGTTGACCAAAGTTCAAATAACGTGTAGCGAAATCTGGAATAATAAAAGACACATTGGCATCAATTTGCTCGTCTCTTTTGTAGTCACTCCATCTACTGCCCCTTGTTGTGCCAATTCACGGACAGATGCTGAGCTTTATTGGCATTTTATATTTGTAACGAATGGCATCTTCATCTGTAGAGACTTACAGACAAATATAACTTTTTGTGCTTTATCAATTAATCATACCAAATAGCTAAGTTTATGGCTAATTTATAACATCTAGACTCTCGAGTCTCAAGACTGAATGCATTTACAATGCTAGAAATTGTACTCAAAATTCTGTTGTTTAACCCTTTCCTGACATGGCTATTTTCTAATTTTGGTTTTTATTTTTTCCTCCTTCCTCTTCTTCTTGTTCCAAGATCCATAACTTTTTTTATTTTTCCATCCACCTAGCCATGCAAGGGCTTGTTTTTTTTGTGGCACAAGGCTGTACTTTTCATTTTATCATGGAATGTAGTGGAAATGGAAAGCAGCAAACAAAATTGCAAATGCGGCAAAATTGAAAAAAAGAAAGTGCAATTTGGCAATTGTTTTTTATTATTACCATGTTTGCTATATGTTAAAAATGACCTGGAAATATGATCTGTTCAATTACTGATATACCAAACATAGGTACGATAGCTGTTTTTTATTTAAGTGGTGAAAAAACTGTGAAAGTTTCTGAGACCTGTAATATTTTTAATTTTTTTTGATCGATGGGGTTGTGTACGTGCACCCCAACATTTTTATTGATACTATTTTGGGTAGATACAATGTTTTGATCGCCCCTCATTGAGCTGCATGTAGTGTTGCGGTAGCCGAAAAAAATGTAATTCTGTTGTTTAGGGTTTTTTTTATTACGTCACTTACTGATCGGTTTATTTTATATTTTGATATATCGGACTAATACAAAGGCAGCTATGTCAAATATGTGTATTTCATTTTGAATTCCTTTATTTTTAATGTGGGGAAACAGGTGCTTTAAACTTTTATATATATTTTTATATTTCTAAAAACATTTTATTCCACTTTTTTGTACTTATTAGGTTGGAGCTCTGTATCAAAGTCAAGGAGCCATAACTGTGCATATGATGCATGTCGGTAAGGGGTTAAAGGGAATTTGTTAGTAGGATCAACGCTCTAAGCCTTCTATATGGCCATGTAGGTCATAAAAACTTAACTAAAATGATACCTTGATATCTGATGTCTTATTCCAGAAATATCCACATTTTCTTTATATCTAAATGAGCTGTTAAGAGCTATGAGCTGGTGTCAAGTACAGTGGAGCCTTGGTTTAAGAGTAACTTGGTTTGAGAGAGTTTTGCAAGACAAACAAAGCTTTTTAAAAATTTGTAACTTGGTTTAAGAGCAATGCTTTGCAATAAGAGCAAATTCACACCGTGTACACTTCCGGTTCTATCCTTTCATCGCGCTCTGACCCGCTCTGGAGGTAACTTTCTGTCCCTATGCACTGTATACAGTATACTATTGCACAGTACAGTATATACTATATAGCATTTCTATCAATTTGCATTTTTGGATACAGTATTGTACTCTCTTTCGGCTAACCAGTACTACACATTGCTTATACTGTACCTACTGCACACCAACAATTCTATTGGAACCTAATGTGCAGGTTAATTTGTTTTATGTTTTCTACTGTACAGTTTTTTGTATTAGTGCACTGTAATAATTTTATATGAATACAGTGCATTATTTTGTATTACTGTAATAGGTTTTTATAAATACTATAAATATTATTGGGTTGTGGAACGAATTGTCTGCATTTCAATTATTTCCTATGGGAAAATTTGCTTTGATATAAGAGTAACTTGGTTTAAGAGCTCACTCTCGGAACCAATTATGCTCGGAATCCAAGGTTCCACTGTACACACTTCTCAGCACGTGATGTGGGTTGCAACTTCAAGGGTTAGTTTATTTCCTCTCACTCAGTCTTGCACTCAACCTCTGTTATAGGCTGCAAAGGCAAAGTGAATGTAACTAACACTCTGTCACAGTCCATACACCCCGGATACACAGCACACTGCCGCCACCCATCAAACACATAGGGTGATGAGTCCCCGAAGTATTTTACTGTCCGACAATTAAATGGGTCACACACTCTCTGAAAGGCTATGGATTCTTTAAGGCTATGTGTCCACGGTAGAATGTACCTGCGGACTTTTCTGCCTGAAAATCCGCGACTTTCGCGGCAAATCCGCACCCGCGGATTTGCCGCGGATTTACCGCGGATTTGCCGCGGATTTTGATGCGGATTTTTTTTTTTTTTCCCATTCTATACCCAAATCCGCACCAAAATCCGCAACAAACAATTGACATGCTGCAGATTTTTCCGCATCAAAATCCGCGGCAAATCCGCAGCGGAAAAATCCGCAGCATGGACACAGCATTTCAAAAATGCCATTGAAATGGCTTGGAAGTGCTGCTGCTGCAGATTTTCGGCAAATCCGCGGTAAATCCGCGGCAAATCCGCGGCAAAATCCGCGGTAAATCCGCAGCGTGGGCACATAGCCTAACACTAGAACTACTGGACTCGTGACACCTACTAGAACTACATAGTGCGAAGTAGTCAAAATGACTACCTCAGTAGTTCTAGTGTTAAAGCAAAAGTCCCCAACCAGTGGCTCAGGATGTGTTGCTCGCGGCTGTCTGCCAGCTTGTTGCATTATCATCAGGTCTAGAAAACCGCTATGAAGAACAGGCTTCCAGATGGTGAATTATGTGACCTGCACAGCAGAGCAGATCTGGATGCCCATATACTGCCTTGGAAGGTTTAGAGATTTAATCAAGGTGAACTGAAGACAGGATTATACTATTATAGGAGGTGTTGAACCGCACAGTGTGGTGGGAGTGCTTGTTGTGGAAATACTGAATGGGGGTATTGTCGGAATCCCTGGATCTTGACTACCTTGGTGTGATTTCTGTGGAATAGCTTTGGCTGTCATTGTACCAGTAATGAGGCCTTTGGATTTGAGTGAATAGGGAGGGAGCTGGATGTGGCTCATGAACTTTTCTCAGAGCTGACTGTACCTCTCATGGTCAGAAAGGTTGAAAACCACTGCTGTAGCCATACAAGGACCAAACTTATTAAAATTGAAAGTTTTAATATAAATAAAATAAAGTGCTTACAAGAAAAGGTATAAAAAGAAAATAAATTGACACACTAATAAGCAAAACAGTTATAAAATGGAGAAATAACAGAAATAGCTACATTTTTTTGTCAAAAGTTATTCTTCTGTTTATTTGATGGTAGGTGAAAGTGCTTATGGATCACATGCAGCTCTAACTGACCCCAACATGGGATCACCTTTCCATTGTGTAAGCCCATTTTTTATATGCCTGGTCCTGGGCTCAAGTTTTCAAGACGGCCTCTATCATATTGCTGAAATTGATGGACTTTGGACCATGAGCACATTGTATATTAAATACGTTGTTTCTTCAAATCCACCCCCTATATATACAAGAGAAGCAAAAAGATCAAACAAAATTGTAATCCAGTTGCCTGCTGATATTAATAGAAACCGGTCTCTGGGTGTAGGAGTGCCGTTTATCGTTGTAGACCATCTGCAACCTAGATTAATGAAGAAAGTAGAGAAAACTACACATCCCAATTCCTTGTATAAAAACATCCAAATTTTAGTCCATCTTGATTTAAACAATAGCATATCGTAGTATTGCTAATAATCTATAGAAAACATCTGACTCCGTTCTCCAGTGTAGCCTCCCTTAGTCCTAGTGAATTTGCCAGATATTTTCTATGGGTTATTAGAAATATTACATTGTGCAGGTTTTTTTTTTAACCAAGATGGAGTACAATTTGGATGTTTTTAAACAAGAAAGTGGTATTGTGCAGTTTTATCTACCCCTTCCCTATAGTAAATAAGTGTGCAGGTTGTCCAAAAAGGACAATCTATGCAAGCTTTGAAACTTGGGCTCACCAAATCAGGGTGTCAGGAATGACACACTCCATTGTCCCAATGATACCCTCCTTGGTTCTGAGTTCCTGTAATAAGAGTACATAGATGTTATGGCCCTTTATGTAGTGTGAATCATCAGAATGGTAGACTTAAGGCCCCGTCACACTAAGCAACATCGCTGCTAACGAACAACTTTTGTGACGTTGCTAGCGATGTTGCTGTGTGTGACATCCAGCAACAACCTGGCCCCTGCTGTGAGGTCGTTGGTTGTTGCTGAATGTCCTGGGCCATTTTTTAGTTGTTGTTGTCCCGCTGTGAAGCACAGATCGCTGTGTGTGACAGCGAGACAGCAACAACTAAATGTGCAGGCAGCAGGAGCCGGTTTCTGCGGAGGCTGGTAACCAATGTAAACATCAGTTAACCAAGAAGCCCTGTCCTTGGTTACCCGATATTTACCTTTGTTACCAGCCTCCGCCGCTCTCACTGTCAGTGCTGGCTCCTGCTCTGTGCACATGTAGCTGCAGGACACATCGGGTTAATTAACCCGATGTGTGCTGTAGCTAGGAGAGCAGGAGCCGGCACTAAGCATTGTGCGCTGCTCCCTGCTCTGTGCACATTTAGCTGCAGCACACATTGGGTAATTAACCCGATGTGTGCTGTAACTAGGAGAGCAAGGAGCCAGCGCTAAGCGGTGTGCGCTGCTCCCTGCTCTGTGCACATGTAGCTGCAGCTCACATCGGGTAATTAACCCGATGTGTGCTGTAACTAGGAGAGCAGGGAGCCAGCGCTCAGTGTGCGCTGCTCCCTGCTCTCTGCACGTGTAGCTCCGTGCGCTGGTAACCAAGGTAAATATCGGGTTGGTTACCCGATATTTACCTTAGTTACCAAGCGCAGCATCTTCCACGCAGCACTGGGGGCTGGGACACTGGTTGCTGGTGAGCTCACCAGCAACTCGTGTAGCGACGCTCCAGCGATCCCTGCCAGGTCAGGTTGCTGGTGGGATCGCTGGAGCGTCGCAGTGTGACATCTCACCAGCAACCTCCTAGCAACTTACCAGCGATCCCTATCGTTGTTGGGATCGCTGGTAAGTTGCTTAGTGTGACTGGACCTTTAATCTAATGTTATTTTACTGATGTTATCATTTCGCTTACAGCTGGACATACAGTACAGACCAAAAGTTTGGACACACCTTCTCATTCAAAGAGTTTTCTTTATTTTCATGACTCTGAAAATTGCAGATTTACATTGAAGGCATCAATACTATGAATTAACAAATGTGGAATGAAATACTTAACAAAACAGTGTGAAACAACTGAAAATATGTCTTATATTCTAGGTTCTTCAAAGTAGCCACCTTTTGCTTTGATTACTACTTTGCACACTCTTGGCATTCTCTTGATGAGCTTCAAGAGGTAGTCACTGGAAATGGTTTTCACTTCACAGGTGTGCCCTGTCAGGTTTAATAAGTGGGATTTCTTGCCTTATAAATGGGGTTGGGACCATCAGTTGTCTTGTGCAGAAGTCTGGTGGATACACAGCTGATAGTCCTACTGAAAAGACTGTGCAAGGTAAAAACAGCTAAGTAAAGCTAAGCTAAGTAAAGAAAAACGAGTGGCCATAATTACTTTAAGAAATGAAGGTCAGTCAGTCCGAAAAATTGGGAAATCTTTGAAAGTGTCCCCAAGTGCAGTGGCAAAAACCATCAAACGCTACAGAGAAACTGGCTCACATGAGGACCGCCGCAGGAAAGGAAGACCAAGAGTCACTTCTGCTGCGGAGGATAAGTTTATCCAAGTCACCAGCCTCAGAAATCACAGTTTAACAGCAGCTCAGATTAGAGACCAGGTCAATGCCACACAGAGTTCTAGCGGCAGACACATTTCTAGAACAACTTTTAAGAGGAGACTGTGCAGCAGGCCTTCATGGTAAAATAGCTGCTAGGAAACCACTGCAGGCCTGGTTCCCACCGTGTAGCATGGAGGGGGAGGTGTGATGGTGAGTGAAGGCAAAAAGGGCCAACAAGTGCTAAGCATCTCTGGGAACTCCTTTAAGACTGTTGGAAGACCAGTTCCGGTGACTACCTCTTGAAGCTCATCAGAGAATGCAAGAGTGTGCAAAGCAGTAATCAAAGCAAAAGGTGGCTACTTTGAAGAACCTAGAATATAAGACATATTATCAGTTGTTTCACACTTTTTTGTTAAGTATTTCATTCCACACGTGTTAATTCATAGTTTTGATGCCTTCAATGTGAATCTACAATTTTCAGAGTCATGAAAATAAAGAAAACTCTTTGAATGAGAAGGTGTGTCCAAACGTTTGGTCTGTACTGTAGATCTACTGGAGAATCTGCCTTCATGGCTTATTTTAGAGTACACTAACTCTCCGATGTTTTGCACTCACCATACACTTGAATGGGTGTGCACAATCCTATATACTCTACCTATCGCAGCATGCCGTGATTTTTTTTTCTCATGCTGAATCGGCATGAGAAAAAAATTCTGGTTGGCACTGTTTCAATAATATAACATTGGAGTGAGTGCTATCCGATGAAACATAGGATCACGTTCGTCCGAGTTATACTCTAGATTTACTCTTGACTGACACTTTTCTCTCATAATCACACACAGCTCTGTAGTGAGATTAGAACAAATAAAGTACAGCAACACAAACAATACAGCAAAGCTAACAGTACAGCAGAAGTGAACTTTGTTTCATTACAAAAACATTTGTAGCTGCAGTCCTCTCACTGTGCTTCAGTTTTTATCTCTTAAGCCTCGGTTCCACTTGCGCATAGCTGCCAATGCGAGAGCATCGGGAGCGATATGCTAATGACCCTTTGCTGCGAGTATGAGCTGAAGATCATGCGATTGTGATCCAATCTTGCGATCAGATCACCGCTGCAGAGAAGAGGGAGGGAACATTTTCTCTCCTCCATGGCCTGTTTCTGCGTATATCGCACTGCACTTGAATGACATGTCAGTGCAGTACGATGTTTCACACGCATCCATAGACTTGTATGGGTGCGTGTGAGCCGAGACTCACTGCCAAACGCAGCATGCTGTGATTCATTTCTCATGCCGATATGGCATGAGAAATCAATTGCGGATGGACACTGCCCCATAGTTTTGCACTAGAGTGAGAGCAATCTGATGTTTTATCAGATTGCACTTGTCTGTGCAAAACACAAGTGGAACCAAGGCCTTAGGCAGCTATTGTAAGGGAAAGGCAGTACAGCAGAGCTGACAGCTCTGAGAAAGGGCAAGTGCAAAAGGGCTTATATTGTTTGCAATGATACAAAGTTCATCTCTGGTATACTTTCTTGGTTATAATTAGACACAGGTCTGCAACAGAGCTGACAACACTGAGAGGACAAGTGATGCTGCAAATAACTGTAATAAGACAAGATTCATCACTGCTATACTGTGTTGGTTATAATCAGGCATAGCACTGTGAGAGGGCAACTGCAAAAGTGCTTATTTTGTTTGTAATGAGACAAGGTTCATCTTTACTATGCCTTGTTGGTTATAATCAGGCACAGCTCTGCTGCAGAGCTGATAGCACTATGAGATGACAGATGCTGCTGCAAATGTTTGTAATGATACAAGGCTCAACTCTGCTGTACTGTGTTACTTTTGATCTCAATGTAAATCTGTCTGTAATTACAACATTATGGGTTTTTCCACCCAAAACGAGTAAGAATATATATATAATATATATTTTTTTTTTATGTGCACATTTTGCCAATTTTGTTTTTATCCTACAGACTTTTTTTAACTACTGTGGTGCTGGAGAACATCCTTCTTTGGACTATTTTAGAGCCATCTGTCAGTCATTGACCGGGTCCCATAGGTTTTAGCAGCTCATTTACATATAACAAAAACATGGATTTCTCTGGAATAAGACATCGATATTAGATATCAACATATTTTATTAAACTTTGGTGCCCATGTAGATAGGTAGGAGGATTGATGCTACTGACAGATTCCCTTTACGGTGGCATCTGCCAATGAAAGAGTATATATGTATGTATACACATAAAATAGTAAAGTTCAGAAAAGATGTTATAAAAGCCAGTAATGATGTAGTGCATTGTGGAAATGATAAAAGTTCCACATTCAGAATTCTGAGGCATCTAGTTATCACCAGGTAGTGATATCATTGAGATCATTACTAAATGGGAAAAAAAACATTCCAAAGTGGAGGTGATCAGCGGGTGCGGTATGAGTAGGTAAAGATCTTAAAATTTAGCCAGCGTGCTGTGCTTGTTTTCTCAATTATATAACAAAGTTCTAAATCACATATCCTGAGAATTGGACTTTGCTATGTGAAATGTTTCATTTGGTAACACGAAAGGAGAGAATGACACATAGAAGAAGTAGCTCAGATAATAAAAAATCTTTTTCCATGGTCTATGAGGGAATATGGCAGCCATAATTGGGTGTCCTTGCTTCAGTACAGAGATGGCAGCATCTTTTTCAATATTTTACAGTAGCTCTTGGAGTTCATTATATTAATGATATCATTCTTTAAAGGGAATCTGTCAGCAGGTTTTTGCCATGTAAGCTGGTCAGCATGCTGCAAGGGTTAATATAGAAATTTCAACAATGCCTGTCTTATCACAGTCAGATCTTTTGTTTATTTCTACGTTTGTTTACAGGACTTTGCACTGACGAGGGGCAAGCACCCCGAAACACCGTGTCTGCAAATTGGGATTCTGATCTGGCTTATATATCCTGAGTCATATTGCAAAGGATTGTCAAAAATCCACTTGTGACTTTTAGGATCGCTACTTCCAATAGGTGGCGCTGTGCTAGAGTTTGTCTCCTTTACTGGAGAGACAATTTGAATATTTCCCAGAGGGGCATTGCAGCTATAAGTCCCCTTACCTGGCAGCCAGACTGGCTTGCAAAGTCTCCTTAAGGAGAATAGTGTTCCCCCGTGGAATTTTAGGGGCATTGCAGCTATAAGTCCCCTTACCTGGCAGCCAGACTGGCTTGCAAAGTCTCCTTAAGGAGAATAGTGTTCCCCCGTGGTCCCCACATAGCTTTCTCATGAGCCAGATCAGACACCCCCATACTTTGCACTGACGAGGGGCAAGCACCCCGAAACACCGTGTCTGCAAATTGGGATTCTGATCTGGCTTATATATCCTGAGTCATATTGCAAAGGATTGTCAAAAATCCACTTGTGACTTTTAGGATCGCTACTTCCAATAGGTGGCGCTGTGCTAGAGTTTGTCTCCTTTACTGGAGAGACAATTTGAATATTTCCCAGAGGGGCATTGCAGCTATAAGTCCCCTTACCTGGCAGCCAGACTGGCTTGCAAAGTCTCCTTAAGGAGAATAGTGTTCCCCCGTGGAATTTTAGGGGCATTGCAGCTATAAGTCCCCTTACCTGGCAGCCAGACTGGCTTGCAAAGTCTCCTTAAGGAGAATAGTGTTCCCCCGTGGTCCCCACATAGCTTTCTCATGAGCCAGATCAGACACCCCCATACTTTGCACTGACGAGGGGCAAGCACCCCGAAACACCGTGTCTGCAAATTGGGATTCTGATCTGGCTTATATATCCTGAGTCATATTGCAAAGGATTGTCAAAAATCCACTTGTGACTTTTAGGATCGCTACTTCCAATAGGTGGCGCTGTGCTAGAGTTTGTCTCCTTTACTGGAGAGACAATTTGAATATTTCCCAGAGGGGCATTGCAGCTATAAGTCCCCTTACCTGGCAGCCAGACTGGCTTGCAAAGTCTCCTTAAGGAGAATAGTGTTCCCCCGTGGAATTTTAGGGGCATTGCAGCTATAAGTCCCCTTACCTGGCAGCCAGACTGGCTTGCAAAGTCTCCTTAAGGAGAATAGTGTTCCCCCGTGGTCCCCACATAGCTTTCTCATGAGCCAGATCAGACACCCCCATACTTTGCACTGACGAGGGGCAAGCACCCCGAAACACCGTGTCTGCAAATTGGGATTCTGATCTGGCTTATATATCCTGAGTCATATTGCAAAGGATTGTCAAAAATCCACTTGTGACTTTTAGGATCGCTACTTCCAATAGGTGGCGCTGTGCTAGAGTTTGTCTCCTTTACTGGAGAGACAATTTGAATATTTCCCAGAGGGGCATTGCAGCTATAAGTCCCCTTACCTGGCAGCCAGACTGGCTTGCAAAGTCTCCTTAAGGAGAATAGTGTTCCCCCGTGGAATTTTAGGGGCATTGCAGCTATAAGTCCCCTTACCTGGCAGCCAGACTGGCTTGCAAAGTCTCCTTAAGGAGAATAGTGTTCCCCCGTGGTCCCCACATAGCTTTCTCATGAGCCAGATCAGACACCCCCATACTTTGCACTGACGAGGGGCAAGCACCCCGAAACACCGTGTCTGCAAATTGGGATTCTGATCTGGCTTATATATCCTGAGTCATATTGCAAAGGATTGTCAAAAATCCACTTGTGACTTTTAGGATCGCTACTTCCAATAGGTGGCGCTGTGCTAGAGTTTGTCTCCTTTACTGGAGAGACAATTTGAATATTTCCCAGAGGGGCATTGCAGCTATAAGTCCCCTTACCTGGCAGCCAGACTGGCTTGCAAAGTCTCCTTAAGGAGAATAGTGTTCCCCCGTGGAATTTTAGGGGCATTGCAGCTATAAGTCCCCTTACCTGGCAGCCAGACTGGCTTGCAAAGTCTCCTTAAGGAGAATAGTGTTCCCCCGTGGTCCCCACATAGCTTTCTCATGAGCCAGATCAGACACCCCCATACTTTGCACTGACGAGGGGCAAGCACCCCGAAACACCGTGTCTGCAAATTGGGATTCTGATCTGGCTTATATATCCTGAGTCATATTGCAAAGGATTGTCAAAAATCCACTTGTGACTTTTAGGATCGCTACTTCCAATAGGTGGCGCTGTGCTAGAGTTTGTCTCCTTTACTGGAGAGACAATTTGAATATTTCCCAGAGGGGCATTGCAGCTATAAGTCCCCTTACCTGGCAGCCAGACTGGCTTGCAAAGTCTCCTTAAGGAGAATAGTGTTCCCCCGTGGAATTTTAGGGGCATTGCAGCTATAAGTCCCCTTACCTGGCAGCCAGACTGGCTTGCAAAGTCTCCTTAAGGAGAATAGTGTTCCCCCGTGGTCCCCACATAGCTTTCTCATGAGCCAGATCAGACACCCCCATACTTTGCACTGACGAGGGGCAAGCACCCCGAAACACCGTGTCTGCAAATTGGGATTCTGATCTGGCTTATATATCCTGAGTCATATTGCAAAGGATTGTCAAAAATCCACTTGTGACTTTTAGGATCGCTACTTCCAATAGGTGGCGCTGTGCTAGAGTTTGTCTCCTTTACTGGAGAGACAATTTCAGGACTAGACAGTCATGTTCACAGCAGTCGACACATCCACTGCTGTGATTGACACCTCACTGTTAGGCTATGTGCGCACGTGTGCGTAATTCATGCAGTTACGCTGCGTTTTGTAGCGCAGCGTAACTGCATGCATCCTGCATCCCCTGCACAGTCTATGGAGATTGTGCAGGGGCCGTGCGCACCTGGCGTCTTAGAGCGCAGCACTTCGGCTGCTGCCTGAAGTGCTGCGTTCAAGAAGTGACATGTCACTTCTTCCGTGCGCTTTGCCGGCAGCTCCTGCTCTGTCTATGGCAGGAGCTGCAGGCAGAGCGCATGGAATCGGCTTTTTTTTTTTCTCTACGGACATTTTCTGCAGCGATTTGAAGCGCACATGTGCTCTTCAGATCGCTGCAGAAAATTCTGCAGGGCTAGTACGCAACGTGCGCACATAGCCTTAATGTACAATCTATATTGAGAGCCTGGTGTGGGTGGGAGCTCTCTCAACTTTGCTACATGGCTAAATCTAAAAATTCTGGTTTGCCAGAACGGCTGCTGCCAGTAATCTAAGTGATACATCATTGGATTCAGGATATCTTTGCCTACATCATGCTGCTCTTAGGGGCACTTTGCACACTACGACATCGCAAGCCGATGTTGCGATGCCAAGCGTGATAGTCCCCGCCCCCGTCGCAGCTGCGATATCATGGTGATAGCTGCTGTAGCGAACATTATCGCTACGGCAGCTTCCCATGCACTCACCTGCCCTGCAATGTCGCACTGGCTGACGAACTGCCTCCTTCCTAAGGGGGCGGGTCGTGCGGCGTCATAGCGTTGTCACACGGCAGGCGGCCAATAGAAGCGGAAGGGCGGAAATGAGCAGGACTTAAACATCCCGCCTACCTCCTTCCTTCCGCATAGCCGGCCAGGACGCCGGTTGGAGATGTTCCTCGCTCCTGCGGCTTCACACACAGCGATGTGTGCTGCCGCAGGAACGAGGAACAACATCGTAACATCGGTCTTTCCCAATTCATGGAAATGACCGAGGCTACACCGATGATACCATTACAACGCTTTTGCGCTTGTTAAACGTATCAAAAATGCTTTACACACTACGATGTCGAGAGCGACGCCGGAAGTGCTTCACTTTCGATTTGACCCCAAAGACATCGCACCTGTGATGTCGTAGTGTGCAAAGTGCCCCTTTGATGAAGTAGCAAAAACCTTCTGACAGATTCTCTTTAACACATTTAGAGCTCATATTTCACTACATCACTATATTATACGCTTACCACCACTATGCATTACTGTGGGGATGATGCACTTCTCATCTTCGGATTGCAAACCATGCAGGTGTATACCAGATAAAAAAAATGATGATGTTGTCAGATCAGATTATAGATTTTCAAAATTCTTAATATGAAAATTGCTAAAACTAAAGAAACTTTCTTGTGGCCTGGCTTTGGCAGCAGCTCCCTGTGTTGATGACAACCAAGCATCCCACTAATATAGTCACTCCAGCTTGGTTTGCCATAGGTGTTGGCAGCACTGAGGACTTACTTGGCAAATTTCCTATACTTTATTCAGCAAAATGTACAAGGTGAACGCTTATGGCAAAAGCCTGAATGTTCTAGGCAACTTGTCACAAGACCATTTTTTACTGAATTTCTGGAGTACTTCATTCACTTTGTTCCAACTTTATAACTGCGAATTACTGATTTCCATAAACCCCTATCTTTCTCAAGGCTTTGGGGAATTCTCTTGTTTGTCCTTACATTGCTGTCAGCATTAGTTTCAGTGTGTTCAAAGTGCTAAGAACAATTAAAAAAAAATAAACCGGACAAATGTATGCCAAAAAGGACGTTCCTTTCAAATATGTTTAGCTATGGAAAATCTATGAGCACATGCGTCATTGTTCTTGTTCCATGCTGAAGGATGGATAAGATAAAAAATAAAACTTTGTAGTCAACTTCTGAGAAGGCAATTCGATAAGATATAAATGAGAAGAAGCTTGGGAAATGATTGAGTTAACAAGATATAATGTGTGCATGCGGCATACCACGATATTTAACTATTTGACTTGGATGCTGCATTTTTAGGAGTTTCATCCTGCCTAAAAGCGTTCTTTAGGTTTCTCCATGCTCTTGTCTACCACCAATTTCTTCTTCCTCTGCTATCCGTAGATTTCTATAGGCAGAAGGTATAATTTGGTCCCTCCCTCAAGATAGATTTAATCAGCTTATGAGAGGAGTGCAGGAGATCAGTCCAGGAGAGAGTGACTGACACTTATCCTGTTAATACAGAGTCTTGAAAAAGTATTCATACCCCATGAACTCTTCTACTTTTTTCCACATTACAGTCACCAACTTAAATGTACTTTATTGCAATTTTTTTTATATACCAACACTAACTAACAAGTATTTTTATGAAGTATAAAGGAAATGATACAGGGTTTTCTAAATATTTTAAAAATATGAAACTTAAAATTATGACATGCATTTGTATCTATTGATTTCATGAATTGAACATTGCCCTGTAACCTAACCCTGCTTTATTCTACTCCACAACTTCATCCCTGACTTGTCCGGTGTGTTCCTTGGTCTTCATGATGCTGTTTGTTCCCTAATGTTCTCAAACAATCCTCTGAGGCCTTCACAGAACAGCTGTAGTTATACTGAGAATCTATTACACACAGGTGGACTCAATTTACTAATTAAGTGACTCCTGGAGGCAGTTGGTCACTCAGGATTTTATTTATTGGTTTTAGACTACAAGGGGCTGAATACAAATGCATGTCACAATTTTCAGATTTATATTTCTAAATATTTAGAAAACCACGTATCATTTCCTTTACACGCCATGAATACCTAATACTTAGTTTTGGTATATCACATAATATCCCAATAAAATACATGTAGATGTGTGGGAGTAATGTGAAAAAAATTTGAAAAGTCCATGGGGTATGAATACTTTTTTGAGGCACTGTTTATGAAGTTAAAGTGTAACTACTATTGAAATAAGGCTCTGTTCAAGGGTCTGTTTGTCAAGAGGACCTCCTGCTGTAAAGTATAACCCAAGTGGAAGGCTGCAACATATCTCCCTGTATAGACATAATATCTCGCTACGTACGGGGAAGTACCAAGCGAGCGGTGAAAGGTAAAGGAAGGAGACCCCTGCGTCTAGGGAAGGGGTAGATGGTGACCCCTGACTAAACCTACAGCTGGTCATTGAGGTCCCTCACCACCCTATATAGATTCTGTACCTATGCGCTGAGCCGGATACCTGACCCTAGGTATCCCTAGTGCTGGATACTAAATAGGGAAAGTGTGGGATGAGCTCTTCATCAACCTCACTAAATGTTAAAGGAAGACACAAGGAGGACACACGGGGGAAAAAGCATGAACTAATTATCCACAGATGACACAGGCAGGCGTTCAGCAAGCTTCAGCAACGATACTACAGATGAGAACAAACCACCTGCTTGCAACCAGAGCTAGAATGAGTTGGATAATATCAACAGCACCTGTCCAGGGGAGAAGGGAGTATTTCATCACCAAGAAAATACTGATGATCAGCAGCTGGGTGGAAGGAGAGCTCCTGCTGGGTCCAAAAGGGGGAGGGAGAGATGAAAAACCAGCAGGAAAGTGATCTATTACAATGAATACTAACAGCAGAAACAATAGAAAGTCAGGGAGAACTTTGCACAGCCAAACACTGTGACCTTCTATGGTCAGAAACCACTTGACTGTCTGTCACCCGTGACACACCCATTATTATTATTATTATTTATTATTATAGCGCCATTTATTCCATGGCACTTTACAAGTGAAAGAGGGTATACGTACAACAATCATTAACAGTACAAAACAGACTGGTATAGGAGGAGAGAGGACCCTGCCCGCGAGGGCTCACAGTCTACAGGGAATGGGTGATGGTACAGTAGGTGAGGACAGAGCTGGTTGCGCAGTGGTCTTCTGGACTGAGGGTTATTGTAGGTTGTAGGCTTGTTGGAAGAGGTGGGTCTTGAGGTTCCTCTTGAAGCTTTCCACGGTAGGAGAGAGTCTGATGTGCTGAGGTAGAGCATTCCAGAGTATGGGGGATGCACGGGAGAAATCTTGTACGCGATTGTGGGAAGAGGCGATAAGAGAGGAGCAGAGAAGGAGATCTTGTGAGGATCTGAGGTTGCATGCAGGTGGGTACCGGGAGACTAGGTCACAGATGTAGGGAGGAGAAAGGTTGTGCATGGCTTTGTATGTCATGGTTAATGTTTTGAACTGGAGTTGGGCGATGGGAAGCCAGTGAAGGGATTGGCAGAGAGAAGAGGTCGGGGAGTAGCGAGGGGTGAGGTGGATTAAGCAGGCCGCAGAGTTTAGGATAGATTGGAGGGGTGCAAGAGTATTGGAAGGGAGGCCAGAGAGCAGGAGGTTGCAGTAGTCAAGGCGGGAGATGATGAGGGCATAACACATATAGTAAGATATGTAGCCCATTGGCTCCTATTGCACAAACGTATAACACATGGATGCATGGTATACATTTTTACTGTAGACTTTTGTATGGAAAAATACATGTACTACACTATTCTAAACTACAAAAAATGTCTATATTCACCAGCCCGATGAAAACTAAAAATACACTTTTTTGGCCTTCATTGGGTTACTTTTGCTCTATGGATGGGATTTGGCTTGTATAATGATATAAACATGGAGTACATGTGTTATTTTACTAAATCTAATCATCTGATGGTATTGCTTTTTGCTGGATTTTTCGCAGTTTTAAGCTTTTCTGCTCATCAATTCACTTTAGATATTGAATTTCGTATACCAGATTAAAAAGAAACACATTTACCATTTCTTTTGCTAATGAATTGATTTCTCCTCCCATCTATCCTAGGGACATAATCTTTATAATTGGGCTGTAGCATATATTGCTGGTCTGCACATCTGGGGATACGTTTCAGTACAAATGTGGTGTTTTCAGTTACTTGCAAAAAAAATGTTGAAAATTACAACGCTGTGAATTCCTAAATTATGCAATGATGACATTTGGAGTAACAATCCGATCTGTTAGCATTTTAAAAGCGAAATTAAGCCAAGAAACTTGGCATTATTGCTGAAAGAAATGGATTTGAGTAATAAATCCCAGTGCTGCGGGGTGCGCCCTTGTAAATGATAAAAATGTTCACAAAGGTGATTGCCTGACATATTCTAGTCATTAATAATCCATCCACTGGTGTATAATTCTGCTCCAGGTAACACAATGTAACTGCTATATAAAGAAAGCTCTTCAGCATAGTCTGGAAAAGTCTCCTTCCCACCATACTAATCAGAGTGGATGATGTGCTTCTTGTCAGAATGGAATATATTAGAACATTTCTGCATATGATGTACAGTATAAATAAATATAAATAGCAATACAGTGGAACCTTGGTTAACGATAACAATCTGTTCTGGGACTGTGCTTGTTAACCAAGTTACTCGTTCAGCAAAGCAAGATTTCCCATAGGAAATCATTGCAATGCTGACAATTCCTTCCACAACTTGTTAAATGTCCCATCCTGGTGCCCTATTGTGCCATTCCACACACCTACAAACACACACAAACACGTACAAACACGCACAAACTCACACAAACACACACAAACACGTACAAACACGCACAAACTCACACAAACACACACAAACACACACAAGCACGCACAAACACACACATATTATGCTCACTTTACCTTCCGTTCCATCGCCGGCCTCCTGGGACTTGCTGTTCGCTAGTACGGGCTGTGTATCGGGTAACCATCACTACAAGGGAGGAACTTCCGCACCCAGAGCGCTGATGTCAAAGGCGGGAGCCGCTTGCCTCTGATTGGTCAGCGCATTGCCATTGAGTAGTGGCTGACAGAGGAAGTTCCTGCCTCACCGCGATGGTTGCCGATACACATCCTGGAGCGGCGAACTACAGGACCCAGGAGGCCGGCGATTGAACGTAAGGTACACATATTATGCTCACCTTACCTTCCGTTCCATCGCCGGCCTCCTGGGTCTTGTAGTTCATCGAGAGGATTCCTCCCTCGTCACAATGTACCGGCGAACTACAAGAACCATGAGGAACAGAAGGTAAGATGAGCATAATACTGTATGTGTGTGTGTGTGTGTGTTTGTGTGTGTTTGGTGCGTACTTGTGTATGTTTGTGTGGACTGCAAGTGCGAGTCAGAGCGCGGTGGATGTTCGGAAGCGGAAGTGTGTGCGGTGAGGATTTTGCTTGTACAGCAAAGCTTTCTCGTAAATCGAGTTACGAATTTACAGAAAGTTTTGCTTGTTAAGCGAAATTTTCTTTAACTAGGTTACTCGTTAAGCGAGGTTCCACTGTACATAACTATACGCAGGGTGAGCAACATGTATATCTGCACTGTATAGTTGGGGTCAGGGCCGGACTGGGACTGAAATTCAGCCCTAGCATTTGCTGCCACCCCCTTCCCCAGAAAGTTGATTATTACAAATATTAACCTGCCTGGAGGAAACCATGTTTTATTACAAGACCAATAATGGAATTAACAGCACAATATAAGATTAAATAATGCTGTTACATCATGAGTACATAATACACCACATAGTGACAGAATCATGCCATTATACTTATAGTTAATGGAGTTGTACACCCCCGAGTAAGCATTTGGGAAGTGGTAGTGCAGTCTGCTGATTCCTAATGGTGTGTAATATACACACTGTTAGGATTCACTTTGCTTGCCGATTCCAGCAGTTGTCATGTGTTCAATTTGCATACTTCATTCAATATTCTAGTCAGTATATGACTACAAGTATGCAAATAACATACTTACTATCACATGACAACTACTGATAGTGACAAGAGGAGCCAAGTCCTAATGGTTTGTATATTACACACCATGAGGTTATATTCCCACGTTCAGTGTTTGTTCAGTTTCTGATGCTGCAGAATTCCTGCACCAATTCCGCACTTTAGGGTATGTGCCCATGATCTGGAAGACACTGTGTTCTAGAGACAGTGTCTTCCCTCCTGCAGAGACGCAAATATACTCCTCAGGAGAACACAGAGGCCATGCCTACGAACATGGTTCTAGGTGCTGCGGACTTTCCCATTGTTCTCCCCACTGAAAACACTTGCATCTCCTCAAGCATAAATTGACATGCCATACTATGTCAATTTACTCTGCGGAAAAAAGAAGCACAGTGGGAATGGGATTTCTATAAATCCCAACACCTGTGCTTGTACTGTACAACTCAGCTTTTTGGACTCAACGAAAACAGGCTGTGTTCAAAACTGTCACACAGAGTTTTGCATGAACTTCGCAGGCTGTCATGGTGGCATCAAGCTCTGTTCACATTGCAGATTCTGACACTCTACCGAATGATTTCTCTACAGTCTTTAATAAAAACAGGGAGACTCGGCCATCGACCTGCTGTGTGCTCAGTCACAGCAGGCTAGCGAGAGTTAACTTCTGCTAGCTTGCTTGTTAGGCTCCTTTGATCTGATGTTGTGAGGAAGCCAGTTAGGTCTTCTTCTCTCATATTAGAGCTCAATGAAATCTTCTACCCATGCCAGCCATAGGCTATACTGTGGTGGTCTGTGTGTTTTGGTGTCCCAGTCTATCTGGAAAGTGTTGCTTTTTGCCTAGCGTAGTTGTGAAGTTTACCCGTCAGCTAGTTGTTTCCTCCCTGCTCTTTATTTTCCTCCTTATCTTTTATTGTCTTATACCTCTTTAAGTGCGTGCTGTGTGACAGACTTTTGGTTTCCCCTGTCTGTCTATTAGAGTGCGTTTAATCTCACTCCTGTTCCTGAGGGATGTGGTTTCAGATCATGGCTGCTCAGGAGCAGGGCAAGGAAGGAGTCTCAGGCATCCCCACCTTTAGGAGTATCCCTGAGACTAGAGATAGCTAGGGCCCAGTAGCCTGAGGGTCAGCTTAGGAGCCCCGGTTTCCTGCTATCCCCATTGTCATCATGAAAAAAATGCTGCAAACACGGATTGTGGAAACATACCCTTAGTTTGCTTGCATTTTTGTTACATGCATTTTGATGCGTTTTTGACTCAAGCGTTTTTGTCTCAATAAAATTGGTTAAAACACAGGAAACAGAGCAAACAGGAAGTTGCCCAAAGCAAAAAAACAAGTTTAATATTACAGATTATTGTGAAATAAATTAATACATAATTATAACTGTCACCCTGTCATAAGAAATACACACAAACACACATATACAGACACACAAAAAATTATAAACATAAGCTAGATAGATGATAGAAATACATTGGATAGAATAGATATTCTGCAGCTAAACCCCCTACATATTATACACTTAAGGGGGCTTTACACGCTGCGACATCGCTAATGCGGAGTCGTTGGGGTCACGGAATTTGTGACGCACATCCGGCCGCATTAGCGATGCCGTTGCGTGTGACACCGATAAGCGATTTTGCATCGTTGCAAAAACGTGCAAAATCGCTAATCGGCGACATGGGGGTCCATTCTTAAAAATCGTTACTGCAGCAGTAACGAAGTTGTTCCTCGTTCCTGCGGCAGCACACATCGCTGCGTGTGACGCCGCAGGAACGAGGAAGCTCCCCTTACCTGCCTCCCGGCCGCTATGAGGAAGGAAGGAGGTGGGCGGGATGTTACATCCCGCTCATCTCCGCCCCTCCGCTGCTATTGGGCGGCGGTTCAGTGACGCTTCAGTGACGTCGCTGTGACGCTGCACGGACCGCCCCCTTAGAAAGGAGGCGGTTCGCCCGTCACAGCGACGTCGCCGGACAGGTAAGTATGTGTGACGGCTGTTGTGCGGCACGGGCAGCGATTTGCCCGTGTCGCGCAACAGATGGGGGCGGGTACCCACACTAGCGATATCGGGACCGATATCGCAGTGTGTAAAGTAGCCTTTAGGCTATGTGCCCACACTGCGGAAAATGCGCGGATTTTGCCGCGGATTTCTTGCGGAAAAGCCGCGGATTTTCCAGAAATCTGCAGCACAGCTACTCCCCAGCCATTTCTATGGCATTTGGGAAATGCTGTGCCCACGCTGCGGATTTTTCCGCAGCGGAAATCGTGCAGATTTTCATGCGGAAAAATCTGCAGCATGTCAATTATTGTTGCGGATTTCTCCGCAGGGTCCCATATACTTACCTGCCTCACCGGAGTCACTTTCTCCGTCCGGTGTACAGGAGCGCGGTGAATCCAGGTACAGGAAGGAAGAGGTGGGCGGAGCCTGCACGAGCTCCGGTCATGTGACAGCCGGAGCTAGTTCAGGCCCGCCCACCTTCTCCTGCAGACGCTGAGAGAGTGACCCGGCTGCCGGAAAGCGAGGTGCTGCGTGATGGAGGTAAGTATGAACTCCCCTGATCACTGCAGCACTTGTTCTGCATTGAGGATGCAGTGCCGAAGCCATGGTACTGTATCCTCAATGCAGAATGCCCGCACCATATCCGCAGGACATTCTACAGCATGGAAACAGACAAAAGTTGTGGTGCTGTTTCCTGGGAGCACCTGCGGAATGTCCTGCGGATATATCCGCAGGACACTGTCCCCGTGGGCACATAGCCTTACACCCTTTTAGTATCTTTTATGTGGCATTAATGGTTGTTTAGCTTGGTTTACCCTAATAAATAAATAATTAAAAAAAAAAACGACGTGGGGTCCCACCTATATTTGAGAACCAGCAAAGGTAATGGTGGTATTATCAAGCTGGGAAAGTTCATAGCTATTTGGCCTTTCCCAGCCAAAAAATACCAGCTCGCACCTGCCTCAGAAGTGGAGCATCCCTTTAGATGCTTCAATTCTGGCCTCTTTGCCTCGGCTCTTCCTGATTGCTTTGGTGCAGTGGCAATCAGTAATGGTAGTTGGGGTTGATGTCAGCAGTGTAGTCTCAGCTGGCATCAAGCTTTGGTGTTAGTAATGGAGAGGCATCAAACAGACATCCCCATTACTAACCAAGTAAGTAAAAAGAAAACACACACAAAAATACTTTAAATAAACACTCCCCAACACTTTCTCTGGTTCAAAGCCATGCAGGTCCGCAGTAGTACAGGGGTGTAATATAAATACACTACCGTTCAAAAGTTTGGGGTCACCTAGACAATTTTGTCTTTTCCATGAAAAATCATACTATTCACTGTAGACGTTGACACTGGCGTTTTGCGGGTACTATTTAATGAAGCTGCCAGTTGAGGACCTGTGAGGCGTTGATTTCTCAAACTAGAGACTCTAATGTACTTGTCTTGTTGCTCAGTGGTGCAGCGGGGCCTCCCACTTCTCTTTCTACTCTGGTTAGAGCCTGTTTATGCTCTCCTCTGAAGGGAGTAGTACACACTGTTGTAGGAAATCTTCAGTTTCTTGGAAATTCATCTCATGGAATATCCTTTATTTCTAAGAACAAGAATAGATTGTCAAGTTTCACATGAAAGTTCTCTTTTTCTGGTCATTTTGAGAGTTTAATGGAACCAACAAATGTAATGCTCCAGATTCTCAACTAGCTCAAACGAGCTAGTTTTATAGCTTCTCTAATCAGCAAAACTGTTTTCAGCTGTTGTCACAAACCACCGGGGGGGTCACTCAGAAATCCCCCGCGCTGGCTACCAGTACGTCACAATCGGGGGGTAACAAGTGGGGGTCACCCCTCCTTTATACCTCCCGACCGACAGACAGAGCACGTGACGCGCTCTCTAGCGCCCCTCTTATAGTCAGGCCAATTATGGAATTGCCCGACAATAAGCAAGGAGGCCGCTATACTACTTATGCCGATTATTGAAGGGTCCCCGGTGAGAGTAAGGTATATATTCCCCCGACCTCCGCGGGCGGAATATATAAAATCTCCCCGGATCTCACTGGCCTCCCCACAATAATCCTTGGCACAATTCGCTGCCACCAACCGATTTACGGTAACTATTAGCCGAACACACAGACGTGGGATTCAAGATCGAGATAACAGAACAGCCCAAGATTAATTATATAATTTAATCAGCCTAAAGCACACTAGAAACTACAATATATACAATAGGGAATCTACAGAATATACATATGTCAGAGTACAGTTACAGAGAAAGCATGGTTTACAAACAGGCATACACAGTTCAATCAGTTACCTTGTGCGTCTGGCCACAGGGGGGCGCTGTAGACCAGGTTTCCAGGAACTCCCACAGATGTTTCCTACACGTGCCCCCAGCGAAAGAACCCTGGAAAATGGCCGAAGTAGGGTTATCAACCTGGGCAAATCCAGGTCCCCTCCTACCTTAGTGATCTCAGAGGGAGCACTGCTCCACCCCTGGCTTGAGTTATGGACAATCCACAACATGGAATATGGGCCATAACTTTGCCTGGGAGCGTCGTAGGCGGACGCCAATGCTCTCATTGTGACAGTTATGAATTTAGCTACAGAACGAGGGGACTCATGACCTGTCTGCCAGTTCCCCATTGGCTGATATCACGCCTGGGGCATTTCCCAATGTCCTGCTCCCATAAAAAGGGTGTGCCGGCATCGTCCGCATGCGGAGACACCATTTTTATGGTTGCCATATTTATCGGAAATATGGCTTGCGAGATATGAACCATTTTTTACTGGAGTCGTTCTGTCTGCTAGTTCCATAGCCTTGCTAATGAGATACAACTCTTGTTACAGGGTGACGGCAGGGAGTCATCCTGTGTCCATTGTTCCCACACCACCTCATCTCCATATCACAGGAGATGGCCATGGGATTTGTTGCTAAACCAGTTGTGTGAAGGAAAGGGGGGGTGACACCAGGAGAGGGCTTCCTGACATACTTGAATATCACGATTTATCGTCATATCTCCGGATTTACCTCACACCTCCCCCCTTTTGAGGGCGCTAGGGGGCAGCACACTCCGGTGTTCCCCCGTGCGCCCGTCCGCGACCTCTCCTTGTCGGGACAGCCCGTCTGCGTTACCGTGGTCACGGCCCCTTTTGTGGCGAATGGTGAAGTTGTATTGCTGGAGCGCAAGGCTCCATCGCAACAATCGCCCATTCGTCCCAGAGACGGTGTGCAACCAGCTGAGGGGATTGTGGTCCGTCTCCACGATGAAGTGGCGCCCGTATAGATAGGGTTGCAGACGCTGCAGGGCCCACACTATGGCCAGGCACTCCTTCTCCATCGTGGAATAGGCAACTTCCCTTGGTAACAGCTTCCTGCTCAGGTACAAGACTGGGTGCTCTTGGCTCGCAGAGTCCACCTGGCTGAGCACCGCACCGAGGCCGAAGTCACTGGCGTCGGTCTGTACTACAAACGGCCGCGTGAAGTCGGCTGCCTGTAGCACGGGCGGGCTGGACGGGGCGTCCTTTAGGGCCCGGAAGGCTGTCTCGCAGTCCATTGTCCAATCGACTGCAGAGGGCAGCTTCTTCTTGGTGAGGTCCGTCAAGGGCTTTGCCAGGCTACTATAGCATGGAACAAACCTCCTATAGTACCCAGCGGTCCCCAAGAAGGACATCACCTGCTTCTTGGTCCTGGGGGTGGGCCAGGATGCGATGGCTTCCACTTTCTCAGGCTCGGGCTTCAGTGTTCTCCCACCTACCCGGTGACCGAGGTACTGGACCTCGCTCATGGCCAGCTGACACTTTCCCGGCTTGATGGTCAAACCTGCCCGGTGGATCCGCCTGAGCACCTGTGCTAGATGCTCTAGGTGGTCCTCCCAGGTGGGACTGAAGACGGCAATGTCATCCAGGTACGCGGCCGCGTACCCTTCAAGTCCCTTGAGCAGGGTGTTGACCATCCGCTGGAAAGTGGCAGGGGCATTCCTCATCCCGAATGGCATCACCGTGGACTCGTACAGTCCAAATGGGGTAATAAAGGCAGAGCGTTCCCTGGCCTTGCGAGTCAGGGGGATCTGCCAATATCCCCGGCTCAGATCCATGATGGTCAGGTACTGAGCCCCGGCCAACTGATCGAGCAGGTCATCGATGCGTGGCATTGGGTACGCATCGGCGACCGTGACCGCATTGAGCCCCCTGTAGTCCACGCAGAACCGAGTGGTTCGGTCCTTCTTAGGGACGAGGACTACAGGCGAGGCCCAAGCGCTGTTGGATGCCTGGATCACCCCCAGCTTCAGCATCTCGTCAATCTCCTGGCGCATGTGTTGCTGCACCTCCAGGGAGACCCGATATGCTGAACGCCGGATCGGGGGATGATCCCCAGTGTCCACGTGATGGACAGCCAAGTCAGTCCTTCCGGGCTGGTTGGTAAACAACCCCCGGAAGGGGAGGAGGGTGGCCCACAGCTGGGACCGTTGGTCTTCCAAGAGCTGGTGGCCAACCTCCACATCCTCAATGGATCCGCCTGCCCTAACCTGGGCTAGCATATCCAAGAGGGTTTCCGCTTCTCCCTCCTCGGGCAGGTTGCACACGGGGAGCGCACATGCCTCCCGCTCATGATGTGCCTTCATCATGTTCACATGGAAGGGCTTCCGCCTTCCACGGGCAGGGTCCAGGGTGACCAGGTACGTTACAGGGTTGAGCTGCTGGTACACGAGGTATGGGCCTTCCCAGGCTGCCTGAAGCTTGTCCTGTGGTACGGGGACCAGTACCCACACCTTTTGACCCACTTGGTAGGTCCTCTCACAAGCGTTCTGGTCGTACCAACGCTTCTGATCGGCCTGGGCTTGAGCCATATTGTCGTGTACCAGTTGCGTCAAGGCCTGCATTTTGTCCCGGAAGCGCATGACATACTCGATAACCGACACTCCAGGGGTGGCCAAATCCCCTTCCCAAGCCTCTTTCACCAGAGCCAGGGGGCCCCGCACACGTTGCCCGTACAGGAGCTCAAACGGTGAGAATCCTGTTGAGGCCTGTGGAACCTCCCGGTAAGCAAATAACAGGTGTGGGAGATACCGCTCCCAGTCACGCCCATGGGAGTCGACCAACATCTTAAGCATCTGCTTTAAGGTGCCATTGAACCGCTCGCACAGGCCATTAGTCTGTGGATGGTACGGGCTGGCCACCAGATGTCGCACCTGGACTTGCTTACAGAGGGCCTCCATCAGCTGGGACATGAATTGGGTCCCCCGGTCAGTGAGCATTTCCTGGGGAAAACCCACTCGGGAGAAAATCTCCAGCAATGCGGTGGCCACCTTGTCAGCCCGAATGGACGACAAGGCCACTGCTTCTGGGTACCGGGTGGCATAGTCCACTACCGTCAGTATGAAGCGTTTCCCGGAGCTGCTGGGGATGGCCAGCGGGCCGACCAGATCCACAGCCACCCTCCTGAAAGGCTCATCGATGATTGGCAGAGATACCAGTGGGGCTTTGGGGCGTGGCCCCGCCTTCCCCACTCTCTGACAGGTTTCACACGAACGGCAGTAGGCAGCCACATCGGCCCCCATTTTTGGCCAGTAGAAATGCTGGTTTAACCTGGCCTTGGTCTTAGCGATCCCTAGGTGTCCGGCCATCGGAATCTCATGTGCGATCCGCAACAACTCCGTCCGGAACGGATAGGGTACCACCAACTGTCGGTCCCTGGGCCACGCCTCCGGTGAACCCTGCTGGACCGTGGCCCGGTACAGCCGTCCTTGGTCCCAGACCACTCGCTCCGGGTCCGAGTCCGAGGGAGGCTGTGCCGCCTGCTCCTTAAGAGCTTTCAGGCTGTCGTCAGCTTCTAACGCTGCCTGAAACCCCTGACTTGATGTGGCCAGAATCGACGAGACTGTCACATCTTCAGTCAGTACCCCGGGACCTGTGTCCTGGCCTCCACCTGACTCGGCTGCCACTTGGTCAGAAGGGGAAGAGCTATCGGACCTCCGGGAGGCCCCTTGGCTTCCAGCACTCCCACTGCGGGTGACAGCGGCCACAGCCGCTGCGACCGTGGGTCGTGCCTGCTCCTCCTCCGTTCCTGACCAAGTCGCCGGTTCAGGCAGACCTACCTGGCTTCCTGACACCCCGGTTGTGGGGGAACCATGCACCGAGATCTTACCTGGGAGCACTTCCGCTCCTGGACCGGCCCCAATCTCACCTGCCTGTTCCCCTCCTGCAGCAACAGAACCCCGCTGTGAAATCTCTGGGGACCCCACATTTGCTGTGGTAGCCCCCACCCCACACACTGGTCCTCCCCCTGCAGCACCCTGCTCTCTGCTTATCCCTGCAGAGGGCAACAGATCCCAGCTCACAGGCTGGTTACTTGTAGAGGCATTGTCACACCTTTCTCTGACCCCCTCCCCTCCTGTCACAGCTGCAGCTGCGTGTGTGTCTATGGTGTCTGTGCAAGCAGAAATATCAGAGTTCACTCCCTCCTCCCTTACATCATTCATAGATAACACATTAACATTGTCAGGAGTCATGTCAGTACTGGCTGAAGGTTCAGCCCTTGGGGGGGGCCCAAACTGGGAGGTTATCTGCCCCAAATCTGTCCCAAGTAGCACGTTTGCAGGGATCCGATCAGTTACCCCCACCTCCCTCACCCCCCGCCCTGCGCCCCAGTCCACATAAATGTCAGCAACAGGCAGCGCCGGGTCAGTGCCTCCAATCCCGGAGACAGCGAGGGTTTTTCCAGGGATCAAGTCTTGGGGGGACACCATCTCAGGCCGCACCAGAGTCACCTCCGAGGCGCTGTCTCGCAGTCCTATGGTCACAGACCGGCCGACGGTGACAGGTTGGAAGCTGTCCAGGGACCTACCACCACCCCCACCCACACAATACACCTTGGGCGGCCCTTGGGACGGGGACGGAGCCGGGGCCTTGGGACGCTGAGGGCACATGGCCTTGAAGTGTCCAGGTAGGTTGCACTGGTGGCACCGTCTTGGTTCCGCCACGGGCCTGGAGAGGGGAGTTGAGGGGGACACCCCCTGCAGTCTAGGGGCAGGTGGGGCCGTCGCAGAATTCATCTTACCCCCTCTCCAGGTGCTGCTGGTGGCCGCTCTCCTGGCCTCAGGGGCCCGGTTGTTGGTGTAGTCATCGGCAAGGGCAGCTGTAGCCGTGGACCCCTTTGGCTTCTGGTCTCGGATGAACTGGCGGAGATCCTCAGGGCAGTTCCACAAGAGTTGCTCCGTGATGAACAAGTCCAGGATCTCCGGTCCGGTGGAAAGCTGCAGGCCTTGGGTCCAGTGGTCGGCAGCTCGGGCAAGTGCCCGCCGGTGGTCAGCCCAGGAGTCCTTTGGTCCCTTCTGTAGGCTCCGGAACTTCTTGCGGTAGGACTCTGGAGTGAGGTTGTACTGTTGGATCAGGGCCCGCTTGATGGTGTCGTAGCCCTGATCTGCCTCAGCAGGCAAGTCCCCAAGGACATCCAGGGCCTTACCCCTTAAACGGGGGGTCAGGTATTTGGCCCACTGGTCCTTGTCCAGATGGTGCTGCAAGCAAGTCCGTTCAAAAGCAGTCAAGAAAGAGTCCAAGTCTCCATCCTTCTCCAGCACTGGGAAGTCCTCAACACGGACCTTTGGAAGTTTGGTGTCTTGAAGGTCACGTGTGGCTGATGAGGGCCGGAGCTGAGCTAGCTGCAGCTGGTAGTCACGGTCTGCCTGTCGCTCTCGCTCTTCACGCGCTGCCTGCCGCTCTCGCTCCGCAGCCTCACGCTCTGCGTGCCGCTCTGCCCTGCGCTCTGCCAGGAGTTCCTTGTAGCCCTTCTGGTCTCCAGCCTGGAGAAGGGCCATAGCCATTTGAAGAAGGCTATCCGAGCCTCCCAGGCTCGGTGGAATGGCACGTGGTGATCTGCGGCACGCTGCAGAGCTAGGCGATTCACTGTCCCTTTCAGAGCGGAGGGCTGGCATCTGGCTCGTTGAGGAACCTTGGGTGAGCTCCTCCTCATCTTGTCCAGCAGTGCCAGGTTGCGCAATGTCCTCGGCAGAACGGTTTTCTGGCGTCGAGCTCCAGGAGGACTCGTGGGCAACCTCCTCATTGCTGTCCACAGCACCGTCCTCCCTCTCTTCGGCTCCTGCCTTAGCATTGGCCAGTTGCATAGCTCTGCTCCTGGTGCCATCAGCCATTCTTGCAGACTTTTGGTCACTGACACAGAACTGACACCTGATGCCTCCACACACCTTACAGTATCTGCACTCTGACACTCTAGTGTTGAGCTAGTCTGAAGACCCCAGCAGCCACAGCTGCTGCAGGCAGTCTTTAGTGTCTGGGAGTATGGGTCTCACACTCACACACACTATTATCTCGATCCCACCGCTATGCCACCAATATGTCACAAACCACCGGGGGGGTCACTCAGAAATCCCCCGCGCTGGCTACCAGTACGTCACAATCGGGGGGTAACAAGTGGGGGTCACCCCTCCTTTATACCTCCCGACCGACAGACAGAGCACGTGACGCGCTCTCTAGCGCCCCTCTTATAGTCAGGCCAATTATGGAATTGCCCGACAATAAGCAAGGAGGCCGCTATACTACTTATGCCGATTATTGAAGGGTCCCCGGTGAGAGTAAGGTATATATTCCCCCGACCTCCGCGGGCGGAATATATAAAATCTCCCCGGATCTCACTGGCCTCCCCACAATAATCCTTGGCACAATTCGCTGCCACCAACCGATTTACGGTAACTATTAGCCGAACACACAGACGTGGGATTCAAGATCGAGATAACAGAACAGCCCAAGATTAATTATATAATTTAATCAGCCTAAAGCACACTAGAAACTACAATATATACAATAGGGAATCTACAGAATATACATATGTCAGAGTACAGTTACAGATAAAGCATGGTTTACAAACAGGCATACACAGTTCAATCAGTTACCTTGTGCGTCTGGCCACAGGGGGGCGCTGTAGACCAGGTTTCCAGGAACTCCCACAGATGTTTCCTACACGTGCCCCCAGCGAAAGAACCCTGGAAAATGGCCGAAGTAGGGTTATCAACCTGGGCAAATCCAGGTCCCCTCCTACCTTAGTGACCTCAGAGGGAGCACTGCTCCACCCCTGGCTTGAGTTATGGACAATCCACAACATGGAATATGGGCCATAACTTTGCCTGGGAGCGTCGTAGGCGGACGCCAATGCTCTCATTGTGACAGTTATGAATTTAGCTACAGAACGAGGGGACTCATGACCTGTCTGCCAGTTCCCCATTGGCTGATATCACGCCTGGGGCATTTCCCAATGTCCTGCTCCCATAAAAAGGGTGTGCCGGCATCGTCCGCATGCGGAGACACCATTTTTATGGTTGCCATATTTATCGGAAATATGGCTTGCGAGATATGAACCATTTTTTACTGGAGTCGTTCTGTCTGCTAGTTCCATAGCCTTGCTAATGAGATACAACTCTTGTTACAGGGTGACGGCAGGGAGTCATCCTGTGTCCATTGTTCCCACACCACCTCATCTCCATATCACAGGAGATGGCCATGGGATTTGTTGCTAAACCAGTTGTGTGAAGGAAAGGGGGGGTGACACCAGGAGAGGGCTTCCTGACATACTTGAATATCACGATTTATCGTCATATCTCCGGATTTACCTCACAGCTGTGTTAACATAATTGCACAAGGGTTTTCAATGGATTTCTAAACATCCATTAGCCTTCTAACACAGATAGCAAAAACAATGTACCATTAAAACACTGGAGTGGTGGTTGTTGGAAATGGACCTCTATACACCAATGTAGATATTGCATTAAAAACCAGACGTTTAAAGCTAGAATAGTCATTTACCACATTAACAATGTATAGAGAGTATTTCTGTTTAATTTAATGTTACCTTCATTGAAAAAAATGTGCTTTCCTATCAAAAATAAGGAAATATCTAAGTGACCCTAAACTTTTGAACTGTATTATATATTTAGTGATATACAGTGTGTAGCAAGTTGTATCAAATCCAATTTTTTTATGTTTTTCAGTTTTTGGGGATAGCATTTCTTGGAGTCGGTCTATGGGCATGGAGTGAAAAGGTAAGCTGAAAATATGATCATTGTGTTTTGTGTACTCTGTTAATGAAACGAGACCTTGACATACTATTATTCTAGTTTTCATTAAAAACACATGTCAATTCACTATTATCATTGCAGATTAATACCATATAAGTTTATACATTTTTGCCATTGTATCATAAGTCAATAAATCTACAATGGAGAAAGATTTATGAATAATTAGCCACAATATTACAGGATGAAAAGTCTAAGCTGCTGTGCAGCGCTGGGGTCCTGGGTTCAAATCCCACCAAGGACACCATCTGCAAGGAGTTTGTATGTTCTCCCCGTGTTTGCGTGGGTTTCCTCCGGGTACTCCGGTTTCCTCCCACATTCCAAAGACATACAGATAGGGACTCTAGATTGTGAGCCCCAATGGGGACAGTGTTGCCAATGTATGTAAAGTGCTATGGAATTAATAGCGCTATATAAATGAATAAAATTATTATTATTATTATTACTCCAAGCTAACACAGCAATCTGATATCTTGTCTAATAGTATGATTGGTTGTACACCATTTTTCACGGATTACTCCCCTCTCCCCAATGAGAATACATGCACACTTAGCTGACTATACTTGAACTTTTGCAGACTAACAAGCATGCGAAAACAACTGCTCTCTCAGCTGTATTTTTACTTTTCATGGCTGAGATGGGAATTACTCTGTTTAGGCTCCAACCATTGATGGAGCTGCAGAAAATGCTGTGAATTTATTTGCAGAAATGCTGTGTATCTTTTGAATTGCAGGGTTGAATCCACAGCATAGCAGTTCTTGTAAATTTACACTTCAGATGTTTCCCATGGTTTTATTAGTGATATTTAGTGAAATCTCAGCCAAAGTGATATTACTGTATTATGCAGATTTTCCATGAAATCCACTGCACATTCTTCCCATAGGAACATACCCTCAGTCATATCAACTCCATTGTTTTCCATGTATTCTAAGGCTCTACGAGGAGCTGCTGATCAATGTTTGGCTTTACCCAGAAAAAAACGAGATAGGATGATGAAACTTTACATTTATTCCACATACTCTCCACTGATGTGAACACACTTCTTACATCGGTATTCTAAGTTCTGTAAGCCTTGCAAAAAAGAAGGATTTTGGTTGTGCCTCAAACCAGGCATCTGTAGCAGCCATGGCATCAGAAATGCTGTGAAATTTGGAACCCTTGAGGTGTTTCTTCAGGTTTGGAAACAGATGATAGTCGGAGGGATCTAGATCTGGTTAATAAGGTGGGTGGTCAACTAGCTGGAAGCTCAGCTCTGCCAGTTTTGCCATGGTCGCTTGTGCAGTGTGAGCGGAGGCGTTGTCTTGCAGGAACAAGATTCCTTTGGACAGCTTGCCACGCCTTTTGGCCTTCAGAGCTGCCTTCAATTGGTCCAAAAGTTCAATGTAATACCTTGCATTAATGGTGGAACCCTTTTGAAGGTAGTCCACTAGCAGCACACCCAGTAATGTTACTCACCAATTGTAGTTGTGAAAGTCACAGCTACTATAATCGCATGTACAGATCGATCCACGGCTGCAGCCACCCAAACGGCAGATAACAGAAAGAGATGGAGAGAGGTGTTCAATTGCCACGCCAAAAGATCACTTGTTCAGAAGATCAGATCAATGTCACTTTATTTTCATACAGGTCTACGCGTTTCAGGAGCACCTGCCCCTTTCCTCAGGACCGTCAGGCATAAGAATAACATCAAATCTTTTTTTTTTATTTGATGTTATTCTTATGCCTGATGGTCTTGAGGAAGGGGGCAGGTGCTCCTGAAACGCGTAGACCTGTATGAAAATAAAGTGACATTGATCTGATCTTCTGAACAAGTGATCTTTTGGTGCAGCAATTGAACACCTCTCTCCATCTCTTTCTGTTATCCAAAAGTTTAATGTAATACCTTGCATTGATGGTGGAACCCTTTTGAAGGTAGTCCACTAGCAGCACGCCCTCCTTATCCCAGAACACAGACACCATCACCTTAGTGGCTGATGTTTGCACCCCAAACTTCTTTGGACGAGGAGAACCACTGTGCCTCCACTCTTTTCACTGCTCCTTGTTTTCAGGGTCACACAAATAAATCTAGGTCTCATTCATAGTGACCATTCGATCCAGGAAGTTATATAAGTCCGGAAAGGCTGACAAATGGACCAGGAAGTTTTCACTCGCATGCTTCTCTGATCTGTTGTCAAACATTTGGGGACCCACTTTGCAGATAGCTTCCTCATGTCCAAATGTTCATGGATAATGACTAGGGATGATCGAATACCGCAAATATTCGGCAACGCCCATATTCGTCGAATAGGTCGCCACTATTCGACGATTTGCGAATATTCGATGCGCAATGTAAGTCTATGGGAAACCCGAATAGTTACCGAATAGCAACTGTTCGGGCTTCCCATAGACTTACATTGCGCATCGAATATTCACATAGCGGCGAACTATTCGTCAGATATTCGCAAAGCCGAATATTGCCAAATATTTGTGATATTCGATCATCCCTAATAATGACACAAACATGTTCACGGGAAATCTCCATGATATCTACTATTGCTTTAGCTGAAATTCGTTGATTCTCCAGTATGAGGGTGTGCACTGCATCGACGATCTCCGTAACATCAATCACTCTTGGTCGT
This sequence comes from Anomaloglossus baeobatrachus, assembly GCF_048569485.1. Lineage (NCBI taxonomy): Eukaryota > Metazoa > Chordata > Amphibia > Anura > Aromobatidae > Anomaloglossus > Anomaloglossus baeobatrachus. Next base: position 293,992,740 of record NC_134353.1, read on the forward strand.
CCAGGATGTTCCTCATTATTGGTGCTGAAGTGGCCCGTTTTAAATTTGGCAACTCTCCTCTTAACTGTGGAATATGAAGGGTATTGATGCACTAATGTCTGTGACATATCACCATGAATATCATTTGCAGACTTTCCTTGCAGAAACAAGAATTTTATCACTCTGCTCTCAGATGCTGTGAATATCGCATTAGACTCTGCGATTTTGTTTTCCCGCGTGCGTAGAACACTGTTCCCATAAGCAGCAAACTCAAAATTTTTAAAACATATATTTGACACATAAGGATTTCATGTGATGTAACATTCGTTAGCATAGAAACAAAAAAAATCACAAAGGCAAAGACTTAGCAGCCCCTCGTATATCAGGAGCATAACATTTTTTGGTCCATTGGCTGCGTTGCCGTATTAAACCAATCCCAAGACTCGCAAAAAAATTAAGGGAATACTTATATGAATACATCACCAAAACCACCATCAGTACATTAATAATCAACAGAACCAAGTTTTGACTATTGTATTAGGATTTGGAGAGATTATAGTCAGTTTCTGCTGCGAAAAATTAGATATAAACATATGCTAACTTACACTGAGTTTTTGGAGCAGAATCTCACCAAGTCCTCCTCAAAAAGTTTGACAATTTTTAAGTTTTAACATAGCTATGTAGTATGTTTTTGATTGGTACATATGTACAAGATTAGAACCACTTCCCATACATGAGTGCAGTCCCAGAACCACTGTATTTCCATAAGTGCAGTGTCAGAACTACCATCAGTAAATGAATGCAGTGGCAGAACCACTATCAGTTCATAAATGCAACTTCAGAATCACTGTCAGTACATGACTGCAGCATCTAAACCACCATCAGTACATGCATTCAGCATCAGAACCACCATCAGTACATGAATGCAGCATGAGAACAACTGTCAGTACATGAATGCAGTGTCAGAACCACCGTCAGTACATCAGTACATGAACAAATCAAGCTTAGTACAGCGATGAATTGCAATTTCAGGTCAGTGACATGTACAACTGTATTGCATAAAACTACAATTCCTAATATGCCTTTAACAAGGGTAAGTAGATACTGGGAGTTGTTGTTAAAAGTCATCATCAGACTGTGGACCATACAGGAACCACAGTACTGATGAGACGTAGGAAAAATCACAAATAAACATTTACGTCCAGGTACCTTATAGGTGACATCTTCTCTCTGATTGGAGTCATTCCCATGCTTTTTGTCTGCATGTAGAACAGACACCAATGTGAAACTTCATGCCTAGAGCTCGTCTCTAAAGATTACCCTATTGTAAGTCTTCAGTAGCACTTCCTGAAACAGTGCCCTTAAAATTAAAAGTATCATTATACTGCTTAATAAATAAAAATATCTACTATACTGTGGCCCTGAATAAATGATTGTTGTTCTTTCTGCACAAAATATCCCCCCTATAGTCCCCCTCTCCATAATATTCTCCCCTACACTGCCCCTCTGTAAAATATCACCCCACACTGTCCCTCTGTAAAATACCCACCACACACATTGCCTCTCTCTATAATACCCCCACACTTCCCCTGTTCAAAATACACACAAACACACACTGACACACACACAATATCCCCCACAGGCAGCACATACATACAGTACCACACACACATGCATGCACCCCCCCAACAGTACCCCCCACAGGCAGCATGCACACACAGTACCCCCACAAGAAACACACACAGTACTCCCCACAGGGAGTGCGCACACACACATAGTACCCCCCATAGGCAGCACACACTGTACAACCTACAGGCAAAACTGTGCACCCCCTCCCCCCATTCACAATCAGGCGTTTAATCTTCGGCTCCTTGATAGTGCGCTTACTTTTGTCCTAGCCATCTCCCCTGGCTCTGTGCCAGCAGCCGTATGATGAGGTCAAAGAGTACTAAGCTCATCACGCTGCTGCACACAGAGGATGGGGATGACGGGAGCTCCTTTGCTCCTCTGCGCCAGTCCTGGCGGGATAGTGCTCAAATGTAATGTTATGCAGGCCTGTTCTATATAATCTTGTATTACATTATGTAACATGATATTTGTTCCCAGGGAATAAATGTAATTTCTTAATTAGTTATATCATAATAACATAGAAAAAATGTATTAGCCTTCAAAAACTTTGATTTTGCGGTCAGGACACTGAAGAGTTGAAATTGGAATACCATCTTAAGGAAAATTACAAATGTTTGGGTTTAAGTTCATAATGAAAACAAAATACAATATATTTCAAATCATTAGTATATTTTAATGAAAATGCTACAAATTGATGAAAAGTACCTAGAAATATTTACTTTTGTGAGGGTATGTCATATCACTTTTACGCATTAATCCCCAAATGTTGTCCCCCATTAGGTTTTCCTTGTAGTTTCCCTGGCATCCAATATTTTGACATTTTCTATCTTGATGAAAGCGCTCTCCTTGCTCCTCGGAATCCATCTTCTGTTTGAGTCTATCAAGATGAACATCAAGGATATGGACTTTGAGACCTCCTGCAACCCATTTTGCTTCACCAGTCTTAACCAATACAACATAGTTTTCAGCTTTATGATTTCAAGAGCAATCCTGTAACTACATTAACAAAACTGATCCATGCTTCTTTCTCTTTTCTTTTGAGGAGTTTGGGAAACTCTTGACACTCCATAACTTTCTTGATTTGAGGGCCAACATAAAACGCCAGCTTTAACTTTTGCTTCTGAAAACTTTTGGAAGAGATCTTGTAGATACTTGAATGGCACTGATTCCTTGTCCAAAGCTGTGACAAATTGATTCATGAGGCTTGGTTTGATGTGGAAAGGTGGCATTAGTACCTTCTGAGGGTCTACAAGTGACTTCCATTTAATGTTGTTGTTCCCCACAGAAACTCAGTACATTCAGGCCAATATTGTCTATAGTTGCGTCCCTGCTATCCCAAAGGCAAACAAAGCATGGAAGCTTAGTATAGCCTCCTTAAAAACCCATCAAGAATGCAACCATTTTGAAATCTCAAATTACTTCTCAACCATATTCATCATATTTCATCACATTAACAATCTCTTCACATTTTTATAGTATTCTTTAAGCTTTGCCGAATGTGCAAGGGGAAGAGACGGATACTGGTTACCATTATGGAGTAATACTTATGTGTATCAATAGCTTTGAATGATGTAAAGTCTGGAATCCTGACGTCCTGAACATCTTTCATACTTTGGTTACCATGAAAGTAGAAAACAAATCTTATCAGACTAATGAAATGATAGTAATGTGTAGTTCATATGAACAATGACATTCGAATATAGTGAGTTTTCTATTGGACTTCATAGGTATCCTAAAATCATTGTAGCAGCCACAAAAGCGAAGTTTCAGGGTTACATCACCTTTTTCCAAAATAAGTAATGCACAATTAAACAAGAAATAACACTTTTAACCCAGAAACAGAATTTTTTATTCTTTCTAACATAGTGTTATTCACTATGTGCCTTATGACATCCTAATTTACACTCAAGACCAGACTGCGTATTGTTTCATTCTGAATCTTGGATTTGGACAGCTAGCCAATACTTCAGCGTCTTAACACTCCTTAATCTTCTTCACAAGACCTATTTTCTCATATGGCTAAAGTGAGGCAATGATTTTAATTGATTAGAGCTTGATCTGTTATTTTCTTGGCCCAGCACAGTCGATTCACTGTAAAACTATGACTCTCCATATACAGCTATACAAAATCTTACATGAAAATAATATTTTTATTGTTATTGATCATTTTTACGTCTAAGCATATCAGATTGTTTCACTAGAGTCTACTTAAAGGGAATATGTCACATGTTTTTTGCCACCCAATCTGAAAGCAGCATAATGTAGGGGCAGAGACCCTGATTCCAGCGATATGTCACTTACTCGGTTGCTTAGTGTAGTAGTACTAATTAATCAGCAGTAGATTATCATTAGAGGACTAGTTTGCCTCCTGACAGGTAGTCCAGCATATTCATGAGCTCTGTATAACTGCTAGATCTGCAGCAGAGAAAACATTAATTTTATCAAAATGACTGCAAACAACTCAGTAAGTGACACATCGCTGGAATCAGGGTCTCTGTCTCTAGATTATGCTGCTCTCAGATGGGGGAGCAAAAACCTGGTGACAGATTCCCTTTAATTCTTAGCTATAGGTTGTTCACATCATTTGTATACTTTGAATCATTTTTCAGATGTGATTTCTAAATATTTTCAAAACTTGTTACCTTTACTTGGAGTGTTTCCTATTTTGTGCTCTTTCTATAGATGTATTACTCCATTGTATGCAGCTTTTAATTTTATTTTTCTTGGGTACAGAGTTGTCCTGTAATATATTTAGCAAAATTAATAGTTGATGACCACCATTCAACCACAGCAGCGTCTGACATACTTAAACATGCCCATAATAGAACTTATAGGGAACCTCTAACTAGGTTTTCCCAACATAAAGTACAGCCACTGCCTTTAGGCCCACTTTTACAGCATTCTAATAAGCAGCATTTACATTATGTCCCCAATCTTCTCTGCATAGCACAAAAAGACCTTTTATTAAACCCACAGACAGTGCGGTTCGTTTCAATGAGTGTCTCTAGTCTTAATCTGGTGCCCTTTCAATGGATGTTTCAGGTCTTGATCTGGTGCCCTTTCAGTGGGTGTCTTTGGTCTTGATCTGGTGCCCTTTCAATGGGTGTCTCTGGTCTTGATCTGGTGCCCTTTCAATGGGCGTCTCTGGTCTTGATCTGGTGCCCTTTCAATGGGCGTCTCTGGTCTTGATCTGGTACCCTTTCAATGGGCGTCTCTGGTCTTGATCTTGTGTCCTTTCAATGGGTGTCTCTGGTCTTGATCTGGTGCCCTTTAAATGGGCGTCTCTAGTCTTGATCTGGTGCCCTTTCATTGGCGTCTCTGTCTTGATCTTGTGTCCTTTCAATGGGTGTCTTTGGTCTTGATCTGGTGCCCTTTAAATGGGCGTCTCTAGTCTTGATCTGGTGCCCTTTCATTGGTGTCTCTGGTCTTGATCTGGTACCCTTTAAATGGGCGTCTCTAGTCTTGATCTGGTACCCTTTCATTGGCGTCTCTGGTCTTGATCTGGTGCCCTTTCAATGGGCGTCTCTGGTCTTGATCTGGTGCCCTTTCAATGGGCGTCTCTGGTCTTGATCTGGTGCTTTTTAAATGGGCGTCTCTGGTCTTGATCTGGTGCCCTTTAAATGGGCGTCTCTGGTCTTGATCTGGTGCCCTTTCAATGGATGTCTCACGTCTTGACCTGGTGCTCTTTCAATGGGCATTTCTGGTCTTGATCTGGTGCCTCCATTCTTGGAGTGTGAAAGATGCATCCTATGTCATCAGCACAGTGACTCCCAATCGTTCTCCTGCGCACGCTCACTTCTCTTTGTGGTGCAGCAGGGCAGAGCAAAGAACTTCTGCACAGGAGCTCCATTGGGAGATACTGTGTGGATGACGTAGGACGTGTCATCCACATGAAGAAGGGAGGGAGGACTAACATCCAGCTTAATAGAATGCTGTAAAAGGTGGTGGCACGTTAACTTTAAGACATTTGCACCTCCTACGTTCTACTACTGCCGATATAGGTCAGGAGCACCCTTTACCATGGTATCTATTCCTCTAATTTTAGAGCTCTGGTCCTGCTGATGAGGGCAGCAATTATGGCAGTCACAGTTTAAAGGTTTTTCAACATTACGAACATTATTTCTACAACCTGTGAGAATTAAATAATCTATTTTTAAAATATCTTTTAGATAAAAGGTTAGATTATTTTTTTAAACCCAGTTTTTAATTTATGCTTTTACAAAAAAGCCTTATGTAAAAAAAAGAAATAACATCAAATAACTGTGCTACTATAATTCTGGCTCAATCTTTACTCAGTATTGCTGCTTGCTTTCTTTTGCCTAACTTTTCTTTATATTACATTTCTGCCTCACTGACATTGTAAATGACAGCAAAGAACAGCTTTTATCTATAAGCCACAGGCAGCTAATGGATTTGGCCAAAAGGAGCAGATGGCACATGGCCCCATGGTAGTTGCCAATGTTATGACTCATTCCACTTACACTATTCACTGCATTGGTGATGAAGTGCTAGGCCATGTAATCAATGAACAGTGACCGTATGAAAGTTGGTTTATATATTACTTCCCCACAGTATAATAAAGTTTACTCTTTTTTTGCTGGAACTCTTTATTTGTAGTTTTATGGAAATAACACATTTAAAGAGAAGCTATCACCTCTAGAAACTATTTACCTGCAGATATATGACTAATCTGTTGGTAAATAGAATTTAACGGGGTTGACCAGGCTTAAGATTTCAGTCTGCAGTCATGATATGTAGACTTGTCAATCGTCACAGTGCATGCTGTTAGGTTTCTCAGGCGCTGGGAGCAGGCAGTTACAAGTGCATCTCAATAAATTAGAATATCATCAAAAAGTTCATTTATTTAAGTAATTCAATACAAAAAGGGAAACTCATATATTATATAGAGTCATTACAAACAGAGTGATCTATTTCAAGTGTTTATTTCTGGTAATGTTAATGATTATGGCTTACAGCCAATGAAAACCCAGAAGGCATTATCTCAGAAAATTAGAATATTATATAAGCCCAACTGAAAAAATTATTTTAAATTCAGAAATGTTGGCCTACTGAAAAGTATGTACAGTAAATGCACTCAATACTTGCTCGGGGCTCCTTTAAGGGGTTAATACCAGCTTTGTTTTACCAGCTGGTATTAAGCCTGAGATTCTTAATGTCAGGTCAAGTTTGACCCGGCCATTAAGAATCTCCAATAAAGAGTTAAAAACAAGACACCCCACACAAAAAAAATACTTTAATACATCTAATTACACTGACACACTCAGGGACTGCATCTTTATTACTCCCTCTCACCCCTCCACGATCCTGGTCTTCTGTCATCAATCTATGTATGCTATATCAAAAAGCATGGGGGTAAGAAGAACGTTTCTGCTCCCCGTGCAATCTAATCACTCATTGAGTGATCAGAGACTGCAGATTGGTAAGCGGTGATGTTACCACTGCCACCGTTGCCATAGTAACCTAACAAGCGGGTTACTTTAGCAATGGTATATAGCATGCTTACCCATCCCTATCTACTGACACTATAGGACCTTGCATGATGTCATAGCCATCTGACCAGTCCGTAACCAACGAGGTAATAAAAAAATCCCACCTGACTGGTCACATGGCTATGACGTCACATGGCTATGAGGGTCCTTTAGTCAGCGGTGGTTACCAGGAGGGCAAGCGATGATCGGAACTCAGAAACAGAAGCGTGAGGAGACAGAGTATGCAGGACGAGTCGCGGGACCTGTAAGTATAATGACAATGTTTATTATTAACTATATTCTTTATTTTACAGCCCCTCCTCCTCCGCCCCATCACATAACTGTAAAGTCCAAGATCTGTGATCGGACGCAAGATCGTGTTATTTCGATCTCGATCTTTACAAAACGATCAGGCCAGTCTCCCTGATCCCGACAACCTGGAAGATCGCCCATCACTAGTTGGGAGGAGTAAACCCGAGGGACTCAATCAATTGTCATACTGCTTTCATCAGAGATTTATTTTGTTGTTTGACTATTATCATAAGAAAAACTTGATTTATCACAGTTAACACTGGCCAGAAGAGCACAACCATTATGTTGAGCATTACGCTTTACTGTATAGACTGGGGCAGGATCAGCAGCATGGGAATTTAAGGACCCATCTATTGTCCTGCTGGAAGCTTAGGAGACAGAATAGCTATCCAATACACAAAGACAAGGCTATGTATGCACCACTGGCAGACACAGGCAGAAATGAGCATTGCTTCAATATTTATCCATATTGTACAGAAAATAATAAACTTTCCAATATGGTTCGTTATTCTTTCACAGACATGCGTATATAGGAAATATAGTGGAAACCATAGTCACTGAGTTATTTTCTTTTATTAAAGTATGGAAGGTGATTGCTTATCATATTCGATTTCCCATCATTATTGACTTAACTGTATTTTTACCTTTATCTTGAAAATTATTCTTCTGATAGAATAGCTCACAGGAGAATTAGAACTTACAATCTGACAAAAAAAACATCAAAACATATTTGTATTCTTAACAGTAATATATATATATATATATATATATATATATATATATATATATACAGTTAGGTCCAGAAATATTTGGACAGTGACACAATTTTCGCGAGTTGGGCTCTGCATGCCACCACATTGGATTTGAAATGAAACCTCTACAACAGAATTCAAGTGCAGATTGTAACGTTTAATTTGAAGGTTTGAACAAAAATATCTGATAGAAATTGTAGGAATTGTACACATTTCTTTACAAACACTCCACATTTTAGGAGGTCAAAAGTAATTGGACAAATAAACCAAACCCAAACAAAATATTTTTATTTTCAATATTTTGTTGTGAATCCTTTGGAGGCAATCACTGCCTTAAGTCTGGAACCCATGGACATCACCAAACTCTGGGTTTCCTCCTTCTTAATGCTTTGCCAGGCCTTTACAGCCGCAGCCTTAAGGTCTTGCTTGTTTGTGGGTCTTTCCGTCTTAAGTCTGGATTTGAGCAAGTGAAATGCATGCTCAATTGGGTTAAGATCTGGTGATTGACTTGGCCATTGCAGAATGTTCCACTTTTTTGCACTCATGAACTCCTGGGTAGCTTTGGCTGTATGCTTGGGGTCATTGTCCATCTGTACTATGAAGCGCCGTCCGATCAACTTTGCGGCATTTGGCTGAATCTGGGCTGAAAGTATATCCCGGTACACTTCAGAATTCATCCGGCTACTCTTGTCTGCTGTTATGTCATCAATAAACACAAGTGACCCAGTGCCATTGAAAGCCATGCATGCCCATGCCATCACGTTGCCTCCACCATGTTTTACAGAGGATGTGGTGTGCCTTGGATCAGGTGCCGTTCCCTTTCTTCTCCAAACTTTTTTCTTCCCATCATTCTGGTACAGGTTGATCTTTGTCTCATCTGTCCATAGAATACTTTTCTAGAACTGAGCTGGCTTCATGAGGTGCTTTTCAGCAAATTTAACTCTGGCCTGTCTATTTTTGGAATTGATGAATGGTTTGCATCTAGATGTGAACCCTTTGTATTTACTTTCATGGAGTCTTCTCTTTACTGTTGACTTAGAGACAGATACACCTACTTCACTGAGAGTGTTCTGGACTTCAGTTGATGTTGTGAACGGGTTCTTCTTCACCAAAGAAAGTATGCGGCGATCATCCACCACTGTTGTCATCCGTGGACGCCCAGGCCTTTTTGAGTTCCCAAGCTCACCAGTCAATTCCTTTTTTCTCAGAATGTACCCGACTGTTGATTTTGCTACTCCAAGCATGTCTGCTATCTCTCTGATGGATTTTTTCTTTTTTTTCAGCCTCAGGATGTTCTGCTTCACCTCAATTGAGAGTTCCTTAGACCGCATGTTGCCTGGTCACAGCAACAGCTTCCAAATGCAAAACCACACACCTGTAATCAACCCCAGACCTTTTAACTACTTCATTGATTACAGTTTAACGAGGGAGATGCCTTCAGAGTTAATTACAGCCCTTAGAGTCCCTTGTCCAATTACTTTTGGTCCCTTGAAAAAGAGGAGGCTATGCATTACAGAGCTATGATTCCTAAACCCTTTCTCCGATTTGGATGTGAAAACTCTCATATTGCAGCTGGGAGTGTGCACTTTCAGCCCATATTATATATATAATTGTATTTCTGAACATGTTTTTGTAAACAGCCAAAATAACAAAACTTGTGTCACTGTCCAAATATTTCTGGCCCTGACTGTATATACATATATATATATATATATATATATATATATATATATATATATATATATATATACATATACTACTAATCATTTAAACATAATCTTCCTGTGTGCTTACACTGGAAGAATATTTCTTCTCTCAATGAATTCACAATTGGTTTTCTTACAGAGTGGGCCAGAACAAAATTCAATTTCCATCCCAGTCTGGTCAGATCAGGTACCACTAATGTAAGGAGAAGAAAAATCTATGTTTTGTATTTAGCAGAAACCTAAGAAGATGGAGTAAGTTAAAATTAAAGGCCTTCATGAAATGCATACTGTCTGCCTGGCACAAGGTTGTGTCTATGCAATGAATCATATTTAGCACAGGGAGCAGCCTGCAGCAAGGGCTTAGAATAAAATGCATTTGCAGAATGTCCAGAATTTTCCTATCCAACCCCGAGCTATTTCGAATCAATATAGTTACACTCGGTTCTAGCTTTTATATTTTACAGTATATAATATAGTCTATGGTTATGCTTTTTGTTTTTTTTTCTTTTTTTCTTTACAATTAAAGCAGACTGTATCTATTAGTAAAAAAGTCATAATCCTACATAAGGCAGCTGTACATATTATATGTAGTGAAGCCAGAAGAGTTGTGGATCATCATCATATTAGTATTCAAACTGGGTTCCCAAGGGCCCTCTGGTAACATTGACACTGGGGTCCTAATGTTTAGCTCAATTCAAATATTTCATAATTATCATTCACAAATTTATGCTTCCAAATAATAACTATGGATTGATGGATTGATTGCATGCTGATTAAGATGATTGTTTAAGATACAGCATTTGTCTGTACATAGTGAATCAAGTGTATTATGCCAACTATTGCTCATAGTGGGAGTTGGGGGGCCCACCAGAGAAGTCACCTGTTCCCCCATGTGCCAATCCGAGTCTGTAACCAAGCTACATATTTTTTTTTACTCCATGTTTGTGTGTGATGGGCTTTACAGTTTCACACTAAATGGCATTTTTTAAGCCCGAAGAGGTTTCTAAAAACTATTTATTGAATAGAAAGAAAAAGTGATGACTTCTCTGCTTTCTTGTATGAAAATCTTCATTAGAGGTATACCATAAGCAAATGAAAAATAGATCACAATGATATATGATTATGGTGTGATATAATTTTATATATACAGTATGTGTGTATATATATACAGTCAGGGCCAGAAATATTTGGACAGTGACACAAGTTTTGTTATTTTAGCAGTTTACAAAAACATGTTCAAAAATATTCAAATTGTCTCTCCAGTAAAGGAGACAAACTCTAGCACAGCGCCACCTATTGGAAGTAGCGATCCTAAAAGTCACAAGTGGATTTTCAACAATCCTTTGCAATATGACTCAGGATATATAAGCCAGATCAGAATCCCAATTTGCAGACACGGTGTTTCGGGGTGCTTGCCCCTCGTCAGTGCAAAGTATGGGGGTGTCTGATCTGGCTCATGAGAAAGCTATGTGGGGACCACGGGGGAACACTATTCTCCTTAAGGAGACTTTGCAAGCCAGTCTGGCTGCCAAGTAAGGGGACTTATAGCTGCCACGCCCCTCTAAGAAATATTCAAATTGTCTCTCCAGTAGAGGAGACAAACTCTAGCACAGCGCCACCTATTGGAAGTAGCGATCCTAAAAGTCACAAGTGGATTTTCAACAATCCTTTGCAATATGACTCAGGATATATAAGCCAGATCAGAATCCCAATTTGCAGACACGGTGTTTCGGGGTGCTTGCCCCTCGTCAGTGCAAAGTATGGGGGTGTCTGATCTGGCTCATGAGAAAGCTATGTGGGGACCACGGGGGAACACTATTCTCCTTAAGGAGACTTTGCAAGCCAGTCTGGCTGCCAAGTAAGGGGACTTATAGCAATTATATATATAATATGGGCTGAAAGTGCACACTCCCAGCTGCAATATGAGAGTTTTCACATCCAAATTGGAGAAAGGGTTTAGGAATCATAGCTCTGTAATGCATAGCCTCCTCTTTTTCAAGGGACCAAAAGTAATTGGACAAGGGACTCTAAGGGCTGCAATTAACTCTGAAGGCGTCTCCCTCGTTAACCTGTAATCAATGAAGTAGTTAAAAGGTCTGGGGTTGATTACAGGTGTGTGGTTTTGCATTTGGAAGCTGTTGCTGTGACCAGACAACATGCGGTCTAAGGAACTCTCAATTGAGGTGAAGCAGAACATCCTGAGGCTGAAAAAATAGAAAAAATCCATCAGAGAGATAGCAGACATGCTTGGAGTAGCAAAATCAACAGTCGGGTACATTCTGAGAAAAAAGGAATTGACAGGTGAGCTGGGGAACTCAAAAAGGCCTGGGCGTCCACGGATGACAACAGTGGTGGATGATCGCCGCATACTTTCTTTGGTGAAGAAGAACCCGTTCACAACATCAACTGAAGTCCAGAACACTCTCAGTGAAGTAGGTGTATCTGTCTCTAAGTCAACAGTAAAGAGAAGACTCCATGAAAGTAAATACAAAGGGGTCACATCTAGATGCAAACCATTCATCAATTCCAAAAATAGACAGGCCAGAGTTAAATTTGCTGAAAAACACCTCATGAAGCCAGCTCAGTTCTGGAAAAGTATTCTATGGACAGATGAGACAAAGATCAACCTGTACCAGAATGATGGGAAGAAAAAAGTTTGGAGAAGAAAGGGAACGGCACCTGATCCAAGGCACACCACATCCTCTGTAAAACATGGTGGCGGCAACGTGATGGCATGGGCATGCATGGCTTTCAATGCCACTGGGTCACTTGTGTTTATTGATGACATAACAGCAGACAAGAGTAGCCGGATGAATTCTGAAGTGTACCGGGATATACTTTCAGCCCAGATTCAGCCAAATGCCGCAAAGTTGATCGGACGGCGCTTCATAGTACAGATGGACAATGACCCCAAGCATACAGCCAAAGCTACCCAGGAGTTCATGAGTGCAAAAAAGTGGAACATTCTGCAATGGCCAAGTCAATCACCAGATCTTAACCCAATTGAGCATGCATTCCACTTGCTCAAATCCAGACTTAAGACGGAAAGACCCACAAACAAGCAAGACCTGAAGGCTGCGGCTGTAAAGGCCTGGCAAAGCATTAAGAAGGAGGAAACCCAGCGTTTGGTGATGTCCATGGGTTCCAGACTTAAGGCAGTGATTGCCTCCAAAGGATTCGCAACAAAATATTGAAAATAAAAATATTTTGTTTGGGTTTGGTTTATTTGTCCAATTACTTTTGACCTCCTAAAATGTGGAGTGTTTGTAAAGAAATGTGTACAATTCCTACAATTTCTATCAGATATTTTTGTTCAAACCTTCAAATTAAATGTTACAATCTGCACTTGAATTCTGTTGTAGAGGTTTCATTTCAAATCCAATGTGGTGGCATGCAGAGCCCAACTCGCGAAAATTGTGTCACTGTCCAAATATTTCTGGACCTAACTGTATATATATATATATATATATTACTTTTGTCAGTTTAACCATTTACATATAACATTTAACTAAGGTTAATTCTATACAAAATCTTCAGTTCTATTCAACTTAGTTACGATACGATACGATACACTTTATTGATCCCGTGGGAAATTATGGTATCACAGCAGCACAACTTAAATCATAACATGAATTACATAATTGACGAGACAGTAGAGTTGACAGAAGAACATTATACATTAGATTAGGACATACACAGCGGGTGAACTGAAAGTAGAAAAAATAAAATAGACATTCACCATAGTTGATGAACAAATGACTACATCCCACATCAAAAACTACTACAACTAGTATTATGTATGACCTCCATGATTTTTAAGGACAACACCAATTCTTCTAGGCATGGAATTAAAAAAAAATGGCGACATACTGTAACATCTTTCTTTGTACATTCTTGAAGAACAACCTCTCTTAGAGCCTTGATGCTGGATGGAGCGTGATGCTCAACTTGTCTCTTCAGAATTCCCCTTAGGTGTTTCGGTTTGGGTCAGATCAGGAGACGTATTTGGTCACTGAATCACTTTCACTCTATTATTCAGATATGAGTTTTGGATCATTGTCATGTTAGAAAAATGCACGCCTACCTAGAGCACGGAGTGATAGAATATATTTTCATAATATAGAGCACTACATTCATTTTAGGCTTAGTTTAAGTACTAAATTAAGCACAGTAACACACTTGTCCTGGCTCCAGTGCCAAGTCTTGCTTCCTTCCTCCTTGGCTGGATTATGGAAGTATAGCAGGTGTCTTCCAAACTACTTCCAAACTCAGTCCAACAATTCTTGGGATATTGCATTCTTAGCTCTGGTGTGTTCAGTTATGTTAACAAGTTCAACTCTACTTTCCTAATGATGTACACATTTGCTGCTTTGGTATTTCTTTGAGTAACCACATCTCTGCAAGCAAGTTACCAGTTTTCTAGCAACTTTTTAATGTCCTTTGGCTCGATCTTGAACTATGGTTACTTGATTGAAGAACAATCTGTATGGAAGATCGATCTTGTGCAATTCTTGATAGGTCAACCAGGGTCTTCTCAGCTGTTGCTTTGATTGTATTATTATTATTATTATTATTATTTATTTTTAGAGCACCATTAATTCCATGGTTCTGTACATAGAAAATAAAAATATAAATAACAGCAAAAAAAATAAGCATGGCAGATTGATACAGAAAGGAGAGGGCGCTTCTCTTGCAGGCTTACATTCTATATGATAATGGCGAAGGAGACAGTAGGTTACAGTGTTTGTGGCAGCTCTTACTGGTGGTGAGGTGGCAGCAGTGGGGGTTCAGTGCACTTTCTTGAAGAAATAAGTTTTCAAGTTCTATCTGAAAGTTCTAAATGTGACTGATAATTAGACGTGTTGGGGCACAGAATTCCAGACGATGGGGGATACTTTAGAAAGTCTTGGAGGCATTAGGATGAGGAATGTATAAGTGAGGAGTAGAGAAGGAGATCTTCAGAGGACGCAAGATTATGTGTTGCAGGATATTGGGAGATTAGTTCAGAGATATACGGAGGGTGCAGATTATGAATGGCTTTGTACGTCAGGGTTAGTAGTTATCAAGCCATTCAGTTTGCTGGTCATCCTCTTTGCTTTGTATTCATCTGACCACTATGTCCTTCTCCAGCGATTTTTCTCTTTGTATGATGTGTCCAAAATAGGCAAGTCATAGCTTGGGGATCCTTGCTTCAGGTCACAATGTCTGGCTCGAGTTGTTTGAAAATGGATTTATTTGTTCTTCTTGCCATCTATGGTATTGATAACATCCTTCTCCAGCACTATATTTCAAAGGCATCAATCCTTCTGTCTTGTTTCTTTATTGTCCAGGTTTTGCATTCATGTTACCACAAAAAATATCAAACACTGTATCAGAGCCTTGTCTTCGTCACCTGTGAAATGTTCTTTGATTTGAAGACCCTGTCAAATGACTTCATTATTGATTTGCCCATAGCTATTTTTCTATTGACGTTCGGTGTCATCGCTGCATCTTGAGTGATCATCAATCCGAGTAGGTTGAAATTCTTTACAAATTCCAGTTCTTCGCCATCTATCTCAAATGTGTCCTGGTTGTACTTGGCAGTAGTCAATATCTTTGTCTTCTTTGTGTTGAGTAGCAATCCTATGTTCCAGCTTTCCAGCTTGATACTCTGTAACAAGTCTTTCATTCCATCTATACTTGTTGCTATCAATGTTGTATCACCTGGGTATTTAAGATTGTTGATGATTCGTCCAGCAATTTTGCTTGCTTCCATCTTTTTTGACAAATCCAGCATTCCTGAAAATAGCTTCTGCTTATAAATTGAAGAGTAATGGTCACAGGATGTAACCTTGTCTGATGCTCTGCTCTACTTTGAACCATGAGGTGTCGCTGTGTCCGTTCAGACTGTGATCAGATGGTTCTGCACTCCCATATCTTTCATGGTATTCAATAGTTTCTCGTGATTAACAAAGTGAAAGACTTTGCTGTAGTCAAAGCAAAAATACATCTTGTATTCTTTGGCTTTTTCCATTATCCATTTAATGTTAGGAATCAAATCTCTTGCTACTCTGCCTTTTGTGAATCCTGTTTGTTCCTCTGGCAGCTCTTTGTCAAAGTTAAGGCCACGTCTCACTAAGCGACATCGCTGCTGAGTCACGTTTTTTGTGACACAACAGCAATTTTGCTAGCGATGTCGCTGTGTGTTACATCTAGCAACGACCTGGCCCCTGCTGTGAGATCGCCGGTCGTTGCTGAATGACCTGGACCATTTTTTGGATGTTGCTCTCCCGCTGTGAAGCACACATCGCTGTGTTTGACAGCGAGAGAGCAACGATTTGAATGTGCAGGGAGCAGGGAGACAGCTTCCGCGGACGCTGGTAACCAAGGTACACATCGGGTAACCAAGCAAAGGCTTTGCTTGGTTACCCGATATTTACCTTGGTTACCAGCATCCGATGTTCTAGAAGCCGGCTCCCTGCTCCCTGCACACGTAGCCAAGGTACACATTGGGTAACTATAAGCAAAGCGCTTTGCTTAGTAACCCGATGTGTACTATGGTTACCAAGCACAGCGTCGTTACACGGGTCGCTGGTGGCTGGTGGCTGATCTCTGATCGCTGTGGAGATCTGCCTGTTTGACAGCTGACCAGCGACCATGTAGCGACGCTCCAGCGATCCCTGCCAGGTCAGATCGCTGGTGGGATCACTGGAGCGTCGCTAAGTGTGACGGTACCTTTAGGCTGTAACCGACTTTGTAGGATCTTCACTAGTATTTTTCTGTTATGAGGCATGAGTGCAACAGAACAATAGTTTCACAGTCAGCAGCATCTCCTTTCTTCAGAATAGGAATAAACACCAATCTTGTCCACTCCTTGTGCCATTTTTCAGTAATTCATATTTGTTGACACTGGCATGTGATGACACCAACTGCTGCTTCAGAAGACTTTATTAGCTCTATTGAAATATTGTCACATACATGCACTTTGTTGTTTGACAGAATTTTTATTGCAGCAACAACTTTGTCTTTCAAAATGCTCAGTTCTATATAATTTCCAGTCTAAGTTTCATCCTGCTTCACTTGTTCTTGAAGAGGTGCTTCATGTACTCTTTCCATCTTTCCTTGATCTGTTCTGGCTGAATGAGATTGTTCCCACTGGCATCTTTCAACCTGCCCACTCTTGGTTGAAACTTTCATTATACTCTTTATCCTTAGGTGTGCCTTCCTGATCTTGCCCCTCAGATGTTTGTTTGCTATCTTTTATAACTGAACCCTAACACTCTCACAGAGAAGGACAAACCACGGGAAATGTAAAACCAGAAATACACAGGTCCCAAAACAGGCTAGTTCTTTACCTAAGCCTGGCCCTGATTTGTCCCAGCCTGACAGCACAGGCTGGCCCCCTAAGATTAAGTAATGATGCCACCAATCAATGACAGCTGATCCTGATTGTCTTTATCTGCACTCTAAGCTATACACCAAATGTAACTCAAAACAACAATAAACATAAATGAAGTACACACATGTAGCGGGTGGGACACAGGGCTAGGAACATGCAAACACAGTCGTATAGGAATGATGGAATAAAAGAAACCAAAAACAATAACAGAATATGTAAGAACCCTCCCAAACTTAAATGAAACAAAATAAGAAATTACTAGGAAGGAATTCTCATAAACTATAGAGAATAGCAATAAGAACGTCTCCATAAGAAAACCTTAAGCCTTCACAGAAGAGATGGGACTCCAGACAAGCATCAATCCAGAAATATAGCCAGCACTGAAGCATGTAAGTAGTAAGTATAAACAGCCCCTTCCAAAACATGATTGGGCAAACCAAATGAAAAAGTGGACACATTTGAATAGAAGTGAAACAGGAAGGTACAACATAAGAAAGAAAGACAAGAGATCCTTCAGCAGCTGAACCAACACAAAATAGGCCATGGGCCAACCAAGAGGGAAACTGACCAACAACCGGAGATCACCGATTCGAACTCTGGAATATAGGCATTACACTATCTCTGTAAATATGGTAATAAAGTTCTTTGTATGCTAGAATGACTGTTTAGTCTTTTACTGAGGTTGTATGCAGCCTAATTGTTACTTTTTGCCTTTGCCATTCATCTTTTTCGATGATTTTTAGAGTCTTGTCTGTTAACCTTGGTAGTGGGGGTTCTCTCTATCTCTTGATATTGTCTTGCTGGCTTGTTCAGTAATAATAGTCTTTATATGTGTCCATAGATGATAAGGCTTTTTTTCATCCATGTTCAGTGATGTAAATTGGTTGTGCAGACCTGTTAAAAATCCTCAGGTATGTCTTTAGGTATGTGGTCAAATCAAAGTTGATAACGGCCCGCTGTCTAGTCCATTTGTGCAGCTTGACTCTAATCTTTGATGGCAAAAGTTTGTGATCAGTTCCACTGTCAGCTCCTTGACTTGTTTTCACGGTAATGATAGTCAACAACTACATATAGTCAATCTCATTCTTATAGGCCCTATTTGGTGATGTCCACATATATAGTCTCTGATTGTGATTTTGAAAGAATGTGTTCATGATGGACTGTTGATTTGTTATACAAAAGTCAATTAATCTTCCTCCAGCCTATTTTCGTTCATCAAGTCCAAAGTTTTCAATAACGGTTCTATGTTTGCTGTATTCCACTTTGGTATTCAAGTCTCCCATGATAATGAGTAAAGGCGGCGTTACACGGTACGATATATCGTGCGATATGTCGCCGGGGTCACGGATTCCGTGCCGCACATCCGGCATCGTTAGAGATGTCGTATCGTGTGACACCTCCGAACGACTGTTAACGAGCAAAAATACTCACCTTATCGTTGCTCGTTGACACATCGTTCATTTTCATAATGTCGTTCCTCCTTCTGCGCGCCGGGTGTTCGTCGTTCCCGTGGCAGCACACATTGCTATGTGTGACACCCGGGGAACGACGAACACAGCTTACCTGCATCCTGCCTGCAATGCGGAAGGAAGGAGGTGGGCGGGATGTTACGTCTTGCTCATCTCCGCCCCTCCGCTTCTATTGGCCGGCCACTGTGTGATGTCGTGGTGACGCCGAACGTCCCTCCCCCTTCAGGAAGAGGATGTTCGCCGACCACAGCGGCGTCGTTAGGGAGGTAAGTCCGTGTGACGGGGGTTTAACGACTATGTGCGCCACGAGCAACTAATTGCCCGTGACGCACAAATGACGGGGGCGGGTGCGATCGCTCATGCGATCGCACGATATATCGTCCCGTGTAACGCTGCCTTAAGTCTTGTTTTGACATTTTGGTAATTTTCCTTTGAACTTGATAATAGAACAGTTTACTTTCCCCTTCCTCAGCATCTGTTGTTGATGAGTAGACCTGCATGACTCTTATCACCGACTGCATTGTACTTCAGGACATTGCCGGATAATCTTCAGTTGAAAATAAAAGCAACACCATTTTTCCTTTGGTTCTCATTGCTGGAATAGTAGATCAAATATTTGTTTGACTGGAAATGTCCAGATTGAGTCCATCTTAGTTCGCTAATGCCGAGTAAGTTGAGTCTTGTTCTGTCTATTTTGGCTTTTACAATCTTGAGTTTTCCTCAGTTATTGGTTCATACATTCTGTTTTTCTATACCAATGGGCTATTACTGTGTGCAGCTACATATCTGCAGGCAAGTTACCAGTTTGCCTATAAATCTCTGCCATTCCTGTGTGTAACTGCACTTCTGCAAGCAAGACATCAGTTTGCTTATACATCTGGTCCTCAATTGTCCATATACAGCAAGTCCATTTCTGCATTATTGCTTGTAGCCCATGCTGCTCACTCTGACCTACAGATTGGAGAACCTGTGAGAGGACTGATGAGACAGCAGCAGTGTCTCCTAGTGAGCCAGCTGCAATGCCCACTCCTGCACTGCCTCCTCCTGTCCACTAGGGAAGTCTGCGCAGTTTGGATGGAGGGTTAAGAAAAGGACTCAGAGCAAAGACATTTTAGAGAGAAGTAGCTTCCTATTTTCTAGTCGGAGCTGAAATCCTGGAGTGTTGGAAACGGCCTGAAGATGGCCTTGCGAGCAGACCTGGAGTGCGAGAGAGAGCCTGCTGATTGCTGTGTGAGCAAAGTCCACTCATCTGCATGTGAGTGGATATAAACGGCTACGAGAGAACTGGTGCGGAGCCAAGCCCTGAGGTGATCTGTTCCCATAATTGCCTGTGCTAAAAAGAACTGTTGCGGAGCCAAGCCTTGAGGCGATCTGTCCCTGTGAGTGTCGGTGATAAAGAGAACTGCTGTGGAACCGGATGCGGAGCAGATACCCCTTTGTACCAGAGACCTTTCTGGATAAATCCATTGTAACTGTAAGTCCTGAGCTCAGGCCTGGCCTATATCTTTTTGGTTTTGCGGACAAGTGTGCACACTTATGCGTAGTAGTGGTTTGGTGCCAAACCAGGTATAATACATAATACGCAGCAGTCATGGCTGCAGTACTGAACCTTACTGATTGTGTATTCCTGCTACCAGGTGTTTAACCCCGTGGTACTTTCCTGTGTTGCATACATGTGTGGGGGAAGGGTGGGGAATTAGAGATTTGGCTAAGATTGTTAATTGGTGTGCTGGTCCAGGGACAGCTCCTTAAAACATCCAGTGAGTTAAACCTTCTAGTTCCTTCTTGGAGTTCTCAGTTAGGTAATTGTTCCGGTGGTTCCTGTCCTACTGGAATCGGTCCCTAGCTCAGCCTACTGATCCTGGTTCAGTCACTGGGTGTTTGTACATTCGTTTGTATTGATATTTGCTTTCTACACTAGTTTCACTTCCCGTTTCTCTTATCGGGTTATAAAGAGTTGGGTTGAAACCTAGTCTTGTCTCGTTTCTCGTACGTGGCCCACTGTAGATTCACAAATCTACCTAACCAAGAGAGCCCTTAACAGTAAGCAATAAGTAGTTTTTTTGTGATATAAAAAAACCCAAAATTATTTGGGTGGAATGTAAAAAGTTATGAAATCAGGAATATGGACTGTACTTTTCTATTGATGTACTTAGTATTGATAGCTGGAAACATTACATTGTACCACTCCTGAAAGCACATAAGACTGGGTAGTACTGAAGGATTGCTTGAATCAACAAGCTAGTCACAGCTCACAGATTACTGAATTTATAGTTGCTGCAGAGAAGAAGCGGCTGGTTATTTTGTAATGGATTTTTTAAGCTGGTTTTTTTTTCAGATGAATTCATTCAGTATATAGTAGAACAAACCAATTTACATGCTGAACAATTTCTCCAACAAAATTCATCTTCTTTTATGCAAGGCACAGCAAGTAGAAACAACAAGAAATAAGACTGACTAGACCACAATCAAGATGGAAAAATACTTTTAAAGCGTTTTTGTCACCTAAATAAGTTTTGTAATATCCAAAAGTAAACAATAGCATATCCATACAATCTGCCATAACCTATATTGCTAAAATGGCAGTAAACGTGTCACATTGGACATGCTGCTCTCCCAATGAAAAGATTGCAAAGGTATTCTATGTTCCTAGAGGTAAAATTAGAAGCTTAGTTTGCAAGTTTAAAGTTAAAAGAACGCTGTCTACACTACTTGGATGTGGTAGGAAGAGGAAGTTATCACAGCCTTTCACCAAAGTGTTTGTGAGGTGTTATGCCTCACCCTCTTAATGCCACTGGTCTGGATGAAGAGCACGGACCACAGGAGTTGATACAGCATTGAATAGACAAGCTGGATATGATGGACAGCTCTTGGTCTTGGACCAATGTGGATTACTAAACCTGGATAGGCTGGATGGCACCTTGGTTATGGAATGGCAAAGTTGGCTATGTAGGATGGCAACTTGGTCATGGAGCCGCATTGCTGTTTATGCAGGAAGACAACATGGAATTAAAGAGATGAATATGCTGACAGTACAGCCAAGTATGCAAACTAGCACCTTCGAATATTTGAGCTGAGTTAGATGTTAAGCACCTTGGAAGAGCAGAACCAAATATGCGGAGTAGCATAGGTGAATTTGTCAGTAGATTAACTTTGGGAGATATAAACTAAGCCCAGTATTAATGAAGACCTGGGTTTGTATTGGGACCACCAAAACATAGTCCAGAGATGTGGTAGTGATGAGAACATCAATCTCTTCACTGAAATCTCAAGCTACACACTCCTCCTGAGCCAGCCTAGAAGGTCGTAGCATGTGAAAACAGAAGTGCTAGCCATTATAGCCCAACACACACAAAAAGGAGCTGGCCCCAGGAAAGGTGTCAGCAGAGCTCAGCAGTGGAGACAAGACACGTGAGTAACAGAAGGCAGGTGATGACAAACCCTCAAATGACTACAAAAGACCTGCTGCAAGATTTGTTGGCAGCAGCCACTGTCATTTCAGTTTATACTTTCAGATGTTCTGAATGTCTACAAGATGTTCACCTCTACTAACGGAAAAGCACAAGAAAAGTCTGCTTTAATATGTTCAAAACAATTTAAATAAACCATATATGTTTTGGGATGCTATTCTATGGAGCAATGAAGCAAAACTGGAACTTTTGGGGGCTATGGATCAGTTGGATATTTGGAGGAATAGGTCTTGTAGATGCTCTGGGATTGCTTTGCTTCCTCGGTACTTGAAATCTGAAGCATGCGGAAAACAAGATGGATTCAATGAAGTATCAGGAAATCCAATAGAAAACATCATGCCTTCTAGGAAGAAGCTGAAGTTTGGGATTCTTTTCAATAGAAGTTCTGGAAGTTTCTGGAGTAGTCAAGACAGTTACTTGACTAGAATACTATAGAAAATCTTTGGTTGGATTTTAAGAAAGCAATGCAGTATGCAAACCCAGTAATATTAGTGAACTCCATGGACACTATTAGCTATCATGCATATGTTGTCAGAAGCTGGTATCACATTTGCAGCAAGTTATCATAGCCAAAAATGTTCTTCTAAGTACTACAGATGCCTGTCATGAAGGGGTTGAATAATTCTAAGACTGCAATAAACCAATCAAACAAGGATATTGCAAACAGCAGAAATTTTTATGTTTTTCTACTAAACCTAATTTGCCATGGGGTTGAATTATTTTAATGCCAACTGTAACATCAGTCTGACTCTGATGAGCGCAGTAAAAAGTTCTATTGGAGCCGATGTTTTAGCTACACTCATAGCTGTAGAGTATGTAATGGATTACAGGCAGATCTGCACCGAAAAGCCTTTATAATATGGATGTAGTTTATTGCTTTGTGGTTAAAAACCCCTATAGGCAGTAATTCATGGATGCCAATCTGCTGTGGGCATATAGCTGTCTGCATGTTTAATACAATAAAAAACCTATTTGCACAGCTTTATTCCCATTCGCACCCTGTGTAGATGATGCTCTTTAAGTGTCAAGATTTTCAATTGTTGAAGAGCATTCTTTTCTTGTATTGTGCAAAATAGTTATCCCTGCTGGCAATACAAATTTTCCAGTCCAGTGGTGCAGAGAGAAGAAGTCATTTAGTGGATAAAAAGAGCTTGGATGAATCCCTTACTGTAATATTACATTGATAGAAAAAAAAGAAAATAATGGGTCCTATTTCATCCAGCCATGCTTTAAACCGAAGACTGGAATTTTTGTTCTGGGCAAGTAAAATATTAACAGATGTCCTTTACTAATACAAGAGCACGTAGATTAATTATTAACTACAGTAATATTATAACTCAATACTCTAATAACTTAAAGCTGGAGCCTTGGCCTTCCTGAATCTAACTTTAAGCTCTTACCACTGGACCACAGGCGACTGTAAAGGAAAAAAGCACAATTGTCAAGTCTTCGTCCTAAAGGAATCATATTCCACTGAGATGTATTCTTTCTTAAGAGAGTGCTGAACAATAATGTGCAAAAACCTGCTGCCTAGATTATTTGTATTATCATTTATTTTTAGCGCACCATTGATCCCATGGTGCTGTACATGTAAAAAGAGTTACATTCAAAATATGAATATTTATTAGGCCTAAGACACACGGCGAGAAAAACGGTGCAAGTGGAATGCAATGAAAAATCGCATTCCACTCGGATCAATATTAGTCTATGGGGTAGCACCCATGAGCGATTATTTTCCCAGCCCTTATCGAACCAAGAAAACAGTCGCAGCATGCTGCGAGTGGGATGCAATCCTGTTCCACTTGCACCCATGCAAGTCTATGGGGTGAGAAAAACATTGCATTGCTCTCGTGTTACACTGGTGTAATGCGAGCGCAGTGCGAGAATCACAATAGCAGGCAACGGAGGAGATAGGGAGATAAATCCCTCTCCTCCACAGCGCCGCCACTCCCCTTCGCAGCGCCGGCCCTCCCCTCTAAAACTGTGGTCTATCGCACGATCGGACCACAATCGCATGACACTCGCATGACACTCGGCTCCCGCCATGCTGTGAGCGTGTGCCAAGTGTCACGCGAGCACTCACACAAATCCCTGTGTGTCCTTGGCCTTATAGTGAACAAATTAAAAATGACAGACTGGTACAGATGGGAGAGGGCCCTGCGCTTGTAGGCTTAGAGTCTACAGGATATTGGGGAGGAGATAGTAGGTTGGGAAGTTGCGAGGGCTCCAGAAGTTGTGAGGTGGCAGTGGGCTTGTTGCAGGCTGTAGGCTTTTTTGAAAAGATGGGTCTTCACATTCTGTCTGAAAGTTCCAAGTGTTGTGGATAATCGAGCTTGTTAGGGCACAGAATTCAAAGAATGGGTTATACTTGGAAGAAGTCTTGGCAATTTGGTGAGGAATGTACAAGTGTGGAGGAGAGAAAGAGGTCTTTTGAGGCCAGAGATTACATGAGGAAAGATATTCGGGAGATTAGTTGAGTGATACATGAGATATATGGCAGAGACATATAATGGACAGCTTTGTAGGCCAATGTTAATCGTTTGAACTGGATACTTTGTGGAATTGGGAGCCAATGAAGGGATTTGTAGAGGGGAGATGTGCAGTAATAGCCAGGAGTGAGGTGGATTAGTTGGGAAACAGAGTAAAGGACAGACTGAAGAGGTATGAGACTGTTAGCAGGAACATCACAGAGGAGGAGGAAGTAATTGGGGCAGGAGATGATGAGGGAATGCACTAACATTTTACTAGATTTCGGGTTGAGGAAAGTATGGATTCTGGCAATATTTTTGAGTTGGAGGTTGTAAGGGCTTGGATGTGCGGTTTGAAGGACAAGAAAGATTCGATAGTTATTCTGTGGCAGCAGATTTACGGTACACGAGAAAGTGTGATGTTATTTATTGGAATAGAAAGATCGGGTAAGGGAGTTATGTGAAATGGAGGAAAGATGATGAGTTTGGATTTGTCAACATTGATCTTTAGGAAGCATGATGAGAACAAGGAAGATATGGCTGGTAGACACTTTGGGATTCTGGACAGCAGAGAGGTGATGTCTGAGCCAAAGAGGTAGATCAGCATATAGATGGTGCTAGAAGCCATGGGAATATGAGTTGTCCCAGGCTAAAGGTATCAATAGAGAAAATTAGGGGTCCCAAGACAGAGCCTTGAGGGACACTAACAGAGAGGATGTGATGAGAAGATAGTGTGGTAAAGGGAGATGCTAAATTTGCGGTTAGAAAGGTATGAGAATATACAGGAGAATGCAAGGTCTATGACACCAAGGGAATAGAGTATCTCTAGTAGGAGGAAATTATCAATTGTGTTGAAGGCAAAGGACAGGTTTAAAAAGAGGACTATAAAGGACTTCCTGTTAGCTTTAGTGGTTGTTAGTAATTTTGGTTAGAGCAGTTTTAGTGGAGCGGTGAGGATGGAAACCAGATTGTAGGCTGTCAAAGAGTGAGTTAGGTGAGAGGTGGGAGGAAAGTTCAGTGTGAACGTGTTGTTCGAAGAGTTTGGAGTCAAAAGGGAACATATATATGGGACGATAGCTGAATGCAGAGCTAAGATTAAGGGATGGTTGTCCTGAATAAAGTGTGATTGTGGAATGTTTGAAAGTGAAGGAACCAGAAGTCAATGATAGGTGGAAGAGATTGGTTAGGGTTGGTATACGCATAGTGGTGAGATTGGGGAGGAGGTGGGATGAGATTGGGTCAAGTGTACAAGTGGTGATGTGTAATTTGGAGAGAAGATGAGTAAGCTTTCTTTCAGCTATGGTGGGGAGGAAGATTATGGAGGAAGGGTGTTGGTCTATTGTATGGAAGAGTTGTAGTGGTTGATCTAGTTTTTAAATTAGCAGCAAAGTTTTCTGCAGAACTGAGGAAGATTGGATGGGGCAGTGTTGGATGGAGGAGAGAGTTAAAAGTATTGAATAACTGTTTAGGGTTGTGGGATAAAAATGATGTGATGGATGTGAAACAGTCCTTTTTGGCTGAGGTGAGGACCATCTTCAATGTCAAAACTGCTATAGAAACACAGGCATAAAAATGTTTGTGGATTTGCATCATATTTGTCACTCCTATTAGGCCTCAGTGTCAGTATGAGTGTCAATGCCCCTTGGGCATCCCTGGTGCATATTCATATGGCTGTTATTTCATTTTGCTCCTTGGTCTACTTGTTTGTTTGCACTGGCTTAGTTCTCCCTTTGTGAGTCTCCTATACCTTCACTCCTTGGCACAATTCACACACACTCTGTTTCCTTTCTTTATATCTACATGTTTACCTATTTACCCCATGCATCTGTGACGCCCCTGCGGTAACCAGGTGTAACAAAACAAGGTAACATCACTGTAACAGCTCGGATCCTACATAACTGTGCCAGTCAGTACACACACCAGCACACTTAGGGGCACTTTGCACACTACGACATCGCAGCTGCGATGTCGGTGGGGTCAAATCGAAAGTGACGCACATCCAGCGTCGCAGTCGATATCGTAGTGTGTAAATCCTTTTAACAAGCGCAAAAGCGTCGTTATTGTATCATCGGTGTAGGGTCCGGCATTTCCATGAATTGGGAAATACCAATGTTACGATGTTGTTCCTCGTTCCTGCGGCAGCACACATCGCTGTGTGTGAAGCCGCAGGAGCGAGGAACATCTCCTACCTGCGTCCTGCGTCTCTCGCGGGCTATGCGGAAGGAAGGAGGTGGGCGGGATGTTTACGTCCCGCTCATCTCCGCCCCTCCGCTTCTATTGGCCGCCTGCCGTGTGACGTCGCTATGACGCCACACGACCCGCCCCCTTAATAAGGAGGCGGTTCGCCGGCCAGAGCGATGTCGCAGGGCAGGTGAGTGCATGTGAAGCTGCCGTAGCGATAATGTTCGCTACGGCAGCTATCACCATGATATCGCAGCTGCGACGGGGGCGGGGACTATCGCGCACGGCATTGCAGCATCGGCTTGCGATGTCATAGTGTGCAAAGTGCCCCTTACACTTAGAACCAGGTGACAGGGCTGAGCACTGTGAGCAAACAGGCAGCCATGTGGGGGAGGAGTGAGTGGCCGGGGGGGGGGAGTGAGTGAAAAAGAGGGGAGAGAAGAAGGCAGAAGGTTGTTGTTGTTGAGAGGAGTCTGAAGTGAGCAGTAGTAAGAAAGAGAGTTGACAGAACAGGTGTCAAGACAAACAAAGGAATCTTGAGACACAGAAAAAGAGGAAGGAAACTGGAAGAAAAGTGAGGAGTAAGAAAGCCGACGGAGTAGTAGAAAAGACACCGCCAGGACCTGAGCAGAAACATCAGCCACTAAGGGGACAAAATAGCTGGAGAGCGGGAGATCAAGCTCCAGGGACAGTGGAATTCTGTGGAGGTGGAAATCCAGGGCTCCCAGTACTTTACACACACAGAATGCAGATCCCAGAACACACCGGGACTTCAAGCCATCTGTTAACTCTGCCAGGTGGGTGGGTTTCCAGGACTCATCTGCCACCACTAATGTCCAAGGCATCAGTAGCAAAGGGAGGACCGGGATATATTCTCTTAAATAGTCCAAGCTGCCTGCGGCGGGACCCAGAGACCAGACGGACCTCCGGGTGCTTCAAGCCAGGGAGGACCCTCAAACAGACACGAGTGCATTAGTGGGCGAGTGGCACCAGGTCGGCTGGCACAGGGACACAGTACTCGGGCACACCTGGGATCCAGCACTTTCCCAGGGTGCGAATCCAGCTGTAAGTAAAAGCGACCAAATTGCACTCCTCTGTCTGGACTGAGTTATTTCCCTGCGCCTCCACGTTAACCCCTACCTACCCCTGGGGAAAAAGCCCTACTTGCGGAGGGCTTCACCATCCAAGCTGCCCCATCCATCATCCCCAGAGAGGACCGGCAGCGGCGGCCTTACAATCCCTGGCTAGTCATTGGAGAACAGAGTCTCTTTTTGTCTGTCAGATCTATAGAGAAAGATGATAGGTTGAAATAGAGAGAGCGACAGAGAGCAACAGAATGAGATACAGATGGAACAACAGAGAGAGCAATACAGCAACAGAGAGAGCAAGAGAGAGAGTGACAGAACGACAGAGTGACAGACTGAGGGACATAGAGAGCAACAGACAAAGCAACAGATGCAAGTGCAGCTCAATAAATTAGAATATCATCAAAAAGTTAATTTATGTCAGTAATTCTATACAAAAAGTGAAGCACACATATTATATAGCATCATTACAAACAGAGTGATCTATTTCAAGTGTTTTTTTCTGTTAATGTTGATGATTATGGCTTACAGCCAATGAAAACCTAAAAGTCATTATCTCAGAAAATTAGAATATTATACAAGACCAACTGAAAAAATGATTTTACACTCAGAAATGTTGGCCTACTGAAAAGTTTGTACAGTAAATGCACTCAATACTTAGTCGGGGCTCCTTTTGCGTGAATTACTGCATCAATGCGGTGTGGCATGGAGGCGATCAGCCTGTGGCACTGCTGAGGTGTTATGGAAGCCCAGGTTGCTTTGATAGCAGGCTTCTGCTCATCTGCATTGTTGGGTCTGGTCTATGTCATCTTCCTCTTGACAATATCCCATAGATTCTCTATGGGATTTAGGTCAGGTAAGTTTGCTGGCCAATCAAGCACAGTGATACTGTGGTTATTAAACCAGGTATTGGTACTTTTGACAGTGTGGACAGCTGCCAAGTCCTGCTGGAAAATGAAATTTCCATCTCTAAAAAGCTTGTCTGCAGAGGGAAGCATGACGTGCTCTAAAATTTCCTGGTAGACAGCTATGCTGTTTTTGGTCTTGAGAAAACATAGTGGACCTACACCAGCAGATGACATGGCTCCCCAAACAATCACTGATTGTGGAATCTTCACACTAGACCTGAAGCAGCTTGGATTGTGTGCCTTTCCACTCTTCCTCCAGACGCTGAGACCTTGATTTGCAAATAAAATTACCATCTTTTCAGTTAGCCATTAAAAGGTATCAACCACTGATGACTCTCAGTTCTTTTAAACAATTTTTTATCAAATAAAATGCAAAATTTAAAACAACACCTTGGACCACTAAGCAACAGTCCAGTTCTTTTTCTCCTTGACCCAGGTAAGACGCTTCTGGCATTGTCTATTGGTCATGAGTGGCTTGACACAAGGAATGTAACAGTTGTAGCCCATGTCCTGGATATGTCTGTGG
This sequence comes from Anomaloglossus baeobatrachus, assembly GCF_048569485.1. NCBI lineage: Eukaryota > Metazoa > Chordata > Amphibia > Anura > Aromobatidae > Anomaloglossus > Anomaloglossus baeobatrachus. The sequence continues at coordinate 294,022,092 of NC_134353.1, forward strand.
TTGGTGGCTCTTGAAGCAATGACTCCAGCAGCAGTCCACTCCTTGTGAATCTCCCCCAAATTTTTGAATTGCCTTTTCTTAACAATCGTATCAAGACTGCGGTTATCCCGGTTGCTTGTGTACCTTTTTCTACCACACTTTTTCCTTCCACTCAACCTTCTATTAATATACTTGGATAAAGCACTCTGTGAACAGCCAGCTTCTTTAGCAATGACCTTTTGTGGCTTACCCTCCTTTTGGAGTGTGTCAGTGACTGCCTTCTGGACATCTGTCAAGTCAGCAGTCTTCCCAATAATTGTGTAGCCTACTGAAACAGACTAAGGGACCATTTTAAACGCTTTAGGAAGCCTTTGCAGGTGTTTTCTGGTAAATATTCTAATTTTCTGAGAAAATTATTTTGGGTTTTCATTGGCTCTATAATCAACAACATTAACAGAAATAAACACTTGAAACAGATCACTCTGTGTGTAATGACTCTATATAGTACATGAGTTTCCCTTTTTTATTGAATAACTGAAATAAATTAACTGTTTGATATTCTAATTTATTGAGATGCAATTGTACATAATAAAATTGCACGCTGTGGAGCTTATTGGACAGCTCTTTATGATTAAATAATTGTAAAAAATACTTGGTATCCCTAAGTTTTTGTAACCAGCAAAGGTAAACAGACAGCTGATATTATCAGGCTGGGAAGGTCAATGGTTATTGGTCCTTTCTCAGGCTAAAAATACCAGCCCACAGCCACCCCAGAAGTGGCACATCACATTAGATGCACCAATTCTGGCACTTCGCCTCAGCTCTTCTCGATTGCCCTGGTGCAATAGCAATCGAGGTAATGGTAACTGAGGTGTATTTCAGCTATGTAGTGTCACCTGGCATCAAATCCAGGGGTTAGTAATGAGGAGGCCTCTATCAGACACCCCATTACTAACCAAGTAAATAAAAAGAAAAAAATCACACACACAAAAATACTTTATACAAACTCTCAACCCACACTTTCCCTGGTTCACCATTTTATTAAAAAAAAACCTATGCAGGTCTAATGTAATCCAGGGATTCTGAAGTAGTCCACAAATGTAAACCAAAAATATATAAAAAGAGAGAAAGAAAAACAAGACTGTCCCTCGTTTAACAATTTATTAAGAAACAAAGTTCCCAGGACCGACATAGTCCACTGGTTTTCACAACATTCCTCAATTATATAGATCAGTGTTTCTCAACTCCAATCCTCAAGACCCACCAACAGATCATGTTTTTAGGTTTTCCTCAATATTAGACAGGGAATAATTCCATCACCTGTGCAATATTTAGGAAATCCGAGAAACCTGATTGAGAAAAACCTGAAAACATGATCTGTTGGTGGGTCTTGAGGACTGGAGCTGAGAATCACTGGTATAGATCAAAGTCTAAGGAGCCTCAGTATGAGGCTCTATAGGCTTTGAACATAAGCCAGGCCTGACTCATGCTGCTATATGTGAGACCCAGCGACTCTGATGAACGATGATGTCAGAAACATCACCGCTCATCACTCTGATGAACGGTGACTTTCCTGATGTCACCGCTTATCACAGCCGCTAGGTTTCATGGAACACAGCTGGTACTGGCTGCTGGTCAAAGGCTATGAAGCCACATAAATATACGGTTTTGCAGTTGCATTTTTCCTGCCAAGAGATGCAAAATTGGAATAAGTGTCTGCATCCAAATACTTAACGTGTGCACATACCCTAAAGGTAAATAAATGTAACTATGCTAAGGAAATAAAATGGACAATTACGGAATGTACTAAATAGTATAACACTGGGTAAACCTGTCACTGAAAAGACTTGGTTGTATTACCACAGTATATAACAAACTCACCTATAATGACCAGTGCCAGGCAGCAAATAAAATAACAGGATGCATTAATAGAGGCATAGGCCCTCATGACAATAACAAGGTTTTGCCTCTTTACACGTCATGCTATCAAACTTGAGGTTATTCAGTTTGTAAAAATGAAGCGTTTGGGGAGATCTTATTACAATGTACAAATGTTTTGATGGAAAGTGCAGAGATCTTTCTAATGATTTTTTTTATTACACCAAGGGCAACAAGAATAATGGAGCATCCTCTATTTCTAGAGAAATAAAGGTTTAATACTCATCACAGACGATGCTTTATAGTACAGTGAGACTATGGATCTCTTTACTACAAAATGTTGTAATCATTGACTCACTAAAAAAGTTCAAGGATAGTCTAGATGTCTTTCTTGAAAAATATATTATTATAGGCTATGGCTACTGGATTCTCAGATGGCACATTGATTCAGGGAGCTAGTCTCATTGTCATATCTAAAGTTGAAAATACATTTTTATCCCAGTTTGGGTAATTATCATCTGCTCAATGGGGTTTTTGCATTTCTCTGGATCAACATGTTAGGTTAACAGTTGAACTCAATTGTATTGTGTCTTATTTCAATCTTAAAAATCTGAAACATATTGAGCATCCCTGTAGAGATGTTGACTCCATGACATGACACAGGAATACATGTTAGGTCAAAATAGGATGTGATTACGATTTTCAGAACGTTTTGAAGTTGGGTCTGTGAGCCACCGAGGTGTAAATTCAGGGGGTTGCAGTTGTACTTGTAGTCCTGATGCCAAAGGGGGCCACAAAGGTGTTTTGCTACATTAAAAACAAGCATTATAAGTGATACATGATAGGATACAGATTTTATTTAAGGTTTTTGGGGCAAAAAAGCTTTAAAGGGGTGGTCTAAAACCAAAGTTTAATTTGACCCTAAATATCTATTTAATGTAATAATTTAATCACTTTTTCTACTATAGTTTAATAAATTAATCCCTATTGTTACCTCTCTCCCTCTCTATGTTATCTTCTGGCAGCCTTTTTTGGGGGGCGTGCACTTTCAACTCTCCCTACTGGATGCTGGCAATCACTATTTGGTAGCTGAATAAGTATTCTAGAGTCCGAGACACTGTTGAGCTCTGATTGTCTTCATCTGAAAGGAAAAGATGAAAGCGCATTCCCTGAAAAAAACTGTGAAGCAATGGAACTTGCATTGCTTACAGAGATTTCACATACTGCACGCTAAAAACAACACATGTGAATATCTCTGCAAAGGAGTGTTGAAGTGTAGAATTGAAAAAAAAGCAGTAAATTCAGGGGAGCGCAGGGATTTCTACAAAATATTTAACTCAATATTTTTTTTTATCAAGTGACAGGTGTTCTTTAAAGGGGTAGTTCGGCCTCTGGGTACAAGTCTGTAATAATTTTATGTGACTGCAGGCTTGTGAATTATCACAGTGCTGTGCACTCCTGCCGGCGGTAGGAGTGAGTGGTCACACCTCAAATAATGCAAGAAAAAACAAGTTCATAATCATTTAGAAACAACAATACTCATAATATTTAACTCAAGGAGAGTTCAGAAATCAATATTTTGTGGAATAACCATGATTTTTAATCACAGCTTTCATGTGTCTTGGCATGCTTTACACCAGTCTTTCACACTGCTTTTGGGTGAGCTTATGCCACTCCTGGTGCAAAAATGTAAGCAGTTCTTTGATGGCTTGTGACTATCCATCTTCCTCTTGATTACATTCCAGAGGTTTTCAATGGGATTTAGGTCTGGAGATTGGGCTGGCCATGACAGAAGTTTTATGTGGTGGTCCTTCATCCACACATTGATTGACTTAGCTGTGTGGCATGGTGCATTGTCCTGCTGGAAAAATCATTCCTCGGAGTTAGGAAACATTACCTGAGCAGAAAAAAGCAACTGTCTTTCCAGGATAACCTTGTATGCGGCTTGATTAATACATCTTTCGCAAAGTTTAATCTGACCAATTCCAGCCTTGCTGAAGCATCCCCAGATCATCACCAATCCTCCACCAAATTTCCCACTGGGTGCAAGACACTGTGGCTTGTACGCCTCTCCAGGTGTCTGTCTAATCATTAGATGACCAGGTGTTGGGCAAAGCGGAAAATTAGACTCATCAGAGAAGATTACCTTACTCCAGTCCTCTATGGTACAATCCTTATGGTCTTTGGCAAACTTCAGCCTGGCTCTCCTTTGCTTCTCATTGATATAAGGCTTTTTTCTAGCTTTACATGAATTGAGCCTTGCCTCTAGGAGCCTGTTAGGAACTGTTCTTGCCGTGCACCTCACCCCAGCTGCAATTTTCCATTCCTTTTGGTGGTCACTGTCATGGCCAGCACAATCTCCAGACCTGAACCTCATTGAAAACCTCTGGAATGTAATCAAGAGGAAAATGGATAGTCACAAGCCATCAAACACAGATGAACTGCTTAAATGTTTACACCAGGAGTGGCATAAAGTCACCCAAAAGCAGTGTGAAAGACTGGTGGAAAGCATGCCAAGATACATGAAAGCTGTGATTGAAAATCATGGTTATTCCACAAAATATTGATTTCTGAACTCTTCCTGAGTTAAAACATTAGTATTCTTGTTTCTAAATGATTGTGAACTTGTTTTCTTTGCATTATTTGAGGTCTGAAAGCAATTATTTTTTTGATATTTTGACCATTTCTCATTTTCAAAAAATAAGTACAAAATTTATTGCTTAGAAATTTGAAGACATGTCAGTAGTTTATAGAATAAAAGAACAATTTACATTTTACTCAAAAATATACTATAAAGAGAAAAAAACAGAAAAACAGAAAATTTTGCAGTGGTCTCTTAATTTTTGCCAGAGTTGTATATGCAAGTGTCTTACTAGTGTTCATGCACCCACCTGCACTGGAGAATCCTGACGCTTATTGAAGATTCACAAGTCTGCTGTCACATTGAGTGACTGCAGTTGTACCCTAAAGACAGACAACCCCTTTAAGCAAAGAACATAAATAATGTAGCAATACATATTTGAGTAAGTGACATGTTCCTTTTAATGTTGATTAAAAAAAAAACCTTTGGGCCTTGTGCGCACTAGAAAATGGAATTTTCTTAAGAAAATTCCGCACCCTTTGAAAGATTACTGCACCTGCGGTACAAAACCGCAGCAAACCACACCCGAAAACCGCATGCGGTTTAACCGCGGTATTGCAGCAAATTTTCTGCAGGATGTTCCTTGTGTTTTTTTACCATTATCTATGGCAAAAACCGCAGGTACCTGCGGAAAAGAAGTGTCATGCTCATTCTTTTTGCTGCAGAAATTCTGCAGCAAATCCTGTAGGGGAAAAAAACGTAGTGTGCGCACAGCATTTTTTTTTTTACCATAGGTTTTGCTGGGGAAGGACTACAGAAAGGTTATGAACATTTTGTGTAGCAAATCATGCAGCAAAACCGTGGCAAATCCGTGGCAAAAAACTCAGCATGCGCACAGGGCCATAATTTAAAATTAGACAAATTGTGCTAATCAATTAGATATTATTTATGCAGAAAACGTGGGTAGTACACTATTCTTGTATTCTGGACAGTTTAATTTCAAGTGTGGTAATGGTATACAGTTAAATTAGGCCGTACCTTGCATTTTTGGATTTTTAGACCTTCTTTTTTCGTTGTGCATAGGTTTGAAACTTCTCTTCTCAAGGCCTTCATGTAAACTAACACGATTCTAAGCTAAAAATATTTTCCTCCTCACTTTCTCCTTCATGTGTTTAAGTATTTATGGAACTGTCAGAACTGCAGACTTCTTTTTTTAAAGACATTAAATAAGGAATATTGTTTTGGCTGACTGCACTTTTCTGAATTTAGACTGCAGGGAAGTAATGAGGTGTGAGTGAAAGACATGGATCTTAACAGCTTACACACTCAGCATTTACTATCCACCACTCATTGATATGAAAAATGACTGGAGGAACAATTGTCCATGCAGAAACTAGATTTATAAGTAGCGTTTTCTTTCCTTCAAATTGGGTTTTTCAGAGCAAAGCTTTAAACTTAAATAAGACTTTTAAAAGTACCCTGGATGAATCAGCGCCTCCTACACCGCAAACTTTCTGACACATACAGAAGAAAGCCTGGCACTCCCTGTAAACACATTGTCTTCAGTAATGCTCTATGTGTTCCTAATTTCTGTAGAGAAAATTGAATTTATCAGCAGACTTCATCCACTTCATGTTTATGCTTAAAAACTATAACTATGTCCTTTACCTTTCTACACAAGCCTACTTTACCACCCTCATCTCTGCCCTATCCAAGCTGAAGAGCTGAATAAGATGTGTTTTTCCTTTTTATATTTCTTCTCTCGATTGCCTATTCAGTATTCAGGAGCTTCGGATGAGTGGCGTAAATTTCCGTATGTACCTTGCCACAAACCCTACTTGAGTCTTGCCTGGAAAACTATTTGTAATGTAGGAATCATCATGAGTTTGCAGAGCAGCTGTCGCCACACCCTGTCCTGCCCGGGCTTCATTCTCTTTATTGGAAGTAGGCAAAAATGGTGTAACGCACCAAAAGTCGCTAAATTTTAGTGTAACCTCAAGTTTTGCTAACATTTATTAACTTTTCAAAGCTTTTTACATTAGGATACTGGCATAAACGCGTTGTTCACTCAGGTCCATTGGCTTCTAAAGTCACCTAATATACTAATATACAATTCAACTTAACCAAAGGGACAGTAACAGAGATTTTTCTTTGGGGGCGTTTACTTTTTCCTCTATATGACATTGCCCATTCATAAGAATTCAACAACATACAAAGGAAAAAAAAAACCCAATAGGTCAGAAAAAGCTTTTTCACTTTGACCTAGAGAGATGGATGTATCCAAATATAAAAAAAGTCTACAGAGTTGTCCATAGCCTTTAAATGTTTTCCAGAAATTAGAAACAACCTACATTTTGAAAACTTATGAGTGCCTTTTTATGTGCCCTATGATTTCTTTGTAAGACTGCTCTATGTAAATCTTATTAATGGGTCTTCCATCTGTCTTTTGTTTTGCAGGGTGTGCTCTCCAATATCTCCTCCATCACTGACCTTGGTGGATTTGATCCAGTTTGGCTGTTCCTGGTAGTGGGAGGAGTGATGTTTATCCTGGGTTTTGCTGGTTGCATTGGAGCGCTGCGGGAAAACACTTTCCTTCTAAAATTTGTAAGTATATTTTAAGAACTTGATTGAACTACTTTAGTAGATCGGTACGTTTTTGGGTTTGAGGTTTGTCATTAAGGGTATGTGCACACGTTGCTTTTTTTTCCGCGCGGAAAAAAACGCACCCTCTGGCAGAGGGGAGAATTGTAAACAATGCTTTTTGAGAAACAACGCATCGAAAACGCATGCGTTTTTCATGCGTTTTTCATGCGTTTTTCATGCGTTTTTTTAGGTGCGTTTTTTAAGACTTGTCAGTGTTAATAAAGTTGGTTGAACACAGACCTTTGGAAAAAAAAAACCTGTGATGTAATTTCCTTCTCCACATTCTGTTTGGATAAATGGGAGGGCTTGGAATGGAAGGAGCACCATTTGAATTTTGGAAAAGTTGAAATAAACTTCGCGCACCAAGCCCCTTAGGTACCTATACGTCAGAAAACCCCCACAAGTGACCCCATTTTGGAATCTGCACCCATCAAGGATTTTATTCAGGAGTATATTAAGCATTTTGAATCCACAGCTACTTCACCCAAAATGTTGCTGTAGCAACAATATTCTCACTTTTAGGCCCGTTTCACACGTCAGTGAAAAACACTGACGTTTTTCACTGGCGTGTAAAACACGCACATGTCCCTCCGTGTGCCGTGAATCACGGCACACATGGGTTGTGTAAGTGCAATCCGGGCTCCGTTCTCCGTGGCCCGTGATTGCACTTAGAGATTACCTCACCTGCACCCGCTCCCGCTCTCCATGGTGCTGATCGCTCCCGCGGTGCAGCATCCGGCCGGCGCTGACCCCCGCAGCAGCTGCTTCCGGGTTCGCTGTGTCGTGCATCATGAATATGCGCGACAATAATGAGCCGGCTCAGAAGCAGCAAGCTGCACGGGCTGCAGAGGACATCGCTGGACGCCGGGTGAGTTAAAATGATTTTTATTTTAAAAGCACGTTTTTTTCTGGCACGTGTTTCACGGATCACACCACTGCGTGGTCCGTGGAACATCAGTGATGCCAGAAAAAAATGGACATGTCTCCGTGCGGCAATCACGCACACGCGGGTACGCCGCATGGAGACACGTGCAGTGAAAAATCACTGATGTGTGAGCAGACCCATTCATTATAATGGGTCTGCGTATGTCAGTGATCCTGGTACGTTTAAAAAAAAGCACAAACGTACCAGAATCACTGACGTGTGAAAGGGGCCTAAGGCTATGTGGCCATGATCCAGCGACATGGCGTCTAGTACACAGTGTCAGCCTTCCTGCAGCTGCCCATGCCCACGATTTGGGTTCAGGCTGCTGTGGAACTCTATGCTACCTGCAGAGAACACTCTCGTCTCCGCAGCATAAATTGACATGCTGAGGCTCGGGAAGCCACGCTACCGGTCAGTTTATGCTGCGGAGAAAAGAAGCACAGTGGGCATGGGATCTCCAAAAATCCTTCCACTGTGCTTCTACTGCACAACGCAGCGTTATGGACGCAGGGAAAACACTCAGCGCCCATAACGCTGCAAACCCTGATTGTGGACACACAGCCTAAAAAGCGTCAATGGATGAAGGGATGTCAAATATATAGAACGTCCCACCCCCGCCTGCATATTCTAAGCTGGCACCTTTAGTACCTTTCATGTGGCACTAAAGGGTGCCTAGCTTAGTATTTATCCAATAAAAAAAAAAATAAAAAAATGAAAAAAATGGCGTGGGGTCCCCCGTATTTTTGATAGCCAGTCAGGGTAAAGCAGACAGCTGTAGCCTGCAAACCACAGCTGGCAGCTTCATCTTGGCTGGTGATCAATTTGGAGGGCTCCCCAGGCTTTTTTTTTTTATTTATAAATAAAGAATAAAAAAAAAAATAACGTGGGGTCCCCCCAAATTAGATCACCAGCCAAGGTGAAGCTGACAGCTGGGGTCTGGTATTCTCAGGGTGGGAAGAGCCATGGTTATTGGACTCTTCCCAGCCTAAAAATAGCAGGCCGCAGCCGCCCCAGAAGTGGCGCATCCATTAGATGCGCCAATCCTGGCGCTTCGCCCCAACTCATCCCGCGCCCTGGTGCGTTGGCAAACGGGGTAATAAATGGGGTTGATACCAGATGTGTAATGTCACCTGGCATCAAGCCCAGCAATTAGTGATGTCACGGCGTCTATTAGATACCCGACATAACTAATTGACAGTAAACAAAAGCAAAAAAAAGACAAAACATTTTTTATTAGAAAAAACACTCCCCAAATCATTCCCTTGTTCTCCAATTTAATCAAAAAATTTGAAAAAAATGGGTCCGCAGAAATCCATATGGACGTCCCACGTCGCCTCTGGACCTTCTAGAATATGGGGGCACGTTCAGGGAACGTATCCCCCATTTTCTAGGAGGGCAGACCCTCCATTTGAGGAGAGTGGGTGCCAAAAATCTGCACCCACTCTCCCCGGGTCACAGCTGCAGAGTGCGAGCAGCCAGCACAGCTCACACTGAACACAGTGCTGGCTGTCAGCTGCTCTGCACATGTGACCGGCCGGCGTCTGCTGTGAAGGAGGAGGAGGAGGCCGCGGGGGATCAGCGCTGCGACCGGACACGTAAGTGGGAATACCGGGGGAATAGGGGGTGACCAGGCAGGGCCTGGGGGGCATTTTTCTGTCGCATGTGTTATTGCACATGCGACAGAAATCATAGGAGCAGGGCGGCCGGTGCGCTACTGTGCGCGCGGCCATGTTGGATTTTCGGGAGGGGGGGGGGTGTTGGGGGTCGGGGCGGGCACTTTGGTGACACCGGGGGCTTTCCTGGACTTTGCCAGGAAGTGAGGTCAACAGGAAGCCTCTTGACCTCACTTCCAGGTAAATGCCTGCGTTCTGTGTGCCGACAAAGGCCGCGGACCGCAACAAAAAAGCAGCTCCATGCGGTGTAGCTGCGTTCTGACCCACATCATTGATTCAATGGGGGAGAGAACGCAGCCACAACGCACAAAAGAAGTGACATGCTGCTTTTCTTTCCGCACCGATTTTTGGCATCCAAAACGCTGCGTTTAGAAACGCAGCATGTGCACTGATTTTTCAGCTTTCCCATACACTTTGCTGGGAAAGCTGAACGCATGCAATTTGCCACTGAAACGCTGCGGTTCTAAACGCAGCGTTTCCGCGGTAAAAAACGCAACGTGTGCACACAGCCTTAACCTAAAAATAAATTCCGACGTCCAAAACTTTTCTTCTTTTACATGAAAGAGGTCTAAATGAAAATTCCTTATATCACTAGTGTTTTAGAGTTTACATTTAAAAAAAAATGCTAAAACTTGGGATCTCTTAGTATCCAACTTGACTGTTGGTGTTTTTAAAATTCTGTGGAGGAGGGAGAAGCTGGCGTCACATGCATTCAAGTTTTCCTTAAACAATAATTATTTGCTATCTCTGAAATGGTAAAATCTGTGACGAAAGACGGATTTTACCCCTGAATTGAGACTTTTGTAAAAGAAAGATCAGTCCAGGAAGAGAAAGAAGCACATTTCTCTCATAAGATATATTACAAAATTTCTTATTTTCACATCTACTATTGATTTATGGGGAAAAAAATTAAAATAAAAAAAAATAAAACGCCAGTTACTCTTTAAGTATTTTTAATAATGTAAATGTAACATCATGGTTTGCATAGCTGGTTCCTTTTATACATATGCTGCATAATGAGATATCAATATGCACAACTTGTCCATAGAAATTACATTAAGAAAACAATATATGTTGGAGGCTTGAGGAGCATGACATAAGAATTTTTAGTTTATTGCTCTTTGTCATGCACTGCCCTCTTAGGCCCTACATTAACTCCTTTACCCCCGAGCCCATTTCACCTTCCTAACCAGCTCATTTTTTGCAATTCTGACCAGTGTCACTTTGCAAGGTTATAACTCTGGAACGCTTCAAGTGATCCTCGTAATTCTGAAATTGTTTTTTTCGTGACGTATTGTACTTCATGATAGTGGTAAAATTAGGATGATATTTTTTGTGTTTATTTGTGAAAATATAGGAAATTTGGAGAATAGTTTGAAAATATCACACAAGATAGTTACTAAATAACACTTTAGACGAAGTGGAGGAAAGCTTGACACGCCCAATGGAATAGGTCACCACACATCCATGGAGTGCAACGATATGAAGTCTGCCAGGTGGACTATAACTTGAATAAGAGGAAAAAATATCGGCACATCCAACGTAAAATAATTTCTTTCTTTATTTTCACATAGTATTAAAAAAGTCCATCCATATTCAGAAGACCATGACGCGTTTCCGACGCAAAAGAGCGTCCTTAATCATAGGCTATGATTAAGGACGCTCTTTTGCGTTGGAAACGTGTCAGGGTCTTCTGAATATGGATGGACTTTTTTAATACTATGTGAAAATAAAGAAAGAAATTATTTTACGTTGGATGTGCCGATATTTTTTCCTCCTAAATAACACTTTACTTTACATCAGCGTAATTTTTGAAATATAATTTTTTTTTGTTAGGAAGTTAGAAGGGTTCAAAGTTCATCAGCAATTTCTAATTTTTCCAACAAAATTTACAAAACCATTTTTTAGGGACCACGCAACATTTTAAGTGACTTTGAGAGGCCTAGGTGACAAAAAAATACCAAAAAGTAACACCATTCTAAAACTTCACAGCTCACACTGCTCAAAACCACATACAAGAAGGTTATTAATCTTTTAGGTCCTTCACAGGAACCAAAAAAATGTGGAAGGAAAAAAATGAAAATTTTACTTTTTTTCCACAAAAATGTTTTTTTAGTCATAAAATTTAGCATTTTCTAAAGGGTATCAGGAAAAATGCACCATAAAACTTATTGTGCAATTTCTCCTGAGTATGCTGATACCTCATATGTGGTGGAAATCAACTGTTTGGGCGCACGGCAGAGCTCGGAAGGAAAGAAGCGCCATTTGAATTTTTGAAAGCAAAATTAGCTGAAATCATTAGCGGATGCCATGTAGTGTTTGCAGACACACTGATATGCTAAAAGGGATCTCCTCTACAAGTTACCCCATTTTGGAAATTAGACCCCTCAAGGAATTTATCTAGATGTTTGGTGAGTACCTTGAACCCCAGGGGCTTCAGAGAAGTTTATAACGTTGAGCCATGAAAATAAAAAAATACATTTTTATCACAAAATTGTTACTGCAACCAAGTAGCTTTTTTTCACAAGGCTAACAGGAAAAAATGTGCCCTAAAATTTTATTGTGTACTTTCTCCTAAGTACACAGATATCTCATATGTGGTGGAAATCATCTGTTTGGGCGCACAGCAGGGCTTGGAGGGCAGGAACGCCATTTGACTGTAAAATTGGCTGGAATCATTAGCGGACACCATGTTGCGTTTGGAGAGCCCGTGGTGTGCCTAAACAGTAGAGATCCCCCCACAAGTGACCCAATTTAAAAAACTAGACCCTTCAATAAATTTACCTAGATGGTTGGTGAGCACCTGGAACCATAGGGGGTTCACAGAATTTTACAATGTTAAGGTGTGAAAATAAAAAAAATACATTTTTAACCACAAAAATGTTGCGTTAACAATACATTTTTCATATTTACTAGGGTAACAGGAGATAATTAACCATAGAATTTGTTGTACAATTTCTCATGAGTATGGAAGTACCCCATATGTGGTCGAAAAATACTTTTGAGGCACAGTACAAAGTGAAGAAGGGAAGAAGAGCAGATTTATTTGGAATGGTTTGCGGGTGCCATGTCACATTGGCAGAGCCCCTGAGGTTCCAGAACATTAAAAACCTCCCACAATGTTACCCCATTTTACAAACTGCACCCCTCAATGAATTTATCTAGGGGTACATTGAGCATATTGACACTACAGGTGTGTCACAAAATTTTATACTATTGGGCGGTGAGCAAAAAATAATTACATTTTTGCCACTAACATGTTGTTTTAACCCCAGATTTCAAATTTTCACAAGAGGAATAGGTAAAAAAGGCCACATAATGTGTTACACAATTTCTCCTGAACATGGCAATACCCAACATTTGACTGTACAGTACTGTTTGGCCACACGGCAGGGCACAGAAGGGAAGGAGTGCCATTTGATTTTTGAAGGATATATTTTCCTAGAATAGTATACAGACTCCATTTACAGAGCTCCTAAGTGCCAGAACAGAAGAAATCCCCGCAAGTGACCACATTTTGGAAATTACACCCCTCTGGGAATTCATCTACAGGTGTAGTGACGATTTAGTCTCTGGAAAACACTTATGATGTCAAATGCAGTGAATGTTGCAGAATTAAAAATTGCACATAAGTCCTTGTTGTGTCCAGTCACTATGATTACAGCAATTCCACATTTATATAGTTTTTTTTCATTTTGCCACTTTTACACCATAAAAGCTATTTTATAGCAAAAAACATTGCTGTATTCAGAGATCTATAACTTTTTTATTCTTTGGCTGATAGAGCTGTATGGTGGCTTGTATTTTGTGGGGCAAGATGATGTTTTCAGTGGCACCATTTTAATTTACATATGGCACGTTTCATTCCACTTTTCTCATCAGCTGTATGATGCAAAGACAGTTTTTGCTCCATTTCTTATTTTTTTTTATCGTGTTCACTGAAGGGATTAACTAGTGTAACAGTTTTATAGATCGGCTTGTTGCACACGCAGCGATACTAAATATGTGTACTTTTTTGCTTATTTCATATTTCTTTTTTTTACACAAATATAACGATCTTGGAATTTTGTAATTGTTTGTTCTTTATTATCTGAATTTTTTAAAAAAATATTTTTCCTTTATTTAACTTTTTTTACTTTTTCCCTTAGTCCCTTTATGGGATATCACCTGACAGAACTCTGATTGCAGTTGCAAAGTTCTGTACTGCTCAATCACTGCAGAACATTGCAACTGTCAGAGTTGTGGAGGCATGATCACACAAGCTTTCCATAGTCAGATGACCCGGAGGTTGTCATGATGACCTCGGGTCACCATGACAATTCTCGGGCTCTCGCGATTACATCCCAGGGGTCCTGACCAGAGGGGAGAGGGTGTGTGATCCCTCTCCCAATCCTTCAAGTGTCGCAAACGGTATTGATCACAGCATTTAGAGGTAATAAAAAAAGAGAAGGCTAGGCACTGCAAGCCCAGGTGTGTACTCACGAGTCTGTAGTTTTTCCTTGGATCACAGATCTCCAGCCGACCCCTGTGGTGCTCTGCCAAGGTATAGGAATCCAATATGAGCTTCAAATGAGAAGGAATGGCGGCAACTCACTGGTGAATATTAACGGCAACTTTAATTGCACAATCTGCGGCATTGTTACAATGTAACCAGGGAGGGGGGAGTGCAGGGGCGCCGGACGACGGCCGTTTCGCACCGTAACAGGTGCTTCCACAGGTCCGAATGGAAGCACCTGTTACGGTGCGAAACGGCCGTCGTCCGGCGCCCCTGCACTCCCCCCTCCCTGGTTACATTGTAACAATGCCGCAGACTGTGCAATAAAAGTTGCCGTTAATATTCACCAGTGAGTTGCCGCCATTCCTTCTCATTTGAAGCTCATACAGCATTTAGAGGGTTAAACATCCAGGGATGGAGCAGGCACCATCCCTGGCTCTGAGGCCCAGGCCTTTGCTATTGGGAAAGCCAAGTCCTTTTCTGCGATTGCAGGTTCACAGCCCCCTGTGCCCCCGCGATTTTCAGGACGTATCAGTACATCCTTGATCGCTAAGTCACCTTAAAATAGGGCCTACCGGTATGTCCTTGGTCGGAAAGGGGTTAAAGCAATCTAAGCAATCTATCCCGAGTGTTGTGTTAGCAGTGTTCCCCAACTCCAGTCCTCAGGAGCGTACAACAGATCATGTTTTCAAGATTCCCTTTCACCTACAGTTAGGTCCAGAAATATTTGGACAGTGACACAATTTTCGCAAGTTGGGCTCTGCATGCCACCACATTGGATTTGAAATGAAACCTCTACAACAGAATTCAAGTGCAGATTGTAACGTTTAATTTGAAGGTTTGAACAAAAATATCTGATAGAAATTGTAGGAATTGTACACATTTCTTTACAAACACTCCACATTTTAGGAGGTCAAAAGTAATTGGACAAATAAACCAAACCCAAAAAAAAAAATTTTATTTTCAATATTTTGTTGCGAAACCTTTGGAGGCAATCACTGCCTTAAGTCTGGAATCCATGGACATCACCAAACGCTGGGTTTCCTCCTTCTTAATGCTTTGCCAGGCCTTTACAGCCGCAGCCTTCAGGTCTTGCTTGTTTGTGGGTCTTTCCGTCTTAAGTCTGTATTTGAGCAAGTGAAATGCATGCTCAATTGGGTTAAGATCTGGTGATTGACTTGGCCATTGAAGAATGTTCCACTTTTTTGCACTCATGAACTCCTGGGTAGCTTTGGCTGTATGCTTGGGGTCATTGTCCATCTGTACTATGAAGCGCCGTCCGATCAACTTTGCGGCATTTGGCTGAATCTGGGCTGAAAGCATATCCCGGTACACTTCAGAATTCATCCGGCTACTCTTGTCTGCTGATATGTCATCAATAAACACAAGTGACCCAGTGCCATTGAAAGCCATGCATGCCCATGCCATCACATTGCCTCCACCATGTTTTACAGAGGATGTGGTGTGCCTTGGATCATGTGCTGTTACCTTTCTTCTCCAAACTTTTTTCTTCCCATCATTCTGGTACAGGTTGATCTTTGTCTCATCTGTCCATAGAATACTTTTCCAGAACTGAGCTGGCTTCATGAGGTGTTTTTCAGCAAATTTAACTCTGGTCTGTCTATTTTTGGAATTGATGAATGGTTTGCATCTAGATGTGAACCCTTTGTATTTACTTTCATGGAGTCTTCTCTTTACTGTTGACTTAGAGACAGATACACCTACTTCACTGAGAGTGTTCTGGACTTCAGTTGATGTTGTGAACGGGTTCTTCTTCACCAAAGAAAGTATGCGGCGATCATCCACCACTGTTGTCATCCGTGGACGCCCAGGCCTTTTTGAGTTCCCAAGCTCACCAGTCAATTCCTTTTTTCTCAGAATGTACCCGACTGTTGATTTTGCTACTCCAAGCATGTCTGCTATCTCTCTGATGGATTTTTTCTTTTTTTTCAGCCTCAGGATGTTCTGCTTCACCTCAATTGAGAGTTCCTTAGACCGCATGTTGTCTGGTCACAGCAACAGCTTCCAAATGCAAAACCACACACCTGTAATCAACCCCAGACCTTTTAACTACTTCATTGATTACAGGTTACCAAGGGAGACGCCTTCAGAGTTAATTGCAGCCCTTAGAGTCCCTTGTCCAATTACTTTTGGTCCCTTGAAAAAGAGGAGGCTATGCATTACAGAGCTATGATTCCTAAACCCTTTCTCCGATTTGGATGTGAAAACTCTCGTATTGCAGCTGGGAGTGTGCACTTTCAGCCCATATTATATATATAATTGTATTTCTGAACATGTTTTTGTAAACAGCTAAAATAACAAAACTTGTGTCACTGTCCAAATATTTCTGGACCTAACTGTATTACCTGAGCAAATCCTGAAGATATGCACTGATGGTGGCTCCTAAGGATTGCAGTTGGGGAACACTGCTAACACAACACTCTGGATAGATTGCGTTAACCCCTTTCTGACCAAGGACGTTATGAAGACTGTCACTTGTGTGCCACACTGTAACTTTTATTAGAAAATCCATGCATTTTCTTATAAAGTATTAATTATTAAATGGTTTTTATTATTTTCATTTCCTAAATTAAATGTATGTAAAGGAGTGAACTGAAAGCGAAAGAAATTTTACTGTAGATTCCTATTTAGTGCCATAATCTAAATTAATTTCTAATATGCTTGCATTAAAAATTCCCTACTGTTCCCTAACTACACTATCTAACGGCTGTTCTATTTTTCCCCTACTTCCTGTGTGATGACGCTTCATTTGAGAATCCCATTGCATCCAGGGATATTCAAATGATGTGTCATGAGGGGTTAGAGGCTGACATCACTGCCACAACCTCGGCCCCCTCCTGTAAACTAAAGCCCGCTACACACGCTTCAATATATCTCACAATCCGTCGTTGGGGTCAAGTTGTAAGTGACGCACATCCGGCATCGTTTGTGAGGTATCTGCGTGTGACAGCTACATGCGATCAGGATTGAACGCAAAACCGTTGATCGCAAACACATTGTATCATTCTCTAGAATTGAGCGTTTTGTTGCACGAACCTAGTGAATTGTAACGTGTGACATCCCTCATACGATTTTGTTGTCTGATGCTATGTGCGCAGGTGTGCGCTCTGCACCGCAGCTTAAAAAAGGTCTGCTTCAGAGCGCAGCTGAAAAGCTGCGTTCTGAAGCGCCTCACAATGTCTGTCATTCACTAATCTCTGTCAGTCCGTCACTATCTCTGTCCCTCACTCTCAGTCCATGTCAGTCTATCCCCCTCTCTCATATACTCACCGATCCCCGATCCCTGGCGCTGCACGGCATTCACACTGCTCCGGCGGCTTTTACTGTTTTGAAAAAGCCGGCCGCCCATTAAACAATTTCGTATTCCCTGCTTTCCCCGCCCACCAGCGCCTATGATTGGTTACAGTGAGACACGCCCCCACTCTGAGTGACAGGTGTCACACTGCACCCAATCACAGCAGCCGGTGGGCGTGTCTATACTGTGTAGTGAAATAAATAATTAAATAATTAAAAAAAACGGCGTGCGGTTCCCCCCATTTTTAAAACCAGCCAGATAAAGCCATACGGCTGAAGGCTGGTATTCTCAGGATGGGGAGCTCCACGTTATGGGGAGCCCCCCACCCTAACAATATCAGCCAACAGCCGCCCAGAATTGCCGCATACATTAGATGCGACAGTTCTGGGACTGTACCCGGCTCTTCCCGATTTACCCTGGTGCGTTGGCAAATCGGGGTAATAAGGAGTTATTGGCAGCCCATAGCTGCCAATAAGTCCTAGATTAATCATGTCAGGCGTCTATGAGACACCCTCCATGATTAATCTGTAAGTGACAGTAAATAAACACACACACCAGAAAAAAATCCTTTATTAGAAATAAAAACACACACATATACCCTGGTTCACCACTTTAATCAGCCCCAAAAAGCCCTCCATGTCCGGCGTAATCCAGGATGATCCAGCGTCGCTTCCACCGCAGCTGCATAGAGGTGACCAGAGCCGCAGCAGACACAGCCGCTCCGGTCACCTCCATGCAGCAAATGAAGACAGCCGTGCGATCAGCTGCTGTCACTGAGGTTACCCGCGGCCACTTTTTATTTACTGTAACTTACAGATTAATCATGGAAGGTATCTCATAGACGCCTGACATGATTAATCTAGGACTTATTGGCAGCTATGGGCTGCCAATAACTCCTTATTACCCCGATTTGCCAACGCACCAGGGTAAATCGGGAAGAGCCGGGTACAGTCCCAGAACTGTCGCATCTAATGTATGCGGCAATTCTGGGCGGCTGTTGGCTGATATTGTTAGGGTGGGGGGCTCCCCATAACGTGGAGCTCCCCATCCTGAGAATACCAGCCTTCAGCCGTATGGCTTTATCTGGCTGGTTTTAAAAATGGGGGGAACCGCACGCCGTTTTTTTTAATTATTTAATTATTTATTTCACTACACAGTATAGACACGCCCACCGGCTGCTGTGATTGGGTGCAGTGTGACACCTGTCACTCAGAGTGGGGGCGTGTCTCACTGTAACCAATCATAGGCGCTGGTGGGCGGGGAAAGCAGGGAATACGAAATTGTTTAATGGGCGGCCGGCTTTTTCAAAACAGTAAAAGCCGCCGGAGCAGTGTGAATGCTGTGCAGCGCCGGGGATCGGGGATTGGTGAGTATATGAGAGAGGGCTGCTAACTTCAGTTACTCAGGAGATTAGCGGTCACCGGTGAGTCTTCACTGGTGACCGCTAATAAGGACGCGACACAGACAGAGCCGCAGCATCACAATGAAGTCGGGTGAAGTTCACCCGAGTTCATTCTGACAGTGCGGCTCTGTCTGTGTCTGCTGTCATCTGCCATTCAGCTCTGCTACATGGCTGTCTGTGGCTGCTGTTAGCGGCCATGTAGCAGAGCTGAATGGCAGATGACATAGTAAAAACGCATCCCTACACATTACACACACTTGGCAAGTCAATAAATAAAAAAAAAAGAAAAGGTGCTCTATGCATACGTCACAGAACACATGATCTAAAGGATCGCACACAAAATTGTCCAATTTAACATAGACTACTAACGCTCGTGTGACAGCAAATGAACGACCAACGTGAAATCTCATAGATCCAGTATGCAACCTGGGCGTGTCACATCGCAAATGCGATTGTACAACTAATTGCAACGTGTAAAGTGGGCTTAAGAGTCACCAGTGACGCTTGTTTCCGTGGCTGGTCTAGTTCCTGCTCTGCCCCTGTTCTGTCATTGTGTGATGTGCACAATGACAGCACGCTCTGTGTTGCTGACTCAGTTCAGTAGTTACGATCCGGCAACAGAGCAGAACACACTGTCAGTATAGGATATCAGAATACCCAGAGTTCTCTTCTGTTTCCAGCTAGTACAACTGAATTAAGCGTGCTGTCATTGTGCACATTGCACAATGACATAATGCTGGAAGCACTGGGATTCTTAAACAAAGTGCCCTCTCCCAAGAAGTAGGGAGAAATAATACAATCAAAGTTAAACAGTGTAGTTAGGGAATTAAGTTTAGATTATGGCAGTAAATACAGTCATGGCTGAAAGTGTTGACACCTTTGAAGTTGTACCAGAAAACAAAGTATTTTTCCCAGAAAATTATTGCATTACACATTTTTTGTTATACATATGCTCATTTCTTTTGTGTGTATTAGAACAACAAAAAACTGAGGGAAAAAAAGGTAAACTGGACATAATTTCACATAAAACCCCAAAATGGGCTGGACAAAATTGTTGCCACCTTTCAAAAATTAAACTTTGTTTAAAGTATGTGATGCTCATTCAAACTCACCTGTGGCAGTGAACACTTGTAAGGAATATGAAAATCACACCTGGAACCGGATAAAAAGGGGAGTTGACTCAATGTTTGCATTGTGTGTCTATGTGTGCCACACCAAGCATGCAATGCAGAAAGAGGAGAAGAGAACCGTTTAAAGACTTGAGATACAAATTTGTTGAAAAATATCAACAATTTCAAGGTAAGAATTTGATCTCCAGAGATCTTGATGTTCTTTTGTCCAGAATGTTCAACATAATCTAAAAGTATACAACCCACGGCACTGCAGTTAATCCTCCTGGATGTGGAAGGCAGAGGTTGCAACTGAGGATAGTCCAGAAGGTGGATAAGGAGCCCAATCAAGTTCCAAAGATATTCAAGCTGTCCCTCAGTCTCAGGGTTCATTAGTGTCAGTGCAAACTATCCGTCAACATTTGAATTAAATGCTATGGCAGGTGTCTCAGGAGGACCCCACTGCTAATACAGAAACATAAAAAAGCTAGACTGCAGTTTGCCAAAATCCTTTTGGGAAAGCGTCTTGTAGAGAGAGGAGATCAACATAGAGCTTTTTGGTAAAGCACATCATTCTACTGTTTACTAAAAATTGAATGACGTCTACAAAGAATATAATGTAGTATCTACAGTCAAATATGGTGGAGGGTCAAAGTTTTTGGGTTGATTTGCTGCCTCTGGCACTGGCTGCCATGAATGTGTGCAAGTCATTATGAAATGTGAATATAAACAAATGATTTGGGGTCCCACTTTTGTGCCCAGTGTCAGAGAGATGGGTTTGCATCTTAGGTCAGGTCAATGTCCCCTGTTACAAATCGGCGGCGCCCTAGCCACAAGCATCCTGCTGTGGTTCCTGCTACGCCTAAGCGCAGGCTGCCATTTTTGGCCGTGCCTCGGGTCGTCCAGTTGGCTGCTTAATTCTCCACATCTAATTTTGGAGAAGCGGCTAGGGTGCATGTGTGTGCCGATTTGCCCCAGCCAGAGCCAATGATAGTCTGATTTCTGAGACTAAAGCGGGCTTTACACACAGCGACATCGCTAGCAATTTCGCTGGTGAAAGCACCCGCCCCCGTCGGTTGTGCGTCACGGGCAAATTGCTGTCCGTGGCACACAACATCACTAGGATCTGTCACACGGACTTACCTGCTTAGCGATGTCGCTGTGGCCGGCGAACCGCCTCCTTTTAAAGGGGGAGGTTCGTTCGGGGTCACAGCAGCGTCACTAAGCAACCGCCCAGTAGAAGCAGAGGGGCGGAGATGAGCGGGCAGAACATCCCGCCCACCTCCTTCCTTCCTCATTGCGGGTGGCCACAGGTACGGTGATGTTCCTTCTTCCTGCGGTGTCACACATAGCGATGTGTGCTGCGCAGGAACGATGAACAACCTGCGTCGTGCAACAGCAACGATAATCGGGATTAGAACGACTGGTCAACGATCAACGATTAGGTGAGTAATTTTGATCGTTAACGGTCGTTCGTGCGTTTCACATGCAACGACGTCGCTAACGAGGCCAGATGTGCGTCACGAATTCCGTGAGCCCAACGACATCTTGATAGCGATGTCGTTGTGTATAAAGCCCGCTTAAGTCTGTTGTTCAGGCTACTGAGCATGCTCAGGCACTTATTGCAACAGAGGTAAGTCCGGTAAGGACTTCACTGGGCATGTCCATGAGGTGGCAGGCCCTGATAGGTTGGATAGTGTCAGGTGTCCTGATGATGTGGCCACTCTGGACTGGCTCGCGGAGGCCCAACCTAATGACCTGGCACCTCACCATTGGTCATCAGACGATGACTGGTAGGGTGTTTGGGGCGGTGCTGCCATCAGTTACGTGGCGGCTCTGGATAGGCCGCTGGTGACGTCACTGATGATGTGGTACTCCACTACTGGCCCCTGGAGGCGCCATTGTGGCTCACCCTAGGTTTGGGGTGGACGCTAGTTGTTTAAAGGCCTGGAGACTGCATGGAGGTGCGCAGTCTTCAGATATACATGCTCCAGCACATGATAGAGTCACATTGTGGCCTCAAACACTAGTTCTGGAAGCGGTAGATAGGGTTAGGCGTCCGTTGCCTGTTACACCAATATTTCGTGACTTGGCATGTTAGGGTCAGGTGCCACACTTCCCTTCCTGCCGTTCCAGTCCTGTTGTAGCAGCCCAGTGGGGTTAACTGGGCTGTGGCTGCTACGCCAACTGTCCCGGTGTGTCCCCTACGCACACGGACAGTGTACCCCAGGACTCCTGTGGTGCTAACAGGGGAGTTCCTGGTTTGGGTGTGTGGACCCTGTGGCGTAAACAGGGTTCACAATCGTCCCGGTCCAAGTGACGTTTAACTTGGATCAGGCTCATATTATTTTGAAGCCACCTAGCTCTATATTATCTGCCTGACCAATGGGTTGCCAGCAGCTCCTTTACCATCTTGGAACACGGTGGACACCGACTGGCGATTGGGATATTGATCACCTTTATCCTAATCCGCCAGTCCCCCGTAACATCCCCAGCCATACTTCAAGAAGCACCCAAAAATGGATAGAAACAAAGCCCAGGAGAGTTTTGAAGTGTCAGCAATGAGTCTGGGTCTAAATACCATTGAACACCTGTGAAGAGATCTTAAAATCGCTGTTGGGAGAAGGCACCTTCAAATATAAGAGACCTAGAGCAGTTTTCAAAAGAAGAGTGGTCCAAAATTCCAGTTGAGAGGTGTAAGAAGCCTGTTGATGGTTATAGGAAGCAATTTTCTGCAATTATTTATTCCAAAGAGTGTGCAGCCAAATATTAAGTTGAGGGTGCCAACAATCTTGTCTGGCACATTTTTTTTTTGTGTGTGAAATTATGTCCAGTTTTCCTTTTCTTCTCTTTTTTTTGTGTTGTTCCAATATACACAAAGGAAATAAAAATGCATATAATAAAACGTGTAATTTTCAGGGATAAATACTTCATTTTCGCAAACAATTTCAAGGGTGCCAACATTCTGGGCAAGGAATGTAGATAGGGATTTAGATGAACATGTCTTTGGCCTTTGGAACACCCCTTTAGGCACTAGTTTGGCCAGCGAGGGCTGTAAAAAAACATGCTGAGATACAGAACACCTTTTCACAGAACCACAGGGGCCGATAGTTGCTAACAGTGTATGTAAAGTAGCTTTATATATTTAGAAAGTGAAATTTTGCTGCCTCTTGTATTTGCTACATTTTATGCAGTTGATAATTGGGAAATGAGATTGTGATCTACTTATTGTACTTATTATTTACAAAAAAACTTCTGATACACATCTTATTTACAGTAAACAGTATGAGAGCATTATACTAAGGTTTAGGATTCTTTAGAACATCTGCACTATATCAAAAAATTAAAATTTTGTCTCGGGCTGCAAAGCAACATACGTTGGTGACACTGAAATCACAGTTTTGTAGTGTGACAGCATATCTAATAATTTCCTTGTAGACTTGTGACTTGTCTATGGCCATACACACTCAACTGTGATTTGCGTGCAACATTTTCTTACAGCAACATGACATCTCTAATATACAGTACACATCTTCTCATCTCTAGAACAACTGTTAAGAGAAGACTTTATGCAGCAGGCCTTCATGGTAAAATAGCTGCTAGGAAACCACTGCTAAGGACAGGCAACAAGCCAAAGAGACTTGTTTGGGCTAAAGAACACAAGAAATGGACATTAGACCAGTGAAAATCTGTGCTTTGGTCTGATGAGTCCAAATTTGAGATCTTTGCATCCAACCACCGTGTCTTTGTAGAAAAGGTGACCGGATGGACTCTACATGGCTGGTTCCCACCGTGAAGCATGGAGGAGGAGGTGTGACGGTGTGGGGGTGCTTTGCTGGTGACACTGTTGGGGATTTATTCAAAATTGAAGGCATACAGAACCAGCCTGCCTACCACAGCATCTTGCAGCGGCGTGCTATTGCATCCGGTTTGCGTTTAGTTGGACCATCATTTATTTTTCAACAGGACAATGACCCCAAACACACCTCCAGGCTGTGTAAGCGCTATTTGACTAAGAAGGAGAGTGATGGGGTGCTACGCCAGATGACCTGGTATCCACAGTCACCAGACCTGAACCCAATCGAGATGGTTTGGGGTGAGCTGGACCGCAGAGTGAAGGCAAAAGGGCCAACAAGTGCTAAGCATCTCTGGGAACTCCTTCAAGACTGTTAGAAAACCATTTCCGGTGACTACCTCTTGAAGCTCATCAAGAGAATGCCAAGAGTGTGCAAAGTAGTAATGAAAGCAAAAGGTGGCTACTTTGAAGAACCTAGAATATAAGACATATTTTCAGTTGTTTCACACTTTTTTAAGTATTTCATTCCACATGTGTTAATTCATAGTTTTCATGTCTTCAATGCGAATCTACAATTTTAAGAGTCCTGAAAATAAAGAAAACTCTTTGAATGAGAAGGTGTGGTCCAAACCTTTGGTCTGTACTGTAGCAACAAGTAGTGGACAATTTGCACAGATGTTTTTTTCCGCACGACTTTTCCAAGAATTGCTGTCACACCACACATCGCCATGTATCTTTAGCTTGAGTGACATTTACTTTTATTCTTGAAGAAGGCTCACAGTCGGTTGTCTACAGCTGTACAGCTTGAGTCATCAGTGACATGATATGACAGTGTAAGACAGTATAGATTGCCAGGGCAACTGGAGAACTCACTGCGATGCACTGTATGACGGTATCATTCTGTGCACCTTGCTGTACAAAGTATGTTAGAGTTAGTTGATGTGATATCTCTGTCAGTATCAGACAGCTCCCATGACAATCAAACAAAAAAAAAAGAGTCATATGCCAGAGCTTTAAATTAATAAAAAAAAAGAAAATATAATTAAAAAATGTTTGAGATGTTGTGCATATCAAAATAGCCATTTTAATACCTTCCCATTAGCCACGTCACGGCAATCTCATTGTGCTGGGTCCTACTCTATTTTACTACCTCTCTCTGGGATTTAAAACTTACATATATGGGCAAAAAGAGACCCACTAATAAAGGAGCATGGTCAGTCAAATGGACATAATCCACATACATTACAAATAAACAAACAAAGAAAAAAGAGACTTCCATGCCAGAGCTTTAAATTACTAAAAAATAAAAAAAAATTGAGATGTTTTGCATACAAAATGGCCATTTTAATACCTGCTCACTAGCCATATCATGGCATTCTCATTGTACTGGACCCCTCCCTCATTAGCCACAGGTGTTTTTATCCTTTATTAGAGGGTCTATCTTTGCCCATATATGTAGGATTTAAAACTCAGAGAGAGGTAGTAAAGTAGAGTAGGATCCAATACAATGAGATTGCCGTGACATGGCTACTGGGCAGGTATTAGAATGGCCATTTTGATATGCAAAACATCTCTTTTTTTTTTAGTAGTTTAAAGCTCTGGCATATCAGTCTCTTTTTTGTTTGTTTGTTTGCTTGTAATATATATGGATTATGTCTATTTGACTGACCATGTTTCCAGGTCTCCTCTCCCTCATCATACACAGATGTTTTTATCTTTTAATGGCAGGTCTCTCTTTGCCCATATATGTAGACTTCCTTTTTTTCAGAAATAATGTAATCTACATTGATCAACATTTGAAGGTTTTTTTTTATAAGAGGTGCCACTAGAACCGTCTTTTACAAGCGATCCAAAGTTTATCAACATAAAACCTTTATTTTTCCCAAAATGTGATGATCATAATTAGAGAACATTAGAGAACATCAATGACTGTAGCACAGAGAAAGATTACAGCTAAATTTTCTGAAGGTAACAGTCACCAATCAGTAGGAAATGTACAGGCCTTTGCTTTGAATGACTTCAGCACATCTGCGGTCACAGGACATCATTAGTCTCTCACACTGTCCTGGTGTAATTTTGGTCCACTCTTCTTCCAGTCTCTTCCACAGTTCTTTGACTGTTGTGGATTTCTTGGCCATAACTTTGTCACCAAGTATTTTCCATAGTTTTTCTATAGTGTTTAGATCAGAACTCTGGGCTGGCCATTTCATTGTTTCAATGTTTTCTCTTTTAAAGAACTGCTTTGCCTGTTTTGCTGTGTGACAGGGGGCATTGTCCTGCATGAAAATTGGTGGCTGATAGAGTGATGAGCGTAAGTAAGGAACCACGTGTTGTTGAAGAAGGTTCTAATACACACTTGCATTCACTCTGCCATGTAGCTGTATGAGAGGTCCAACTCCTGCTGCAGAAAACATTCCCCAAACCATGATACTTCCTCCACCACCTTTCACTGACTTTTTAACACACTTTGGGTTGAGTCTTTCGCCAGTTTGTCAACAAACATAATGTTTCCCAACAGACCCAAATAAATTAAACTTGCTTTCATCACTAAAATGAACTGTGGACCACTTCTCCTCTGGTCATACAACATGCTCCTTACCCAAGGTTTTGATTCTTTCTGCTAATGGGAGGTTTGGTTATTGCAGAGTGAGCTTTCACTCCAAATGCTCTTCAACATTGTGACACTGTTTGATGAGACAGTTCCTTACCCTGCTCAGTGCTGAACTGGCAAGCAATTCTAGCTGCAGTGTTGAAACGATTACCCATTGAGATTCTCCCTATTATCCTGTCATTTCTTGCATTTGTCTTTTGAGGGTGACCAGCCTTCTTGTGGGACTTGAAAGAGTTTGCGATGTTGTAAAGATGCAATATTCTTGAAATTACAGACTTTGAACAACCAACTTCTCTTTCTATGGCTGATAGACTCATCACTTTCACCTTAATCTGGACAACCTGCTGCCGGAGGGGTTCATTCACTTTGGAGCGGCACACTATTTTTGCAAAGTCAGTGCAAACTGGAAAGTTAGGCTTTAAATTTAGGCAGTTAAATAGGACTTGTCCGATAATTAAGGAAATTAGCACCAGGTGCCAGATGAACACCAATAACATGCAGGTATCTAAAAGTGTTCTTTTTTCATTTATCTCATTTACATTTTTATGTGTGTTTGAAAAAATTCAATTTATGAAATAAGCTGATAATACTGCTAGTTTACTCATGTTTGACTATAATCACATAGGATTACACAATGACCTTAACATTTAGGAAATTGTGTGTTGTTCTCTAATTTTGATCTCCAGTGTAGGTTTTAAAACCCAGAGAGAGGTAGTCAAATAGAGTAGGACCCAGTACAATGAGATTGCCGTGACATGGCTATTGGACAGGTATTAAAATGGCCATTTTTGTTGTGAATATCATCAGAGATGGTGCTGTTCCCGGCAGTGTTTCTGGGCTCCATCTGGTGGCTAGTGCTGGTAGGGAGTCTGATTCTCCATCTGTCGCTCAGACAGGTGTTGGAGATGATTGCTGCTTCAGGAAGCCTATGGAGTCCAGCCTGGGGGGATATAGGAAGGCAGTCGCTGTCTAACCTTTGCCGGTGATAATTGTTTCTGCTCCATGTGAAGATGTCCTGAATTTTGTCATCCAGCTTTAGGCTTTTGCCTTTCTCTTTAAGTTTTTTGTTTTGGCTTTTTTGTGCCTTTTTTGGATTCTCCAAGAATGATTTAGACAGCGTTTTTTGTTCCTTTCCATCAGTTTTGTTTCGATGTTATCCTGAGTCTGCAGCTATGCCTGATAAGTATTTTGTTCTCTTAGTCTGGGCTTGGTTAAAGACTGAATTTGCAGTGAAGGGCATTTCTGCTTAATCTATGTTTTTTTATAAATCAGTGTTTGAGAATATTCCCTTTTTGTTTCTTGCAAGTGAATAAGTGCTCTTCCTGCACTATTTTTGAAGGACGATTATTCCCAGCAAGAAAGGGAGTTTTTTGTATCTCATGTGTTTTTGTAGTTAAGATCTTCTCTATTATATTTGCATTTTCTATTTAAACGTATTTGCACAAGAGTTCCTGATATAGTAGGAGGAAAGATTGTGTGATCTTTAAGGGAATTTTTGATTATCAAGTCTTGGTATTATTCAGGGTTTTAACTGGCTGCATCCAGCAATCTATCCTATACTTTCGTATCTAGCTAGCAGGGCCTCACTTTGCTTAAATCTATATCTACCATCTGTGTGTTGTTGTTTTTTTTTCTTAGATCACCGTCATTCTATATTGGGGGCTTTGACTTTCCTTTGGGGCTGCTCTGAGGCAAGTCAGGATCCCTCATTCCATTCCTCATTCCATCTTTGAGGTTAGTTAGTTCTCCAACGGTGACGAGGCGTCTAGGTTTGTTAGGAACGCTCCACCGCTACATCTAATGGTGTTTGTGTAGTCAGTGGATTGCAGCCAGCTAAGTTTCCAACTACTCTTGTGTATTATCTTCATCCTGTTTTTATGGGATTTTTGCAAGATCTTTTGTGGTCTCCTGACCATAACACATTTTGTATGCAAAACATCTCAAAACATGTTCACTAATTTATTTATTTTTTTACTAGCTGCCATGACAATGCAATGTATGTCTATTCCTGATTGTTTAGATCTTCATACAGTTGGTTGGTAAATGGTTGAACATATCGAAAATATGTCTTTTAGGTCAGTAACTATTAATGCTAATTGGGACACTTTCACATATTTTACATTAGTATTTTTTTTAATATTCCTACAATGCAAAAAGGGTTCTTTTTTTTTTTTATAAATGAAGTACATCAAAAATACATGTAGCCAGAGCAATTTATACAAAAAGTGCTCCTGGTAGATGTAACTTTTTACCCGATTAGCAGGGGTTGCACCTTTTAGTAATTGTTCTTTTTCAGGTCAGCATTCAAGTGGCTTTCTTACCTGTTCAGTGAAATGGCACATGCGCTGTTTCACTGATGTCACTGAACAGGGCAGGCATAGGCAGTGTACATCACGAGGTTTGACTGATAATTGCAGCACAGCACATTACTGAGCAGTGGCAGATCTAGATTTCCCAGCATCTAGAGGATTCAGTTTGGCACGCTCCCTTCCTCAAGCGGTTTCAGTAGTCATGTGTGACCACTTATATGAGATCTGTGCACTTACAGTCATGTATCGACGAGGTGCTCTTACTGCTCCCAATGTTCGGTGGAAAACTACAGCCACTGCTTCAAGTGTGAAAGAAGCCGTAATGAGGATTGTTTCAAAATGATATTTTAGATTAAATATACATACTAATTTTTGTTCAAACTCACCAGCTATTTCTGTGCCATTTAACATGTTTGGCTCTTAGTGAGTGACTTAAGTAGACGGTGACACAATGTTTGCTTGATAGTAGTGATGGGTGGACCCAGACTGCAAAAGTCCGGATCCGCGCAGGTTCAAAACCGATCCTACGATCCAGATCCGGAACCTCGGGTAATAAAAAATAAAAACACAAAGGAAAAACAAAGAAAAAAAGGGGAAAACAAGCGCATTGTACATACTGAGTCTCCTGCACAGCTGTAACACTGCTTCTGGGTTGCTCACACTACTCCTGGGGCCACTCATTAACCTCATGCATATTCACTGTTTCTCCCTTCCACCGGCAGTCCGGAATCTCTGATTGGTTGCACCGTGTGACAGCGTGTCTGACTGCTTTCAATCAGAGACGCTGTGTGTGTGTCTATATTGGTGTAAAAATAATTGAATAAATATATTGTGCAGGGTCACCCAATAATATGACACCCAGCACAGATAAAGAATGCGGCTAGTGGCTGCAGCCCCCAGACGTGAGCTTATCTTGGCTGTATATCAAAATAAGAGTGACAGCATGCTGCTTTTTTAAAAAAATTAGTTGAATAAAACTTTTTAAAAACTGGCGTGTGGTCCCCCCCAGTTTTGATACCCAGCCATGATAAAGCTGACAGCTGGGGGCTGGTATTCTTAGGTAGGGGAGACCCATTAACCAAAAGGAGGAAGTTAAGGGTGCGGTGCTCAGATAACCTGGTCCGGCTCCCAGGTTAGCAGTAGAGAAAACACAAGAAAATCCAGCACCAGCAAATGGAAAAATTAACGTTGACATTTCCTGGGTCTTAAAATATGCCCTATATTTGCTTATATGATCGTTTTTTAATTTTCTTCAATAAACTGTGTTTTAATTTTTCCAGTTGCTGTTGCTGGATTTTTCATCTTCACTCTGCAGGGGAGACCCATGCTTATTGGCCCAACCAAACCCAAAAATAGCAGACTGCAGCAGCCATGGTTTGCCGCATCCATTAGATGCGACAATCCTGGAACTTTACCCAGCTCTTTCTGATTGCCATGATGCTATGGAAGTTGGGGTAATAGGAGGTTAATTGCAGCTCAAAGCTGCCACTAAGCCCTAGATTAGTAATGGGAGGCATCTATGAGTCGCCCATTACTAATCTGTAAGTGTAAAGAAATAAACACAAACACCGAAAAATCCTTTATTTGAAATACAATACAAAAAAACCCACCCACTTTCACCCCTTTATTAACTCCCAAAACACCCCTGCAGAACCAATGTAATCCACACGAGATCCCTTGACGATTTCAGGTCTGCTACATATATACTGAAGACACACCTCACGGGCACAGAACATGTCCGCATGCTGTGGGCTTCAGACAGAGACTAAGCCGCAGCAATGAGCGGTGACATCAAACTGGTTATTTGCAGTCACAGGTGAAGGACTGAGGGAACCCCAAAATGCTCTATGGTTTGAGCTGTGCAGGCAGCTATTGATTAAAACACCATGTGGGCACAAGATAAGGCATAGAATGAATTACCTGATAACAGTTTGTTGGTGGATGAAATGGAAGCATACTCTGTAAGTGACGCACCCCAGAGCTTTGGGGTACTCGGTCCCGGGCTTTGTTTCACTGGGACCTATCACGGGTGGTCGTTGCCCAGTTCCGTGACCCTGTGGGTCGCTTACAAAGTTGAATAAATAATAAGGAGAATTGTAAAAAGTAAAATGTTTTTCGTGACGTCACGTGCGGTATGCGGCTATATGGGGAAAGCCGCCTCTGCAAAGTTTCTCACTGCTGGGGCTCGTGGTATTGGGAAGCTTGGATGTTATGGCTCTCCGCAAGTAGAGCTAGGCCCCAGGGGAGGATGATGGTGGTTGTAGTATGATCATGCAGACGTGTAAGAAGAATTCACACAACACAGGGGCTGCTGTTTAACTTGTGCTTTACTCACTGGTTTGGAGTAGCTTCAACCCGGCTGGTGCTGGTCTCTACCAATCTGGGCCTCAGGTGTTTCAGTATTCCCTCGATCCCAGTGCCAGTGTAGTGACCTGGTGAGCTTTACTTCCATGAACCCATCTGTAGTTGGTGGGTCCCTGTGGCCTGAAACGTTCTGGGGTCCCCTCCTGTTGTCACAGTCTTGTCCTGTATGGCAGGCAGCTTGAACCTCTCTTGGGTCGGACCTCTGTTCCCGTGTTCCCTCTTTGCTGCTGTGCCCCGGACACTAACGTTGGTGAGGAACCGTGATAATTCCCTTACCGGGCAGATTTATCAGGTGAGCTTGAAGTGTCTTCCTGAACTAGGGCTCTGCACCCCGCCGGTGCTCAGTCCAGTGAGTACTCACACCGTACTCTCCCTGGCAACCATACTCCTTTAGCCCAATAAGCCACTTTACACTTTCTGTCAGCACGTCAACTTCTGACTGACTGTCTGACTTTTTTACTATCTGACAAGCTGTCTGTCTTCCGTCCACTTCACTGACTAGCCCCTCCTCCTCCCAGTGCTCTGACTAGTGTATTGGATGAGTCCCAACTAATAGGTGGCCATCCCTTAGTTCCGTCTCTAGCCTGTTACCCAGTCTGGGGAAAAGGGCGTGGATGTGTGTGTTTGAATGTTATTTACCGGCACTGGTCTTCCAGGAATCCGGGGTTAGATGCAGTACCCTGTGGCACCTGACGCTCAGGGGCACCACACTAGCACCAGGGCCCACCATTGTATTGTGTACCCTGTGTGTTGCAGAGCTTGTCGGGGGTTCCCATGTACCTGGCGGAACCCCAGGAGTTACTGCGTGACATATTCTAATTGAAGTCTCAACTGCAGTATCTAAGAACAGCCCCTACACAGTGTATTGAGGTGTACTTTTTTTGCTCTGTACACCATTTACATCCAGTTACAGCCAAAGCTATGTATAACTGATCTTAAGGATAGATCATCAGTGTTTAAGCAGTTGACAGCCCCCTTAGACCTTAAATTATATGTGAGATTAAGTCTGTGAGAGAAGAGCAACATGTGACAGTCCCTTTTCTTCAGCCTGTGTGTGAGACTCACACAGTGGAAAAAAAGGGGGAATAGTATACTGTATGTAGAGGGTGAGGACAGCTAGTTGTGTGTTGAGGAGAAATAGTGAATACTAGATTATTGTTCTAGTCATAGATGGGGAGCCCAGTAATCATACATTTATTACCCTGTATTTTTGAGATAAATGTTCTTAGTATGGGTATTCCTTTAAGGCCCCTTCACACATCAGTGTCTCCGGTACGTGTGGTATCCATTTTCACAAGTACTGGAGACACATTCACAAGCAAAGTCATTAAAAACTCCAATTTTCACACCCCCATTTTTGATAAAGAGCAAAGGTAAAGCAGAGAGGTGGGGGCTGGTATTATCAGTATCACAAGGAGGTTTTTATAAACATCGCGACTGTCATGGCAGCATCAGGATTTGTGGAGACTACATATTCTGGCTCTTTGCCTGCTAACTTCTCTGATGTCTGTGATCAGCACAGGTAGACTTGGATGTATACCCGCATACTAGTGGTTTATAGACAAGCTTGCAATAGTTAATCTCTGCTGGGCTGTTTGTTAGTCTCCTTTGATTACATGCTGCTTGGGAGCCTTTATCATTCGTTCCCCTCCTATACTGTATATGCTGACTAGACTATTCCATTAATGCCAGCTATAGCTTTTCTATACTAGTCTGCTGATGTGTTGTGATCCAGACTTATTGGTAGTTGCAGTACTTCATTGTTGGGGTGTTAACCCTTGTTGTCTTTTTATTGCTGCCTTACTCCTCTTGCTTTTCTCCTTTGTTTTTTTACTGTTTGTTCCTATGAGTTTGCAGTGTGTCTGAGTTTTGGTTTTTCCCTGTCTATCTTTATCTGTGTTGCCATCACACTCCTGCCCCTACCTTTCCTGGGTGGAAGAGCAGTTTAGTTCTGGAGAGGAGAATAGTAAGGCACGGGGCTCTGGCATCTCCACCATCAGAGGTAATCCAGGAGTTAGGGATAGCCCAGGGTCCTCTAGCATGAGGGCAATACAGGAGCTCTCTATGCCTCACTATCCTGAAGTGACATTGTGACAATCAGGCTAGAAAGGTGCATGATTATTTTGCTCTTCCCAGCCTAAAATTACCAGCCCATAGCTGCCCTCCTGCACCAATTCTGGCGCTTTACCTCTGCTCTTCCCAATTACCCTAGAACCTGGACAGAGGTTTATGTGATTGATGTTAGCTCTGTAGTGTCAGCTGGCATCAAGCCCTGCTATTAGTAATGGAGAGGTGTCTATCAGACACCCCCATTACTCACCAAGTAATCAAAAAAAGACACACACACACACACACACACACTAAAAAATAATTTACTTCTATACACTCCCCAAAACTTTCCCTTGTTTAACATTTTATTTAAAAAAAAAAACATGCAGAGACGCCATAGTACAAAGAAATCATCGTAGTCCAACTAATCCATTGTAGTCCAAATAAGCATATCTGAAAAATATGCGCTGGCATGGGGGCATACCATTTTAAGTGTCCATTGATGCACCCGTGATGTGATCGCGGATCGCCGATAGACTTCAGTGACAGCGGGCGGTCTGTTAAAGAGCGTCCATGCTTGTCATTACAGCTCTCCTGTGAAAGTCTGTCTGTGGCTGGACTTTAAACGAGACTGTGATTTTTGCTATATGCAGCAATGCATTTTTCGATGTTTGTGATAATCAGCATTTTTTTATAGTGTTTTTGGGCTTCTTTCATTTTTCAGACATTTTTTAAACTTCACTCAACAATGATGAAACCAGTAGCAGTTTTTGAAGCAAAAACACTGAAAATTACTCTTAAATTTGCCCTTGTGTCTTTTGAGCCTTCCAATTGACTTATGTTGTAAGCATAGAGCGTCTTTATAGAAGAAAACACCTGAAGAATGGGCAGTTCACTTCTACCTCTTGGCATTTGTAGAATCTTAAAAGACACTCAAAACCCTGAACATATGAACAACAAGTCATTTTTACATAAATGTTAATTGATATTATTTTAAGGCTTTTTTTTAGCAATTTCTTTAGGTAGGTATTGAATTTGCTCCAAAAATGCCTGAAAAAACACCACCTTGGGAACATACCTTAAAAACTCTTCAACACTGTTTCAGGGAACAATTTGAGGGGAAAAAAACCCAAATCTTCCAAAAATTTCCCCAAGAAATAACATTTCCTGAATCATTTTTGATTGAAGAGAAGACCTCAGAGTTTTTGAATGCCTCAAAACATAAATTTATCACATGAAGTGATAGCATCAAGTTATGTGATTCGTTATGCGAGAACCTATGTAATCCATAAAGATAGCTATAACCGTGTCTATTTTCTTTACAGTTCTCTGTTTTCTTGGGAATTATATTTTTCTTGGAGCTCACAGCCGGAGTCCTGGCATTTGTCTTTAAAGACTGGATTAAGGACCAGCTATATATATTTATCAACAGCAATATTAAAGCCTACAGAGACGATATTGACCTACAAAACCTCATTGACTTCACTCAAGAATACGTATGTAATAGTCCGGCATGTGGTTATTATAAGTTATAATAAATGTTTATGGCGCCCAAGATAATACTGTATAAATATTGTTCTTATACGTGTGTCTTAATATGTCCATATATAATGGAGAATGCCAGATATTTTGTAAAGGATGATGTTTTCCGGATTCATTTTCCTACTTAATTCATTTCTATTCATGAAGTTTTTATTATCTATTCTCCAATGAATTATTGTGAGATAGGGAAAAATGAATAACTGGCAAGGCAGAGTGAGCAAAAAACTTACAAAGATTTAACATGACTTTTCTCTTTCTACACTATGCACATGGGAATTACATAAAAGTACAACTCTGAGCTTGTCAAATGTGCAGCTAGGAAGTGTTGTATCGCACAGCAGGGTGTACACATAAGTGCACTTTACGGCGATGCAAGCTTTTTGGAGCCAGAAAAAAGAACAAGGAAAGCGAGTTACATTAAGGGAACTCCTAAGTAAATCCTAAGTGACAGATTTGTGAAAGACGCAGATCCAGAAAGAACATTGGACAAGACTACTGTGCTAAAGAATAACAAATGAAAAACAGTTGGAAACTTGAAACGCGTCGTACACAGCAAACCTGATTTGCTAGTTTGCATGTGGCAGAGTGTTGCCAAAATCCTAAGAATATCTGCACACAACGTCTTTTAGACGCCAGTGTACCTGCTGAGTTTTTGAAGCAGCAGAGATTTCAGGAAAAAGCCGGAGGTGTTATTCCTGAATCATCTTTTTTGCCTCGCTTTAATCATTTTTTATGAGCTTTGCTGCTGTCTTTTTTTTTTTTAATGTATGG
The DNA here is from genome assembly GCF_048569485.1 of Anomaloglossus baeobatrachus. Classification (NCBI taxonomy): domain Eukaryota; kingdom Metazoa; phylum Chordata; class Amphibia; order Anura; family Aromobatidae; genus Anomaloglossus; species Anomaloglossus baeobatrachus. The sequence goes on from NC_134353.1 coordinate 294,057,535, forward strand.
CTATGTGCACACAGAGTCTTCTTGCTTCACTTTTGTTGCCAGCAGTTTTGACATTAATGGCTATAGGTTGAGTTATATAGAGAGCACACCAAATTTACACTGTTGTACAAGCTGTACACTGACTACACTACATTGTATCAAAGTGTCATATCTTCAGTGTTGTCCCAAGAAAAGTTATAATAAAATAATTACACAAATGTGAAGGGTGTATTCACTTTTTGTGATATACTGTATATAGTATATATATATATATATATATATATATATATATATGAATTATTAGGCAAATGAGTATTTTGATCACATGATACTTTTTATACATGTTGTCCTACTCCAAGCTGTATAGGCTTGAGAGCCAACTACCAATTAAGTAAATCAGGTGATGTGCATCTCTGTAATGAGGAGGGGTGTGGTGTAATGACATCAACACCCTATATAAAGGGTGCATACTTATTAGGCAACTTCCTTTCCTTTGGCAAAATGGGTCAGAAGAGAGGTTGGACGGGCTCTGTAAAGTCCAAAATTGTGAGATTTCTTGCAGAGGGATGCAGCAGTCTTGAAATTGCCAAACTTTTGAAGCATGATCACCGAACAATCAAGCGTTTTATGGCAAATAGTCAACACTGTCGCAAGAAGCGTGTTGGGCAAAAGACGTGCAAAATAACTGCCCATGAAATGAGGAAAATCAGGCGTGAAGCTGCCATTTGTCACCAGTTTGGCCATATTTCAGAGCTGCAACGTTACTGGAGTATCAAAAACCGCAAGGTGTGCCATACTCAGGGACATGGCCAAGGTAAGGAAGGCTGAAAAATGACCACCTTTGAACAAGAAACTTAAGATAAAATGTCAAGACTGGGCCAAGAAATATCTTAAGACTGATTTTTCAAAGGTTTAATGGACTGATGAAATGAGAGTGACTCCTTATGGGCCAGAGGCGGGATCAGTAAAGGGCAGAGAGCTCCACTCCAACTCAGACGCCAGCAAGGTGGATGTGGGGTACTGGTATGGGCTGGTATCATCAAAGATGAACTTGTGGGACCTTTTCTGGTTCAGGATGGAGTGAAGCTTAACTCCCAGACCTACTGCCAGTTTCTGGAAGACAACTTCTTCAAGCAGTGGTACAGGAAGAAGTCAGTATCGTTCATGAAAAACATGATTTTCACGCAGAACAATGCTCCATCACATGCATCCAACTACTCCACAGCGTGGCTGGCCAGTAAAGGTCTGAAAGATGAAAAAATAATGACATGGCCCCCTTGTTCACCTGATCTGAACCCCATAGAGAACCTGTGGTCCCTCATAAAATGTAAGATCTACAGGGAGGGAAAACAGTAACCTCTCGGAACAGTGTCTGGGAGGCTGTGGTGGCTGCTGCATGCAATGTTGATCGTAAACAGATCAAGCAACTGACAGAATCTATGGATGGTAGGCTGTTGAGTGTCATCATAAAGAAAGGTGGCTATATTGGTCACTAATTTTTTTGGGTTTTGTTTTTGCATGTCAGAAATGTTTATTTTTTAATTTTGTACAGTTATATTGGTTTACCTGGTAAAAATAAACAAGTGAGATGGGAATATATTTGTTTTTTATTAAGTTGCCTAATAATTCTGCACAGTCTTAGTTACCTGCACAAACAGATATTCTCCTAAGATAGCTAAATTTAAAAAAAAAACACTCCAACTTCCAAAAATATTAAGCTTTGATATTTATGAGTCTTTTGGGTTGATTGAGAACATAGTTGTTGATCAATAATAAAAAAAATCCTCTAAAATACAACTTGCCTAATAATTCTGTACACGGTGTGTGTATATATATATATATATATATATTATATATGCAGTACAGATGCATACTTATACGGTATAACACACCTATTAATACATTACAAATGCATATACACATTACACACCTATACACATACATGTATGCATATACACATTACTCACATACACAGATAGTACATTTATTTTAAAATGACATATAACTGAAATGTATTTTTCTATATTTTCAACCAAAGAACGCAGAAAATCATTTTCCAAAAGGAGAGGTACAGCTGTTCAAGTTTGTAATCTAATACTCTGAAATATTAGTGCCTCAATGTTTAAACTACATCTTTTTATTAGTAACTTTATGAAAAAAAATCTTTTACTTGTCAGCTTTTTTAACTTTCTAAACTACTGACAGATACAGATACATAGTATATGTATATATTTCAGTACATTATGCCTGTGAAGAAAAATATTACATGAATGTTCATTCATAACAGTGCAGCCTGTGGCTTACCATTAGGGCTAGCTCAGATGAGTGTATATTGTACATCGGACAAGGGCTATCCAATGTCTTACAGGATAGCACTTAGGGGTACTTTGCACGCTGCGACATCTCAGGCCGATGCTGCGATGCCGAGCGCGATAGTCCCCGCCCCTGTCGCAGCAGCGATTTCCTTGTGATAGCTGCCATAGCGAACATTATCGCTACGGCAGCTTCACATGGACTCACCTGTCCTGCGACCGTCGCTCTGGCCGGCGACCCGCCTCCTTGTTAAGGGGGCGGGTCTTGCGGCGTCATAGCGACGTCACACGCCAGGCGGCCAATCGGAGCGGAGGGGCGGAGATGAGTGGGATGTAAACATCCCGCCCATCTCCTTCCTTCCGCATATCCTACGGAAGCCGCAGTGACGCCGGTAGGAGATGTTCCTCGCTCCTGCGACTTCACACACAGCGATGTGTGCAGCCGCAGGAGCGAGGAACAACATCGGACCGTCGCTTCAGCGTAATCATGGATTACGCCGACGCTGCACCGATGATACGATTACGACGCTTTTGCGCTTGTTAATCGTATCATCGAGCCTTTACACACTACGATGTCGCATGCGATGCCGGAAGTGCGGCATTTTCAATTTGACCCCACCGACATTTCACCTGCGATGTCGTAGTGTGCAAAGCCCGCCTTAGACCAATTTTATTCTATGGGGCAGTGCCAATCAGCTTTCTTTTTCATGCCAGATCAGCATGAGGTTTAATCACAGCGTGCTGCGAATGGCAAAGTAAATCGCAGTGCACATACCCATTGGTGCATGGAAATCATCGGACTGCTCTCGGATGACATCTGCAGACTCACATAATGGAGAAGATGGAGATATTTTGTTCTCCATCATCTCCTGATAGTGTGCTATATGCGAGAGAATCGGATCACACTAGGCTGATACTTTGATCGGAGTTTGATCAGAGTGTCATTGGCATAATCAATGTAATTCTCTTGTATGAGAAAATCAACGCTTGTGTGACCACGGCCTTAGGGGTACTTTGCACGCTGCGACATCGCAGGCCGATGCTGCGATGCCGAGCGCGATAGTACCCGCCCCCGTCGCAGCAGCGATATCCTTGTGATAGCTGCCGTAGTGAACATTATCGCTATGGCAGCTTCAAATGGACTCACCTGTCCTGCGACCGTCGCTCTGGCCGGCGACCCGCCTCCTTGTTAAGGGGGCGGGTCGTGCGGCGTCATAGCGACGTCACACGCCAGGCGGCCAATCGGAGCGGAGGGGCGGAGATGAGTGGGATGTAAACATCCCGCCCATCTCCTTCCTTCCGCATATCCTACGGAAGCCGCAGTGACGCCGGTAGGAGATGTTCCTCGCTCCTGCGGCTTCACACACAGCGATGTGTACTGCCGCAGGAGCGAGGAACAACATCGGACTGTCGCGTCAGCGTAATCATGGATTACGCCGACGCTGCACCGATGATACGATTACGACGCTTTTGCGCTCGTTAATCGTATCATCGAGCCTTTACACACTACGATGTCGCATGAGATGCCGGAAGTGCGTCATTTTCAATTTGACCCCACCGACATCGCACCTGCGATGTCGTAGTGTGCAAAGCCCGCCTTAGGGTTTCTATCTTCCCCCTAAAACAGATCCCAAAAAAAGGCTTCCTAGAGGTCCCATTCACCCAAGGTTGTATAAAAAGATATGTTGAGAAAACACAGCAGTGTCATGTATAAATCAGCACTGGAAATGCCAAAAAGTGTCTCCAGCACACATTAGTTTCCTGACTGGGCCACCTCTACCATTTGCCCCTGATCACTGGGATTCCCATAGAAGAAAAACATTGTGTTACTTATGCCCAAACCAATGCCTCAGTATTTATCATACATGGGGTAATATGCTAATAATAATAATAATACCCTTCAAAAAAAGTAAAAAGATAAATAAAATATGCATTAAAAAATTAATAATGTAAATATAAACCATTTTTGCAATATATACAATGCAGTAAATATTCATGTGAATACATCAGATTAGTAATGATATTTGATAAAGGTTCGGAGAAAGGAATGTAGTGTACATTACTGATTGTATCCTGAAGAAGGAGTTGAAATAACTCTGAAACATGTAGAAAACAAAAATCAGATGTTTTAACTTGATCGATCTTCAGTGATCCTACTTCCTTTGGCAGCGCGGATTAACCGTTCCTATTTCCTAACCTTTATCATCTTTCAATGTGGGTTCTGCAGCAGCCAGCCTTTGGTTACGTGTCTAGTGGTTGTGTCTATACACAACCAAATCAGGTTAATGCAATTATTGAATGTCTTATCTGGTGCCGCCAGGTAAAGCGGGCTTTACATGCTACAGCAAATCTAACAATGTGTCGGCGGGGTCACGTCGTAAGTGACGCACATCCGGCATCGTTAGTGTTGTTGTAGCGTGTGACAGCTACATGCGATTGTGTTTGAACGTAAAACCGTTCATCGTATACACATCGTTCATTTCCTTAAAATTGCACGTCGGGTTGTTCAATGTTCCCGAGGCAGCACATATTGCAGTGTGTGACACCCCGGGAACGATGAACTGCAGCTTACCTGTGTCCCGCGGCTCCCACTGGCAATGCGGAAGGAAGGAGGTGGGCGGGATGTTTACGTCCCGCTCATCTCTGCCCCTCCGCTTCTATTGGCCGGCTGCCGCGTGACGTCGCTGTGACGCCGAACGTCCCTCCCACTCCAGGAAGTGGATGTTCGCCACCCACATCAAGGTCGTATGGAAGGGTAAGTACGTCTGACGGCAATTAATCGTTTGTGTGACACGGTCAACAAATTGAACGTGCCGCACATATGATGGGGGCGGGTACGATCGCATACGATATCGTATGTGATAACGTAAGGTGTAAAGCAGCCTTTAGACACCATCTGGGCCTCTTTGTGTTTTCAGTCCTACATTAAGGTAAAGATATTTGGCATCTCCATAGCAACATTTCTATTATACTATTTATAAAAACTAGGTATCTTCCCAAAATTATTCCTTTTTACTCATGCACTCATAAATGGTCACTTTGAGTAACTCTTCTAGAGTTAAATTAAAATTATATCATGACATTGAAAAACAAAAGCTTCCAATTGTGAAGATCTAAAGTGGGCAAGTCCTGGAGGGGTTAATCCATAAAGATGGCTTTATAAGAAAAAGTATAGGTTTAGTTTGCAGTTTTTCTATTCTTGGATAGAAAATGAGCGCAGTGGCCTGAATGGTTGTTGCATCTCCACTGGTTTTGATTAAAGTCTAGAGGAGAGTTCCTCTTGATTGCTGGACTCCTTCCAGAGAAGAATGGTGCCTCCAAATTGCAGAGCCTATCTTGTGGTAACAATTGCTATCTGTAGAGAACGGAAACAGATGAACAGTTTTATCTAACAATGAGAATTAGAGCCAGGAGTCATTTGGGGCTTCAGATAGCTACTTCCAATCATCAATCATTTTGTAACATAATCGTCTAAAGCAGTGAGCATTATTTGTCAGGAAACTGGATTTCCATCTGTTCCTAAAACTTTCCAGGCATAAACTTTATTTCAATGTCACTTAGATATATTGCTTAAGTGCGATCTGGCTGTTGGTCAAAATATAGAATATTTTGCTGAAATCCACATTATTTAATTCACAAATTGTCGCTGTAAATCACTGACTGTCATTACTATACAAGACATCTCTGAGCTAAAGTTCTATCAGGAAAGCGAGTGAATTAGTGTCCTTCCTGATTTACTTCTGAGGACATAATTACATCTCCTGATCTCATCAGCTGACTTCTACATCCTATGTCTGGTTGGGCGCTTTGCTCTTTGCCTTCTATCTAAATATCATGTTTTTTCTGATACAGTCATATGAAAAAGTTTGGGCAACCCTATTAATGTTAACCTTTTTTCTTTATAACAATTTGGGGTTTTGCAACAGCTATTTCAGTTTCATATATCTAATAACTGATGGACTGAGTAATATTTCTGGATTGAAATGAGGTTTATTGTACTAACAGAAAATGTGCAATCCGCATTTAAACTAAATTTGACCGGTGCAAAAGTATGGGCACCCTTATCAATTTCTTGATTTGAACACACGTAACTACTTTTTACTGACTTACTACAGCACTAAATTGGTTTTGTAACCTCATTGAGCTTTGAACTTCATAGGCAGGTGTATCCAATCAAGAGAGAAAAAGGTATTTAAGGTGGCCACTTGCAAATTGTTCTCCTATTTTAATCTCCTATGAAGAGTGGCATCATGGGCTCCTCAAAACAACTCTCAAATGATCTGAAAACAAAGATTATTCAACATAATTGTTCAGGGGAAGGATACAAAAAATTGTCTCAGAGATTTAAACTGTCAGTTTCCACTGTGAGGAACATAGTAAGGAAATGGAAGAACACAGGTACAGTTCTTGTGAAGCCCAGAAGTGGCAGGCCAAGAAAAATATCAGAAAGGCAGAGAAGAAGAATGGTGAGAACAGTCAAGGACAATCCACAGACCACCTCCAAAGACCTGCAGCATCATCTTGCTGCAGATGGTGTAAATGTGCATCGGTCAACAATACAGCGCACGTTGCACAAGGAGAAGCTGTATGGGAGAGTGATGCGAAAGAAGCCGTTTCTGCAAGCACGCCACAAACAGAGTCGCCTGAGGTATGCAACAGCACATTTGGACAAGCCAGTTACATTTTGGAAGAAGGTCCTGTGGACTGATGAAACAAAGATTGAGTTGTTTGGTCATACAAAAAGGCGTTATGTATGGAGGCAAAAAAACACGGCATTCCAAGAAAAGCACTTGCTACCCACAGTAAAATTTGGTGGAGGTCCATCATGCTTTGGGGCTGTGTGGCCAATGCCGGCAGCGGGAATCTTGTTAAAGTTGAGGATCGCATGGATTCAACTCAGTATCAGTAGATTCTTGACAATAATGTGCAAGAATCAGTGATGAAGTTGAAGTTACGCAGGGGATGGATATTTCAGCAAGACAATGATCCAAAACACCGCTCCAAAGCTACTCAGGCATTCATGAAGAGGAACAATTACAATGTTCTGGAATGGCCATCCCAGTCCCCAGACTTGAATATCATTGAACATCTGTGGGATGATTTGAAGCGGGCTGTCCATGCTCAGCGACCATCAAACTTAACTGAACTGGAATTGTTTTGTAAGCAGGAATGGTCAAATATACCTTCATCCAGGATCCAGGAACTCATTAAAAGCTGCAGGAAGCAACTAGAGGCTGATATTTTTGGAAAAGGAGGATCTACAAAATATTAATGTCACTTTTATGTTGAGGTGCCCATACTTTTGCACCAGTCAAATTTTGTTTAAATGCGGATTGCAAATTTTCTATTAGTACAATAAACCTCATTTCAATCCAGAAATATTACTCAGTCCATCAGTTAATAGATATATGAAACTGAAATAGCTGTTGCAAAACCCCAAATTGTTATAAAGAAAAAAGGTTAACATTAATAGGGGTGCCCAAACTTTTTCATATGACTGCATATTCACTGATATGGAAAAGTTTCTCTTAACATAAAACTCCTTGAGGCTAAAGAATCACTTCCATGAAGATTTCTTGTTTAAAGTGAACCTGTCAGGTGCAATATGCACCCAGACCCGCAAGCAGTTCTGGGTGCATATTGCTAATCCCTGCCTAACCATCCCTGTGTCTAGAAGCCTAGATAAAGAGATCTTTAGAAAAAGTACTTCAAAAGATCTTTTATGATATGCTACTGAGTGCAGGGACTAGTCGCAAGGTCGTTAGTTCTTGTGCTCATTCCGCCCTCTTAGCATGTTAGCACCAGAGTTGTGGAGTCGGTAAGGTAAACCTCCGACTCCTCAATTTCCCTGATACCGACTCCGACTCTGACTGCACTACTCCGATTCCCTCAAATAGTTAAAACCAGAAGTTTCCATCCACTCTCTATAAAGACACATCTTGAGATGTGACTTTATAGAGAGAGGATGGAAAATTCTGGTTTCAACTGTACATGACTCATGTTTGTGATAAATTTATTGTAGTAAAATGGTGACATCACTACTTATATCATGTAGCTGAAGTGCAGCACAGATTCATCCCAACTAAAAGCCGAGAAATTCAGATCAGGAATAGAACAGACATTTATAGGACATTTCATAACTTTCCCAAATTCTTATGAAAAAATATTCATCACATTCTGCATTCAATTACTGTATCCAATTAATTATATATTTTAGCAGTTGAGTCGGTCCATTTTATACAGACTCCAACTCCGACTCCACCAAAATGGACACTGACTCCACGACTCCAACCCCACAGCCCTGGTTGCACGCCCACAGGGGTGTACTAACAGGCTATTTAATGCCCACTGCCCACCGTCATCATCGGCAGTGACAGGTGTACCTGTGTCCATTGCACCCCCTCAAAATGCTGGGCCTTAGGGTCAGTGCACATGATCAGAAGTCCCCGGAACTTCTGGTCATGCGCACTAGACCAGTTTGAAGCTGGGATGCTTACACCCGGCTTAATAGTGCGTATGACTGGAAGTCCGAGGATCATGCACACTGAGTCAAAATCCAGCATCAGACGTGGTGGCAGCAGAGATGAGCGCAACCATGCCTCTGACGCTGCGCATTCATTAGCATGTTATCAAGCCCACAGGGGCGTGCTAACATGCTAAGGGAGCCGACTAGCCAGGGGAACTAGTCCCTGGCCTCATTAGCATATAATTAAGGATCTTTAGAATTACTATTACTAAAGATTATTTTATGCATGCTGCTATAAGCTGGGACTGCTAGGCAGGGATTAGCAATATGCAACCAGAACTGCTTGTGGTTCTTGATGCATATTGTACCTGACAGGTTCCAGTTAAATAAATCTGAGTATATATGTATGTAATGTGAGTATGTGTTAATATACTCACCTACCTCCACCTTTGAATCTGCTCCTCTTCTCGGGGGCATCATCACTCTAGGTCACACTGCTCTCTGCGTGACCATGAATTGGCTTCTACAGTGTAAGCCTATTAAGCGTCAGAGTGAGCTGGATAGTCTGATGTTTGGTAATGTCACCACTCTGCAGACTCTCTGGGTCACACTGCTCTCTCCGTCACCATAAATTGGCCTTTACAGAGTAAGCTTATTGAGCGCCAGTGAGTCGGATAGTCCGAAGTGTAGGGAAGTCACCACTCTGCAGACTCTCTGGGTCACACTGTGCTCTGCATGATCATGATTTGACTTCTACAGTGTAAGCCTAATGAACATCAGAGTGATCTGGATAGTCTGAAGTGCGGTGATGTCACTACTCTGCAGACTCTCTGGGTCAAACTGCTCTCTGCATCACCATGAATTGACTTCTACAGAGTAAGCTTATTGAGCGCCAGTGAGTTGGATAGTCTGAAGTGTAGGGAAGTCACCACTCTGCAGACACTCTGGGTCACACTGTGCTCTGCATGATCATGAATTGGTTTCTATAGTGTAAGCCTATTGAGCATCAGAGTTAGGGGTACTTCACACACAGCGAGATCGCTACTGAGATCGCTGCTGAGTCACGTTTTTTGTGATCTCATTAGCGATCTCGCTGTGTGTGACACTGAGCAGCGATCTGGCCCCTGCTGTGAGATCGCTGCTCGTTACACACAGTGCTGGTTAATTTTTTTATTGTTGCTCTCCCGCTGATAAGCGCACATCGCTGTGTGTGACAGCGAGAGAGCAACAATCCTGAATGTGAAGGGAGCAGGAGCCGGCGTCTGACAGCCTGCGGTAAGCTGTAACCAAAGTAAACATCGGGTAACCAAGGTGGTTACCCGATATTTACCTTCGTTACCAGCCTCCGCAGCTCTCACGCTGCCAGTGCCGGCTCCTGCTCCCTGCACATGCTAAGTTAAGCGGTGTGAGCTGGTAACTAAGGTAAACATTGGGTAACCATACCCGATGTTTACCTTAGTTACAAGTGTCCGCAGCTTCCAGACGCCGGCTCCATGCAAGCGCAGCGTCGCTTGCACATCGCTGCTGGCTGGGGGCTGGTCACTGGTCGCTGGTGAGATCTGCCTGTTTGACAGCTCACCAGCGACCATGTAGCAATGCAGCAGCGATCCTAACCAGGTCAGATCGCTGGTCGGATCGCTGCTGCATCGCTAAAGTGTGAAGGTACCCTTAGCCGCATAGTCTGAAGTGCGGTGACATTACCACTCTTCAGACTCTCTGGGTTACACTGCGCTCTGCATGACCATAAATTGGCGTGTACAGTGTAAGCTTATTGAGCATCAGAGTGAGCCGGATAGTCCGAAGTTCGGTGACGTCACCACTCTGCAGACTCTCTGGGTCACACTGTGCTCTGCGTCACCATGAATTGGCTTCTACAGTGTAAGTCTATTCAGCATCAGTGAGTCGGATAGTCCAAAGTGTAGGGAAGTCACCACTCTGCAGACTCTCTAGGTCACACTGTGCTCTGTGTGATCATGAATTGTCTTAAGCCTATTGAGCATCAGAGTTAGCCGTATAGTCTGAAGTGCTTACATTGAGTCACTGAGAAGAGGAGCAGAATGGTGCTGGATACAATAGAAGGCAGCGGTAGGTGAGTATATTAGCACCTACACATGACATTACATACATTACATACACGTATACATAAATTTAGTAAAACATATAAATGTGTTTCTTTAGTGATTACAATTAGTTTTTGGTGCGCTTTTTACTCTGCATACTTTTTCAGTATCTTAGGCTGGGTGTCACGCTAGGTACGGGGAAGTACCAAGCGAACAGCAAAAGAGAAACCCAGTGTCTAGAGAAGGGGAGATGGTGACTCCTAACCAAGCCCACTGCTGACCCCATCCAAAATTCACTTAACAAAACCTTAAGATCTTTGTAACATTTTAAAAATTATTTATTTATGGAGGATTTTTTTGCACATAATAAATACAGATCTATTTTTAAGTAAATATTATTGTTGAACTGTTATTAGTATAGGGCATTAATGTGATGGCTAGTCATCTAGGCCAAGAAGCATAACAATGGAGCATCTTGACCCTTTCACCATTGTACTCAATTTTCTCTCTTGTCTGTATAGCTGTGTCTGATACTATAGCTCAGCCCCTTATAACTTGATGAGGGCTGAAATGTTGTTTCCTATGGTTTGGACCTCCATTAATAGTTGGCCTATTCTAAGAAATCTTTTATGACTAGGTTCATTTGTTTCCAGATGTACACATTATAAAAAAAGGATATGGAACGGTATACTTTTTCAGAGATCTGTTAAAGAGGACAGTCAATTAAGGTATATTGTTGGAAAATAGTTGTGTGCATTTGGCAACCTTGCATGCTGCAGATTAACAGAGAAAAGATAATGACCCCAATCAGTCAAGGCGCACCATCCCTTTTCGGTTGGGTACACTCCAAAACATTAATCTGCCAGATGTGTTCCAAAAAAGGCTCTATTATTATACGCCTGCCCCATACATATCTACGTATACTGTACAGCGTAGGATTTTTTTGTTACAGACATATTCTGCCTACTGTATGTAAAAGCTGGTTTGAATTTAGTCTTAGTGACATCAACAATAAAAATGTAGCTATAAAGTCAAAGCTGATACTAAATTGCTCAGGTTAGATTATGAAGATTTTCCTATAAAAACATATGGACATAGACGTCGCTGATGAGTCCTTCAACTTTCTTATCAGCTATTCTTCTGCTCTCCTAAAAGTTGTTAGGTGATAACTACTTATGGCAGTCACTGCACTGGTACCCAGTTTACCAAGAATTAATTAATCCACATTATTACAGAATTCAGTAATGCAGAATGATGTGCTACTCAGGGTATATGTAAAGCATCATGGCAATCCTCGTGGGCAGTGACTTTTATGTCTTCCCATTTAGGCTATGTTCACACACTGCATCTTTTCTTAATCACAAAGATACAGCGTTTTTGGCACCAAAAATGGCACCCGCGGCAAAAACGCATAAAAAAATAGCATTTAGCATGCTTCTACTGACTGGAAGGGCTCAAAAATGCTGGCAAAAACGCAAAAAGAATTGACATGGCACATCTTGGCTGCATCTTCAAAAATGCAGCCTAAAAAAAGATGCACTGTGTAAACAGCAAAAAAGAAATCTCATAGACTTTGCTGGGAGAAGGAAATGCATGCATTTAGGTGCATCTTTGTGACCTCAAAAATGCACCAAAAATGCAGTAAAAGATGCAGTGTGTGAACATAGTCTAATAGTTGCCAGCTAACATCTGTAATTTCTGTAATAGTGAATGCTTTGCATAGACTAATAAAATACTTTTAGGACAAATTAGAGGCAAATAAATATCTAGGGGCCTCTTTAATGTTATATAGGTGCTGATAGTAAATTGACTGAATCTTTTTGTTCTATTGAAGCAGGGTTAGAACACTATTGCAGTGAGAACAGGTCTAATAATAAGGGTTTGACGAAAGTCACAAGTCATGGGCTAGCCATGAGGCTGGGTAGTCAAGAGGTAGTCAAGAGGTTCCAGGTCATATAACTGGAGGGTTAGCAATATACAAAGGTGTGAAACAAAAAGCATAGTCAACTCACTGTCCGAGGTCAAAATTCCAGGTATGTGGCAGATCAAGACAAAGGGGCTAGGCAAATCGATCCTCAGGAGCAAGGTCTAAGGTCAGGAAAACAATAAATCAGACTGAGCACAGGAACAACAGGCACGAAAAATCACCGAGCTAAAGCTACAACTGGTAATGATCTGACCACTGCCAGTCAGCTATATAGCCAAGAGCCACCGGGATAACTGAGGCTGGAGGGATGGACAGGCAGGGACACTGGCACCAACAGGACAGGACTAACAGGCAGGGAACCAACAGGACTAAATGGATGGGACAAAGGGACCTGTCAACTAGCTACCTGTAGTACTGGACACTGATTAGTTAAGCTAAGGCATTTATCAGGCAACTCCCCTAGTGGAAGCTTGCCCTGAATACCCAATGCTTCTCAGTAATAGGCTAAGAGGCACTTCCTGGGATTGGCACGCTGGCCCATTAAGAGAGCAGCGTTACACATTCACAGCATCCTTATCACACAGTGAGTGGCTGATCTGTGTCAAAGGGATCACACTGAGAGATCTGTTCCAAATCTGCATCTAGTTTTCACAGAAAATCTGCACCATACTCCATTTAAGCTCAAATTTCACTTTTTGTAATGCCAATTTCTGCAGCTAAATAGTCCTTGGAGATTTGTACTAAACGAGTCTTGTAAATCTCATTCACTTAAATTGAATTGTACTTTGTTAGGGAAAGAAAGTTCTTGCAGGGTGAAGCATTGTTCTAGGGGAGGATTGATGGAAAACAGTCATTTCTAATGTGTCTTCTTTGTTTCTCTCCATAGTGGCAGTGCTGCGGGGCATTTGGAGCTGATGACTGGAATCTGAATATTTACTTCAACTGCACCGATGCCAATGCTAGTCGAGAGCGCTGTGGTGTGCCATTCTCCTGCTGTACTAAAGACCCTGCTGTACGTTACTTCTTTAGATCCCATATCCTTAGGGCATGTACCGTACGTTTACACCTCTGATAACATGAAATAAATTATACCGATTTAATTTGTAGTAATATTTAATGTCCATGAATTAAATAGTTTTAAAAGTGTGGTGTTGAGACAAGTGACATAGATATATGAAGTCCAGCAGCTCGTTTCTACTTACGTTATGGATTACTATGTCTGACCGGTGCCCTGGTGTTAAATTTGGTGCACTCTGCACAGGGGGAGACAGCAGCACCCCTGTTATTCCTTAAGCTCCTCCAGGAAACCAGGGTATGTGTGTGACCTCCACATTGTAGAAATCTCAGATTATTGCCTATTACCAGGTGATTCTAGTAGGACAGCATAAGAAAAATAAATGTGCTTTGTGTGTTTCTCTATTTCTGATATTAATGTTTGTTTTTTATCACTAATAGGAAGACGTGATTAACACTCAATGTGGTTATGATGTCAGACAAAAGCCAGTAAGTATAAGTCATTACTTTTCTGCAAATTGGGTTCATGTTTTACACTTGGGAATCTTAAGAGATTTAATATTACATTGAGACACTTCACCAAAGTACTACATATGAAAACACAAGATAAATGTCCAAAAAATGTTCCCCAAAAACATAACAAAATCAAGCTAGCCATACATATTAGATGATTCCGGAGACACTGGCCAAACATTGAATGTTGGACCTCTTGATTATCTTTTCCAGGCATCAAGTTATCCAATTGTTATGCTCTCAGGGGAGATAAGTAGAGCTAGTGGGAATGTACTGTATATGTATGTCCCATTGTATTGGCCATGACAGTGGACTATAAACACTGTATTAGGCCTAAGCCACACGGCATGAAAATCGGTGCGAGTGGAGTGCGATAATACATTGCATTCCACTCGGGCCAATATTTGCCTATGTGTCAGCACACATGAGCAATTATTTTCTCAGCCCTAATCGGACTGAGAAAACAATCGCAGCATGCTGCGATTGTAATGCGATCATTGTTTCTCTCGCACCCATTCTAGAGAAAAATCGCACTGCACTTGCGGTAGACCGGTGTACCGCGAGTGCAGGGCGAGAATGGCAATAGCTGGCTACGGAGGAGAGAGGGAGAGAAATCCCTCCCTCCCCTCCGCAGCGCTGGCCCGCCCCTCCTCAGTGCCGTCCCGCCCCCTGCAGCTGAGGTCCGATCGCATGATCAGACCTCAGTCGCAGGGACACTCGCATAACACTCGGCTCTGCTGTACTGCCGGTGTGAGCCGAGTGTCATGCGAGAGGATCGCAGTAATCCCCGTGTGGCCCCGGCCTTAGAGTATTGCTTCTTTCCGTCTTACATCCGCAGCTCTGATTTTGATTAGTTGGCCTGGATTGATATCAACACTGTGCCATAACGCACATCACACCTGGCTAGCTAATTGCAAGAAGATCCGAGGATGCTGCCAGATAAGAGGTGATATTCCCACTCCCATGCAGCAGCCACAGCTCGCTCTTGTAGCCCATAGAATGTAACATGCCAATGGATTTGCACCAACTCTAAAGATACCCTATTGCTGACAGAGACTTATCTCCTTCTCCTTATACAGATCACATGCATTTTCAGCGAAGCTACATATACTGTATATATCACACAGGACCGGCTCCAGGTTTTTGTGGGCCCCGGGCGGAAGAGTCTCAGTGGGCCCCATCTACATGCAGACATGCATATACACAGATACGTACACATACAGGCATACGAACATATACGTATTTGAAGACAAACTCACAAAAACACTTATAAACAGACAAATCTATACAGTCATTTACAGTGACTTACATGGATAAACATCATACATGCATACAGACACATTCCCGCTTGTCTCCATCCAGATCCTCCTGGGCATGTGGCTGTGCTGCATGATGGTCATCACTAACAGACATAGCCACGCACAGTGCACACTCACACTGCTGTATATACATCACAGGTGGGGCTGCGAGCTACAATATATACATCACAGGAGGGGCTGGGGGCATAGACATTACTGGAGGGCATAGATGTTACTGGAATAACAAACAGCTCTGGGGGTCTACACATTACTGGGGTGGGTTGCATAGTGCTCTGGGGGGCTGCACATACGGCTCTGGGGGGCTGCACAGATAGCTATGGGGGGGCCACATTCACAGTTCTGATCCATACATACACACTCATACAGCTTTGCTACACACACACACACACACACACACACCTTGATAGCACTGTTGCACACATCTCTGCTGCATTTGTACAGACACAAACACACACACAGCTCTGCTGTACATATACACATCTCTGCTGTCTGAAGACTATATATAAACACAGCTTTGCTGCACACATCTGCTACGCTGCCCAAACAGCACATATTCATAAAGCTCTGCCGGCTGTCCAGGGCCCCGGCATTTTCCCGGGTGTGCCGTGTGGTGACGCCGGCCCTGATATCACACATAGACAAAATTGTTGGTAGCCTTCTGTTAAAGCAAGAAAACCTTGTGTTGGACACTCAAATAACTTGCAACTGACAAAAGTAATTTTCAATTTAATTTACAGAGTATCAAATAATGAAAATCAGACATTGCCTTTTAAATTGTGGTTTAATAGAAAAATGTAAAAAAAAAAAAACTAATGAAAATTGCCATGACAAAATTGATTGGACTCCTAGAAAGATTTGAAAATAGTTTGACTCTAACGACATGAAAAACTAACATGTATCTTGTAATGAACATCACAGGTGTCTACAAACTTGTAATCATAGTTACATAGTTACATAGGTTCAAAAAAGACCTAGGTCCATCTAGTTCAACCTTCCTCCACCAGTTCTACTATTTGTCCCTAAGCCACTTATAACCAACAATGTTGTGTGTACTGAGGAAATCATCCAGCCCTCTTTTAAAAGCTGTTATAGTATCTGCCATTACTACCTCTTGTGGTAGTGTATTCCACAGTCTGACTGCTCTAACTGTAAAGAACCCTTTCCTATTTAGCTGCCGTAATCACTTTTCTTCCACTCGCAGTGTATGCCCCATGGTCCTTAGTACTGTCTTTGGAAGAAATAAGTCATGTGCCAGTCCTTTATATTGACCACACATGTATTTATACATATAAATGAGATCTCCTCTTTAATGTATTTTTTCTAAGCTAAACATATCTAACTTTTTCAACCTCTCATCATATGGGAGGCCTTCTATTCCTTGTAGTAGTCTAGTTAGCCGCCTTTGAACTGATTCTAACTTCTGAATGTCCTTCTTAAAATGTGGAGCCTAAAACTGGATCCCATATTCCAGATGTGTCCCTACAAATGATTTATAGAGGGGTAACAATACATTGGGATCCTGAGATCTAATCTCTCTTTTTATACACCCTAAAATCTTGAGGGCTTTAGCAGCTGCTGCTTGACATTTCGTACTGCTGCTCAGCTTATTTGTAATGAGGATACCCAAGTCCTTCTCCTGTTCTATAGTCCTCAGTTTACTTCCATTTAATGTATACACAGCTATAGGATTACTCCGTCCTAGGTGTATTACTTTACATTTATCAACATTAAATCTCATTTGCCAAGTATCTGCCCATTCGGACATCTTATTCATATCTTTTTGTAATATTGTATTATCAAGGTCAGTTTTTAATATCCTATATAGTTTGGTGTCCTCAGCAAAGACTGACACTTTACTATCAATCCCATCCACAAGGTCATTAATAAATAGATTAAAAAGAATCGGTCCTAGCACAGATCTCTGCGGTACACCACTGCTGACTATAGCCCATTTAGAGAATGTACCATTTATGACTACTCTTTGTTTCCTATCTTTTAGCCAATTTGTTACCCAGTTGCATATAGTTTCCCCTAGTCCTTGCTTCTGGAGTTGAAGTATAAGGCTATCAGTCGTTCTAGGAGTACAAGGCAACGCTTTCTGACCCATGTGGTCCTTAGTCAAAAAGTGCCTAAAAACTCACTAAGAACCATTGGACTTAAATATCACCCAACATTCATTAATTAACAATCACATAGTGATAACACATGTTTAGATTGGAAACCTCTACCTAGACACAACCCTCATTTGGATAAATATATAGACACTTTGAGACATTTGGTAAACTCCACTATCCTAGACACACACAGGAGGCAACCATCCAACATCAGTGCCCAGTAGAGAAGGACAATAAAATCTTTGAAAACCAACAAAGAAATCATCATTAAACCTGCAGACAAGGGAGGTGCAATAGTCGTGATGAACAAATCATACTACATGAAGGAAGCACACAGACAACACACGCTACTTTAAAAAATTGGAGTCTGACCCTACACAGGACTACTGCAAGGAACTAAACAAGTTGATCTCTTGTCTGTCTGACAAATCCTTAAGAGCTGATGAACTGATACCGGTAAGTCCAAGAATAGGTACATTCTACATGCTTCCCAAAATTCACAAATCTGGAAATCCAGGAAGACCCATCATTTCATGTGTGGGCCCCTCACTGAACAAGTCTCTGGATGGGTAAAGGGATACAACCAGCTACATCCAGGACACTACTGACCTATTGAAAATCTATCAGCAATAGGTCCTCCACCAGATGGAACCATCCTTGCCACCATGGAAGTGGAATCTTTGTACTCGCATATTCTATACCAGAATGGATTAAATTGTTGCAAAGTCTTCCTGGAAAATACAGGAATTGATGCCGATTCTGTGGTGAAGCTTACAAAATTCATCCTCACCCATAATTACTTCGCATTTGATAATAATATATATCTACAGAAGACTGGAACAGCAATGGGAAGCAAAATGGCACCAAAATATGCAAATATTTTCATGGTAAAGCTTGAAAGTGACTTTTTATCCTCTTGTCCTATCAGGCCTCTGGCCTACTACCGTTACATTGATGATATTTTAATCATCTGGACAGTCTGAGGAGCAGCTGAAGACATTTCATGAACACTTTAATCAGTTTCATCCCACCAACAACTTAACGCTCAACTACTCTTTCACTGAAATCAACTTTTTGGACACCATCATCAAACTAAAAAACAATGAAAGAGACATCCCTGTACTAGAAACCAGTTGACCGTCCAACATACCTGAAATGGCACAGTTTTCATCCAAAACACATAAAAAACTCTATTGTGTACAGTCAGGCCATCAGATACAATCGGATATGTTCCAACACTACAGATAGAGACAATCACCTTGAGGGCCTCAGAAAGACCTTTTTGAATCAAGGCTACCAACCAAGAACAATTGAAAACCAGATTACAAGACCCACTAGAATATCAATAAACCATCTCCTACATTATAAAACTAAAGAAGAAAATAACCAGGTACCTCTTGTGATCACCTACAATCCAAATTTGGAGGTGTTAAGAAGAGCTGTACGGAAACTACAACCATTATTGCAAAAAGATGTCCAATTAAAATCAATTCTTCCAGACCCCCCACTTCTGTGTCTTAGGCAGCCCCCGAATCTAAGAAGCATAATTGTCAGAAGCTCAATGTCAATGTCCTCTCCAACAACAACAGGAACACTTCTCTGTAACCTGAAAAAATGTAAGACATATCCATTTATACTGACAACGGACAAGATAAAGATTCCCAGATCACATCATTACTACAAGATCCCAGGTACCTTCAGCTGCACCACAACCAATGTGGTGTACTTAATTATATGTACCAAATGTCCAACTGGGGGTCTGTATGTAGGAGAGACAAGACAACAGCTCAGAACAAGGATGAATTCTCATTGCCACACAATTAGAGAAAAAAGGACAGATCTACCTGTGGCCAAACATTTTTGTAACCAAGACCACAGCATCATGGACATGAAATTGCTGGTTTTGAAAGAAGATTTCAAATCCCAGAGAGACAGGAGAGTCTGGGATACAAGCCTATGATGACCTTTGACACATTCAGAGCAGGAATTAATGTGTCACATGGCTTTATGTATTTTTACATCAATTAAGAAATGTCCTCCTCAGACCATCTGGGGGCATCTTAACTCTGGACCAGACCTCAATCAGAGGTCAATAAAACTTTCACACTGCTTATCTATGAACTGCTGCAATATTTATGACCACAATAGTTTGTCCTCTTGCCATACTGATAGTTCTGCTTCACATAACTTGTCTTATTTACTGCTCCATTCTATGTCCTGCTGTATATAAATATTCGACTCTTTAGATTTTGTGTTATACTGAGCCTGATGAGGAGACTTGAGTAGTCTCAAAAGCTTGCTATTATTACCATCTTTTCAGTTAGCCATTAAAGGGTATCAACCACAGTGGACTCTCAGTTTTTTTAAACAATTTTTTTAACACATGTTTAGTCACTTTAGTTATGAGAAGGTGATCCCGATGGTCTAATTTAAATATCGAGCACTGCAGTTTCCTCTCCCATTGAATGTGATCCTTATCGATACACGTGGTTATTGCTAGATCATTCAGACATCGCGCAGTGCAATTTCTTCTCCTGCTGAATGCGAAACCCATCAGTATCCATGATAATTGCTGGAAGACTAAAGTGCTGCAAAATGGTTATAGAAGATTCTCATGAAAACACATATTTTATAAACATACATGGCAAAATAATAACTTGTACAAATCGATCAATAAAATTATACTAATCCTATACAAAATAACAAAAAAGAATTAATAAAGTAAATACATAATAATAGAAATGATAAGAAAAACCATAATAGAATAATGACATAAATTAGATGAACATAAAATACACATAATGTTGCTACATATAAGCAAGGTAATTAACTTAGATTAACATATATAAACTACATCTAAGAAAATAAACCACAAAATATGTTTATCAGAAAAATATACAGTATACACTGTGTGCAGAAATATTAGGCAAATGAGCATGTTGATCACATAATTTTTATACATGTTGTCCTACTCCAAGCTGTATAGGCTTGAGAGCCAACTACCAATTACGTAAATCAGGTGATGTGCATCTCTGTAATGAGGAGGGGTGTGGTGTAATGACATCAACACCCTATACAAGGTGTGCTTAATTATTAGGCAACTTCCTTTCCTTTGGCAAAATGAGTCAGAAGAGAGATTTGACGGGTTCTGAAAAGTCCAAAATTGTGAGATATCTTGAAAGGGATGCAGCAGTCTTGAAATTGCCAAACTTTTTGAAGCGTGATCACTGAACAATCAAGCGTTTCATGGCAAATAGCCAATAGGGTTGCAAGAAGCGTGTTGGGCAAAAAAAAGCGCAAAATAACTGCCCATGACTTGAGGAAAATCAAGCATGAAGCTGCCAAGATGCCATTTGCCACCAGTTTGGCCATATTTCAGAGCTGCAACGTTACTGGAGTATCAAAAAGCACAAGGTGTGCCATACTCAGGGACATGGCCAAGGTAAGGAAGGCTAAAAAATGACCACCTTTGAACAAGAAACATAAGATAAAACGTCAAGACTGGGCCAAGAAATATCTTAAGACTGATTTTTCAAAGCTTTTATGGACTGATGAAATGAGAGTGACTCTTGATGGGCCAGATGGATGGGACAGAGGCTGGATCAGTAAAGGGCAGAGAGCTCCACTCCGACTCAGACGCCAGTAAGGTGGAGGCGGGGTACTGGTATGGGCTGGTATCATCAAAGATGAACATGTGGGACCTTTTCAGGTTGAGGATGGAGTGAAGCTCAAGTCCCAGACCTACTGCCAGTTTCTGGAAGACAATTTCTTCAAGTAGTGGTACTGGAAGAAGTCAGTATCGTTCAAGAAAAATATGATTTTCATGCAAGACAATGCTCCATTACATGCATCCAACTATTCCAAAGCGTGGCTGGCCAGTAATTGTCTAAGAGATGAAAAAATAATGACATGGCCCACTTGTTCACCTGATCTGAACCCCATAGAGAACATGTGGTCCCCCATAAAATATAAGATCTACAGGGAGGGAAAAGAGTACACCTCTCGGAACAGTGTCTGGGAGGCTGTGGTGGCTGCTGCACGCAATATTGATCGAACACAGATCAAGCAACTGACAGAATCTATGGATGGTAGGCTGTTGAGTGTCATCATAAAGAAAGGTGGCTATATTGGTCACTAATTTTTTTGGGTTTTGTTTTTGCATGTCAGAAATGTTTATTTCTAAATTTTGTGCAGTTATATTGGTTTACCTGGTGAAAATAAACAAGTGAGATGGGAATATATTTTGTTTATATTAAGTTACATAATAATTCTGCACAGTAATAGTTACCTGCACAAACAGATATCCTCCTAAGATAGCCAAATCTAAAAAAAAAACACTCCAACTTCCAAAAATATTAAGCTTTGATATGTATGAGTCTTTTGGGTTGATTGAGAACAGAATTGTTGATCAATAATAAAAAAAATTCTCTAAAATACAACTTACCTAATAATTCTGCATACTGTGTATACTCATGTAGGTTATCACATCACATACAAAAATGTCATAACACACAACATATACGAACGAATAAACACCTGTGTGAGCAAGTAAAACGTATTAGAATATATAAATACTGTAAATATTGAAAATATTAAATCAAATCTTTTGTTCTAAACATATAAAATATATGCATAAATAATTTCTTTTGTAAATAAACAGAATTATACAACAATATTAAAATAAAACATTAAAGATCTTAATATAGTAATATCAAATTAGATTTTCTGTTCCAACCTGACAGGTGAGATGTATTAAGCAATGAAATAAAAAAAACCTCCCTATTCAACTAAGAGCTTGTCCAATTGTCTTCACAGATGGGTTTTCTCACTTTTTCAATAGCATGAAAACTAAAGTGCAATAAATACCCATCATGAGAATTGAGATGGGTTAGTAATAGGGTGTCTGATAGACGCCTCACCATTAATAACCTTCGAGCTTCAGCTGACATTACACAGCTGACATCAAGCCAAAAAATAATACCCCAATTGCCATCACACCACGGCAGTGGGGAAGAGTCTGGCAAAGCGCCAAAATTAGTGCATGTATGATACCCCAATTCTGAGGTGGTTGCAGGCTGGTATTTTTAGGTTAGAAAGAGGCCAATATCAATGAACCTCCCCAGTCTGATAATATCAGCCCCCAGCTGCCTGCTTTACCTTGGCAAATTATTAAAAATGAGGGGGACCCAACGTCATTTTTTTTTAATAAATTAGTTCTCAGCAGCGAACTGGGAGTCAAGACATCTTCCCCAGGCTATTCTCATTCCATTTAAATGTTGTTTAAATCCATTTTAGCAATTTTCCTGCCCCCCCCCTCCACAGCTCTCCTGTTAGGGTCTTCTGAAAAACGCTTGAGGTCCCCATTGACTTCCATTATTCTCATTACTCAAATTGAGTCTGTCCGAGCATCCGACCTACTCAATTTGCGTAACGGGTGTTGGAGCACTTTAGTGCTCTCTCATCACTAAAGACAAGTGAGAAAAATGTTATGACACTTTTCTGGATGAAAATTGGATCACTTGTGTGAACCTAACCTTTTAGTATCACATTAGCATTTAAATTGGACAAGTGCAATGCGAGAAAATCTACAAATGCACTTTGACCAATGTTAGTGAATGAAGCAGAGCAGATTTGCGATTTTTATTTCAACCAGATTTGGCATGCAGAAACAATTACAGCATGCTGCGAGTGGCTGGGTAGCTCACACGAGAGTCGCCAATGTAAGTCAATGGATGCAAGATAAAATCGGACATCAAACAGACCATGCATGTGGCTTCTGATTTTTATGCACACATCTCCAAGGAAAATGAAAAATTAGCTAAAGCTATAGATACATATTGTACACTTACACCCTTTAGTGCCTTTGATGTGGCACTAAAGGGTTTTTAGCCTGGTTTAACTAATAAAATAAATAAATAATTTAAAACAAATCAATGTGAGGTCCCTCCTATTTTTGATAACAAGCAAAAGTGAAGCAGACAGCTGTGGGCTGATATTATCAAACTGGGAAGGTCAATGCATATTGGGCCCTTTCGAGCCTAAAAATACCAGCCCTCAGCCATCCCAGGATTCATGCATCACATTAGATGTAACAGCTCTGGCCTCGGCTCATGTGTGACACCCCCATTACTAACCCAGTAAGTCAAAATAAATAAACACAGAAACAAAAATACTTTATTTGAAAAATCTCTCCCCGACACTTTCAGTGGCTCACTAATTTATTTAAAAAAAATGTGAAAAAAAAAACCATGCAGATTCAATGTAGTCCAGTGAATCCAGTGTAGTCCAGAAAGGGAAACCTGAAAGACATAAAAAGAGGCAAAGACAAGACACCATCCCTCTTTCACCAGTTTATTAGAAAAAAATTAGCCCACACAGGTCCAATGTAGTCCATGGTGTTTCCTCGTCATCTCGAATCTGTAGTCCAAAGCCTATGGAGCCTCGTTGTAAGAACAAAACGTCATTGGTTTCAGCAGCAGTCATTCCCGGTCCGAAGAGCGGTGACTTCATTAACGTCACCGCTCCTTACAGCCACCAGGTCTCGCGCTGCCCTCTGCATGACCTGGTAAGAGCGGTGATGTCAATAACACCTATCTATCTATTTATCTATCTATCAATCTATCTATCTATGATAGGACACTCTTTTGGCCTCTCTTGGACTTACCTTTTGGACTTGCCCTTATTGCTGTAACCCTCTGGACATATCTAGCATCCATTCTAGGATCTATCCTTGCTGGGAGCTTAAGGCTATGTGCGCACACTGCGTTTTTTTGACGCTGCGTTTTTGTGCGTTTTTGGCCGCTAAAAACGCACAAAAACGCACCTGCGTCGAAAAAACGCGGCAAAAAACGCACGCGTTTTGCCGCGATTTGGTGCGTTTTTTTGCTGCGTTTTGCTGCGTTTTTGCTCACTGCGTCCTTATGCGTTTTTTATCAGTGAACAAAAAAAAAAGGTCTGATGTCATTTCCTTCTTTAATGTGTTCTTCATTCTCCACTAGTGTATGCAGAAGAGCAGACAGCTGCAGAACTACAAGGCTCAGCATACTCCATCCAATAGTGTATGCAGGAGAGCAGACAGCAGCTGCAGAACTACAAGGCTCAGCATCCTCCATCCCATAGTGTATGCAGGAGAGCAGACAGCAGCTGTCGAACTACAAGGCTCAGCATCCTCCTTCCAGGACTGTATGCAGGATTTCTTTGCCCCCCCAAACAAAAAAAATGACGTGGGCTTCGCCATATTTTTGTATGCTAGCCGGGTACAGCAGGCAGGTACGGGCTGCCCCCAACCCCCAACTGCCTATTTGTACCCGGCTGGGAACCAAAAATATAGGGAAGCCCTTTTTTTTAAAATTATTTCATGAATTTCATGAAATAATTAAAAAAAAAAATGACATGAGCTTCGCCCAATTTTTGAGTCCAGCCGGGTACAACTAGGCAGCTGGGGATTGGAATCCACAGTGCAGGGTGCCCATGCTTTCTGGGCACCCCCGCTGTGAATTGCAGTCCCGCAGCCACCCCAGAAAATGGCGCTTTCATAGAAGCGCCATATTCTGGTGCTGTATCCAACTCTTCCAGCTGCCCTGATGCCGGGTGGCTCGCTGGGTAATAATGGGGTTAGGGCTAGCTGTATAGCTGGCCCTAAGCCCGAAATTCATGGTGTCACGCCAATATTAGACATGGCCACCATGAATTTCTAGTAAAGATAAAAAAAAACCACAACACACAGAAAAATATTTTTATTAGAAATAAAACACAACACAATTAGTGACTCCATCTTTATTGAAATAAAGAACCCCCCCTCCGCAGTAATCTTGGGTCAAGGGTCCCGCGCCGTCCAATCCGGATCCAATATCATCTGATGGGTTTGCTGGAAGGCAAAGCGATCAGATGATGTGTCAGGATCAAGTGCCTGAATCCCATCACACATCAGCTGATTGTATAAAAGCCGATTATACAATCAGCAGATGCATCGGTGCAAAAAAAAATAAAAAAAATAATACTCACTTATGTGCTGATTACCGGCAGCTCCTGCAGCGATGGGGCGGGAGTCTGATCCTGTCCGATCGCTGCAGCAGCTGCCGGTAATCAGGGATGAAGTCTCCTGACGCATCCACTGATACCGGCCGGGCGCCCGCGTCACCGCGATACTTACGATCACCTGATGCGTCAGGTGACTGCATCAGGTGATCCATCGCCAGGTCCTGCATCCATCGGAGCTTTTCCGGCGGTCTGCACACAGCCGGAGCAGGGGTGGCGATACCGTGAGAGGAGCTGGGAGCGGGCATGGCACCGGGACCCTGCAGACAGGTGAGTATAACTTTTTTTTTTTTTTTCTACTGTTAACTTTTGTTTTCGCAGCCGCTTCCACCTCCTGCCTGTACATGGCGCTGCACGGCAGCATACATGCACAGGACGGGAGGTGGAAGCGACGGTGACGGTACCGGGAGGATTCACGCTTCTGTGTTTACTGAGAGAAGGAATCCTCTTCCTGTACACGTCACTTTACTACCCACCTCCTGCGTTTATAGCTGCGTTTTTGGTCTTAGAAATGCACCAAAACGCAGCTATTTGCGTTTCTCATTGCGTCTTTCAACATCCCATTGCACTCAATGGATGAAAAGCGCAGTGAAAAACGCGGGAATAATTGACATGCTGCGTTTTTGTGGCACCATAAAAACGCAGCTGAAAAAAAACAGATGTGTGCGGACAGCAAAAATGAAAACTCATAGACTTTGCTGGGGAAGCAAAGTCCTGCAGTTTTGAGGCCAAAAACGCACCCGAAAAACGCGCAAAAACGCCGCGAAAAACGCACTCTGCGCACATAGCCTTAACAAAACAGAAATGTGATGTGAATGGGGTCTTAAAAGTTTATAATTGAGTTTTTGTTCTCTTGCAGGAACTTGACCAGCAAGCAACCATACATACCAAAGGTTGTGTTCCCCAGTTTGAGAAATGGCTGCAAGATAATCTAACCATTGTGGCCGGGGTGTTCATAGGCATTGCATTACTGCAGGTAAATGGATTCAGTAACGTTATACACTGAAATTAACCCAAAGGGATAGTCAATGGGATCTATTAGAGACTGTTTTTCTATTCCTATGACAATAGAAAATCTGAAATACCTAACAAAAATGTGAAAGCAGCTTTTACCTGTAGTCTGCAAAATTAAAGGCTCTGTTTTTCAGTTTTCTGCAGAAAACAGCAACTAAATCTCTGCATTAGTATATGTAGTAAATAGTAGTTAGAATTAATTTTCGCCCAGTCCTTACAGATTTTATCCGTTGCTTTTCTGGTACACATAGCTGCCCTTTTCTTGACATTTTTCATTGTATGCATATTCAGCTCTTATCACCATTTATCAGAATTTCTTTATCTTGTGATTATTGTACAGTGCTAGTAATGTCAGCTTGGTTTACTGCCTTTCCAATGTTCTTTTACCATGGAGCATAACTTTGTGGTGTGATAATCCAAGTCTGCAGCAGCTGGCCATGGATGAATGCCAGTGTTATAACACATACTATACATCAAATTCTTCGTTCACTGCAGTATGAATTTCAAGCTCACTGCTGCAATGAAATGCATTAGTCATCAGTCCCCTGTATATCTCTAAGTCACTCACTGACAGACCTCCCGCAGCTGCTATCTACATTCAATAGAATGCCACTAAGGAGCAATATTCCCATTGATAAGATGGGTACTTGTACAAAGGTAAATATGTTCATGACGTGTACATCATATTAGGTATTGGTTTGTGCAGAGCAGTAAGCAGTATATTAACTAAGTATCTTTACTGGCCTTGTGAACAAAGGCTGAGTTTAAAGGCACACTAAAGTAATAGTACACTGAGAGCTACACTTGGCCATTTCATTACCTTAAAGGGAAGGTGTCGCAGTTTTATATTTTTATATTAAAAATAGTGATTATGAAATAAAGTATTTTTTATACAAAATTAAAATCACCGCTTATTTAGTTTTTATTTAACTCTAATTTTACTGAAGGCACTGGGGGCTCCCATGCTGGATTTGCTGTGTGTGTAATGACAGTTACTCAATCCTTTATGGCAGCCCCTGTGCATAGAGAACAGTGGTCGGGATCCGACCCCATTTAGTAATGTTACAGTAGGCATCTGCTGTGACCTGGACGCGCCCCCTGGGCTGTCCAGATCACAGCAGAGGGAGGAGATCGGCGCCATCATTGTGGAGCTCACAGCGTATACTGGTTGCTCCACTTTACCCCTGTCAACCGCCGGGATGTGTGAGTACGGGCCGCCTACTCTCCCCTCCCCCCGGCATTACTGTCTCCAATGACACCCCCTCCCTCCGCTCTACCCAGCCCCGCTCTCCCCTCGCTACTGCTGCCGCCGCCCCTCCCCCCCACCGTTACTGTCTCCAATGACATTCCCTCCTTCCGCTCTACCCAGCCGCCGCTTTGCCCGCCGCTGCTGTGTGTGTTTGTGATTCTGCATGTGAGTACCGGTGCTCCTTCACCACCAACGCCGCTGCTACCATCTCCAAAAACACCGCCGCTCAACCCCCCCCTTCCTCTTGCCACCTGTCGGCCTGTGCGTGAACCGGTGATACTGTATGCAGGGTTGTGTATCTAATCCTATCCTGTGATACTGTCTGCTGAGCTGTGTATCTAATTCTATCCTGTGATACTGTCTGCTGAGCTGTGTATCTAATCCTCTCCTGTGTGATATTGTCTGCTGAGCTGTCTATCTAATCCTATCCTGTGTGATACTGTCTGCTGAGCTGTGTATCTAATTCTATCCTGTGTAATACTGTATGCAGGGCTGTGTATCTAATCCTATCCTGTGATACTGTCTGCTGAGCTGTGTATCTAATCCTCTTCTGTGATACTGTCTGCTGAGCTGTGTATCTAATCGTCTCCTGTGTGTTATTGTCTGCTGAGCCGTGTATCTAATCCTCTCCTCTGTGATACTGTCTGCTTAGCCGTGTATCTAATCCTCTCCTGTGTGATACTGTCTGCTTAGCCGTGTATCTAATCCTTTCCTGTGTGATACTGTCTGCTGAGCCGTGTATCTAATCCTCTCCTGTGTGATACTGTCTGCTGAGCTGTGTATATAATTCTCTCCTGTGTGATACTGTCTGCTGAGCCGTGTATCTAATCCTCTCCTGTGTGATACTGTCTGCTGATCCGTGTATCTAATCCTATCCTGTGTGATACTGTCAGCTGAGCCATGTATCTAATCCTCTCCTGTGTGATACTGTCTGCTGAGCTGTGTATCTAATCCTATCCTGTGTGATACTGTCTGCTGAGCCATGTATCTAATCCTCTCCTGTGTGATACTGTCTGCTGAGCCGTGTATCTAATCCTCTCCTGTGTGATACTGTCTGCTGAGCCGTGTATCTAATCCTATCCTGTGTGATACTGTCTGCTGAGCTGTGTATCTATTCCTATCCTGTGTGATACTGTCTGCTGATCCGTGTATCTAATCTTATCCTGTGTGATACTGTATGCAGGGCTGTGTATCTAATCCTATCCTGTGTGATACTGTATGCAGGGCTGTGTATCTAATCCTATCCTGTGTAATACTGTATGCAGGGCTGTGTATTTAATCCTATCCTGTGATACTGTCTGCTGAGCTGTGTATCTAATCCTCTCCTGTGATACTGTCTGCTAAGCTGTGTATCTAATCCTCTCCTGTGTGATATTGTCTGCTTAGCCGTGTATCTAATCCTCTCCTGTGTGATACTGTCTGCTTAGCCGTGTATCTAATCCTCTCCTGTGTGATACTGTCTGCTTAGCCGTGTATCTAATCCTCTCCTGTGTGATACTGTCTGCTGAGCCGTGTATCTAATCCTCTCCTGTGTGATACTGTCTGCTGAGCTATGTATATAATTCTCTCCTGTGTGATACTGTCTGCTGAGCCGTGTATCTAATCCTATCCTGTGTGAAACTGTCTGCTGATCCGTGTATCTAATCCTATCCTGTGTGATACTGTCAGCTGAGCCATGTATCTAATCCTCTCCTGTGTGATACTGTCTGCTGAGCTGTGTATCTAATCCTATCCTGTGTGATACTGTCTGCTGAGCCATGTATCTAATCCTCTCCTGTGTGATACTGTCTGCTGAGCCGTGTATCTAATCCTCTCCTGTGTGATACTGTCTGCTGAGCTGTGTATCTATTCCTATCCTGTGTGATACTGTCTGCTGATCCGTTTATCTAATCTTATCCTGTGTGATACTGTATGCAGGGCTGTGTATCTAATCCTCTCCTGTGTAATACTGTATGCAGGGCTGTGTATCTAATCCTATCGTGTGTGATACTGTATGCAGGGCTGTGTATCTAATTCTATCCTGCGTGATACTGTCTGCTGAGCCGTGTATCTAATGCTATCGTGTGTGATACTGTCTTCTGAGCTGTGTATCTAATCCTGTCCTGTGTGATACTCCAGCTGTCCTTGGTGACACTTTAGACATTTCTGGTCACCAACAAAATGGCTCCGCACTGTGTCCCCACATTTCATTCTCTCTTATCTGTTGTAAACACTATTTCTACAGTGGGATTTCTGTAGGTTTTCAGCAGCTGCTCCCCTAGTGTTTAACAGTGGAAAATATCAAACTTTTTAATTTTTTTATATTTTGCTCAATTAAAAACAAATAATAATATTTAAACAAAACATTAATACTTTATATTTTTTTCAGGTATTGAATTTTTGTTTTTTTTTACGACACCTTCCCTTTAAACAAGTACATTTGGAAAAGCCAGCAGTGCCAGCAGGTAGAATATTAGGGTATGTGCGCAAGCTGTGTTTTTAATTTGACAAAAAAATGAACCCTCTGGCAGACTTAACAACTGTAAACACTGCGTTTGACAAAAAAACGCACCCAAAACGTATGCGTTTTGGATGCGTTTTTGACAGTGTGTTTTTAAGGGAGAAATAAATATAATAGGATAAATGATAGCTAGCTAGAATAGATAGAGAGAAAGCATAGATAGCTAGAAATAACATATATAATAGAACATATAGAATAGATAAGAAAGAACATACAAAATAGATAGAAAGAAATAACAGAATAGTTCGACAGAGCAACAACTAGGTTGGACAGACCTTTTTTTTCATTTTTTGGGGTAAAAAATGATGCGGGGTCCCCCCCATTTTTCATATCCAGCACAGGAACAGCAGCAGCTGCAGGCTGCAACCCTCAACTGTGTGCTGTACCTTGGCTGGTTATGAAAAATAAAGGGGATCGCACACTTTTTATTTTTATTGCTTTATTTAAAAAAAAAAAAAAATGACGTGGGGTCCCCTAATTTTTCTAAAACTAGTCAAGGTACAGCAGACAACTGGGGGCTGATATTACTAAGGTGGGAAGGGCCATCGTTATTTGGCCCTTTTCAGCCTAACAATAGCAGCCCACAGCCGCCTTAGAGTGGCGCATCCATAAGAAGCGCCAATTCTGGCGCTGGACCCGGCTCTTCCCATTGCCTTGGTGCGGTGGCATTCGGGGTAATAAGGAGTTAATGGCAGCCCACAGCAGCCACTAAGTCCTAGATTAGTGATGGCAGTCGTCTATGAGACACCGCCCCATCACTAATCTGTAAGTGAAAAAAAATAAACATATACACCCCACAAAATCCTTTATTTGGAATAAAATACAAAAAACATCCTTTTTCACCACTTTATTAACCCCTGAATACCCCTGCAGGTACAAAGTAATCCACATGAGGTCCCACAGCAATTAAGCTCTGCTAAATCCATGTCCTGTCACAGCAGCATCATAGAGCATGACAGCCTGCTGACAGCAGGCAAAGACAGAGGCACACGATAAGAATGAACTCGAGTGAATCTTTGATGTCAGTGCCGCGACACAGGCAATAGGGCGGAGCCCACAGCTGTGATGTCAGAGGTTCACCCAAGTTCATTGTCATCGCACGGCTGTGTCTCTGTGTTCTGTCATGAGCTTGGGTGAACCTCTGACGTCAGTTCCACAACACAGGCAGTTGTGCTTGGCCCACTGTTGTGACATCAGAGGTTCACCCGAGTTAATTCTCATCTCATAGTTCTGTCTCTGTATCACGGCCTGATTTGTGGTTACAGGTCAAGGACTCCAGCATTGACCAGAAATCACATGAGTGATGGCACCGCTAATCGCGTGGCTCATATCAGTCACTCAGGTGATTTGAGGTCACAGGTGGAAGACTCCAGCTGTGGCAGCGGCTATTCTGAGTGACGTCACCGCTCATAGCGTGACTTATTTCAGTTGCTGCATGCAGCTCACAGCGGGCAGTCTTGTTCTATGGCGCTCACTGTGAGTGTCAGATGTAGGAGTGCTGGAAGCGTTGTGGGACTTCGTGTGGATTACGTCAGACCTGGAGAGGTGTTTGGGGGTGGTGAAGAAGGGTGGTGGTGGTGAAAGAGAGTGGTTTTTTTGTCTTTTATATCAAATAAAGGATTTTTCGGTGTTAGTGTTTATTTACTTTCACTAACAGATTAGTGATGAGGGGGTGTCTCATAAACGCCTGCCATGACTAATCTAGGATTTAGAAGCTGCTATGGGCTGCCATTAACTAATTATTACCCCAATTGCCACTGCACCAGGGCAATTGGGATGAGCCAGGTATATATATATATATATGTGTATATATATATACATATACACAGTATATCTTGCATATTTTCTCCATGGTTGGTAGTTGCCGTGCACATTTGATTTCTGGGTGTGAACCCACCCAAAGGTAATACTGCATGACGTTTTTTTGTTCTCTTTGTGCTTTTGTCGATTTCTTCAAAATTCTCAAAACTGGGTGCCTTCTAGAGATTGTTCCTAGTTGTTCCTATATGTTGGTGCTGCATACATGACAGTGAATGAATGTCCTAACATAATTTGTACACTATATGTCCCACGTTCACATAATACAAGCATTTCTGTTTTTTCCCTCCTAGATATTTGGCATATGTCTTGCTCAGAATTTGGTAAGCGACATTGAAGCTGTCAGAGCCAGTTGGTAAAGCTAATCCTCTAGAGACCAAGCTGCGTAGAAGACACTGGAAGCAGATCCTCAGCCTGGCAGCTCGATACTGTGGTTCAGGGCCAAGAATGTTCACATCCCATTTTTGAGCGGTGTAGGAGAATTCCTTGGCGGCTTTTCTCATAACTAATGGCACAAGCTAATAGCTCGGATCTTTTCCATGCAACAAAGCATTAAATCCTTTACAGAGAAGTGATGGTGGAAACGGACAATCCTGGAGCTTTTATTGTGTTTTTGATTGCATGTGATAAGGTTTACAGAATACTTGTGAAAAGAACATTTTCTCACTATCATGCAGCACACAATGATCGCACACTATTGGCAGATATATCATTTCTTTATTGATAGCACAATGGTCAGAGATGTGATCGGCCCGGTATGTTTTACATGATAGCACTGTCTTGTATATACTACAGTACACCAGATGTCAGTAAATGATATATTTCTCATATTCCAGTCCACGGCCCCACGTGATATCACGGCCAGCGTCTCATATACACCTTGTTAGGGCAGAGATCTCTCTTTCACAACTTGTTTGTGCTTTTGGTGATGTTTTGGTAAGACGCGGCGATGTGCTAATGTGGTCATTGTGCCTGTCCTACGACTGTCACACAAAATCACCAAACTGGAAATGTAATCGGCAGAATGACAGACATTTTTGGCAAAACACACATCACCATTTGATAAATGATTAATTGTGGGGGTAATTGAGTCACTTAAAGTCGGTGGAGTTTTGTTTGACCGAGAAAATTAAACGGAAAGCGTTGAAGTCATTATCTCTACTATAATCTGCAGTCTTCAAAGACCTTTGATGCAAATATCTGACATACCACATGTATTTCCTTGTGAATCAGTATCCTACTGCGAGAGCGAAAAAGATCAACTACATTTTTATAGGAAACATAAAAAGACTTTTTAACTTTAGGTTGCTTAGCAACAATGAAACCTCCTCTCTCAGTGACTACTGCTGTTCTGCTGATCACTATTAATAACAGTCTGCCTTAACCAGTTTCGAAACACTCATTATCTGCAGATATAATGTAATTCTATAGATAAATAGCTTAGAACACCCATGTAGCTGACTTACTCGAGCAGCAATTACAAGGAGAAAATGAAGTTATATTCCCTCTGCAGTCGCTCATTTCGGGGTGAAACAGGGAACAGTTAGTCACTGCTCACTATACTGTGAGCACATTGTCACCACTCCCTGGTACTATGATTGACAGCTCTGCAGCATGTATGCAGTGTATGTGTGCAGGGCAATGCATCGTGGAGTGGCACTTACTGTGTATTGAATGGTGACTCTAACAGCTCCCTGCATTAACCCTATTACAGGAAATCAGTAGATATGTTCAAAACTAAAAAGTAAAGTTTGGTGTTCATACCGAACGCGGACTTTACTAAAAAAAATAGTGTTCAAGTTCGGAGCTTAGATGCTTAATGTATGCAAGTCACCACCTGTGCAAGCATCGCTGTGCTTGGATACACTCGGTGCTCCGCTCAGTGCGAGCCGCTTGCAGTGTTTAAATATCTCACACTGGGGGTAAATTCAGAATTATCAATGTAGTGTGCACCAAAAAAAAAAAATGGAAAAACCCCATCCACCCACCCCCAGAAGTTATTAGTTTATGGCAGGCTGTATGTGGGCGGAGACCCGAACTGCCAATCAGTGACTTCCACTGGAGTTCAGGTCCAAAACGGAACTTTATCTACAGTCCAGATGAAACGAATTTTAACGGGTCCTTTGATCTCTAGAAATGAGCATGCACATTTTCTTGTTGCAGCCACTTCTCTAGTAAACTGGCTACAAAGGATTTATCCATAAAACACTGCAGAATTTGTACATAAATAGTGTTTCTGGATGTGACAAGTTTACTTTAAATTACACTACTCACAAAAAGGGATATTTGGCTTTTGGGTGAAATTTCAGGATGATCCTAAAATGCCCTCTATCCTTGTCATGTGAACTTAATGTGACCTTTTCTAAACTTTTGAATGCACATGTCCAACTGTTCAATCTTTCCGTAGTTTTTGCACAACTTGCTGTTCTCTAACAACAAGTTTGATGGCAAAATTCACAACAGGTGTTTCATCCATGAATCACCAATTCATTTTGGGGTTCAATTAGGATTGTTATTTAACCCCTTCAGCCCCCGGGCACTTTCCGTTTTTGCGTTTTTGTTTTTTGCTCCCCTTCTTCTGAGAGGCGTAACTTTTTTATTTTTCCATCAATCTTGCCATATGAGGGCTTGTTTTTTGCGGGACGAGTTGTACTTTTAAATGAAACCATAAGTTTTACCATATAGTGTACTGGAAAACGGCAAAAAAATTCCAAGTGCGGAAAAATTGCAGTGTGATCGTACAATAGTTTTTGGAATATTTAATTCACTGTGTTCACTATATGGTAAAACTGAGGTATCTATGTGATGCCTCAGGTCGGTGCGAGTTTGTAGACACCAAACATGTATAGGTTTACTTGTATCTAAGGGGTTAAAAAAAATTAACAAGCTTGTCCAAAAAACGTGGCGCACGTTTTGCGCCATTTTCCAAAACCCGTAGCGTTCTCATTTTTCAGGATCTGAGGCAAAGTGATGGCTTATTTTTTGCGTCTCGACCTGACGTTTTTAACGGTACAATTTTTGCGCAGATGCTACATTTTGATCGCCTGTTATTGCATTTTGCGCAAAATTTGTGGCGACCAAAAAACGTAATTTTGGCGTTTGGAATTTTTTTGCCGCTACGCCGTTTACTGATCAGATTCATTGATTTTATATTTTGATAGATCGGTTATTTCTGAACGTGGCGATACCAAATATGTATGTATTTTTTATTTTTTTAACCCATTAATTTTCAATGGGGTGAAAGGGGGGTGATTTGAACTTTTAGCTTTTTTTTATTTTTCTTTAATTTTTTAAAACTTTTTTTTTACTTTTTTTTTATTTTACTAGTCCCCCTAGGGGGCTATTGCGATCAGCAATCCGGTCACTCTGCACTATCTGCAGATCTCAGCTACAGAGCTGAGAACTGCAGATTTGCTGCTTCACTTTCAATGCCGGCTGTATTCCGGCATTGAGAGGAAGTGAGTCATGTTAGCTACAGGCGTCATCACATGACCCTGTGCTACCATGGCAACCGCCGAAAGTCACGTGGTCATGTCACGTGACTTCCGGTGGGGGCGGGGTAAGTCACTGTCATGGCGGCGCCCATACACATATCGCTGCCAAGATTTTGGCAGCGAAATGTAAGGGGTTAATGGGCGCGGGTGGAAGCGATTCAACCCGCAGCTAGCAGGCACACATGTCAGCTGTTGATAACAGTTGATATGTGCGCGGATCGCGGCCGCCTGCCGGCGGCAGGGGGCGGGGCTTACCGGCACACGATCCATGAAGTACCCAGTACGTCATGGGTCGCTAAGGGGTTAAACAGTCCTCCTCATCATGTTGTTCATATTTTGTGATCATGAGACAAGGTCGACACCTAACAATTTATCAACAGCACCTCACTATTGTGAGGTTTCAAGCAGGATGTTCTCAGACGTAAGTGGCCATTGAACTTAAAGTGTCACAGAGTGTCATTAGCAGGTTTCAACATAGATACAGAGAGACTGGGAGAGTCACAGAAAAGCATAGAAGTGGATGTCCTTTGGCCACATCCCACAATGATGACTGCTTCATTGTGAACAAAACTTTTTGAAAACAGATGATGAATGCCATACAACCAAGTGTCACGTCAGACCATTCGAAACCTTTAACATCAGCCTGGTCTCCTTGCTAGATGATCTGCAAGGGTACCTGACCAAACCACACCACCAGGCACAGGCACAATGGTCTTGTATGAGCCAGGGAGCATCTACACTGGGTCCTCAGTGCTGTTCAGTGATGAAACTCAATTCAATCTGAACAGAAATTATGGCGACCAATGATGTTGGAGGCATCAATGAGAGCGCGGTATATCAGGTGATGAGCCTTTGGTGGTTGTGGTTTTACATTGTAGGCATGTGTGTCTAGTCAATACAGAACTGCCGTACACTTTGTGTATGGTAAAGTGACAAGCCCCTACTACTTGAATAGCCTCATTAATCCAGGCATTATGCCTCTGCATAAACAACTAAGGCCTAATTTCATCTTCATGGATGACAATGATCAAAGCTCATCGGAGGTCGCATCATTAGGGAACATCTGCTAGAGACTGGGGTACCACAAATGAATTGGCCTGCACTTTATCCAGACCTAAATTCCATAGACAACCTATGGGATCAGATGAATCGGAATGCTATGCCTCAGTAGACAATAATACCACTTGTGAATAGCATGAGACGTTGTTGTCAAATTGTAATTGATGCTCAAGGCCACATAACAAGTTATGGAGACATTGACATTTTTGGGTAAGACATACCCACAACTGTTGTTGGCTTTTGTTTCAATAAATAGTTTGAAATGTGGAAATCACCATTGCATGATTCTACTTAAATGCCCTACTTTCTTCAAAAAATATCAGTATAGTGTGAACATTTTACATTTTCCATAATTGTCACCTGAAAGCCAAATATCTCTAACTTTTTTGTGAGTAGTGAATATTACTCTAAGGCCATAGATGATAACATTTCAAAATATCTGTTTTTGATACAACCTGGGAGCCAAAGCACAGCTTCCTCTGGTCACTTAGTATGCCATCTATGAATCATCCATATACTGTACATGTTTAACATTTAAAGTATAGGAGAAGGTTTGTAATTTCATTTTCTATATCCTCACCGGAAAACACGAACTACACACATTTTTTAAAAACATACACAAGGATGGGTGATAAAAATGAATGCGCATGGTAAAAACGAACTGTGCCACATATAGGTGTTTTATACGGACCTGTGAAAGGGCCAAACTGTGAAGTAGTTACTCTGCAAACCTTTTTAGTTTTACCCTTGGTGTTTTAAAAAGAATATTTCTAAATGGTTTTACTACTGAAAGTAGTGATATGGCTGTATATGTTTATTATCAATCTGATGTGCCAGCGGTAAGAAATCAAATTTTGAAGAAATATGCAAATTAGCCAGGAAAAGCATTGAAAGGGCACAGTTTGAGTTCTCCGCACTGGCACATCGTACTGTACAGCCTCTTGTACCTTTTTCACTAAAACAATGAGCTCTATTCATTATTACATTTGCATCTATGTTTTTAATTCCTCATGTTATGGCTCGCTCACATGAGCTTAGAACTCGGACGAGTATTTTCGATGTTTTATCGAATAGCCCCCAATCCAATGTTAAAATATGGGGCAGTAATGTTCAGCACTTTTTTTCTCATGCTGTGAGTGGCTTCGCAACTTGGATGGCGTGCACCCATTCAAGTCTATGGGTGTGTGAAGATCATCAAACTGTACTTGAATGACATCCAATTTCCACGAACTCACAGAATGGAGTTGATGGAGATAATTTGTTCTCCAACATCTCCTGACAGTATGCTATCAGATCACATTAAGCTGACACTCTGATCAGCGTTTGATCGGAGTGTCATTAACATAACTGATCCGATTCTCTGGCAGAGAGAATATACGGTCGTGTGTCTGCAGCCTTTTAAGAATTACTTTTGTCTTAGTCCAAATTTTTCTTCTAGATTGCAACTATTTTGAAGCTTATTTTCTATTTGTTCTTTTGTTCATTTTTTTGTGCCCCAATGTGCGTGTGTTTTTTTGTAATCCAGATGTTTGTTGCCTAGTTCTTATTTCCAACTTTTTAAAAAGCCGCAAAATTTTAACATAAATATAGTCTAGTATCTCCGTGTAGTGATTTTGTATGGCAGAATTTTTTTGCATAAATGTTAGAGTTGCACGTGACATTGTAACGCATCATGCAACTTTTTTGAAAAGGCGAAAAAAAAGCAAAAGGCAAAAACAAAGAAACATGTTTTATTCTGTGCAAAATTTATGAAGAAATAAGCACCATTTTGAAGAATTTGGCAACTAAAACACAACATATACTACAAGATGTAAAAGAAAAGTCAATTAAGCGAAAAGAAAAAATGCCGATTGATTTTTATACCATACAAATAAATATGTACTCAAAAAAAGCGCATGCATGTGTATAGGATTCAAAAGATACTTGTTCACTTTTCGAATCCAGTATTCCATCCATGGCAGATTTGGAATAAAAAGGCTACGGATTGTGGTAAATTAAGGTTAATCTCATCTCTGCCTGTAATTCGGACACAGAAGTAACTGCTTCTAGCTCCTGGTCATTAGAGGCAGGGGAACAAAAACAGCGGAAATGCAACTGCGTTACGCTCTTTGTGTAACTGTGATTGGAATGAATAAGAATTATGCCAATAGTACAGATCGCGTTGCTGTGTTGTTCCCGTAACCCCATTCTTCTTGGATGGGAGCAATAGTCTAGATGTGTGCCGCTGGTTTCTTGACTCCACCTTTTGTGGCCGGGACCTACAAGCGGTGATTCTACTCTCTGACCATGAAAGGCAGAGATGGGAATAACTCTTTAACTTCAATGGGTGGAACACACACTATATATTTAGATATTTTAGTTAACATTTTTGACTTTACATTATTATAACCTTTTATTATTTTTTATATTCCTGTTTAAATGGCAAAACACATTATGTTGACATTTTTCCTCATGGGCTGGATAAATTAAAGGGACCTATTAGCACTGACCTAAAATCTTTAAAAGGGTTGTACAGGGTTCTACTTTTTATTATTTTTTTTTGTCAAATGCTGCAAAACGATTGTGCACAGCACTATTTTTGGAATGTTTTTCTAATCATGGACAACACATTTCATTTGGGGTTGACACAAGTCATTAAAGTTCTATGCCTGACTGAAAACCACAGGAATACTAGTTATCTTGTCAGTCAAAAATTTGTATATTTTTCAAGATTATAGTAGAGAAATGAGATGACTACAATGACTTTCATGTGAAAAATCACACAGCTTTATTAGAAATACATCATGACATAATTAATGTGAAGATCAGTTACAGGAAAAACCTCTCACAGTTTATGTTCTGTACATCTAGGAAATCGTATACTCTCCAACCATTAAAGGAACTCTACCAGCACAAAATGACTATTCACACCAAATAAGTGCACCTTCCCACCTAGTTGTTTTCCATCTACCTCTACCATTTTTTTGCTCTATCAAGCCAGAGCTGTCAATCAAAAAAGGCAGGGTGGGGATAGAGTGAAAACAAGCAGGTGAGAAGGAGCACTTTAATGCTAGGCCTGTGCTTGGTTTCATCAGTTATTCTGTGCTTCCAAGGGATGTCTGTCACCCCAAATTTACACTTCAAATTAACCATATCGCCTTGTAGGACAAGGCGGAGATGGGGCAACAATAAACTCATTCTTTTTGTTTTTAAATCTGTTCATCTTTTACCACTTTATTGTAATATGCAAATGAAGGTGCTCATTCACCCTTAGCATGGCTAAAAATGCACTGCTGTACCCACATATTTAATGTCACTCTTTCCATTCTGATTGATAGCGTAGGCTTGCCCGTAGCCAGCGTTGTCTGAAGAAAAGCCTCAGTTATGTAATCACTTTCCTGTACAGGAGAAGGCACAGAAATCACTCTCTTCTTGCTTCGGACATCACCAAGACTCCTCTACTATTACTTAAGTGGAGGAGGGAGCACAGAAATCCTTCTCTCATTGCTGACCACATCACTCAGGTATAGCTTATGAAATAATGTCAACTGCGAGGAGACTCATTTCTGTGCTCACTTCCATATTGAAGTGATAGCAGAAGAGTTGGGGCGAGGTCCAAAGCGAGGATAGAGTGAATTTTGTGCTCCCTCCTGCACTGAAGTGATAGCAGAGGAGTCGGGGTGATGTCCAAAGTGAGGAGAGAGTGATCTCTGTGCTTCCTACTGCACTGAAGTGATGGCAGAGGAGTCAGGTTGATGTCCGAAGAGAGGAGAGAGTGA
This sequence comes from Anomaloglossus baeobatrachus, assembly GCF_048569485.1. Taxonomy (NCBI): domain Eukaryota; kingdom Metazoa; phylum Chordata; class Amphibia; order Anura; family Aromobatidae; genus Anomaloglossus; species Anomaloglossus baeobatrachus. Next base: position 294,098,168 of record NC_134353.1, read on the forward strand.
TTTCTGAGTTTGCTCCTGCACGGAAGTGGTAGCAGAGGAGTCGGGGTAATGTCAGAAAAGAGGAGAGAGTGATCTCTATGCTCGCTCCTGCACTGAAGTAAGATAGCAGAGGAGTCGAGGTGATGTCCAAAGAGAGGAGAGAGTGATTTCTGAGTCTGCTCCTGCACGGAAGTGGTAGCAGAGGAGTCGGGGTAATGTCAGAAAAGAGGAGAGAGTGATCTCTATGCTTTCTCCTGCACTGAAGTAAGATAGCAGAGGAGTCGAGGTGATGTCCAAAGAGAGGAGAGAGTGATTTCTGTGCTCGCTCCCGCACTGAAGTGAGATAGCAGAGGAGAGAGTGATCTCTATGTCCGCTCCTGCAGTGAAGTGAGATTGCAGAGGAGTCGAGGTCATGTCCAAAGAGAGGAGAGTGATTTCTGTGCTCGCTCCCGCACTGAAGTGATAGTTGAGGAGTCGGGGTGATGGCCAAAGCACGGAGAGAGTGATTTCTGTGCGCACTCCTGCACTGAAGTAATAGCCAGGAGGAAAAGCAATGTCAGAAGTGAGGAGAGAGTGAGTTCTGTTTGCTCCTGCACAGGGACAGATATCACATAATTTGGGGTGACAGATTCACTTTAAAGGAAAAGTGAGTTATAGTTATAATAGTTATAACAGTTTTCTGTATTTATACCAGAGCAGAGGTGGCATACAATATTTAATATTTTATATCGATGGTATAGTAGAAGGGTGTGCAGCGTATAAAGTGAAAGATACCATTAAAGAAATGATGACTGCTCAAGAACCATTGACCTTGTGCTAAGTGAATGATAGGCTTGATTTCAGGCCTGCCAGTGTTTTGCTCTGTTTTATACAGTTATATAACCTGTAAAGTTATTTATCACTTCTTGATCCTATTGTGAGTCATTCTGAATGTTCTCACTTCTTTGAGAGCGATGGATGTTTTTTTACCACTTTGACACAATGAAAGTACAACTGTACAGTTTTTAAAGGTCCAGGCAATCAGTGCAGCCTGGGATTGTTAATAGTTGTAATTAAATATACAATAAAGACAAGATGTAGTGTGTCCTGAGTTGTATTATTTGATTGCTTGTTGCAAGCTTCATTACAATGCAGATAAATGTCTTAGTTCTTCCATGTGTTTTGCTTGCAGGACCATTAACTTTACAGCAGCTGCTCCACTGCGGGTGACAGGTGCGGTATAAAACCTATTCCGTGTCCTGAAGACAAAAAAGCAGATTTATTACGGACACACGCACATTAATGCATATTCTTGCACTTTCTGAGCTGCCATGTTCTGGTTTTGGATATGATCAGTCATGTTTTATATCAATTGTAATCCATGATCTGAATAATCAGATCTCCTAATCATCTTCTGTGCTGCATTCAACTGACTGATGTATCTTCGGAAAAAATGTGTAAAAGTACAGTCTGAAAAGGTGGAGGTTTCGGGGGCAACAGCAGCTACCATAGAGACTTCACGCATTCTATTTAAAGGGGTTGCCCAACTTTGAAATAATTATTTTTACTAAATGTGGATAGTTTTAACACTAGAAGTCACAGAAATTTCGAGCTCCCCCCTGAAGTCCCGAAAGAGGGTCAAATGACCCTAAAGGGTACTTTACATGCTGCGACATCGCTAGCGATCTCGTTAGCAATGTGAAATTCTAGATAGCAAGTGCGATCTTTCGAGATCGCACATAGGTCATTTTACGCATGTGCGATCTCGAAAGATCGCACTTGCGCTCTAGAATTTCACATCGCTAACGAGATCACTAGCGATGTCGCATCATGTAAAGTACCCTTTTGTCCAAACTGAATAGAACTAGAAACTAAATGGCTAAACTCAATGGAAAACAACAACCTCCTGTGGTGCGACAGTAATGGCCTTAATTACAGAACAATAGACTGATTATAGGAAGTTAGCTAAAATCCTTCAGGTCATTCGACCCGTCTCTGGGTTCCAAAGGTAAAAATGTTAAATGACCCCTCTCTGGGACTTCTAGTGTTAAAACATAGAGGTATATCCATGTTCCAGCAGCCCGGTAGATCCAATGCAGGCCACTCCGGAGGTCCTCGCCAGTTCAGGATGAGTGCTTAGTTCAGACGTCCTGGTGTAACCAGTGATTGGCCGCATAAAGGTGTAGCTGGCCAGGACTGGCATGTTAATGCCAAAAGTCAGAATAATTTTGCAGAACTGCAAGTTGTGCAAAAATATTGTGACTTATTACGGTGTTTACGCCACATTTCTGGCATAAGCATCTTGATGAATTGGCCCCTATGTGTATAAACTATGTTAATTCCTTCTGTGTGGATTTCTGTGTATAAATGAGTGTATGTGATATTTATCTAGATTCTTGTGTATGTATGATTGCAGTTTTACAGTAAGCTTTTATGCTGTAGTTTTTTTTTTAACCTGACAGACAGACTTTGAGCAATATTAGTCTCTGTTCACAAAATCTTTTGCATCCATTTTTCGTATGTATGTTTGGAAAGCACTCACTATAGATGCTAAGTATGCCAATAGTTTTCTTCTGTCCTCTGGTCAATATGTATAACCCACAAAAAAGGTTTAAAATCTAATTGTTTAACCATAACATCCTATAGACAACACATGCTACTATCATTAGCCTCCAGTTATATCAGTGCCTATATATGAACAGTCACATCACTGCAGCTCCCCACGGTACCCGAGAAGATTGCAATATTTTTTTTCCAATATTAGACATTGTGTACAGTCATATATATGTATATATATATATATATATATATATATATATATATATATACATATATATATATAAAATATATTATATATATATATATATTTATATATTTATATATTTTACAGACCAAAAGTTTGGACACACCTTCTCATTCAAAGAGTTTTCTTTATTTTCAGGACTCTGAAAATTGTAGATTCACATTGAAGGGATCAAAACTATGAATTAAAACATGTGGAATGAAATACTTAAAAAAGTGTGAAACAACTGAAAATATGTCTTATATTCTAGGTTCTTCAAAGTAGCCACTTTTTGTTTTCATTACTACTTTGCATACTCTTGGCATTCTCTTGATGAGCGTCAAGAGGTAGTCACCAGAAATGGTTTTCCAACAGTCTTGAATGAGTTCCCAGAAATGCTTAGCACTTGTTGACCCTTTTGCCTTCACTCTGCGGTCCAGCTCACCCCAAACCATCTCGATTGTGTTCAGGTCTGGTGACTGTGGAGGCCAGGTCATCTGGCGTAGCACCCCATCACTCTCCTTCTTAGTCAAATAGCCCTTACACAGCCTGGAGGTGTGTTTGGGGTCATTGTCCTGTTGAAAAATAAATGATGGTTCAACTAAACGCAAACCGGATGGAATAGCATGCCGCTGCAAGATGCTGTGGTAGCCATGCTGGTTCAGTATGCCATCAGTTTTGAATAAATCCCCAACAGTGTCACCAATATAGCACCCCCACACCATCACACCTCCTCCATGCTTCACGGTGGGAACCAGCCATGTAGAGTCCATCCGTTCACCTTTTCTACAAAGACACGGTGGTTGGAACCAAAGGTCTCAAATTTGGACTCATCAGACCAAAGCACAGATTTCCACTGGTCTAATGTCCATTTCTTGTGTTCTTTGGCCCAAACAAGTCTCTGGTGCTTGTTGCCTGTCCTTAGCAGTGGTTTCCTAGCAGCTATTTTACCATGAAGGCCTGCTGCACAAAGTCTCCTCTTAATAGTTTTTCTAGAGATGAGAAGGTGTGTCCAAACTTTTGGTCTGTACTGTGTGTATATATATATATATATATATATATATATATATCTCAATCAAGCTGTGGACAGCATGAGTTGCAGCCTGACTACGCAATTGCACTGGGTATATTTTTATCTTAAACACTGCAAGGTTTCAGAAAAAATATAGCTTAACCCCTTCACGACCGGCCGATTTTTCGCTTTCCGGTTTTTTTTTTCGCCATTCTTTTTCTAAGAGACGTAACTTTTTTATTTTTCAGTCAATACGGTCATTTGAGGGCTCATTTTTTGCGGAACGAGCTGTACGTTTCAATGAAACCATAGGTTTTACCATATAGTGTACTGGAAAATGTCAAAAAAATTCCAAATGCAGAAAAATTGCAAAAAAAGTGCAATAGCATTATTGTTTTTGAGATATTTTATTCACTGTGTTCACTGTATGGTAAAACTGATATGTGGGTGTGATGCCTCAGGTCAGTGCGAGTTCGTAGACACCAAACATGTATAGGTTTACTTTTATATAAGGGGTTAAAAAAAATTCAGAAGTTTGTCTGAAAAAAGTGGCGCACGTTTTACGCCATATTCCGTGACCCGTACCGTTCTCATTTTTCGGGATCTGAAGCTCAGTGATGGCTTATTTTTTGCGACTCGAGCTGACGTTTTTAACGGTATAATTTTTGCACAGATGCTACGTTTTGATCACCTGTTATTGCATTTTGCGCAAAAGTTGTGGCGACAAAAAAACGTCATTTTGGCGTTTGGAATTTTTTTGCCGCTACGCCGTTTACTTATCAGATTAATTGATTTTACATTTTGATAGATCGGGCGTTTCTGAACGCGGCGATACCAAATGTGTGTATATTTTTTATTTTTTTAACCCTTTAATTTTCAATGGGGCGAAAAGGGGGTGATTTGAACTTATGTTTTTTTGTTTTTTTTTTTAATTTTTTAAAACTTTTTTTTTACTTTTTTTTTTTATTTTACTAGTCCCCCTAAGGGGCTATAGCGATCAGCAATCCGATCGCTCTGCACTATCTGCTGATCACAGCTACACAGCTGTAAACAGCAGATACGTGCACTTTCTGCCTCCCTGGCCTCCGTGGAAAGCGAAAGTGAAAGTAGTTCATGTCTAGCACAGGAGTCATCACATGACCCTGTGCTACCATGACAACCATCGAAAGTCACGTGATCATGTCACGTGACGTCCGGTATCGGGCGGTAAGTAAAACTTTACCGCGATCGCGTTTATAATGGCGCTGTCACATATTGACAGCGCCATTACAAGGGTTAAACGGCACGAGCAGATAATGATTCTGCTCGTGACTAGCAGGCACACATCTCAGCTGTGAAAATCAGCTGAGATGTGCGCCGATCGCAGCAAGCTGCTACCAGGAGACCGAGGCAGTAACGTTATGACCGCTAGGACGTAATTTTACGGCCCGCGGTCGTTAAGGGGTTAAAGGTCGGATTCTCTCAATACTGCTCTAGTTGATTGACAGATCTGTTTCATGTGTGTACATCAGGCCACACCTGTCAATCAATTGGATTGGCGAAAGGAGAAGCCATCAGGATGCTGCAGCAGATTGATTTAATCTATTCTATGGTTCCCTTTAAACCACTTATATAGTGCAATCAGTACTCGAAAAAGAATGGTCTGCAAGGGTTAAGTTTAGTGGTGAACGGACCCAGACTGTAAAAGTCCGGATCTGTGTGGTTTCAAACTTACCTGAGTATCGGACCCAGATTCCGGGTGTTGATCAGCATTCGGCAGCTTGGGAAATAAAAAAAATTAAAGGAACTGACTGTTCCAGGGATCATTCCAATAGTTAAAAATCAAAGTTACCTACCCGATATAATTAATTTAACACAAGAAGAAGTATGCCTGCTTCTGAGTAAATTAAACAATGACAAATACCCCGGGACAGATACCATTCATCCACGAATATTGAGGGAATTGAGCTCAGTAATCGACAGGCCACTGTATCTCATCTTTTTAGACTCGCTTGTAACAGGGTTGGTGTCTCAGGATTGGAGGATTGCTGATGTGGTACCGATATTTAAGAAAGGTAAGAGGGTAGATCCAGGCATCTACCGTCCAGTAAGCCTGACATCAGTAGTATGCAAAATTTTGAGGGCATTTTAAGGGATGACATGCAAAAATATATTGCAGAAAATAATATAATACCTGACAAACAGCATGGATTCATGAAAGACAAGTCGTGTCTAACCAACCTGTTGGGGTTCTATGAGGCGGTAAGTGCAAATCTGGATATTGGTAATGCAGCTGATGTGATTTATTTGGACTTTGCAAAGGCATTTGATACTGTACCACATAATACCAAATCCAATAATCCCTCCACTGAGTATAGGCATATAACCCGTGGAGAAAAACGTGACCAAATTAAGTAGAATATATAAAAGATATTTTATTGAATCAAAAATTAAAATCTTGTAACAACCATATAGAAAAGATATGAGACTGGGACAATCCCAGATTATGGCAGCAGAACACAAAAATCCGAAAGTGCATATACAGGACCTTTTACATGATAGCAAACAAAATACATTAATAAGCAAGTGCAAATAATAATATGTGATTATGTATTATGATTATATTAGAAATGTATGTTGCTGTTAAAGGCAATGGAAAGAGGTATGCTGTGCATATATGAAAAATCCCTACCACATAATAGCATTATACTAAAGCTCCAGAAGCAAGGACTAGGCAAAACTATATGCAACTGGGTAAGGAATTGGCTAAAATATAGGAAACAAAGATTAGTCATAAATGGTACATTCTCTAAATGGGCCATAGTCAGCAGTGGGGTGCCGCAGGGATCTGTGCTAGGACCAATTCTTTTTAATCTCTTTATTAATGACCTTGTGGATGGGATTGATAGTACAGTGTCAGTCTTTGCCGATGACACCAAACTATGTAGGATATTAAAAACGGACCTTGATAGTACAATATTACAAAATGATTTGGATAAGATGTCAGAATGGGCAGATACCTGGCAAATGAGATTTAATATTAATAAATGTAAAGTAATGCAGTTAGGATGGAGTAATCCTATAGCTGCGTATACATTAAATGGAAGTAAACTCGGGGCTACAGAACAGGAGAAGGACTTGGGTATTCTCATTACAAATAAGTTGAGCAGCAGCACTCAATGTCAGGCAGCAGCTGCAAAAGCAAACAAGATGCTAGGGTGTATAAAAAGAGAGATTAGATCCCGAGATCCCAACGTATTGTTACCCCTCTATAAATCACTTGTAAGGCCACATCTGGAATATGGGATTCAGTTTTGGGCTCCACATTTTAAAAAGGACATTCAGAAGTTAGAGTCAGTTCAAAGGCAGGCAACTAGACTACTACAAGGAATGGAAGGCCTCCCATATGATGACAGGTTGTAAAAGTTAGATATGTTTAGCTTAGAAAAAAAGACGTCTCAGAGGAGATCTCATTTATATGTATAAATATATCTGTGGTCATTATAAAGGACTCGCACATGACGTATTTCTTCCAAAGACAATACTAAGGACCAGGGGGCACTCGCTGCAAGTGGAAGAAAAGCGATTCCGACAGCTAAATAGGAAAGGGTTCTTTACAGTTAGAGCAGTCAGACTGTGGAATGCTCTACCACAAGAGGTAGTAATGGCAGATACTATAACAGCTTTTAAAAAAGGGCTGGATGATTTTCTCAGTACACACAACATTGTCGGTTATAAATGTCTTAATGACAATATGTATAATTGGTGGAGGAAGATTGAACTAGATGGACCTAGGTCTTTTATCAACCTATGTAACTATGGAAATAAGAATGAATCAAGCACTTCATACTTACCGAGGCTCCGGCGCGACTGTAACTGCTTCCACAGCAACCCATTCACTTCTGGGGATGCTTATTAGCCTCACGCATGCACTGCTTTCCCCACCCATCAGTGTCTGTGATTGGTTGCAGTCAGACGCGCCCCCAGCTTGTGTGACAGCGTCTGCCTGCAACCAATCACAGACCCTTTCTGTGGGTCTAAATCGTACAATTAAAATAAATAGATAATTAAAAAAAACAGCGTGCTGTCCCCCCAAATTTGATACCCAGCCATGATAAAGCCCGACAACTGGGGGCTGGTATTCTCCGGCTGGGGACACCCATGCTTATTGGGCCACCCCCAGCCTAAAAATAGTAGCCTGCAGCCGTCCATGATTGCTGCATCCATTAGATCTGACAATCCCAGCAGGGTGCAATCAGAGTAATAAGGGGTTAATAACAGCCCACAGCTGCCACTAAGCTCTAGTTTAGTAATGGGGAGGGTCTATAAGACTCCCACCATTACTAATCTGTAAGTAAAAGTAAATAAACACAAACACTGAGAAAATCCTTTATTTGAAATAAAATACAAAAAACACACTCTTTCACCACTTTATTAACCCCAAAACACCCCTGGAGGTCCGACGTAATCCACACTTGGTCCCACGGTGATTCCAGCTCTGCTACATATCTGAAGTCACAGAGTGCGATCGTGAAGTCCATAGCGGGCGGTCATCCGCTACGGACTTCATGCAGATCCTGAGCCTCGCGATCAGCGGTGACATCACTCAGGTTATTTGCGGTCACAGCTGGAGGTTACCACGGTCCTCCACCTGTGACCACAGGTAACCTGTTGTCACGCTCCCCGGCTCCCCTGCCTCGCTCCCCGGTTCTTCAGTCCGGTCTCCACCGCTCCCCGCTCTCCAGCATCCATTGCCGGCGCTTCCCAGGCGCCCAGGTCCCCGCTCCCGGCGCCCGTCGGCGTCTCAGCCCCAGCCCGGCTGTGCTGCTTCCTCCTCTCAGCTTCCTGCTCTGGCTTCTGGCACCCGGGCCGCGCGCATGCGCATTAGGGCGCGCGCGCGGTCATTGACCCTTTCTTAAAGGGCCAGCGTCCATTGACAGGAAATAAAGCACACAGGTTCAGGGTATAAAGGGGTGTAATGTCCAAGTGGGCGGGGCCTGATCTTCGTGTTTCCCAAGCTAGGAGTCAGGTCTCCTTGTGTCTCTCTGCCATACTTACGTATCTCTCTTCTAGAGCCGATCCTGCCTCGCCATCCGGTCCTGCCGCATCCCGCACCCCCGAACGCTGCTTATCTGCCATCCTGACAGTCCGTACCATCTCGGATCCCTGTGGTGACCCGTCATCTCGCTCCAATGGTTCCGGACTCCGCCTGACATCATCTCGGCTTCCGAACCTGAGCTCCGTCACCCGGACTACAATCAGAGACTCCGTGGTCCCAGGGACTTCTCCATTATACTCTTGTGCACAGACTGCCCTGCTACCTGTAGTGCTCCAGCTACCGGACCCCTTACCATCATCAAGGAGTTCGGCCCAGTGGATCCACCTCCTGGGTCTGCCCTTCCACCTGGCCCTAACACCTGTCCTCAGGTAACCTCAGTAAAGTTAGTAACCTCACCTCAGGTGAGACCTGCATCTCATGGCAGGAAACTGCGTTTTTTTTACCAAGAGATATAGATTTGGTGCTGAAAATGTTACACCATATTCCTGCACCCAATATACACCTCCTGGACAAAAAAAAAAAATCGCATCACTACTACATCATTCCGCATTTTAATGGGGGGTTTTTGCCAGGAGGTATAGATTGGGTGCATGAATTTGGAGTGAACATTTTATCATCAAATAAATATATTAAAAAAGGGGTTTTGATGCCATTTTGCACCTCCTGGCAGAAAAAAACATTTTTGTTTTTTTTTACATTTTTGGACCAAGAGATGCAAATTTGATGATTAAATTTGTACACCATATGCATGCAGCCAATCTACACTTCCTGGCAAAAAAACCCACATCAAAACCGCATGTGGGATGATGCAGTAGTGATGCAATTTTTTTGCCAGCAAGTGTAGAATGGGTGCATAAATATGGTGTAAAAATTTCAGCACCAAATCTGCACTTCTTGGCAAAAAAAATGTAGTTTTCTGTCAGGAGATGCAGGTGAGTTCACTGAGCTTAATGAGGTCACCTGAGGTCCTCTGAAGTCAGGTTACCTGTGGTCACAGGTGGAGGACCATGGGAATCTCCAGCTGTGACCGCAAATAACCTGAAGCTCAATCATTCTCTGTCTGGAGTTCACAGTGGGCAGTCATGTTCCATGATCACGCTGTCAGTTCAAATGTAACAGTGCTGGAATCGTCTATGGGACCTCGTGTGGATTACGTCGCACCTGGAGGGGTGTTTTGGCATTGATAAAGGGGTGAAAGAGGGTATTTTTTGTATTTTACTTCAGATAAAGGATTTTTTTTGGTGTTTGTGTTTATTTACTTTCATTTACAGATTAGTAATGGGGGTGTCTCATAGATCCTCCCCATTACTAATCTAGGGCTTAGTGACAGCTGTAGGCTGTCCCTTATTGCCCTTATTACCCCGATTGCCACCACACCAGGGCAATCAGGAGGAGCCAAGTAAAGTGCTGGAATTGTTGCATCTAATGGATGTGACAATTCTGGGCGACTGCAGGCTGTTGTTTTTAGGCTGGGGGTGGCCCAATAAGCATGGGTCTCTCCAGCCTGAGAATACCAGCCCAAAGATTTCGGGCAATATCATGGCTGGGTATTAAAATTGGGGGCAACCGCACGTCAGTTTTTTAAATTATTTAAATAATAAAAAAAAAAGCTGCATGTGGTTCCTCTTATTTTGATACATAGCCAATATATGCACATGGCTGGGTATCATAATATGGTTGGACTCTATGCCAATTTTATTTATTTTATATCACGATAGATGCACGTAGCGTCTGTGATTGGAAGTAGTTAGCTGACATGCTGCCACTCAGAGTGGGGGCACATCTGACTGCAACTACTCACAGATGCAGGTGAGCAGAGAAAGCAGTGCATATGCAATGAAGAATAATGCATGGCCCCTGGAAGTGAATGAGTGGCCTGGAAGCAGTTACAGCTGTGACAGAGCCTCGGTAAGTACAGCGTACTTGCTCCTATCCCCCTATCTCTTCTACCATAATTTTTAATCGCAGGATTCTACTTCCCATAGACTTATATGGGGACCGGCGTCGAGTCCGGATTGAGTTTTAAAAACCAGATAACCAGGACCCACCAGTCCCGGTTATTTGTGAGTCCGCCCATCACTAGTTAAGTTCCTTTATTCATTGAGAGGTGAGGAGGGGACAATGATTTTATTATTCATTTATTATGTAGTTGAAAGGAGGAGAGCAGTTTGGGGACTAGGCTATAATTTAGGATTGGATAAGAGATGGAAAGTAAGCCTTCTATTGTCTTCCATCTGGTCAATATATATAATCCATAAAAAAGGGTTTGAATAGTGCAGTAGACGACTTTATATAATACCACAGTGTCCTAAGTAACTAATTGTTTAACCATAACATCCTATGGATAACAGATGCTTCTATTCGAGATGGGCGAGTGATTTCACCACTGCTCGATACTAGATCGAGCATTGGGGAGCTTGTGCACTCTTGGTACTCAATCGAGTATCACAGGTGTTCCAGCGCCATGCTCGATTCCCAGCCCCACATGTTTTGTGGCTCTTTTCAGCCACTAAACATGTGGGATTGCCTGCCAATTACTGTAATGCCGCAGCCATGTTGCCTACTGGTATTACTGTGAATGGTCAGCCGCAACACGTCATTGGGTATATATAAGGCCTGGTGACATGATGTTTGGCGCACACTACCTCGAAAAAAGTGTAGGGATAGCTGCTGGGGGAGGGATAAATTTGGATTAGAGGCATATAAGGAGGGATTATAGCTGTACAGTCCTTGCTTTTGCTCAATAACTTTCCTTCACCTGCAGCATCTGCTCCCTTGAATGATGGGTAGCCACTGTTGGGGGAGATGGTGGCACCATGGTGCATTCAAATGGTGAAATTAATAAAATTTAAAAGGGTTGTCTGTTTTTTTTTTCGTTTGTTTTTTTTTATTGATGGTCTAATCTTAGGATAGCTCACCTATGGGTCCAAAGCACAGTTTTTGCACAGATTTCTTCCAGGGCCTGCCTCAGAGTGTAGACGTTTTTTATTCATTGTATATACAGTAACAAGCAAAAGGGTAACAATGTTTGAACTTTTAACTTTCCTTATCTCACCAACCATTACAGCTTTGAGCGTGAGACTACCTTCATTTTATAGACAACTATCTTGCCTATCTCATACATAAATTTGACGTGCAACTATTTAGCATTTAATTAGTTATGCAGATTCTTGTCTTGTCACTGCATTGTTACTGTTTTGCTCTTAAAAATCTAAATTTCACTTATTATTTTGTTAATCCACCTTTGACTTTCAACACTGCCTAAATCCTTCTGGGCATGTTCTCGATCAGAATGACGCATGTCTTGACCAAAATCTGATCTCTTCTACATGGTCCCAATGTTGGTGCATACTGGTTGACTCACTAGGGTATGCATGCAGCTTTTCCTTCAACTCTACCCACAAATGTTCTATTGGATCTGGGGATCAAACAAGCACCTCTACTTCTTTGTCATTGAACCATTTCTTCACCAATCTAAATGTATGCTTTGGATCCTTGGCCTGTTGTAACACTTTGTCGTCCTTTTCATACCTATTCTACTCGAGTGTATAAAAGTAGCTCGTCTTATATGACACTCACATATAGCTCAGCATTGAGACCACCATCAATTCTCATCAAGTATCAAACGCCTTTGGCTGTGAAACAATCCCATATCATCAGGTTTCCTCCACCAAACTTTACAGTTCCTTCAATTTCTTGATCCATTAGCCCCAGTTTCCCTTGTTTCTTCCAAGACCCATTTACACACTTCAGAGCCTAGTCTGTTGACTTTCGTCTCATCTCTCCAAATCACCCGTTTCCAATCGTCTACTGTCCTCTTTTCGGACTTATTTGCAAACTTGAGCCAACGCTTTTTATGATGAGATTGCAGTTTAGGCTTCTTCACCTTTTTTCACGCCACCATTCCGGACTTGTGTAACATGCATCGCAAGAAGCTTGCTTGGACACCTGTGATCTCCCTATTATGAAGCATATGAACCACCTCCATTGCTGTGTTTGTCGCGCCAAAACTGATCGACCTTATGATGAGCCAACTTGTTAACTCCGATATTTTTCCTGGCCATCCACCTCTTGTCTTTTGTGTGGATGGATGAACTTCATTTTGTGTTCTTCCAACTGTCATGCCACTCACATGATACAGGCAATTGGTAATTTACTTGGCCAAGAGACCGCTATCGATGAGCTGGATGATGCTATTTCTCTTTTCTTGGGAAATCTTCTTCATGGCTGCCCCTTGATTCGAATCAGTGACCTTTCGCTTAGAAATCACCCTGATAACACACTGAGCTATTAGGTAATGTGAGAACAGGTTGTAATTTGTGGTAGACAGGAAGAAAAAAATGTTTCAAACACTAGTAGCAAACCAATAAAAATGCTAAATAGTTGCAAGTCAAATTTATGTATGTGATAGCCAAGATGATTGTCTATAAAATGAAGATCTAGTGGATATGAGATATGGAGCCTCAAGATTCAAAACATTGTTACCATTCGCTTGTCACCGTATATTTATTGAAAATAGAAAGAGATATATTAACAATTTGGGAACTCATGTGAAAGAAAGTAGCCAGTTTCTTGCATGTAGTTACACTAAATGGGTTTAGCAAGTCCATATGATGAGGAATATCTGCTGCTCCTATGCTCCAAGTAGGTTCGTTCATCTGAGGCAAAATAAAGTAGGGTGAAAAACATTGGTTCTAAAGGAGGCTTTACACGCAACGATAACGCTAATGATATGTCGTCGGGGTCACGGAATTCGTGACGCACATCCGGCGTCGTTAGCGACGTTGTTGCGTGACACCTATGAGCGAGTGTTAATGATCAAAAATACTCACCTAATCGTTGATCATTGACACGTCGTTCATTTTCAAAAAATCGTTGCTGGCGCAGGACGCAGGTTGTTCGTCGTTCCTGAGGCAGCACACATCGCTACATGTAACACCCCAGGAACGACGAACAACACCGTACCTGCGTCCTCCGGCAATGAGGTGGGCGTGACTTTCATGCGGTTGCTCTCTGCCCCTCCGCTTCTATTGGACGCCTGCCGTGTGACGTCGCTGTGACGTCATTAGGAAGGTAAGTTGGTGTGATGGGTCCTAGCAATTTTGTACGCCATGGGCAGCGATTTGCCCGTGACGCACAAATGACGGGGGCGGGTGCTTTCACAAGCGACATCGCTAGCGATGTCGCTGCGTGTAAAGCAGCCTTAACAGTGGGTCACTTATTGGGCTTCTTGCTGTAGTTTTGAAAAAGGTCTGATTTATCTCCTGCAGCTCTAGGCTGCTCAGTGATGACATTTTGGTGTCCAGTCTATGACATTCATGGGCTCTGGCTATCACCTCCCCCACGCCATTGATTGGCAGTCTTCTGCCTTTGCACTGTGCCGGCATAAAGCTTTCAATCAATGGTGTTCTGTAATATGTAAATACATCAGCAGGCGTTGCACACATTTCTGTTAGTTTACTGCAGTCCATCAGCCTGCAGTCCAGGCTGTTTAGCTCACAGAGCATTGCCTATACAGCACACAGTTTCATTCACTTTTCCATTATTATTAATATTTATTTATTCAGCACCATTGATTCCATGGGGCTGTACATGACAATTAAGAGCAGAACTTGGTAATGTATATTTGGGTTTGCTGCTTCTCATTAACTGACAGCAAACAAAATTGTTAAAAATGATGATGAATTGCAATAAAGTATACTGGAAAATTGCAGAACTTTTCACTTATTTAGCAATTAAAGGGATTTTGTCATCTTGTTAAATTATTAAAAAATGCAAAGTGCTTGTAAAAACAAGCAACTTTGCAAATTACCTTTTAGTAAAACTTGTTTCTGTTCTGAAGAACAGAGGGATTGTTAATTCTATAGTTTATTGCTCATTGCCTAAGTTATCTGAGGTGGATGTTTCCTGCCAAGAGTGCGAATTTGCAAACATTTTGCTTTAAAGCTTACAAGTATATGAGTCTCCATGCGCTTCTCACATGCGGCCTTTGGGAAAGTGCACGGTTTGGGCCAGAGGTAAAACCATCCTGGCGGCCAAGGGAAAGCAGGAAGCCAAGAGTCAGAGGATTAGTGCACTCCTAAACAAGAAACTTGAGAAAACCCTTTTAACCCCTTATCAACCGCTGATATGCCTTTTCACAATGGCGGTTAAGGGTCCTTATTCCTCAGCACCATGTTTTCATTGCACTAAGGCATTAGAGTGTAGCGCCCCCAGCGGGCAAAAATCCCGTAGGTGTTAACAGTATATAACAGCTGAACCTCTGTGATATTGGCCCCAACCATTCAGGGCCAATTAACTCCTTAAATGTTACTGTCAATTGTGGCAACGGAATCTAAGTGCTTAAAAGGGGGCGAGGACTCCCCTTTAACTTTATCGGCGCCCCGTGGTTGTAATTACGTCGATAGTTGCCAGGGTACCCTGAGGCAATCTAATGACCCCAGGGTAAGGTGACCTGTTACACCCTGCTACAAGAAGTTCTAAAGACACCAGTATCAGTGGGTCCTCTCGTCCGCTAGCCTGTCTGCAGAAAGATCGCACAGACCAGGGCTCATCCCACTGAACACTCACACTCCTTCCCCGAGGGCAAAACACTACTCAGACAACACAGGGTTAGGGAACCACACAATAGTAAGACAGCAACAGGTAAAAACATATTGTACAATTACAGCAAAACACATTATGGCACAAGTGACAAGGTCTCACCTTTACACTGTCTTGCCAGGGATTAGAATTTTCGTGACTATGGGGTTTCCAGGGCCAACTATCTTATTCCAGCAGCAGCCTGCTTTTGGCGGGCATTCACTGAGAAGAGATAGCGGCAAGCTTAGGCAGCTGGCAAAGCACAGAAAGATATGTAGCGAGGCGGCCGAGTAGTCCCACCTGGGTTCGCAAGCATTGAGCAGTTAAGTAGTTCTATGCTCCTTCAGCTGGAACTGTAGCTCCTCGGCTGAAATCCTCTAGCATATCCAAAGTGAAGCAGTTCTGAGATCCCTCACAGCTGGAACTGGAGCTCTTCACCTGATGTCATATAAAATATCTGAAGTGAAGCAGTTTCTGATTCCTCAGCTGGAACTGAAATTCCTCGGCTGAGATTATGTAGAATCCATCTCTGGTGACAGAAGCAAGGCCTTTTTATACCACTCAGTTCTCTTACAGGATTAGTGGAGAGGGCTGCCTCTCTCATTAGTTGCAAGTTCAATCCGACTGCATAATGTTCCTCTGAATTATGCAGTCAGAAGGGCTGATGGAAAACACATTTACAGACAACAGGGCTCCAATCAGTCTGGCAAGAGACAATGACTAGCTTAATTTGATTTAACAAACCAAGGACCCATATGTCTGGCCTAGTTAGGAAGATTGCACCCCCACACAAATGGCCAAAGGCTTAGTCATTATGTAAGTATCCAAAGAAAAATTGTCTTCAACATCCAATGATGATGATAATTTTGCTCTATTGTGGCATCACAATTACAGAAACAACAACAACATTTCGAACCATAGTACAAGTCTGGGTCTTTGTTAAGCTATAATCATGTCATCAAGGCCATCCCGGTCGGTCAGTTCCTAAGAACTCGACGGATTTACTCTCAGACCAGAAATTTGAGCAACAATCTTCCATCCTCAAAGAGAGATTTAAATATAGGGGATATAATGGGAGAAGCATTAGAAATGGCTACAAGAGAGCCAAAGCTACATCAATGGAAGATCTCTTAATGCATCCCAACAAAAAGAACAGTAATGATAATCAGA
Organism: Anomaloglossus baeobatrachus; assembly: GCF_048569485.1. Taxonomy (NCBI): domain Eukaryota; kingdom Metazoa; phylum Chordata; class Amphibia; order Anura; family Aromobatidae; genus Anomaloglossus; species Anomaloglossus baeobatrachus. The sequence continues at coordinate 294,114,710 of NC_134353.1, forward strand.
TTAGTTTTATCTCTACCTCCAACTGTCATTGGGATCAGATACACTATGCTCAATATTGAAAAAACACTGGTCTGTATTATTTACTGAGAATACACTAGCAATTTAGTTGCCCCAAACACCCAGGATGATAACTAGAAGAAGTTGAAACCTTAAAGATCCTTTGGTTAAGAGCCACTATGTGGCAAAAAAACAGTACACCATTCAACACCAGAGGACAAAAACATGGCTGCTTCCCTTGTGGATTCTATGTGATATTCCCATACATTGTTAGAGTCATGTCTTTTTCATCTGAAGGTTCTAAACAATACCAGGTCATAGGATCCCATTTCATGTAATAGTGCATATTCGTACTGACCCAAAAAATAAATCAATCTTTTCACTTTTAACACACGCTGAACTGTGCACAAAAAAAAATAAAATATATGTATATACACAGTATATATAAGACACTTCTGTCAATGTACCAAAATGTATCGGTATAATTAGAAGGGAGAGAAAAAGGCCACTGCGCATATCAGTCTTCAAAAACCTACACCACAGGGATTGGTTAGATCACGAATGGTTTGATAGTGGAGGAATTGGTTTGATTCCCAGAAAAATTAAAAGATATGTTTAGTCAGGGAAAAGAGAGGAAATATAAATAAAAAAAACTCCACAAAGTGCAGTACATGACATAACCAAACAGAGATATATAAACTCCTTGTGACGTCATAGATACACTGGACACTGATGGCATAAAGTGTCAAACCAATCCAGATGGTTAATGAGTCAGTGATGCAGCACACGATACAGGATAGAATCCACCAGCATACGGGAAAGCTGAAAGAAGTTCCCCCAAACTTATTAGGTCCGTTGCATGGTCCGCGGTCCTAAGATGGATTGAGCAGTGGAGAAGATATCAGGTGTGGGGTGCTGTGTGGATCTATCCAGACACAGCAGAAGGAATCCTCGTACTGCTAAGTGTGATGCCGGAGGATTTGAAACGAGTGACGTCATCGAGTACGGAGGCCTGGAACGGCCAAAACCCAATCCAACGTGTTTCAAAACAGACGGGTTGCTTCGTCAGGTATCTTTTCTTTTGTCCCCTGACTGAGTAGATTTTTTCATTTTTCTGGTAGTCAAACCAATTCCTCCACTATCTAACCATTAGTGATCTTACCAATCCCTGTGGCGTACCTTTTTGTACAGTGATATGCGCAGCGGCCTATTTATCTCCCTTCTAATAGTACCTATTTGTAATTTTGGCTTCCAAAAATCGGAAAAAAGCTTGGTAAACTTTTATCCTGTGCTCTCTGCTGAGAGGTTATGCTGGGTTTCCGTGTAAATTCCCCAAAACAAGATTCATGCAAAACCCCCGATAGAGCCACTTACTTTAATGAGGCAGATGGAGGAGTTTTGGACTCTTCTCTGTGTCATACTGTACAAAGGGCTAGTAAGACGTAGTACAGCGTATTCCCCACTAGGTGGCAACAGAGTAGTGAAGGAGAGTCAGAGTAACACTAACAGAAAGGCAGCTGAAGTACAACAGAGTAACTTAAGCAAGCAGTTCACAGCCGAACCACCAGGCGGCAATAGAGTGGTCAAGCAGTCAGGGTCAAGCCAGGAAAGTAAAGTCACTGCAAAGGGAGGATCAAAATCAAGTCAGAAAACAGAACTGAATCGGAAGCTGGGAGATCAGGTATGCAAAGGGAAAAACAAACAAATGACAAGAGTGGGAAGTCAGTGACTGGGACAGATGGACGAACGGGGGAGGGTACAGGTCAGGGCACAGTAACAAGGAGTCAGATCAAACAGGAAATCTCACCACAGCCAGTCACAGGCTGCAGAGCAAAACTATAACCAGCACAGGAATGCAAGTGCAGAGGCCAGAAATAGTATCTCCTGAAACCAGAACGAGGGAGATGGTACTTAACCCCTGACATGACCAGGTCGGGTCTGGGAAACTCTGGAGCGGGGAGTACCGGTCCTGGATCATGACAGTCTGGTCTCAGTTCTGGAGGTGTCCCATAAAGTTCATGCACAAGTGTAGACTACGAAATTGTGTGGGTGCCTAAAAATTTGTATGCCACTTTTGCAGGTTTTTTGTTGTTCTGGCACCTTACATGCTCCCCAAATGTCACCCGCAAACTTCAATAGCCAAATAGCATTTCTTCCTATTAAGCACTGCTGTGGTGACAAACAGTCACTTCTGAGGATATATTGAACCTTTTGGAAGACATAGTGCAAGAATTTATGGGGTCCAGTTTTACCTATTAACCTTTGGGTAATTGAAAAATTTGCAGTTAAAGTTTTTTAATTTTAATATGAAAATGTTATATTTCCACTTTTCAGGCATTTGTGGATTCCAGATACTCACTCTTCCCCTAACATTCCTTAAGCAGGGATGTTTCCAATATAGTGTTACTGAGTCACCCACCCCAGCGCTGCAGAGGTCGCCTGCAGGACACTGCGGGGACTTCTCTGTAGGGCCCCTTCTGGCAACAGGTATGTCAGGTTCACTTTCATAGGAGTCGTGACGCCACTCTCGGTTTTGCGGTCAGGGTGATGAGGGACCGCCACTGTAGTTTAACGAGCGTCTGGAGCTGATGGTGTCTGCAGTCTGGTGGTATTGCCTCCCGAGAGTGAGTCTGGCCCCAGGGGCTCGGGTGTATGTGTGTGGAACAAAAGGTCGCAGAAGAACTCAGTCTCAGTCCAGAAATGTCTTTCAACTTGTTTACTCACGTTCAGCTGCTTTTGTGAGGTAACCCGGGCGATACTGAGATAGACCAGAGAGAACCAGGTATCCTTCAGGCTGGTGTAGGGGTGACTGCTGACTCACCTTCCTAGCGCTTCTTGTTTCGGACAACCCCTGACTTAAAGTACCGTGGGATTCATCCAGGGAAGTCGCATCTGCCTTTTCTCCCCTTTCTGGCCCGTTTGCTGGCAGCGTGGACCAAGGTGGATAGCTTCAGGCTCAATCCTCCTTATGGGCCCCCTCGTTGCTGCTGATGCTCGGACTCTGTGTTGGTTGGTGTGGGACGTGTTGTCCACCCCACCGGCAGGTTTAGCAGGTAATTAAACTTAAGCCTACTTCGGGAACCTGTTTCCCCTGCATGCCTAGCCCTCCCAGAAGTCTCCGTACACGACCAGCTGGTTCCCTCAGCGTCCTCCAGACTAACTGATTTCCTCAGCGTCTTTCTGTCCAACTTCTGGTGACTGTTCTCCCCCGCCAACAACCACTACACGGGCAAGGTCTGACTAGTGTGTCTGCGTACCCGCTCTCCGCTTCAGACTGACATGTGTCCTCCTCCACTGCTTCTCTCTGACTCACTGCCACTGCCATACTAGATTCCAGCCTCTCCACCCCACCACTAGCTGAGATGTGGAGGCCACGTCCCCTCCTGGGTCTGCCCAGGGGTCCCCTCTAAGATGTGTGTGTCAGACCTGGTCACTATGTGTCTGTGCGTACACACCCTACTCAGCCTTCAGGATTACCTGTTTGCACTCACCCAGCATGGGTGCAATACTCACTGGTGCCTGACCAGGTCAGGGGCGCCACATTACATGTTGGTGTTTCTGCTTTTTTGGTATTTCAGGGGGCTCTGCAAATGCAACACAGTGTCCAAATTTGTATTTCAAAAATGAAATAGTGCTCTTTGCTTTCCAAGTTTTGCCATATGCCCAAAGATTAATTTTTTACTACATCCAGGGCCGTATTTGGGGTTTTTGCTGCCCTAGGCACTGTCAGTGGTGGCGCCCCCTTCTGATCAGTCAGATTACGGGTATGTGCACACAGCTTTTTTTTTTTTCAGACAGATCCGCCCTATAACCCGCCCAAAAAACTCAAACTCTAAATATTAAAGAAATGAACTCATACACTGCAGTGTAAAACGACTTGCTGTCCATATGTTCAGTCTTTGGAGTTTTTTTTAAGCGCGTCAGGTTTCCTCAGACATGAAGCGGCTGACAGTGACCGGTCCATTATATGGCGCCTACTGCTTGGATGCCGCTTACTAGTTGTGACCGGTCCATTATATGGCGGCTTCTGCTTGGATGCCGCTTACTAGTTGTGACCGGTCCATTATATGGCGCCTACTGCTTGGATGCCGCTTACTAGTTGTGACCGGTCCATTATATGGCGGCTTCTGCTTGGATGCCGCTTACTAGTTGTGACCGGTCTATTATATGGCGCCTACTGCTTGGATGCCGCTTACTAGTTGTGACCGGTCCATTATATGGCGGCTTCTGCTTGGATGCCGCTTACTAGTTGTGACCGGTCCATTATATGGCGCCTACTGCTTGGATGCCGCTTACTAGTTGTGACCGGCCATTATATGGCGGCTTCTGCTTGGATGCCGCTTACTAGTTGTGACCGGCCATTATATGGCGGCTTCTGCTTGGATGCCGCTTACTAGTTGTGACCGGTCCATTATATGGCGCCTGCTGCTTGGATACCGCTTACTAGTTGTGACCGGCCATTATATGGCGGCTTCTGCTTGGATGCCGCTTACTAGTTGTGACCGGCCATTATATGGCGGCTGCTGCTTGGATGCCGCTTACTAGTTGTGACCGGCCATTATATGGCGGCTGCTGCTTGGATGCCGCTTACTAGTTCATTTAAAAAATAAGTAAAATCCAGTAGCTAAAAGATGTTGGAAAAAACAACCAAGAAGCCACAGCAAAAAAAAAAAATAAATATTTGCTTCAGGATAAAATGATGACTGTCCTGAAGTGTTTTCTGTCTGAATAATTCCGGGGGTTCACAGACATCTACAAGACGTGAGCACATTCCCTGATAGAGCCCAGAGCCTTCAGATAGTAGTTAAGACCTCCATACACATTAACCTAAAGTTGTCTAAACCCGCCAATATCAACAGGTTCTGCAGATAGCCCAATGTGAATGGGGGCTCTAACTTCTGATTGTCAGGGGAATAAGGATCCAGCATGTCCAATTACGGAGTGTAGATCCTATTATCCTCTAAATGATAAGCTGCTGCCGGAGATGTCCAGCAGCGGCTCTAATAAAGAACACAGAAACACTTGGCAGAATGAGTGCTCCTGTATATGGGAGAGCCGAGCAAGATAGCTGCCGGCCTAAAAATCAGACTATAGTGTATGGGGGCTTTAGTCTATTACTTATTCGCCTGACAGACATGCAGATAGCTGTATTTTAGTCCAGCACGCTGACCCTATGTTTTAGGATCAAGACTGATAAGGTAAAGATTACAACAGCCACATGACTATCACCAGAACCACCATCAGTACAGTAATACATAACTAAAACCACACTACATACAAGAATACGTAACCAAAACCACAGTTAGTACAGTAATACATCAACAGAACTACTGTCAATACAGTAATATCACCAAAACCACCCTAAATACAATAATACATCACCAAACCCACCCTGAAGACAATACATCGCCAAAACCACCATCAGTACATGAATACATTGCCAACTTCACACAGCAATCAAGTGCAGTGTCAGGTTAGACCCATATACATCTATGTATTGCATTAACGTACAACTCTCAGCATGTCCTTAACAATGGTAAGGAGATGCTGGTAGTTGTTACCAGCCATCATTAGACTGTGGACCATATAAGAACCACAATACTGATTAGTCCCAGGCAGTAGACTTAACTTTTGGACGAGATCTTATAGGTTTAGGTCCATTAATTCTGAGGAGATTAGTAGGGCAGAGGTGGGCTCAGTAGGGAGAAGGGGCATCATGGGGTGGGACTTGAGACCCCCACCAATTGCTCAAAAGACCTCTTAAGTGCACAGCTCAGGAGACAGGACTATGAAATTTTACTCCCGGAATCCATTCTGTCTGCATGTTCTGGTTCTGGGAAACACTCGGGGCCACGGTAGTCGGACCCCCAGCGATTGGAAAGTTATTCCCCATCCCAAGGATAGGGGGTAAGTTCCCAATGTGAGAAAACCCCTTTAAAAGCAGCATTCACACTGCAGCCAAAGATGGGAAACTGATTTATCTAAACAGTGTCCATCACCCGATGCACGAGCAAAAAAACTTTCATTCGTCAGGTGAGATGATTTTTAAGCTGACTTAAAGGGAATCTGTCACCCCAAAATGACACCTAGACTGCGGAAATATTTATATGGGGGACATGATCTGTGGAGAAATAAACTCACCCATATAGTTGAGCTTAAAAGGAACTGGTCACAACCTTTAATATTAAACTGCTCCATTGTCTTGTTAGTCAGAAAATGTGCATCACTTACGTTGCGTCACTAACAAGAGGGGGGGCAGTTTAAAATTGAAAAAGGGTGTAACAGGTTCCCTTTAATATTCACTGAAAAAGCCACATTTGATATGAAAATGAGGACATTTCTGCGCGGCCTAAGCCTGGGTGCACCATTACCACCTAATATAGGAAAATATTAGCCAGGCCTTTGTCTTGATTAATAGTGATCCATTGGTGAGAGTGAGCACCATAACACCAGATCTCCTGACTGCACCGCACCCAACACTGCGGCACACTCCAAGGGTCAGTGCGGGTGTGCACACAACACAGGAGGAGCACAGCGGCACACTCCAAGCGTCAGTGCGGGTGTGCACACAACACAGGAGGAGCACAGCGGCACACTCCAAGCGTCAGTGCGGGTGTGCACACAACACAGGAGGAGCACAGCGGCACACTCCAAGCGTCAGTGCATGTGTGCACACAACACAGGAGGAGCACAGCGGCACACTCCAAGCGTCAGTGCATGTGTGCACACAACACAGAAGGAGCACAGCAGCACACTCCAAGCGTCAGTGCATGTGTGCATCCAACACAGGAGGAGCACAGCGGCACACTCCAAGCGTCAGTGCGGGTGTGCACACAACACAGAAGGAGCACAGCAGCACACTCCAAGCGTCAGTGCGGGTGTGCACACAACACAGAAGGAGCACAGCAGCACACTCCAAGCGTCAGTGCGGGTGTGCACACAACACAGGAGGAGTACAGTGAGGAGGGGGACACGGCGCTGTGATGTGCTCTCTGCTCACTTCAACAACCTTCCTCATTGAATCGGCAGTCAAATACAGGCAGCAACCAGGTGTCAGAACGTACCTGCATCACATTGCAGGCGCACCCACGCGGACACTGCAGTCACATTGCAGGCGCACCCACGCGGACACTGCAGGCGCACCCACGCGGACACTGCAGTCACACTGCAGGCGCACCCATGCGGACACTGCAGTCACACTGCAGGCGCACCCACGCGGACACTGCAGTCACACTGCAGGCGCACCCACACTGACACTTGGAGTGCTACTCTGCTCCTCCAGTGTCAGGACACGTGCAGAAATGCTAAGTGATTTTAGACAGCACTGACTCTCACCTAAGGACGAGGGACTGTCTTTAATATGCAAATAGGACGGTGCACATCTGCACCAAGACATCGGCCGCACCAGGGGGGACAGAACAGTTTGCATATATATAATAAAATATTAAGTTAAAACTGTACATGCCAGAGCGACGTCCCCTGTATAAATGTGTCTGCAGATTAATTGGCATTTTGGGAGTAAAAGTAAAATGTCATCGCTCTTAGCAACACATTGTCCTGCGTCTCCCAAGACTTCCCTCTTGTCTGGTCTGCTGCAGCATATACTGCAATGGTGCTCGTATAGGGAATCTGTCACCAGGTTTTGCTCCCCCATCTAAGAGCAGCATAATGTAGAGACAGAGCCCCTGATTCCAGCAATGTGTCACTTACTGAGCTGTTTGCTGTCATTTTCTCTGCTGCAGATCTCGCAGTTATACAGAGCTCATGAATATGCTGGACTACCTGCAGCACACCAAGTAGTCCTGTAATGATAACTACTGCTGATTAAACAGTGATGTTATCAAAACTACACTAAGCAGCCCAGTAAGTGACAACACTGGAATCAGGATCTCTGCCCCTACATTATGCTGCTCTCAAATTAGGTGGCAAAAATCTGGTGACAGACTCATAATTCTCCTCACTAAAGAGTAACCACCCTAAGTAAGCCCAAGACTGTGCCCAAGAATAAATAACTGCCCATCACTGAGCTTACAGCACAAAGAATGACCCCACACCGTGTCACTTACAGTATACAGCCTCCACATTCTCTCCTATAACATTTCCACTACACTGCCCCCTCACATGAAAACCCCCACTGTCCTCCCCACTGAATTATACCCTCCAGACCTTCCTCACTTATGAACTATGACCTCCACTGTCCCCACCTCTCCATGCAGCCCCCACTTCACTGCCCCCCTCATGATGTCCCCACTCTATAATGAGCCTTATGCTTCGCATTCTGTATACCCAGCCCTTCCAGGCTCCTAACTGAGCGCTCCCCATGCTGCCCCTTCTCCATATCAAGCCCCCTCCATACCAAGCCCACCATGGTTCCCCTTCCATACAGAGTACCCCCCATGCTTTCCCATTCTCCATACCATGCCTCCCCCTGTGCTACCCCATTCACCATACCATGCCTCCCCCTGTGCTACCCCATTCACCATACCATGCCTCCCCCTGTGCTACCCCATTCACCATACCATGCCTCCCCCCGTGCTACCCCATTCACCATACCATGCCTCCCCCTGTGCTACCCCATTCTCCATACCATGCCTCCCCCCGTGCTACCCCATTCACCATACCATGCCTCCCCCCGTGCTACCCCATTCTCCATACCATGCCTCCCCCTGTGCTACCCCATTCACCATACCATGCCTCCCCCCATGCTACCCCATTCACCATACCATACCTCCCCCTGTGCTACCCCATTCTCCATACCATGCCTCCCCCCATGCTACCCCATTCACCATACCATGCCTCCCCCCGTGCTACCCCATTCTCCATACCATGCCTCTCATTCTCCATACTGTAACTCCCATTTGCTATACTGTCCACCACCCTCCCTCATTTTCCCTCCCCCCCCCATTTTCCCATTCTGCTCCATCCCCCATGCTGCGCCCCCACATCATGCTCCATCCCCATGTTGCGCCCCCACATCATGCTTCATCCCCCCCCATCCTCCATGTTGCGCCCCCACATCATGCTTCATCCCCCCATCCTCCATGTTGCGCCCCCACATCATGCTTCATCCCCCCATCCTCCATGTTGCGCCCCCACATCATGCTTCATCCCCCCATCCTCCATGTTGCGCCCCCACATCATGCTTCATCCCCCCCATCCTCCATGTTGCGCCCCCACATCATGCTTCATCCCCCCCATCCTCCATGCTGCGCCCCCACATCATGCTTCATCCCCCCCATCCTCCATGCTGCGCCCCCACATCATGCTTCATCCCCCCCATCCTCCATGCTGCACCCCCACATCATGCTTCATCCCCCCATCCTCCATGCTGCGCCCCCACATCATGCTTCATCCCCCCCATCCTCCATGCTGCGCCCCCACATCATGCTTCATCCCCCCCATCCTCCATGCTGCGCCCCCACATCCTCCATGCTGCACCCCCACATCATGCTTCATCCCCCCCATCCTCCATGCTGCGCCCCCATATCAAGTTCCATCCCCCCATCCTCCATGTTGCACCCCCACATCATGCTGCATCCACCCCCATCCTACATGTTGCGCCCCCATATCAAGTTCCATCCCCCCATCCTCCATGTTGCGCCCCCATATCATATTCCATCCCCCCATCCTCCATGTTGCGCCCCCATATCAAGTTCCATCCCCCCATCCTCCATGTTGCGCCCCCATATCATATTCCATCCCCCCATCCTCCATGTTGCGCCCCCACATCATGCGGCATCCCCCCAGCCTCCATGTTGCGCCCCCACATCATGCTGCATCCCCCCCATCCTCCATGTTGCACCCCCACATCATGCTGCATCCCCCCCATCCTCCATGTTGCACCCCCACATCATGCTGCATCCCCCCCATCCTCCATGTTGCGCCCCCACATCATGTTCCATCCCCCATCCTCCATGTTGCGCCCCCACATCATGCGGCATCCTCCCCCCAGCCTCCATGTTGCACCCCCACATCATGCTGCATCCCCCCATCCTCCATGTTGCGCCCCCATATCAAGTTCCATCCCCCCATCCTCCATGTTGCACCCCCATATCAAGTTCCATCCCCCCATACTCCATGTTGCGCCCCCATATCAAGTTCCATCCCCCCATCCTCCATGTTGCGCCCCCACATCATGCTGCATCCCCCCCATCCTCCATGTTGCACCCCCACATCATGCTGCATCCCCCCATCCTCCATGTTGCACCCCCACATCATGCTGCATCCCCCCCCATCCTCCATGTTGCACCCCCACATCATGCTGCATCCCACCCATCCTCCATGTTTCACCCCCACATCATGCTGCATCCCCCCCATCCTCCATGTTGCGCCCCCACATCATGCTGCATCCCCCCCATCCTCCATCCTCAATGTTGCGCCCCCACATCATGCTTCATCCCCCCCATCCTCCATGCTGCGCCCCCACATCATGCTTCATCCCCCCCATCCTCCATGCTGCGCCCCCACATCATGCTTCATCCCCCCCATCCTCCATGCTGCGCCCCCACATCATGCTTCATCCCCCCCATCCTCCATGCTGCGCCCCCACATCATGCTTCATCCCCCCCATCCTCCATGCTGCGCCCCCACATCATGCTTCATCCCCCCATCCTCCATGCTGCGCCCCCACATCATGCTGCATCCCCCCCATCCTCCATGTTGCGCCCCCACATCATGCTGCATCCCCCCCCATCCTCCATGTTGCGCCCCCACATCATGTTCCATCCCCCATCCTCCATGTTGCGCCCCCATATCAAGTTCCATCCCCCCATACTCCATGTTGCGCCCCCATATCAAGTTCCATCCCCCCATCCTCCATGTTGCGCCCCCATATCATGTTCCATCCCCCCATCCTCCATGCTGCGCCCCCACATCATGCTTCATCCCCCCATCCTCCATGCTGCGCCCCCACATCATGCTTCATCCCCCCCATCCTCCATGCTGCGCCCCCACATCATGCTTCATCCCCCCCATCCTCCATGCTGCACCCCCACATCATGCTTCATCCCCCCCATCCTCCATGCTGCGCCCCCACATCATGCTTCATCCCCCCCATCCTCCATGCTGCGCCCCCACATCATGCTTCATCCCCCCCATCCTACATGTTGCGCCCCCACATCATGCTGCATCCCCCCCATCCTCCATGTTGCGCCCCCACATCATGTTCCATCCCCCATCCTCCATGTTGCGCCCCCACATCATGCGGCATCCTCCCCCCAGCCTCCATGTTGCACCCCCACATCATGCTGCATCCCCCCCCATCCTCCATGTTGCGCCCCCATATCAAGTTCCATCCCCCCATCCTCCATGTTGCACCCCCATATCAAGTTCCATCCCCCCATACTCCATGTTGCGCCCCCATATCAAGTTCCATCCCCCCATCCTCCATGTTGCGCCCCCATATCATGTTCCATCCCCCCATCCTCCATGTTGCGCCCCCACATCATGCGGCATCCCCCCCAGCCTCCATGTTGCGCCCCCACATCATGCTGCATCCCCCCATCCTCCATGTTGCACCCCCACATCATGCTGCATCCCCCCCATCCTCCATGTTGCACCCCCACATCATGCTGCATCCCCCCCATCCTCCATGTTGCACCCCCACATCATGCTGCATCCCCCCCATCCTCCATGTTGCGCCCCCACATCATGCTGCATCCCCCCCATCCTCCATGTTGCGCCCCCACATCATGCTAGATCCCCCCCATCCTCCATGTTGCACCCCCATATCATGTTCCATCCCCCCATCCTCCATGTTGCGCCCCCATATCATGTTCCATCCCCCCATCCTCCATGTTGCGCCCCCATATCATGTTCCATCCCCCCATCCTCCATGTTGCGCCCCCATATCATGTTCCATCCCCCTCATCCTCCATGTTGCTCCCCCCCCCCGGGTTGCTTGTTCGGCGCTGTCTTCGGCTGTAAAGCGCTTACCTGCTCCAGGCGGCATCTCCGGCGGCTGCACCTCCCGTTCTCCGCGGTGGTGGTGGCGGTGGCAGGATCATCAACTCACATCTTCCTCGGCGGCGGCTCCATGTCCCGTCCTCCTCTGCGCGGCGCTGCCTCACGCTCCTGTGACCTCTGCACAGTGAGCGCACGGCAGCACGTCGGGGCGGGGAGCTGATTACAGCTCCTCTGACCCCGGAAGTAAGTGTCGGCACGCTCACAGTTTCATTTATATTCGCGTGTTATAGACGCGACTATAAATGACTGTGCGCCCCCTCCCTCCTCCAAAAAGGCGCCGGATTTAATAAAGAGTTTGGAGGAGGGAGGAAGATTTAAAAAAAAAAATTTTTTTTTTTTTTTTTAAATTTTGGTTTGGGCGCCGCCCCCCTGGAAGGCACCGCCCTAGGCACGTGCCCTCAAGTGCCTAATGGCAAATACGGCCCTGACTACATCACTGCATTCTGGAAAAATTGCATAACATTATGGGGTCAATTATCTCCTATTACCCCTTGTGAACATTTTTTTTGTTTTCCCATGTAAATGAAATAAAGATTTGTGTATCACCTATGGGATCAATATGCTCAACACACGCATAGATTAATTCTCCTGCTCCTCAATTCGAACCAATGACCTTTTCGTTTGGGAATCAACTTAATAACACCCTGAGCTAATAGGGAATGTGAGAACAGGTTGCAATTTGTAATTTACAGGAAGAATTTTTTTTCCCACTATCAGAAGCGAAACAGTAACAATGCAGTGACATGATACAAAGATGCATAACTAATCATATGCTAAATAGTTGCAAGTCAAATTTATGTATGAAATTGCCAAGATGACTGTATAAAATGAATGTAGTCTCACGTTCGAAGCTGTAGTGGATGGAGAGATATGGAACATGAATGTCAAAAGTTCAAAACATTGTTACCCTTTTGGTCATCGGTGTACATCGTAAGGTCCATTTTTTTCTATTATCACTTGTGATAATTAAAAATTTGCACCTAAAGTCATATTTTAGTTTAAAAAATGTCATCTTTATATTTTTCAATCCACTTTGCCTTAAATATTGCGTGGCTGCTGAAGGGTTAAAAAATTTCCTTACAGCAGTTTAGAAGAATTTTAAGGGTTCAGATTTTAAAATGGTGTCGCTTAGGGGGGGCTTTCCGATATATATCAGCCCCTCAATGTCCCTTCAAAACTGAATGAAGGTTCGTAAAAAATTGGATGTGTAAATTTTCTTGAAAAAAAAAAAAAAAGAAAACTTTATGCTACATTTTAACCCTTCTAACATTGTAACAAAATAACAGGACATTTGAAAACTGATATTGATATAAGTTAGACATATGGGAAATGTTATTAACTATTTTGTCTGACATGACTATCTGGTTTCAGGATAAAAATATTAACAGTTTGAAAATCACACATTTTTCAAGATGTTTATCAAATTTCATATATTTTCACACAAAAAAAAGGAACACGTATTGACTTAAATTTACCGCTAACATAACGTACAATGTGTAAAGAAATAAAACTTACAATCACTAGGAAATACAAACGCATTCCAGACTTATTACCACATAAAGTGTCACTGCTCAGATTAGAAAAATGGAGTTTGGTCAAATTGTCTCTGTTGTGAGGTGATGAAGAATATGTAGCTGACTAGCACCCACCATTAACTATTTGCATGATACTAATATTCTATTTACAGCTGCTGGTCTGTTTCAATAACATTGTATATGGCATGACCCTGCAGGGACATTGAGAACACTGTTGCCCACAGTACTAACCATCAATCAGCTGGGTCCACCATTTCTCCTGTTACACCCCTAAAGAGTCTTGTTGGATCTTGTTTACAGAATACATGGAGATATACTCAGTGCAGTCAGGAGATGTAAAAACAGGTCCTTTGTTGGCAGAGATTTATGCCATGTCAAACAGACTCTATTCTGTGAGTTTGAATTGAAGTTTGACAGAATCAGACAGAGCCCAGGCTGGGGGACAGTGCAAGTGTGGCACCCCTGCGGCTTCAGGCGCCACAGGGTACTTCAACTCACTTACCTCAGAGGATGTCGTTGCTGGTAACCACCACAAACACACTCATTCAACACATAAACATGGGAGCTCTTCCACTGAGACCGGGCTAGGATAGGTGCAGGGGTGGTCATCACGAGGTATGGGACCTCTTGCCCACTAGTTCAGGAACCCGGGAGGCGGGGCATCCACAGGATAAGTTAGGAGCCATCTCTCACACAATTCAGTAAGTCAAGGAAGTCAAGGACTCCAGAGGTGCAGCAAGCACCGGGAGGACTTGGGAACAAGCCAGCAAAGACACGGACCGTTCGGGGTCTGTGGTCTGGAGCTGGAAGCTCAACCCGGGTTTTTAGGAAAGAAGGGGGATCACAGGGTTCGTGAGGAGTGCAGAAGGCACCCGTGACCCATTCCACATCCTAGGAGCTAGGGTGGAGGGAAACCATCGGAAGGTGAAACACAGACGGAAACACCAGCCTCGACCTCTGAAGTATCCGGGATTGGCTGAAGCCCATCCCATCGGCTGTAGCCCAGTACTCCAATGGCAGTGTGCTTCCCGTGAGTTAAGAACTTGAACTGCACCATCTGTGTCGTCTCATCATTGCCAGCGCTCTCATCATCGCGCCCCTGCGCCATAGGCGACCACTACCATCATCATCCTCCCTGGGGCCTGAGCTCTGCCTGTGGAGAGCTGAACCATCCAAGCTGCATTGTCATCTGCTCCAGCAGAGAAGTCCCGCAGTGGCGGCTAACATTGGCCGCACACCACAGGTGGCATCACAAACAAATCAGGTCACCCCCATTCCTGTCATTATTGACACCACCGCGGTCACAGAACCGGGCAAGGCCACCACAGCTACCGAGGAGAAAAACCACAGCCTGGTAACAAGTAACCCCCGACCCAGTGGGCGCGTCACAAGCAACCAGGAGGAAGTGCATCACAGTAAGTGGGTGATTGTGGCCATCTCGGTGGAGAAAGGTGAGAGCCGAAAGAGGGAGAACATGTTGCATCTCCATCCACCTGTGTCCTGGGAAAACGAAGACTTCTCTGGATGACAGAGGATACCATTGTGTTCCAGTTCTGCCGGCAAGAGAGAAGTTTCCAGTGACAATGTCGACAGGAGGGCCCTCCAGCAAGCTCGTAGTGCAGTGTTTCTCAACTCCAGTCCTCAAGACCCACCAACAGATCATGTTTTCAGGTTTTCCTCAATATTAGATGGGGAATAATTCCATCACCTGTGCAACATTAAGGAAATCCTGAAAACCTGATTGAGGAAAACCTGAAAACATGATCTGTTGGTGGGTCTTGAGGACTGGAGTTGAGAAACACTGTCGTAGTGGAACCATGCACCGGTTGACGATTTGCCATCCCCCTGCTTACAAAGTCGTCGGTCAGGTGGACGCAAGTCTGAAGTGATGAAGAGACCAGAACCAGTTTGGTAAATTCTGAGCAGGAATCACAGTGGAAGTGTGTATATGTGAAGGTACACGGGTTGACAGTTACGAATGAGGCACAGTTCTTGTTCTCCTCCAGCATTCTACAGGGGGCTTATCATCCTGGCTGTGTGCGTGGACTTGTGTGGTGCAGGTCATAGCTTTTTGCAGGCTTTTTGTAACTGTTGCTTCAGATGAACCAGGACCAATTCGCAGTGAAGACAGTAATAGAGGCCAACAATTCTTATTAATCAGTTCTTTACTGAACAAGTTCAACAGTTCGTCCAATACAACTTTACATGGGAGACAGTGTACATATAACTTAAGCATGATTTCCAAAGTACAAGGCTCCATTGGACACACTTACGTCTCCCTCTCTTCAACCGTTACTTTCTCTACTTTCTGTCCTTACACCGCCAACCAGCCTAGCATCACAGTACCGTACACGAAAGTCATTCTAGTCCACTCATGGTTCCACGTCTTTCCACCAACAGAGATTCACAACGCTTTTGAATCTGCTGCACAGGACTCCTTATTAGTTTCACGTTCACTCATGTTTCGGTCCATCCCCAATGAACTGTAAGCTACATCGGGTCTTATGCTAAGCGTACTTCCCCAGACCTTTCTCTACAAGGGTTAGTCCATTCTTGGCTCATTATTAGATTTTGAAGCTGACCATCCAGAATGTCAATATATGTCCTCAGATCTCGCTGTTTCACTCTGGTCTTTTCTGTTGTAGTAGTTGCCACAGGTCACCCACTAGTTGTGGCCTTTAGCACCTCTTTGATTTGCACGTCCGTACTAGTCACTAGCGGATCCCTATCTTTACTACCAAGAAACACAGTCAATTACCCTAAAAGCTAAGCCCATAGATTGTGGGATAACCCCACATTTAAATATTTCTGCCCTGCAGTCATCTTGTTGCTGAGCAGACCTTTCTTAGTAAACATACTTTACATAACTCTGCTACATCTTAAATTGTTATGCATTACCAACATTATACATTTTGCCTACATAATGTTGCTTATCAGACTCTACATCCTACATAGCATTCATATTAGAGATGAGTGGATCCGTGGAGGTTTAGGTCCTGGGGGTTCAGCTGAACTTTTTATAAAGTTCTCTTCTGGACCAGGACGTGACCTGAACTTCATTTGAAGTCACTGATTAGCAGTTTGGGTCTCCACTCACATGCAGCTAGCCATAAACAGAACAAGTCTGGTGGAGGGTGTGCAGGTTTTTTTTTTTATTTCTTTTTTGTGTCCACACTACCGTGTTTCCCCAAAAATAAGACCTACCCTGAAAATAAGCCCTAGAATGATTTTACAGGATTTTTGAAGTATGCTTGAAATATAAGCCCTACTACAAAAATAAGTCTTGATTACAGTCAGGACCGGCGTTAAGGGAAATCAAACTTCATAATTTATCAGGGCCTCAGTCTTTTCAGGACCCAAACAGTTATATTCCGAGGTTCAGATTGTTTAAGGGCCTTTGATGAGTTCACAGTCATGTGACCAAATGTTTAATTGCAGAAGTCTAAAAGAACTGAACAAGAGACAGGATGGTATGCAGAACTGGTAGTAAGGGGATGGAAGAGCAAACTGGGAAATTTCACAGGGCCCCCATTCTCCTTGGGGCCCCAGGGTTTATATAATGATGACATCCCATCATATGACCAAAGGTCATTGCAGGAACCGAAAGCTGAAGAGGAGACAGGCTGGCATGTATCTGCAGTGTGTGTGTGTGTGTATGGATGGATGGATTAGAGATAGATAGATAGATAGATAGATAGATAGATAGATAGATAGATAGAACATAGATATGAGATAGGTAGATAGGTAGATAGATAGCTACAAATGTGTTACACAGGGTTTGGAGAGTTACTGTATATTGATCCAGAACATAATAAGATTATTTGAATAAATGTTGGGGGTTTTTTTTGTTGAAAAATAAATGTGGATTGTTGTTCATGGAAAAAATCCCCTGAAAATAAGTTGTAGCTCATTTCTTGTAGCAAAAAATAATATGACACGGTTTTATTTTTGGGGAAACACGGTACATCCGTTTATGCTGATTTTCCCCCCAGTGTGAGCCATTGAAATACTGTAAGTGGCTCTTACTGGGCTGAGCATCAAGCATACCCGAGCACAGCGATGCTCGCTTGAGTAGTTTGCACACATAAATCACCCAAACTTCGAACCCTGCATATTTTAGAAAAGTCTGTGTTTGATACGAACTCCGAACACCAAACATAGGGGTGGCTCATCTCTATTTCCTATGTATCTTATCTTATATCCTACATAACAGTCCTATCTATTATCACTATTCATGACACATCAGATTGCAAGACATACATGCAATTCATGTCTTCGGGGGCAGGAACACACGACCACCTAGGCCACCCACACACATGTACTATATCTGCATACATACATACAGTTAGTTTGGCGCTAAACTCAGACAGGCAGTTACAGGCACTCTATATCGTCAGTGACAGCAGAATCAACTCCCTGAACTACCAGTGTCTTTATAGAGACTCAAGTAAAGCAGAATCCTTCGGGGCATACAGAGGTATTCTGGGAGAAGCCCGCATAGTACTCACATTTTTCTTAAAGTGAACCCCATGGTAGATCAATCATTCTTGGATTGAAGTTACCCGCGGGATGTAGAGAAGTGGGTTTAGAGTCATTTCGCTAAGTATGTGAACTGCTGTGCTCCACCACCAATCGACCATCCCTTACATTAATTTGATTGTTCCAGGTACAATCTAGGTAAATGCTTGGTGACTGCAATAGGTGGGTGCATGATTAGGCAAATTACAGCATCACACTTACTACTTCCGGGCATACTGCGTTATGGAGCACAGTGGTCTTAACTGGATGTGTGGGAGTTAATATTGTGGTTGTTCTTTTGTGGTTGGAAAAGCATTCTAACAAAGTTCTTCAGTAGAAATTTATGTGGCAAATTTGGTGTTGGTAGCTTTCCTCGTTCATGGTTTCGCTGTATCCTAGGGAGACCACCCCGATACATAGTCTACACTGTCTCTAAGGGGTTAAGTATAATTTTTATAAAACTGGAAAATGTCTTACAGAATCCAAACAAACTAAAGCCTCACAGGGCCTCTTTTAGAAAGCAAAATTGAACTGTGCCTCAGGTGTAACTGCAAGTGTTAAAAATATATTTGGTAAATCTTCCCTTTTTCTCTCCATGTTTTCTCATGCAGTTCCTTTGTACAAGCCTCTGCATTGTTTAGATGATTTTCCGCAATCAGTTGTCTGCATATTTCTACAGTCAAATGAACGTGATCTGCCTGTTGTCCATATAACTTGTACATGGCCTCTAGGCACAAGCAGAAATATAACACAAAGAGAAAATAAAACCACTTCTATTGCTTTCTGCATAAACATGATTAATATTTTAATTGAATCTGGGAAATAGAATGCATTGAATTTATTTGTAAAATTTTAAAGACAAGTCAAAGCAGGACAAAGCCGAGCTTTAGTGTCGTTCTGCCAGAGTAAGAACTGAGTGATGAACACATGAACTGTTAAGCCAAATGGAGAATTAATGCCTCACCTTAGGTGACTTTCACATGGGCAGTTCATACTAGTATACTTTTGTTCACTTGCCTATACACTGGGACTCCGCACAACCCATCATCAGAGATAAATTTACAGGAGACTGGCAGAACAGTTTCAGGTACAGGAGATGGACAGGACAGCTTCAAGTACAAAAGACAGGCAGGCCCACACGTAGCAGGCAGACAGCAAACTGGAGTACTAATGGGATCAAACTGACCAGGAACCTAATTGCTCCTCCCTACAGAGGAAGGTGTCTTAAATACCCAGTGTCTACCAGCCATAAATAGGGAACACTTTCAGAGAACATGCTACTCTTTTAAGAGGTGGAGAGTGTGTCGCGGGCGGAGGAGGGGACGCCGCGCTCTCCCTTCTGCTGCTCGGGTCCGGCTGGCACTGCGGCCTGCTGCTGCCGCTGCTCGGTGGCTCGAGCGATGGGCCGGATCCCGGGGACTCGAGCGGCGCTACTCGCCCGTGAGTGAAAAGGGGTTGTTTTTGGGTGTGGGGAATTGTTTATTGTCCGTGACGCCACCCACGGTTGTGGTGATTTGTTAGCACCACCGCTGCTCGGTATGGGGATCCCGGGAAGGATGGTATGGAGCAGCCAGTTGTTGTGTTGCCCCTCCGTGGGTAGGGGTTGGTGATCCCGGGGCCCAGTGATGAGGTGGGAGATGCAGGGCTTGGTGGGCGCAGGGACGCGGGGGCAGCGCTGTGCCTTGCGGCACTGTGGTACTCACTCAGCCCGAGACGATGACACAGTTCTCGGTAAAACACACGGCTGGAAAGACGGTTCCCACGGACGGCTGCACTTGCTTTCCCCAATAGGTGACGGTGACGGTCCCTCTGTCCTGCACCTAAGTTTACAATGGTTGCGATGGGTTCCCACCGGTAACCCGCTCCCCGGCTTCAAGCTGGACCGAAGGAGCCCTACTTTGCCCGCAGGCGCTGGCCCTGAGAAACTGGTGCCCTGGCGGTGGCGGTGTCTCTCCTCAATGGTTGGACTGTTGCCTTCAATCGGGACTTGGTTGTTTGGAGACAGACGTCCCCTTCACTGACGGATTTGGCAAATTTACGGCGACTCCTAGCCTTGCCGGGGTCCGAGAGGCCCCTGCCCTGGTGCTGACTGTTCGGCCACTACCCGTCCGCGGTCCTTCCAGCAACCTCCGAGCAGTCCCCCTCCAGACTGTCACTGCGGTTGCTGACCTTGCTGACACTGTCCAGGCACACAGCCGGACCAACTTCAGGCTTTCTTACTGACACTTTTACTCTTTTCTTCTGTTTCTCTACTACTTCCTTCTACTTTCCTCCTCTCAACTCAACTCCAGACTCCTTCTGCCTGGTTCTTCCCGCCTCCAGGGCTGTGTACTCCTCGGTGGGCGGAGCCAACCGCCTGGCCCACCCCCTGGTGTGAACATCAGCCCCTGGAGGAAGGCAACAAGGATTTCGGTAGCTTTGGTGTTCCTACTGGGGTGTAGGGTGTGGTGGTGTGATGACCTGTGACCCCTGGCTTGCCCAGGGCGTCACAAGTGCGCCCGCCCTAAGGATGTTGGCAGGAGACCTGTGCAACTTGCGCAGGTCCTGGAGCGTAAAGACTGGGGAAGGAACAGGGGAGTGAGCAGATTGCCTGCAGTGTTAAGTACATTGAAATCTCTGCCAAGGAGAGGAGGCTGGACCATGCAGGGACGTCAGCGTTACTGTACCCCCTGCTGACACCCCCCTCCTCAAAAGGCCTAAAAGGAATCTCATCTAAATAAGTGGGGCATGAATATTTTCCTTAGGTTTCCATGACCTCTATTCAGGACCAAATCGCTTCCAGTCAACTAGGAATAAGGTTTTTCCTTTGATTTTCTACATAGCCAGGATGTTCATCACCACAAAGATTTTTTCAGAGCAGACAGGTGTAGGAGCGGAGCAAGGATCCTTAGAGAAGCAGCTCATAACAACTGGCTTGAGAAGGGAAACATGGAGTTGGACACGTGTAACGAGACAGGAAACCAGTTTGTAGGAAATAATGTTGATCCACTTGATGACTTCAAAGGTCAAATGAAGCGTGGACCCAACTTATAAGATGGCATCTTGAGTTGAATATATTTCGAGGTGATCCATATCTTGTCCTCAGGATGGAAATGTGTCAAATCTCTGTGCCTCTTGTCAGCATATTCCTTCATCCACTTGGACAATTTCTTAAGAGAGGTGTTAGTGTGCTCCCAGATTTCGGAGAAATCCCTAGCTAGAGCGTTGGCTGCAGGGATACCAGAAGTGGTTGTCATCAGGATAGGGATGTTAGGCTGTTCACCATACACAATGTAGAAAGGTAATTATTGTATGAGAATTCCGTCCAAAACAACAGCGTGGCCCAGTCGTCGCGGGGCGCAGTTTTGAAATGTCGCAGAAACGTTTTAAGAATCTGGTTGACCTGCTCTACCTGGACATTGGACAGAGGAAGGTATGTGGATGAAAAATCCAAGGACACCTTGAAAAGTTTAAACCTACCTCTCCATAATCTGGATGGGAACTGAATGCCCCTATGATACACGATGTGAAGTGGGAAATCGTGAAGATGGAAGATATGCTGAATGAACTCTTTTATCAGTTTAAGACCAAAGGCAGGAGTCAAGCCTGAAGGCTAGATGGTGTCACAGTCAGACAAACAGATCATACTGAGTTGAGACACCCTTTCGTGGCAAGATTATCCCCAATAGAGCACCTTTCTGGAACTCAAATCCAGAACGGGTTCATGAGTTCGGAGCCAAAGCAGACCCAGGAGGAGAGGGTATGACAGTTTTGGAAGCACCAGAAAGGAAGTTGTCTCCGTATGCTACATTTCGACCCATAGTTCCACCTGTTTGTTAGCAAAGTTTATGAACTTGGATAAGGGTATGTTCACACCACGTGGCATCTTTTTTTTTTTTTACCACAAAGATGCAGCGTTTTTGTCCCAAAAAAAGCACCGTGGCAAAAACGCATTAAAAATGCAATGTGTTTTTGTCGCGTTTTCGAAGTGTTTTACCGCGTTTTCCCCAATGCATTTTTTGAGTCAAATCTGGAAAGGCTCAAATATGCTGGAAAACCACAAAAAAATTGACATGCTGCATCTTGGCTGCATCTTCAATAATGCAGCCAAGATGCAGCCAACAAAAGATGCTCAGTGTGGACAGCAAAATCAAAATCTCATAGACTTTGCTTGGAGAAGGAAATGCATGCATTTAGGTGCGTCTTTGTGACCTCAAAGATGCACTAAAGATGCCTAAAGTCCTTGAAATTCACAGACCATACCATCAAAGAAACTTTGCAGACATGGAACTGGAATCTGATATTTCTCCACCACGGCTTGCTGTGTAGCACCCCTGACTACATCAGGGTGCTACAGGGAACTGCATCCTGTCCTCCAGGACAAGAAGGGATGAGATGCTCTGTTTCCACAGTATACGGTAAGCATAGTCCCTTTGGCACAATGATGTTCCTGTCATTGCTCGATTAGCTTAACACAGCCAACCTGCATTGGAGAGAGGTCTCTGGAATGATGGAGTTAGGCGCAGGGATCTCCTCTCACATGTCACCTCTCTAGTGTGTTCTAGGAACCTGATATCGATCAAGGGTAGCAGAGGTATCTCGGCCAACCAGGTCATTGTCCATCCTTCTTAACAGACCCTCCCAGAAAGTGGCTTTCAGCACCTTATTACTCAATTCTAGTTCTGATGATAGGGCAGAAAATAGCAAAGCATATTGTCCCACAGTCTGGCTACCCTGACACAGCCTGAGAAGGAAGGTAACTGCAGAGGAAATTTGACCTGGCTCATCAAAGACCTTTGCCGAAGGCCCCCAAGAAGACATGAATGTCCGCAATGATGGGGTCTCTTTTCTCCCAGATGGGGTTGATCTAGGCGAGAGCCTAAACCTCCCAGATGGGACATCAGAAAGGCCACTTTGGCCCAGTTTGAAGTGAACTGGTGGGACAACAGATCAAATTGCAGTGTGATCAGATCAGCCGACATGGGAAACATGTAGGCTTTGTCTGTGAGCCTGTATCAAAGCAGGGGACATGACCTCTGACGTACCCATATGTCAAAGGTTGTGAAGGGGTTAAAGAGGTTGTCCGCTACTTTTCTTATGATGGCCTCTCCTAAAAATAGGTAGTGGGGGTATGAGAGGCCGGATAGGCTTAATTGCAGAGCTGCATAACACAGCTTCATCAACTATATACAGTCAGGTACTGCACATCCACCTCCTATTGATTCGAAAAGGAGACGATTGTGCAGTACATGGTCGTGGCCACTATATATTTGATGGAGCTATGCTGTGCAGCTCTACAACTGAGGACAACGGGGCTTATGGGTGTCGCACCCCCACTGATCAGATATTGATGAACCATACTAAGAACAGTGCGTCAATCCCTTTAAGGTTATCTTTGACTGGGGATGTATAGCATTTTCTTTCTAATAGGAGGCATTAGAATATTGGTAAACTGTGGTCAAAAGATAGTGAAAAGAAGATATATAAAAGCTGACCGTAATTGTTTCAGCCCAACCAATAAATTCAACAGCGTCAGCAATCTAAGTTTTATGGACTGGATAGACAACATCTTTATTTTTTATCATCAATTTTAAACTTCACTAAGTTTTGTAATTAAGTTAAATTATTGCGTGCGAAATGGTATGCTGCCACCGGACTCCTGGTGAGCCCATCACCATCTTCAAAGAAACCAGCTGCCAGCTGTGACTTATTATTTCAATAAACTGAAATCAATCAGAAATTCAGCATCAAGAGAGAGCAGAAATATGTTAAGGGTGGGACGGCGAGAAGCTCCAGAAGCAGTGTGGCGGCGAGGAGGTGTAGACTCGTTTGGGCTCCAGGCCAAAACTTGGATCCATCCCCCACCTCCAACCAGCATGTTGCACAAACGAATGAACCCAATGGCCCCTTACAAATAAAAATTACAAACATATAAATTTCTCTGAAAACACAATAATAAGATAATTTTATGTTATACTTCTAGATAATAAATTCACACACTTATTGAATAACAAATATTATGGTCATACTGTTAATAAACACAATACACTATGAAGACCAGTATAGCACCCAGGGATATGGGGTACTTGGTCCCGGGCAGTGTCTCTCTTGGGAATGTCACGGTGGTGGCCATGCCCTGGGCCCTTTTTGTAATGGGGATATTTACAGGGGAGATTATGATAATGTTCACTTGTAATGCCACTTGTGGTGTTTCAGCTAACTTTGGGGAGCCGCCGCTGCAGAATGTCTCTACTGGGGCCGGTGGTGTTGGCAGCTAGTATGGTGGTCCCTCCACAAGTAGGGATTTGTCCCAGCAGGTGTATGGTGCAGTAGGCGTCGGAAGAAGGGAGTTCACACACATATTCAGTGCAACTGGTTTACTCACTTTTACTCACTTGTTTTGAGTTCGTAACTGGGGGCTCGAGGCCGGCTGGTTTCGCCTCTAGGTTCCCTTCATCCCAGTGCCAGTCTGGTTTCTCTGGTACCTTCTTCCCCTGCACCTGTCTCTGGTAAGTTGGTCCCCGTGGTATAGAACATTGGGGGTCCTCGTTTTGTGGTTTGTCCACTTCTGTCCGCCTAATGCACAGTCTGCCCCTCCCACCTGGTCAACTAGTGGACTGGAGTGGCTCCACCTCTAGGCGGCCATCCATGGTCCCACCCTATCTGGGTACCATTGTATGGGGGATCTTTGGGGAAAACTGGGATTACCTGGGTTTTTGGTGTTACTGGCACTGGGGTTCTGGGTCCCTAAGGGGGTAAGGCCCTGTATCCTGGTGGGGATGCAGAACCTTGTAGCATCCTGATGGGTTCAGGGGCGCTACACCAGTATTATGAAATTATACAGGAGCAAAATAATGCTTGCATACCATGATCATATACTGTATTATCACCAGTAGAGGCTGATTTATTAAGACCAGCGTTGTACACACCAGTCTTAATAGGCTGTGTGTGCAAATGACGTGCCCGCATCGGGGCCATGGGGCAGTCGTTACCGGGCCGCGGTTATGGTTCTGGGATGCTGCGGTGGCTAGGCCTGGCTCCGTAACCCTGGTGGCGTCAGTTAAAGTAAAGAGGGCAATGAAGGGGGTAGTAGTTATAGTTTGTAGTTTTGCCACCTGTGGTACTCGGCCAGTGATAGCCGACGCTGCGGGATGGGACCTCTGGGGCTGATGATGGCACAGCTTGGTTGGTATAGCTCTCCACAGGTAGAGCTGGGCCCCAGGGTAGATGGGAGTAGTAGTCTATGATGGCAGGGGTGCAGGGCTCGGGCACAGGCGAATAAAGGGAGTGACACAGGGATGCAGTCTCAAGGGTTTTTACTCACTGTAGCAGGTTTCAAGGTAACATGACTAGTCATTGACCTCTTTTGGAGTGCTGTGTTTCACTGTGATGGGCTCCAATCGATCCCAGATAGTTTTGAGGTCAATACCGGTTCACCCTTTGTGTGTTCCTTCCCCTGGTCGTCTTCCTGCGCTGACTTCTCGCCCTCCTGTCCTGCGCCTACGCACACAGTGCCCTGAGACTGTGTCCGCGGATCCTTCACAAGTGGAGCCTGTCGGCCTAGTCCCTTTAGTCCTATGTGTCACCTTCCAGCGGATTTGTGTGCGGGTTAGGCTTCGGCCTCTGAAGTGACCTAAGCCTCCGGTTTTACTAAATGAGCACGTTGGTTCTTCTCCTCTAGTCTACGGACCGGATCCCCGTTTGTGGCCAAGTCCCTCCACTCCAATGTTCTGTATGTGGAACGAGTCCACAGGGGGTTTTGGCGCACTCACCGTGGGCCCAAGGACCCTTTTCTGTCTTGCGCCTGGGTCAAGCTGCCCCAGCTCAAGACCCACAGGTCTTCACTCCTCCACTGCTCCTTCTCAACTCCCTAACTCTCTACAGTCCACTTACACTAACTAGACTCACCCCCAGCCAGGTCGGGCAGGGGAAGGAAGGTGCCATCACCAGTGGTGGCTATTCATAGCATTAATATCACCAGGCCCTAACCCTGACTGACCCAGAGGGGAGCTGCTAAATGAGTGTGTGTCTGTGTTTTGTGTGAACTGGTGGATGACCTCTTCCTTACCCAGGGATGGGATACCACACCTCTGGCCGAGGTGCAGTACCTCTGTGGCGACTGAAGCCTCTCGCAACACATTCTGCGTTTTCAAGTGCAGTTTTGTCAGAAATCTACATGTCACAATCTTTATGCCAGCAAAGCCAATGAGAATTCTGAAGTAATGCGGACATGTTGATTATTTTTTCTTTGCAGATTTGATGCAGAAGATACTCTGCAGCATGTCAATTCTTGGTGCATTTTTCAGCCTTCCCTTTCATTGCCTTCATTATGAAATAATAACAAAAAAATGCATGCTTTTATGGTGCTTTTTTTCTTCTAGAAGGTGCAGATTGGATGCAGAAAATTTCTGCACCAAA
Source organism: Anomaloglossus baeobatrachus (assembly GCF_048569485.1). NCBI lineage: Eukaryota > Metazoa > Chordata > Amphibia > Anura > Aromobatidae > Anomaloglossus > Anomaloglossus baeobatrachus. The sequence continues at coordinate 294,141,121 of NC_134353.1, forward strand.
TACTCAGTGTGCACACATAGCCATAGAGAAGTGAGCAGGAGTAAGCTGTGCATTAAGAGGCTCATGCCACTTAATGAATTAGGTGCCTTCGCCAGAGATGTACAGTACTTTAATCAGGGACTGAAGTACATTTCATGTGTAAATTACTAAAATGGCATAACGTTTCATGAATTAATTGGGCAGGTTTCAATGCCCCATCCCACCCATGGTACACCCATTTTGGCAAAGCTAGCTGGGACTTGCATTAAAGCGCCATAAGTCACAAAAATTTGTAACAACTTCAACTTCCGTAAAAAAAAATAGCACTGAAAGAAGCAAAAAAAACAAAGAAAGAAGCACCAGCCGATAATTTGTAAACCGTGGAAGGTGATGGTAGAAATGAGGAAACTCATATGCTGGGGGGGAAGCAGGTGGCCCTCAACCCTTGTATCCTGGTGCAAGGGATCCCTGTCAGGATTATCTTCAATATATGATGCGCACACTGCTGCCGTCCCGCTGAACGTGGTGTGAAGCCTTCAGCTCTACATGCGCTGTCAGGATGGCGGGTCAGCAGAGTTGTAACACAGCTGCATACCATTAACTCCTCTTTCTGTGTGTAAAGATGGATAACTCCCACGGATATCAATGGGTATTGTGAAAAAGATTTTTAATGTCAACATAAAAGGTTGTTTTTTTTTGTTTTGTTTTGTTTTTTTGCTTTTTCAGTAAGGTCACACTGGTGATGGCAGTACTCTGCCCCATGAATAGTTTATTGCATATTTTGTTTTTTTATTTCCATTAAGGTCACTACAGCATTCTGCCCCATGAATGGTTTATTGCATGTTTTTTGTTTATTATTTTTTTTTTTAAAGTTTTTCCAGTAATGTTATCACACTGGTAATGGCAGTATTCTGCCCATGAATAGTTTATTGCATGTTTGTTTTTTTCCCAGTTAACACACTGGTGTTGGCAGCACCTTGCCCCACAAATGGTTAATTGCATGCAGTCTTGTGAGGGCTAATAAGGATGATGAAGGGAGGGTGTATAAAGACCAATTCGATAAGAGTCAAAATTAATTCTGTATTTTTTATTGCATATGTCTTATGCCTGAGGATGGCGGCTCCCCCAAAACGGTTTACGAATTGCCGTCTGTCCCTTCTTTTTTATTCTTTCAGTGCTCTCTTTGCAGCATCAAGGCAGATGTCCGGGTAAAAGCTGAAGGCTTGGGTATGTGTGAGGCTTGTTTCACCCAGACGTTTTTCACAGACGTATTAAAAGCGCATATGTCCCTCCATGTGCCATGATTTCATGGCACATGTGTGTTCTCCATGTGCAATGCGTGATATCACATGGAGATCAGGTACTTCAAACTCACCTCTTCCCACTCCTACTGTCTGTGGTGCTGAATCTTCGACTCTGATGTCTCTGGCCATCACTGTGTCCCCTCTGCAGCTACTTCAGGGTTGGCTGCGCAGTGCATAACCGCATATTCATGAGCATAATTAGGCAGCCAGGAAGCAGGAGACAGCAGCAGCTAAACAGGTGAGTTTAAAAAACTTTTTGTTTTAAATGTACGTGTTTTTCTGGTATGTGTTTCATGGATCACACCATAGTGTGGTCCGTGGGACATCAGTGATGTCAGAAAAAATGGACGTGTCTCAGTGCGGAAAACAGGACACGCATGTACGCCGCACAGAAACACGGTCAGTAAAAAATCACGTGTTTACAGACAAATGGATTTTAATAGGTCTGCGTATGTCTGTGATTCTGGTATATATAAAAACTGTCACATACGTACCAGAATCACTGATGTGTGAAAGAGGCCTGAGAGTGGTTTTCAGGCCCTTAGGCCTTCTTCACACGTCTGTGTTTCTGGTATGTGTGAGGTCACGAAAACGAAACGGGGGGTAGGAAGTGAAGGTTACAGCCCCCCTTTTCACCACCCAACAGACCAAGCACGTGACGCGCTCTCTAGCGCCCCTCTTATAGTCAGGCCAATTATGGAATTGCCTGACAATAAGCAAGAAGGCTGCTATTCTACTATGCCGATGATTGAAGGGTTCCCGGTGAGAGTAAGGTATATATTCCCCCGACCGCTGCGGACGGAATATATCTAAACCTCCCTCAGATCTCACTGGTTGCCCCACAATGATCCTTGGCATAAACTCGCTGCCACCAATCGATTTCGATAACTATTATGCCAAGCACACAGACGTGGAATTCAGGATCGAGATAACAGAACAGCCCAAGATTAAATGATATATTTTAATCGGCTGAAGGCACACTAGAAACTACAATATATACAGTATGGAATTTACAGAATATATATACATAGGTCAGAGTACATTTACAGGTAAGTTATGGATCACAAGCAGGCATACAGATCAAGCAGTTACCTTATGCGTCTGGCCACAGGGGGGCGCCATTCGACCAGGGTTCCAGGGACTTTCTCACAGGTGTATAGTACACATGACCCCCGTTTTCACACATACCGGAGACATGGGCACACATAGACCCATTAAAATCCATGGGTCTGCGCACACCTGCGTGTTTTCACATGGACCGTGTGTTTGTTTGGAGCATAAGTGTGTCCATGTGCTCCACACGTAGACATGTCCATTTTTCTCCGGCAGCACGGGTGTCACACTGACTGCACAGATGTGATCCGTGTGACATCAGTGTGACATCAGTGTGACATGTACTAGAGAAAACCATGTTTCTGTGAAATAAAATGAATTTCTGTACTCACCTTCTCCAGCGCTGCTGTCTCTGCCACTGCTGTCACTTGCTTCCGATCCCGCTAATTATGCTCATTGTATATGCACTGCTCTCAGGACCGGAAGCAGCAGCAGCGCCGGAGACATCAGCACCACGGACAGGTAAGTATAGACGTTCATGCTGTCAGTGTGCTATGCGAATGTCACACGGATAAGCACACTGACAACACACGCTGAACACACACACAGACACTCGCACACACATACGCACCTACACCACGGACCGTGCAAAATGTGTGTTTTTGCACAGACATGTGAAAGAGGCCTCACAGGGTGTAGGTTCCATAGTTCTCCTTAGGCTGGAGTCATACTAGCATATGACTCGCACTAATGCAAGGCGAGAAAATGTCACATTGCACTCGGCCCCATGTAAGACAATGCTGCAGCTCAGATCTGCAATTTTTTTCTCAGCTTTAATCAGAATGAAGAAAAAAAATTGCAGCTTACTGAGAATGTCAGTGAGTCTCACATCACACGCACCCATACAAGTCTATGGGTGGGTGTGAAACATTGGACTGCACTGATGACATCTGATTGCTGTGCGATATACAAACAGACGGGCAATGGAGGGAGACTAATCTCTCTGAATGATGCCCGGCTCATGCTCGCAGCAGAGCCTGAGCTGAGGATCATTAGTAGACCGCTTCCGATTCTCTCACATCAGATGCCATACGCAAGTGTGACTCCAGCCTTATTCCTTTCCACCTCTTGCACATATTTTCAATAGGAGCACTGTCATTTTCAGATCTTTTTTATTTTTTTCTTTACTAAAAAAAAAAATAAACAAAAAAAAAAATATTGCAATCTTTTTAAGGTATATATTTTGGCATAGACACCTTAATGATTTGGGCACAAAGGGTCCGATTCATCAAACCTTTTACAACATATCTCTGGAACCTCGGATATAGGGCTCTACAGCCTCGTTTTGAATAGAGCTGAGATGCCCATGCTGAATCTCCTCTCCAAGGCTATAGGACTACCAGAAATAGCCAAGCGCTGTGCTTAGCAGTACAATAGACAACGAATGGAAAGGAAGCCAAGCATCTGCACAGGCAATTTATTCATAATAGGGATGCAGAACTTCATTCTCGGTGCTGCAGAGCCCCGATCTTGGGATAGCTGGAGGTGCCACCAGTGATCAGTAAATTCCCTTTCCTATGGACAGGGGATAATTGGAGTTGAGCGAGTACCTAACTATTCGTACTCGCTATACTCATAACGAATGCAGTCTAATACTTGCGTATTCATTCCGAATAGCATGTACAATGCAAATCAATGGGGAATACTCGCAAAGTAACGAGTAACCAGAATTCCACACTATTCTTACAAGTAGCAAATAGTGCGGAATTTGGGTTACTCGTTACATTGCGAGTATTCCCCATTGACTTGCATTGCACATGCTATTTGGAACAAATATGCCAGTATTAGACAGCATGGGCGTACCTAGGATCAAAACTAGGAGGGGGCAAGCCATGGTCATTCAGGTTGTAAAATATTAGAACGGAAAAGGTGAATGAAACAGAAATTTTAAGAGAATTAAATGTAATCATAGCTCGATTAATGACTTTGCGCCCCTCCACACACACACACACTACAATTCACCCCCATTACACACACACACATACACACACACTACAATGCACGCTCCATAACCCCTCCCCCCACACACAAATACAATGCACCCCCCATAACCACCTCCCCACGCACACAATACAATGCACCCTCCATCACCCCCTACACACACACACACACACACTACAATGCACCCCCCATTACTCCCCACACACTCACACACACAATGCACCCCCCCATCACTCACTACACACACACAATACAATGCACCCCATCACCCCCTACACACACACACACTACAATGCACCCCCCATTACTCCACACACACACACACACACACACACACACACACACACACACAATGCACCCCCCATCACTCACTACACACACACAATACAATGCACCCCATCACCCCCTGCACACACACAAATACAATTCACCCCCATTACCCCCTCCCCACACAATACAATGCACCTCCATCACCCTCTTTATACACATACACATACACACACACACACAATGCACCCCCCATTACCCCCTCCCCACACAGAATACAATGCACCCTCCATTACTCCCTCCCCAGACATAATACATTGCACCCCCCCATCACCCCCTACACACACCAATTACACTACCCCATCACTACACACTCGTGCCTCCCCCCTCCCTCAGAATACAGTACTCCCCCTCTGCCTGTCACAAAGCTGTGTTCCTTCACAAATGTTCCCCGTTATGTGTCCTTAGCCCCTCCACACTCATCCCCATTAATTAAATCTGTCTCTTCGGCTCCTCTATGGAGCGCTTACCGCTGCCTGATGCATCCTGTGTGGCGCCCGCAGCACTGTAATGACGTCAGCAAGGTGCTGATCTCATCACGTTGCTGCACGTCAGGGGCGGGGCCCAGTCCCGGCACGCTGTCTAAATGTATTTACGTCTGAAAGACGCAAATACATTTGAATAGGAACGGAAGGAGGAAGCTGCAGTCACCGTCACCGCCGCACTCCTCAGCAGTGTGTGCATGCAGATGCAGATACAGCGGCCCCCTACAGGCACCAGCCCACTACACCGTGCCCCTGCTTCTAAGGGGGGGGGGCAGCTGCCCCCCCTTGCCTCTTGCTGGGTACGCCTATGTTAGACAGTACTCATGAGTATAGTGAGTACGAATAGTTAGGTACTCGCTCAACTCTAGGGATAACGTGTTACCTTGTGAATAACTCTTTGAACTAGTCTGAATATCTCATCTAATAAACAAGAAATTCTATATATGTAAACAACAAACATGAAACATGGCTCTTATCGAAAGCTAATGTAATCTTGCTTAAACTTGGGGTTCAGTGCTGCCACCTACTGACCGAAACTGGAATTATTGGCATCGGGTGAGTTTATAAGTGATTTTCCCTGCTAATGTAGAAAGCATGTATTTATGAAAAACCCCTCTATCATGCACATTTATTTTTTCCCAACTTAAAGTTAGGCAGTTGTGATATAAATATTAAACCTCCCTGACCCATTAAGCCATTTATTGATGGATGGAGTATTTATTTGGCAAACCAATGACTAAATTCTTTGCATACACAGTAAAAGTGAGATTTCCAGAAAACACAGTATAGTTAGAGGTCAAATACTCTAGTTGTGTAGATGTACTTAGTTATATAGCTACGTAGGTTGAAATATAAGACCTAGGTCCATCTAGTTCAGCCTTTTTCCACTAATTATACAATTTGTCACTAAATCATTTATAACCGACAATGTTGTTGTTGGTAGGGGATTCCAGAGTCTGACTGCTCTAACTGGAAAGAACCCTCCCCTATTTAGCTGCCGGAATCACTTTTCTTCCACTTGCAGGGTATGCCCCTTGGTCCTTGTATTGTCTTTGGAGGAATAAGTCATGTCCTGTCCTTTGTATTGGCCAGACATGCATGTATACATATAAATGAGATCTCCTCTGAGACGTCTTTTTTCTAAGCTAAACATATCTAACTTTTCAAACCTGTCATCATATGGGAGGCCTTCCATTCAGCTTTTGAACTGATTCTAACTTCTGAATGTCCTTCTTAAAATGTGGAGCCCAAAACTGGATCCCATATTCCAGATGTGACCTTACAAGTGATTTATTGAGGGGTAACAATATGTAGGAACAGTATTTAGGATCCATAATCTAGATGTTTTTATAGCAATAATGCTTATGTGAAATAGGTGCCAGCTCTTTCTGAGCCTCTTCTGCTGTGGTTCTAGAACTTAGAAGGGAGTATTTACATTTTAATGTCATGGTTATTTTGCTTTTCAATTTTGGAAAAGTAGGTAAGATTCAGATTCAGATATCTATAAGATGAACCAAGCCTGCAGCTATACTGAGCTCAACTAAAGCGGGCTTTACATGCTACGAGATCTCGTTGGGGTCACGGAATTTGTGACGCACATCCGGCCGCTGTAGAGATGCCGTTGTGTGTAACACCTATGAGTGATTTTGCATCGTCGCAAAAACGTGCAAAATCGCTCATCGGTGACATGGGGGTCCATTCTCAAATATCGTTACTGCAGCAGTAACGAAGTTGTTCCTCGTTCCTGCGGCAGCACACATCGCTCCGTGTGACACCGCAGGAACGAGGAAGCTCTCATTACCTGCCACCCGGCCACAATGCGGAAGGAAGGAGGTGGGTGGGATGTTTGTCCCGCTCATCTCCGCCCCTCCGCTTCTATTGGGCGGCGGTTCAGTGACGCTGCTGTGACGCTGAACGAACCGCCCCCTTAGAAAGGAGGAGTTTCGCCGGTCACAGCGACGTCGCAGGGAAGGTAAGTATGTGTGACAGGTCCAGGCGATGTTGTGCGACACGGGCAGAGATTTGCCAGTGTCGCACAACCGATGGGGGCGGGTACGCACGATGGCGATATCGGTACCGATATCGCAGTGTGTAAAGTGGCCTTTAGACCCATACATAACTCTACGGTGATGCAATTGTAAGCAGCGTCCATGATGCCAGGCACAGAAGTGAAAGACTGCAGTGATCTGTCTGTAATGGAAGACTGGACTAGGATTCGGGCATGGACAATGGGAGTCATTTTGCTTAACACTAGATTTTAGTTATAATCATTATCCTTTTTGGCCACATAGTGACTATACCATCGCCAGAATGTGCTTCTGATCAACGCAGCCTAAATAATTAGAACACATTTTAAAATTAAAACTGAGAAGGCAGCACTGTGTATTTCTAGCACAGCTAGCTCTATATGGATGAATACTGACTATAAGTGCTTGTTCACACAGCATTTTATTCTGCCACTTTTTATCTGCATGTTTTCTGCAGGTGTTATTTGTCTGATTACTATGTTTTCATTATGTGTTGATTTGAAGCTGAGTTTTTTTATCGCTTTTTTTGTACAGGAAAGCTTTGATGCTGAACTTAAAAAGACAACTGTTGGCATAAGTGCAAATTCACACTGTGACCATTTAACAGACAAAACCTAGGATAAAAGCAAAATGAGCAAATATCCTGCAGTAAATAAATAGTAGTGGTACATGTAAATTACATGTACTACTTATTTACTTCATGTACTATTTTGATCTCATCTCTAGTAGCAGCACATAGCAAGGTGAACTACTGGAAATCGAGATCATCCTGATTAGTACGCCTTGTCGCAGTGCAATGGCTCTGCCCAAGTCTATTTTCAGGTCTGCTGACACATAGTGAGATGAAGTACTAGAGTTAGGGTCCATCCTGATTAGATACACCTTGACGTGGTGGCTTGATTTTTTTACGTTTTGTATTTTATACGTGTTTTTTTGTCTCTCTATGGAGAAAAAATGCACCAGGGAATACAGAGAGAGCAGGAGTTTTCATGAAATCAAATACAATTGATTTTGATTGGACTGGTAAAAGCAGCAGATTTTGTGCACAAAAAACATGCTGTATTTCTGTTACATGGAAATGGCCTGATGACAACTTCCTATGCAAATTGATTATCTTAAATACATCTAAATGCATTATCTACACCTTACACCCATATCATTTCTGCTGTAATCCACTTGCCCATGTAAGCTTATAATCTTTTAAATAGTGAATATTTCATGCTTATTTTAAGACTTCTCTCTGCAATGTCAGTAGCCACATGAAACATTTCCAACATTCATTATCCAGTAAGGAGGAAGAAAGAGGGCAGCACTCACCGAAACTCTGATGCCATTTTTTTATTCCATGTGAGGAACGGGTACAAGTGGTTGGGGAGGGTGAGGAAAAGCCAACACCGAAGAACGGCAGGCCATTTCGCACTTGCTGTGCTTCAACGGGTCCAAACATGGAATAAAAAAATCGCATTAGAGTTTCGGCGAGTGCTGCCCTCTTTCTTCCTCCTTACTGGATAATACATGTGGACTGTCTTTTCTATGTGGATGGTGCACCCGATATCTGCTGAACCAAGATCAAATAGCAATTTACTTTTGGGAGTGGCGGTGCCCGGTTCCTTTTTTTATTGCTTTATTTCCAACATTCACCTAAAGTTCACATTTCTGTGTTTGGACCTTTAGGCCAAGTTCCCAAAAAGAGTTTTTGACAATGTATTTTCACGGCGCCAAAATTCAGCACTTTAGAGTTCCAGCAAAATGTCATGCCAGTTGGGTTTTTCTTTATGCCTCCTTCATATGTTCATATTTCTGGTTCGTGTAGCATCCATTTTTTTTCACGAATACTACACGTACCCATTAGAACCTATGATGCTGCTCACATATCTGCGTTTTTACACCGTACACCTGGAATCATGTCCGTTTTTTTCCAGACAGCACAGATGACAAAGGCCATTACAAGTCTATAGGTTCGTGGAAAAATACGTACAGCACATGTATAACATTGAAAGTTAAAGTATATCTTTATTTCTATAGCCATACCGGAAAAACATGGATGACACTGATGGTAAAATACAAGACACACGGATGACATCGGCAATGGTTTTTCACATACGTGTTTTCTACACATGTATGAAGGGGGCCTTAATCAGAATAAACCAATCTGTGGAGCATGTTTCAAATCCAAAATATGTCAATTTCTCTTGCAAATATGCTGATTTTCCCCATAGACTTGCATAAGATGATGAAAATCAACAGGTGAAGGCTACGGTTCCACTTGAGTTTTGCATGGACGAGTGCAATCCAATAAAACATTGGATTGCTCTACCTCAAGTACAAAACGATAGGGCAGTGTCCATCTGTGATTGATTTGTCATGCTATAGCGGCATACAGAATGAATGGCAGCATACTGCGTTTGGCAGCGATTCTCGGCTCACACACCCCCATACAAGTCTATGGGAGCATGTGAAACATCGCACTGCACTTTCATGTAATCCAAGTGCAATGAGATATATGAAGAGACACAGGCAGGGGAGAAGATGGGGAGGAAGCGCTCCCTCTATCTTCTCCGCTGCTGTGATATAATCGAAAGATCGCATCACAGTTGCATGACCCTCGGTTGACGCTTGCAGCAGAGCGTCATTAGCATATCGCTTCCGATGCTCTATATATTCTTGCACAGGGGCCCTCTTCTGTCTCTGTCTGCCAGGGCTCTCAAGCATGCCGCTTCCTTTTTCCTTTAGTTTGATGTCTGGTGTTTTCACTAGGACTGCTTTTCACCATGAGGCGTGCTTAAGAACACAATCTAAAACTTGTACTGTTCACACTGCATGGTTTATCGGACTATTTTCTGATAAAGGCTAAAAGTTATTTTGCTCTGTAATATAGAACTTTTACCCTATGCAGCATTAGGAATCCACAAAATATTACAGACTGCAAGTAACCTTCACTGGGGTATGCTTTTCTCATATTGGTGAAATAATAAAACATGAGTGTTCAGCAAGCTATAAACTTTTTGCTGACAAGGCTTCTAAACAAGTAATTTATCAGTGCAATATCCATAAAATAAGGTCCCCAACGAGTTATAATGTTTTATTAGAAACTGAAAAACTGATCCAGTGTGATTGTTCTTGGGAAACGGGCCATATAAATAAAAGTTTTCACTTTTCAGCCAAATTGTGTCTTTCAATCCTTCAAGTACGAGATAGAGACATATCATGGTATATTACGTATAAATACATAAACATGCACTAAGAAGGCATAACATTAAGTCTACATTCACACTAAACTGCCATTAAACAGTGATAACATTATGACAAGGTCATTATACCATTAAAGGTGAAAAACTCAATCTTGAAGGTGAAACAGATATTTCCCTGTAAAATTAAGATTTTGGGGAGGGAAACAATAGTAAGACCTCAGCCACACAGTGCTGATGTGGTGCCATGCATGCCTTAAACTACTGTCAGGTGAAAATACGAACGAGTACAAAAAAATCTGACAAGGAATTGGATGTATTCGGGATAGGCGAATTCTCAGTTTTTGAAGTTTGTTGGGATTGAAGCAAAAAAGAGCAAGTGTAAGGATGCAACACATTCTGACAAGGACCAAATTGTGGTCGCTAAATTAATGGGGTAGAGCATCTCCATATGATCCTACCAACACTGGTCCAAGGAAGGACAACTGGTGAACCAGCAAGTGTCATGAGTTCTTGAACTTCACTGATGTGCATGTGGGGCAATGTCTAGCCCATCAGCTCTGAGTATACAGAAAAGCTTCCGTAGCACAAATTGCTAATCAAGTTAATATTAACTATGATGGAAAGGTGTCATAACCCAGATTCGTCACATGATCCTTGTCCACTGACAAAAACACCTACAACATGCACATGAACATCAGAGCTAGATCATGGAGCAGTGGAAAACTGACCTGGTCGGGTGAATCATACTTCGTCAGTTAGAATATTTTTTCTGTTATGTGAAAGACCAGTTAAGTGAGTGTCACTTACCTAGAGAAGTGATCGAACCGAGATACACTATGGGAAGAAGGCAATCTGGAAGAAGCAGTTTGATTTTCTTCGCAATGTTCTCCTGGGAAATCTTGGATCTTGGCAATCATGTGGATTTTCCTATAACAAGTACCAGCTACAAAAAAAATTGTTGTAGACGAAGTACGCCCCTTCATGGCCGGAATATGCCCTAACGACAATGGCTCTTTCAGTAGGATAGTGAGTCATATTTTCAGTGATCAGGTGAGGAACAGAACGTTAAGTTTAATTTAAACACAGAGCACAAGAGTCTTTAGATTCACCAAGATATAGAAATACCCCATAGACACCGTAATGCAAATGTATAAAACATTTTATTTAATAGCGCACAGGGTATTACAAAATATACAGAACAACAATCATGAAAAACCGGAATGGGTAAGTGAAGGAAGAGGGGAGAACCCCACGTGACCCAGGATAGATGTCAAGTATTATATAGGACCTGCTGATACAGATATATATTATTGTAGTAGCCTCATGCCCCTAGGAAAAGCCCACATGGGGGCCGAGGATCCATTGTGCCGCTAGTTAATGGCCCAATACATAAACTTATGGCCTTCTATCAGGCCATACCTCAAATATAACTGCAGGCCTATATATAAGACTGGCACAATGGCCAAAGGTCGCATTACAACTAGGCTATAACCTCATATGCAATTCGGAGGTGCCCAGACAGTGTCGCATTAATCAATCACTAATAAGGCATGAGGGCTTACCACAAACAGGCAGAACGTCCGGGAATCCTGGAGGGCACGTGGGGACCGACGTCCCAACACGTGTTTCGTCAAGTGCTTCGTCGGGGGACGATAGTTAAAAAGTGCAGGAAGTGGGGTTTAAGAAGGGAACCTGATTATCAATGACACGCCTCCATTTCCCCATGTGCACTGAAGTAGGTGACCGCTGCAGAGCGCGCCGTGGTTCAGTATCGGCGGCCGGAAGCCGACGGAGCAAGAACTTCCGGTGACGTCACCATATGGTACTTCCGGTTCCCCGCCGCAACGAGCGTTGCCACGGACGCGAATCAACAAGCGGAAACCACTGTAGTGCTGGGTAGGATGGACCTGCCCCTAATGGAAACGCTAATCCAACCTCCACAATCCCATCAACAGCAATATGGTATATAATGCGTAAACATATACTAAGCATTTTTTGTATATGAAATATCCCCTCATAACACCTATCAGGGGAATTATAAGGCACATATATGTTATGCATTATTCATATACAATCACCAAAAGTGGTGCGTATTTAAAGAAGATAGAGGGAAGAGGAAGAGGATAGATAGAAAAGATAGGCAGACGTCTGCAAGGGAGTATAGATGTAAGAACATAGACATAGATGTGTACACAGCAATTTCAGCATGAAAACAATTACAGATATTCCATGTCCATGTACGCCACAGTTCCGTAGCCTCCCAATTTTGGTTCTGTAAACGTATACATGCCTCCGTTTCTTCCAGGTCGAAATTGATAACAGAACCCGAATGGAGGGGGCGCTTTTGGAGGAGTGGGAGAAGGGGGGGGGGGGGCAAGATGAGGGAGGTTCATGACAAAAACAGGTCCCTTAAAATTAAACAAAAGATAAAAAGACACACTGTTAAAAGAGTCATAAGATCACCATATATGCAGCATGAAAAGGTAACATTAAAAATACACAAGGGTCGTCTGGGGGGGAACCGGCTCTGGGCTGGAGGATTTTGTGCGTCATCTTAACTCCAACAGCTATAACATCTACCTAACTCATCAGGTCGGACCAAGGACCATCGAATTTTTGGACATTCGAGTCTCGGTGGAATCTAGCGGGGCGGTCTCTACTACCATCTTCCGGAAAGCCACTTCGGTTAATTCCCTCCTCCATGCCACCTCGGGTCACCCCAGGTCGACGGTGAACGCCATCCCGACGGGCCAGTTTCTGCGGTTACGCAGGCTGTGCTCGTCGGATGATGGATTTGAATCCGTATCAGGGGATATGAGGGAGAGGTTCATAATGAGGGGGTACAGTAAGAGATCCATCAAAAAAGGCTACCAGCGTGCTAAACACTCCCAGCGGGACCAGCTTCTATCTGGGAATGTAATCACAAAACCCACGTCTAGTCCAGTGGCGAGATTTATTTCCACCTATTGCCGACAGTGGGACCAAATCAGAGGTGTACTAAATAAACATTGGGCCATTCTCCATACTGAGCCCTCTCTTCGTGGCTATTTACCAGAATGCCCCTTGATGACGGCAAGGAGGGGGAGGAGTCTCAGGGATGCATTGGTGCATAGTCACTATGTTGCCAAAAGAACCCCCCTTTTTGGATGTGGCCCCCAACGTGTCGGCTGCTACCCTTGTGGTAGCTGCCGTGGCTGCCAGAACATCATTCGGGCCACAACCTTCTGCTCAGCGGACGGTAAGAGGGAGTTTTCCATTCGGGCATATATCTCTTGCAGCACATCTGGCGTAATATATTACGCCACGTGTGGCTGTAACAAGATATATGTCGGTTTGACCTCACGTGAGCTCCGAATTCGCACGAGGGAGCATGTGCGTGATGTTCTGGCGGCCAAAGAGGCCACCAATCCCGAATCCCTAAAAACGATACCCAGACATTTTAGGGAGGTTCACAATTGTGACCCTACATCCCTTCAGGTCCGTGGTATCGATAGGGTACATCTGGGAATTCGGGGCGGTGACCTCAAAAAACGGCTGGCACAGGTGGAGTGCCGTTGGATTTTTGTTCTGGGCACTCAGGCTCCAGATGGGCTGAATGAACGGCTTTCTTTCGCCCCATTTTTATAACTACCGTTCTTATCCCCATAATAATGGTATCCTAAATGGGTCCGACTGGAGAGAAGAAAGAGGGGGGTTGAGCTCCTCCCAGTCGGATTCAATTAACTCGAGAGTTGGTTTTCGGGGTGGTTGAGTCCACCATGAATACGTAACAGAGGTGTGAACAGTTACGTAACCCCTAGTGTATTTTTAATGTTACCTTTTCATGCTGCATATATGGTGATCTTATGACTCTTTTAACAGTGTGTCTTTTTATCTTTTGTTTAATTTTAAGGGACCTGTTTTTGTCATGAACCTCCCTCATCTTGGCCCCCCCCCCTTCTCCCACTCCTCCAAAAGCGCCCCCTCCATTCGGGTTCTGTTATCAATTTCGACCTGGAAGAAACGGAGGCTCGTATACGTTTACAGAACCAAAATTGGGAGGCTACGGAACTGTGGCGTACATGGACATGGAATATCTGTAATTGTTTTCATGCTGAAATCGCTGTGTACACATCTATGTCTATGTTCTTACATCTATACTCCCTTGCAGACGTCTGCCTATCTTTTCTATCTATCCTCTTCCTCTTCCCTCTATCTTCTTTAAATACGCACCACTTTTGGTGATTGTATATGAATAATGCATAACATATATGTGCCTTATAATTCCCCTGATAGGTGTTATGAGGGGATATTTCATATACAAAAAATGCTTAGTATATGTTTACGCATTATATACCATATTGCTGTTGATGGGATTGTGGAGGTTGGATTAGCGTTTCCATTAGGGGCAGGTCCATCCTACCCAGCACTACAGTGGTTTCCGCTTGTTGATTCGCGTCCGTGGCAACGCTCGTTGCGGCGGGGAACCGGAAGTACCATATGGTGACGTCACCGGAAGTTCTTGCTCCGTCGGCTTCCGGCCGCCGATACTGAACCACGGCGCGCTCTGCAGCGGTCACCTACTTCAGTGCACATGGGGAAATGGAGGCGTGTCATTGATAATCAGGTTCCCTTCTTAAACCCCACTTCCTGCACTTTTTAACTATCGTCCCCCGACGAAGTACTTGACGAAACACGTGTTGGGACGTCGGTCCCCACGTGCCCTCCAGGATTCCCGGACGTTCTGCCTGTTTGTGGTAAGCCCTCATGCCTTATTAGTGATTGATTAATGCGACACTGTCTGGGCACTTCCGAATTGCATATGAGGTTATAGCCTAGTTGTAATGCGACCTTTGGCCATTGTGCCAGTCTTATATATAGGCCTGCAGTTATATTTGAGGTATGGCCTGATAGAAAGCCATAAGTTTATGTATTGGGCCATTAACTAGCGGCACAATGGATCCTCGGCCCCCATGTGGGCTTTTCCTAGGGGCATGAGGCTACTACAATAATATATATCTGTATCAGCAGGTCCTATATAATACTTGACATCTATCCTGGGTCACGTGGGGTTCTCCCCTCTTCCTTCACTTACCCATTCCGGTTTTTCATGATTGTTGTTCTGTATATTTTGTAATACCCTGTGCGCTATTAAATAAAATGTTTTATACATTTGCATTACGGTGTCTATGGGGTATTTCTATATCTTGGTGAATCTAAAGACTCTTGTGCTCTGTGTTTAAATGCATCATTTTCGAGTTGTTGCCTATAATTTCTGGATCCTTATGTTATATAGAACGTTAAGTTTACAGTATGGACTTTGCCTCAAATTTCCCAGCTCTGAAACGATCTGTAATATATCTCTGAGTGTGCCTGCAAAGCTTCTCAGATGTGCAAATCCTATAAATACACGACAATACACCACAGAGAACGATCCTTTTATGTGGTACACAAAATATTATTTATCCAATAAATGAGTGTTTTGATCCACAGCCTGCTTACATGGCAATATCATCATGAAGCAAACGTTTTTAAGACTGCTGGTTCATAATTACCTTAAATGTAAATACAGCTTAAAGGAAATGGTAACATATTGGTGTCCGATGGTAAAGGTCACCTTCAGAGGTCTTATGGTGGACTCCATGAATAAATTGCCTGGGAACAGATTCGGCAACAAGACAAGGTCATATACAATATTAAGAGGTTTCTGAACTGTATATACAGTATTGATGAAAAACATTACGGAGACAAGTGCATTGAAGAGAAGACCATGGCCGAAGGCTTATGGTGTGAGGCAGGAATACAGTTAATAAAAACAATTATCCGTTAATTGTGGCTGGATTCCAACTCACCATGAAATTGCAAGAGTGCAAAAAATTGCACTGACAAGTGTATCCAATTTGCATCAATTTCCTAATGTGGCTGTATACACTATTTACATCTGGGTATTATCCTAATGAGATGGCGGATGGTGTCTTTGGGATCACCTAAGAACGGGATTAGGAATCAGTGAGTTCCTGAATAACCTGGCACTAATTGGTGTCGTATGTACAGATAAATATCCCATAGGTTATCATTTGGATTCAGATCTGGGAACATTAAGACCAATCATTGGCATTGTCATCCAGAAACTGACTGAACACTTTGATTGCATGAGGATAAGTATTGCCCTGCACTATTAGAGACCAAGGGCCTACTGCACCATCGTAAGGTCTTCTATTGCACTTTGAGGAAGTTTGTGACACCCTCCAAGAATATGACTTCCCAGACCATCATCGACATACTGCTAAACTGGGCATGCTGGATGACGTTGCAAGCAGTATACGGTTAATTACGGCATCTCAAGACTTGTCCACATCTGTCACATTTGCTCAGAGGGAATTGTTCCTTTGCTCTTTTGAGAGAACAAGGAGCTAAAGGTGAAGCTGAAAATTCCAGTTTTGCATGATGCAGTGCTTTGAGCACATGTGCCACAACAGGAAGCACGCACACCAATAGCCCCCTACAAGTCATTTTGTAGGGTTCCAAAAGTTCTCCTCTTGTTTCTCCTACAGTCCGATAGACGTTCTGTCGCTTATCCATGTTATGTAAATAAAAGCTTATAACCTGACTTTAAATTCATCCATTGGTTTCATAAATTACTCTATTGAAAGCTGAAACCCTCCCAAATTTGGTTTAAGTTATGAAAATAAAGTTGCTGCAAAGCTGAAATATTGATCATTTAATGAACACAGAAAGGTCAGATTTTGGCAAGACAAAAGTTTTGTCGCCTTGTCATATAATGCACCCAATCCTAGTTTATATCCTCACCTGTGCTCACTAAATGATCAGTTAATTAGTGGGTGTGTATACAAAGAAACCCAGCACCCCAGACCTTCAGATGAACTGCAACTTGACATCTGACAACATGCCAAAAATCCACCCTGCGACCAAAGCCTTGATTATCAAGAGGCTGAAGAACAGATCCTCTGCAGAGGTGGCTAGCACCTTTAATGTGTCTCAGCGTCAAGTACAAAGAATTAAAAAAAGATTTGAAGAGACTGGAGATGTTTTTGACAGGCCCAGGTCCGGCAGACCCCGCAAGACAACTGCTCAGGAGGAACGTTTGTTGGTTAGAAAATCCAAAGCCAGCCCCTCTTCCACTGCAGCAGAGCTCCAAAAGGCCTGGTCACTTCAAGTCCCTGTGTCAACTAAAACAGTTTGTAGGATTCTGTCTCGAAATGGCCTCCATGGTCGAATCAGTGCCCAGAAACCAGCACTAAACAAAAGGTAATTAAAAAAAACGTGTGACATTTACCAAGTCCCACAGCCTGCTAAAGAGTTGGACGCTGGAAAAGTGGCAGAAGGTGGATTTCTTTGATGAATCTTCAGTTGAATTACACCACAGCAGCTGCAAATACTGCAGGAGACCTACTGGAGCCCGTATGGATCCAGAAAACAGTTAAGTTTAGTGGTGGAAAGATCACGGTCTGGGGTTACATTCAGTATGAGGGTGTGTGAAACATTTGCAAGGTCGAAGGCAATATCAATAGCCTAAAATATCAATAAGTATTAGCTACCTCTTACATTCCCAATCATAAAAGGGGTCAAATTCTGCAGCAGGATAGTGCTCCATCCCATACGTCTATCTCTACAACAAAGTTCCTCCTGGCAAAGAAGATCAAGGTGCTCAAGTACTGGCCAGCCCAGTCACCAGACATGAACATCATTGAGCATGTTTGGGGTAGGATGAAAGAGGAAGCTTGGAAGACAAAACCAAAGAATCTAGACTAACTCTGCGAGGCATGTAAGACTGCATTTTTTGCTATTCCTGATGACTTCATCAATAAATTATATGAATCATTGTTGAACCGCATGGATGCAGTCCTTCAAGCTCATGGAAGTTACAAAATATTAAATATGGCTCTAATAGCACCATAACTTCAGTCACCAATGTTATGCAACATATCTTTGTATTAGAAGTTAATTATTTTTTGAATTTCACATTATTTTCTGTGGGCGACAAAACTTTTATCTTGCCAAAATCTGACTTTTCTGTGTTCATTAAATGATCAATATTTCAGCAACTTTATTGTCATAACCTAAACCAAATTTGGGAGGGTTTCGGCTTTCAAAAGAGTAATTTATGAAACCAAAGGATGAATTTAAATTTAGGTTATACGCTTTTCTTTACACAACATGAATAAGTGACAGAACTTCTAACAGGGACTGTATGTACAAAGGACCACATAACGATCCTACTGGTTGGTCGATGCCCTGCCAGGTTTGTGGTGGGAGAAATAGCAAATGTTCTTATGAGGGCACTAATATATGTGCCATCTTTGAGGAACAAGACAACCTGTGCAACCTGAAAGTTCTGCAGGTACTGGATTATGTTATTATTAGTGACAGACTCTAGCAAAATCCCAAATTAAAGACGAATCAAGCAAAAAGAATAAAGAGAGACTGATTGTCTGTGGACAGCACTTGCAAAACCATTCCCTTTTTGGAGGCCATCTTGCCGTTGGCTTCAATGCATTTAGTGTCACTTTCATTTGCAGGAAGGCAGGTGAAATTGCTTATGATTCCTAACTGGACAGACTGAAATCTCTAAAGTTTATTAGACTTAAGATTATGTTGTGAGTTGTGAGACTTTAGTGTTGAGCAGTGTACAGTATATTCATCTCATAACTTGCAATCTACACATTTGCCACCAGAGGGCAGTGGTGTACAGCTACTAACCTTACCCCAAATCAGACTTCAAATGCACAATCCACATTTGACCTCAATTCCTTGTGGAATATAGGATTAAAATGGCCAGTGCTGGCAAAAATAATATATATTACCATATATTTTCTTTTTATCTTAGCAAAGGTAATTACAGGTTACATAATCAAATTGTTTGCTACCGTACGAGTTATGATCAGGTTATAACTTTTCTAGCACAATCTGATGTGATTCCAAATCAAATCAAATAAACGATTAGCACCATCTCATGACCAGAAAATGTCACAACATGGAACACTGAAATAAAGTGATCACATAGCTGTAAGTATGTCAATATGTTAATGTCCGGAATCATTGCAACCTACAATAGGAATGTTAGTACGATTTCTAATTCTTACAACCATGAACCTCTGCAAATATCTACACCTTGACTCAAGCAGGGCTACACGTATGACAGTATTTCAGAGATGAAGTGCCTACAGATAACTGAAATAGTGGGTTATCCCATTAATTCAGCTGTCAGATTGATAAAACGCTCCACCATATTTTTGGGTCATTCCAGAAGATATAATGCTTCTTCAGTTACATCAATCATGTAGCACAAGTCTAATACTAGAAAGGTAGTGGTCTATAGAAACATAGTGGGTGACCTTGACCTGTTTTTCTTTTTTCCTTTTTGATATCGATAAAATTTGGTGAGATTGTTATCTCTTTTAAAAAAATCTGTAGTCTTAATCACGTGACCTTAAAATCATTGAAGAACAAACAAATTCTTCTCCCACCCTTTGGATGTTGGTTTGATATTAACGATCAAAGTGGTTCTCGGCGTTGGACAAACCCTCCTTATTAAAAGAGCCCCTTGACATTAAGCTCATACAGTGTACTCTCTCCCCCAGGAATTCGCTATAATGAGGGAAAATGAGGTAGTAAGGTCTCAATTCCTCAAGATTGGTGTTGTTCACAACAGCCTTGATGAGGAGGCATACAGGATTCACAGGCGCCTGATTAAGAGGCGCACGCCTCTTACTCAAGAGCGTTTGAAAAGTGGTGTGCGCCTCTGTACGATGAGCCACAAATCTTATTTCAGTCTATTACGTATGGCACGCCGCAGCTCATTGTGAAATTGACGTGTGGGGCATCACAACGTGCCATCTATTTGCCTTAGATGAACCAAATTGGCAAAACAAAGGCAAAAGTCGCAAAATATTTGTGAAACTCTTCAGTGAGCAAATGTAGCGATTTTCAAAGAGTTTCACATAATGCTTTGATGAATAGGTATTCAACTTCCCTGCAGTGCCAACGAAGAATAATCAATGATAATCAATGGTTTGTCTATGTAATGCAATAAGAGAGGTCCTCCAGAACAAGAAATGTTCTTTAAAGCTTTGAGGTTCTAGCTTTTAAGATACTAAACTATAGGTTTTCTGTACATCATTGAACACTCTTATGCTCTGCTAACATCTTACTTGGTCTATTCAGGGCTATGTCACGTGAGTGACAATGGAAAGTATGGCGCACGACACGCAACAAAACAAGGGTACACGGGGGACACTATAAAAACGGTGGACCCTAGCGCTAGTAAGGAGGAAGATGTACACCTTCACTGACCTGCAGCTGTACCCTACACTCCTAGCCAGTCCCTATACAGGTTCCATACCTGTTGCCGAACAGGATACCGGAGACCCTGGCAGACTCTGTAGTAGGTCCGACTAGTGTGCTGGCAGGTATGGCAGTGCTGGCTGGCAGTGCTGGCTGGCACTCTAGCCCCACTGCTACACTAAGAAAACCTCAAGGGAAAGAAAGACAGACAGGAGAAAAACAACACACTGCTGCAGTCAGCACCAAGACTGCAGCCTACACAGCAACTTAGAGAGAGGGCTCCACCAGCTCCTTCCACCTCTAGGCCATGCATCCAAATTAGTGAGAGAATAATCTGCACCCTCTACTGGAAGCAGAGGGTATATATAGGGACTGGGAGTGGTCCAAACCGGAAGGTAATGAGAATGCTTGCTGGTAAGGAATACTCACATTAACCCTGTCTTCCCCAAAGGAAAGGGAAGACATTTAAACTGCAGACTCTCAAGGCAGAAGAAACTCTGGCATAGATCATGTCACTAGTCTCTACAACAGAGACCACGGTGAGAGGCCATCATCAAAGATTTAGATATATTGGACAGGGAAAAATAAATTGTGGCTTCTGTAATAAATGCAAACTATGACTGATAATAAGAGGGCCGGATTTAACATTTGCAATTTCCTGAAGTCACTTTTCATTTTTTCTTGAGGTATTCGCTAATTTTTCTTATTCCAAATTTTTAAAATAGTGCACACTGTCCATGAATTTGGCACCAAATCTAAAATGTATAAATCTTTGTCTTTGATAGTATTCAGTATAGTATACATAACCCCACGTCAAACTCCTTGGCACCCAAATGCATCTCAAGGCTCTTGCCAACTGGTCCAGGAAGCCATCATCTATCCCCCATGAGCTGGCTGGATTGTCATTTTAAATAAACACTTGTACCTTGCCCCTCCCCCCATCTCATTGTAGATTGTAAGCTCTCACGAGCAGGGTTGCCATTTTTCCTTTTAAATACTGTAGCCTCTATAATTGTTACTTGTTTGTATATGTTTATGTATATGATATGTATATGTTCCTCCTGAATTGTAAAGCGCTGCGGAATATGTTGGCGCTATAGAAATAAAGATTATTATTATTATTATTATTAGTATCAAAAGTTGTAAACTTTTTAAAAAGTCGAATGTGTGTTTAAAAATGAGCCAAAATTAAAACTCTAGAAACTTTGCTCCAGTAAGGGACTGGAGTGGGATGCACCCCAAAAATGAAACA
This sequence comes from Anomaloglossus baeobatrachus, assembly GCF_048569485.1. Taxonomy (NCBI): domain Eukaryota; kingdom Metazoa; phylum Chordata; class Amphibia; order Anura; family Aromobatidae; genus Anomaloglossus; species Anomaloglossus baeobatrachus. The sequence continues at coordinate 294,163,024 of NC_134353.1, forward strand.
TTTGGTAAAAGCTGTATTTCATAATTATACCTAAAACATCTAGATATACAAAGTTGTCATGTGAAAATAAAAACAAAAAGACATAAAAAAAATCTTAAAAAATGGTGCAAAATCTAACAGAAATAATGCACCTATACGAAAGCCACTAAATTGGAGCAAACCAAAAGGTAGAGAATCAGTAAAAGATGAATGAGTACTAGATTATTACAATACACAGAAGTGCTTTGAAAAGAAAATGTATACCATATAGATCAGTGTTTCCCAAACTCCGGCCCTTCCAGCTCCCAACAGATCTTGTTTTCAGGATTTCCTTTGTATTGCCCAGGTGAGATAACCTGTGTCAATTTCTGATGACTTCATAATACCGTATTTTTCGGACCATAAGACGCACTTTTTTCCCCCCAAATGTTGGGGGAAAATGGGGGGTACGTCTTATGGTCTGAATGTAGGGCTGCGTGGAATGAGGATGCTGCAGATCCTCGCCCCATAACAGTGTGTCATGACTCCATTTTTTGCGTAAAATTTTATTTTCCTATTTTCCTGCTTTAAAACCAGGGTGCGTCTTATGGTCAGGTGCGTCTTATAGTCTGAAAAAATACGGTAATTTCATCACCTGTGCAATACTAAGGAAATCCTGAAAACAAGGTTTGTTGGGGGTCGGGAGGGCTGGAGTTTGAGAAACGGGTGTACAAGTGTTCATCTACAATAGGTATAACTGTGCAGCAAGAGCGTGACTAATCGTGACAGAGAAGCCATATCCATCCGTACGTGTAGTACAGAATTTGTATATTCTCACCATGCATATATTCCAGACCCAGGATATACAGTAAAGTATAATGGAATTCCTATAAAACTGACCAGGAACTCTAATTCTGGAAAACTCCTTTATGGTAGAAGTTGTGAGTTAATTGCGGGAGCCATATGAATAAAAAAACATAAAACAAGAAACCCCCCTCTGATGTGTATAGAGATTGTCAACATTCTCATCAGTCCTCGTCCTCAGGGGGGCACACATTCTAATACTTACCTATACACAATGAAAGCCAAGTAACTATGCAGCATGATTGGAAGGAAATCCACACAAACACTGAATCCTCAGGGAAGACTCCTCAAACAATATAAGGCCCCTTTCAGAGGTCCGTGTTTCAGGTACGCGTGACATCCGTTTAACATGGATGCCACACGTACCCATGTTATTCTCAGGTGTTACTCACACGGCTGTGTTTTCACACTGACCATGTGACCCCTCGTGGTCCCGCATGCACACACAGAGACATGTCCGTTTTTTCTCCAGCAGTACGGCTGTCACACGGATCGCACACTGATGTGATCCGTGTGAAATCAGTGTGACAGATACTTGAGAAAACACGGGTCTTTGAAATAAAAAGATTTTCTATATTTACCTTTATCCAGCGCTGTTGTCTTTGGTGCTGCTGTCTCCCGCTTCTGTCCCCGGCTCATTATATTCATTGATTATTCACTGCACTGAGGACCCGGAATCCGGAGCACTGCGGGGACAGCATCGCTGGGGTCAGCACTGCCGGGGACATCGTTGAGGACAGCATCGCCAGAGCATCGCAGGGACAGCATCGCCGGGTACAGCGCCAGGGACAGCATCGCCGATGACAGGTGAATTTTCAGAAAGCAGTGTGTGTGCAGTGACGTCCAGGTCATTGGAGCTCCCAATGAACTCTGATGAACCCATGAAGTCACCGGGGTGACACCCACTGTAGCGGGTGTGTCATCAGGATGTCATCAGAGTTCACTGGGAACTCCAATGACTAAGAAGAAAATGGAAATCCAGCGCAGTCCATAAATTAAAATATCCAAGTTTATTAAAGATAATGATAATAACTACAGTTAGGTCCAGAAATATTTGGACAGTGACACAAGTTTTGTTATTTTAGCTGTTTACAAAAACATGTTCAGAAATACAATTATATATATAATATGGGCTGAAAGTGCACACTCCCAGCTGCAATATGAGAGTTTTCACATCCAAATCGGAGAAAGGGTTTAGGAATCATAGCTCTGTAATGCATAGCCTCCTCTTTTTCAAGGGACCAAAAGTAATTGGACAAGTGACTCTAAGGGCTGCAATTAACTCTGAAGGCGTCTCCCTCGTTAACCTGTAATCAATGAAGTAGTTAAAAGGTCTGGGGCTGATTACAGGTGTGTGGTTTTGCATTTGGAAGCTGTTGCTGTGACCAGACAACATGCGGTCTAAGGAACTCTCAATTGAGGTGAAGCAGAACATCCTGAGGCTGAAAAAAAAGAAAAAATCCATCAGAGAGATAGCAGACATGCTTGGAGTAGCAAAATCAACAGTCGGGTACATTCTGAGAAAAAAGGAATTGACTGGTGAGCTTGGGAACTCAAAAAGGCCTGGGCGTCCACAGATGACAACAGTGGTGGATGATCGCCGCATACTTTCTTTGGTGAAGAAGAACCCGTTCACAACATCAACTGAAGTCCAGAATACTCTCAGTGAAGTAGGTGTATCTGTCTCTAAGTCAACAGTAAAGAGAAGACTCCATGAAAGTAAATACAAAGGGTTCACATCTAGATGCAAACCATTCATCAATTCCAAAAATAGACAGGCCAGAGTTAAATTTGCTGAAAAACACCTCATGAAGCCAGCTCAGTTCTGGAAAAGTATTCTATGGACAGATGAGACAAAGACCAACCTGTAGCAGAATGATGGGAAGAAAAAAGTTTGGAGAAGAAAGGGAACGGCACATGATCCAAGGCACACCACATCCTCTGTAAAACATGGTGGAGGCAACGTGATGGCATGGGCATGCATGGCTTTCAATGGCACTGGTTCACTTGTGTTTATTGATGACATAACAGCAGACAAGAGTAGCCGGATGAATTCTGAAGTGTACCGGGATATACTTTCAGCCCAGATTCAGCCAAATGCCGCAAAGTTGATCGGACGGCGCTTCATAGTACAGATGGACAATGACCCCAAGCATACAGCCAAAGCTACCCAGGAGTTCATGAGTGCAAAAAAGTGGAACATTCTGCAATGGCCAAGTCAATCACCAGATCTTAACCCAATTGAGCATGCATTTCACTTGCTCAAATCCAGACTTAAGACGGAAAGACCCACAAACAAGCAAGACCTGAAGGCTGCGGCTGTAAAGGCCTGGCAAAGCATTAAGAAGGAGGAAACCCAGCGTTTGGTGATGTCCATGGGTTCCAGACTTAAGGCAGTGATTGCCTCCAAAGGATTCGCAACAAAATATTGAACATAAAAATATTTTGTTTGGGTTTGGTTTATTTGTCCAATTACTTTTGACCTCCTAAAATGTGGAGTGTTTGTAAAGAAATGTGTACAATTCCTACAATTTCTATCAGATATTTTTGTTCAAACCTTCAAATTAAACGTTACAATCTGCACTTGAATTCTGTTGTAGAGGTTTCATTTCAAATCCAATGTGGTGGCATGCAGAGCCCAACTCGCGAAAATTGTGTCACTGTCCAAATATTTCTGGACCTAACTGTAGATAGTTCTAACTGGATTACCATGACATGAGCTGCTACTTGCTGGAATTTTTATTATTATCTTCAATAAACTGGGATATTTTAATTTATGGACTGCCCTGGACTTCCCTTTTCTTCTAATTCCTGCTGGACCTGTTTATCAGCAAGCAGCTGATCGGTGAGCTGGACATATTCTATTTACAAACTCCAATGACCTCCTGGATGTTACTGCACACACTGCTTTCTAAATACTCACCTGTCCCTGGTGATGCGGTCCCCGCGATGCTCCGACTTTCAGATCCTCCATGCAGTGAGTAATCAATGAATATAATGAGCGAGAGTCAGAAGCGGGAGGCAGCAGAGCCGAAGAAAACAGCGCTGGATACAGGTGAACATAGAAAATATTTTTATTTCAAAGACCCGTGGTTTCTCTAGTATGCGTCACACTGATGTCAGACATATGCAAACACTGATGTCACATGTTGTCACAATTGTACACACGTATGACCTTATCGATGCGTGTGGCTTGTACCTGGTTAAACACTGACATCTGAAAGGAGCCTGTCTGAAAAGGACGCGATGAAACACAAACACAAAATAAGAGGGCATTGGTATTTTTATTAATTGACTCTGGGCATTGTACCACAAGTTTGACAGCAACAGGCAAGACTAGTGAATGAGTGGCAATATAATCCCTTTCTAGCCTGCAACCAAAGCACCAAAAATGGAGCTGTTGTGACTACATATGATAATCCAATTCCAAAAAGAACTGGCAATTTCCTGTATTGTCCAGACTCTAGTAATACTCTAGTATGCAGGTCAGGGTTGTTACGGGGGTCAGTGAGTATCACTTTTACATTAGAGGACTACAACATGCACATATTCCCCTTTGAGGTAAGCAACAAGTATACAAGGGAGACAGTATGAAGAGACTGGCTTAGTTTTCACCTTTCTGTGCCTACGACTGTACCTACAGCAGTTCATCTGTTTGTGTGGCAACATAACACATGCACAAGTGATACAGTTGGAGGGGATATGGCTGGGGCAGAGCACACAAGACAATGGAGTCAGCAGGATGGACAATGTGGGCCGACCACTCTCAGCTCTGTACGGTCAGCTTCTGCTCTGTTAGCGAGGCCTGCTGGGCTACAGTTTTGTTCTCATGGCTGCGTAGTTTGGAGACAACGTCCAGGAATGCCAGGCTTTGGACTTCCTTGTGCAGGGGCTCTGCGAAACAGAAGCAAGAAATATTTCAAATATTCAATGAATTCAGGAAATAAGAGTCCTATGCAAATTACAAAGACGTGCCATTATAGCTGTCGGGTGTGTACGGTTACCTTGACATGTGACTTGCCTGACTTGAAGAAGAAGGAGGCACGGCATAACCCCTTAAAACTAATATCACTTAATAAATTCTGCTATTTAAGAGTCAAAATCAAATATCCCAGATTCCATCATATATTTATTAAATATACCCCAATTTATAACGCTTGGTATTTGACTTACCAGAGCCCATTACAGCACAGATCAGAACCATGGAATTGTACTTTATCTCTGGAGCGCTCCTCTCATCTGATAACAGTCGGTGCAGCACATGGACCAGCTTGGCACTTTCTAGCTCACATTCTGCGCTTTCTGGAACAGACAGATGAGAGAGGGTCAGAAACAAGAACACGGGACAGACATAACATGTGCCTGCGCATAGTATGCTGGCCCTATATGTTGTGATTTTACCTTGGGATTTCACTGAACATTTTAATTGTGTTTCATTGCTATCCGTGTACTTGTTAGGCTGGGGCCACACGGGCACTACTGCGATCCACTTGCATGAGACTCGGCTCGTGCTGGCAGTACAGCAGAGCCGAGTGTCATGCCTGTGTCTTTGCAACTGAGGTCCGTTCGTGCGAGCAGACCTCAGCTGCGGGGGGCGGGCCGGCACTCAGGAGGGGAGGGAGGGATTTCTCTCCCTCTCTACTGCGTAGCCGGCTATTGCCATTCTCGCACTGCACTAGCAGTACACCGGTGTACCGCGAGTGCAGTGCGATTTTTCTCTCGCCCCATTCACTTGAATGGGTGCGAGAGAAAGAGACTCAGCTTACAATCGCAGCATGCTGCGATTGTTTTCTCAGTCCGATTAGGGCTGAGAAAATAATCGCCCATGTGTGCTGACACACAGGCTAGAATTGGTCCGAGGGGAATGCGATGTTTTATCGCACTCCACTCGCACTGTTTTTCTCGCCGTGTGGCTTAGCCCTAAGGAACATAAAAACACGTTAACAAATAGTATGTTCCAAAAATTATTGAAAAAATACATAATGCAAAAAGATAGCATTTCACTTTATGTGCAGCAACTTCCTTGCTCTCATTTCCCAGAATGCATTACTATGGTCACTGGCCAACAGCTTAAAGGGGTTCTCTGAGAAGGAGATAAAATGGCGACCCTGATATTCAAACTGCAGCCCTTCCTAGTCACGTGTTAGTACGGGCTGCAGACAGAAGACATACAGCTTCTGTGTGTAAACTCACAAAAGCTGGATCACATACCTCAGTCAGCTACTGGTTGCAATGTGTGAAAAAATATTTTATCTCATGTTGTGCATGACGAGGAGATCCCCAATTCATCCCCCTCCTTTGTCAGTCTGATAAATTTATAGCAGTGCACAGAGACTAACTATGCCCAACTACAAAACAAATACACTGAGGAGAATGAACCTGGAGATAACCCTGTTATGGTCAAAGAGGAAGGGATATATTTCTTCACATATGACAGCATGGCTGAGGTACGTGTGATACAGCTCTTGGGAGCTATATATTTTCAGTCTGTAGCTAGTTCTGACACATGACTAGGAGAGACTGCAGTTTGAATTATACCAGGGACACCCTTTTATCTCATTCTCGGAGAACCCCTTTAAACTGAAAGCCTACCTCTATTATGTCTGTTTGTCAGACATGAATATAGGAGTAGAGAGACAAAGACTCGCTGCTACTCTCATAATCTGTTTCTGCTACTAGTGACACATTACACTTTAGAAAAGGCAGGGTGCAGCAAGTTAGACAGAAGGGAGAAAACAGGTGGGCAGCACTTTATTAATTTGCATGCAAGGTATCTCAACATAATTACTTAAGTGATTTGCATATTCCATATTTAGCACTACATCAAATGAGATCAAATTATCTGAAGCAGAGTAACCATTAAAGGGAATCTGTTACAAAGCTTTTGCTGCCCTGAGAGCATCATGATGTAGGGGCAGAGACCCAGATTCCAGTGATGCATCACATACTGTGCAGCTTGTTGCAATTTTGATAAAATCACTGCTTTTTCTCCTGCAGATCTACCAGTTCTCTAAATGTTCAGTTCTGTATAACACCACCCACACCACTGATTGACAGCTTTCTGTGCACACTGTGAATAGGTAGAAAGCTGTCAACCAATGGTGGGGACTGGGTTACACAGAGCATGTGGACTATGTGGCACAGGACAACTAGTCCTTAAGTGATAAATTCCTGCTGAAAAAATATTGATTTTCTTGAAACTACAGTAAGCAGGCCAGTATGTGACATTTCTGAAATCAAATGCTCTGCCCCTATATCATGCTGCACTGAAATGGCTTCAAAACCATTTTGTTCATTTTTTTTGCCAAGAAATGCAGATTTAGCGCTGAAGTTTATATACCATATTCCTGCACCAAATCTGCATCTCCTGGCCAAAAAAACATAGCAAAACCACATCATAACGGTATGGTTTTCTGCCAGGAGGTGCAAATTTGGTGCTGAAATCTGGTGAACTCAGTGAACTACCTAAAGTGTGGTCACTGATTTTAATGAAGTCACATAAGGTGAGTTTACCTGCAGTCAAAGCTGGGGGGGTGCCATGGGAACCTTCAGTTGTGACCACAAATAAACTGAATGACATCACCCCTCATTAGCTGTGGCTCAGTCTCTACCTGAATCTCACAGCGTACAATCATGTTTTGAGCCCGCACATTGTGCCTTCATTATGTATGTAGCAGAGCTGGAATCGTTGTGGCACCTTATGTGGATTACGTCGGAACTGAATTTTTGGGGTTAATAAAGGGTGAGAAAGCGGTTGGGTTATTTTTGTATTGTATTTCAAATAAAGGATTTTTCGTGTTTTGTGTTTTATTTCTTTTCACTTACAGATTAGTAATGGGGGAGGGTCTCAGACGAACCAGGGCAATTGGGATGAGCCGGGTAAAGTTTCAGAACTGTCGCATTTAATGGATGCGACAATCTTGGGTAGCTAGTTTTAGGCTGGGGGGCCCAATAACCATGGATCCTCCCCATCCTGAGAATACCAGCCCCCAGCTCTTGGCTTTAATATTGACTGGGTATCAAAATTAGTGGAGACCAAATGCCATTTTGCGGACCATCTTATTTTGATACACAGCCAAGATAAGCGCATGGCTGCAGGCTGCAGCCTGCAGCTGTATGCTTTATATGTGCTGGGTATCATAATATGGGAGGATCCTAAGCCAATTTTATTTATTTTTATACTATAGGTACGCACACAGAGTCTGTGATTGAAAGCAGTCAGATATGCTGTCACACAGGGTGGGGGCGAGTCAAACTACAACCAGAGACTCGGGGACTGCCGGTGGGCAGGAGAAGCAGTGCATATGTATGAAGGATAATGATTGGTCCTGGAAGTAGTGTTACAGCCGCAAGGGAGACTGGTAAGTATAATGAACCTGCTCCAATACTCCATTCCATTCTACCACCATTTTGAAGCGCCGGATTCTGGTCCCTATAGACTTATATGGGGAGCGGCGTCTGGGCAGATATCTGGAATCAATTCCACCTGGAACCGGGTTTTAGTTTTAAACCCGGCTGGACCCCACCGCTCCCGGGTATCTGCGGGTCCGCGCATCATTATTTTTGTGTGACAGTAAAACTGAAAATGTAAAAACTCAGATCATATATTTTGTGAAATCTAGAATGTACTGTGGTGGACAAATGTTTAGATAATTTATAAGATCAGTATAACCTCTGCACCTCATAAGTAAGAGAAAAAGGAAAGGATTAGCGGCCATAATTCCCAACAAATGAAGAGCAGCATCAGTAAGTTAATAACAGGAAGGAATATATCCTTTAAAATACTCACGTAATTCTAATGCTGCTATTAATCCCAGGGCAACAAGTGCTTCGTTCTGCATTATTACATGTTCGCTGGTTGCCATGGTGACTAAGTGCTTGATGCCACCACTTTCCACAATAGTTCTAATTACATCCTATGGCAAAGAGAAAGCAGCAATGAAAGAAAACAGATTTGCAAAAAATGGTTATCATTTAAGTCTCCAATGGTCAAATACAAACTAATAAGAAAGTTGTAGTCAAATGTGGCCAGACGTGTCACACATCAGTACAGTAGGAGCATTAGCTTCTTATTCTAGAAGGAGAAAAATCCAGCAATGACTACATGCAATGGGCTACCGAACGGCTACTGCTGTCAACAGTGCACTCTATCCCCTTAACGACCGAGGACATATCTCAAGCTGTTGCGGGCAACCGGAGGTGATTCGTGCACATGTCAGCTGATTTGAACAGCTGACATGGGTGCCTCGTAGGCACGGGTGGATCCGCGATCCACCCGCCTCTGTTAACCCCTTAGATCGCGCTGTCATACTGTGATAGTGCGATTTAAATGCCTTCAGCGGTAACCGTGCATTTACCCGCCTCCATCGGCGGTGCTGTGAAGTGATCACGGGGAGCCGATGGTTGCCATAGTAGCACAAGGTCATGTGATGACTCCTGTAGCTCACATGACTTCCTGTAATAGCCGGCAGACCAGCCTCTGTTACAAGAGATGAGCATTTCTAGTGATCTGAGCCGTGTAGCTGTGATCAACAGAAATGAATGAGCGATCAGACTGCTGATCCTTGTAGTGCCCTAGGGGGACTAGTAAAATTAATAAAATAAAAAAAAAAAAATAAAAGTAAAAAAGGTCTTAAAAAATTAATAAAAAAAATAAAAAGCCTAACAGTTCAAATCATCCCCCTTTTGCCCCATTGACAATTAAAAGGTTAAAAAAAATGCACACATTTGGAATCGACGGATTCAGAAATGCTAGATCTGTGAAAATATCAAATCAATTAATCTGATCGGCAAATGGCAAAAAAATTCCAAATGCCAAAATTACGGTTTTTTTATTTCAAATTTTTGCGTATAATGCAATAACAGGCGATCAAAACAGAACATCTGCGCAAAAATTGCACCATTAAAAACGTCAGGTTGAGACGCTAAAGAATAAGCAGTCACTGAGCTATAGATCACGAAAAATGAGAACGCTATGTGACGAGGAAAATGATGCAAAAAGTGCGCCACTTTTTTTGGATAAACTTCTGAATTTTTTTAACCCCTTAGATAAAAGTAAACCTATACAAGTTTGGTATGTACGAAGTGTTACCGACCTGAGGCATCACACCGACACATCAGTTTTACCATATAGTAAACACAGTGAATAAAATATCCCAAAAATATCATGCAATTGCATTATTTTTTGCAATTTTTCCGGCGTTTTTCATTACACTATATGGTAAAAATTATGGTTTCTTTAAAAGTAGAAATCGTCCCGCAAAAACAAGCCCTCATACGGCAAAATTGACAGAAAAAGGAAAAAAAAAAAAACAAAAAAAAAAAAAACCCACACCACGAAAGATTTTTTTTTTTCAACCCTGGAGTGGTGCTTTGTTGTGTACGCACCTCTGGCGCCTTCTACAGACATCGCTCCGTTCCCATGGAGATATCTTGTACCCATAACTTCTGACTGGCTGGATGTCAGAAGTTACGTCACAAGCGCTCAATGCAAGTCTATGAGGGCCAGAACGAGGCTCTCATAGAGTTGCATTTAGCTGTGACGTCCAGTGCGCTCCACAAAACACAGGAGCTACCGGGCAGGTCACAAATCACGGGAGACTGACCGGAGCAATGGTGGAAACAGATGAAGAGGATGGCAGGTGAGTATAAGACAGGTGCAGTAGATTTGCATTTAAAACAGCACTCCAGAGGTGAAATAAAAACAAAACCAAAAAAAAAACCCCACAAGCTGATATGGTTTGTTAAAATAGCTGGCCGAGGACGATACCTGGAGGCCAGACTAGACTGGCTCTGCCCCCAGCTGGTTTCTCTGCAACAGTATTTGGAAAAGGCGGGCTGGAAGCGGAGCAGGACTAGTCTCAGTTCTGGCTATGGCTGGGTCTAATACACACATATAGTGTGTGTTGTGTGTGTGTGTGTGTGTGTGTGTGCATACATGCATACATACATACATACATGAATACATACATACATACATAGATACATGTATATACATGTGTATATATATATATATATATATATATATATATATATATATATATATATATATATATATATACACGCATGTATATCATGCATATCACTGGGACGTTGGAGTGTTTGAAAGGAAAATATACCTGGATAGAATCGTCCAGCCAGGCTCTGATTCATGTTGCATATGATTTGGGCAGCATGAATAAGATGACAAAATTCCTTTAAGGAAACGTTTTGACGGAGGCTTGATTCAGGATCGCTGATTTGTTTCTAGTTCAGCCATATATCTATTACATTAGTAAAATTGTAGACCCATCTTATCTACAAATCTGGGCCATTTTTGGATGGCATAATAGTAGTTTCTTAAGTTACTAATTGAATTATTTCTCGGAAAATTACCAATTTCTAGTTTCTTCCCATTAAGCAAACCTCTCCTATGTAGAGTGGGCATTCACAACACAACTTACAGAAGGACCTGCGCATCAGCACAATAGTTGCTTTGTAGAAAACTTCCTTTAGAGTTTTTAGCTTTTTCCACAGTTGAAATGTTTACCGACCTTTGATTTGCTGTGCCGTATAAGAGCGGAGAGCAGCCGGTTTGATTCCCCCATAACCCCAGCGTGGTCTTTGGCTTCACACCATTCTACAAGACGCTCAACCAGTTTGGTGTTCTTCCCCAGTTGTTCAGCAGCTTCAGCTGAAGGAAGATGTAGAGAAAGAGTCATCATTTGCAGTTCATTCAATTCACTTTATTTTAAGTCAAGGGTTGAATTAAAGGATTACATTCTCATTTCTGGCCTCTGTTTGTGGCTACTATCAATAGAAAGGCAGCCATGAATACTGTATGTGGCTCTCCACACAAGGGAAGTAAGGGTGACATACTCTTTAGTAGGTTCTAGAATCTCATTACACAAATTTGTGCCCCTGACCGCACAGGAACACAGCATTACCCATTGGATAAGTCTCGGCACCCTCCACAGCTCGGTCTTACCTTGAGCATCTATTAACATCCGTAGTGTTCCCAGTAATTTAAACTGTACTGGAGGCATTTCGGACTTCAGAAACTTCAGCACTTCTTCCGCTACTCCAGCTGACAACATTTTTGCTTTATTCACCACTATGAAAAGATAAAAAGAAAATGTCATAACACGAGCTATTCTTATGTGAACACGTTTCTGTGGCCTACATAGATCTATGGGAAAGGGCACAGGCTGGTTCATGTTGGCTTATAATTATGTGTCAGAATACCAGCCTAATTTACCTTTACTTGTACATGTCATTTTCTGCTTTATTTTTTTCACCTCGTGCTACATCTTTTAATAAAATCTCTCGCTCAACAAAAGATCAAGCATAAAAGAAAATTGCTGCTCGTAAGACGGCACAAAAGCAATTTTATGTTAATGTTCGCACAGCTAGGTCAGTAAGTGCTTCCTGGGGTCGTAATGACAGGGGCCCATTAGAGATCTTTGACATGCGGCACTGACACAGATTTGGTGGCTTTGTGAAGTAATGGAAATATCCTGAACTTGACTCATGAAAAATCCGATGAACAAAATGTACAATGGTATAAAATTGACAAGAATAGATGAGAAAATTGGGTCACAACTGATTTTTGTTTTATATCTTTACAAAATTATGAATCTTTGTAATATACTTAATTAATTTACCCTGCTTCTGTCTTTCTGCCATATACAATGCTGCAATGATGTTTCAATGCAGCTCTTTTAGAAGCTGCTTTCAACTGCTGCTCAGCCAGATCCCCACGCCGTGCTGAAACACTCTTTGTATTATACTTTCCCTAATTGCGATTTCTTGCTCCCTAGCCTGGTACTCAGCTATGGGAAACTCTGAAATTCAGATTGCTTGAATATAGTATTTTGATTTTTCGAGAGCAGCAGTTAAATGGAGTTTTTAAAGGAACATGGACTGGACATTGAAGTACTGCAGCATGGTATTTAGGGCAAAAGGAAGTGAAATTAATTAATAAAGTATTTTGTTAAAGATTGTAACTTAATTCCTAGAGGATAATTAAACAAAAAATAGTTTGTGCTAAACCATTTTCTTTAAGCAGATTGAATGTCAACAGGATAATCAGGATACACCCACTTGTGGACTGTTTTACGATGATGGATTAGTTTACACATCATATGAGAGAACATAATAATTTATTTTACGGGGTTGAGAAAAAGACAAGCAATGGATAATTCAATACAAACACCAGTTCAATACGAAATTATGTTAGTCCTTGGATCACTTACCAGGAATTGCCAAGTTTCGTAGAGCACTAAGAGCAGCATGCTGTACCGTTACGTTCCCCTCCTCCACATGTCTGTCCAAAAGATCTATGAGCTTCTGCACAATGCCGTTGTCCACCATATGAATGCAGTTTCCATCTAAATTAAACATATTACTATCAAGCCTGGCAGATAACATTGCTTTAAATTAGTACTAGTAAGGGATACACAGTTATGGCCGAAAGTGTTGGCACCCTTGAAATGGCTCCAGAAAATGAAGTACTTGTCTGCTGGTGTCCGTCATTTGATGATCCATCACAACTTAAAAAATATTTTTTCTTGTTTCTACGATGGAGCAGAAAAATGGCGTTTGTACCATAGATATGAACTCAGCTTCATAAAACAAAAAGATAATTACCATTTCTAGCAAAATTGGCTATTGCCAGGGCACCAGCCAGCTGTAGCTGATGATTGTGTGATGGGAGCCAGGACAGAACCCTCTGAAAGACGCTGCCTTTTCCACCTTCAAACAGCTTCTGCATTGACTCATCTGTGCAAAGAAAAACAACTTTCAACACAAACCTCAATTCATAGATATAGGAAAAGCAAAATTAAAAAAAAAAAAAGCAATAAAATGATTTACTTTTTATTCAGGATAATCTTGTACAGGCCTAACTTACCTAGAAGGAAGTGAAACAAACATGTTTCGAAGGTGATCGTATCCAATTTTGTCACAAAGTGGGAAAAAATGTAAACCCATAATGCAGCTGGATAGTTTCTATAACTCAAACATCTTTATAACTCACAACACAATTCATCACAGCTTAAATATATAGACCCTTTTCTAAGCAACTTCTTTGGGGGACACAGGAACCATGGGTGATATGCTGTCACTCTAACAGCAAACATGGCTGTGATTCTCATTCATTCCACAGCTTCATTGTGGCCAAGCCAGCTCCTGGCAGGTCGCACCTCCCTTTCCCATTGGCCAATCAGGCTTGCCTTTTGCCTTCCGAGTAGGTTACGCTCCTTCTGAACATCGGCAGCACCAGCAGCTTTAAGATGCCACATCCATGGGTACCTGCCGATTTTTTTGGGGGGCACCTTCAATCGCAACTGGTCTCACCTGGTAGGCCGCTATCCGAACTCCCCAGAAGCGCCGACCACTGCTTTTGCCACGCTGCTGCCTGACCTCTCCAGGCTACCGTCTGGCTTCACCTCACACTATTACAAACCACTGGCTGCTCGCAGCTCTGCAAAGTCACCCTCTACTTACATGTAGGCTCTTTGTTTGCCGGGAAAGAAACATTATCGGTGGTCCAGCAGCTGTATCTCACCTGGTCCATATTTTCATGTTGCTTCCTTTTGGTTGATGAATTAAACTTTTACAAGGAAGTTTCCCCTATAGATTCAGTGGTGAGTGTTCTGGCCTTAGCTATCCAGGGATATGTAGATCATCTCTTACATTATGTTGTCTGCATTGAATCCTGTCTATGTTATATTGCTTGGTAACAGCACTGTCTGCTGGTGATTTCAAGTATTTGCTCTAGGTTTAGTTTGCTGTGCATTGTGGTCCTGTTCTGTCACAGTTTGGGCATTGGCCTTTCTTCTCCTCACTTCTGATCCAGAAGTCACCTTATCAGTCATTTTGTACCTTGTACTCTGTGCAGCCAAGCTCCAAGCATAGCTGGAAAGAGTACAATCTGTATGTTACAATGCTGGGTTTTATTGTACGTTTGTTGTATTAGATAATCGACAACTTGTATTATTGCCTCACATTATGCTGTATATTCCAGACTACCTGTATTCTATGTACTGTACAGTTATATATTCTGAAATACAGCTGTTCTTGCATCTTGTAGTTTCGCCTTTGCTGCCACAATCTACTATCTGTAAAGAGAAGGTTACAACTTCACAGCCTATTTCTTAAGACAGGGGGTTTACCTACATGTCACCCTACACACCGAGTTAACGTGTATGGGGACGGCATAGTGAGTGCGTCACCCAGCTAATCAGTTTTATTTTGAAGTGGGAGATGCTGGAAGGTCACACTCATATAGGCTTCTTCAGCCAGTCCGAGTCCTCCTAGTGATCTCATCCATCAGGCGAGGCTCAGAGTTGTGGCTCTCACCTGTCTCTCTCCTCCTCTGGGACAGAGTAGTCTTCAACTCAGCACCCTGCATTCTCCCTATCGGGTTCTCAGTCTTCCACCTTAATGAGGAGATAGCTCTCCATCCTTTAGGTACTTTGTCTCATCTTCCTGAGAGGCTCTTACACAATGTGAGATCATTACAGCTGTGTAGCTTTAGCTTTCTCTCACAGCTCTTTGTTGGTCTTCCCAGCATGCTTTTGCAGAGATTGGACCAGTGTTGGGGCTCTATTTACTCATGTGGAAGATTGGGCTAAGATAGGCTACCCCTGCCAGGTCACGGCTCACTCCTCCCATGTGGTAAAAGCTTCCTTGGGACACATGCCTCAAAGTATCTGTTGTTCTAATACATTGGGCCTCTACTTAGTGTCCACATCTTTATGGACCTCTTACTTTTGCGTTAATGAATACAAATCCTAGTGGAAAGGTACTGCAAGTGGCAGTTGCTTGTGTAGTAACCTGAGTGATTGTTATTCTTCCTTTTGCAGTACTGCCATTAGTTTTCCACAACAGGGACTGCTTTAGGACATCCCATGGTTCCTGTGTCCCCCATTGAAGCACACAAGAAATTAGAATTTATGTACTCATCGTTAAATTGCTTTCTCAAAGCCTTCACTGCTGCATTTTTTAAAACTTGAGCATGTCACTTATTTCAGCATTCTTGCAGCGTTTGTCACCATAAAGAGCAATGGGGACATGCACAAATGCTTCAAAACACATAATCATACATTTCCTGTGTTTTATGGTCAACAAAACTAACCGTATTGGACCCGTGGAAGCATCGGTAATCGTTGCGAAAAGGCCGTTGTCCATGTGCACGCAATCCCAGCACCTTTTCCCTATGCCTGAGTAAATCAGTCTTTTGATTTTGCTACAAACCAGTGAGTGTCTGATTTCTTAAATTATGAAAATGTATTTGCATTTTGCAGAGAGAAATAAGTATTTGATCCCTCTGGCAAACAAGACTTAATACTTGGTGGCAAAAACCTTGTTGGCAAGTTTTTTTCGTAGTTGATGATGAGGTTTGCACACATGTGAGGAGGAATTTTGGTCCACTCCTCTTTGCAGATCATCTCTAAATCATTAAGATGTTGAGGCTGTCGCTTAGCAAATCGGAGCTTCAGCTCCCTCCGTACGTTTTCTATGGGATTGAGGTCTGGAGACTGGCTAGGCCACTCCATGACCTTAATGTGCTTCTTCTTGAGCCACTCCTTTGTTGCCTTGGCTGTTATGTTTTGGGTCATTGTCGTGCTGGAAGACCCAGCCACGACCCATTTATAATGTCCTTGCGGAGGGAAGGAGATTGTCATTCAGGATTTTACGGTACATAATGCCATCCATTGTCCCATTAATGCGGTGAAGTAGTCCTGTGCCCTTAGCAGAGAAACATCCCGAAAACATAATGTTTCCACCTCTATGCTTGACAGCGGGGACAATGTTCTTTGGGTCATAAGCAGCATTTCTAACATGGCGAGTTGAGTTCAGGTCAAAGAGCTCAATTTTTGTCTCATCTGACCACAGCTCATTCTCCCAATCACTCCAAGTCATTCAGATATTCATTGGCAAACTTCAGACGGGCCTGTACATGTGCCTTGTTGAGCAGTGGGAGTTTGGGGCCACTGCAGGATTTTAAGCCATTACGGCGTAATGAGTTACCAATGGTTTTCTTGGTGACAGTGGTCCCAGCTGCCTTGAGATTATTAAAAAGTTCCCCCCGTGTAGTTTTAGGCTGATCTCTCACCTTCCTCAAGATGCTGGATACCTAACGAGGAGAGATTTTGCATGGAGCCCCAGATCGATGTCGATTGACAATCATTTTGTATTTCTTCTATTTTCTTACTATTGCACCAACAGTTGTCTACTTCTCACCCAGCGTCTTACTTATGGTTTTGTAGCCCATTCCAGCCTTCTGCAGGTCTATGATCTTGTCCTGACATTCTGAGAAAGCTCTTCGGTCTTGCCCATGTTGCAGAGGTTAGAGTGACTCATTAATTGAGTCTATGGACAGGAGTCTTTTATACAGGTGACATTTTAAGACAGCTGTCTTTAGTGCAGGTAATGAGTTGATTAGGAGCGTCTAAGTGGTCTGTAGGAGCCAGAACTCTTAATGGTTGGTAGGGGATCAAATACTTATTTCTCTCTGCAAAATGCAAATACATTTATATAATTTATACAATGTAGTAGGACAAAAGTAGAAATCGGGTATATACCCCGCTGATACTCAATGGTGTATTAATATAATCTCTTTATTGTTTGTACAGGTCTACGCGTTTCAGAGACATTCGTCTCCTTCCTCAGGACATCAAAAGAAGGTTCTTTTGTAGTCCTGAGGAAGGCGACTGATGTCTCTGAAACACGTAGACCTGTATGAACAATAAAGAGATTATATTAATATACCGTTTAGTATCAGAGCGGTATATACCCGATTTCTACTTACGTCCTACTACATCCTATACACCTTCGGGGCTGCGGCTGATACCGCTACTGAATGTGCTACATAGGGATTGGGAATTGCACAACCTGAAAAGGTGAGTGTATCGTAATCCCTTTATATTCTATATCTCTACCGGTTCATTTATACAATGTGATTTTCTGGATTTTATTTTGGATATTCTATCTCTCACTGTTAAAATTAACCTACCCTGAAAATTATAGACTGCTCATGTCTTTGTCAATGGGCAAACTTTACAAAATCAGCAAGGGATCAAATGATTATTTCCTTCACTGTACATGTACACTAGACAAACGACACGTAATCTGCACCACAAAAATGCAACGTGCGAAAATAGCCTAAGAGGAACCATCTGTGTGTATAATATATATAAAAAAGTGAGTACCCCCTTACATTTTTGTAAATAATTATATCTTTAATGGGACAATACTGAAGATATGACATTTTGATGCAATGTAAAGTAGTTAGTGTGAAGCTTTTATACCAGTGTAAATTTGGTGTGCCTTCTAAATAACTCAACACACCGCTATTACCCCTAAGTGACAATGGCCAAATTGTGCCCAAAGTGTCAATATATTGTGGGGCCATTAACGATGGGCGAGCATGCTCGGCACTCTATCAAGCATCGGGGTACTCGGTCGAGTATCACAGGTGCTCGGATGTTTCATCCGTGAAAGAACGAACGCACAGTACAGGCCTGCTTGCTTCAGCAAACTGTTGTGGGCTTTCTTGTGCATCCGCTTTAGCAGAGGCTTCCTTCTGGGACGACAGCCATGCAGACCAATTTGATGTATTGTTTGTGTGGCAGCACTCATATGTCTATTTTGAAAATACAACCTGTGGATATGACACTAAGCATGTACACTGAACTTCTGTGGTCGACCATGTTGAGGCCTGTTCTGAGTGGAACCTGTCTTGCTCACAGTGCTGCAGTTCAGTTTCAGGTGTTGGCAATCGTCTTACAGCCTAGGCCATGTTTATGTAGCGCCACAATTCTTTCTTCACATCCTCAGGGAAATTCTTTGCTATGAGGTGCCATGTTTAACTTCCAGTGACCATTATGAGTGTGTGTGAGCGATAACACCAAATTTAACACACTTATTAGAATTTACAACTAACACTAATGGGTGACATGACACCACGGAGGTGGACACTGACTACTTTACATTGCATCAAAGTGTCATATCTTCAGTTTTATCTCGTGAAAAGATATAAAATAATTACAAAAATGTGAGGGGTATATTCACTTTTTTTTATATACGGCAAAAATATTTACTATTTATATAATAGATGGTTCCCCTTAGGCTATGTTGACATGTTGTGTAATATATAAATACATACATACATATATGTTATATACCATATTTTTCGCTTTATAAGACGCACGGATTATAAGACGCACCCCAAATTTAGACATAAAAAAAGGTAAAAAAAAAGAAAAACGGGGTCCGTCTTATCCTCCGGTGTTCTCTTACCGGAGGAAGGCAGCAGTGGTGGTGAAGCGGGGTCACAGGAGGCACAGGTTGTGCTGGCAGGCGCGGCGGGTCAGTGGCAGCGGGTCCGTGGTGGCAGGAGCCGTGGGGTCCGTGGTGGCGGCAGCAGCGGCGGCGGGTGAATCGTGCAGCAGGCCGGTGCAGTGAATGTCCCAGTGTCCGCGGTCCCGGTTCAAATGATGGCTCAGTGGTAGCAGCAGCGGTGACAGCTCAGTGTGGGAGCGGCGGTGACGGCTCAGTGGTGGCAGCGGCGGTGACGGCTCAGTGGTGGCAGCGGCGGTGACGGCTCAGTGGTGGCAGCGGCGGTGACGGCTCAGTGGTGGCAGCGGCGGTGACGGCTCACTGGTGGCAGCGGCGGTGACGGCTCACTGGTGGCAGCGGCGGTGACGGCTCACTGGTGGCAGCGGCGGTGACGGCTCACTGGTGGCAGCGGCGGTGACGGCTCACTGGTGGCAGCGGCGGTGACGGCTCACTGGTGGCAGCGGCGGTGACGGCTCACTGGTGGCAGCGGCGGTGACGGCTCAGTGGTGGCAGCGGCGGTGACGGCTCAGTGGTGGCAGCGGCGGTGACGGCTCAGTGGTGGCAGCGGCGGTGACGGCTCAGTGGTGGCAGCGGCGGTGACGGCTCAGTGGTGGCAGCGGCGGTGACGGCTCAGTGGTGGAGCAGACCGATGCAGCGATTTCCCAGTGTGTCTGCGGTCCCGATTCAAGTGATGGCGCCCCCAAGAGCTCCCCCGGCGCCATCATTTGAAAGTGGGAGCGCGGACAAACTGGGTAAATTGCTGCACAGCTGCCCGCCCCGCACGCAAAGTGGCAGCCAGCAGGCTGCCCGCCCACCCTGCGTGCAAGCGTCCGGGTAGCTGTGCTTGCGTGCGGGCGGCACCCGACTGCCGCCCGCACAGAGCGCCCGGCTGCCGCCCGCACAGAGCGCCCGGCTGCCGCCCGCACAGAGCGCCCGGCTGCCGCCCGCACAGAGCGCCCGGCTGCCGCTCGCACACAGACACGGGTACCCGGCTGACACTGCATGCAAGCACATGTACCCGGCCGCTTGCACGCAGCCACAGGCACCCGGCCGCCCGATCGCCGCACAGACAGGACCCCCAGGTACCGCTATATTTGGATTATAAGACGCACCCCCCATTTTCCTTCCAAATTTTTGGGAGGAAAAGTGCGGCTTATAAAGCGAAAAATACGGTATATATATATATTTCAACTCTTTTTACAACCATTCCATTACATACTGTTTTGGAAGTACATACAATTAAATTTTCAAAAAGACTTTACAATAGTTTTCTACCAACCAAAGGTTAATTTCCTTATCTGTCAATCAGTCTGGGTCCCTTAGTGGGATACCCACCGATTAGCAAATTATCACCTATTCAGCACATAGGTGAAAATTTATTTTCACATGATTACCCCTTTTAACCCCTTAACGACCGCAGGTAGTAATATTACGTCCTAGCAGTCAAAATGTTACTGCCCGCGGTCTGTTGCCTTCAGCATGCCACGATCGGCGCATATCTCAGCTGATTTTCACAGCTGAGATGTGTGCCTGCTAGGCACGAGCAGAATCGTTATCTGCTCATGCCGTTTAACCCCTTAAATGGCGCTGTCAATATGTGACAGCGCCATTATAACGGCATCGGCAGTAAACTTTTACTTACCGCCCGATACCGGAAGTCACGTGACATGATCACGTGACTTTCAGTGGTTGTCATGGTAGAACAGGGTCATGTAATGACTCCTATACCTGACATGAACTACTTTCTGTTTCACTCGGCCCAGAGCCGAGTGAAGCAAAAAGTGAGCATATCTGCTATTTATAGCTGTATAGCTGTGCAAAGCAGATATGGCAGAGCGATCGGATTGTGGATCCATATAGCCCCATAGGGGGACTGATAAAAAAAAAAAAAAAAAAAAAAAAAGTTAAAAAAAAAGTTTTAAAAAATTAAAAAAAAAAACCCAACAAACCTTAAAGTTCAAATCTCCCCCCTTTCGCCCGATTGAAAATTAAAGGGTTAAAACAATAAAAAATACACATTCATTTGGTATCGCCGCGTTCAGAAACGCTCGATCTATCAAAATATAAAATCAATTAATCTGATCAGTAAACGGCGCAGCGGCAAAAAAAACTCCAAACGCCAAAATTACGTTTTTTGGTCACCACAAATTTTGCGCAACATGCAATAACAGGAGATCAAAATGTAGCATCTACGCAAAAACGGTACAGTTAAAAGCTCAGCTCGAGATGCAAAAAATAAGCCGTCACTAAGCCATAGATCCCAAAAAATGAGAACACTACAGGTCACGGAATATGGCGTACGTGTGCCACTTTTTTTCAGACAAACGTCCGATTTTTTTTTAACACCTCATATAAAAGTAAACCTATACATGTTAGGTGTGTACAAACTCGCACTGACCTGAGGTATCACACCCACACATCAGTTTTACTATATAGTGAACACAGTGAATAAAATATCTCAAAAACCATAGTGCTATCGCACTTTTTTTTAGCAATTTTTCTGCATTTGGAATTTTTTTGCCATTTTCCAGTACACTATATGGTAAAACTTATGGTTTCATTTAAACGTACAACTCGTTCCGCAAAAAATGAGCCCTCATATTACCATATTGACTGAAAAATAAAAAAGGTACATCTCTCGGAAGAATGGCGAAAAATCGGCCAGTCGTGAAGGGGTTAATGGACCTGAACCCCTTCACCAACTATGAAATGGCGATTTTCCATTTTTCGTTTTTTCCTTCCCTTCTTCCAAGAGTCATAACTTTTTTATTTTTCCGTCAATATAGCCCTATGAAGGCTTGTTTTTTGCTGGACAAATTTTACTTTTCAACGACACCATTCATTCTGCCCTATATTGTACTGGAAAACGGGGAAAGAAATCCAAGCGCAGGGAAATCGCAAAGAAAAGTGCAATTTCAGAATTGTGTTTGGGGTTTTTACTTATGTTCACTATATGGTAAAACAGACCTGGCATTATGATTCACCAGGTCAGTACAACTACAAGTAGATACCAAACATGAATATATTTATTTAATTTAAGTAGTGAAAAAAATGTTGAAATTTGCCAATAAAAATTTGCGCTTTTGTCCCCATTTTCCGAGACCTGTAGCGTTCTCATTTTTCGCGATCTGGGGCTGTGTGAGGGCTTATATTTTGCACCTGAGCTGACGTTTTTACTGATATTTTTGGGTAGATGCGCTGCTTTGATCACCTTTTATTGGATTTTATTGCAATGTTGCAGCAACCAGAAAAACGTAATTCTAGCATCTTGATTTTTTTTGTTACGGATTTAACTGATCAGATTATTTTTATATTTTGATAGATTGGGCATTTCTGAGCGATGCCAAATGTGAATTTTTTACTTTTAATTTGTCATATTTTTTTAAAAAAAATTTTGTACACTTTTATAAATTTTTACTAGTCCCCTTAGAGAACTTGAAGCTAGTATAGGCCAATCGCTTGTCCTGTACAGAGTGCTCAGCCGATGTCCACAGGAACTACGTCATCACAGTGACAAGAGTCATCAGCTGACCCCCGACTGTCATGACAACCCATCAGAACCCAGTGATCATGTCACAGGGCCGCCAATGGGGGCGGAGAACGACGTGCGCTAAATCCCCCTGTCGGATTGACAGTGGGATTTAACTGGTGATTCTCATCTTGGACATATGCCACCTCTCGCTCAGCACCTGTCTTCCTGGACTCTTAAATTGGACGTGTACTTACCTCCTAAAAGCAGAAGGACCATTAGATCAGAGGAGGTTTTCAGCTCCGCCATGTCATCATCCTTTTCACTATTCACAGTTTGATGGACTATATCAAGTAAACATTCAACCAGACCAGCCTCCACCAGCTGAAGCTTTATGGCATCTACAAAAAACAACAGCATATACTATTAATGACAAGACTGCAGAGATACAAGCTGACAGCGATAAGATTTAAAGGCTTCAAGATTTTTAACTACAGTGAACCTCCACGGTTCTAGGATTCATTGGCTGTCAAGACTTCTGTTTGTGATAGCCTTTAGTCAAATAGCTGAATTCTATGGAAATTTCTTTCTTGGAAGAAAGCTTTAGGCTATGTGCGCACAGTGCGTTTTTCGCGGCGTTTTTGCGCGTTTTTCGGGTGCGTTTTTGGCCTCAAAACTGCAGGACTTTGCTTCCCCAGCAAAGTCTATGAGTTTTCATTTTTGCTGTCCGCACACATCTGTTTTTTTTCAGCTGTGTTTTTGTGGTGCCACAAAAACGCAGCATGTCAATTATTCCCGCGTTTTTCACTGCGCTTTTCATCCATTGAGTTCAATGGGATGTTGAAAGACGCAATGAGAAACGCAAATAGCTGCGTTTTGGTGCGTTTCTAAGACCAAAAATGCAGCTATAAACGCAGGAGGTGGGTAGTAAAGTGACGTGTACAGGAAGAGGATTCCTTCTGTCAGTATATACAGAAGCGTGAATCCTCCCGGTACCGTCACCGCCGCTTCCACCTCCAGTCCTGTGCATGTATGCTCCCGTGCGGCGCCATGTACAGGCAGGAGGTGGAAGCGGCTGCGAAAACAAAAGTTAACAGTAGAAAAAAAAAAAAGTTATACTCACCTGTCTGCAGACTCCCGGTGCCATGCCCGCTCCCATCTCCTCTCACGGTATCGCCACCCCCGCTCCGGCTGTGTGCAGACGGCCGGGAAACCTCCGATGGATGCAGGACCTGGCGATGGATCACCTGATGCAGTCACCTGACGCATCAGCTGATCGTAAGTATCGCGGTGACGCGGGCGCCCGGCCGGTATCAGCGGATGCGTCAGGAGACTTCATCCCTGATTACCGGCAGCTGCTGCAGCGATCGGACAGGATCAGACTCCCGCCCCATCGCTGCAGGAGCTGCCGGTAATCAGCACATAAGTGAGTATTATTTTTTTTTTTTTTTGTTTTTGCACCGATGCATCAGCTGATTGTATAATCGGCTTTTATACAATCAGCTGATGTGTGATGGGATTCAGGCACTTGATCCTGACACATCATCTGATCGCTTTGCCTTCCAGCAAACCGATCAGATGATATTGGATCCGGATTGGACGGCGCGGGACCCTGACCCAGGATTACTGCGGAGGGGGGGTTCTTTATTTCAATAAAGATGGAGTCACTAATTGTGTTGTGTTTTATTTCTAATAAAAATATTTTTCTGTGTGTTGTGTTTTTTTTTATCTTTACTAGAAATTCATGGTGGCCATGTCTAATATTGGCGTGACACCATGAATTTCGGGCTTAGGGCCAGCTATACAGCTAGCCCTAACCCCATTATTACCCAGCGAGCCACAAGGCATCAGGGCAGCTGGAAGAGTTGGATACAGCGCCAGAAGATGGCGCTTCTATGAAAGCGCCATTTTCTGGGGTGGCTGCGGGACTGCAATTCACAGCGGGGGTGCCCAGAAAGCATGGGCACCCTGCACTGTGGATTCCAATCCCCAGCTGCCTAGTTGTACCCGGCTGGACTCAAAAATTGGGCGAAGCTCACGTCATTTTTTTTTAAAATTATTTCATGAAATTCATGAAATAATTTAAAAAAAAAGGGCTTCCCTATATTTTTGGTTCCCAGCCGGGTACAAATAGGCAGCTGGGGGTTGGGGGCAGCCCGTACCTGCCTGCTGTACCCGGCTAGCATACAAAAATATGGCGAAGCCCACGTCATTTTTTTTGTTTGGGGGGGCAAAGAAATCCTGCATACAGTCCTGGAAGGAGGATGCTGAGCCTTGTAGTTCGACAGCTGCTGTCTGCTCTCCTGCAAACACTATTGGATGGAGGATGCTGAGCCTTGTAGGTCTGCTCCCCCTGACTCTCCCTCAAGCATACAGTCCTGGATGGAGCATGCTGAGCCTTGTAGTTCTGCAGCTGCTGTCTGCTCTCCTGCATACAATATTGGATGGAGTATGCTGAGCCTTGTAGTTCTGCAGCTGTCTGCTCTTCTGCATACACTAGTGGAGAATGAAGAACACATTGAAGAAGGAAATGACATCAGACCTTTTTTTTTTGTTCACTGATAAAAAACGCATAAGGACACAGTGAGCAAAAACGCAGCAAAAAAACGCACCAAATCGCGTGCGTTTTTTGCCGCGTTTTTTTGCCGCGGGTGCGTTTTTGTGCAGTTTTTGCCGCAAAAAACGCACAAAAACGCAGCGTCAAAAAAACGCAGTGTGTGAACCTAGCCTTAAAGGTAGTTTTTATTTTTAAGTTACAAAAGTGTAGGGGTGCTTATAAAAAAAAAAAAAAAAAAAAAAAGTCGCATTTACTGCTGGAATCCAATGAACTAGAAATGAGAACATCATGATTCCCAGACTGAAACCTTTCACTTGCTCTATTCCCGCAGCGGGTTGTCGCCTTATACTCAGCGCTTTCTTCTAATAATATTCATCAGGCTGTTCTGGAACCCATGTCTCTGCTGCTTGGAGTTTTGACAAGTGTAATAATTAAATGTGGATTTCGTTAACCAATAAAGAATTCTATCTTGGATCTTTAAGTGTCGCAATAATTTTAAGGGATATTACCCTACTTGATCAGCACGCCCTTTCAGAAGTGCCTTGTTCTATTTACAAATGTTCCGGTGGAGGGCCAAAAAGGAGATTTTCTTCTGTCTTTTAAAAGCCTTTATTGAGCATAAACCACAACGCTTCGTTTCAGTAGGCAAACTATCTTCATCAGGTGGAGTGTCAGCGTCTGGCTTGATTATTGTCCTACTTTGTTTCACAATTCACCGCTGTTGTACTAGGGTGTGCAACCCCCCCTAGGTGAGCGCCCTTGGAATTTTTGCAAGGATCCAATTTACTAAGCTCCTTCACAGCGCTTCCTTCTTTCCTATTTCATATATTGTTCTATTTACAGATCTTGATCGCCAGTGACCTGACTCCTGAGGCCACCAATTGTCTGCATTGTGGTTAGGGTGTCATC
The DNA here is from genome assembly GCF_048569485.1 of Anomaloglossus baeobatrachus. Taxonomy (NCBI): domain Eukaryota; kingdom Metazoa; phylum Chordata; class Amphibia; order Anura; family Aromobatidae; genus Anomaloglossus; species Anomaloglossus baeobatrachus. Next base: position 294,189,105 of record NC_134353.1, read on the forward strand.
ACTTACGGCCTATCAGAGCAACAATGTGTTTCATGCGTTTATAAGAATCCCTAGTCTCTGGTAACCTTAAAACAAAAAAAAAACAAGAAACAAAAAAAAAACCAAAAACAGACAGCCCTCTAATAATTTTAACCTATGGAATGAAAGATTTCAAAATGAAGTCAAAGACAAATCCATTTTGACTGACAATATTTTTGTATGTAGATGGTAAGATCTACATGCACTCCATATACATTTGCATGCGGTTTCACTCTTTGCATTGTGAACACAAGTCCAGGTAAATATGTCTACCCCACCTTGGCAGTGCAATTCCACTGTACTAGATAGTCAATGCCAGATCTTTGCATACAAGAGAGCATCAAATGTTAATATTATGTAGATTACCAATATGCATTTCAATGCAAAACCCACGCAGCGCCTTAAATAAACATCAACCTTCCAGAGGCAGTCACTTGTCAGGATGATTATTTTGTGTAACAGATGTTGCTTTAAGTGCATATTAAATGGCAAAGCTTTTCCAACACAGAACAGCTGACATGCACACAATTCGCCTGTCTGATGCCAAGCGTGCCTCAGACATTTCAGATTTATCCCCCACAGAAAAGCTGGTTTTATTCTTATTGACAATATTCAGATGTGGCTGAAGACATATACACGTAACAGAGTTCACCAAATTTAAGTTATTGAGAATAACTAACATGTTGGACGCATAAACCTAGGAGACCTTCAAAAAGCTTTCTGCCCCTTCACCGATTGATCATTTCAGGGAAGATACTGACCGACTAATTGCTATTTTTAAATTTAAGGTTGAAGAGGACCTAAACAAATATGTCTTCTTATAACTGGCTTAAATGGTGCTGTTCTCCTTAATCTGGCATTGTTTATTTTTTGTGCCTGCACCTCCCCATTTCTGAGTTATGGCCCCCTTTTTTCCGTCATATGACGATAGTCTTTTCGGCCAAGGGGACTTGGCCCTCAAGAAGACAATAGGTGAGAACCATGAACCCTGGCGAAAAAGACTAGGAGGGACAATAGGAACATATATTTACAATGGAGGAACAAAATAATATCCCCAGATTCAGGAGAGCAGCAGCATTTACACCAGGTAAAGACATATTTATGCCAAGTGACAGGTCCTCTTTAATAATGTCCAGCTGGTCATATGTAGTTCTAGATGATCTAATAAAAATAAACATATTTATTACTAGTGATCAATTTAATACAAATGCACCTGTTACAGGAGTGGGTTATACTAGTCAGCTTCTGTAATTGATGTGTTGAAAGCAAGAAAAATGGGCTAGCGTAAGGAACTGAACGACAAATTGTGATGACAAGGTGACAGGGTCAGACCATTTCCTAAATGACAAGTCTTGTGGGGTGTTCCAAGTATGCAAATGGAAGAACATCCAGTAAACTGTAACTAGGGAATGCCTGTATCCTCTGTCTGATCCATGTGCTGGTCCATAGAGGACCGACCTCATAATATCAGGACTTAGGCTACATGCGCACGCTGCATCTTTTTGTGTTCACAAACTGCAGCCAACACTGGAGAGAGCCTGGAAATGTCACAAAAAATGCTTGTAATTATAGGTGCATTTTTGGTGCGTTTTTGGTGCGTTTTTTCACAACCTGCGTTTTTGCGACAAATGTTGACAAACGCAGGAAGAATGAACATGCTGCATTTTTTTTGTCACAAACTTTTGACAAATAAAACGCTGACAAATAAACTGCAATGTGCGCATAGAAAATCTGACTTCTCATAGACTTTGCTGGGAAGTCAAATGTCAGAAAGTTCTGACAAATAAACTGCAGCCAAAAACACACCAAAAACGCAGCAAAAAAAGCAGTGTGCACATGTAGCCTTATTTAGAGTAACTGCTAATGTGTTGGTGCCAGATAAAAACTACACTTTCACAGGTCTTATGAAGGCCACCTCCTTAAAGGGAACCGGTCACCAGATTTGCCAACTATAAACTGCGGCCACCCCCAGTGAGCTCTTATGTATAGCATTCCAGAATACTGTATACAAGAGCCCGGGCCATGATGTAGAACGTAAAAATCACTTATTATACTCACCTAGGGGGCGGTCCGGTCCGATGGGTGTTGCTGCTCTCCAGTCCAATGCCTCCTACCCAGCCCAGTATGGATAACGTGTCCTATGTCATCCACACAGGCCGGCATTGCGGTCCACAGGCGCACTTTGATCTGCCCTGCTCAGGGCTGATGAAAATACTGTAGTGCACATCTGGGCGGTCTTAACCTTTCTTCGCGCCCGTGCATTACAGTACTTTGATCTGCCCTGAACAGAGTAGATCAAAGTGCGCCTGCAGAGGACCACAATGTCAGCCTGTGTGGATGACGTAGGACATGTCATCCGTACTGTGCTGGATAGAAGGAGGACGTCGATCGCCGCAGAGTGGAGGCGCCAGACCGGAGAGCAGCGACACTTATCGGACTAGACCATTACCTAGGTGAGAATAATAAAAGGCACTAATATACAGTAATCTGGAATACTGTATATAAGAGCTCCCTAATGGTGGCTGCAGCTTATAGGGGCCAAATTTGGTGACAGGTTCCCTTTAAAAGTTAGAGCTGTTTTGGGTATCAGGGGGCGCCATCACAACATTAGTTTATCTGTGTTGGGAATATTACGACTTGATGGTGTACATTATTGTCAATTGACCAGAAAATAAAAATTATTTCTCCCTTTTGTCTGCCTTCCCCTTGAGGAGAAAATGGTTTTGGCAATTGGGACAGCTTATACTCTTACCAAGAAATGTTCCATATGTATTACGGAGATTGTGGTAACTTTGTGACTGAACACCAACTGGAGGGACTTAAGAATAAAGACACGTCATTCTGTTCCTAAGAACCTTCTTTCAGACATGGACAGCACTAGGTACTGCTGAATGTGCCCACTTCCAGAGGAAACATTTTAATATACCACCTGTAGGATGCCACCTCTAGGATGTGATTCTATTCTTTCAAACACTGTTTTGACCATTGCAATTTATGAACTTTCACTCCTATAGGTGAAATACATGGGTCTAGAGACTTGTGAACAATTTTAAGGGAAATCTGACAGTAGGATCAACCCTCCTAAGTCATTTATGTTGGCATGCAGGTTATAGAACACTGAATAAAATGATACCTTGATATCTGTGATCCAATGTTTTATTCCAGAGAAATTCACATTTTACTTATATGTAAATGAGCTGTTATAGATCTCTCTGACAATCTACCTCCAGGGCTTATTGTAAATGAAAGGGATCATTACCATTGTGAGACATATAATGACTGACATTTTTCTCTCAATTGTCACACACAACTCCACAGTAAGATCAGAGCCAACAGTACAGCAGCAGTAAGCGTTTATAGCTGCAGTCCTCTCACAGTACTTCAGCTTCCATCTCACAGGCATCCAATGTGATGGAAGGGAAGTACAGCAGAGCTAACAGCTCCGTGAGAGAACAGCTGCAGACGTGCTTGTTGTGTTCGTAATGAGACAAGGTTCAACTTTGCTGTACTGTGCTACAGGAATAGCTCTGTAGCAGAACTGTCAGCAATATGAGAGAGCACATGCTGCTGCAAATGTTTATAATGAGTCAAGATTCAGCTCTGCTGTACTATTAGCTCTATTGTACTTTGTTAGTTCTAACCTTATGTGTGGGATTAAGAGAGCAGACTGTCAGTCATTACATGTCACACACTGGTAATGCTCCCTTTCATGGAAAATAAGCTATGAAGGCAAATCATCATATTGATCTGTGTTTGGTCCATACATCCTTACAGGTCTTTTACATATAAGAAAAAAGTGGATTTCTCTGGAAAAAGACATAGGATCGCAGATATCAAGGTGTTAATTTATTCAACTTTCTAGGACTTGCATGCCCATACAGACTGCTTAGGAGGGTTGTGATTCATAGTTTCATAGTCTTTAAGCTTGAAAGTAGACTTAGGTCCGTCGAGTTCAACCCATGACCTAACATAAACATGTTAATCAAGAGGAAGACAAAAAACCCCATGGAGCCAACAGTAACACCATATTAAAGGGAAAAAAATTCCTTCCCGACTACACATACGGCAATCAGACTAGTTCCCTGGATCATCGCCCCTTCATAGAATCTAGTGCACATAACCAGTAATAATATTTTCTAGAAAGGCATCCAGGCCTCTCTTATATTTTAGTAGTGAATCATCCATTAGAACATTATGTGGCAGAAAGTTCCATAGTCTCACTGCTCTTACAGTAAAGAATCTGCATCTGTGATTATGATGAAATCTCCTTTCCGCTAGCCGTAGTGGATAATAATAATATTTATTAATTTATATATCACTATTAATTCCACAGTGCTTTACATAAAATGGCAATACTGTCCCTAATGGGGCTCACAATCTAAAGTCCCTATCAGTATGTTTTTTTGGCGTGTGGGAGGAAACCGGAGTACCGGGAGGAAACACACGCAAACAAGGGGAGAACATACAGACTCCTTGCAGATGGTGTCCTTGGTGGGATTTGAACCCAGAACCCCAGCGCTTCAGGACTGCAGTGCTAACCACTGAGCCACTGTGCCGCCCTAGTGGATGCCCCCTAGTCCCTATTGCAGGCCTAGGTGTAAAAAGATCATTAGAGAGAGCTCTGTACTGTCACCGCATGTATTTGTTCATTGTATTAAGATCGCCCCAAGCCTTTGTTTTTCCAAGCTACATAACCTCAAGTTTAATAACCTGTCTTGGTACTGAGGATTCCACTGACAGATTCCCGTTAAGGAGGCTGTGTACAATTTCAGAGCTAGGTTCAGGTAAAATTTAGCTTATGAAGAATTTCAACCTTTTTATTCTTTGCATAATTAATGTAGATGTTCTCCGTGTCACCACTTTCCCAAGTTATTTCTGTATGAGTGACTCAAGTGAATCACTTCAACAAGCTATAACAAAAGTGTTCAGGCATTTTGCGGTAATCAGGAGTAGAAAAAGTATTCAACTTTCATAACCATGGCAACACAAGAACATAGATTTGAAAAAAGTGGAATTTTAAGGCTATAAAATGTTGCCCTCCATTTTTCTTCAATATATAGCAGCTTGGTAAATGTATTTAGTCACTGCCGGAATTTCAGAAATGGACAGTAAAGGATTACAGAATACTGTGGTCTACCATGAAGAGGTTCAGCGATTTCATGAATTACACTTCAAAGGTTACTTGCCCATGTATGAAGTCTGAGGAAACTACAATTTAAACTCCTTTCTTGTTCTGGTCTATGACAACACAACTCCTTTACACCGTGTGCAGAATTATTAGGCAAGTTGTATTTTAGAGGATTTTTTTATTATTGATCAACAACTACAGTATGTTCTCAATCATCCCAAAAGACTCATAAATATCAAAGCTTAATATTTTTGGAAGTTGGAGTGGTTTTTTTTTTAAGATTTGGCTATCTTAGGAGGATCTGTTTGTGCAGGTAACTATTACTGTGCAGAATTATTAGGCAACTTTATAAAAACCAAATATATTCCCATCTCACTTGTTTATTTTCACCAGGTAAACCAATATAACCTCAGAAAATTTAGAAATAAACATTTCTGACATGCAAAAAAACCCCCCAAAAAATGAGTGACCAATATAGCCAACTTTCTTTATGATGACACTCAGCAGCCTACCATCCATAGATTCTGTCAGTTGCTTGATCTGATTACGATCAACATTGCGTTCAGCAGCCACCACAGCCTCCCAGACACTGTTCCGAGAGGTGTACTGTTTTCTCTCCCTGTAGATCTTACATTTTATAAGAGACCACAGGTTCTCTTTGGGGTTCAGATCAGGTGAACCATGTCATTATTTTTTTCCTCTTTTAGACCTTTACTGGCCAGCCACGCTGTGGAGTAGTTGGATGCATGTGATGGAGCACTGTCCTGCATGAAAATAATTTTTTTTTCTTGAACGATATCGACTTCTTCCTGTACCACTGCTTGAAGAAGTTGTCTTCCAGAAACTGGCAGTAGGTCTGGGAGTGAGCTTCACTCCATCCTCAACTGAAAAAGATCCCACAAGTTCATCTTTGATGATACCAGCCCATACCAGTACCCCACCTCCACCTTGCTGGCGTCTGAGTCGGAGTGGAGCTCTCTGCCCTTTACTGATCCAGCCTCTGGCCCATCCATCTGGCCGATCAAGAGTCACTCATTTCATCAGTCCATAAAACCTTTGAAAAATCAGTCTTAAGATATTTCTTGGCCCAGTCTTGACGTTTTATCTTATGTTTCTTCTTCAAAGGTGGTCGTTTTTCAGCCTTCCTTACCTTGGCCATGTCCCTGAATATGGCACACCTTGTGCTTTTTGATACTCCACTAATGTTGCAGCTCTAAAATATGGGCAAACTGGTGGCAAATGGCATCTTGGCAGCTTCACACTTTATTATCCTCAATTCATGGGCAGTTATTTTGCGCCTTTTTTGCCCAACACGCTTCTTGTGACCCTGTTGGCTACTTGCCATGAAACACTTCATTGCTTGGTGATTACGCTTTAAATCTTTGGCAATTTCAAGACTGCTGCATCCCTCTGCAAGACATCTCACAATTTTGGACTTTTCAGAGCCCGTCAAATCTCTCTTCTGACCCATTTTGTCAAAGGAAAGGAAGTTGCCTAATAATTAAGCACAACTTATGTAGGGTGTTGATGTCATTACACCACACCCCTCCTCATTACAGAGATGCACATCACCTGATTTACTTAATTGGTAGTTGGCTCTCAAGCCTATACAGCTTGGAGTAGGACAACATGTATAAAAAGTATCACGTGATCAAAATACTCATTTGCCTAATAATTCCGCACACAGTGTATATGGGGCTGCTGCTTCTCCTGTCCATTGGTTATAGAATAGTATAATTGTGGAGTCTGGTACTCCCATTCTTCCTTCTGCAGCAGATGACATTTACCATAGAGAAGAAAGGGAAGACCAACTGTACCTAGGGCAATGTCAAGGTGGATACAATAAAGGGAGTGTCACTACCACTCCCCAAAATGCAAAATAAATCACTTACACATTCATAGAGGAGACTATCTGTAAAAAAAAAGGATTTCACTAATTTTGTTTTATACAGAAACTGTTAATTACATATATGAATAAGGGTCCTCGGTGCACCTTTGGGGCGTCCAAGGGTTCAGTGCACCATTTTGCCCCCTCAATTACAATCCTCCCCACCTCCCTTTTTGATAAATAACAGTGCTCAATTTGGAGCGGAGATCACACCCACATGTCAGTCTGGGCGTGCTCTCATTCCCCACTACTTTCAGCGTCAGCTACCCGGAGATCGCCCACACTGACACTGTGTGTGTGTGCTCCACTCCTGCAGAGTCAGTGTGTGCAAGGCTGGAAGTTCAATCCAAGCAGAATTCCAAAGTGATCACTGTTCAATATAATGGGAACTGTGAAAGATTGTAACGAAGATGGCAGAACATTTGTACCGAGTCCTTGGCCATGCCAAAGATGGACTGAGGACCCCCTCATTCACATAGCTAATAAATAGGTTTTAGTATAAAATAAGTTGCAATCTGTACTATAGATATGACTTCTATACGTGTAAAGATCCCAATATTAAAAGTATAAGTGCTTTTATTTCAGCTTTGAGTCACTTTATGGTATGTTCACCACTAACACAAGTATACCAGAATCATCATCACGCTGATAATTGTCACACTTTATGCTCATCACTGACTGTTATGGCATTCTGCTCCACCATAATCGTATGGCGCATAGTACTGAAGGGTCTCCAAATGGATCAGCAGCGTTCATGGTCGATTGACATTGCATTGAAACTCAAGGAACAACTAGGGGCTCAGGACCCGTTCTGGTGATTAGTGGTTGCCCCAACAGTAAGATCCCCATCGACTACATATTTGCTACCTACCTGAGGAATAGTGGTAAGAGTCAACTGTGGAAAAATGATAGACTTTTCTCATGCCACAGAGTTTCTTTTGTTTCAACATACAATTCTAAAGAAAACTGGAGAACTAGTGACTAGGGCCATGAGTTCTCCAATCACATTGATGAGCAGGGACAGCAGAGTTTAGCTCGTCTAGTCCAATACCACAACTACAGCTGCAATCCCAGACCTTTTGCAACACAAATGGTTATCAACATCAGCGCTGACTACAATAGAAAAGTGTCAAAACATAAAATGCATTGTAGCCAGCTGTGCATTGGGCTGGATAGCTGAAGAGCATTCACTCTGAAAGCCCCAGACAAGGATCCGGACCATGGAACAATGGAAAAAGGTGTCTCAGTGCAACAAATGCCATATTCTTTTACACATTGGTCCCTTCTTCAATGCACTATTAAGCCGGTAGTTTTATTGTTATGGCTGGTCAGCGGACTTTCTTCTTTTCAATAGGCAATGATGCCTCCAGGACAGGGTAGTGCATAATGTAGCTGTATCTTTTCAATATACACTACAGCCATATCATGACAGATAAGGAATGTACAGGCCTTTGTGTACAACACATCATGGTTTCTTTCTGGTTGCAAATTGCATTTCTGCTATTGTGTTAACAACCTCTGTCAGAAAGTCTCAGTAGGAGCCATGTCAGCGGGAATACAGCACTCCGCGTCTTACAGAAAGGTCACTTTGGCTTTTCAGACAAGTCATAACACAGTAGTTGGTAGCGAGTTGTTTATCATGTGTTACAAGCAATTAAACTGTTAGGAACAGGTAGCACTCAATACATACAATGAAAGAAGGAACCTTTCAGCACTCTTCATATTTCAGTGCAAAGTAAAGACAGAATCTGTCATTATCATCTAAACTGAGTATAAAAAGGTAACAATGAGGGCACTGGGTTAATAGAAATATACTTTCTGAAATAAACAAGTTATAAAAGCCAAAAATTAAAGGGGTTTTCCCATCTTCAAGATCCTATCCCAATATGTAGTAGGTTTAAGAATAATAATTTCATCAAATACCTCCAATTAGAAATATAGTATAATTCTTCTAATTCACGATGACACTTACCTCATTTGCAGGGCATTGCAGCTTAGGTATCCATGGTTACGTTCACTCATTTTAGTGACAGTTCGTGTGGTCATAACCATAGATACCTAGGCTGTAATGTCCTGCACACGAGATAAGAGATATGGCTATATCAGAACTATGCAACATTTCTAATTGAAGGAATTTGCTATTATTATTATTATGCCTACTACATACTGGGATAGGATCTTGGAGATGAGAATACCCCATTACGTTTCATTTAAAAGGGTTGTCTGTTACTGAACAACCATTGCTTAACCAATTCAGGACCCCAATTAAAATAAAAACAGTGGATACGCACTGTACCTTTCACATTGACAGTCACATCTTTACTACAATGTTGAAGCTGCATTTTTTGGCGAGTGACTTGACATTGCTGTGTGACAGCCAATCGGTGGACGCCGTTTGTCTGCAGGACAGCAATATTCAGTCAAAGCGGATTGGCAGCAGCAGGCGCGTGACAAAACATTGTCACATCACCCACTGGAAATAGCAGTGCTGATGTCATAAAACAGCGCAGCTATGAGAAGGGAGTATCCATTGTTTTTAGTGTAAATTTATGTGAATTAATTAAAGGGAACCTATCAGCAAGATTTTCGGCTGTAAACTATCAGTATTTACGTAAAGTATCTGATTTCTTGATTAGACAAGTAGAAAAAAAATTATTGGTACCCTTCTGTTAAAGGGGTTGTCTACTACAAGGACAGCACCTTCTCAATCTGAGTGTTTGCCCCGTTAAAATAGAATCACTTATTCTCCCCTACGGTGCTGTTCCAGCAGTGTCAGCACTTGCTCTCGGGGCCCACGTAAAGTTGTTACATCATGTGAGACCCGTGAAACTGAGAAAAGTCCATTTAAATTTACTGAATAGCAACTAATGAAAACGAGACATTGCTTTAGAATTATGGTTGAAAAGAATTAAAAAAAAAAAAAAAAACCAACAAACTAATGAAAATGACCTGGACAAAAGTGTTAGTAACTAGGGATGATCGAATACCTCAAATATTCGGCTACGCCCATATTCGCAGAATAGGTCGCCGCTATTCGACTATTTGCAAATATTCGATGCGCAATGTAAGGGGCACTTTGCACACTGCGACATCGCAGGTGCGATGTCGGTGGGGTCAAATTGAAAATGATGCACTTCCGGCATCGCATGCGACATCGCAGTGTGTAAAGGCTGGATGATACGATTAACGAGCGCAAAAGCGTCGTAATCGTATCATCGGTACAGCGTCGACGTAATTCATAATTACGCTGACGCAATGGTCCGATGTTGTTCCTCGCTCCTGCGGCCGCACACATCGCTGTGTGTGAAGTCGCAGGAGCGAGGAACGTCTCCTACCGGCCTCACTGCGGCTTCCGTAGGATATGCGGAAGGAAGGAGGTGGGCAGGATGTTTACATCCTGCTCATCTCCGCCCCTCCGCTCTGATTGGCCGCCTGCCGTGTGACGTCGCAGTGACGCCGCACGACCCGCCCCCTTAACAAGGAGGCGGGTCGCCGGCCACAGGGACGTCGCACGGCAGGTGAGTGTGTGTGTGAAGCTGGCGTAGCGATAACTTTCGCTACGCCAGCTATCACCACATATCGCTGCTGCGACGGGGGCGGGCACTATCGCACTCGGCATCGCAGCATCGGCCTGCGATGTCGTAGTGTGCAAAGCCCGCCTAAGTCTATGGGAAACCCGAATAGTTGCCAAATAGCAACTATTCGGGCTTCCCATAGACTTACACTGCGCATCAAATATTCACATAGCGGCGACCTATTCGTTGGATATTCGCGAAACCGTATATTGCCGAATATTTGTGATATTCGATCATCCCTATTAGTAACACAATATTTTGTTGCACAACCTTTTGAGGCAATCACAGCAAACAATTTCTGTCTGTAATTCTCAATGAGACTTCTGCACCTGTCCACAGTAATTTTGGCCCACTCCTTGTGAGTAAACTGCTCCAGCTGTCTCGGGTGTGAAGTCGTTGTCTCCAGACTGTATGTTTCAGTTCCATCCACTGATGCTCAATACGATTTAGATCAGGGCTCATAGAAGCCACTTCAGAATAGTCCAATGCTTTGCTCTTAACCATTTTTGGATGTTTTTAGCTGTGAGTTTTATCATTAAAGGGAACCTGTCACCTACTCACATGTGGGGCGGTCCAATATGGTCCAGTCCGATGAGCATTGCTGCTCTTGGGTCCAACACCTCCTCCATCTTGTGACATTGCAGTCCTCCTTGCTTAATGTGCATGATGCATCCTACGTCATCCACACAGAGGCCTCCATTGCGCTCACGCACTTTGCTCTGCCCTGCAGAGGCCAGAGCAAAGTACTGTAATGGATAGGCGTGGGCATTCTTTGACCTTATCCCGCGCCTATGCATTACAGTACTTTGTTCTACCCTCAACAGGACAGAACAAAGTGTGAGTGTGTAATGGAGGGAACTGTGTGGATGACTTAGGACACGTCATCCACATGAAGTAAGGATGAAGGCGATTGCAAGCAGAGGGGAGGCGCCAGAACAGAGAGCAGCTAAGCGCATCGGACCTTACCATATCGCCCCGCAGGAGAGTAGGTGACAGGTTCCCTTTAACCTGTTTTAGGTCTATTAATCTGTGGCTCAGAACAAGCTTTCTAATACAGGACAGCACATTTCGCTCCAGAATGCCTTGGTAGTCTACAGACGTCATTATTCCTTGCACAGATTCAAGACACACTGTGCAAGATGCAGCAGAGCAGTCTCAAAACATAACCAAGCCACTGTCATGTTTCAGAGTAGGTACAAAGTTGCTTTTTTTGTATGCTTCATTCTTATGAATTGCCAAAAAGTCCCATTTTTGTCCTATTTGTCCAAAGGACGCTATCTAAAAAGTTTTCAGGCTTGTCAATATGTACTTTGGCAAATTCCAGTCTTACTTTTTTAAAGTTTGCTTATAGCAGTTGTTTTCAACTGACAAGACAATGATGGACGTTGCGATCTGACACTAATGTACCTTGACCTTCGAGTTCACCTCTAATTTCTTTACAAGTAGTTCTAGTCTCTTTGGTTTCCATTCGTATTATCTGTCGTTTCAATTTGTTATCAATTTTCCCACTTGTGGTCATGTCCATGGAGGTTCTCTACAGTCCCATATACATAAAGTTCTGAATAATATGTGCACCTATAATAACAGGAACATCAAGCTGTTTGGAGATGGTTTATAGCCTTTACCATGTTGGTCTAAAGCTTTCCTTCTAAGCTCCTTAGACAACCCTCTCCTTTGCTCTCTTTGGTTCATGGTCAGTGTGGTACACAGCATAATACCAAAGAGCATGGTGACTACTTTTCACCCTCTAAATAGACAGAGGGACTGATTACAAGTTTTTGTAGATACAGATGATGCCAATTACAGGACGGCGCAGGTTCAGTCAAAGCTCTGAATATGGAGAGCAGCAGCTGTAACCGTGCCCCCGCATTGACTGGCAGCTTACTCTAGTGCTGAGCGGCTGTCAGTCAGTGCGGGAAAAGTGATTACTGCCGCTGCTCTGCATACACAGAGCGGTGACTGAACCCGCACTGGTGCCTCCCTGATGACTGAAACCAGAACGCTGCCCAGAGAAATAAAGTTAATTTCCTCTGGGCACGTTCAGAATGCTATTAACTTGCAGTAGCATTTTTCCACATGATAGGAAATCTGCTTAAAAGGGAACCTATTTTATAGATAAGACTAGGAAATTCTCCATCTGTGCAAATATAACACTTTTATATTATGTTACTAATCTGATCTTTATAATTGGCTACGTCCTTAGGAATCCGGATAGAACTGGAAGTGATCCCAGCTGTCTGGAAGTACATACACAAGACACTGATAGCAGGGAAGAATAGAAGAGAAACAAAATGGTTCATTATCACTTTAAAACAGATTACATTTCGGAAATCAATGAGAATCACTTATTCTTACCATTTTCCGCAAGAGGAGCAAGAACTTCAAAAATCATTTCTCTTTTTTCATGCTCAGTTTGCTTTTTAAAAAGCTTAACAAGTTCATCTGCAACGTTTGTAGAAGCAAACTGCTCTTTACTTGATTCTAAATGAAAAAAAAAAAATCTTGAAATGTATTACTTGTACTAAGACAATTAGGAGGGTGGGGACAGGATTCCAAGCTAAATACGCCACAATTCTGATGCAATTTGTACACTTTCAATCAGGCAGAAAAGAGGCATGACTAAAGACCACGTCTCACTAAGCGACAACGCTAGCGACATCGCTGCTGAGTCACGGTTTTTGTGACGCAACAGCGATCTTGCTAGTGATGTCGCGGTGTGTGACATCCAGTGACGACCTGGCCCCTGCTGTGAGGTTGCCGGTCGTTGCTGAATGTCCTGAACCATTTTTTGTTCATTGCTCTCCTGCTGTGAAGCACACATCGCTGTGTTTGACAGCGAGAGAGCAACGATCTGAATGTGCAGGGAGCCGGCTTCTGCGGATGCTGGTAACCAAGGTACACATCGGGTAAGCAAGCAAAGTGCTTTGCTTGGTTACCCAATATTTACCTTGGTTAGCACCATCCGTAGCTTCTAGAAGCCGACACCCAGCTCCCTGCACACGTAGCCAAGGTACACATCGGGTAACTATAAGCAAAGCGCTTTGCTTAGTAACCCGATGTGTACTATGGTTACCAAGCACAGCATCGTTACACGGGTCGCTGGTGGCTGATCTCTGATCGCTGTGGAGATCTGCCTAATTGACAGCTCACCAGCGACCATGTAGCGACGCTCCAACGATCCCTGCCAGGTCAGATTGCTGGTTGGCTCGCTGGAGCGTCGCTAAGTGTGATGGTACCTTTACCAAGCTGAGAAATAAAAGGGTGCCAAAATGATGGCACAAATTAAGCCAAACAACACATGATGTAAACATACTGTAACAGAGTCTAAAGAGTCACAAAATTTATCACAGAGAATGAGCACCAATAAAAGCTTTTTGGGGTCCAGCTATACTTCTACACGCTACTCAGTTCACAAGAGGTGATCTCCCTTGTCTTTGTACCCCAGAGTCATACAATGGCATAAAACGTGCAACTGCTGCGTACATAATGCCTTAGGTAAAACGTCTGTCATTAATACTCTTTCAGCAGTGTCCATTCATTTAAAATAACTAAGATAACTAGAAGAATTACATTGAAAATTCAATGCATTAAAAGGGGTGGTTCCCTGCTCTGCAGTAGTGACCACATCCCTGTAAAACTGATAGGGAATGCTTTTTCTAAATACCTTAATCAGCCAATTCTGCCTATGAACGGCACTATTGCGGAACACGCATCTCCATGAAGTGACCCCCGGGATCCGGTGATGTCACGTCTATTTCCAGTTGACCTGACATCACCGAGGCAGGCCCCAGTCTTCCTGAGTGACTGGGCTGTGGGCGGAGTTTTGACACTCATCACAAGTGCATTGTAGTGCAGCATGTCGTGCACTCCCTCCATCACTCCAGGGTGCCGCAAGCATGAGTGATGCTGGGCTGTGACGAGCGGTGAAACTTTGCCAACAGCCCAGCCACTCAGGAAGACTGGGGCCGGCCGTGGTGATGTCCGGTCAACTGGAAGTTGATGTGTCATCACTGGATCCCAGAAGTCACGGGGCTCTTGGGGGAAGGGGAGGGGTCACTTCATGGGGATGAGCGAATCACAATAGCGGAATAGAAGCAGAATTGGCTAATCAAGTTATTTAGATAAAGCCTTCCCTATCAGTTTCACAAAGAAGTGGTCAATATTGCAGAGCAGTGAACTCTACTATTTTTATGTATTTACAATGATACCAAGCTAAACATTTTGTTAGATGCATTGAAAAAGTAAAAAAACTCAAAACCATATTGTACTATCTAGTGTATACAGGTTTAGCATACTTACCAAGCTCCGCTAAATTACCAAAGGCAACAAGGCACATTTCTGTCAACGGAGTATTCTGAGAATGAACTCCGAGGAGCGTCACTAATGTAGGAATCACTCCCATATTTATGAGCTGAGCTTGCAGAGAATCTAGAAACAAACCAGAGAATATGACTTAATCTACTCATTTTTAAAATGCTGACTGATGACACTAAAAGCAACAGACGGAAATCGGTTCCATTCCAAGTAGTTTTGTACGTGCTGCCATAAATATGAAACCATAAAATGGGAAAAAGTTTAAAAGGTGAATACCATTAACACACATTAAATACCACATCCAATAATACCCTACTAAAGGGAAACTTCTGTTCTATGTAATAGACTTACAGTGTGCAAGAAAAGTGCGCAGAAACTATACACATCAACTTTTATAAGCCAAAAATAAATACACTCCCTATGCTGTGAACGGTTTTCCAGGTTAAAGGGGTTGTCCGGGATGATTTTTTTTCTAATTATTGGTTTAAGAACTAAAAGGCAATTAGATGCCAACTACCTGCGCGTCTGCTCCTTTGGGCAAGTCTGCAGCTTCACGTCAACAGAGCAGCTCTTCCGCTTCTGGGATATTCTGTTGACGGGTGTGATTGCAGACATCATGCTGATTGATAGCTGGTTCCCCGCAGTTAAGTTACCTTCACACTAAGCGACGCTCCAGCGATCCCACCAGCAACCTGACCTGGCAGGGATCGCTGGAGCGTCGCTACACGGGTTGCTGGTGAGCTGTCACACAGGCAGATCTCACCAGCAACCATTGACCAGCCCCCAGCCAGCAGCGACGCGTGGAAGCATGCTGCGCTTGGTAACTAAGGTAAATATCGGGTAACCAAGGAAAGGGCTTCTTGGTTACCAGATATTTACATTGGTTACCAGCGTCTGCAGAAGCCGGCTCCTGCTGCCTGCACATTCAGTTGTTGCTCTCTCGCTGTCACACACAGCGATGTGTGCTTCACAGCGGGAGAGCAACAACTAAAAAATGGTCCAGGACATTCAGCAACAACCAGCGACCTCACAGCAGGGGCCAGGTTGTTGCTGGATGTCACACACAGCAACATCACTAGCAACATCGCTACTACGTCACAAAAGTTGTTCCTTAGCAGCGATGTCGCTAGCGATGTTGCTTAGTGTGATGTGGCCTTTAGATTGTTGGCTGTCAATGAGCATAAAGTCAGCAGTCCCGCACAATCAATGGAGAAGAGTGAAAGGGAAGCTACTGTTGTGTTGACACAATATCAGTAGAAGCCATAGAGTCACCGGCAGAAGCGGTCTGTGACTGTTCTGTACTGGCAGAGATCTGAACCAAGCACAACAGGCAGATAGTTAGCAACTACGCCTGTCATTTCTTAGGCCCAAAGTAAAAAAAAATAAAAAAAAATATATATATTCCTGGACAATCCCTTAACTGTATATGGAAAAATAGCATACCCATCAGTGTAGAACTTAACACAGACACACAAAGGACAAAAAGCAATAAACAATTTAGCGTGATGGTGACAGCAGTGTAAGTGAAAATGGGGACATTGTAAACACTGACAGTTTCTGAAATAGGTTAAGTGTTAAAGATAATCTGTCAGCAGCATGACTTGGGAACAGAGATTCAGATTCCAACTATGTATCACTTATTTTACTGGGTTCAGCAGGCATGACAGAATAACGGTTTTCCCTCCTGAGCTGTGTATAACGTCATCAACACCACCGATTTTTAGGTACAATATATAGTGACAGACAGCTGCTAATCAGTGTTGGGGAAGTGGCTGGACTATCAGGCACGAGGTCAGTTGTCCCATAGTTCTCCTCTGATGTCCATAAAACACGATGTATTGAAACTGCAAAATACAGCCAAGTATGTGACATATCACTGTGATCAGGACTCTGTTCCTACATTATGGTGCTCTCAGATTACAAAGCAAAAACCTGCTGGCAGATCCCTTTTACATAATACACAAATACAAAATATTTGAAAATAGGCTAAAAGTATATTATAGATCACATGACACAGTTTATTTTAATTTATTTCCTTAAACTGTGATTATAACCCAAATATCAGAAGTGAGTATTTATCATATCTAAAGCTCCTTTCACATTGGGTTTTTCTCTACATCCACAGGTCCCGTCGGGGCATCCGTCCGGACCGCCCTTCTCCCACTCTGCAAAGCGTGCTCCGGACGCATGCGCCCGACAGGGCCATTCACTGTTAATGGAGCGCACTGCGTTAGCGTGTGCTCTGTTTTGTGCCATTTTGTGCATATATACGTTTCTGCAGACAGACACCCGAATGTAGGTGGTCTACGTTCGGATGTCCGTCTGCAGAAACGTATATGTGCACAAAATTGCATGAAACAGAGCACACACTAACGCAGTGCGCTCCATAACAGTGAATGGCCCTGCCGGGTGCATGCGTCTGGAACACGCTTGGCAGAGTGGGGGAGGGTCGGTTCGGATGGATCCTCCGACGGGACCTGTGGACGTAGAGAAAAACGCAAAGTGAAAGGAGCCTAAAGCAGACAAGACAAAAACACTAACTGACAGGAGATGATCCAATAATTAATAAAAAAATAACGTAATTGGTAAGCTACTGTTCATGACACTTCAAAGGTTATCACTTGCTAATTGTTGGGTAATAAATCCAAATGACCCGCACAAACCTTAAGGTACCGTCACACTAAGCAACTTACCAGCGATCCCAACAACGATAGGGATCGCTGGTAAGTTGCTAGGAGGTTGCTGGTGAGATGTCACACTGCAACGCTCCAGCGATCCCACCAGCAACCTGACCTGGCAGGGATCGCTGGAGCGTGGCTACACGAGTTGCTGGTGAGCTCACCAGCAACCAGTGACAAGCCCCCAGCGCCGCGTGGAAGATGCTGCGCTTGGTAACTAAGGTAAATATCGGGTAACCAACCCGATATTTACCTTGGTTACCACCGCACGTGCAGAGAGCAGGGAGCAGCGCACACTGAGCGCTGGCTCCCTGCTCTCCTAGTTACAGCACACATCGGGTTAATTACCCGATGTGTGCTGCAGCTAAATGTGTACAGAGCAGGGAGCAGCGCACAATGCTTAGCGCTGGCTCCTTGCTCTCCTAGTTACAGCACACATCGGGTTAATTACCCGATGTGTGCTGCAGCTAAATGTGCACAGAGCAGGGAGCAGTGCACACTGCTTAGCGCTGGCTCCTTGCTCTCCTAGTTACAGCACACATCGGGTTAATTAACCCGATGTGTGCTGCAGCTACATGTGCACAGAGCAGGAGCCGGCAGCACAGGCAGTGAGAGCGGCGGAGGCTGGTAACAAAGGTAAATATCGGGTAACCAAGGACAGGGCTTCTTGGTTACCCGATGTTTACATTGGTTACCAGCCTCTGCAGAAGCCGGCTCCTGCTGCCTGCACATTTAGTTGTTGCTGTCTCGCTGTCACACACAGCGATCTGTGCTTCACAGCAGGACAGCAACAACTAAAAAATGGCCCAGGACATTCAGCAACAACCAACGACCTCACAGCAGGGGCCAGGTTGTTGCTGGATGTCACACACAGCAACATCGCTAGCAACGTCACAAAAGTTGTTCGTTAGCAGCGATGTTGCTAGCGATGTTGCTTAGTGTGACGGGGCCTTTAGAATGATGGGAGCAACAGAATTTGTCCCTGCACAATGACTATTCAAACCAAGTGTACAATGGACTTTAAGAAAGCTTAATTCACCTACATGGGACTGAAATATAAAGGACATAAGATATCTATATTTACTTCCCTATATATATACAGTTGAAACCAGAAGTTTACATACACTATCATAAAAAGACACATCTGCATGTTTTTCTCACTATCTGACATGAAATCAGAATAAAACTATCCCATTTTAGGTAAACTAGGAACCTAAATTATTTATATTTGCCAAATGTCAGAATAATGAGAGAGAGAGCGAGAGAATGATTAAAACCTTTTTCCGACTTTCTTCAAAGGCAAAAGTTTACATACACTAAGCGTGTTATGCCTTTAAACAATATAGGACAGCCCATATGATGATGTCATGTCTTTGGGAGCTTCTGATAAGTTTATTGGCAACATCTGAGTTAATTAGACAAACCAGTGGATGTATTTTAATGCACACCTGAAACCTTGTGAAGATTTAAGCTACTGTCACACAAAGCGACGCTCCAGTGATCCCACCAGCAACCTGACCTGGCAGAGATCGCTGGAGCGTCGCTACACGGGTTGCTGGTGAGCTGTCACATAGGCAGATCTCACCAGCAACCAGTGACCAGCCCCCAGCCAGATATTTACCTTGGTTACCAGCGCACACCGCTTAGCGCTGGCTCCCTGCACTCCTAGCCAGAGTACACATCGGGTTAATTACCCGATGTGTAGTCTGGCTATGTGTGCAGGAAGCAGGGAGCAGGCACTGACAGCGTGAGAGCGGCGGACGCTGATAACGAAGGTAAATATCGGGTAACCGAGGAAAGGGCTTCTTGGTTACCCGATGTTTACCGTGGTTACTAGCGTCCGCAGAAGCCGGCTCCTGCTGCCTGCACATTCAGTTGTTGCTCTCTCGCTGTCACACACAGCGATCTGTGCTTCACAGCGGGACAGCAACAACTAAAAAATGGTCCAGGACATTCAGCAACAACCAGCGACCTCACAGCAGGGGCCAGGTTGTTGCTGGATGTCACATACAGCAACATCGCTAGCAACATCGCTGTTACGTCACAACAGTCGTGCCTCAGCAGCGTTGTTGCTAGCGATGTTGCTGTGTGTGACGGGGCCTTTAGGCAGAAGCTGGTAAGATTGTGTCTTTATCCACAATGAAACGAGTACTGTATCAACATGAGCTGAAATGCCACTCTGCCAGAAAGAAGCCATAACTCCAAAAGAAAAAGAAAAAATCCAGATTAATGTTTGCAAATGCACACAGAAACAAAGACTTTCATTTTTGGAGACATGTTTTGTGGTCTGACGAACCTAAAATGGAACGGTTTGGCCATAATGACCATTGTTATGTTTGGAGGAAAAAGGGAGAAGCTTTGAAGCCTAAGAGCACCATCCCAACTTTGAAACACGGGGGTAACAGCATCATGTTGTAGGGTTATTTTGCTGCAGGAGGGACTGGTGCACTTCACAAAATAGATGGCATCATGAGGAAAGAAGATTATGTGGCAATACTGAAGCAACATCTCAAGACATCAGTCAGAAACTTTGGGTGGAAATGGGTCTGCCAAATGGACAATGACCCAAAGCATACTACCAAACTGGTTACAAAGTGGCTCAAGGATAACAAAGTCAATGTTTTGGAGTGGCTATCACAAAACCCTGATCTCAAGCCTACTGAAAATTTATGAGCAAAGCTGAAAAGGCCGGTGCAAGCAAGACGACCTACAAACATGGCTCAGTTACACCAGTTCTGTCAGGAGCAATGGGCCCAAATTCCTACCAACTATTGTGAGAAGCTAGTGGAAGGATATCCAAAACGCTTCACCCAGATCATACAGTTTAAGGGCAATGTTACCAAATACTTATGAAATGTATGTAAACTTTTGATTTTGCAGAAAGTAATAAAACTGCCTTAAAACATTCTATCATTATTCTGGTATTTGGCAAATATAAATACGTTTGGTTCCTAATTGACCTAAAAAACAGGAAAGGTTTATTCTGATTTCATGTCAGATAGTGAGAAAAACATGCAGATGTGTGTTTTTACATAGTGTATGGAAACTTCTGGTTTCAACTGTATAAACGTTTTAAAATATTGTTCTACATACACCAAGTTTCTACACATCGTTTTAGCACACCATGAATGTGCTGATGTTAAATGTGAGCCCCTGATTAAGTGAAAAGCACCATACCTTCTACAGTAATAAAATACATGAGCCAATAGAAAAAAATTTTGCAAAATAAATATTTTTCTGCAAAACACAGAATAGGCCAACATTGCTACTTGGTAGCCATAATTCCTCAAATCATAAAGCACAAGGGGTGACAAGCATCTCTCTGATAAAGCAACTGAAGCTGTAGTTGGGATGATTATTTGGTGCATTTTCTCCTTCGCAAAATCTATACACTATGGAAGGGTAGCAAGATGAAAACCATTTTGAAAATAATCCATAGGAAGTACTGTTTGCAGTTTTTAAAAATCTATGTAGTGGGCACAGCTAGTATGTGGAAGAAGGTGCTCTGGTCAAATGAGACCAAAGTAGAACTTTTTGCGATAAATGATAAACACTATGTATGGTGGAAACTAACAGTACACATCACCCTGAAAACACCATTCCCACCATCAAACATGGTGGTGGCAGCCTCATGTTGTGAGGAGGCTTTTCTTCAGCAAAGGCAGGGAAGCTGGTCAGAGTTGACTGAAAGATGGATGGAGCTGAATACAGGGCAATTCGGAGGAAAACCTGTTGAAGGCAGAAAAACGCCTGAGACTATGGTGTAGGTCCACCCTCTAGCAAGACAACAACTCTATGCATTCCACAAGAGCAACAAAGGAATGGTTTAGGTCAAAGCAAATTCATGTCTTTGAATAGTCCAGACCTAAATCCCATTGCAAAACTGGTGTTCATAGATACTCTCCATCCACTCTCCCTGAGCTAGGGCTACTTAAACAATACTGGGAAAATTTCAGTCAGTAGATGTACGAAACTTCTAAAGACATATGCCAAAAAACTTTCAGGAGTAATTGCAGCAAAAAGTGGTCCTATAAAATATTGTCTCAGGGGGGCTGAAAACAAACGCACGTCACAATTTGGAGATAAACCTTTTTAAAATATTTAGAAAACAATGTATCATTTCCTTTACACTTCCCAAATACTTGCTACTTAGTGTTGGTATATCACATTATATCACAGCAAAATACTTTTACGTTTCTGGGTGTAAAGCGGGCTTTACACGCTGCAATATATCTTACGATGTGTCGGCGGGGTCACGTCGTAAGTGACTCACATCCGGCATCGTAAGTTATATTGTAGCGTGTGACAGCTACGTGCGATTGCGATTGAACGGTAAAACGTTCATCGCATGCACGTCGTTCAATTGCTAAAAATTGAACGTGAGGTTGTTCAATGTTCCTGAGGCAGCACACATCCCAGTGTGTGACACCCCGGGAACGATGAACAGATCTTACCTGCTTCCTGCGGCTCCCACCGGCAATGCTGAAGGAAGGAGGTGGGCGGGATGTTTACCTCCCGCTCATCTCCGCCCCTATTGGCCGACTGCCGCGTGACGTCGATGTGACGCCGAACGTCCCTCCCACTCCAGGAAGTGGACGTTTGCCACCCACATCGAGGTCGTATGGAAGGGTACGTGTGACGGCAAATAATCGTTTGTGTGACACGTTCAACAAATTGAACGTGCCACACATACGATAAGGGCGGTTATGATCGCATACGATATTGTATGCTTAATCGTAACGTGTAAAGCAGGCTTAAAGCGAAAAAAATGTGGAAAAGTTCACAGGGTATGAATATTTTCTCAAGACACTACAGTCCCGATTATCACTGTGAAAGGAACAGATTTCGCATCGTTCCTTAGCAAAAATGGGTCTATATTTTCCCAATTAACTTTCTTAATTTGTATGAATTGATTGCAAAACACAAAGAAATATATTGATGCGATTGACATAATATTGGGATTTGTAGTAAATATGGCTAGCAGGTAACAATGACAGGTATACATTTGATCTTGGTAAGGACATACAGATCCTTAGAATAATAACACTTTATTTTAAGGCGATTCCTCTAAAGAAGGGAAGCGGCTGTCAGGAATCAATAGAGGCAAAGTGATCTTACAGTGTAAACAATCTAAATGTCTGCTTGCTCCACCTAAAGGAAAAAGTAACACAATAGGTAAGGGAATAATTACAACAAGAAAGAAGGAGCTTTGAATACCCATATAAAAATCCCTACAGAACAGCCGGGCACAGAACAGATTGCTTCGGAGACTCAGTGCACATCCATCTGGCAGAACAATGTTGAAACTTGAATTAAAAGCATAATGGAGGGAATTATCTTGTAGTTAACACTTTGCGTCTCTCTCACATTTCTGACACCAGATTTTGGAACAGATAAAGAATGATGTTATCGTATTCCAACCTCCGCTCGCTGAGTGCACGGCTATGGCATTGGGGAATGCACAGGGCTTTCTTTCTATTCAGTCTACAATATACAATACTGAACTACAATGGTGAGGGTAGCGTCTACATGACTGAGCTGCCTTTATGGTGTGGATAAAGCGGTTGGTTTACCATTCTCATTGCTATAGTTCATCAGCATGCCACAAAAGACAGTCATGAGCTTCTCATTTGCTGGATCTGTTAATGCGCATATTGACCGTAAATGGTCAACTACAATTTGTGCACCACCCGCTTGGTCAACTGCTCGCCTGCCCTCATCTGGAAACAAACAAAAAGGCACATTAAATACAATGGAAACCTCACTTCAACTTACACACTATACAATCAATCTTATAGGAGGATATATATCTTATTTACGCCCCTGCCGATACCATAAAAGCCCCCCAAACATTTTACCAAGTACCATACAACTAAAAGGTCCTACTATATATTAGGAATAGGACACACGGCATGAAAATCGGTGCGAGTGGAGTGCGATAAAAAAAAAAAATCGCATTCCACTTGGACCAATATTAGCCTATGTGTCAGCACACATGAGCCATTATTTTCTCAGCCCCAATCGGACCGACAAAACAATCGCAGCATGCTGCGACAGTAATGTGTTCCTGGTTTCTTTCGCACTCATTCAAGTGTATGGGGCGAGAGAACGATCGCACTGCACTTATGGTACACCGGTGTACTGCGAGTGCAGGGCGAGAATGGTAATAGCCGGCAACGGAGGAGAGAGGGAGATAAATCCCTCCCTCCCCTCCTCAGCGCCTGCCCGACCCTCCTCAGCACTGGACCGCCCCTCCTCCGAGCAGGCCCGCCCCCCGCAGCTGTGGTCCAATCGCATGATCGGACCTCAGTCGCAGTGACACTCGGCTCCTGCTATGCTGCCAACGTGAACCGAGTGTCATGCGAGGATCGCATTAGTCCCTGTGTGGCCCCGGCCTTATAGTAAATATTCTTCTGTAATATACTGGATATTACTGTATAGCATGAGATTCTAGAAAATAGATAATGCACAAAGCTTGTGTGTGATCGATATAACATTAGGTCAGAACAGAACACAACTTTTTCACCTGCTACTAAATTCTGCTGTAGTTTAGATCCTTCCAAACTGCTTACACCAGCTAACCTTCCCACGATACACCAGATGAAAATAGAATAGAAATTATCGAAGGGGTGGAGGAAATGTTCTAGCACAGGTGGCACTTAAATGCTGGTGGGGGAGGCTCCTTTTTGGACATTTTTTTGGAACCATAAAATTAGTCATTTCCTTTAAATCTGTATTGTACAGTTGGAAATGGCAGTATACCACTATTATCCAGCAGGCATGTCTTTCCAACCATAAAGGCCTAACACTAAACGGGCCCATCAGCGCATTCCTGCAGCTGCCACTATAGATTTATATACAGTTGCAGTCAAAAATGTTCAACCATAATTGTAAATTAAGTTTAGTACCAAAATGTAGAAACTGTCTGTAGTTTGCAGAACAATTAAACAACGTAAATCATTCAACACAAATAACATAACAAGGGATTTCTTAAATTTCAACACTAAATGTAACTGTTGTTGAATACTGCACTCCCAGAATGAATCAACCCCTTCATCACAAGCATTTCACTACTTAGTACAGTACCTTTGGCTGTTCTGATCTGTTGCACACTAGATTCATCAGCTTTGGCAGCGATTCTTAGGAATCTTAGCCCATTCACTATAAGCAACAGTTCACCAATTCTTGGATATGTATGGTGAAACCTCCTTCCCCAAATCTCAAAGAGTTTCTATGGGTTTCAAATCAGGCGACTGATGGTTATTACAGGATTTTTCTGGACATTTCTTAAACCAAGCCTGGGTTGACTTTAAAGTATGCTTGGGATCACTGTCCTGTTTGGAAGGGCCAATGACATCCAAGCTTTCACTTTCTCATAGATGGCGTGACGTTTTCTCTTTTGATTTCTTAATACTTCTTGCATTCATTTGCCCTCCTCATGTTGCAAGTTTACAAGACTGAGGAAGCACCACAGCCCCAGAGCATTACCAAGCCTCCATCATTCTTCATTATAGGCATGTTGTTCTGTACAGCATATGCGTAATTATTTTCTCCCTCAGACATACTACTGATCCATAAGCGCAAAAAGTTCAAGTTATTTTCATTGAACCACAAATTAGAGGTTTTGAGCAGTTTAGTGCCAACTTTTCTTGTTCTTTTAGGTCCGCAGAGATGCACGGCTTGGAGTTCGGGTATGGAGACCCTCAGTGTATAGTGTATTGTACAAACTGACACTGCTGCCTCTAAATGTTGCTGAAGTGATTTCAAGGGTCCTCAGGTATCTGATTGCGGTGATAGTTTTGACTTTCTGTCACGACCAGGTAGTGTACCCAGTGCTTCTTTTTTCTAACTGTATATCTAGGAACATCAATACCTTTCCTATCTTTTTATACCCTATTATTTATTTCCTTTTATGCGTAAGGCTATTAACTCTGCTCTTGATTTTTTTTTGTTTTTTTTTTTTGCCCCTTCAACAACCCAAGCAAATTAGTGAACTAAAGGTGTATGAGTAATGGGCTAAAATTTCTCAGAAACGCTGCCTAAATCTAGTGTCTGGGTATGTGTTACATTTGCATGAGCTCATAACAGCCAAAAGGTGCTCTTCTAAGTAGTAAAATGCTAGTAATAAAGAGATTGAATTAAGTTTATTTTTGTGTTGAATTTGGAGAACCCACTAGTTATATTAGTTATGTTGAGATTCTTTAAATTGTTCTTGTTTGACTGGTTTATTGCAAACGGCAAAAAGTTTTATAAATTTTGCTAACGAACCTAATTTGCAATGGGGGTTGAATAATTTTGGTTGCAAATGAAGTTATTGTTGCGTTCAATGCGAATAATAAAAATCCATGTTTTTAGCGCCTCTGGTGGCAGATGCATGCAGTCAGAACTCTACCGTTTATTAAATTAGAACACAGCTCCTTATACAAATACATTATAAAATTAAAATCAGCATAAAATGTGTGACCTCAAAACAGAATGGTGGAAATGAAGATCAATATAGTAATCGTCCACTGGTCAGATCAGTAGCGGAGGCCATTCTGCCTTATCACGGGGGCTTTCTGCCCCAGCTTCCTTATCCCTAACCTTTCATTCCAGAGACAATTATTGTTATTTCTGGATTTCTAAAGGGGTGCTTCACACACAGCGAGCTCGCTGCCGAGATCGCTGCTGAGTCATGCTTTTTGTGACGCAGCAGTGACCTCATTAGCGATCTCGCTGTGTGTGACACTGAGCAGCGATCTGGCCCCTGCTGCGAGATCGCTGCTCGTTACACACAGCCCTGGTTCGTTTTCTTCAAAGGCGCTCTCCCACTGTGACACACAGATCGCTGTGTGTGACAGCGAGAGAGCGACAAATGAAGCGAGCAGGGAGCAGGAGCCGGCGTCTGGCAGCTGCGGTAAGCTGTAACCAAGATAAACATCGGGTAACCAAGGTGGTTACCCGATATTTACCTTAGTTACCAGCCTCCGCCGCTCTCACGCTGCCTGTGCTGCCGGCTCCGGCTCTCTGCACATGTAGCTGCTGTACACATCGGGTTAATTAACCCGATGTGTACTGTAGCTAGGAGAGCAAGGAGCCAGCGCTCAGTGTGCGCGGCTCCCTGCTCCCTGCACACACAGCTAAGCGGTGTGCGCTGGTAACTAATGTAAACATCGGGTAACCATACCTGATGTTTACCTTAGTTACCAGTGTCCGCAGCTTCCAGACGCCGGCTCCGTGCAAGCGCAGCGTCGCTCTGGTCACTGGTCGCTGGTGAGATCTGCCTGCTTGACAGCTCACCAGCGACCATGTAGCGATGCAGCAGCGATCCTGACCAGGTCAGATCGCTGGTCGGATCGCTGCTGCATCGCTAAAGTGTGAAGGTACCCTAAGGATCACATTTGCATGGAAAAGCCTCAGTGCTGGCTGCTTCTTCAATATGTGAAAATTACTGGCACACATATATTACAGCTATTAGGTGGTGAAAGTAAGAGCAGGGTTCACTACGCAGATTGTTTTCTTACTATGCAGTGTGCAACATTTTTATACATTTTATGCAGATGACAGTGACTTAAAATACTTGCTCCCTAATTAATGTGAATTTTGGCATATGCAAGCCTGACTGTTATTTCTGGAATACCTCCATGTTCCTGGCTTCCTTTATTAGATTTGGGCATCATTTTATCTACTTTCTGGACTTCTCATTTGTAATTGTGTCAACATGAACACATCTAGCTCCGCTTACAATGTTTTATGTATTATCCTTTTTGTGTTCTTTTTATCTTTCTATTCTTTATCATTTACTCCCTTTTGCTACATGGTAGCTCTAAATTCTGCGACTGATCACACGGGTCCTAGAAATTTGTATATATTCACTTCATGGCAAACAGCGTTTCACAGTGACAAACTGATAATGTACTGTTTAGGCTAAGTTCCCATTTCCATTGTTTTGCATCAGTCACATGCATCGCTTGACACATGTGACTGATGCGCTGTACAACGGATGACAAAGAACAGAATTCTTTGTCGGAGTCCGTTGTGTGCGGGGGTCGGAGTTCGGGGTGGGTGGAGCCGAACGGGGCCGTGGCGCTGAGGACTTCAATGTCGTGGGGACTGCAGGGCTGGGGACAGGTGTGTGTGTGTGTGTGTGTGTGTGTGTGTGTGTGTGTGCGGGAGGGGGCGGAGCCGAGCGGGGAAGTGTCAGGCTCCCTGCACAGCCAGGGTAAATATCGGGTATAAGCAAAGCACTTTTTGCTTGGTTACCCGATATTTATCTTGGTTACCAGCATACACCGCTTAGCACTGGCTCCCTGCACACGTAACCAGTGTAAATATCGGGTAACTAACCAAAGCGCATTGCTTGGTTACCCGATGTGTATCCTGGTTACGGGTGCAGGGAGCCAGAAAGCGCATACGCAGCAAAATCCTACGGATCGCGCTGCTCAAAAAACGATACATGCTGTGTTCCTCCCGCCCGGCGGTCAGTCGTTCCACGACTGATCAGTCGGGCGGAGGGTGCAACGCAGAATCATCAGTCACAATCCGCCGCTCATACACGTCTATGGGAATAGCGGAATCCGCCAAACGGATTCCGTTGTTTACCAGAGCAGCGGATTGTGACTGATACAATTTAACAGAAGTGTGAACCTAGCCTTAGATGGCTTCCATAACCCATTCATTGTGTTCAGGCTTCTATATACAGGAAGTGTGATCACATCAGTCACTTTATTAATCTATTGCTATTAATTTAAAAAAGCAAAGAATCAAACTATTGTCCAGCAAATAAAATATTCAACAACTTCAACAAATAAAGACCTCCATATACATTAATGTCCACCGCACCAAGCGACCATCTAATATGTATGGGGCCTCTGCGCGCCACCCAAACAAATGAGGCCAGGGGAGATCAAGTAGTTTGAAAATAAAAGATTTATCCCTTTGATCTCATCAGATAAATGCCACTACCAGAAGAGTCATGCAGCAACTTACTTCTCTCTCCCCATTACAAATACAGGATTTCTTGGATGAACTGAACGTACATTTATATGGAGGACTCCTAATCAGTCTAAGAATAAGGGTTACATGACATATCTATCTATCTATATCTATCTCTATCTATATACTGTATATCTCCAGCTATCTATATATAGATGTGTGTGTGTATATATTACACACACACACACATTACATATATATATATTATATATATATATATATATATATATATATATATATATATATATATATATATATATATATATATATATATATATATAAAATATAAATATCGGTCTGATTTTCTTCTAGAAAAGTGGTATTTTTTTTCACACTTGTCATCCTTGTGCTGTCCACATACAATCCATTTTTTTATTGCGGCAGTTAATACTTTACGGGCCCACTTACAGTTACAGAGTTGCAATGTATCCGTTAATATTGGATGTTATATCGATTTTTTCTTACACCCATATATAGGGAAGTTGAGAATGCAGTGATTTTTTTTTCCACATACAGATTCCTTCAGTGTAAAAAAAAAAAATATAAAAAAAAAAAAATCGCTCATCTGCCCCACTGAATAACATTGGTCCGAGTGCGGGGTGTTTTTTTCACACATAGCACTTGGACGGAACATAAGGCTGTGAGAATATGGCCTAATGCTTATTAATCAATCAACCTGAAGGCTCATTTCGATGCCTGGGTAGCACAGCTTGTGTATTGCTCATGATGCAAGGACTGGCAGGGGTCTCCTGACCTGAACTTGTAAGTCTCAAAACATACCAGGCTATCAAGTTCAGGTCCGGAGACCTGTGCATTTCACAGTACACAATAGATCTCTTAGACCTGAGGAGGCTGATGTACTGTGAAATCCCCTTCAAAATAATGGCTGTCTAATCTGTTTTGAGAGTTTTCCTCTATGATGCCAAAATGCTCGGCTGTGTCTAGACGCATAATAACTTCATTTTAATTTCAGGTGGGAAAACTGTCAGAAACAATTATACAACCGCTCTAATCTGGATTTTCAAAGTAAGTAAACCAGCTCAGGTCTAAGATCTATTGAATAATGTATACAGCTTATACTGTGAAATCCGGGGACAGATTCGCTTTAACTATTTCATACTCTGTAAGAAAAACATTTGTTTTTTTCATTTAACAATATAGTATATGAATATGTGTGTTATATAAACCCAACTTTAAAGCATAACCATCATTCTAATTCTTATTTCATTATTCAATAGGACACATGAAAATAAGCAACTTTATAATATATCTTATCGAGAAATTTGCTTCTTTCTCTGCCAAAATGGATCAGTCATTATCAAAATGTCCAATTCTGAGATTCTATGGAGATAGAAGAGGGAGGAGCTCTGTCTCTAGCTTTTCCCTCTGCCCACAGCTCCCCGCCCCAGCCCACAGCTCCCCGCCCCAGCCCACAGCTCCCCGCCCCAGCCCACAGCTCCCCGCCCCAGCCCACAGCTCCCCGCCCCAGCCCACAGCTCCCCGCCCCAGCCCACAGCTCCCCGCCCCAGCCCACAGCTCCCCGCCCCAGCCCACAGCTCCCCGCCCCAGCCCACAGCTCCCCGCCCCAGCCCACAGCTCCCCCCATAGTCATGGATTCTCATGAGTAAGAACTGCCATCTTCTAGCTCAGTAATAAGAAAGTCTTCATTGAATACAAATTTTACAGCAGAATGAAGAATTTTGATAATGACTGATCCATTTTGGCAGAGAAAGAAGCAGATTTGTCTGATAAGATACATTAAAAAGTTGCTTATTTTCATGTGTACTATTGATTTATGAAATAAAAATTAAAACAATGGTTACCCGAGAGATTTCCCGAAAGAACATTTACCTATTCCCAGTGTGGGTGATAAATGCTTCGTGGCTTGTGACCTCAGTGATTCCCAGTATGTGGGTCCTCAGTGGGAGCGCTCGGCTGTTTCTGGAACCTTTGTGCTGTATGGCGTGGTGCATACAAACAGCTCCTCCGTGTAGTGCTGGTAATCGGTGGGGTCCCCTGCGATCTAACTTCTGTCATCCATTTTGGATTTTTTTTCCCCACAAAGAGCATATTTCAACAAGTGAAAGGACATCATGGCTGGAGGGGTTGTAGACTTTACAAACTTTACATTAAATTAAGCCATGGGATTTTTTTTTATTGTTTTAACTACGTAAACCTGAATGGGAAAGTTGAAATCATATTGAGAGCACACAAAATAACTCTGCATACCCAACCATAGGAGCTGTGGCTCTGCTGTGTGAAATGGTTTATACTTGTTATACGGCCTATTTTTTATTTTTACCTATTTTACGTTGTGAAAACTTCAATCTACTATAGACTTAAGATGCTGTCCAGGTGAAGCTCACCCTCAAGTATCAGAAAGATGGATGTTCTTCTGAGAGCTTGAGAAGTCTGTACAATGTGACAGCGGCCTAAAGATCAATGAGCCCATTAAATAATATGGGTGCAAGACAAAGTATCTGATGGAGGTCAGGTATGACAGAAAAACAAAATGCTTAGTACAGAACACCAGGTTTACAGGCCCTGAACGTTTTATGTGCAAAGTCGGGGCTGGGAGTTCATAATTAATATGTTGCTAATGCTCACATTACAGGGTCTACTAATACTGTAGTTCTGTCTCTATACCAGCCATAGATGAGACGTGGACAAACATATAGTGGAACTGCTACTTATTAGTAGTTGGTTTTGTGTAGAACATTTAAAATGTATCAAAACCTGTCAAATATATCAGAATAACAATGTGGCCAAAATACGTTAATACTAGTGATGGGCGAACTCGCAGAGACCTGGGTGGATTACGTTGGACCTGGAGGGATTTTAATAATAGGGCAAAAGAGAGTGGGGTTTTTGTATTTCATTTCAAATAAGGGATTTTTTCTGTGTTCGTGTTTTATTTCTTTTCACTAGATTAGTAATGGGGGGGGGTCTCATAGATGCCTCCCATTACTAATCTAGGGATTAATGTCAACTGTGAGATGTCATTAAACCATAATTGCCCCGATTGCCACCGCACCAGGGCAATCAGGTTGAGTCGGGTTAAGTGCTAG
This sequence comes from Anomaloglossus baeobatrachus, assembly GCF_048569485.1. NCBI lineage: Eukaryota > Metazoa > Chordata > Amphibia > Anura > Aromobatidae > Anomaloglossus > Anomaloglossus baeobatrachus. Next base: position 294,220,748 of record NC_134353.1, read on the forward strand.
GATTATTGCATCTAATGGGGGGGGGGGCACTGCATGCTGTTTTTAAAATAAATATATATTTATTTAAATAAAATGTTTTAAAAAAGCCGCATGGGGTCCCTCTTATTTTGATATACAGCCAAGATAAGCACTCGGCTGGTGGCTGCAGCAACCTAAGTCGATTTATTTATTTTTACACCACGATAGATACACACACAACATCTGTAATTTGAAGCTGTCACACTGGGTGGGGGCGTGTATGACTGCAAACAATCACAGACGCCGAAACTGCCAATGGGCGGGTGAAGTAGTGCATATGCATGAAGTTAATGAGCGGTCCCGGAAGTAGTTACAACGGCATGAAGACTGGTAAGTATACTTGCTTTATTTTCTTTTTTTATTTTAATTTTTCATTTAATTACCTGGGTTGCCGGATAATTACCCGGAGTTCCCTGAGAACTCCAAGCCTGGAATGAGTGCACGGGTACTAAGTAACGTGCGCAGATTTGGACTCTTACAGTCAAAAAATTACAATCTTAGGAACTGAAGCATATAAAAGAGCAAATTAAAGTAAAGTAGACTTCTCATTTCGGTGCTGGTTTTGCCACGGAGGACATAAGGGCTTTTTGTTTACACGGTCGTCTGAGCCAGACACTTACACTAGACAATCTAAGATAATTTAAAGGGGTTATCTCAAGTTCTTATGTGGTTAAATTGCATATTGCTTGTAAAAATAAGCAACTTTGAAATTTACTTTGAGTTAAAAATTCACTTTGCTCTGAAGATGCACCACTCGTTCCTTAGGTTACAGCCGCCCTTCGAACCAGAGAGTGGCTGGTTACCTTGGTAATGAGTGCACACTGGCTGGCAGGCTCTATGATTTAAAGAGCACCAATCACTAGGATTTTCCTATATAACGTAAAGCCAGTGCTATACTGGCACTATCAGGCTGATTCTATACATACCTTTAGTTGTCAGCTAGGATGTATAGGTTTTGAAACACAAACAAGTAAAGTTTGTAAAATGAGCAGCTTTTTGCGTGTCAGCAGCTGCCAATCAGCTGATAGCTGGGGTGGGTTTTCATAGTACTTTCCGTTCCCCTGCTTGTCTGTCTACCCTGTTAGAATTAGCATAAATATTATAGAATCATTTTACTAAGTGACTAGAAGGACCTGTGCTGATGTCATACCCATGTGACCAAAAAGGGAGGGGCCTCAGCCAACAGAAAAATAATGTTGCTTACTGGTATCAGCTATGTTGGCTGAGGCCCTTCCCCTTCTGGTCACATGGGTATGACATCAGCACAGGTCCTTCTAGTCACTTACTAAAATGATTCCATAAAAGAATTAGCATAAATAACAAGGGGAAGATGAACAAGTAGGGAGACGGGAATCACAAATCAATACCCACCCCAGCCTTCAACTGATCAGCAGCGGCTGAAACTCAAAAAGCTGCTCATTTTACAAACTTTACTTGCTTATGTTTTAAAACCTATACATCCTAGCTGACAACTAATGGTATGAATAGAATCAGCATGATCGTGCCAGTATAGCATTGAGTTTAGGTTATATAGCAAATTCCTAGTGATTGGTGCACTGTAAAGCCTGTGCACGGCACTCTGAAGCTGGCTAGATTGCTGGAACAGATTAGCGTCAGTGCTCCTACATTTTTCCATTGTTTTAGAGAAAAAACTACCTTGCTAGCTGGGAGATGATACAGCTTGTGCCAGCAGCCCCACAATGCTACTGGACTAAATGGTCAACCTTTAGGAACGCACGTCCCCTGAAAAGTATAAAGTGCACGCCTGGAGAAAGGAAGTTGAGACAACCCTATTAATAAATATCTTTTCATATTCTTGTATCTACAGTCTAAATATTTCTGGAAAAAGTATTATGAAGATAAAAAGGGAAAAATATATCCCAAATTAGTGCCCCACTGCTCTTGCTGAATCTCCAAATACTAAAATCACATCCGATAAAAAGAAGTACAATTTTAAGAATAAAAAAGGCAACATGTAAAAATATAATCTTCCTTCATTTTACGCAAGTGCCCTAGGTAAAAAAGAATTCTCCGTGCCGTATCTGAAAGTGTTTAAAGTGCTGCTAAAAGCAAAAGCCTGTGGGTGAATTATTTAGCAACCATCACCTAAAACACAGACAAGAGTGGTGCGCAGACAAGTATGCAGGAGACAGAAGAAACGGCGAGGTGTGCCCTGGAAAGGAAAAACAGAGAAAAAGTCACAGCGTCTTGTGTCTTAGCGGGATCTGTACACCTGCCTCTTAGCTCTGTGTTACCACGGGAAACGGTCACAAAAGCTGAACTGCTTCCCGCCAGGTAAAGTGGCACATTTACGTCTGGAAACCATTGTTTCAGCTTTGTAGCTAAGAGACTGATGAACATCCAGCTATGTGAATTAACATATTGGTCGCAGTGGAGAGAAGAGAGAGATTAGATGCGGTGCAGCCCAGGTCCATGCAATGGGACGGAGGAGGTTCATCAGCAGAAGAGCAGCTGCTTAAAGTAGAAATACGCAGAGAATACAAGTGGGAGCAAACAGATTAGATCACATGCATAGGTCATTAGATGGCGGCGTCACCAACACTCACAAACATGTAGAAACAAGACATGAGATAAGAGAATATGTCCAAGCCATGTGCACCACTTAGGTCCCACAATCGGTGTTACTCATGTTCTGGACGCTGCATTTTACTCTACCAGCAAAGTGGATGGAATTTATAGAAATCTCATGTCCACGGGGTGCTTCTTTCATACGCTGCAAACTCACCTGGCGTGCGTTTTTCCAAGCATTTCTCTTGCGGAAACGCTCAGTTTTCAGGGCGGATTTTCCCCATAGGCTTGCATTAGATTTACAAGTAAAAGATACAGATGCGTTTTTGGTATATTTAAGAAATGGAATAAAACCAATAACGCACGTAATCCACACCAAACTATGTCAATGCCAGGAAGCTTTCAAAATAAAAGTTTTATTTAAGGGATGATACACCAGAGCCAAAAAACGCAATAAAAATGCAGTTTCAAAAATGCATTAAAATTCAGCGACAAAAACACAATAAAAACAAACACAAAAACTCAATGAAAAAAGATGCAAGTAAACTAAAGTGTGGAGATGGTGCAGACGTTTCTGCAGCGTCAAAAACTCAACTGATCGGGGAAACCTAGCCTTACTGTCTATGTTGCTAACCACTTTGCAGTCTGACTAATATATTATGAATTTAGCCAAACTGGACCAGAATCAAATCTAGCCTCTCTATCTAATAGTTGGACAGCCCCTTCTTAAATACTATATTCCCCAGTGTAAAGTACAAGTAGCATATACTAGTCTCCAGCACTGGCACTGATCCCCCAATGTTGGCGGCAGGGGTCCGGTGACATTTTTATGCCATGTGAACCCTATAGTCAATCAGCTGACACTACCAGGATGCTTCAATCACTCTTCCATCTGACAAGCTGTGAACGTCTGAAAGAAGTGCGAGAACTGCAGCCCACTAGTATCCAATGATAGGCTGCAGCGCTCACACGGCGTAACAATTTCTTACGAACCAAAAGAATTGCGACACTGTGATAGGTTTTTGTAATTTTTTCTTATACATTGGGGACTACAGTATTAAACAAGGAGTGGTTTGCGTAGTAACCCATTTAATTAACCAGATAGTACAGAATTCATCATTACCTCGACACTATGAAGCATTTTTTAACTGTGTGAGGACTAGCAGGTACAACATAGCTAATCGCAACGCAACACATCTTCTAAAATGTTTGTTTACTAACCTATGCCAGCTCGTACTAATGTGTAGATTTCATTGTTTTGGTGTAAAAGTAGACTACAGATGTGCTAAATGCATTGAGGGTAACTCCTAATAAATGAAGCATATATTGTGGCAGCGAGCTTTTCATTACACTGCAGAAGGAAATGCATTATTAATTTCCCCATCCAAGTCTTGTTTTAGGGCTCTACAACGACTGTAAATTATAGGAGGCCGTTCTTGACTATTTTCCAATGATACATATGTCCCTGAAGATCCTTGGATGGGGTTTTCCACTAAATACATTGCCAGTAATAGCAGTTCTCTAAGCCCAATAGCAGGTAATGGGGCGGTGGCTGAGTATGTGCGCCTCCGCTCCATCCTTGACCCCCAGTAATTATACATGTTATCACCTATGCACAGTTTAGTTTTTAGGTGGGAAAATCCACTCACATTTTGCTGGGTTTCTAGCTCAAACTGAATTTGGGCTTAGGACATATAAATACAGAATAACTAATGGATACAGAAATCAAACATGATGTACTTACGGCTATCATAACAAATATTTCCAAGGGCACGACCAGTTTGTAGCAAGATTTCCTGATCTTTGCAATTTAAGAGCTGCACCAGAGGTGGAATCAGTCCCGCGTCCACACATGGGATGCGCAATTGTTCTGAAATGACATATACGATGGCCATTTATAAACGGCATAAACAAGAATTATCAGGTTAGGAACTGTAAAGGTGATTTATATGGGCAATTTTCTACAGTACAACAAAGAAGGAAAAAAAATCAATGACTATTTTATGGCAGAGGGTTCTTTAAATTTTAATGTAGATGATTCAGTCCTTCATTCAATTAATAAATTAGCCTGTGCAGCTAAGTACAGGAACAATAAAAAATATCCTTAATTAAAAACTCAAATACATTTCAATGGGGCTAAGGCTCTGGCAAAGACAAAATATGGAAAAATACACAGGCTTGGTGGATGCGTAAAATGAGAGCCTTTTAATGTCATAAATTACCATATTTTTGGACTATAAGAAGCACTTTCCCCCCTATCATTTGGGAGGAGAGTGGGATGTGCGTCTTATAGTTTGCATGTACCTGGCTAGTTGTGGTGCTGGATGGGTGGGGCAGTGGTGGAGAAAGTCGCAGAAGGCATGAAAAGGGTCACCGTTGCAGAAAACCGATGTCTGGGGATGATCAAGTGTGTCCACTATTAAAGAAAATGAATATTCACTGCTCCCATGACCATAATCCCGCCCACCTTTCTGCACTGAAGCCGGTGCCAAGAGGTGGGCAGGATTATGGGAGTTGGGAACAGTGAATATTCATTCTCTTTAATAGCGACACACGTGATTGCCCCAGACATCGGCTTCCTGCAGCGGCATATTAAAAACAATATGAATATTCACTGCTCCCCAAGCCCATAGTGAATATTCATTTTGGATTAGCCGACATCTGATGTCAGTGTGTGACTGGGGGCGCATGGCAGTGACGTCATGCGCTGTCCATCACTAAACAAGACAAAGTCAGTTGCCGACATTAGAAGAGGATGCTGTGCACCGGGGGAGTGTAGGGAAGGGTGAGTAGAATCATTTTTTTTTTTTTTATGTGTACGGCATATCGTGAGGAATATACCGTATTTTTCGGACCATAAGACGCACTTTTTTTCCCCCAAATGTTGGGGGAAAGTGGGGGGTGCGTCTTATGGTCTGAATGTGGCTGCGGGGAATGTGGGTGCTGCGGTGGAGCGGGTCATCGGGGGCACGAGCAGGCTGTAGCAGCCTGCCGTGACCACGTGGACCCGCTCATTTAATATGCACGCCCATCCCCCGCCCATCATCCCTCAGCGCTGAAGCCGGCGCTGACAGGTGGGCGGGATGATGGGCGGGGGATAAACAGCTGGCTCGCATGATCACCCCTGGCAACTACGGCCTGGAGTGATCATGTGCGGCTGTATTCACTGCACCCCGTGCATCATCATCAGCGCGGGGAGCAGTGAATCAGTGTACAGTACTCACCGTTCCCCTGCAGCATCGCTCGTCCTCCCGTCTGTGTCAGCGGCAGCGCCGCTGATTGGAGCCGTCCCCATTGCCCTGCTGGATGGCGATCATCTCCTGTGTTTGTGCCGGCGGCTGAGTGGAGCTAGCGGCGCGCACAGCGATGACGTCAACGCTGTGCGCACGTGTCCACACGCAGCCTCCGGGACACTGGCACAGACACAGGAGATGATCGCGATGCAGCAGGGTAATGGGGACGGCTCCAATCAGCGCTGCCGCTGACACAGACGGGAGGACGAGCGATGCTGCAGGGAGTGAGGTAAAGTGAGGTGAGTATGAACGTTTATTTTTTTTTATGTGCCACAGGATGCGGCCATACACCAGGATGGGGGCATATTATGAGCCGGATGGGGGCATATTATGAGCCAGATGGGGGCATATTATGAGCCGGATGGGGGCATATTATGAGCCGGATGGGGGCATATTATGAGCCGGATGGGGGCATATTATGAGCCAGATGGGGGCATATTATGAGCCAGATGGGGGCATATTATGAGCCAGATGGGGGCATATTATGAGCCAGATGGGGGCATATTATGAGCCAGATGGGGGCATATTATGAGCCAGATGGGGGCATATTATGAGCCAGATGGGGGCATATTATGAGCCGGATGGGGGCATATTATGAGCCGGATGGGGGCATATTATGAGCCGGATGGGGGCATATTATGAGCCAGATGGGGGCATATTATGAGCCAGATGGGGGCATATTATGAACCAGATGGGGCCATATGCCATGATGGGTTATATAGCAGGATGCGGCCACATGCCAGTATATAGCAGGATGCGGCCATATGGCAGGATTACGGTATATAGCAGGATGAGGGACATATACTGTTTATACCAGGCAGGGAGGATCATTACCAGGATGCGGCACCTTAGTAGAGAATTTGGGGACATTACCCCCATAAAAGTGTCAGCAGCAGATCCTCGCCCCATAACAGTGTGTCATGACCACATTTTTTGCTTAAAATTTTATTTTCCTATTTTCCTCCTCTAAAACCAGGGTGCGTCTTATAGTCCGGTGCGTCTTATAGTCCGAAAAATACGGTATATAACAGACTGAGCCCATGATGTGAGACACATATACCAGGATGGGGAACATATATACCAAGATGAGGGACATAAATACTCAGATGAGCCCAAGATGAATCATATATAACAGGATGGGCCCAGGATGGTGATCTTATATACCAAAATGGGGGACATGTATTGCAGGATGGGCCAGACATATACCAGGATAGGCCACATATTTACCAGAATGGGAGACATATATACTACAATGGAGGAAATATATACCAGGATGGATATATTGGTAGAGATTTGGGGGACATTACCCTTATAACAGTGTCATCAGCAGATCCCCTCACATAACAGTGCATCAAGATCACAGTTTTTGCTTCAATTTTTTTTATATGTTCCTCCTCTAAAATCTAGCAGCGTCATATGGTCTGGTGTGTCTTATAATTCGAAAAACATGGTAAAGGTAAACAGAAATAAAGCGGCAAATTAAGTATCTCTACATACGAAAATGAAATGAAATGAATTAAAAACATACTGACAAATGAGGTGAATAACTGAAGATGTTCCAGCAGTTAAAGTTCTCCTGGAAAACCTCACCATTTTTTGCTATTTCGGCTATGATGTGAGCTATTTTTGCTGTGCATGAAGATTGTGAATTCAAAAGACTTGCAAAGACTTGAAGAATGCCACTCTGAAGGATTTTTTCACTGCTCTGTACATCTGAAAGAAAAAATAAAAATATTCTGCTAGATTAATACAAATTCTGATACTAGAAGACTAGGCGCCAAACTGACAGCAATTGTCATTACACCAATACAGGTTTACAGTGGCTTAAAATAGATTTACACACAGTATACACACACACACATTATATATATATATATATATATATATATATACAGTATATATCATATATAGATATATATATATACACACACACACAATATATATATATTATATATATACACACACATACACACACATATATATACACACACATACATACATACACACACACACACATACCGGTACATACATACATACACATTATTTATACAATCATGGTGGAAAGGGTTGGCACGCTTTAAATTGTTCAAGAAAATTAAGGCTTTCTCCCAGAAAATGATTGCATTATTGCAATTACATATATTGTTATACACATTTCCTTTGTTGTTTTTTGTGTGTTGTTCCAATATGCACAGAGAGAAAAAAAAAAAAAAGACAAATTGGGTAAAATTTCACACAAAACCCCAAAAATGAGCATCACACAATTGTTTGCACCCTTAACTTAATATTTGGTTGCATACCCTTTGAAATAACTGCAACATGCATATATAAAAAACATAAGCACGCATGCACACTTCATCATTAATATTGCATCAGCAAACAAAAAGGAATCGCAGAATTATGGAAATCACAGGATCACTAGACATGCTGATGATAAAAAAAAAAATGGAAAAAAAAAAATCTTAATTTATAGAAAATGTCCCAGTAGCAGTTTTTTTCAATTCAGAAATGCTAGGTCATATGTTGCTTGTGCTACTAGGAATTGCCTGTATTGTCTAAATGTTCTACAATGACCTTCAGCATCTCCAGACTTGGCTCCCATCGAGGACATCTTAGTCGTCATTGGCCGGCAATTGCAATGGAAGCTGCCAGCAGCGGCTCTTGATGATTTGTGTGCATTCAGCGTGGTAGAACATTCCTTCAGACAGCCATTAATAACCTTATTGACAACATGTTAAAGTATTTATGGTGCATTTCCAAATTAAATCGAGAGGTTTTGAAAATGTAGTTTTCATTTTCTTTATCATTTGCAAAACATTGACATCTATTGATGCTATGATTATACATACATACACCCACCATCAGACAAGGGGGCAAGAGCCCACTGATAACATTGACTCTGGGGGCTCATTCTTCAGGTACATACAAAACATTACATTGTTCTCTCTCACAAATTAATCTATGCTTCTTATATAATAATAAGCTAGGCAATTTGGTGATTAAATGAGGAGATTATGGCTTTGTCTGTACATAATGAATCAAATGTATTGGAGGTTGCTCCTGCACAGGGCCCACTGGGAGAGCCACTGTTCCCTTGTGGACCAGTCCGAGCCTGCAAATATGTGAGAGTCTGAAATGTGATTGTGTCAGCAGTACAGTAGGACCCTGTGAGCTCTGCCTGCCTGCACTGATCAGCAGGGTTTTGGGTCAGAGACCCCGTAGCTGCAGGAGTTACCTCAGAGGGAGAGTGCTGAGCCCGGGCTGTCTCAGGGAGACAGTTGCGTGATTGCGGGCTTAAAGAGCCCGTAAAGAGAAAGAGATCAGAGATACTGTTGGAGACTATTTTTTTTTTTCCTTTTTCTTTTCCCCAAAAAAGAACCAGGAGCGGTGCTGAAGGAACTGGACTGCGTTGTGTGAGAGGAAGGATCTCCAATTTCCTGAGGGGAGGGCTGTTCTCTGGACTGAGGAAGCCTGTGTTCTGTCTGAGGATTACTACAGAGATCCGGGCCTGAGAGCGTGTTGTGTGTGGAGTAATTGGCTAATATCGACTAAGTGTTGCGGGCGGGGGCCGCTAACACTTCTGGGGCTGCTCGGATCTGGGTTACTGCTGCAGCTGGAGTGGTGACCGGACCCGGACGTCCGTCCGTCCTCACAACCGTCATAAAGGGGGTATTTACAGGGGATTTTGTCTGTGACGCCACCCATGGGTCGCGTTGAGGGATGGTGACACTGCCGCTGCCTGGTGATGGGGCGCCCGGGGCTGGTGTAACGGGGCAGCTAGATGGAATCCCCTTCACGGGTAGGGAAGGGTAGTCCTGGGGCCCTGTGTCAGTACACGGGAGTGATGGCTGCTGGAGGAGGCGCGCCGGGCTGGACCGGAGGTCAATGGTGTACTCACAGTTCAGTAATTTCACACAAGTCCAGTGGTAAACCAAGTTGCCAATGACCGGCTGCCGTTGGAGGGTGTATTCGGGTCCCACACCCTGGTTAGTGAACAGGTGTCCCTTCCTCCTGCACGTTATGTTTGTCTCTCCTGTTGGACAACTTTGCATGGAATGGAGAAGTCCACTCCCGGTTCTGTATGTGTTTGGGAGCTGTAGCCCGCGAAATCTGACCCTTGGGATTTCTGTGGGTTCTGACGGACACCCTATCCCCTGCGTTGGGCTTCCGTTTCGCTCTCTGGGTTTCGGGAGAACAAGGCCTGAAACCTTGTCCTATGCTGGTGAATTAACAAGGGGCATGCAACCTTCCTTGTCCTAGGGTCCAGGCACCCCAACTGTGCACGGCCTCCGGACTGGATTCCTGCTGTCGGCACCGGCGGGCTACGACCTTGCCCCATTCCACTTTAGGTCTCCCGCGACCGGATCTCCGTCGCCTGTGGCCCTGTTCACTGTCTGCCACCTAGCCAGGTAGTCCAGGGGCCCCTACCCTTGACTCCACTGCTCAGTCTGCACTTGACTTCCACTCACTACTCCTCCACTTAACTTGAACTCCAACTTCACTTCACTCAAGCATAACAAACTGATCTGACGTGTTCCCGCCTCTGATACCTCAGGACCCCTAGGTGGGCATTCTCATTCGCCTGATACCGCCCACTGGTGTGTCCTTATTATCACAAGGGGGTGGCTAGGCTTTATGGCTGTGTGTTGAGCCTGAGGGTGGGTTTTTGGTGGTGACTAGGAGGATGGACACTTTTGTGACTACCTGGTTTTGCCAGGGCGTCACACTAGTCCGGGGTCCCTGTGTGGCAGGACTGGGGTGAAGACATCCTTAGAGCAAGAAGATTTTTGTGTTTCCTTTTTCTTCCTTCTTTGGAATTATACACAGCGAACTGGGACCACAGGCCTGTGTCAAACGTCCGTGGAGGTTAATGGTACCATAGCTTTAAGATACCAGAGTATCCCTTTGTTCAGCGTAAAACAGATGATGGTAAAATTTAAGGCTTGTTATTAGCAGTGATAAGTTATAGGTTCCCTCAGAGTGCCCCCATTGGATTTACACCTCTTGCCTTTATAGTTAATTTTTTTTCTTTGTTCAACCTGGTGAGTAGGTAAATTGATTCCCAGTTCCTCTGGTAATATACATAACCCGGGAACACTGAGATCGGCGCATTGATTCCGGCTAAAAGCTGAGTGTGTTAATTTCACTTATGTGGTGCTTTGAGGAGTTCTTAAGTCAATCATAATTTATTCTGGATCGTACTCTTATTCTCAACCTAGTAAAGGAATTCTTGTTTATTTCTGCCTCTGTCTCGGTTTGTGACCCACTGGATTCTCTTCGGACCTTACAAATACATGCCAACAAAATACATATAAGCTGTTATGTATATTTATTAATTTTCTTAACACAATCAACATTTGTTTTTTATTGTTGTCCACGGATTCAATAGAAAATTCAATAGAAAATGGCTTCTTACGTTTTACTGCGATATAATTGGCTTCTAATGTTTCTAAAAATTACCTTATTCTATCTTCAACAAAAGCAGAAAAGCCAGTCTGGTGGATTTCAACAGGTCTGATGCACTCAGGAAAAAGCCTGAGCACAATATAATAATTTTTGTCAAAATTGCCCCTCCCGCTTCCCGCTGCCAAAAAGTGGAGGGTGCCTCACAGATTGGGACGACTGCAACAGACAATGAGAATTACACCTGGTGAATAATCCAGCCAGGGCTTTATGTATGCCGATCTGCTTCATCCTTCTACAATGCAGTCAAAGCAGATCAGGCCACTTTTACAATACGGTTTACACCATTTCTTTACCAATAAGGTTCAACAAATCTGAAGTTAAATTTGCAACTTTTTCTTTTGATTAAAAGTAAAAGGTCTAAGAGACCACATTTCTTAACAAATATATTTGATTTCAAACACTACTAAGTCCTGTATGCAACATGTCAGTCTTCTTAAATGTGGGCCATTATATAAAAATTGGTCATGTAATTTAAAGGGGGCTTCTACTTTTACAAAAGTGGTCTGTTAATGTATAGATCTCGTCTATCTCAGTGCTTTGTTTGCAACAGTGAAGGCACATCGACAGCTATAATCACTGCTGGAGTCGATCACTCACGACATCTATATCAGTAGAGGCGCTAAGATTTTGATTGGCTGCAGTAATGACGCGAGCTGTGGCTGTGACATCACCACTGCAGCCCAAACAAGGAGACAGAAGCAGCAGAGGGCAGCAAGCACTGGACCTAGGGAGGAGAAGTACTATCTGAGAGTGGCAGGAGACAAGCGCGCATAGGGTATCATCATAGGATGGCGGTAAAATGGGAGGTGAGAAGGGTGCTCACCTGATGGGCGTGTGTAAGTTAAAGGGAACCAAACATCAGGTTTTTCGTCTATAAGGTGCAGTGTTTACATACCATTAGCGGGCAGCTCGGGTGTTTAGGCAGCGAAATCCAACTTTATAAAGTTTGAAAATTCGTGCACTTTTTGATTGACGTGTGCACCTCTTTCCTAATGTCCGGGCGTGTTATGCACTTGTATCCCCGCCCCCCGCCCCGCTGCCTGTTCCTCCCTCTCTCTGGTTGTATTTAAATTTCCCTCTTCAGTAACATGACGTCGGAGTTGGCGCCTGCGCATAGCGCTTATCTCCGGCGCCATGTTTCTGAAGCACGCAGTACCGTGCAGCCGTGTGCACGAGAGGGCGGCGCATGCGCCCTCGCTTCTTCAGATCCCATTGTGACCGCGGGAGCGCGCGCGGTTACAACAGGACTGGAGATCAGCTGACAGGAGGACGTGATTAGCTGCAGCTACGCTGCCAGCACAGCAGCCGCCTAGGACACCGGGGCTCAGGTGAGGTGAGTTCACAATGCTGTGTGTGCACCCCTGCGTTAACCTGGGCTCACCTTCTGAATGCCAGGTCACCGCAGGAAAGAGCTCACAGCTGTGTGTCTGTGCTTTGTGTGTGTGCAGTGTGTGTGATTCTGTGCAGTGTGTGTGCGCACGCTGTGTGGTGTGTGTGCGCACGCTGTGTGGTGCGTGTGCGCACGCTGTGTGGTGCGTGTGCGTGTGTGTGTGTGTGTGTGTCCTGAATCCAGGCCTGGCATTACTGGAGTTTCCTCCGGTAGCCAGTCCGTTCTGCACTGAAGTGTGTAGTTTTGGTTTTTTTTCCAGATGATATTGGATCCGGATTGGACGGCGCGGGACCCTTGACCCAGGATTACTGCGGAGCGGGGTTCTTTATTTCAATAAAGATGGAGTCATTAATTGTGTTGTGTTTTGTTTCTAATAAAAATATTTTTCTGTGTTTTTTTGATCTTTACTAGAAATTCATGGTGGCCATGTCTAATATTGACGTGACACCATGAACTGGACTCAAAAATTGGGCGAAGCCCATGTCATTTTTTTTTTAATTATTTCATGAAATTCATGAAATAATAAAAAAAAAAAGGGCTATATGTAGTTTGGCAGCTGCTGTCCGCTCTCCTGCATCCACTAGTGGATGAAGTATGCTGAGCCTTGTAGTTCTTGTATATTTTCTCAATATTTCAATACCTTTGTTTAAATTAAAAAACAAACATTTTAAAATGTTTTTTGGGAATAGGTTCTGTTGCCTCCATGTAGTGGTTTCCAGACACTTAGTATTATGGTGTGCTTTATAATATATGTAGGACTATGAGGTGCATTAGATTATACGGACGACTATATGGGGCACATTACTATACGGAGGACTGTATGCTGGAGGGAGAGGCAGGGGGAGCAGACCTACAATTTTTGACTCCAGCCAGGTACAACTAGGCAGCTGGGGATTGGAATCCGCAATGCAGAGTGCCCAAGCTTTCTGGCACCCCCGCTGCGAATTGCAGTCCGCAGCCACCCCAGAAAATGGCGCTTTCATAGAAGCGCCATCTTCTGGCGGTGTATCCAACTCTTCCAGCTGCCCTGATGCCGGGTGGCTCACTGGTAATAATGGGGTTAGGGCTAGGTGTGTATTATCAGCTAGCCCTAAGCCCGAAATTCATGGTGTCATGCCAATATTAGACATAGCCACCATGAATTTCTAGTAAAGATAAAAAAAAACAAAACAAAAAAAACAACACAGAAAAATATTTTTATTAGAAATAAAACACAACACAATTAATGACTCCATCTTTATTGAAATAAAGAACCCCCCTCCGCAGTAATCCTGGGTCAAGGGTCCCGCGCCGTCCAATCCGGATCCAATATCATCTGGAAAAAAAAACCACACACTTCAGTGCAGCGTCGGACTGGCTACCGGAGGAAACTCCAGTAATGCCAGGCCTGGATTCAGGACACAGACACCACACAGCGTGCGCGCACACACACACACACCACACAGCGTGTGCACACACACACCACACAGCGTGCGCACACACACACACACACACACACACACACACACACACACACACCACACAGCGTGCGCACACACACACCACACAGCGTGCGCACACACACACACACACACACACACCACACACAGCGTGCGCACACACACACCACACAGTGTGCGCACACACACACACACACCACACACAGCGTGCGCACACACACACCACACAGTGTGCGCACACACACACACCACACTGCACACACACACCACACACACTGCGCACACACGCACGCACACACTGAACACACACACTGCACAGAATCACACACATAGCACAGACACACACACTGCACACTACACTGCACACACACTGCGCACACACAGAGCACGGACACACAGCTGTGAGTGCTTGCCTGCGGTGACCTGGCATCCAGAAGGTGAGCCCAGGTCAACGCAGGGGCGCACACAGAGCATTGTGAACTCACCTCACCTGAGCCCCGGTGGCTGCTGTGCTGGTAGCGTAGCTGCAGCTAATCGCATCCTCCTGTCAGCTGATCTCCAGTCCTGTTGTAACCGCGTGCGCTCCCGCGGTCACAACGGAATCTGAAGAAGCGAGGGCGCATGCACCGCCCTCTCGTGCACACGGCTGCACGGTACTGCGGGCTTCAGAAACATGGCGCCAGAGATAAGCGCTATGTGCAGGCGCCAACTCCGACGTCATGTTACTGAAGAGGGAAATTTAAATACAACCAGAGAGAGGGAGGAACAGGCAGCGGGGGGGGAGGGGGCGGGGATACAAGTGCATAACACGCCCGGACATTAGGAAAGAGGTGCACACGTCAATCAAAAAGTGCACGAATTTTCAAACTTTATAAAGTTGGATTTCGCTGCCTAAACACTCGAGCTGCCCACTAATGAAATGTAAACAATGTGCCTGATAGTGCCAGTACTGCACTGGCTGCACCTTATAGACGAAAAACCTGATGTTTGGTTCCCTTTAATAAATGCACACAGTATGGTTATCTGCTGCAGTCACGTCTCTTCTGCATGTAAGTTGGAGAGTGGTTAGACGTTTAGGTAACCTCGCTACAATATAGACAGCGTAGTCCCATGCAGGTAGATGTGTCGCCAGTAATTTTTATTCACACGTTTGAACATGTATGAACCCAAACTGCATAACGAATACTAGATTACCAGCGTAGGACTACTTTGTCTACAGTCATGGCCAAAATTTTTGAGAATGACACCAAAATTATATTTTCACATGATCTGTTGCCCTCTGGTTTTTAATTGTGTTTGTCTGATGTTTACATCACATACAGAAATATAATTGCAATCATATTATGAGTACCAAAAGGTTATATTGACAGTTAGAATGAGTTAACCCCTTCAGCCCCAAGGCACTTTCTGTTTTTGCGGTTTTGTTTTTTGCTCCCCTTCTTCCGAGAGGCGTAACTTTTTTATTTTTTCGTCAATCTTGCCACATGAGGGCTTGTTTTTTGCGGGACAAGTTGTACTTTTAAATGAAACCATAAGTTTTACCATATGGTGTACTGGAAAACAGCAAAAAAATTCCAAATGAGGAAAAATTGCAAAAAAAAGTGTGATGGCACAATAGTTTTTGGGATGTTTTATTCACGGTGTTCACTATATGGTAAAACTGATGTGTGGGTATGATGCCTGAGGTCGGTGCGAGTTTGTAGACACCAAACATGTATAGGTTTACTTGTATCTAAGAGGTTAAAAAAATTCACAAGTTTGTCCAATAAAAGTGGCGCACGTTTTGCGCCATTTTCCGAAACACGTAGCGTTCTTATTTTTTGGGATCTATGGCTCAGTGACTGCTTATTTTTTGCGTCTCGAGCTGATGTTTCTAATGGTACCATTTTTGTGCAGATGCTACGTTTTGATCACCTGTTATTGCATTTTGCGTAAAACTTGCGGCGACCAAAAACGTAATTTTGGCGTTTGGAATTTTTTTGCCACTACGCCGTTTACCAATCAGATTAATTGATTTTATATTTTGATAGAGCGGGCATTTCTGAACGCGGCGATACCAAATATGTGTATATTTATTTATTTTTTAACCCTTTAATTTTCAATGGGGGGAAAGGGGGGTGATTTGAACTTTTAGGGTTTTTTTTTTATTTTTTATTTTTTAAAACTTACTTTTTTTTTTATTTAACTAGTCCCCTAGGGGGCTATAGCGATGAGCAATCCGATCGCTATTATCTATCTGTTGATCACAGCTATACAGCTGTAAACAGCAGATACAGTCACTTTCTTTCTCCCTCTGCTCCGTGCCGAGGGAAAACGAAAGTGAAACATCATAGCTGCAGGCGTCATCACATGACCCTGTGCTACGATGGCAACCACCAATAGTCACGTGATCACGCACGTGACTTCCGGTGGACGCGGCGGTAAGTAAAAAACATGGCCGCGCGCATTTAGATCTTACTGCCAGACTTTGGCAGCAAGATTTAAGGGGTTAATGGCCGCGGGTGGAAGCGATTCCACCCGCGGCTAGCAGGCACACGTCAGCTGTTGAAAACAGGCCAAGCTAACGGGACACGCTCCATGACGGATATATCCGTCCATGGTCGTGAAGGGGTTAATGCAGCAAGTCAATATTTGCAGTGTTGACCCTTCTTCTTCAGGACCTCTGCAATTCTCCCTGGCATGCTCTCAATCAACTTCTGGACCAAATCCTGACTGATAGCTGTCCATTCTTGCATAAGCAATGTTTGCATTTTGCCAGAATTTGTTGGTTTTGGTTTGTCCACCCGTCTCTTGATGATTGCCCACAAGTTCTCAATGGGATTAAGATCTGAGGAGTTTCCAGGCCATGGACCCAAAATCTCTATGTTTTGTTCCATGAGCCATTTAGTGATCACCTTTGCTTTATGGCAAGGTGCTCCATCATGCTGGAAAAGGCATTGTTGGGCGCCAAACTGCTCTTGGACAGTTGGGAGAAGTTGCTCTTGGAGGACATTCTGGAACCATTCTTTATTCATGGCTGTGTTTTTAGGCAAGACTGTGAGTGAGCCGATTCCCTTGGCTGAGAAGCAACCCCACACATGAATCGTTTCAGGATGCTTAACAGTTGGCATGAGACAAGACTGGTGGTAGCGCTCACCTCTTCTTCTCCTAATAAGCGGTTTTCCAGATGTACCAAACAATCGAAAAGGGGATTCATCTGAGAAAATGACTTTACCCCAGTCCTCAGCAGTCCACTCCCTGTACCTTTTGCAGAATATCAGTCGGTCCCTGATGTTTTTTCTGGAGAGAAGTGGCTTCTTTGCTGCCCTCCTTGAAACCAGGCCTTGCTCAAAGAGTCTACGCCTCACAGTGCGTGCAGAAGCACTCACACCAGCCTGCTGCCATTGCTGAGCTAGCTCGGCACTGCTGGTAGTCCGATCCCGCAGCTGAAACAGTTTTAAGATACGGTCCCGGCGTTTGCTGGTCCTTCTTGGGCGCCTTGGAGCCTTTTTGGCAACAATGGAAGCGCTCTCCTTGAAGTTCTTAATAATGCGATAGATTGTTGACTGAGGTGCAATCTTTGTAGCTGCGATACTCTTCCCTGTTAGGCCATTTTTGTGCAGAGCAATGATGGCTGCACGTGTTTCTTTAGAGATAACCATGGTTAACTGAAGAGAAACAATGATACCAAGCACCAACCTCCTTTTAAAGTGTCCAGTGGTATCTGTTACACCTCGTGGCTCTCCTGTGGCAAGGAATGAGACAGTCTCCTTGCCTGCCACGAGTGCTCCTGCTCAGCAGCGCCGAAGGTCTGCCAGACTGCGCAGAGTGCAGGAGAAACCTCCTCAGAGGCAGCACAAGGGTGACACCTAGTGGTACTCCTGTTGCAAGAAATGAGGTGGTCTCCCATTCCTTGCCTGCCGCAGCTCCTCCTGCTCAGCAGCCTCGAAGGTCTGTGAGGTTGCGCAATGTGCAGAGGTTTGCTGCTCAGGGAAGCAGTGAGACTCCCGTTATCTCTACACATTGTGAGACCGAGGATCCCGCCTCTATTTCCCAGAGGCAGGAGGGTGAGCATGTGCTATGCTTGGTGGATCCTGATTCGCCCACTGACGTCACACGGCTTGATGACAAGGCTGGTAACGTGGTGAATCCTGACTGGCCAGGCTGGGATGTCGTGGATCCTGATTGGGTCAAGTCCGTCATCTCCGCCTCGCGCCCGCCCTTGGCTGGAGCTACACCTCCTTAAAAGCTCCTCCTGCCATCATGGCGGCGCGCGACCGTCCTTCTATGTTTGGATGTCTGGCAGCGTGCTGCCACGCCACTGCTCAGGCATTATCTTCCTCTGTGGGCTTGGCCCTTGCTGCTTAGGCAGCACCTGGTTTGCAGGCCGTGTCCCTGCCTTGCTGCTCCGGCAGTAGCTCCTACTACAGGCCGTGTTCCTGTCCCAGGTGAGCTCCTCGAGTCTCCACTGGACTCACCTGGTTATTGAAAGCACACGTGCGTGGGCACCTCTGTGCTACCCTCGTGCCATATTCTCGTGACTTCCACTGGCACACGTGCGTGGGCACCTCTGTGCTTCCCCGTGCAACAGGTACACCGAGCCGTGTGATCCCTGCCATACAACCCACACGGGTTAGGGCAGACCGGTGTACATAGATCGTCTGTGACATTCCAGACGATCGCTAGCAGCAACCCGCTCACTCTTCACCCACCATAGCAGCGGTCCCTTACACCGCACAGTGGACCTTGACCGGCGGAAGCTGTCCATTCCCCATCTTGGCACGCTTCCCCGGGTCCCCCTCGTAACAGGTATCATTCTTACTTTATCATGACTGATTGATCGCCAGCCCTGTCCTCATCAACACCCACACCTGTGTTAATGGATCAATCACTAAAACAATGTTAGCTGCTCCTTTTAAGGCAGGAATGCAATGCTGTTGAAACATGTTTTGGGGGTTAAAGTTCATTTTCTTAGCCAATATTGACTTTGCAAGTAATTGCTGTTAAGCTGATCACTCTTTATGACATTCTGGAGTATATGCAAATTGCCATTAGAAAAACTTAAGCAGTAGACTTTGTAAAAATTAATATTTGTAGCATTCTCAAAACCTTTGGCCATGACTGTACATAGCATTGACTAAACGTCTACCTCCTAACCACTCTCTATCTTATCTTACTATTTTACACAATTCTATCATTTGGGAATTACTTTTCTTAAAAATAAAAAAAGCCCTCTAATGTAAATTTTTGAGGGAAATTAAGTTAAAATGACAGATAAAAGTGAGACAATCACATTGGTGAGGTCATATACGAGACCATTTTTGGCACTGTCCGAAGCCCTGTAGGCTTTTGTAGGTTAGTTGATCTTTTCTCTATACTGTATATTTAAAAGTAATGTGTCAAGTAGCATCAACCCTCGTAAGGCCTCTTTCACACATCATTTTTTTGCGATCAGGCTCAATCCGGTTTGTGTCTGATGTGACGGATCTGTCGCAGATTGTGTGAAAACTGATGCCACGGATGCGGTAAAAAAACGGATCCGTCTCATTTTTTCTCTTCAGGCCGAAGGTTATTTGCTATGGAAGAGGAGAGGAGAGGAGAAGAGAAGAGAGACAAAAACACTTTTTTGTGACCAGAAGTGAATTTACACAATGTCTGGGCATGGCCAGAAACGAAAAACTGATCCGTCGCATGATTCCGTCATTTGCCAGATTACGATGGATGCAGCGCCCATGGGCTTTCATTGTAAAAAAAAAAAAAAAAAAAAAGATTACTGTGCCGGATCCGGCGCCTTGCGGTTTTTTGACGGTCACAAAAAAAAACGTTGCTTTGGACGTTCCTTCCAGTGGCTGCACATACAAATTTAGCTGGATCCAGCAAACGATGGATGAAACGCGAGGCCAAGCGGCACAATCCGGCTAATACAAGTCAATGAGGAAAAAAACGGATTTGGCAGCATCAAACGCGGATCCGTTTTAATCAGTTTTATCTGCAATTTGCCAGATTGTGCTTGAAGGCAAAAAACTGAAAGAGGCCTAAGCTGTGCATATGTGCATGTAAATCATACAAAAGTTGAATAAAATGATACTTTGTGATCTGGATGTCTTATTTCAGAGAAAACCAACTTTTTTCTAAAAGTGGTTGTCTACTACTTTTACAACTCCTTCTCTTTCCCAATGTTTTACCAAATTAAAATAAAAAAGCCATATACTCGCCACTATGCCGACAATGTTCCGGCAGTGTTGGCTCTCATTATTCCGGGGCTCAGGCAAGGTTGTTATGTCGCGCGAGCTCCCACATTCAATTATCGCCAGCTTCTCTCTTCGCTGCCTTCAGATGTATGATTGGGCGCAGGGCTCCAGTGACATAACAACCCCACCTGAGCTCCTGCGAGAGCCGACACTGCTAGAACTGTGCTGCCACGGGAGGAGAGTATATGCCTTTTTATTTTAATTGGGCCAAACATGGGGAATGAGAAGGGGTTGTTCAAGAAGTGGACAACCCCTTTAACATGTAAAAGATCTGTTAAGATCTACAAGCAGGACATAGATCTCTCTGAGAATCTACCTTTAGAGCTCATTTTAAATAAATGAAGCATTACCAAATGTGAGACATGTATATCAGGAGAGCAAACTGTCAGTCATTACATGTCTCACGCTGGTAATGTGCCCTAAGTTCTTATCAACTAATTTACATGTTAAATTGTGGATTATTCTGGAATTTATTCATCTTCCTTGTACATGCAGACAGCTTAGGAGGGTTGATACTACTGACAGATTCTCTTTAAACTGCACAATTAAATTGCACAAAGAAATAGCGATACATGTATTTTTAAGAACAATCCAATTTCTACCCATAAACTGGAGTGGAATTATGTTATATGTAAGCTGCTTACGAATTTTGTTCAATATCCATATTAATTGTGCAAGGGCCAAGTAAGGGCATGCTATAATAAAACCTTCATCTGTGAGGAACAGCTAGTCCACAGCCTCCTCATACCATCCCTCAATTGCACAAAGTTACTATATCACAGAAAAAGAAAAATCCAGTAACTTCACTTTTATTATCCAATATGTTAAAAACACATCCACAGATGATAGAGCCATGATTAAAGGAGAGGCCCATTTTAGTGGTCAACTGTGTATATATTCTGAATAACAAAACTGAAGCTTTATGTAGAGGACATTTGTGAACTAGTTACAGAGCTTTTCTGATTGCAAATGAAAGAAAAATGAAAGGCTCGCCAGATTCCACAATACAAACAGTTTACATGACTTAAAAAATATCTTAGACCTGACAAGGCTGGTGTACGTTCATTGAAAATTCTAATTAGAATGACTCTTTAAATACTAACGAGTATTTTAGGAGTCCGACTTCTAATATTACGCAGGTAAGGGTACTTTCACACTTGCGTTATTTTCCTTCCGTTACAATCCGCCCTTTTGGGAAACAGCGGAATCCGTTAACGGATTCCGCTGTTTCCCATAGACTTGTATGGTTGACGGATTGTACCAAAAGGAGCTGCGTTGCTTCCGCTGGGCGACGCTCCGTTGCTTCCGCCCAGCGGGAGGAACGCAGCATGTAACGTTATTTTGAGCAGCGGAATCCTCTGGATTTCACTGCGCATGCTCTTTTTTTTTTTTTTTTAAATCAAACTTTATTTTGGCTCGCGGTGGCCGAACGTTCAGCTGAGCGCCCGGCCGTCGGCAAGCGACAGCGCTCAGCTGAATGACCGGCCACCAGCATGCCCGGCCGCCGGCAAGTCACAGCGCTCAGCTGAGCGCCCGCCCGCCGGCATGCCCGGGCGCCGGCAAGTGACAGCGATCAGCTGATCACCCGGCGGCCGGCTGCAGGGAGCGATCAGCTGATCACCCGGCGGCCGGGAGCGATCAGCTGATCACCCGGCAGCCGGCTGCAGGGAGCGATCAGCTGATCACCCGGCGGCCGGCTGCAGGGAGCGATCAGCTGATCACCCGGCGGCCGGCTGCAGGGAGCGATCAGCTGATCACCCGGCGGCCGGCTGCAGGGAGCGATCAGCTGATCACCCGGCGGCCGGGAGCGATCAGCTGATCACCCGGCGGCCGGGAGCGATCAGCTGATCACCCGGCAGCCGGCTGCAGGGAGCGATCAGCTGATCACCCGGCAGCCGGGAGCGATCAGCTGATCACCCGGCGGCCGGGAGCGATCAGCTGATCACCCGGCGGCCGGCTACTGGGAGCAATCAGCTGATCACCCAGCGGCCGGCTGCAGGGAACGATCAGCTGATCGTTCACTATAGTCTGCCGCTGGTAAAACCGGGAAAAAAAAAAAAAAAAAAATCAAAACGAATTGCGTTGTTTTGCAGCATCCGTTGCATCCGTTGTGTCACTATATGCAACACATCCGTTGCATCCGTCACACAACGCAATGCAACGGATACCGTTCAACGCAAGTGTGAAAGTAGCCTAAGCTTTTAACAAGGACTATACAGCCATTCAGACATGGATTTTCATAGTAAGTATACCAGCCTTCTCAAGCCCAAAATAATTCAAATCTACTTTATAATAAATAATATATTAATTAATTTATATAGCGCCATTAATTCCACAGCGCTTTACATACATTGGCAACACTGTCCCCATTGGGGCTCACAATCTAGGTTCCCTATGAGTATGTTTTTGGAGTGTGGGAGGAAACCGGAGCACCTGGAAAAAAAACCCACGCAAACACAAGGAAAACATACACACTCCTTGCAGATGGTGTCCTTGGTGGGATTTGAACCCATGACGCCAGCGCTGCAAGACTGCAGTGCTAACCACTGAGCCATCGTGTCGTCCACTTTAACTCTTTAATGGCCGAGCATTTAACCAGCAGCAATTAGAGTGATCACCGACCACTGCTGTTACACAAAAATGCCGGCTATGTCATGTAATGAGGGAGCTCAGCTCAGCACCCCAAGCAATGGCGTACCTATACATCATACTGCATTAAAGGAGTTACTGTATAAGGAAGAACATGGGAAGGAGCCATTGTAGATCATGACCTCTTTTGGTCAGTTTTACATGTCCATCATTCATGTTTTGAGTATAGATCACAATATCCAGAACAGCCACAGGTTTCCTGAGCCGAATTCAACAGTATCACAGTCATATTGAAGGCTCTTGAGTTCGGGTTATGAGACTTGTGACTTGGTGAGTACTCAGACCATGAATGATGACCTATGAAACTGGTCTTCGGTAGAGATGAAGTGATTAAGAAGTACTCATGTATGGGCAACAAAGGAATTGTCTCCAAGGCTCAGCATGTTATAACAAAAAAAAAAAGGGCCTAATTCCCCCTCCCCGGGTTCATATCGGAGTTTACCCTGTTCTGGTATTCGATAATGGTAGGGTTCAGTATTGCAGACAATCAGAGAGCTCAGCGGCTCTGAGTGCGGAGTTCCATCTATGAGGGCAAGGCCACCGAGCTCAATGATTGGCTGGGAACCATTAACCTAATTTCAGAGCTGCAGCCAATAACAGAGCAGCAGAAGGAGCATCAGAAACTTAGCGCTGGACTGGAATAAAGAGTGTTTAGGTTTTTTTTTTTCATAAGAAACTGTGCCCTGAGGATCTAAATATTCTAAAAGATGTCAACCCTAAAAACAGCACCAGAAATGTAACAGGTATTTCACTTACAGTCTCCTTCTACTGTAAAAGCATTAATGCAGAGTTATCTTATCTAGAGGATGGGCATAACATAAGATTTGACGCTTGAAGGATCTGCTGCATTTTCATGGCAACGTAAAGTGCAGTAAAGAGGAAATAAATAATAATTTAGTCACTTATATAGCACCATTAATGTTCATGGGGACATTGGCAACACTGTCCATCGGGGCACACAATCTAAGGTCCATATCAGAATATCTCTAGAGTACCTGGAGAAAACCCACGCAAACTCAGGGAGAACAAACTCCTTGCAGATGTTGTCAATGGGTGCATTCACACCCTGCTGTGAGAAGCAGTGCAGTGACCTGAGCTAACCTCATGAGGTCAGCCCAGGTCACCGCAGGGTCTCACACAGCAGTGATGTGACGATGAACTCCGCTGAGCACTCACACAAACACGGGAAGAACATACAAACTCCTTGCAGATCTTGTCCTTGGTGGGATTTGAACCCAGGACTCCAGCGGTGCAAGACTACAGTGCTAACCACTGAGCCACCGTGCCGCCCATACCCTCTAATACAATGTGAAATAACCAGTATAACGCACTACCTTCACTAATCTGCCATGATAAAATCCAGATACGCACATGTGGAAATGCATCTCGTTTACACTTATTAAATAAAGTGTCCTCACTAAAATAATGTGGGAGATTAATACATAGGGCAGCAGAGTGTGGAAGGCTGTCTGCTATTATTATTGCCAATGGAAAGAGAAGAAGAAGTAATCACAGCTGCACGGACTTAATCCTGAGGCTCCATATAAAGCAGGGAAAGAAGAAACTACGCATCTTACAGCTGATGTGCAGGTTATCGCCATATTCAGTACACGTCACTTAGAAGTTGGGATTCTCACCATGTCACACCACAGGATAGTGAAGGGTTACCCACATAGCACTTGGCCATCACAACCGATCCCTCGATGCTGAATGTCCGTACACATCTATGGCCACAGCTCCATTAATGATAGCTTATGTAAGGTTTTTTAATGTTCCAACATGTGAAAAAGCTGCAATTTTTCTTCAGGTCTTGGCACAAGAATTCACAATACCATGTGTTTATGATTTGATGGAATTTTGCATTTAAAAACGCAATTGTGTTTTTTACATGATTATTTTTGGACTTCCCATAGAGGCAGATATTGAATAAAAATGGATCAAAAAGTGCACAGTTCAATGAGGGTTTTAAGCACACAGTGAACACAAGTATTCAGAAGATCTCATCCACTTTTCTTGGTCTGTTAAATGAAGCAGATTTTCTACTCAAACAAATGCAGTTGGCAAAAAAGCAGCTTTTACGATATATGGGAACATGGTCTAAATGTTCTACACCCAGTCACAGATGAAGGGGTGCCAATGCAGGACCTGATTGAATCAAATAACAGTAAAAGATGAAATATTAATTGAAGCAGGCAAACAGTGCAAGCATCAATTAAGCACGATAGGTATAATCCATCGTATCATACAACAAACAAGCATGTGACTCCAGATTTATTCTGCGCCCAGCGTCATCTCCTCCTGCTTGACCTACAGCCCATATAGTGACTTCAGACAAAATAGCCATCAGTCAAGCTGTACGAGGCGTGCTGGGCAGGGAATAGAGCTGGAGTGACAGAGGCTTCAGATCTATCATAATCCTTCAGCCTCATTTGCATATCAAGTCAAACACTGATGTCTCTCAGCAATGGAGGAAGATACTGGTTAGGTAATGATATTGCTGGACTTGTCTTTTAAAAAATGACATTTTTGTGTACTCACCGTAAAATGTCTTTCTTGGAGCCTTTCATTGGGGGACACAGACAGTGGGTATTATGATGTCTCCAGGGGAGGCGTGACACTAGATTGAAAAAGTGTTAGCTCCTCCCCCCACAGCATATAACCCCAGGTAGGCAGGAAACTAGATCAGTTTGGTGTAAAAGCAGTAGGAGAAGAACAGCGAAAACACAAGGGTGGGAGCTGTGTCCCCCAATGAAAGGCTCCAAGAAAGACATTTTACGGTGAGTACACAAAAATGTCCTTTCCTTTCTCGCCTTTTCATTGGGGGACACAGACAGTGGGACGTCCCAAAGCAGTCCCTGGGTGGGAGCTGAACTATTAACAGTGTATAACATCAGACTAAGAGCTGACTAACGACTGGAACTGCAGTGAACACATTGATCAACACTGTCAAGAAACCGAGCAGTGGCCACTTATAAATGAGCCACTGCCACCTGAAGGACTTGTCTTCCAAGAGCAGCATCCGCGGAAGCATGCGTATGCACTCTGTAGAATTTTGTAAACGTGTGCACACTGGACCAGGTAGCGGCCTTGCAAAGTTGGGCCGCCGAAGCCTGATGGCGGATAGCCCAGGAAGCATCCACTGCTCGCGTAGAGTGGGCCCGCGCAGATTGAGGAGGAACAACACCTCGTGCTTTGTAAGCCTCACAAATGGCAGTCCTAATCAATCGAGAAATCGTGGATTTAGAAGCCTGATTGCCCTTTTTGTGTCCTTCTAAGGGGACGAAGAGGGCATCGGACTTGCATAACGGCGCTGTTCTGGAGATGTAGATCCGCAGAGCCCTGACAAGATCTAGAGTGTGAAGGGCTTTTTCAAAAGAGTGGAGCGGGATCGGGCAGAATGATGGCAACACAATGTCCTTGTTTAAGTGGAAAGAAGATACGACTTTCGGGAGAAAGGCGGGGGAAGGCCGAAGAACCACCTTATCATGATGGAAAATCAGGTAAGGTGAGCGACAGGAAAGAGCCGCTAGTTCGGACACTCGCCTGAGAGAGGTAATGGCGACTAAAAAGGCAACCTTCCAGGACAGTCGTTGAAGAGAGATTTCTCTCAGAGGTTCGAAGGGAGGAAGCTGAAGAGCTCCGAGAACCAGATTCAGATCCCAGGGATCTAAGGGGTAATAAGGATAACGATAAGGAGGGACCAAATGTGCCACCCCTTGAAGAAAGGTACGGACCTAAGGGCAAGAAGCCAACCGCTTCTGGAAAAATACTGACAAGGCAGAAACTTGTCCTTTAAGGGTACTGAGAGCTAGACCCGAGTCCAGACCGTCTTGCAGAAAGGCAAGAACATTAGGGATTGAAAAGGTAAGGGGCGACCGATTATGACGGTCACACCAGGAAAGATAGGTCTTCCAGGTCCTGTGGTAGATACTGGCGGAAGAGGGCTTCCGAGCATTAAGCATGTTAAGGATAACTGTGGAGAAAAAGGCGCAAAATAGGGTCTTACCCGGCATGACACGTGGGAGCAAGTGCGGGCCAGCACACTCACCTGAAGGGGCCGTGCAAGTCACAACCCCCATGAAGGCACGCAGCAACCGTGGAAGGCAGCGGTCCCGCAGTACAGATGCACTCCAAAAAGGTAGAGCAGAAAGCAGGCTCCAAAATCCGCGCCAAACCACAAAGAATCCAGATGCTTGTCAGTAAATTCTTTTATTTTTTCACAGGTCTACGCGTTTCGAGGACATATCCGTCCTCATCATCAGGACAAAGTACAAAGAAAGACTATAGCCTATATATATATATATATATATATAGCCTATATATATGTCCTCGAAACGCGTAGACCTGTGAAAAAATAAAGAAAGAAAGAATTTACTGACAAGCATCTGGATTCTTTGTGGTTTGGCGCGGATTTTGGAGCCTGCTTTCTGCTCTACCTTTTTGGAGAGCATTAAGCATGGTATGAACTACCTTAGAAGAAAGACCTGATTTTGCTAGAATCAAGGATTCAAGCGCCACGCCGTCAAATGCAGCTATGCTGTATTCTGGTGAAATATTGGACCTTGCGACAGAAGATCCGTGCGGTCGGGAAGACGCCAGGGAGTGTCGCCGAGCAGTTGGAGAAGCTCTGGGTAGCAGGCTCTCCTGGACCAGTCCGGGGCC
The DNA here is from genome assembly GCF_048569485.1 of Anomaloglossus baeobatrachus. NCBI lineage: Eukaryota > Metazoa > Chordata > Amphibia > Anura > Aromobatidae > Anomaloglossus > Anomaloglossus baeobatrachus. Next base: position 294,248,424 of record NC_134353.1, read on the forward strand.
ACGAGGATCACCGGGATTCCCTCCGCTTTGATTTTCTTGATTACTCTCGGAATGAGGGGAAATGGAGGGAAGATGTAGGGTGGGCGAAACTGCGACCATGGAAAGACTAGAGCGTCAGAGCCGAGCGCTAGCGGGTCTCTCGACCGGGATATGAAGGGATGTATTTTAGCGTTCATCCGAGAAGCCATGAGGTCCACATCTGGGAGTCCCCAACGAAGAGTGATCTGATGGAACACTTTGTCGTGGAGGGACCATTCCCCTGCCGCTAGACCTTGCCTGCTGAGAAAGTCTGCGGCCCAGTTGTCTACCCCCGGAATATAGACAGATGAAATAATGGGAATGTGCATCTCTGCCCAAAGAAGAATCCTGGATACTTCTTTCATCGCTGCCCTGCTGCGAGTTCCTCCCTGATGGTTGATGTAAGCCACGGCCGTGGCATTGTCTGACTGGATCCGAACAGGGAGGCCCAATAGTAAGGGTTGAAAATTCTGAAGGGCCAAAAATATGGCTCTGATCTCCAGAACATTGATGTGCAGGGAGCGCTGGGAAGGAGACCAGCGTCCGTGAACAGTGTGGGGGAGAAACACCGCCCCCCAGCCTATCAGGCTGGCATCCGTCGTGACTACTTGCCAGTGGACCGGGCGGAAGAACTTCCCTTGAGATAGGGATGAGGCTCGAGCCCACCAGACGAGGGAGCTGAGCGCAGACCGAGATAGGCGGACTGACCGGTCTAGGGAAGCTGGATTCTTCTCCCAGGAGGATAGAAGATCCAGTTGTAGAGGGCGCAGATGGAATTGGGCAAAGGACACGGCTTCTATGACCGCCACCATCTTGCCTAACACTCTCATTTCATTCCGAAGAGATGTGTGACGGCGAGAGCGGAGGGATTGGGCGGCCCGGATCAGGGAAGACCTCTTGTCCTCTGGAAGAAAAACCAAGGACTGAGCCGTGTCTATCAGCATACCTAAAAAGGTGATGCACTGATGAGGAATGAGGGATGACTTGTTGAAGTTGATAAGCCACCCTAGCCTTGACAGCGTGTCTAGGCAAATCTGCATGCTTTCTGAGCAAACTTGAAGAGAGCTCCCTTTGACAAGAATTTCGTCCAAATAGGGAACGACCAGGATGCCTTTGGGGTGTAAAATGGACATGACGGCCGCCATGACCTTTGTGAAGACCCGAGGCGCAGTGGCCAGCCCAAAGGGGAAGGCCCTGAATTGGAAATGACTGTGTGCTACGGCAAAGCGAAAGAACCGTTGATAAGAGACACATATGGGAATGTGTAAATAAGCATCTTGAACATCTATAGAGGCTAGGAATCCTCCAGGTTCCATGGCGGCTAGCACTGCTCTCAATGATTCCATTCGGAAAGTTCATTACTTACAGCAAGATGGAATTGCAGCTGTATATTGCTCAGGCCAAAAGACTACTACTACTCCAGCAGGATACAGCTAAACCCCCACTAGGTGAAGGCAACACAGGTGCAGGTGGAGCCATTCACACTCACTTCCAAATATGGAGGAGGTGATGGCTGGATGGTAAAACTGCACACTGGTGGCTTGCATAGAGCACTGTTCACACTAGCAGACGCACAGTCACAAACCCGCAGCCTATTAGGTGACGCCCATACTATTAGATCAGGCGGGCTGCCAAGCCGTACCCCCACTGCGCGCTACGTAGGGACAGAAACTCTGATAGCAAGGCCTAACAAAAAGGGGCCTGGCTGTATCCTGTACAAAAAAGTTTTTGAGGTTTTTTGTTAGCGTTATGGCCATAAGACGTAAGCCTACAACCCTCGTCACGGGAACCTCATGCTTGTAGGTCCCTACACTATATATAATATAAAAAAAGCAAAAAAGAAAATATCATTACTTACAGCAAGATGGAATTGCAGCTGTATATTGCTCAGGCCATATTTTCTTTTTTGCTTTTTTTATATTATATATAGTGTAGGGACCTACAAGCATGAGGTTCCCGTGACGAGGGTTCAATCAGTCAGAGTCGGAGTCTTGAGAATCGTGACTACTAAAAGTCACGGAACCTCGGTCAGACTGACTATCGTCCGAGTCGGATGAGGCGTAGAGGTCGCAATGGCGCCTTTTGGAAACAGCCTTTTTACGTTCTGGGGAAGAGGGACCAGAAGAAGCAGGCGGGCTCCTCTGAGAGAGCTGGGCCGGGGGAAGGCTGTGGGAGACTGAGGACGGCTGGGATATCTGAGCGGTAAGGTCATCTAACCTTTTAGACATTAGAAGAGCCCATGCAGGCATTACGTCATCAGACGGGGGAGCTGCCTGGCCGGTGCAGAATCCAAAACCTGCGAGGTCTCATGGTCAAGGCAACTGGGTCTGTTGTGACACGGTAGTAGGGCATCGCAGCCCCGGCATACTGGATAGCTTCGTCCATTAGAAAACGAGCGTCCACAAGTGATACAAGCATAGTACAGGTCCGTAAAGGACACCTGGGAAGCTTTATCACCCTTGCGGTTACGCATGTCAGCAACAGAGTCCTACAGCCCTATATAGGGATATGCCGCTGTTAGTGTGAGTGAGGAGCCACTAGCAGTGACTGCTATGCACAGCCGGTATATACCGATAGCAAAATGGCATATACTGTCAAACAGTCGGCATATACCTGCAGGCAGAGCCAGTATATACCGCTAATAGCTGATATACACCGCTAGCCAGCAGTTGCACACCGCTAGAGAGACAGCGATATACCGCTGAGCAGAGCGGTATATAGTGCTGCAGAAGTGCAGAGCCAAGGAGGCGCTCTCACCCGAGTCTGCTCCCCACGTGGAAAATGGCGTCCAGTGTTCCTGGCAGCATGGAGGAGAGAGACGGCCCCCGAAGACTGATTGGTCTCAGGGCTGGGACTAAGCGTGACGGCCAATCGGAAAGGAGCGGCTCCTGAGTGAGGGAGCGGCTTCCAGAGCAGTGAGAGGGGGCATTGCTAGAATGCAGGCCGAAGCCAGGGGCTAAATTAATGATGCTCCCCGGGATCACGGCCTGCATCGGCCCACCGGCGCCTTTCCAGGTGGCGGTTTGGATGCAGGGGACAGATGACTCGTCCTCTCCCTACCTGCTCCTGGCTCCGTCTGAAGACGCGTCGGTGATGGATGCAGGGATCTCAGGGACGCATCTTCGGCTCAAGGCTGAAGCAGGTCCTCGGCTCTGCTTAGCCCTCTGGAGCTACCTTGGTGTGAGGTGCTTCCAGGGAGCCTGGAGGGGTACGCAGACCCGACCACTTGAGCGCGAGGGAAGACTGACGGCTTGTGCATGCCAGGTTTCCTCTGCCCGTACACGGGGGGAATGGGGGTGGCAGGGCAGCCTGGTATTGCCCCATATCAAAAATAGAATGAATAGAAACAAAATAAAAAGTAAAAATAAAAACAAAATAAGCTGGCCTAAGGCACTTATAGAGCTCAGGCCAGACATGTCAGCCTCCCTGCTGACACTAGAAAAAACTGAGCTAGTTTCCTGCCTAGCTAGGTTATATGCTGTGGGAGGAGGAGCTAACACTTTTTCAATCTAGAGTCACGCCTCCCTGGAGACATCATAATACCCACTGTCTGTGTCCCCCAATGAAAAGGCGAGGAAGGAAGCTACATGTGCATATAAATAATTTGGGGATGGGGGGGGTTGGGTTTAAATCCTTGTTGACAGATTCCCTATAAAGGTAGAAATGAGCGACTCCATGAATGTTTGGTTCGCCACTTGCATCCAAACCGTACCTTCACGAGTTCGTACTTGGCCCAAATTACAATGGGAGTCACTTATTGGCAGTGCGGGTATCCGCCCACGTGCCGCCAGCCGTAAGCACATTACTTTCATGGGCAGATGAAAAGGGGTTTTCCATTTGGGGGGGGTAGGGTTGCACACTACATCTGATAACGCTGTTGTTAGCCCGAGTGCAAGCCATTCAAACACAGCAAGCGTCTCACACTGGGCAAAGCACCAAGTGTAGCTGAGTACAAGTGAAATTCATACATAAAGCACCCAAACTCGTCTCTATTTAAGGGGTTAAATGCATATGCACGACATGCCAAATGATCAAATGCCCCCAGATGACAATTTTTACTAGATTTCAGTTTGGCGCAAGTTGTTTTTACACAACTATCCAACAAACCAATTAATGATTTACTATAGCCAACGTATGACTTCTGTGTGGGCATCTCTTCGGTCTTCTAGAGATAGTTACTTTTCCAGAGAAGTGTATATATTTTACAGCAACAGTAAAGTGAAATGTTTCTGGTTTGCAGGGATGTATGAACAGCATACATTTTATGTAGTGATGGGAGGACCCGGACTGTAAAAGTCCAGATATGCGCATGTTCAAAAGAACCCGAGAAGCGACCCCGAAGTTCTCAGGGAACTCCTGTTAATGATCTGGATCCGGCCACCCAGGTAATTAAAAAAAAAAAATCGAATAAAAAAGAAAGAAAAGAAGAATAAAACAAGTGTTTTATACTTACTGTCACTTGTTATTTTCATGCATATGCACTGCTTCCCTCGCCCACCAGCAGTCGCCACGTTTCTGATTGGTTGCTTTCCGACAGCGTCCCCAACCTGTGTGATGTGTCTGACTGCAACCAGAGGCGCTGTATGTGTGTAAATTGATGTAAAAATAAATTTCAAAAACTGGCTTAGGGTTCCCCGGTATTATGATACCCAGCAGAGATAACGTATACACCTACAGGATGGAGCTCCCAGCCGTGCTCTTATCTTGGCTGTGTAGCAAAATAGGAGAAACCACATGTGGGGTTTTTTTTTAATTATTTAAATAATAAAAAAAAAAGTCATGCGGTCCCCCTAATTTTGATAGCCAGCCATGATACAGTCGACAGCTGGGAGCTGGTATTCTCAGACAGGGGTGACACATGGTTATTGGGCCCTATCTAACCTAAAAATAGCAGCCTGCAGCCACCCAGGATTGTTGCAACAATTAGATATGTTCCATAGCTCAACAAACGTGAGCTTCTTCCTCTAAATATTCATCGTTTTAACTTCATGGTTTGTATGTGTACACACATTATGTGGTTAAATCCCATAGTGGTTCAGCCCATCAAGCTGTGGTTTGTATATATTTCCTGCATTTGTTCGTTTCAACTTTACTTGTCACTGCAGTATTTTGCTACTTTGTATCAATGATCCTAATTTTTTTACTTCTCAGTGTTATGATATGTTTTATATATGAACAAACATGAGCTTTTTTTTTTTCTTCTTCAGATACTGGTGATTTTATTTCCACTATTTACTTGCATACACACATTATGGGGTTATATTCCATCATGGTTCAGCAACTTCTGCTGGGATTTGTCTGTATTCTCTGTATTTTGTTTGTCTCAACTTTGTCACAGCCGCATTTTTGCTACTCTGTATCAACGCTCCCAATTACTTACCTTTCAGGACTGGTACTGACACAGGTGATACAACAATCTAATCGACATGATTATTTATAATGACGTCCCTAATGCTGACGTCACTTCCCGGCATCAGTGGCGATACGCATGGGGTTCAGGTCGATTCCTGGGTTCTTACTGGGTTCTTACTCTCTTTCTCTCCCGCCACTACCACACGGGCCCTACCGCATCTTTGGTCAGTGTCAGATGTGTACGCTGATCCCTCTTTGGGTGCCCCCCACTGGCTGATTCCATAGCTCAGTTTGCTGCATGGCATTGCTGGCAGCGCCTTGATGTCACCTCACCTCTTATTGTGACCGGAATATCTACTGTGACCAGTGCATTACCTATACTTTAGATAGGGGCCCTCTTCCATCCAGCTCCATCCTCCCATCTGCTGCACACTGCCTCTTTATGGGCCATATTCAGATGACTGTGTATTATGTTGTGGAGACATTCTCTGATGATTTTTAATGGATATTATGCTTCATTTGTAATTCATGATTGTTGTATATTAACACTATCATGCTTCTTGAGAGTATAACTAATTGATTCTGTTTACCTGTAGTTATTTGTTATTGTTCCCTGGGAATTGTATTGTATCTGTATATACACATTGTGTGGTTTTAATTGATTTTATGGGTTTTTGGTAAAAATAAAGTTTGTTCCTATAACATCATTATATTGGTTGTGCTCTCTAGTAAATGAAGAGTCATTTTTTTAACTCTTTTCGGCACATTATCTTCTCTCCGCATTGATAGCATCCAACGTCTATTTTTCTTATTGCGGTGCACTTATAACGTTCTATAATTATGTCTGACTGCAACCAATCTGAGACGGCAAGACTGCCGGTGGGGGGGAAAGCAGTGCGTATGCATGAAGATAAAGATGGGCCCCGGAAGTAGAATCAGTGGCCTGGAAGCAGAGTTAAGCGGGCTTTACACGCTATGATATCGTTAATGAATTATCGTCGGGGTCACGGTGTTTGTGACGCACATCCAGCGTCATTAACGATATCGCAGTGTATGACACTTATGAGCGATCTTAAACGATCGCAAAAGCGGTCAAAATCGTTTGCCGCGGAGAGGTCGTCCTGAAATAAAAAATCGTTTTCTGCTTATTAGCGATGTTGTTCCTCTTTCCTGCGGCAGCACACATCGCTGTGTGTGACACCGCAGGAGAGACTAACACCTCCTTACCTGCCTCCACCGGCAATGCGGAAGAAGGAGGTGGGCGGGATGTTACGTCCTGCTAGTCTCCGCCCCTCCGCTTCTATTGGACGACTGCCGTGTGACGTCACAAGAACCGCCCCCTTAGAAAGGAGGCGGTTCGCCAACCAGAGTGACGTCACAGGGCCGGTAAGTCCGTGTGACGGGGTTATGCGTCACAGGCAGCGATTTGCCCGTGTCGCACAACCAATGGGGGCGGGTATGATCGCTTGCAATCTCACTAGTGTGGAGACTGGCAAGTATAAAGTGCTTGCTCTAATCCACCTATCCCTTCTACCACAATTTTTAAGCACCTGATTCGGGTCTCCGTACTTTCATGGGGACGGGCATCCGGACAGATATCCAGGATCAATTCCAGGCCCAAATCTGGTTATTTTTTTTGTAAACCCACTTGGACCCGCTAATACCGGGTATTAGCGGGTCCGCCCATCACGAATATATGTCATACAGCATGACATACAGTTAGGTCCAGAAATATTTGGACAGTGACCAGTAATCAACCCCAGACCTTTTAACTACTTCATTGATTACAGGTTAAACGAGGGAGACGCCTTCAGAGTTAATTGCAGCCCTTAGAGTCCCTTGTCCAATTACTTTTGGTCCCTTGAGAAAGAGAAGGCTATGCATTACAGAGCTATGATTCCTAAACCCTTTCTCCGATTTGGATGTGAAAACTCTCATATTGCAGCTGGGAGTGTGCACTTTCAGCCCATATTATATATATAATTGTATTTCTGAACATGTTTTTGTAAACAGCTAAAATAACAAAACTTGTGTCACTGTCCAAATATTTCTGGACCTGACTGTATAAAGACTGTTGAGTTTCATAGATACAGTTAAAAATGACTTCCAGTATGGTTTTATTTCTTATGATGGTGTCTAACAAATTTTTGTCTGAACGGTATGACTAAAGCAAGACAGGCTATTGTCAAATATGACAGACTCAAAACTAGTCTTAATTATTATTTTAGTATATCTGAATATATATTACTTTTAGACTTCATAAGCAAAACTGGAATGTCGGTGGTTTTGTACTTTTTATGGAAGACATGACTAATATAAAAATACCGAGGTCTGTCATAGAATAAAGTAACATATCTAAAGTCAGCAGTTTATAAAATTGCAACTGTAATAGGAGCTTAAAAAAACAACACACATATGGAACACTGTCTCTTCGGGGCAGGATAAAGTACTGATCAAAGAGGCAGTCATATTCCATCTGAACAGTAATTCTTAATTCTCTAATCAGCCTTAAGGCCGCTTTACACGCTACGAGATCGCTAAAGCGATGTCGTCGGGGTCACGGAATTTGTAACGCACATCCGGCCACATTAGCGATGTTGTTGCGTGTGACACCTATGAGCGATTTTGAATCGTCGCAAAAACATGCAAAATCGCTAATCGGTGAAATGCCCCCTATTCCCAAATATCGTTGCTGCTGCAGGTACGATGTTCGTTGTTCCTGTGGCAGCACACATCGCTGTGTGTGACACCGCAGGAACGAGGAACCTCACCTTACCTGCGTCCACCGGCAATGAGGAAGGAAGAAGGTGGGTGGGCATGTTACGTACCGCTCATCTCCGCCCCTCCGCTTTGATTGGGTGGCCGCTTAGTGACGTTGCTGTGACGCCGAACGAACCGCCCCCCTTAGAAAGGAGGTGGTTCGCTGGTCAAAGCGACGTCGCTAGGCAGGTAAGTGGTGTGACAGGTCCGCGCGATTTTGTGCACCACGGGCAGAGATTTGCCCATGACGCACAAACGATGGGGGCGAGTACGCTCACTAGCGAGATTGCAGCGTGTAAAGCGCCCTTTAGGCTATCGGCCCGCGCAAAGGCCGGGAGGAGCCCGAGCAAAGGCTGGGGGGAGCCCGCGCAAAGGCCGGGGGGAGCCCGCGCAAAGCCCGGGGGGGAGCCCACGCAAAGCCCGGGGGGGAGCCCACGCAAAGCCCGGGGGGAGCCCACGCAAAGGCCGGGTGGGAGCCCGCGTAAAGGCCGGGTGGGAGCCCGCGTAAAGGCTGGGGGTCTACATAAAGACTGTGGGTGTTTACAGTAAACTGTGGGTCTACACAAATACATTTCTAACCAATTTCAAAATCAGTGATGGTAGGCATTATAGTAGGATTTGTTTTGTTTTTTTAATGTGATAGATTCAATTTTTTTTTTACCTCAGCAAGAAGAATACTGTTTTATTCAGTTAATTTTATCACAGATGAGTGGCCAGTCTAGAATTGTTCTCTAAGTTCCCTGTTTCATATAGATCAATTGCTCATTTACACACACTAAATTTAGATAGTATAGAAATATTTTCAGAACTCAATAATGACAGGGTTACAATGGCATGATTGCTGATATAACTAAATAAGTCAGCACTCATTTACGGCTTTCATATATTTCACCTATCAGGCTCGGGTGGGAAGAAGCGTGGCTAGTCCACGCAATATGGTCCGATCTCGGTCTGATTTAAGCTAGTTTCACACATCCGTCTTTTCGCCGGATTGACGGATCCGGCGCACTCCAGTACAGTGTATGCAGTACAATGGCAGCGCGACAAGCTGTCATGTGACCGGAGCATGTGACCCAGAAGTTGCCGAAGTTGCCATTGTATTGTATCAAACTGTACTGGAGTGTCCGGATCCGCCAATCCGGCGAAAAGCTGGATGTGTGAAACTAGCCTTATACAGTTGTCTGAATGCACCCGTAGGACGATTCTGGGATAGTGTGACTATTCTTTCTCACCAAGCATCCTGAATATACAGATGAGTAGGATCTCTAGAAATTGGAGGACTCAATTTAATAAATAGGAAATCTAGCATCTCACTTTAATACCCACAAACGGGTCCACAATGCAATGGCTCCAAACCATATGCCAAAAATCAGCCGGGTATGTATGACAATTAGGACAACTAGGGGATGGCACCCTGACCCCTTTATTCAACCTTACAGGTGTGAGATAAATTTGGTGTATGTAATATAATTGAATAGGTCTCTTAGTTATTGCAGGTGATACCACAAATAGGAATCCACTAGATCTTCAATTTGTTCCTACACAAAAGAAAGGATCAGCTGTTTCCAATTGTCTAGTATTACAAGAAGCGTAAAGTTGATTTAGCTCTAATAAGAGTATATCATAGATAAGAGTCCCCTCGGACCCTGGGAGCAGATGAACCCAATTATGGGATTGGGCTACATGGATATTGATAAGGTGAGGTGGAAATAGTGCATTGAGATCATTTATTACTTGGAAGAATTTATAATCCTGGGATCTTGCTATTTGAAATTTCACTTGAACTTGCTCAAAACAGAGTATGATATTCTGAAACAAATCACAGATTATCTGGACTCCATGTTCTGACCAATAACGACTTTGACTTTCTATAAAATGAGCTAATCCCCAATTACTCCATAATGTCATCAGAAATATCATTATAAGACATAATTTAGTTTCCCTACAAATTTTCTGTGCGGTTTATAAATTTAGAAAAAACCATATACAATAGGACCAATTGAGTTCAATATACGAAAAACAAAAAACCTCAATTTCAATTAATATTAAACTTTTATTGATATATTTTAAAATTTAGACACCCATTAATAGTGAACACACAAAGGGCGTAGATGATGAAGGGGAGGAGCTAAATATATGGGGTCCCTATAGCACCCTATGGGACCTTGCTCCTACCTACCAACGGAGGGTATGACGCCGTAACTGTTTTGGGCGCCCCCGTTCCACGTCGGCTCACCCTCTAGTTGCCCTAGATAGGCACACAGCCATGGATTACTCCTACATTCACATCTGATAACTGCAATCCTCCAGCCTCCTGAAGATCCTTATATCATGGAAAGGGGAAACGCGTAGAGGCGATACAGAGCATGCTGCTAAAAAGGAAGTAACCATTTTTTTTCTTCCCTGTGGGGTTATCTATACCCCTATTTTCTGCTCTATAAGAATCATCTGCATGATTGCCCTCAGGCATTGCATTACATGTATCAGCATCGGTTTATGCAGTGCAGATCTGTGCAATTATGATTGTGTAAAAGTTTATCCATGTGTGATTGCCATACCATACTATATCACACTGGGACAGGGGAGGAAAAACTGACAGATGGAACTGAATTTTCCATTATGTTAATGTGCTCCTCCATTATGTTAATGTAGATTGTGTATTATGTACTATGTACTAATTTGTACTGGATCATGTACTATGGACTAATTTTTCTGCAGAAGCCTGCCTATACTGGGGCTTAATATTTGTGTTTTGTTTTTTTTTTTTGTCCTGGTTTTCCTGATAGGAAGCTGTTATCTATCACAGTGTGATTATATGAGCACTTTGTTGTACCATGTACTAATTTGTACTGGATCATGTACTATGGACTAATTTTTCTGCAGAAGCCTACCTATATTGGGGCTTAATTTTTGATTTTTTTGTCCTGATTTTCCTGATAGGAAGCTGTTATCTATCAGACAGTGTGATTACATGAGCACTTTGTACTTAATACATTCTAGTACTATTGTATGGCCATCCGTAGTGTAATTATTATTTTAATTCACTAACTATCTAGGGCAACTAGAGGGTGAGCCGACGTGGAACGGGGGCGCCCAAAACAGTTACGGCGTCATACCCTCCGTTGGTAGGTAGGAGCAAGGTCCCATAGGGTGCTATAGGGACCCCATATATTTAGCTCCTCCCCTTCATCATCTACGCCCTTTGTGTGTTCACTATTAATGGGTGTCTAAATTTTAAAATATATCAATAAAAGTTTAATATTAATTGAAATTGAGGTTTTTTGTTTTTCGTGGTTTATAAATTGGCAGTCATTTCTTAATACAAGTACTATTAGATTCTAGAATGGGCCATAGCATACGAATCTATATATATAATTGCCTTATTCTGTCTGTCTGTCTGTCTGTCTGTCATGCTCCAAAATTGTGTCCTTACGGTGACACAAAGCTGATTGGCCGCTGGGCTCGCCATGGCCCCGCCCCCCCACACGGATTGGCCGCTCGCCCAGGCTGCGCCCCCACACGGATTGGCCAGGCTCCGCCCCCCCCACAGATTGGCCTCTCGCCCCGGCACCCTGCAGGCATTGGCAATTCGGCCACGCCACGCTCCGCCCCCCTCACGCAATGCACGCTAGCTCTGGCCCCGCCCCCTCCCTCCGCGCATTTCCCGAACTGACACGGCTGTCACGGAGGTGAGTACTGTACCCCCCCCCCCTCCCCCCCCTCCCCCGCGCATTCCCCGAACTGACACGGCTGTCACGGAGGTGAGTACTGTACTCCCCCCCCCCCCCCCCCCCCCACCCCCACCCCACCCCCCCGGCCCCCGCTCGCACGGGAGTGGTGTGGATACGTTGGTAACCATGCTCGCATGGTTACAAGCGCATCAAGGTCCTGCTGCGGCGGAAGATCCACACGCACACACATAACAGCACACACACAAACATACACACACATCAGATCACACTCACTCTCACACACACCTCACACACACCTCACACACACCTCACACACACCTCACACACACCTCACACACACCTCACACACACCTCACACACACCTCACATCGCATCCACACACTCACAGCATCCGGCGATATCGCTTGCTTCTCGGCCTCGATACTGTGCTGTTGTGACCTTCCAGGACCTGACGGAGGATCACATGGCCAGAGGCATGTGGTATCTCCGGATGTTGTGAGTGTGAGCGCGTATGTGCGATATCGTCAGTGTCTGTGTGTGTGAGTGTATGCGATCGGGTGTGTGTGAGTGTATGCGATCGGGTGTGTGTGAGTGTATGCGATCGGGTGTGTGTGAGTGGATGCGATCGGGTGTGTGTGAGTGGATGCGATCGGGTGTGTGTGAGTGGATGCGATCGGGTGTGTGTGAGTGGATGCGATCGGGTGTGTGTGAGTGGATGCGATCGGCTGTGTGTGAGTGGATGCGATCGGGTGTGTGTGAGTGGATGCGATCGGGTGTGTGTGAGTGGATGCGATCGGGTGTGTGAGTGTCGGCAGAGGAGCACGGCGTGCTGGAGGAGGCTGGGAGCAGAGAGGCTGATCATGGGGAAGGCTGGGAGGGGGAGGCTGATGCTGGGGTAGACTGGAAGGAGAGAGGCTGATGCTGGGGGAGGCTGGAAGGAGAGAGGCTGAGGCTGGGAGGAGAGAGGCTGATGCTGGGGAAGGCTGATGCTGAGGGAGGCTGGGAGGGGAAAGCTGATGCTGGGGAAGGCTGGGAGGACGGAGGCTGGGAGGAGAGAGGCTGATCCTGGGGAAGGCTGGGAGAGGGAGGCTGATGCTGGAGGAGGCTGGAAGGAGAGAGGCTGATGCTGGCGGAGGCTGATGCTGGGGGAGGCTGGAAGGAGAGAGGCTGATGCTGGTGGAGGCTGATGCTTGGGGAGGCTGGGAGAGGGAGGCTGATGCTGAGGGAGGCTGGGAGGAGGGAGGCTGGGAGAGGTAGGCTGAGAGAAGAGAGGCTGATGCTGGGGGAGGTTGATGCTGGGGGAGGCTGGGAGAGGGAGGCTGATGCTGGGGGAGGGTGGGAGGAGGGAGGCTGGGAGGAGAGAGGCTGATGCTGGGGAAGGCTGGGAGGAGAGAGGCTGATGCTGGGGACAGAGAGGAGAGGCTGATGCTGGGAGGAGAGAGGCTGATGCTAGGATGAGAGAGGCTGATGCTGGGAGGAGAGAGGCTGATGCTGGGAGGAGAGAGGCTGATGCTGGGAGGAGAGAGGCTGATGCTGGGAGGAGAGAGGCTGATGCTGGGAGGAGAGAGGCTGATGCTGGGAGGAGAGAGGCTGATGCTGGGGGCAGAGAAGCTGATGCTGGGGGCAGAGAGGCTGATGCTGGTGCAGCATGGGGGATGGAGCACGATGGGGGGGTGCGCAGCATCGGGGATGGAGCATGATGGGGGGGTGCGCAGCATGGGGATGGAGCACGATGGGGAGTTCGCAGCATGGGGGATGGAGCACGTTTGGGAGTGCGCAGCATGGCGGGTGGAGCACGTTTGGGAGTGCGCAGCATGGGAGATGGAGCACGATGGGGGGTGCGCAGCATAGGGGATGGAGCACGATGGGGAGTGCGCTGCATGGGGGATGGAGCACGATGGGGAGTGCGGAGTATGGCGGATGGAGCACGTTTGGGAGTGCGCAGCATGGCGGATGGAGCACGTTTGGGAGTGCGCAGCATGGCGGATGGAGCACGTTTGGGAGTGCGCAGCATGGCGGATGGAGCACGTTTGGGAGTGCGCAGCATGGGAGATGGAGCACAATGGGGGGTGCGCAGCATAGGGGATGGAGCACGATGGGGAGTGCGCTGCATGGGGGATGGAGCACGATGGGGAGTGCGCTGCATGGGGGATGGAGCACGTTTGGGAGTGCGCACCTCCCCCCAACACACACACACACACACACACGCGCGCACTGCACAACACACCACACACCACACACACACACACTGGGAACCACAAACAACTGCCCTACACAGACACCCACACACACAGACAACGCTGCACACACACAACACCCAACACACAAACACCGCGGCACACACAAATATACGCACATACCATGCAACACACACATTGCACAAAACATACCTCCCCCCAAAACACACCACACACACACAAACCGCGCAACACACACACAACGCTACAGACACACAGTGCTCCACAAACAACGCAACACACATACAACACCGCTCTCACCCCCCGTCACACCCAGACAACACCCAGAACATGTACAGCCCCTACACAAACACTTGGTAACTACACACAACAACATCTATATATATATATATATATATATATATATATATATAACAAAAATCATACATGAACTACACAATACGTAAATTCTAGAATACCCGATGCGTAGAATCGGGCCACCTTCTAGTATTTAAATAATAGGCTAAATGTCTCCCTTAGGAAAAGTTGCCTAATAATAATAATAATAATAATAATGTAGACATCAGGAAGCGCCTCTGCAAATTAGTCAATTTTAGTCTGGATCTGGAGGACTATATAAATAAATGCAATCAAAAGTATAAAGAATACTTTAGGGATAGGATGAAATACCATATTTTTCGGATTATAAGACGCACTTTTCCTCCCAAAAATTTGGAAGGAAAATCCAAATATAGCTTAATGGAAGGTGAATTGGCAGGGGGGCTGTGTGCGCGGCTGTGTGTGCGGGCGGCGGGGTGCATGCGAGCGGCCGGGTGCCTGTCTGCCGGCGGCCTCTCTGTGCGGGTGGGCGGCCGGACTGCTGGCTGCCACTCTGTGTGGCCGGCCGTGCGGACTGGGTCGCTGTGCAGACTGCGGTGGCTATGTGGCGCATGTCCTAGTCTGTCCGCAGTCTGGCTTCAAATGATGGCGCCGGGAGTCAGCGCATGCGCAGTGGGAGCTCTTGGATGAGAACCACCACTGACCCGCCGCTGTCACCACTGAGCAGTCACTGCCGCGACTACTGACCTGCCGCCGCCGCTGTCACCACTGACCACCCACCACTGATCTGCCACCGCTGCCAGCATAGCCTCTGCCTCTTGTGACCCCGCTCCACCACCGTTGCCGCCCCCCTCCGGTAAAACAACACTGGAGTATAAGACTAACCCCATTTTTTTTTTACCTCTAAATTTAGGGTGCGTTTTATAATCTGGTGCGTTTTAAACGAAAAATACAGTGCATGTTGTAGTATATAAAGACATTTGATCATGTCAACCATTTTGATAAGGTTAATGAGGCCTGCTACAAAAAGCGTAAGTGTGGACCAGAATTTAAAATAGTCTTTAAAGGGAACCTGTCAGGTGCAATATGCATCCAGAGCCACGAGCAGTTCTGGGTGCATATTGCTAATCCCTGCCTAACCGTCCTTGCATCTGGTAGCATCCATAAAGAGATCTTTAGAAAAAGTATTTCTAAAGATCCTTTTTGATATGCTAATGAGCGCATGGACTAGTCGCAAGGGTGTTAGTGCCTGTGTTCATTCTGCCCTTTTAGCATGTTAGCACATCCACATGGGCGAGCTAACATGCTATTGAATGCCCATGGCCTAGCGTCATCATCGGCAGTGACGCGCATTCCTGTGTGCATGGATCAGAATGCCCCTCACTTCCGGTCATGCATAATATGAAGCCGAGTGTAAACATACTTCAGAGAGGTCTAGTGCACATGACCGGAAGTGTGGTGACTTGAAAATCCACTCACGATATACTACTTCAAAATCTCTATAGGTAAAAGTTGAAACGGCACTTCCCAATGAAATAAAAATGTATATATTCTTCCTTATTAGTACAAAGCCATAAAAAAAGTTCGTAAATGCAAATGGGATCACATATAGTAATAGACTGACGTGTTTCTGGTGACTGTATAAATGCGATTTATGGATTTGTACTAATAAGAATATATACATTTTATTGTATTTGGACATGCAGTTTTTACTTTTTCCTATACACATTTGAAATAGTACGTTCTGCAGTGGAGTTGGCGCCTGTTCACATTAGACCATCCTGCCATTATATAGAATGAAGCTAAGGTGAGCCCCTTTTTGTCTTACTTTGCCTTTTATACTGCTATATACTAAACCAGTATGTGAAGAAAGTGATTTATTATTCACACAGTATTTCTTGCCTGCAGATTTCCATCTTTGCTAGAATACGCACATACCCGCTTCTATCAGGTATATTTGCAGAGCATCAACGGCAAATCAATGTTAGCACATTTGCAACCATGTAATTAGTAGAAAGATGATTCGGGACTTACTGTTTTGACCAAGTGCCTGGAGCAGACAATCCAAACATCCATCTAACTTGTCAGCCGCGCAGTCAGATCCAGTTAGCTTCAATTTCTCCAAGGTGTCACTTAAATTATCTGCAATATAAGCAATATAACAATAAGAAGTCAGCCTAATAACCTTAAGTAACATACAGGTACTCAGTGATTATATACATACGTGCAGCTCATATGATTTGAATGTATGACGAACACCTATGTGGTCAGGATAGCCCCAAAAAACATAGCAAGTGAGTTGCGGCACCGCATACTTGAGATACCACTCGACTAAAACCAATACAGAGTGTAGGTCTGACAGATGGGCACTTACACAGCCTTTGGATTAAAAATTTGAAGAATATGGTTATCATTAAGTGTATGATGTCTCTACACATGAATGAAAAGTAAACTAGGTCATGATATTTGTATGCATTCTCGATCTGTACTTTGGAAAGGTTTTGCATGTGCTATGTATTTACAATTCCTTCCTACACAGTAGAACCTTTGGACTGATATCTTGGCGTTACGTTAATTATAATACATAGCTGTCAGACAAATGTTTGTTGAGCTGACAGCAATTCTTCCGGATTCCCCCACAGGTTAGCACACTTGATTAGACCAAGCATATAGTAAGAGAACCTTATCTCCTTTGACAACACAGGGTCAGACATGTTTAACCCACTAACGACAGTGGGCAGTAATATTGTGTCCTAAGTAGAGATGAGCGAACCGGTCCCGGTTCGGCTCGAGGCCGGTTCGCCGAACGGGGGTCCCGTTCGAGTTCGGTTCGTCGAACGTTCGACGAACCGAACTCGAACGTATAGGCTATAATGGGAGGCAATCACAAACACATAAAAATGCATTATAAATGTACACAAACAGTTAATAAACATTGCCATAACACTTACCGGTCCTCGCGATCCCTTCTGCACTCTGTCTCCTGCCGCTATTCCATCCGATGATCGCTGAATCCTCCCGGTGACCTGCACTGCCAGCAGAGAAGCAGGACCTATCGTGACGTCAAAATAGCCATGTGACCAGTCACGTGGCTATTATCTCATTGGCTACAGACTGGTCACATGACTATGACACGTCATGTAGGACCTGCGAGTGCATCTCTCCGGTACACGGTGCACATATGTGTATCGCCGTGTACCGGCGACATGCTCTAGCACACGGTCGACTCCCCGTTCCGTTAGGGACCGGCTGACACAGCCGGTCATTAACGGAGATCACCGTTGCCATAGCAACGCAGTTAGCGGTGACGTCACCGCTAACCGCGGCTCCGGGAGCACCGTTGCTATGGTAACGCGTCTGTCAGCGTTACCGCTAGCAGCCAGCAGTGATCACTCACGGAGTGAAGGCTGCACGCTGCTTCCCGATTGTAGTGAGCATTGTAGTTAGGATGGAGGTTCCCCAGCCCCAAGTGATGCCCCTCACTACAATCGTCACTACTACTACACTAGAAAGAAAGAAGACAGAAGAGCAGGATCGTGGAGGGCTGACAGGGGTAATAAAGATGGAGTCTCTAATGTGTCTGTGTATTTATTTCTATTAAAGTATTTTTTCTCTGTGTGGTGTCTTTTTTTAACCCTTTATTGGAGATTCTTAATGGCCGGGTCAAACGTGCCTGACATTAAGAATCTCTGGCTTAATACTGGCTGGTAAAACAAAGCCAGTATTAACTCATGATTACCCAACAAGCCACCCGGCTCCAGGGCTGTTGGAAGAGTTGGATACAGCGCCAGATGATGGCGCTTCTATGAGAGCGCCATTTTCTGGGACGGCTGCGGACTGAAATCCGCAGCAGAGGCGCCCACAAACCTCGGGCTAACCTGTGCTGCGGATTCCAATCCCCAGCTGCCTAGTTGTACCCGGCTGGACACAAAAATAGGGCGAAGCCCACGTCATTTGTTTTTTAATTATTTCATGAAATAAGTGAAATAATTAAAAAAAACGGGCTTCCCTATATTTTTGGTTCCCAGCCGGGTACAAATAGGCAACTGGGGGTTGGAGGCAGCCCGTGGCTGCCAGCTGTACCTGGCTAGCATACAAAAATATGGCGAAGCCCACGTCATTTTTTTGGTGGGCAAAAAACTTCTGCATACAGTCCTGGATGGAGTATGCTGAGCCTTGTAGTTCTGCAGCTGCTGTCTGCTCTTCTCCATACAGACAGACAGCAGCTGCAGAACTACAAGGCTCAGCATACTCCATCCAGGACTGTATGCAGAAGTTTTTTGCCCCCTGAAAAAATTATGTGGCTTCGCCATATTTTTGTATGCTAGCCAGGTACAGCAGGCAGGTACGGCTGCCCCCAACCCCCAGTTGCCTATTTGTACCCGGCTGGGAACCAAAAATAAAGGGAAGCCCTTTTTTTATTATTTCATGAATTTCATGAAATAATTAGAAAACAAATGACGTAGGCTTTGCCCCATTTTTGTGTCCAGCCAGGTACAACTAGGCAGCTGGGATTGGAATCCGCACCACCGGTTGGCCTGAGCTTTCTGGGCCCCACTGCTGCGAATTGCAGTCTGCAGCCACCTCAGAAAATGGCATTTTCATAGAAGCGCCATCTTCTGGCGCTGTATCCAACTCTTCCAGCACCTGCCTGCTATACCTGGCTAGCATACAAAAATATGGCGAAGCTCACGTCCTTTTTTTGTAGCTTTTTGGCAAAAAAAAAAAAAAATGCTTCCCTGGATTTTCCATTGCCAGTGAAGGTAACACCAAGCAGTGGGGGTTAGCAGCCAGTAGCTGCTTGGATTACCCTTAGCTAGCAATACAAAAAATGCAGTGGGAGCTAACATATATTTTTTTTAATTATTTATTTAAATAACTAAAAATAAAATGGGCTTCCCTGTATTTTGATTGCTGGACATCACAGTGCTGTAAAAATAAATCTTTAAAAAAATGACGTAGCGCTCCGCGGTATTTTTGATTCTCAGCGCAGATAAAGCAGACAGCTATGGGTTGCCACCCCCATCTGCCTGCCGTTACCTTGGTTGGCAATCAAAATGCGAAAACCACTAAAACACACCTCTATAAAAAATTTATTTTTATTCAATTTATAATAGAAAATATAGATATGACACCAGATATCTGACAAAAACACAAAGACACTGTGCTCATCAAGGCCTAGTGAAGAGCAGAGGGAGCGTGCAGAGATAGATAGCTGAATAGCTCTCAGTGAACCAGGAGGGACTACGATACTCCTCAACTCCTCCTGCCTACTTGCGGAGAGTGTTATAAAGTATTGAACACTCCCCGCTCCGGGTGGCTGTCCCTATATATCCCTATGCTCCACTGACCTACACCACCACCACCAGGTGCATTGTGAAAAGACCAGGACAACATATAATGTATTAAAATCTGTTGGTTCCTGACTCGGACTGTAGGCTATGCTACAGTCCAGATACTGTAAACAGCAGTTTAGGACAGAGCTAATGGGCCCAACGAAATCGGTGCCCACAGCTCCTCCCGACGCGTTTCCCCCCCTCCTAAAAAAATGTTCGGGGGTTCATCAGGGGTGATTAGCCAACATACACCTGTGAATAGACAAAAACAGACAGTTGGTGTCTTTCAATATACAGTCCAGCCAATCTCCAAGAAATCCCCTTCACATACGAGACTTACTTGGAACAGCATCCAAGTGTGGTGTAAAAGCAGCAGCAGGGTGTGCTTGTACAATATAACTTGACACCATCAACACAAGGGACTATAGATGTCCTCCTGTAATTCCATATAGTAATACACCACATAGGTCATTGTGTCTCCAAGATATCTATGCACCATGCACTAATCACACCTATCAGTGCATATCATGCCACTACCTTCTTAGGTCCACTTTTCTTTTCCTCCAAAATGTGGTATTAATGTTGCTCAGTGTCTCACATCACCATATCTACATATACATTGACAATACAAAAATATAAAAATATAAATATGTGAGTCAATGCTTCAAGATAACATCTCTCCACAGTATTATGGTATCTAATACTAGAATGAAGCATACCCATTGTAGGTAAATGATGCATGATGTTCTCCAGGGACATTCAACCCTTTGGCGCCACTTCTAGGCCTTTGCTATAAGAGAAAGGAAAGCCATCTCTAAAGGCTAAGGGGGTTTACATACTTAAAGCTCACATGACCAAAAACAGACATCAATGTCAACAAATATCAACAATACCTATGAGTCTGAAAGAAGGTTTTTAGATGATGGACGATACACAGTTTGGCACTTGAGATAAGGTGCAGCATGCACTCTCTAGCAGAAAAAAGTCTATCTGCCCTCTCTTAGGTTGTGGATCCTGCTCTCTTGGTTCGCTCCCTATAGAGAAAAACATATTGTATGGCTCATATGTAGGGCAGAGACATATTGGCTTACATTGCCATCTCCCTTGTCATTACCTGGGCACTGATATTTCCTTAGTGGAAGCCCCAGGTGTTTCCTTAGTGGGAATCCTAGGTCACTACTTCAGATCCCTCTAGTAAATGGACACGTCCTATAAAGACATAATATACAGATAGCACTAGTGCTAGGTTATTTCCCCCTAGGCGTATCCAGATACTGGATGTCGTATACAGTCCTGATTAAATAAGGAGAGTCACCTACCAGCAGGAGGCTCGGTCTTCAGTGACCAAGGTACCAGGCGCTCAGACGTATGAAGTTCCCCAGGGCACAGCTAGATGGCCTCCCAGGCTAAAGATCTGAAGGTCCGTAATGTCCCTGCTGCTTGTCTGCCTCTCCACTGCCAT
Organism: Anomaloglossus baeobatrachus; assembly: GCF_048569485.1. Classification (NCBI taxonomy): domain Eukaryota; kingdom Metazoa; phylum Chordata; class Amphibia; order Anura; family Aromobatidae; genus Anomaloglossus; species Anomaloglossus baeobatrachus. Next base: position 294,269,560 of record NC_134353.1, read on the forward strand.
CTGCTCTTTTAAAACGCCCGCATCCCGATATGGGGGTGGGACATCCTGTTCTCCGAGATTGACATGTTGATGGGCCAATCGGAGACGGATCTTATGTGGCCGGAAGTGACGCGTAAGGGACGGATTGACAGATCCCATATCCAATCCTTGTACCTAACGCTGCAGAGAGTGACGTCTAGCTCAATTGCAGCCACCCTCAATGGTAGTAACACATAAGCGTCCCAGCAACCGCATCGGCCTAGATGGAGACAGATCCTGCCCGGCCGGATGTAATGTAGCTCGATTAGATTGACAGCCCAATGGCCCTATCCTGGTTGCTCGCATTAAAGGGGGATGTAAATCTGTAAAGATGTCATTATCTGTCTCTAAGGGTTCTTGGAGTTGCTTTATACTAAAATTAGGTAAAAATGACCCCAAAGTTGGCGAGAAGATGCCTTTCCTATCCTACACTAAAGCCAAAAAGGGGCTTAGATAAGAGGGTGACTGCAACTGAGTGATACGTCACTCTCTGCAGTGTTAATCATTAGGATTGGATGTGGGATGTGTCAATCCGTCCCTATGCAGTATCGCTGAGGGCAGATGCGATTCAGTGATACATCCCCCTTTAATGCGAGCAACCAGGATAGGGCCATTGGGCTGTCAATCTAATCGAGCTACATTACATCCGGCCGGGCAGGATCTGTCTCCATCTAGGCCGATGCGGTTGCTGGGACGCTTATGTGTTACTACCATTGAGGGTGGCTGCAATTGAGCTAGACGTCACTCTCTGCAGCGTTAGGTACAAGGATTGGATATGGGATCTGTCAATCCGTCCCTTACGCGTCACTTCCGGCCACATAAGATCCGTCTCCGATTGGCCCATCAACATGTCAATCTCGGAGAACAGGATGTCCCACCCCCATATCGGGATGCGGGCGTTTTAAAAGAGCAGATGGCAGTGGAGAGGCAGACAAGCAGCAGGGACATTACGGACCTTCAGATCTTTAGCCTGGGAGGCCATCTAGCTGTGCCCTGGGGAACTTCATACGTCTGAGCGCCTGGTACCTTGGTCACTGAAGACCGAGCCTCCTGCTGGTAGGTGACTCTCCTTATTTAATCAGGACTGTATACGACATCCAGTATCTGGATACGCCTAGGGGGAAATAACCTAGCACTAGTGCTATCTGTATATTATGTCTTTATAGGACGTGTCCATTTACTAGAGGGATCTGAAGTAGTGACCTAGGATTCCCACTAAGGAAACACCTGGGGCTTCCACTAAGGAAATATCAGTGCCCAGGTAATGACAAGGGAGATGGCAATGTAAGCCAATATGTCTCTGCCCTACATATGAGCCATACAATATGTTTTTCTCTATAGGGAGCGAACCAAGAGAGCAGGATCCACAACCTAAGAGAGGGCAGATAGACTTTTTTCTGCTAGAGAGTGCATGCTGCACCTTATCTCAAGTGCCAAACTGTGTATCGTCCATCATCTAAAAACCTTCTTTCAGACTCATAGGTATTGTTGATATTTGTTGACATTGATGTCTGTTTTTGGTCATGTGAGCTTTAAGTATGTAAACCCCCTTAGCCTTTAGAGATGGCTTTCCTTTCTCTTATAGCAAAGGCCTAGAAGTGGCGCCAAAGGGTTGAATGTCCCTGGAGAACATCATGCATCATTTACCTACAATGGGTATGCTTCATTCTAGTATTAGATACCATAATACTGTGGAGAGATGTTATCTTGAAGCATTGACTCACATATTTATATTTTTATATTTTTGTATTGTCAATGTATATGTAGATATGGTGATGTGAGACACTGAGCAACATTAATACCACATTTTGGAGGAAAAGAAAAGTGGACCTAAGAAGGTAGTGGCATGATATGCACTGATAGGTGTGATTAGTGCATGGTGCATAGATATCTTGGAGACACAATGACCTATGTGGTGTATTACTATATGGAATTACAGGAGGACATCTATAGTCCCTTGTGTTGATGGTGTCAAGTTATATTGTACAAGCACACCCTGCTGCTGCTTTTACACCACACTTGGATGCTGTTCCAAGTAAGTCTCGTATGTGAAGGGGATTTCTTGGAGATTGGCTGGACTGTATATTGAAAGACACCAACTGTCTGTTTTTGTCTATTCACAGGTGTATGTTGGCTAATCACCCCTGATGAACCCCCGAACATTTTTTTAGGAGGGGGGGAAACGCGTCGGGAGGAGCTGTGGGCACCGATTTCGTTGGGCCCATTAGCTCTGTCCTAAACTGCTGTTTACAGTATCTGGACTGTAGCATAGCCTACAGTCCGAGTCAGGAACCAACAGATTTTAATACATTATATGTTGTCCTGGTCTTTTCACAATGCACCTGGTGGTGGTGGTGTAGGTCAGTGGAGCATAGGGATATATAGGGACAGCCACCCGGAGCGGGGAGTGTTCAATACTTTATAACACTCTCCGCAAGTAGGCAGGAGGAGTTGAGGAGTATCGTAGTCCCTCCTGGTTCACTGAGAGCTATTCAGCTATCTATCTCTGCACGCTCCCTCTGCTCTTCACTAGGCCTTGATGAGCACAGTGTCTTTGTGTTTTTGTCAGATATCTGGTGTCATATCTATATTTTCTATTATAAATTGAATAAAAATAAATTTTTTATAGAGGTGTGTTTTAGTGGTTTTCGTGTAATTCCACCTGGGTTGTTATTCTAATAGTGGTCGATGTGTTGGCAATCAAAATACAGGGAAGCCCATTAATTTTTTCTATTTAAAAAATAGTTAAAAAAAAAAAATTACGTTGGGTCCCCCCATTTTTGATAGCCAGCTAGGGTAAAGCAGACGGCTGTAGCCTGAAAACCACAGCTGGCAGCTTTACCGTGGTTGGGGATCCAATGTGGAGGTCCCCTCAGGCTCTTTTTTATAATTATTTTATAAATATTAATAATTACACAATAAAAGTAGGGGACCCCCCAAATTGGATCACCAGCCAAGGTAAAGCGGACAGCTGTGGTCTGGTATTCTCAGGGTGGGAAGGTCCATAGTTATTGGGCCTTCACAGCCTAAAAATAGCAGGCCGCAGGCACCCCAGACGTGGCGCATCCACTAGATGCGCCAATCCTGGCGCTTCACCCCAGCTCATCCCGTGCCCTGGTGCAGTGGCAAACGGGGTAATAAATCGGGTTGATACTAGCTGTAAAGTCACCTGAGATCAAGCCCAGCAGTTTGTGATGTCATGGCGTCTATTAGATACCCAACATCATAAACTGTCAGTACTAACAAAAACAAAAAATCGACAAAAGAAATTTATTTGAAAAAACAGTCCCCAAAACATTTCCTCTTTCACCAATTTATTGTAAGAAAAAAAATAAAGGGGTCCCACGACGACTCTGGACCGTCTAGAATATGGGGGGGAGACACTCAGGGAACGTATCCCCCATTTTCTAGGAGTGCGGACCCTTCATGTGAGGAGTGTGGGTGCAATGAATCTGCACTCACTCTCCCCGGGTCCACAGCAGCAGAGTCCATGTCGTAATGGTTGCTACCAAAGCTGCAATGCCCTGCTCATGAGGTAAGGGCATGCCTAATCAGGAGAACTACTGTAGAGGAAGCTCTGCTCACTGGTATATAGGTGCTCAGAGGTAATAATAGATAAAATTAGTGAGTAACCTCGGCACTCTATATCTCCCAGACTAAGTCAGTAAGTCACAACGGATAGTAATGCAAAATCACTCTTTAATGGTCCGTATTAAGAAAAAAAAATTTTCATAAGCATATATGTTTTTGTCCAAAACAAGTTACAAATGACGTTTCGGCCTGAGCCTTCGTCAGATTGGACTTATCTGCATGTAATCATGAAAAATGACAATCAGTATCACATAAGAGTGAGAGAACAATAACATAAACTCGAACAATGTAGAGGTACAATTGGGATGCAGCAAAAAAATTGCAACACAGCAAGAAATGAAACACATGATACAAATGTCATAATACAGTACAAGGACAATATAGTAATGACAAATATGGGGTCAGAGTAGACTTAGACAGCTCTGGTACGAAAGAGATGTCAATCATAAAGTAACATGTGCAGTAGGTGTAGAGCTACACTATGCATGGCAGAGCTAATGGGTAGACCGACCATAGAAAAAGTAGAGAAAAAGTGGAGAAAAAGTGGAGAATAAGTGGAACATAAGAGGAGAAAAAGTGGAGAAAAAGTGGAGAAAAAAGTGGAGAAAAAGTGGAGAAAAAGTGGAGAAAAAGTGGAGAAAAAGTGGAGAAAAAGTGGAGAAAAAGTGGAGATTAAGAGGAGAAAAAGTGGAGAAAAAAGTGGAGAAAAAGTGGAGAAAAAGTGGAGCATAAGTGGAGAAAAAGTGGAGAAAAAGTGGAGCATAAGAGGAGAAAAAGTGGAGAAAAAAGTGGAGAAAAAGTGGAGAAAAAGTGGAGCATAAGAGGAGAAAAAGTGGAGAAAAAGTGGAGAAAAAGTGGAGAATAAGTGGAACATAAGAGGAGAAAAAGTGGAGAAAAAGTGGAGAAAAAGTGGAGAAAAAGTGGAGAAAAAGTGGAGAAAAAGTGGAGATTAAGAGGAGAAAAAGTGGAGAAAAAAGTGGAGAAAAAGTGGAGAAAAAGTGGAGCATAAGTGGAGAAAAAGTGGAGAAAAAGTGGAGAAAAAGTGGAGAAAAAGTGGAGAAAAAGTGGAGCATAAGAGGAGAAAAAGTGGAGAAAAAAGTGGAGAAAAAGTGGAGAAAAAGTGGAGCATAAGAGGAGAAAAAGTGGAGAAAAAAGTGGAGAAAAAGTGGAGAAAAAGTGGAGCATAAGAGGAGAAAAAGTGGAGAAAAAGTGGAGAAAAAGTGGAGCATAAGAGGAGAAAAAGTGGAGAAAAAGTGGAGCATAAGAGGAGAAAAAGTGGAGATTAAGAGGAGAAAAAGTGGAGAAAAAGTGGAGCATAAGAGGAGAAAAAGTGGAGAAAAAGTGGAGAAAAAGTGGAGAAAAAGTGGAGAAAAAGTGGAGAAAAAGTGGAGAAAAAGTGGAGCATAAGAGGAGAAAAAGTGGAGAAAAAGTGGAGAAAAAGTGGAGAAAAAGTGGAGAAAAAGTGGAGCATAAGAGGAGAAAAAGTGGAGAAAAAAGTGGAGAAAAAGTGGAGAAAAAGTGGAGCATAAGAGGAGAAAAAGTGGAGAAAAAGTGGAGAAAAAGTGGAGAAAAAGTGGAGAAAAAGTGGAGCATAAGAGGAGAAAAAGTGGAGAAAAAGTGGAGAAAAAGTGGAGAAAAAGTGGAGAAAAAGTGGAGAAAAAGTGGAGCATAAGAGGAGAAAAAGTGGAGAAAAAAGTGGAGAAAAAGTGGAGAAAAAGTGGAGAAAAAGTGGAGAAAAAGTGGAGATTAAGAGGAGAAAAAGTGGAGATTAAGAGGAGAAAAAGTGGAGCATAAGAGGAGAAAAAGTGGAGAAAAAAGTGGAGAAAAAGTGGAGAAAGTGGAGAAAAAAATGGAGAAAAAGTGGAGAAAAAGTGGAGAATAAGAGGAGAAAAAGTGGAGAAAAAGTGGAGCATAAGAGGAGAAAAAGTGGAGAAAAAGTGGAGAAAAAGTGGAGAAAAAGTGGAGCATAAGAGGAGAAAAAGTGGAGAAAAAGTGGAGCATAAGAGGAGAAAAAGTGGAGAAAAAGTGGAGAAAAAGTGGAGAAAAAGTGGAGAAAAAAGTGGAGAAAAAGTGGAGCATAAGAGGAGAAAAAGTGGAGAAAAAGTGGAGCATAAGAGGAGAAAAAGTGGAGAAAAAGTGGAGAAAAAAGTGGAGAAAAAGTGGAGAAAAAGTGGAGAAAAAGTGGAGAAAAAGTGGAGAAAAAGTGGAGAAAAAGTGGAGAAAAAGTGGAGAAAAAGTGGAGATTAAGAGGAGAAAAAGTGGAGAAAAAGTGGAGAAAAAGTGGAGCATAAGAGGAGAAAAAGTGGAGAAAAAAGTGGAGAAAACGTGGAGAAAACGTGGAGAAAACGTGGAGAAAACGTGGAGAAAAAGTGGAGAAAAAGTGGAGAAAAAGTGGAGAATAAGAGGAGAAAAAGTGGAGAAAAAGTGGAGAAAAAGTGGAGAAAAAAGTGGAGAAAAAGTGGAGAAAAAGTGGAGAAAAAGTGGAGAAAAAGTGGAGAAAAAAGTGGAGAAAAAGTGGAGATTAAGAGGAGAAAAAGTGGAGAAAAAGTGGAGCATAAGAGGAGAAAAAGTGGAGAAAAAAGTGGAGAAAACGTGGAGAAAACGTGGAGAAAAAGTGGAGAAAAAGTGGAGAAAAAGTGGAGAAAAAGTGGAGCATAAGAGGAGAAAAAGTGGAGAAAAAAGTGGAGAAAACGTGGAGAAAAAGTGGAGAAAAAGTGGAGAAAAAGTGGAGCATAAGAGGAGAAAAAGTGGAGATTAAGAGGAGAAAAAGTGGAGAAAAAGTGGAGAAAAAGTGGAGAAAAAGTGGAGAAAAAGTGGAGAAAAAGTGGAGAAAAAGTGGAGAAAAAGTGGAGCATAAGAGGAGAAAAAGTGGAGAAAAAAGTGGAGAAAAAGTGGAGAAAAAGTGGAGATTAAGAGGAGAAAAAGTGGAGCATAAGAGGAGAAAAAGTGGAGAAAAAAGTGGAGAAAAAGTGGAGAAAGTGGAGAAAAAAATGGAGAAAAAGTGGAGAAAAAGTGGAGAATAAGAGGAGAAAAAGTGGAGAAAAAGTGGAGAAAAAGTGGAGAAAAAGTGGAGAATAAGAGGAGAAAAAGTGGAGAATAAGTGGAGAAAAAAATGGAGAAAAAGTGGAGAAAAAGTGGAGAAAAAGTGGAGAAAAAGTGGAGAAAAAGTGGAGCATAAGAGGAGAAAAAGTGGAGAAAAAAGTGGAGAAAAAGTGGAGCATAAGAGGAGAAAAAGTGGAGAAAAAGTGGAGCATAAGAGGAGAAAAAGTGGAGAAAAAGTGGAGAAAAAGTGGAGAAAAAGTGGAGAAAAAGTGGAGAAAAAGTGGAGAAAAAGTGGAGAAAAAGTGGAGATTAAGAGGAGAAAAAGTGGAGAAAAAGTGGAGCATAAGAGGAGAAAAAGTGGAGAAAAAAGTGGAGAAAACGTGGAGAAAACGTGGAGAAAAAGTGGAGAAAAAGTGGAGAAAAAAGTGGAGAAAAAAGTGGAGAAAACGTGGAGAAAAAGTGGAGAAAAAGTGGAGAAAAAGTGGAGCATAAGAGGAGAAAAAGTGGAGATTAAGAGGAGAAAAAGTGGAGAAAAAGTGGAGAAAAAGTGGAGAAAAAGTGGAGAAAAAGTGGAGCATAAGAGGAGAAAAAGTGGAGAAAAAAGTGGAGAAAAAGTGGAGAAAAAGTGGAGAAAAAGTGGAGATTAAGAGGAGAAAAAGTGGAGCATAAGAGGAGAAAAAGTGGAGAAAAAAGTGGAGAAAAAGTGGAGAAAAAGTGGAGAAAAAGTGGAGAAAAAGTGGAGAAAAAGTGGAGAATAAGTGGAGAAAAAAATGGAGAAAAAGTGGAGAAAAAGTGGAGAGAAAGTGGAGAAAAAAATGGAGAAAAAGTGGAACACCCTTTGGTACCTTTCATGTGGCACTAAGGGGTGCTTAGCTTTGTATTTAGCCAAAAAATGAAAAAAAAATGACATAGGGTTCCCCCTAGTTTTGTAGCCAGCTAGGGTAAAGCAGACGGCTGCAGCCTGCAGACCACAGCTGGCAACCTCACCTTGGCTGGTAATCCAAAACTGAGGGCACCCCACGCTGTTATTTTAAATTAAATAAATAATTAAAAAAAAAAACACGTAGGGGTCCCCCAAAATTGGATCACCAGCCAAGGTAAAGCAGACAGCTGGGGCCTGATATTCTCAGACTAGGGAGGTCCATGGTTATTGGAATCTCCCCAGCCTAAAAATAGCAGGCCGCAGCCGCCCCAGAAGTGGCGCATCCATTAGATGCGCCAATCCTGGTGCTTCGCCCCAGCTCATCCCGCGCCCTGGTGCGGTGGCAAACGGGGTAATATTTGGGGTTAATACCAGATGTGTAATGTCACCTGGCATCAAGCCCTGGGGTTGGTGAGGTCAGGCGTCTATCAGATACCCGACATCACCAACCCAGTCAGTAATAAAAAAAAAATACACGACAAACACATTTTTATTTGAAAAAACACTCCCCAAAACATTCCCTCTTTAACCAATTTATTAGATTGAAAAACAATTCCAGGTCTGGTGTAATCCAAGGGGTTGCCATGACGATGCACACTGTCCCAGTCAATGAAGAGCAGGATGTTCCCCATTGGCTGGGAGAGCAGTGCAGTGACCTGAGCTAACATCAATGGGTCAGCCCAGGTCACTGCAGGGGGGTGACAAGTGCTGCTGTCAGTGAGGTACATTACCTGCGCTGATCTCCAGCACACTGACAGCCCCTGTCACTGAGGTCAATTACCGGCGCCTTCACATCAAGTATCGCGAGAGGTCCGTGACGTCACCGCCAGTGTCAGTCTCGGGTCGGAAGCGATAGGTGATGTGACAAGCGGCGGCCATGGAGGACAGTGACAGCGCTGAGGTCGGGATGGCGGGACTTCATCACCGCAGGTAAGCCGAGCGATGTGTGTGTGTGTGTGTGTGTGTTTGTGTATGTGTATGTATGTGTACATGCCGCGGGCAGGAGGGGGTGGAGCGAGCTGAGCGGGAAAGTGTGGGCTTCCTGCACGTAACTAAGATAAACATCGGGTTACTAACCAAAGCGCTTTGCTTGGATACCCGATGTTTATCTTGGTTACCAGCTTGTGGCAGGCTGCCAGCGATGGCTCCTGCTCACTGTAGCTGTAAAAAGCCCTGCTTTTTGCTGCTAGAACCGTTCTCGAACGTATCTAGAACTATCGAGCTTTTAGAAAAAAGCTCGAGTTCTAGTTCGATCTCGAACAGCCCAAAAATCACTCGAGCCTAAAACTGGAGAACCACGAACCACGAACCGCGCTCAACTCTAGTCCTAAGCGGTTATAGTCTAATCCCCGCTGGCTGCTGCCAGCAGCCGACAGGGATAAGCGCACAAAAACAGCTGATTTTTACAGAAGTCCTCGCAGGTACGAGTGGATCCGCATTCTGCCCATGCCTGTTAACCCCTTAAATGGCGCTGTCAAAATGTGACAGCTATTTAAATCCCCGGCCCGGTAAATCTGTATTTATTATTATTATTATTATTATTATTTATTATTATAGCACCATTTATTCCATATGCTGTACTCACCAGGCTTCATCGGTGTCGCAGTGACATGATCACTGAAAGCCGATGGTTGTCATGGTAGCACAGGGTCATGTGACGACTCCTGTAGCTCACATGACTCACTTCCTCTTTCACCCCGCAGGCTGCTGCCAGTGACAAGAGGTGAGGTTTTCTGCTTATCCCAGCTGTATAGCTGTGATCAACAGAAAAAAAAGAGCAATCAGACTGCTGATCCTTATAGTACCCTAGGGGGATTAGTAAAATTTTAAAAAAAAAGAGAAGAGGTAAAAAAAAAAAAAAAAAAAAGTTTAAAAAAAAAAAATAAATTAAAAAAACTTAAAAGTTGAAATCATCCCCCTTTCGCCCCATTGAAAGTTAAAGGGTTAAAAAATTAAAAACTATACACATATCTGGTATTGCTATATTCAGAAATGCCCGATCTATCAAAACATAAAATCAATTAATCTGATCGGTAAATGGCGTAGTGGCTTGAAAAATCCAAACGACAAAAATTAAGTTTTTTTGGTCGCCACAAATTTTGCGCAAAATGCAATAACAGGCGATCAAAACGTAGCATCTGCGCAAAAATGGTACCGTTAAAAACGCCAGCTTAAGAAAAAATAAATCACTGAGCCATAGATCCCAAAAAATGACGCTATTTGTTATTTTGGACACACTTCTGATTTTTTTTTAACCCCTTAGATAAAAGTAAAACTATACATGTTTGGTGTCTACAAACTCATACCGACCTGAGGCATCACACCAACACAGCAGCTTTACCACATAGTAAATACTGTGAATAAAATCTCAAACAATTATGCAATCGCACTTTTTTTGCAATTTTTCCATACTTAGAATTTTTTTGCCGTTTTCCAGTATACTTTATGATAAAACTTAGGTTTCATTAAAAAGTACAACTCGTTCCGGAAAAAACAAGCCCTCATATGGCAAGATTGACGGAAAAATAAAAAAAGGTAACGGCTCTCGAAAGAAAGGGAGCAAAAAAACAAAAAATAAAAAAAAAAATCCCCCAAAAGAACAAAAAACGAAAAACCTTGGTGAAGGGGTTAAGAAAACCGTTTGACTGATTTTTTTATTTAAACGGAGTACCACCTGTAATTGCCGCTGCTCCACCAATTCTGGAACAGTTTTTCATATTCTTCTGTGCCCATCCGTTCCAAAGTTACGCCACATGCTTATAAAGATGCAAATTTTCCCACTTACCGTGGTGGTGGAGAGAGGTCACAAGAGGCTGGGGGAATGCTAAGGCACTGTGCAGGAGCTGCGGTGGCTGTGTAGGCGCTGCAGCGGCTGTGCAGTGTCTGCAGCCGCTGTGCGGGGTCTCCGGTGGCTGGTGCGGCTGTGCGCTATATGCAGTGGCTGTGCAGGGTCTACAGCGGCTGCAGCAGCTGTTCAGTGTCTGCGTGGGATCTCCGGCAGCTGGACTTCAAATAATGGCGCCTGGAGACTACGCATGCGCAGATGGAGCTCTCAGCTCAAGCACTTATCTGCGCAGGCGCCGCCTCCAGACCACTGTTCTCCCTCCAGCGGACTTCAGGAAAATGGCACCTGGAGGTGGCGCTTGCGAATTTGAGATCAATCTGCGCCGACTCCGGGTGCCATTTTTTTGAAGCCCTCACTGCACACAGCCACTGCCACAACAACTACCCGAGCACAGCAGCCTGAGCCACCGCTGCAGCCCGAGCCCCCACCGCTGCACCAGCACAGCCTACAGTTTCTGGGATACCCCCCACCCCTGCCTCTTGCGACTCCTCCACCACCGCTACTGCCCCCTCCGGTAAGACACGACTGGATTACAAGACACACAACCCCCCCCCCCTTTTCTTGTTCTGAATTTGGTGTGCGTCTTATAAAGCGAAAAATACGGTACTTCACTACATATGTCCTACAGGGCAGTTATCAATGCAAAGCTCTAGGATGACAAGGAGTATGATTATTCTGTTTTGGCGAATGTTCCGACAGGTTATATACACAACAGATTTTTACATTTGGAAAATAAATCCACTATGACCTTACAAACGGTAGTGAAGATAGCCCATTGTAATTTACATGTGCTGTCTTGTATAAAAAGTCCTGTGTAACTAAAAATAATGTGTTATATATAATATATATATAATATATACACAGAGAGATATATATATTATGTCCACTGGCTCCCAAATATCTAATGATACCTGTGAAATGTAAATATCTCCCTCATCCTGCTTGGGGGAAATCAATTAGCATGTGACTTTCATCTCTGACACACCACCTTTACTATAGCTGTTACCCCAAATTAGCACCATCCTTTGGCTGTAATATCTTTTTTAAGCAAGATTCAGATTATATACACTACAGTTCAAAAGTTTAGAATCACTTAGAAACCGTATTTCCTTATTTTTGAAAGGAAAGCATATTTTTGTTCAATGAAGCGAACATTAAATTAAACAGAAATACACTCTCTGCATTGTTAATGTGGTAAATGACTATTCTAGCTGCAAACGTCTGGTTTTTAATGCAATATCGACATAGGTGTATAGAAGCCCATTTCCAACAACCACCACTCCAGTGTTCTAATGGTACATAGTGTTTGCTAACTGTGTTAGAAGGCTAATGGTCTATTCTTGTTCTTAGAAATGAAGGATATTCCATGGGAGAAATTGCCAAGAAAATGAAATTTCCTACAACGGTGTCTACTACTCCCTTCAGAGGAGAGCACAAACAGGCTTTAACCAGAGTAGAAAGAGAAGTGGGAGGCCCCGCTGCACAAATGAGCAATAAGACAAGTACCAAGTAAATTAGAGTCTCTAGTTTGAGAAATCGACGCCTCACAGGTACTCAACTGACAGCTTCATTGAATAGTACTCGCAAAACGCCAGTGTCAATGTCTACAGTGAAGAGGCGACTCCGGGATGCTGGCCTTCAGGGCAGAGTGGTAAAGAAAAAGCCATACCTGAGACTGGCTAATAAAAGGAAAAGATTACTATGGGCAAAAGAACACAGACATTGGACAAAGGAAGATTGGAAAAAAAGTGTTATGGACAGACAAATCGAAATTTGAGGTGTTTGGATCACACAGAAGAACATTTGTGAGACGCAGAACTACTGAAAAGATGCTAGAAGAGTGCCTGACACCATCTGTCAAGCATTAGTGTTACATGTTGCGATGTCGCTACCGGTGTCGGATGTGCGCCACTAACGACGTGACCCTGACGATATATTGGTAGCGATGTTGCAGCGTGTAAAGTACCCCTAAGTGTCTCCATAAAGACCAAGTGGTATCTGGTGCATGTGACCTGTTTATGGCCTGTGGGCAGTGAACACATTGGATGCATGACAAGGGAATTACCGTCCTTTTGGTTAGTGGTGGCAGCATTATTGGTTAGTGGTGGCAGCATTAAGTGTCGTGTGTGTGTGTGTGACTGTAGGGTGCCATGTAACACTTATAGTCCCCCATCCCACATCACAAAGTCTGAGTGAGGGCCTGACCGTGATACCAGCAATATGGAAAATACGGTATATATTTTGGGGGGGCAAAAATTTATCCACATGCTAAAAAGAAAATACACAGCAGAAAGTGACCAGCTCTGAAATCCTCAGCATATGAATGTATGCTGCTGTAAACCTATAGCGATACACATAAGATTGATTAGTACAAGTATATGGTATGGATTTTGCCAGGGTTGAATTTCCACTGTAAGAAATCCCATGTTCTGCTAAATGTACTGCATCAAGGTGAATTACATTCATCGAGTTTTACAAATATATCTAATTTTTCAAAAAAAAATTTTTTGCTATTAATTTCAAGTGCCATTTTGCAGGAATTTAGAGAGTATAATTTATACTCACCCGGTCCTCACCTGTCCCAGCATACAGCCCATACTCTGGTCTTCTTTAGTGCCTCCAACCCTGACTAGGCCAAGCTAAGTCATGATGTTGCGGAGTAACCTCAGCACCAGAGGCGTGAAAGCGTTGTCACTGAAGACTTGACTGAAGCTGGCGAACTAGTGACGGCGAGGTAAAAATAATTTTTCTATTTTTTTTCAATGCTTATTATGACCTGCTTCAGATAGAATTTTCCAGATAAATTTGAGCGAATCTGCCAAATATGAATTTTGGCATACTTACTCACCCTTACGGCGCCAAACACAGACTAATGTCACCAAATCCATCAGTATCAATGGGTTCAGCCCACAGTCTAATAGTCTAATGTGTATATGTGGCACCCCAGGGTTCAGTTGCCACAAATATACCTGGGCAGGGAAGGATCTCCACATCAGGTAATCCCACATACAAAATTTCCACTCCAAGCCTGGAGGGGGAGCTCTACAAGTCGAGTTCAGGTGAGGTCCCCTTTAAAGCCAGGTTTGGAGGCGGAGTCAGAGAGACAGTTGACAGTTGGAAAAAAGGAGACTGTGCGAGCAGAGAGTGACGGAAGACATCAAAATGGAGAGGGCAGTGCTTAGCCCGCACAAGTAACTGTGCGACCGCCTGAGGGATCAAGAGTGAGGCAAAAGAGGAGTGACCGGGGAGGTGGAGCCTGACCGGTTCATCCCCAAGGAACAGCGCTGATTATCGGACACCGGTGTCCGAGATTGTGAGGGATCTAATCTGCCCAGCAATAAAGACCGGGGGCCAGGGAGACTGCAGATCTCCTGGCCGCAGCAGCACCTGAAGGCAAAGCCGCTACACAGAGCTTAGGGACCGCAGTGAGTACAGCAGTGCCCCTTAGAGAAGCTCCCGCCGCCTGCCATACAGGTGAAGACAGTGAGAGAGGGACAAGGTATAGCTACAGGCAGCCTAGTGCGAAGGAGAGACACAGCGCAGCAGGGAGGCCACACAACTAACCTGGTGCAGAGATCCTGAACTGTTCCCAGATCACCCAAAAACTGTAACATCAGAAACTGAACCCCTTTTTAACACCTGCAAGTAAAATCTGGTCAGAGTTAGGCTAGTTTCCCACTACGTCTTTTTAACATCCGCTGAAAACGTTTTTTTAGCGGAAGTACGGATCCTGCTTTTACAGCAAATAACGTATGCAAACGCATATGTTATTTTGCAGGATCCTGCACTGGATATTTAGGGGCGGGCATTGGAGTCATGTGATCGGGAGTGAGGGGAGCTAGACTGGGAGGAGGCTTCTGACAGCTGCAGACGCTGGTAACCAAGGTAAACATCGGCCTTGGATACCCGATATTTATCTTGGTTACGAGTGTCTGCAGCTGCTAGGAGCAGGGCTGCCTGCACGCGTAACCAACGTAAACATCGGGTAACTAAGAGAAGTGGTTACGCGATATTTACCTTGGTTACGAGTGTCCGCAGCTCTCAGGTGGGAGAGAGAGGAAGGGGGAAAGACAGAGATAGAGAGAGAGGGGGTGAGGGAGGGAGTAGAGAGATAGACAGATCACTGGAGACTGGTTCTGGGCATGCTCAGTACTTTCTGGGCATGCTCAGTACAAAAGCAGGATCCTGTTACAACGCAACTGAACGCATTCTGCTAGGCAGGATCCAGCACTCATTGAAATGCATTGCAGCTCGCGGCGCAATGTGAAGGATCCTGTGAGATGCGTTATTTTGACAAAGCAAAAAAACGCTACATGTTGCGTTTTTGAAACATGTTAAAATAACGCAAAAGGACGGATCCTGCGTCTAACGGACGCAAACGCATGCGAACGCAGGTGGACGCGAGTCCATTGAAAATGCATTGAAGTGAAAACGGATTTGCACAGGATCCGTACTTCCGTTAAAATAACGTTTTCAACGGATGTTAAAAAGACGTAGTGTGAAACCAGCCTTAATGAATTGGTGTGACGCACTTTATTTCTTCATCTGAGGAGCCATAGGCTGCTGCACTAAAGTGACAGTTGAAAAGGCTGTGAGGAAAAATTGCCACCATATCTGTGTACTACTAAAACTGCCCTGGGGACCCCGCTTCACCTACGAGAAGCGTAAACAACTGGCTGTCTAACCATCACCCCAGAGGTCTGACCTGCAGCCCCAGTAACCATACTGGAACCGTAGGTGGCGTCACGAAATACTTTTATTTATTTTTTTCTTCATTATTTTTTTTTAATTTTATTATTTATTGACTTTCAGCGACCACCAGGGCCACGGAACCGGGCACAGGCCCCCGTGACATAATCCGATTAACCAACACCCGGAACTGAGTACCCCACGGCCCTGGGGCGGGTCATATACGGGCACCCACTGACTGATGATTGACAGAAAAATTGATTGCCGATGTCAGATTTTGGACTGCTGATCGCATTGTACTCCCAGAACGCTCCTGTATATAGGAGAGTTGGCTGAGACGGACGTCTGGCTGTTGGACAAATAATCATCTGACAGCCATCTAATGTGTATGCTCAGCTTTAGTTCCATGTGGATGTTCCTCTCCAGCCAATTTTGGAGAAGAGGTAGTCAATTCAGGACTATGGCAAATTGTCTTTGTTCTTGGATACAAATCCCAACCAACACAGATACTTACTTGTATTGGTTTCATACACGTTCCACACTCAGCACAAATGTAGCTCAGTATGGTTCCTTCTACGCCGAGCCACATAAGGTTTTACTATGGGGTGAGGTAGGCACAATGTCAAAAATCATAGCCCCATTTTCAGTGAACCAGCCTGACAAAACTACTGTGCCTGTCTTCTAAGTCAGCAGTACCATTGGTTCATATATATATACACAAACATATTATATATATATATATATATATATATATATATATATATATATATATATATATATAATATAATATAATAAATATATATATATATATATATACATATCTATATATATATATATATATATATATCTATCTATCTATATATTTATTTATTTAAGCACCCATCTGTGTAGGGCAGCGCCCTCCATAGTTATCTCTACTACCGCAATTTTGTTTGGTCGCACCTGCATCTGATTTACCATATTTTGGTCTGGAAGCAGTACATTCTCATAAGGTGGGCGCATATCACCTTAAGTCTCTCTTAGTTTCATGGTGATCTTTAATTTTACAATGATATCTACGTTATGCCACGCGTGACACCCAACACGCAGCTTTAACACAGCAGTACCTAGCAGCAATGCAATGGAGTAAATCCACCTGCACAACCTGTGGCACATTTTTAATTTTATAGTATACATGTAATAAAAACTGTGAAGAGTCTGATGAAATTAATTGGAATTTCGATGATCTCCGTAGAAAGTTTGTATCTGTATACAAACACATTTAGGAGTGTGAATTGCATTTGTTCATTCAGAACAAGCTCTCCCAACACTGTGGATTCTGCAGATAAGAGGCGATTTGTTCATTTACTGCGAAATCAGATTGCTAAAACATGGTTGTTAGAAGACCTCAAGGGCTCATGCACCCGGGCGTCAAACTCATCCATCAGATTAATGCACAATAGATGAGATACGATAACAGACAATAGGAATAGGCACATCATGTTTTCCTGTTCCTTCAGCTTTTGTTGCATTTTCTCGTGATCTTAATAAATACAGTTTACTCCTAATGCAGCTGTTTTATAACTTTTATTAGCGCATTACCACTTGAAGTGGGTGATCATGAACCTCTTGAAGAAGTAGACCATTTTGGTTTGACGACCTAATCCTGTTTGTTTTTGTCTCTTAGCTTTCTGGCAAATTGTGTAGCTAGAGGGGCACAGAGCTAAAAGTTGCAACTGTACCAAGTGCCTACTAACTTTACCTTGACGGTGAGGAGATTAAAGCTTTGCCCAATACAGTATATACACTGTAGTTTTATTTGTGTAATACTCATGGGTACCAGTGGAGCCACATTACACCTGTGGGGTGCAACGTCAGCAAACACTGGGTATTCACCAGCGCCTCTGATGGTGAGGGTGGATTTGGCTGCCAGTAGCAACCAGGTGCCCCTCAGAGAGACATGGTGCTATGACAGCTGGCCCCAGGGGTACAACACTGACATTCTCAAATTGAGTTGAATTCAAGTTGCAGCCAGGACGGCTGATGCAGCAGTCACGACCGGAATGAATGGATGCAGCAGCGGGTGCAGCAGATACAGCTGGTAAGGATAGGTGCAGCAGGGATACATTAGGTACTGGAACAGATGGGTGTTTCAAATACGGCACACAGCAATCAGCACAAAGGACCTGACAACTAGCAATGCATAGACCATGTTGCCCAGGCACCACCAATAAGGGCAGGGTGACTTAAATACCTAGTGCTTCCCAGCCATAGGTTGAGAGGCACTTCCGGGTTTGGGCGAGCTGACCCTTTTTAGAATAGGTGCGCATGCGCTCAGTGTGCTCCCAGGAGGCCTGTGCAGCACACACAGACCCTTGGAGCAGACGTCCCGGACCGGGGACAGAGCAGCCACTGCTGAGCGGCCAGGAGGGCGAGTGTGCTGGGTCTCTGCCAGGGGATGAGGGCAGAATAGTCTGAGGATGCCAGTACCTGTGTTACAATTTGTATATTGACCCAGCTGTATAAACTAGCAGTATGATGCATAATAATATAGAGAATTCACTTTTGCCACCAGTCAGACAGCGTTGGGTGGTTACAGCCTGCTGCTTCACGTTCCTCCTTTGCACGAGATTTATACACCTCCTTGCTCTGTATGTCCATTGAATACACAATCTTTTGCCCCATTTGCTGCAGTACAGTTACAAGATAGGAATATTCCTGAAATATGCCCAACGAGAGCCATGACGCCGGGAAAAAACCCAGAAGGAAGTGATAAACACCCTGTGAACAGTAGAACATTTGTATTAGGAGGTTAACTAAACACATTGGGGAACATTTATAATCGTGTTTATGCAAGTTTTCTTACCTATTTTTGTGAAAGGTTAATGGCGCATTTTATGTGCATGTTATTTAATAGTTCTTTGCACCAAAATAATGTGTGAGACATGCTAAAAGTTACACACGTTTAGGAATTACCTACGCCAAAAAAGTGGAGTAAAATATGCTAACAATTAGTTGGTCTAAAAACTGTCACCAATTACTGGAGAGATGGCTATGTACCCGAATGCCAAATTTATATAATTCCATGAGTCAAATTAATCAATCACGCATAGGCCTCATTCAGACATCAATGATCAGTCATTGGTGCCAGCTGTAACCATCAGCTTCTCCTACGACAGTCCTCAAGACCCACCAACAGATCAGGTTTCCTTAGTATTGCCCAGGTTATAATTACCTCATCTTGGCTATCCCAACAACATGATCTGTCGGGTCTTGAGGACTGGAATTGGGAAACACAGTCATACCATTAAAATGTTAGAAATGGACAACACAGATTACACACAGATATCAATGTGTGCGGTCAACATAGACTTGTATAGTTAATTTTGACAAGGACAGGTCTCTGATTTTTGCAGACATATGTTCAACTATATAACACATGTACCTGTGAATAACGCCATAGATTATAATGGGTACGAACATGGATAGAATATGCACATGAAAATCGGTCGTCTGAATGAGGTCTAAAAATGAACCATCAAGGAAAGGAAAGACCAATTCTGTCCAAATGATTATCCAATGTTTTAGTGACTATAGCAAAAATTGGGACACAATGAGCAACTTAGGCTAGGTTCACATTGTGTTTCAGCCTACGATCAGTGGTTCATTGTAGCTCAAGTCTGAAGTCCAGGAAAATGGGATTAAGACGTATGCGATGATGGGGCCAATAACTGAAATTACGCAAAAAGTCACTGTGTGCTCTGTCAGACATTTTCGGCCATGTACAACTGATTGAGGTGGGCTCCAGAACAGAGTCGGCTGAGTCTTGGAGCCTGACTCAAATAGGCATATTTGCCCAAAAATATCTTACAGAGCACACAGTGACCCTTTATGCATACTTAGTCAATGACCCCATTAGCACATACGTCCAAATCCCATTTTCCAGGGATTTAAACCTAGGCACTGATGTGAGGGTAAAACATAATATTTTTAATAATTAATAATAATAATAATAATTAATAATATGAACATAGCCTTATACAGCACTCTTCGTTGAGCACTCCATTGGTTTGCTGTCCCGTTGGAGTCACGGTCTGTCCTCCCATCCTGTATTCTCATCCCGATATGCACAAATCATGGTCTTCACTGTATTCATGTGCACCTATTCTCAGGTCTTTCCACACTGTTTTGGTAGCGTCATCCAAAATTTCTGAATAAAATTATTATAATATATAGCATTTTTGGTTTTTACATTTCAGTAGCACTTCACAACTTACATGAACAATTTATATCAGACATTAACCAGTAATAACAATTGAAAGAAAAGGAGTGAGGCTCTGCTAATAGGCTTAAAATCTACAAGGAAATAGGGGGGTACACAATAGGTAAAAAGTTAGACTAGCGATGTGGAGAGATAGGTTTGCCTAAAAAGATGTGTTTTTATGGCTGGCTTAAACCGTAGAAACTAAGAATTATGATGACTATTTGTGGCGCTCAGATACAAACTTGTAATGAAAATAAACAATAAATAAATAAAGCACATGGCACAGTATACATTTCTTTTACTAGATGGGATTCTAGAAAGCCCATGCCCACTGTGCTTGTTTTTTCTGCAGCTAAAACTGACCTGCGGTGCGGCTTTCCGAGCTGCAGCATGTCAAGTTAGTGCAGCGGAGCCGCGAGCGTTCTCTGCAGGGAGAACACAGCGAGAGACCGCAACTGTCCGAGCCCGGATCATGGACACAAGCAGCTGCGGTCTCCTGCGGAGGTGACTTGCTGCCCCGCAGGACAGGACCTACCACGTCCAGGAAACAGAGAGCTCTGCTCCTGATCGTGAGCACATACGCTATAAAGACCCTGATAGGTGTAAGTACATTTTATATAGGCTAATGCATATTGTTTATTTAATAGATACATTATGTTCACAGGTTTCCTTTATTCCTGAGAGAACTGTCTGTTTTCTACAGATAAACAGCAGACAATTGCTATTGTGCACATAGGTGAACTCAGGCTTATCCATTAGGCCTGCGTAGTGCCTGGTTGTTATGCCAACACCCTACTTAAAGCCAGCGGAGACACAACAAGTGCCTACAGGGACATGAAGATGACAATATATTGTACAGTAGGTTGCTACAGGTCAGGGAATGAAGACGACTGGATCTCGACCAACTATTTTAGAATATTATCTGAATATTAGTGTATGCTTAGTGTGGAGTTACCAGTACAGTAGGGAGCGAATTACCATGATGGGGCTTATTCAGCTACTCTGGGTACAAGGAAGGTCCTTCTCATCATACATGCCTTCCTCCAACGACACCTTCAAGAATATAACAGAAACATGGAGGTATAAATTAACACTAATTTATACCCCGAGGATTTGAACACACAAGCAGGGTCTCTGCCATTATAGGCTATACACGGTCACATCGGCACTGATGAGAAGAATCCATTGGGAGCCTTACTAGATGAGCCCAAACAATATTGGTTCATGGTAATGTACGCTCACAACGAAGAGAGGCTGCCTTCATAACTGCATTGAAGCTGCCACAACGACACTTTAGGAACACCCAATGGTATGTTGGATCATTCGTACAAATGTTCTGACCACCATTATGCTAGACTAAACGGGCAGATGAGAGACAATGTGAATTTAAAAAAAAAAAAACAACTTAATAGGTGAACATAGGTGAATCGTAATAAGACAATTATGCTATACACACTGTAGTTTCAGTCGCCAAAAAAGTCCAAAATGCCAAATCATTGTTTCAGCCGAAAACAGCCAACAACTGGCCAAAATGATGCCTGGTTGAAATAGTCAAAATACGGTAGGTTATTTCATCTCGTAGTCCTCTCAAGTGTTGCTCAGTTAGGATTTCTAGTGTTCTGGAGACATCATTGTAGCGGGTTCGGCAGAAGACAATAGTTTGCGATAGAAAGGAACCTGTCACGTTGAAGGCGCAGTCATATCTGAGCACAGCATGATGTAGAGAAGCTGAGCAAAATGATATATAGGTTTGTTGGAACAGATTCAGAATAACGTATTTGTGCTTGTATGTATTAGTCCTGAGGATGGACCTACTCAGTGATTGACAGTCTTCCTTGTATGATTGTGCATTAAAAGATAGTCGTCAATCACTGAGTAGGACCGCCCACTGGACTCATATGCTACAAAAAGCAGGGATTTCAATTAATAAAATGCAGGCTTTACTGAAACATTACCCACAAAATAGTACATCACTGATCAATTCCCCTGCATGGAGATCATATACTAGATTCAATATGAGAGGTTCAGTATAAGTACAAGCGGTATAATTGTGGTGGGCTCATACGAGCGGCCACCTTAGATAATTCATGTCAGGTCTATCTGATATGAAATAATGGAGTCACACTATAGCCGCACAATTTAGCATGTTGCGATTTTGTACCAGTAGCGTTACAGCTTTACAAATACCACAATACGTGAATATTTAGGCATGTGAAGATTACAATGAAGGACTAAACCACTGCAGATTGATCTTGAAAATTTTCTTGTGAATAATCAATGTTATCTATTTATGAACAAAAATAAATAAAAAAAATTGCCCTAAATATATAGACCGGCTGCTACTGTCATATTGGTACATGTACCTTTACTGAGCTGGTGCTAGAAGACAAGAGACTAGCAATAAAGGGAATATGTCAGCAGGTTTTTGCTACCTCATCTGAGAGCAGAATGATGTAGCCAGAGACTCTGAATCCAACAATGTATCACTTAGTTTACTGGGATTAGCAGTTGAGACAGAGTTTTAAGGCCACGTCTTACAAAGCGACATCGCTACTGAGTCACGTTTTTTGTGACGCAACAGCGATCTTGCTAGCGATGTCGCGGTGTGTGACATCCAGCAACGACCTGGCCCCTGCTGTGAGGTCGCCGATCGTTGCTGAATGTCCTGGACCATTCTTTGGTCGTTGCTCTCCCGCTGTGAAGCACACATCGCTGTCTTTGACAGCGGGAGCCAACGATCTGAATGTGCAGGGAGCCGGCTTCTGGCAGCCTGCGGTAAGCTGGTAACCAAGGTACATATCTGGTATCCAAGCAAGGCGCTTTGCTTAGTAACCCAATGTGTACCATGGTTACGTGTGCAGGGAGCCGGCTTCTGGCACCTGCGGACGCTGGTAACCAAGGTACATATCGGGTATTCAAGCAAATCACTTTGCTTAGTAACCCGATGTGTACCATAGTTACGAAGCACAGCGTCGTTACACAGGTCGCTGGTGGCTGATCTCTGATCGCTGTGGATATCTGCCTGACTGACAGCTCACCAGTGACCATGTAGCGACGCACCAACGATCCCTGCCAGGTCAGATCGCTGGTGGGATCGCTGGTTGCGTTGCTTAGTGTGACAGTACCCTTAGGTTTAGAAATGCAACAGAGTTCAGACAACTAATCCACTCACTCTAGGCTTTCTATATACAAAGTCTATAGACAGTGAGGTACTAATCAGAGGGGGAGGGGCTTGGTCAGAGACAAAGTAATGATAATCCCAGGTGAGAAAACCTTCACTATTAGTTAATAAGACTGAATAATAAATTACATCATTGAACTCGGTGTGTCAGCCTCTATCTCCTGTGGTTTTAAAATTTCAAAGCAAAAACTTGCTGACAGATTAATTTACTTTAACAACAACATACCTTTATCATGATAAAAGGGCAGGGAAGCCTCAGTTCAGACAGGAACAACACATGAAGACTCATTCCAATATGTAACCGTCTGCAGGAATATCTTTAAAGCCATATGCAATTACACCATGGAAAATGTGCTTCCCTGCTTGCCTGTAAAAGGTTTCTTGTCCATTTCCACCTACTTAATATGCTAGTCCATAGACTGCGGAAGAAAAGTGAGGCCTCCAAGTACAATACTTTCCTCTAGTGATGTCAGTCCGCTTTAGAAAAGACAGCTACAGCAAATTCAAAAAGCCAGCATTATAGAACCCGGCAAACGTCCTCAAATAAAGAAAAATGCCATTTTTATTTTGACCAATGCAACATGGCACGGGCCAGTCTGAAAAAGATTACTAATTCAATGAGATACAAAAAGTCAATAAAATGAAGAACACAAATATATCTGCTCTACACACACTATAGGCTGCTTTACACACAACGATATCGTTAGCGATGTTACACGCCAGATTGTAGATACGATTTGCCGAGATCGCACATAGGTCGTTTTGTGGCCGGCGCTACAAAAACGACCTATGTGCGATCTCGGCAAATCGTATCTACGATCTGGCGTGTCACATCGCTAACTATATCGTTGTGTGTAAAGCAGCCTTATGACTGTATTATGCACCAATATCCATTCTTCATGGCATACTCCTATCATTGACAAGAGGGAAAAACAACAGAAAAACGCAAAAATGCTTATATTAACGCTACTAAATATAAACATAAGCTACATGCATTTATACAGGGAAGAAAACGGCAAAATGCCTTTGAAATTGAGGCCAAGGGTCTTTATTTCTTCGGGCTGATTCATCAGAGCTTTTAAGCCACAAAACTGGTGTAAAAGGTTTCACAAGTCACAATATTTTTTTTTTTTTGCACCAAAAATATGACTTCAACCCAACAGCAGGACTAGTACCTGCTCCTTTATGTGAAGAGAAACGGGATACCCATTGACCAAACTGCAAGAATCAGTCTCTAAGAGGGTGTCATGAAGACCTGACATCTTATAATGGGTGACGTGCATAAAACTCAGCAGTATGAAATGTGACTGACATTTGCCAAAAATTCACAGGAATTGGCTAGTCTCACTTTAGTGTCCAGTTCTTTGCACAGGTGAGAGGATATTTAGCATAAGAAATAGCCATGAAACAGTCTGGAGATGCTATGGTGAACGATTCTTACATCATCATCCAGAATGACTGATGCAGCAGTGGGTCAGTGATGGTCAGGTGATGCAATTTTCTGGAGGGTTGCATAAAATTCCATGTGATGGTGAACATTACCTTGACCGCTATAAAGTATTGGGATGAAATCCTTAGAACCACTGTCAAAGCTTATGCTGGTGTAGCAGGTCTCCTGGTGTAGGATAATGCCCAACCTCAGTTCATGGATGATGAAAGCATTGATGCCATTGTCTGGCCCGAATGTTTCCAAGACCTGAATCCAATGGGACAATCTGTGTCAATGCATCAGACACTGACAAGTAGCAGCACAGGCTTTCCAGTAGCTGACTGACATCCCGGTCCACGATCTAGGAGGAGATCCCCCAGGAGAACATCCACCATCTCATCAGGAACATGCACAGGTGTTGTTGGGAGTGCTTACAAGCATGTGGGAGCCATACTCTCTACTGGGTCACATTGTGGAAACGCATTTTGGCGTTTTGTAGCAAATCATGCATTTAGAGGGAACCTGTCAGGTCCAATATGCACCCAGAACCACGAGAAGTTCTAGGTGCATATTGCTAATCCCTGCCTAACCATCCCTGTATACACTAGCATAGATAAAGAGATCTTTAGAAAAAGTATTTCTAAAGATCTTTATCTTATGCTAATAAGTGAGGGGACTAGTCCCAAGGGCATTATATCCCCTGACTAGCCACCCTCTTAGTATGTTAGCACGCCCAAGGAGTGTACTAACGTGCTATTCAATGCAGCGTCACCAGCAGTGATGCACATACCTGTGTCCGCGGTGATCACATTTCTGAATGCCGGGCACTTCCAGTCATCACTCACATCTACACTATACTGTGAGCAACGATTGTAAGCACACCTCAGCAAGCTGATGAACAGCCAGCTCTGCAGCGTCTGTACAGAAAAGATCTGTCAAATTGTCAGACGCATGCTTACATGCCTGCGGCTCCTGGGAGGAAAGAAGTTTATTTTTTCCAGTAGCTGCTCCTTCAGTAAGGCAGTTGGGCACTATTTCCCTGCAGATTAATACCATACCTGCAGGTACACTTGATTTTCTGAGGTGACATGTTCCCTTTAACATTAAAAAATTATTTAAACAATAAGGTTATTTTCTTACACCACATTCACTTTAAGACATGTTAATTGCTGTCAACCGGACAATGACAGTGACATTTTGCCAATGCTGTAAAAGAATGGTAAATATACACGGCACAAAATAATCTGATAATATCTATAATTTGTTTTATCCTTTCCATCAGAATGATCTTTAGATGAGACAAAGGGAAGCTGTGACAGCAGTATCTGTGCCTCTGGAAACTACAATGCAGAATAGAGTATAACGCATGTTGGTAAAGACCCTTAGGGTATGTGCCCATGATCAGGACTCGCTGCGGTCAGAGTGCAGCGAGTCCTGAGCCGTGGGGCCGCGCGTCTCCTCCGCAGGAGACCACAGCTGTTATTACCCACGATCAGGGTTCAGTGCGCTGCGGTCTCCTGCTTGTGCTCTCCCCACGGAGGACGCAGGCAATTCCGGAGCAAACAATTGACATGCTGGGTCTGGAAAGATGCACCACAGGACAGTGTTTGCTACAGAAAAAACAAGCATAGTGCACACAGGATTTATAGAAATCCACTATGCTTGTACTGTACAACGCAGTGTTTTGGACGCAGCTGAAGCTTCCTGTGTCCAAACCGCTGCAAACACTGATCATGGCCACGCAGCCTTAGAATAGAGTGAGTTTGTACTCACTATACTCATAACGAGTTCTGTCTACTACTCGCATATTCATTCCGAATAGCGTGTGCAATGCAAGTCAATGGGGAAAAACTTGCAATGTAACGAGTATCTCGAATGCCGTACTTTTCGCTTGAGTAGCGAATAGTGTGGAATTCAGGTTACTCATCACTTTGCGAGTTTTTCCCCATTGACTTGCAGTGCACACGCTATTCGGAATGAATATGCGAGTAGTAGACAGAACTCGTTATGAGTATAGTGAGTACAAATAGTTAGGAACTTGCTCAACTCTAACTTAGAACAAAATAATAATTAACCGTCAAGGGACAATGACCTATAGATGTCGCCTGGGTACTCTTCACCCCTAAACGTCTTGAGTAGTTAAAGATGGAGCTATATGTATACAGAAAGGTAATGGGCCTATTTACAGCATAATAATAAGCAACAAATCCACAGACAGAACGAGTGCAGATAAATAACTATAATTCAGAATGCTGATGTCAGCCCTGATACAACCTACTTCAATGTTAGCATTTATATCAAAGACATATAGAAAAAAACTAAAATCTCTTTAGGTCAGTGGTGAAACTCAGCCGGTTCTCACCGGTTCGGGGGAACAGACTGGTAAAATTGCAGCCAGTTGCCAGAATCGGCAAGAAGCAATGACCTAATCCGATACTGGGGGCACCCAGGTTTCAACTGTCTGTACGTTCTCAGGCACACATTCAGTTGAAATATAGTGCAGTGCAGAAAGTCACCAGCTTCCTGCAGTGCAATAGTTACAATAGCCCCCCCAGCCTATTAGAGGCCGGCTGCGGTCGTTGGCGTGAACAGTGCCAGTGTATGAGGTCACTGACATGGATGGGGAAATGATTACATAAAGGGACCAGGATGGACGACAATGTAGGGTCCAGGATGGAAGACAATGTAGGGTCCAGGATGGAAGACAATGTAGGGTCCAGGATGGAACACAATGTAGGGTCCAGGATGGAAGACAATGTAGGGTCCAGGATGGAACACAATGTAGGGTCCAGGATGGAAGACAATGTAGGGTCCAGGATGGAAGACAATGTAGGGTCCAGGATGGAAGACATGTAGGGACCAGGATGGAAGACATGAGGAGATCAGAATGGAGGACATCTAAGGACCAGGATTAAGTACATATGGGGGACATATGAGGAGCAGGTAAATTACTACATAATTAGGCCCAGGATGTGGGACATTAAAAGGAAGAGTCCTGAATGAAGCACTATTAAAGGAAAGAGCCCAAGATAGAGGACATTTCTACAGGAAGAGGCCCATGATGGGGGCCAATATTACAGGAAGGGGCCCATGATGGGGGACATAGGGCCCAACATAAGAGAAATTATTACTTTAAGAGGCCAGGATGGGGAAAATGATTAAATAAAGAGGCAATGGATGAGGCACATTACTACAGAAAGGCACCCAAAATGGAGGAGATTATTACAGAAAGGGACCAGGATTGGTAACATAATTACTGTGTGGTGGCCAGAATGAGGAACATAAATTATTACTTTGGGGACATAAGTACCGTAGGGGCTAATGAAAGGATATAATTACTACTGTAATATATTTTAGTTTTGAAGATACAATTTTCAATAGGGTGCGGAAAAAAAAATGGAGGTCCTGTTACTGTGAGGGGCAGCACTATGTTGCTTTTTTTCTTCATATGGCACAGTGTAGAAATAGGGGAAAAAGTGGGAAATGGGCTAATCAAACGAACAGTTATAGATGACTGTTTCAATTCCTGCAGAGATGAATCCTGGCTGGAAGAGGTGAGAGCGCTCTGCGCCGGATGAAGATGAAAAGCGAAGATGCATCACTTCAACTAGAGACACTACTGGTAAGTCACGGTATTAACTGTACACTGACACTATATAGTATATTAAGAGCTCCTGTGTTTAATGTGATCACTGTATAACCAGTACACTGACACTATATACAGAGCTAATGTGCATAATGTCACTGGTGAACTATATTACATGTACACTTACAATGTATAATATATTCTATCTACAGAGCTCCTGTGTATAAGGTCACCTGTGATCACAGTATTACATGTATACTATACACTATATACAGAGCTCCGGTGTATGTCACCGGTTATCACTGTATAAACTGTACAATTGTACCCTATTTACAAAGCTCCTGTCTGTAATGTCACTAGTGATGTAATTAGTATTGTGGTTTTTATTAATGATCATTATAGTAGTATTTGGTCAGTATATGGTTGTAATATGTGGTCTGGTCACGGTGTGGTATTTGTCCCTTGTGAAGCACATTTACATTTAGCTATTGTTACTTCTATTTTGTATGGTGCAGAAAAGAGGGAGTTAAAATGAGTATGGTATGACTAACACAATGGGTGTGGTATCCAAATGTGTGTGGCTTGAAACAATAGGTGTGGTTTTCTAACACAAACAGAGAAGCTTTTATTAAATTTTAATCTTACCTCTGTTTTAGGGAAGTATATACTCCATTACAATTTCAATGGTCATCATCTATTGTATTCTCAAATTTACATCCAACACCCAATGTTGTCATTCTTACTTGTGTTCACAACAATGTATCTTGTAATGCAGAAAAAACTAGGACTGTATAAAAAAAATGGAACCTTCAGCCAAACCCAAAAACGGAGCTGTAGATCCCAAGAACTGGGCTCTACAAAGCCTCATCTTTAATGGATGCATGCTCGGTCACCACTTTTTTACCACCTATGGGACTGATGGAAACCGCCAAGTGCAGCGCTCGACTTATTTCAGCACTCCCTTAAGCAGTGGAGGAGTCTGGGGCCAAGCAAGTGGACCGCCTCTCCTTTTAAAGCGGGGCTCTGCAGGGTCTGGTTCTTGGCATCCACAGCCCAGTTCTCAGGATCATTGAAGGTCCCATCAGTCAGATAGTCACTATGTACTGAGTATAAAAAAAATACCAAGATATAAGGTCCTCATAGTAAATGCCGTAGCTCATTAACTAGATATAAACAATGATAAAATGGGGAGCCTGATGGCAGAAATGAAGAAAGTAATAACACATAGATAGCGTGCCACGTAGTCTTTTAAGCTGCTTTTATTATAAAGTGCACATAAGTACAGCCAGACAAAGATGGCTAGTGGATTAAAAATCCATAAAAATGAAAAGATTTACAAAAACCAGAATAGCAGGTTAGGGGGAAACAGCATAAAGGATCACATATACAAAATAGTATGGAACAAAGTCCTAATAAATAGGAGACCCTTATATATTGACAATGATATCTAGTAGAACATATAGGGTTATAAATACAAAATAGCGAGGATCACAGTCCAAGTAAAAAAAACAACAAGAAAAAACCCTCATATGTTAACAATAGTAGACAGAGGAGGTCTCATCAGGGCCATTCACTTACAGACAGTACCAGATACAGAAAGCATGTGTACAAAATAAGAATTATTCTTACCGTTAATTCGGTTTCTAGGACCTTCCACGACAGCATAGGAGGTTGTCTCTCCACGCCCTAATTGGGACAGGAAGCACAAGAGGTTTAAAAAGGACCCTCCCACCTCCCATAGCCAGTGTCTTACAAAGAACCCATAGCATATGAGAAGTACAAACACATCCAGGAATATCGAGGATAAGGGAGGGAATTACCTGCTGTCGTGGAAGGTCCTAGAAACCGAATTAATGGTAAGAATAATTCTTATTTCTCTAGTCCCTTCCACGGCAGCATAGGAGGAATACCAACGAATTGATACCTAGGGGGGACCACAGCCTGCAGGACCTTCCTGCCAAAAGCCAAATCCCTGTTGGAATCCAGATCCAAACGATAATGCTTCGTGAAAGTATGGAGGGAAGACCACGTAGCCGCCTTGCAGATCTGCTCAGGAGAAGCCCCTGCCCGTTCAGCCCAGGAGGCAGAGGTAGCCCTGGTGGAGTGCGCCGTGAATCCGGTAGGCGGAGAGAGATGCTGGGCGAGGTAGGCGTCTCTAATGGCCCGCACAATCCAGTTGGCGACGGTACTCTTAGCCACCTTCCTGCCCTTATTTCGACCAAAGGGCTGGATGAATAGGTTATGATCAAGACGCCAAGGTGCAGTAACATCCAGGTAGTGCAACACTGTCCGACGAACGTCCAAAGAATGAAACACTTCCTCACCCGGAGTCCTAGGATGCTGACAGAAGGAAGGCAGGATGATGGACTGAGAACGGTGAAAATCCGAAACCACCTTGGGAAGGAAGGAAGGGTCCAGCTGAAAGACAATGCTGTCATCTCTGACGGTCAGGTAAGGCTCCCAAATAGACAATGCTTGAAGTTCCCCGACTCTACGAGCAGACGTAATAGCCAAAAGAAAGGCAGTCTTGTGACCAAGAGAACGGATGTTACAGGAGGACAGAGGCTCAAAGGGAGACTGAGACAGTCCGGTAAGGACCACATTGAGATCCCAGCGAGGCGTCAGGACCCTCTGACATGGACAGAGTCTACCAGCGGACACAAAGAAACGGCGGATCCAGCGATGATCCGCCAGAGCCGTGTCAAAGACTGCACTGAGTGCCGAGACCTGAACCTTCAGGGTGCTAGGCCGAAGGCCCAGGTCTAATCCACTCTGGAGGAAGTCTAGAATCTGCGCAACGTTAGGCCGGAGCGGGTCAGGAGGCCGAGAGCCACACCAGGAGGAAAATTACATCCAGATTTTATTGTAAATACTATTAGTCACTGGTTTACGGTTCTTCTGTAGAGTAGTCACAACCCTGTCAGAAAGTCCCTGGGCCCTCAGTGCCCGGGCCTCAGAAGCCAGGCAGCAAATTTGAGTTTCTGGGGATCCGGATGGAAAATCGGACCCTGGGATAGTAAACTGGGGTCGGAACCCAGGAGGACCGGCCCGTCTATCCCGAGCGTCAGGATCAGGTTGTACCAACTCCTCCGAGGCCACAGAGGGGCTACCAGGATAGTTGTGGCTCCGTCGTCTCTGATCTTCCTCAGGGTCCGTGCGAGAAGAGGAAGTGGGGGGAAAGCGTAGGCGAGGCAAAAAGGACCAAACGTGGCAGAAGGCGTCCACCCCCAATGCCTTGTCCCGAGGGTTCAGGGAGAAATATGTTGCGACCTTGCGATTTCCTGCCGAAGCAAAGAGGTCCACCTCCGGAGTACCCCACCTTGCCACCAGAGAGCAGAACACCGCTTGATCCAGACTCCATTCCCCCGGATGAACATCCCGACGACTCAGGAAATCTGCCTGAAGGTTTAGGGAGCCTTTTAGATGGACTGCAGAAAGGGATAGCACGGACTGTTCCGCCCAGTGGAAGATCCGGGAGGACACAGACTTCAGGGCGCTCGATCGTGTACTGCCCTGATGGCGGAGATGTGCCACTGTGGTGACATTGTCCAAGTAGACCAGGACGTGAGAGTCCCGGACGAGCCGCAAGGAGGGCTTCCCTGACTGCCCTGAGCTCCCGGTAATTGGAGGATTGGGAGCTGACATAAGGACTCCAGACCCCCTGAAATGGGGGGTTTGCCCGAGCCGCAGCCACCAGAGAAGGGATGAGGAGACGGTCCCTGAGAGGCGAAACAGTCTGTTCAGGGAGGACGGGAGTCGGTCCCAATGCGCCAGGATATGATCCTGGAGACACCGAGAATGGGCCTGAGCCCACCTGACTGAGGGAATGCAGGACTTCATAGAACCCAGAGCCGACATAGCCGCTCGAAGGGTCGGGCGAGCCTGATGGCGAAGCTTTGAGATTTTGGCTAGCAGGGCCACCCTGTGGCCCTCCGGGAGAAAGGATGCCTGCCTGTCGGAGTCCAGCAGCACTCCGAGAAACTGCCGAGTGGAGGAAGGGTGCAACTGTGATTTTTTGAGATTGGGGATCCATCCCAAGGACCGAAGGATTCCTAAAAAGACTTCTCCACATGGCTCCGGAGGGTCTGAGCGGAGGGAGCCACTAGAAGAAAGTCGTCCAAATATGGAACCAGACAGATACCCTGCAATCGTATGAAGGCGACCACCTCTGCCATGATCTTTGAAAAGATCCTTGGAGCCGAGGAGATCCCGAAGGGAAGTACATTGAATTGGAAATGAAGCACTTCCTCCCCGTGTAGAACCGCAAACTTGAGGTACTGCCTGTGACACGGATGGATGGGCACATGGAAGTAGGCGTCCTTCAGATCTATGGAGGCCATCTGGTGGTGCAGACCTATCAGGGGAATAGCCGATTTCACGGACTCCATCTTGAACCGCCGGTACCTGACCTGCCGTTTGAGACGCCGTAGATTGATGATAATCCGGACGTCGCCAGACGGCTTTCTGACAAGGAAGAGACGGGAGTAGTGGCCTATCCCTTCTTCCTGACTCGGGACTGGGGAAACGACCCCCGAGTGCAGTAGCTCCTGAATCTTTGCGTACAGTAGAGCCTGGGAACCCTGCGATGCCAAAGCCGTGACTCGGAGACCCGGAAGAGGGGGGGAGATGAATTCTATTAAGAGACCCTCTGAGACGATCTCCAGAACCCATTGGCAGGAGGTGATGGACCGCCACTGGGGAAGAAACGCCGAGAGTCGTCCCCCCACCCGAGCCGAGTCACTGTTTGTCCTGCTGAGGACGTTGTTGATGGGGAGGGATGAGGATGTTTCTCCCTCTACCCTTAGGATAGCTCCACCGGCCCGCCTTCCCTTTCCCTCTGGGCTGGGAGGCCTGAGGCTTCGAGGGACGAAAGGACCGCTTCCTGGGGGGTCTAGGATCAGGCAAGGCCTTACGATCATTCGCCTTGTCCAGAATATCATCCAGGGCAGGCCCAAACACCAAATCCCCTTTAAACAGAAGGGAGCAAAGTCTCATTTTGGAGGTGGAGTCTCCACTCCAGGCCTTAAGCCAGAGGGCACGTCTGGCAGAGTTAGATAGAACCGAGGTCCTGGTCGCCAGGCGGACTGATTCCACCAAGGTATCTGCCAAAAAACTGGTAGCCTTCCTAAGTAAGGGAAGGGATTCCAGCAACTCATCCCGAGGGGTACCCTGGGAAATATGAGCCTCCAACTGGTCTAACCACCTAAGTAGGGACCGGGATACACAAGTGGAGGCAATGTTGGCCTGAATGGTAGAAGACGATGCCTCCCAGGATCGCTTCATGAGGCCCTCTACCTTCCTATCCATCTGATCTCTAAGTTGGGAAGTATCTTCAAAAGGAAGCGCCGTTTGTTTGGCTACCCTAGCCACCTGTACATCTACTTTGGGGACCTCCCAATGTAACTCAGAAGTTTCCAGAGGAAACCGGCGTCTGGGGTCACTCCGGAAACGCTTCTCAGGAAATTCCCATTCCTGAGAGACAATATCCAGAATATTGGCATGAACCGCAAACCCTAATTGTTTGACGGTTTTCAGGCCAGCAAACATTTCATCCTGGATAGAGGAAAGAGACTGCACTTCCTCTAACCCCATAGTACTCCGAACCGCCCCAATAAGATCCCCCAAATCTTCTGAGGGAAAAAGGAAGGACTGGTCAGACCTCCCGGAGGAAGAACCTTCATCGGGACCCTCCGAGGCGGAATCAGCATCCTCATGATCAGACAGGGCTGACTGGAGTTTCCTTTTCTTTGGGGAAGAGGGGCCAGGAGCAGGGAGGGAGGCTAGTGAGGCCTGAATTTCCTGCTTCATCATGGACTGTAGTTCGTCTACCAGGGACGGTTGTTCAGCCCTAATAATCTGGTCCGTACACTGTTGGCAAAGCTTCTTATCCCAGACTGCAGGTAGCTTTTTTACACAGACTGGACACTTTTTAATCTTTTCAGTCCGTTCATAGCGGTCAGGTTTATCTGGTTTATCGGACCTCTCTGACTTCTCAGACTTCTCTGACTTTTCATTTTTGTCAAATTTCTTAGTGGCCTTGTCCTCCTGGAAAACACAGACCAGAAAGAGCCATAAATATCCGTCTGAGACCTATGCATGAGGGACCACCCCCCCTCCGTACTTACTGTGGCAGGGGGAACACTGGGCTCTGCAGATGCAGCTGCAGGGGAAGACATGTCAGGGAGCAGAGCAGCAATCCTTACCGTGAACCTGAAGTCTTCAAGGCAGCCCTTATGCACAAGGGCCTGCCCCCCCCCAGTGACCGGGAACGTTCCCCGCCTCCTGCATCCGGTCTCTGACAGGCCGTTCGCTGCCTCCGCGACCGGAAGTGCCAAACCGGAAGTTCGCTAGACCGGAAGTCCCGCCCGCGGTAGCACTTCCGGATCGCCCAGCAGCGTGCATGCAGGAAGCGGCCGGCGGCTCAGGGAGGACGCCGGCCGGGGAGCTACACAGCCTGCATCACCCCAGAGGAGTTCCGGAAGGCTGGAGCAGCGGTCCCCCACAGCGTGAGGGAACAGTAGGGGAGGAGTGGCGAAGGCCCGACCGATACTGCCCGGCTTAAGGTAGGAACAAACAAAAAAAAAAAAAAATATATATACTGTAGTTCGCCGGCCACCACAGCATAGGAGAAAAAGAAAACCCCTCCATGCCCCATGGGGACAGGAAAGACACTGGCTATGGGAGGTGGGAGGGTCCTTTTAAACCTCTTGTGCTTCCTGTCCCAATTAGGGCGTGGAGAGACAACCTCCTATGCTGTCGTGGAAGGGACTAGAGAAAACATTAATAGTGAATAGACACCTCGAGACCATACCTACTGTCAAATACCAGGGGTACGCCAATACTGGAGCATGGGACAGGTCCTGACATGTGTTTCGCAGGGCTGCTTCAGAAGACCAAGTATTGAGTATGTATGACTGAATGCCCAAGGATGCCGGGAGGTATAAAGTTTGTTTCCTTCTGGTAGCAGGGATTCAGTGTGGCAGCTGGACAGTTTCAGAACGCTATTATTCTGTAGGTTAAAGGGAACCTGTCATAGATTTGGGGCCTATAAGCTGCAGCCATCACCACTGGGTTCTTATATACAGCATTCTAACATGCTGTATATAAGAGCCCAGGCCCTTCTTCTTCTGAAGCCAGCGTGCATGATGCGTCCTACGTCATACACACAGGCCAGTATTGAGGTCCTGCGCAGGCATGTTATAAGAGCTCACTGGTGGTGGCCGCAGCCTATACGCCCCAAATCTGGTGACTGGTTCACTTTAATTGTGGTTTTTGACAAGACAGGTTCCCTTTTAAAAAAAAAAAAAAATGATTGAAATTACTCTACTTATCCATTTCTATTGCCACTTTGCTGTTGATTTGTTCAGTATTTTGAGCGTTTTTTTTCTGCTTCAGGTTTTGAAAAACACCTGGGGAAAATAGTACATGTCACTCTCTGAAGAGACTCATGCTGGGACACATGCCAAACTAGGCACTATCCAATCAAAAGGCTGAAGAAAATCACTCTTCCAAAACACTTTAAAGAGATACTTCAAAGCTAATTTCAAAAAACAAAAAAAAAAAAAAAGAAGATTCCAAAAACTCCCCAAAATAAGTTTTTAGAAGCAAGTTAATAGTTTTGACTGCTTAGTTTTGATATACCCTAAGAGCATGGTCACACCGTTGCTCCATTTTTTATCTGGTGGTATTAGTTGCCTTTTTTGTGGCCAAATTAATCAAT
This sequence comes from Anomaloglossus baeobatrachus, assembly GCF_048569485.1. Lineage (NCBI taxonomy): Eukaryota > Metazoa > Chordata > Amphibia > Anura > Aromobatidae > Anomaloglossus > Anomaloglossus baeobatrachus. The sequence continues at coordinate 294,304,826 of NC_134353.1, forward strand.
GTGACACAAGCGATTCATGAACTAGGTGCAAAGTAAAAAAAAACAAAACAAACAACCTTTCTTCCTGTCTTTAACCGTTTTTGCGACTTTTGGCACCATATAGGGGCACCCCCCCACACACACCCTACACACACCCTACACACACCCCACACACACCACACACACACCACACACACACACACACACACAAAAATTGAGCCAGAATTTGAGTATATTCAAAAAAACACTGCAGAGACTTGGTGAGGGAGGGGACTGGATTAAAGTTGCACTAAATTTTGTGAATTTTAAATTAATGAATTTGGCTAACACATTGCTAGACTCCACCTACAAAATAATAAAAAAAAAACAAAAAAAACAGGAAGCACACAAAATAGACTACAAAAAAAAACCATGCAAGAGAGCAGTGAATGGGGTGCAGAACACACAAAACTAGGCAAAAGCAATAAAAAGCAACTCGCCTTCCATCTGGGGTTTTGTATCGCTTTTGGGTCTTTTTCTAGCTGTTTTTTTTCTTTTAATTTCCTAAGTGCTTTTTTAGTTGGTGAATTTTTGCGCATTTTTCCGGCCAGTTTTTAGTATCACTCACTAATGAAATATAGAAAGCGCTAGAATATTGAGTGTCTTCCTACTGGAAAATGCCAGAAGAATGACCTTCTTTAAAACTTTTATCATCTTTTGTCAGCACGAGGCATTTAAACAGTAGCTCAAAACATTTTCATTTTTATGCCGAAACAACGTGCTGTTCATATGGTCATTACTTTGAGCGGTTTAAGTGCGTTTTCTGCATAAAAAAACGTTGGAGGAAAATGTAGTGTGAATATGCCACGAGTTAAAAGAATATGTTTCCTATTTAGGATCCTCTGTACACCTGTACATAAGTTCGATATTGGATACCTGCCATCAGAATCTTTCCTGTAACAGTGACATTTTGTGCATTGGACGAGTCGGTGATTAACATGATATCCTTCAAGACTCAAATTAAATCCACAGGGGAACTCATTAAAAGATTAAGAACACATAATGACAAATTAAGACAAAAAATCTATTAAGACACGAGAACGTACAAGTCGAAATTAACTTAATCAGGAAGATACACACTTCCAGCGGAAACAGGCATGGGTATAAAGTACTCTATATACAGTTCCTTGCGAAAGTATTCGGCCCCTTTGAATTGTTCAAGCTTTTCCCACATTTCAGGCTTCAAATATAAACATAAAAATTTTAATGTTATGGTGAAGAATCAACAAGTGGGACACAATTGTGAAGGTGAATGAAATTTATTGCTTATTTTAAACTTTTTTAAAAAATAATAAACTGAAAATTGGGGCGTGCAATATTATTCGGCCCCTCTAAGTTAATACTTTGTAGCGCCACCTTTTGCTGCGATTACAGCTGCAAGTCGCTTGAGGTATGTCTCTATCAGTTTTGCACATCTAGACACTGAAATTCTTGCCCATTCTTCCTTTGCAAACAGCTCAAGCTCAGTGAGGTTGGATGGAGAGCGTTTGTGAACAGCAGTTTTCAGCTCTTTCCACAGATTCTCGATTGGATTCAGGTCTGGACTTTGACTTAGCCATTCTAACACCTGGATACGTTTATTTGTGAACCATTCCATTGTACATTTTGCTTTATGTTTTGGATCATTGTCTTGTTGGAAGACAAATCTCCGTCCCAGTCTCAGGTCTTTTGCAGACTCCAAAAGGTTTTCTTCAAGAATGGTCCTGTATTTGGCTCCATCCATCTTCCCATCAATTGCAACCATCTTCCCTGTCCCTGCTGAAGAAAAGCAGGCCTAAACCATGATGCTGCCGCCACCATGTTTGACAGGGGATGGTGTGTTCAGGGTGATGAGCTGTGTTGGTTTTACGCCAAACATATCGTTTGGCATTGTGCCCAAATAGTTTGATTTTGGTTTCATCTGACCAGAGCACCTTCTTCCACATGTTAGGTGTGTCTCCCAGGTGGTTTGTGGCGAACTTTAAACAACACTTTTTCTGGATATCTTTGAGAAATGGCTTTCTCCTTGCCACTCTTCTATAAAGGCCAGATTTGTGCAGTCTACGACTGATTGTTGTCCTATGGACAAACTCTCCCACCTCAGCTGTAAATCTCTGCAGTTCATCCAGAGTTATCATGGGCCTCTTGGCTGAATCTCTGATCAGTCTTCTCCTTGTTTGAGATTAAATTTTTGAGGGATGGTTGGGTCTTGGTAGATTTGCAGTTGTATGATACTCCTTCCATTTCAATATGATTGCCTGCACAGTGCTTCTTGGGATGTTTAAAGTTGTGGAAATCTTTTTGTAACCAAATCCGGCTTTAAACTTCTCCACAACAGTATCACGGACCTGCCTGTTGTGTTCCTTGGTCTTCATGATGCTATTGTAAGGGCCCAGATGTTCCCTGCTATCCCCCCCCACACAGTATCCACAACTGATGGACAGTCCACAGACACGGTCTTGGGGATAACAGTTGCTTTAATATAGCAGGAACAAAGCAAATCAATACGGAATATATGTTTCACAGTCTCTCGTGGGTAGGCCACGGCAAATACAGCTTGGAGTTGAATGCTGAAGTGCAATTAGGGTACTGGAGCTTTAAGTGCACGATTTGTTTCAGAATTAATACTGGTATACTTTAGGTTCAGAGTCTCTTGAGTTTAGAGGGTAGATATGATAACATTGTACAGACCTGGAGTCCTGGGGTTAATTTCACTGCTAGTTCAGACACGTGCAGTACTTGTAAGCAAATGAAGACAGTTGCCCAGCGTGCTACAGGGAGCGGACGCCTGGTGCGTGGACAATGGCATGAAAGCCACTAATATTGCAGTGGGGCGGGAGACCCTCAAACTTCCCCAATCTGCGTGCAGTAGGGTCTGGTATATAGTCAGTATGCCCTACTGTCTGAAGAGATGCACAATGTCAGGATAGGAAGCCTTCAGCATATTGGCTGTAAAAATCAGGAAATGATGAAATTCTAGGCCTCGGGCCTAGGAGGAGTCTTGTGGTGAAGAGATTCTCCACATAATGTCTTCCCTCAGAGGAGACTCAGCCAGAACCAGCTCATTCCAGTTGTTTCTAGACAGAGGCTGGAGAATAGCTCCACCTATTGAGCCATGTGACCAAAAACTAGCAAATAGGATAACACCCAATGAACACTTCAGATTCTTACAGTTTTCACCAGTAGATGGTGCTAGAACACAACAAATGAAAAATGCTTTACTTATAACATATAGCATAATATTACATACAAGTAAATGTTCTTAAAGAAACAGACACAATCTGGACCGGGCCACTACACTATCTGTGCTTTAAACAGAACACAGACTATCACAGAGCAGGTGCATTTGTACGGAGACTTCATTACACACAGGTGGCTTACATTTATCATCATCAGTCATTTAGGACAACATTGGATCAGAGATCCTCAATGAACTTCTGGAGTGAGTTTGCTGCACTGAAAGTAAAGGGGACGAATAATATTGCACGTCCCACTTTTCAGTTTATTATTTTTTACAAAAGGTTAAAATAAGCAATACATTTTGTTCAACTTCACAATTGTGTCCCACTTGTTATTAATACTTCACCATAACATTAACATTTTTATCTTTATGTTTGAAGCCTGAAATGTGGGAAAAGGTTGAAAAATTCAAGGGGGCCGAATACTTTCGCAAGGCACTGTAACTCAATGGCTACCAATCAGCGATTCTGCGCCACCATCTGGACCATTTGTGCAATAGCCCAGGATCTGTATTGTTGTCAGCGGCATATTATAGGCCCCTTAGCACCTATTAGTTGAACTGCCCTTCTTAATACTACATACAGAATGTTGGAGAACCTGTTTACAGACTTATGATTGACACGTACTCAATTTCTCTTTTTTGCTGGGTCAAAACAAAACAAAACAGAAAAAAAACCCCACGTTATACCTGATGCCAATAACATCCGGGAACATAATAGCATAGTACCAATTGATTTTTAACAGGACAGTCAGACTTGCCCAAAAGGAGACTAGGACCAGTCCCAGCAATGTATTGTCCTAAATAGGCACTATATTTATAAGACAGATCCCAGTGATCAGGCTGCATCTATTATGCAGGGATGCTGAGGATCTTGCAGCACATTTCATACAATGATGGAGATAACTCATCCTACGATACCAATTTGTGATGTTTTTGGAAGAAGCTAGAAACCATCTGTAAGTACATGGCGGTGCTCGGAAAGTGGACTTTCAACTTGACATCGGTAAAGGAAATCGTGACAAGAATACTGCTGACACAGAGGAGGAAACCTTTCCAGTATATAGCTCTTAGCGCTACAGGCCCATGTTCTATTTTATTAAGCCACACTGATCTTACTTGCTTTTAAAGCTTAAAAGGGAAAAAAGCTATAATCACAGCTGATCTATGTTGTGACACTGGCTTACTGTGGTGGTACAGGCTGTGCACAATAAATCACAAATGTACAAAGCTGCAGTAAGTAGGTGGAACACAAAATAACATATTCTTACGTAGCATCTCATGGTAGCAGCACTAAGCAGGCTGTACTACCCCCTACGATGTAGCGTGAAAGCAGGGATGTTATAGGGAAATAGGAAACAAATATTGCTGTGTGGTTTACATAGGATTTGTCAGATTTCACAAGAGGTAGATTACCTTAATGCCTCCATCTCTGGCAACAATGGCTATTTAATAGGTAAACCTGAGCCATCTACCTGTGCAGCATGTACTATTGTTCCTGTACCACTACACTACATGTAATGAACAGCTCCTCCACCTTACCGTATATACTGGCCATGCTAGGTACATGTGCCATATTACAGGCAGAGACCACCAGCTCTCCACTAGTCCGACGTGTACTGTACTGCCCGCTACCAGTAGTCTGTGTACTATACTGCCCGCTACCAGTAGTCTGTGTACTGTACTGCCCACTACCAGTAGTCTGTGTACTGTACTGCCCACTACCAGTAGTCTGTGTACTGTACTGCCCGCTACCAGTAGTCTGTGTACTGTACTGCCCGCTACCAGTAGTATGTGTACTATACTGCCCACTACCAGTAGTATGTGTACTATACTGCCCACTACCAGTAGTCTGTGTACTGTACTGCCCGCTACCAGTAGTATGTGTACTGTACTGCCCGCTACCAGTAGTCTGTGTACTATACTGCCCACTACCAGTAGTATGTGTACTGCCTGCCCGCTACCAGTAGTATGTGTACTATACTGCCCACTACCAGTAGTCTGTGTACTGTACTGCCCGCTACCAGTAGTATGTGTACTGTACTGCCCGCTACCAGTAGTCTGTGTACTGTACTGCCCGCTACCAGTAGTATGTGTACTGCACTGCCCGCTACCAGTAGTCTGTGTACTATACTGCCCACTACCAGTAGTCTGTGTACTGTACTGCCCGCTACCAGTAGTATGTGTACTGTACTGCCCGCTACCAGTAGTATGTGTACTGCCTGCCCGCTACCAGTAGTCTGTGTACTATACTGCCCACTACCAGTAGTATGTGTACTGCACTGCCCGCTACCAGTAGTATGTGTACTATACTGCCCACTACCAGTAGTCTGTGTACTATACTGCCCACTACCAGTAGTATGCGTACTGCACTGCCCGCTACCAGTAGTCTGTGTACTATACTGCCCGCTACCAGTAGTATGTGTACTATACTGCCCACTACCAGTAGTATGTGTACTATACTGCCCACTACCAGTAGTATGTGTACTGTACTGCCCGCTACCAGTAGTATGTGTACTATACTGCCCACTACCAGTAGTATGTGTACTATACTGCCCACTACCAGTAGTATGTGTACTGTACTGCCCGCTACCAGTAGTCTGTGTACTATACTGCCCACTACCAGTAGTATGCGTACTGCACTGCCCGCTACCAGTAGTCTGTGTACTATACTGCCCACTACCAGTAGTATGTGTACTGCACTGCCCGCTACCAGTAGTATGTGTACTATACTGCCCACTACCAGTAGTCTGTGTACTGCACTGCCCGCTACCAGTAGTATGTGTACTATACTGCCCACTACCAGTAGTCTGTGTACTATACTGCCCACTACCAGTAGTATGCGTACTGCACTGCCCGCTACCAGTAGTCTGTGTACTATACTGCCCGCTACCAGTAAACGAAAAAAGGAAGGGGAGCCAGCACTGCTTATGAATGGCATGCAACAATGAAGAAATAAAAAGTGTAATATTCACAAATTCATTCCTATTGTAACAATTCAATGAGATTTTTTGCAAATGATTGATCAATGATTTGAGCCCCCCTGCCCTGTCACAGCAAATCTCTATAGGGGGGTCCCTAACGCTATATCATAAATTATTATTGTACCATAAAGTCTCATATAATGAGCAGGCCCATATGAAAACACCACTTACCCGAGACATGTCTGAACCGCTCCCATGCTGCCAGGACTGACAACCGCGAATAAAGGCAGCCCAGGTGCCAGTGTGTGTGGCAGAACCACACACACCAGCACAATGTCAGGACTGGCCCTCACAGTGCCAGACCAGCAAACATGGATGAGGGCGGAACAAGGTTCAGGCAGGTGGTGTTTAAATAATGATGCCTTGGAGCAGGGGGCGGTGGCTGTGTGTGAACAAGCACCAAACTGAATTTTGATGGCGACAGAAGGAATTTGCAAACCACACTGGGCGTGCACGGCATGGTGGCGGTCAACCACCTGACCAGTAAACGGAAAAAGGAAGGGAGCCAGCACTGCTTATGAATGGCATGCAACAATGAAGAAATAAAAAGTGTAATATTCACAAATTCATTCCTACTGTAACAATTCAATGAGATTTTTTGCAAATGATTGATCAATGATTTGAGCCCCCCTGCCCCGTCACAGCAAATCTCTATAGGGGGGTCCCTAACGCTATATCATAAATTATTATTGTACCATAAGGTCTCATATAATGAGCAGGACCATATGAAAATTTGCCGTGACGGGGCAGGGGGGCTCAAATCATTGATCAATCATTTGCAAAAAATCTCATTGAACTGTTACAGTAGGAATGAATTTGTGAATATTACACTTTTTATTTCTTCATTGTTGCATGCCACTCATAAGCAGTGCTGGCTCCCCTCCTTTTTTTTGCCCGCTACCAATAGTATGTGTACTGTACTGCCCGCTACCAGTAGTATGTGTATTCTACTGCCCGCTACCAGTAGTATGTGTACTATACTGCCCGCTACCAGTAGTATGTGTATTGTACTGCCCGCTACTAGTAGTCTGTGTACAGTACTGCCCACTACCAGTAGTATGTGTATTGTACTGCCCGCTACCAGTAGTATGTGTACTGTACTGCCCGCTACCAGTAGTATGTGTACAGTACTGCTTATTTATTTTACTCGCTTACAGAGAACTTTACACAAATTATCACTGCTGTCATGTAAGGGCTCACTATATAAATTCCCTGCCAGTATGTCTTTGAAGTGTGGGAGGAAAACACGTAAACACGGGGAAAACATACAAACGTCTTCCAGAGGAGGGTCCTTGGTTGGATTTGAACTCAGGATCCCAGCTCTGCAAAACAACAGTGCTACCCCTGAGCCACCGTGCTTAGTACTGTACTGCTTGTTACAGGTGCTACATGTAATGCAGCCCCCCGGCCTGGTAAATACGGTACTGCCAGCTACTGCATGTACTGTACTTCTTTGTAAAGATGCGATATGTAACACAGCCATGTATGTCCGTTATGTGTAATACATGTACTGTACAGCTCTCCCTCTGAACTACATATACAGTACTGCTCTCTACCCCTGCTTCATGTATTGTACTCCTTGCTACTGGTGCGACACTGTTTTGCACTGGCCTCCAGTTGTGCCAGGAGCTGCAGAAGAGGAGTTATTCTTATAGTTACACTACACATTAAATGTTGCATCAATCTGCACCATCTGTGGCTTGTCAGACATGGGGATGGGATTTCACTGACAGACGGCAAGGCTTAACGAAAAGGTTGTGGTTGCACAGTTCTGACACAAAATAAGCCAACTGACAGGTGGTATAAAGATAAAAGGGTTGTCCAGACTTAAAGGTGCATGTCTGCAGTCACTCTTTGTGATGCAGACTTGTGAATCCTCACAGTGCGCAGTATGCATGCTGTCAGGATTCTCCGGTGCCAGCGCTGGGAGAGCGCAGTCATGTGAACAATAGTATGTGAATTGCATACTTCTGGCCATATTCCAACTGCACATCTGGTGTCACTCAATCCACTTGTATTGAGTGAGGATGCGTACAGCTAGTTGGCATGTGATCGCATGTAAGTAAATCACATACTTGTGGCTATGCACCCGCCTGTTCCTGAAGTCAGCACCGGAGAATCCTGACAGTACACACTCATACAAAGCCTAGACAACACCTTTAAGACTAGAAGATTTATTGATAAGCATTTACCACTTAAACAAGAAAATGACAACGCATTCTCTCGAGCTTTCCTATGCAAGTTATTACTTCAGTCATTATGTGCCTTGGTCATCTCAGACATGTGAAAGGAGACAAGCATACACTCTCGGGTGGGTATTTCCTGACTTCATTCATTCTACATTCTTCTTCAAGAGGCCTTCCTGTCACCGATTCTGGTATGTGTCTGACCTCAAATCTATGGTGATAGAAATACTAGGGATAGTCTGTAAACACCAGTCAGTAGAAACAAAGCCCCATCAATGACAATGGAAAAACATAATTTGTCTGTCCAAAAGGGTGCTGAAAAGCATAATGAACAGGCTGCTAGATCGGGTAACACTAGAAATGTCATAAAGGACTCAGGAGACAGGGTCAAGCCTATCGTAAAGCTTTCCCACACATGTATTTCAGGTTTGCCCCACTGAACGGGTGTCCCATTACACATATCTGAGGTTTTTCTAGAAATTAGAATTGCACTGCATATTGCTTACAAGTGTTCATTTATGGGTTCCTATGCTTTCAAGTACCTTTTTACAACAGGCTATCATGTTTGTGGTCCAGACTCACTCCAGCCTTTCCACCTTCTCTATAATGTCAGTCTGTGAAAATTGGACCGCACTCAGAGGTCATCAGAGTGCAGTCTGATTTTTTTCCCCAGACCACAGAATTGAATGGGTGAGTGCCATCTGACTCTTTACACACTGCGATATCGGGACCAATATCGCTAGCGAGCATACCCGCCCCCGTTGGTTGTGCGTCACGGGCAAATCGCTGCCCGTGGCGCACAACCTCGCTTACCCCCGTCACTAGGAGTTACCTGCCTAACGACGTCGCTGTTGCCTTAGAAAGGAGGCGGTTCATGCGGCGTCACAGCGACGTCACACGGCAGCCGTCCAGTAGAAGAGGAGGGGCGGAGATGAGCGGCTGGAACATGCCGCCCACCTCCTTCCTTCCTCATTGCCGGTGGAATGACAAAATGCACTGTGTGAACATACCATTAGAGGTCTCTGGGTTATCATCACATAAAGTCTAAATTAAAAAAAAAAAATCGTCTAATATTAATCGAAGAAAAAATAAAAATGAATGGTTTTTCATTTTTATTGAGACAGACAATTTTTTTTATCTGGATTGTAATCCCTATGCCACTCATTTTTTATACATCAGCTGTTAATGGAATTTACAAGACCAAAACCAGCTTCCTCTGTATCCATAATAATAGGACTCTAAATGGGTGATCCGAAATACAGAAGAGACTAGTGTGTAAAGATACGGTCATCTGAACAGCCCAATTGAATAACAGTGGTCTGAAAACTGTCCGTATTCTATGGATAGTACACAGACTGAAAAAACGGTGGTGTGAACATAGCCTTAAAGGAAGAAAAATACAGTGGAACCTTGGTTTACGAGAACAATCCGTTCTTGGAGTGTGCTTGTTAACCAAGTTACTCGTCTAGCAAAGCAAAATTTCCCATAGGAAATAATGCAAGCTCAGACATTTCGTTCCACAACTTGTGCAATGTCCTATCCTGGTCCCCTATTGTGCCATTCCACACACACACACACAAAGACCCACACACGCACAAATATATGCACACACACACATATTATGCTCATCTTACCTTCCGTTCCATCGCCGGCCTCTTGGTTCTTGTAGTTAGCTGCTACAGGATGCATATCGGGTAACCATCGCGACCAATGCCGGAACTTCCGCTGCCAGATGGCTCACGTCAAAGGTATGAGCCACTTGCCTCTGATTGGTCTGCACGCTGCCTTTGAGAAGCGGCTGACAGCGGAAGTTCCTCCATTGTCGCGATGGTTACCCGAGACATATCCTGTGCCGGCGAACTACAAGACCCAGGAGGCCGGCGAGGGAACGGAAGGTGAGCATAATATGTGTGTGTGTGTGCGCATGTTTGTGTGTGTCTGTGCAGACTGCAAGAGCAGGTTAGAGCGCGGTGAAAGTATGGAACCGGAAGTGTGTGCGGTGAGTATTTGCTCGTACAGCAAGGCTTTCTCGTAAACGGAGTTACAAATTTGCAGCAAGCTTTACTCGTATAGTGAAATACTCACACACCAAGTTACTTGTAAACCAAGGTTCCACTGTAAATCTAAAAATGAGGAAAGGCATGGGAAGTTCTGTATGCGAAATGAGGGGCGATAGAAGGCTGTACAAAGAGCATAACAATGCTTACTTGCCACTGATGGCGGTCACAGGGTGGAATCCTATGGTGATGTGCCTATAACATTTTTTGACCATTTGTTGGAATAAAACTTATCTAATTTGGAAAGATGGTGATATTTAAAGAGGTAGCCCATTTTAAGTATCCAAAAAATATATATACACATTAAAGTGCTTGTCCATTTTCCAAACATTTGAAAACAACATAATACGCATTACTTACCAAGCGAAGGCCCCGACACTCCATCAGGGGCTTCACTTTTCTATGGGGTTATTTTCAAGCATTACCTACCGGTGGCTTCTTATAAGACAAAATAGAATGCAAGTATGCATCCAAAATCCGGTGTGGAAAATGATACTCTCTATGCATTCAATATCAACGAGCTGACTAGATGTGACTTTACACTATGAGCGCTCTTCATCATTTCTAATGTTGGCAGGATTATACCAAATGTGCCCGGCACAGCAGATGCCTGGCAGTCTGCACAGATTATTTCAAAGCAAATGCAAAGACTGCTCTGTAAATCCAGCTCAAAACCGGGGAAAAGAGAAAAGACATAAAATGACTGTACTATGACAAGTGAAATAAGGGCTCTGCGGAAGTTATTAAAGTTCATTAGTATGGAGGGGAATCGCATCCTAGGGACCAGGTGATCCTCAGAATAATGCATTATACCTGCTGAAGGAAACGGCTCCTCCAATACAGGCTGCGTAAATGTGCACCGACATAGGCCGATACTGGACATCACAGAAAAGATGGCTCAACTGATCGCCACTATTTTATTACTCAGTTCTACCAAGATAAAAATGGGCTTCGAGAATAATGTTATGATTCAGATATAAAATAAATCATCATCATTACTACTCACCTGATGAAGAAGAGAAAAATGTTTCTAGAAGTGCTTTATTAAAGGCCCCCTTACACATCAGACAGATGTGGCCAAACCCATTGATATCAACAGGATCACATAACTATCCAATGTGTATGGCGGCCTCCTTTCACCCGAAAGAAAGAAGGATCAGCAAGACGGAACTTGTGTTCTCCAGATAAGCTGCTGCCAGAGGAGCCGGTTGGGGGCTCTCATTGAGAAGGCCAAGTGATCCTGTGTTTGGGAGTTTGGAGGGATAGGATTTGGTCTTACAATTCAGTTGTCGGCCATCTAAAGCGAATCTGTCAGCAGATTTAAGGGGGCTGAGACACTGATTTCAGGTATGTGTCACTTACCTCGCCGTGTGCTGTTTCAGTACAATGAGTGTATTATCACTGCCTGGACTAGGTCTCCTGTGCCTGCTAGCCTTACCACAATTCTAGCACTGATTGGCAGCTTACAGTCACCATACACAGAAAGCTCTGATGTAGACGGTGTTAGTTTTCTGAGCTCTGGTACATCTAAAAACTCTGTGTCACAACTGCAGCACTCAGTAAACTAAGTGATACATTGCTGGAATCAGGGTCACTTTCCTACATTATGCTCAGATGGGGGTTGTAAAAAGCTGGTGACAGATTCCCTGTAATACACACATGAAGCTTTACTGTTAGTAACATAGCCATATCCACTAGCTCGTGCAGATGACCATATTTTCTCTACCAGTACAATGTGTCAAAAAATGTTATTCAATGAGGCAGTGATTGATTGCTCTCAGTGGGAGAAACAAAATTAAAATCTTGTAGTTGTATGGAACTAAAAGATCTTCTAAAGAAACTGGCACTTTTAACTCAATGAGACAGTGCACAGGCCCGAGAAAATAAACCTCAGCATGAAGGCTTTACCTCCGAGAATAGGATGGAACTCAGTCACTCAAGGCTATGGGTCTGTGAAAAAAATGAGACCACACTCTGATGACATCAGAGTGCAGTACAATTTTCACATACAGACAGACTGGAGAACTTATTATTACTATTATTAGATTATTCTCCACCTCCGAAAAAAACGGATCCCACTCTGATCAGCATAATCAGACCACTTTCTCAATGGAGAAAACACGGTTGTGTGAACCCAACCATACAGAGGGTGATGAGATCCATAATAGCCATGGACTCTACTGTGATTTTTCATTTTGGTCTGTGTTTTGTACCTTGGTGAAACTACCGCAAATAAGACACTGTCTTATATTAATGCTGGCCCTAAAAAATGCGATAGGGCTTATGTTCAGGGTAGTGCTTAGTCTCAGGGAAACACGGGTTGCGGGTAAGTTTAACACCCCCCCAAACAAAAGCAGAGACCCCCTTCACAGGGGACTTATACTTACCAGACCCTGGACGTCTGCATCACTCCCAGGTCCTCCTGATATATTTGTCAGGTGCACCCAGCAGGTATGCTCCACAGCGGTCCTCCCCTGCTTCTGTCCGGCACACTCACACACATCAGATTGCACACACATCATCTGGTGATACATGTTGCTTCGGCCAGCAGGCAGCAGGGGAACCTGAGACGCAGTGCAGTGGAGCGCGAGGACCTGCGGTGGAACACCAGATGTACCTGCCACAGGTCCTCGTGCTCAGTTGCACTGTATCCCAGGTCCCCTGCTGGCCAGAAGCAATTGGCATCATCAGATGTGGTGAGTGTATGGTATCTGATGTGTGTGTGGGTGTGCGATCTGATATATGTGGGTGGGTCTTCCGCAGGTCCCCCCCATTCAGCATCTCTTGAGTAAGTATGATTGCAGGGTCTGTCTTCTTTCTTATGGGGATGTGTATTGTCTTTAATGAAGTGTCCTGCAGTATTCTATAACTTTTCTCGCTGCATGGACACCTCATTATTGAACCAAGAATAGGGCTTAGGCTGGGGGTCATATGGGGCACTAGTGCGATCCTCGCATGACACTCGGCTCATGCTGGCAGCACAGCGGGAGCCGAGCGTCATGCGAGTGTCACAGAGACTGAGGTCTGATCATGTGATCGGACCTCAGCTGCGGGGGGGGGGGGGATGGGTGGACCCAGCTCTCAGAAGGGGCGGGCTAGTGCTGCAGAGTGGAGGGAGGGATTTATCTCACTCTCTCCTCCGTGGCCGGCTATTGCCATTCTCGCCCTGCACTCGCGGTACACCGGTTTAATGCGAGTGCAGTGCGATGTTTCTCTCGCCCCATAGACTTGAATGGGTGCGAGAGAAAAAAGGAGCACATTACAGTTGCAGCATGCATGTTGTTTTTTTGTCCGATTAGGGCTGAAAAATAATCGCTCATGGGTGCTGGCACACAGGCTAATATTGGTTCGAGTGGAATGCGATGTTTTATCGCATTCCACTCACACCGATTTTCATGCCGTGTGTTTTAGGCCTTATTTTCCAGGTAGAGCTTATATTTAATTCTTACACCAAAAATTCCTGCTGGGGCTTATTGTCGGGTAAGGCTTATTTTCGGGAAAAAACAGCACGTATTTTAGTTGCAAGACTATTGTGATGGGAACTGCTGCATGGCAAGCAAACTCTACGCCCATGTATTCAGTTGAAGATGAAACAATTACATGTCACATGTGATGGCTACATGGCAAAAACCTGTATTTTCCTTCATATGTAATAGTAGTTGTATCTACAATACGGGAGTGTGTGAATAATGCCTTGCTTCCATTGCCGCTAGTTCAATAATGGATGTGACTCAGTGTCCCTCTCTTCCGGCCCTGCAGTCCTGGTAACACTGCAATGAAGGAAATGGCATGAATCTCAAATCAATATTCCAAATGTAGGTCATGCTTTATTTCTACATAAGTAGGCAAAACGTCCGCTCACCAGTCCTTAATAGGAGTCATTCCAGGGTTACCTCTGTGACGGCTAGTAAGGGAGCAGAACCTTAATCAAAGTCATGACTAATAACCTTGGGATGGCTGGAAGCACATGAGCTTGAGCTGTCTTGAAGCTTGGAATAAATAAGATTGATTTAAAGCCTAAATAAGGGCCAGTAATACTGCAAATATTACTTTTCTAGCATTTCCGGCCCTAGAATATGACTATTATTGTTATTACTCCTATTAGTATAGTAATAGCTCCATCACACAATTAACCAAAAACTGCTTACAATAAAGTGAATGGGCCAATGACAATCATTGCTAGGTATAGAAGTGGATCTTCAGCACACTTAAGTTGTGGCTATAAAGCTCTTGAGACACGGAGCAGACTCATGACTCCAGGACTCTAGCTCTATCACTCCCCGACATGGATTACGGCCAGGACCATCAGAAAGGAACATGAAAAATCCCAACAAATATGACATGGCATTGTGTACATCTAATAAATATAAAGAGGATTAACAATATATACAGCTCTAAAAAGTGATAAAACTGATTAAAAAAAGCTTCAATTAAGTTAATGTACCATTAAAATGGTAGTAGCTGTTTTTTTGGGCATTTAAGCTGAGGCTACATGACGACTATCATTCAACCAGTTGCTTTGAAGTCCAGAACACCACTAAGGTTCTGCGACAAGTAATAAAAAATATGATGGAGTGGAAGTCTTGCAACTTGCTTGTTGCGGTCACAGTATGCCATCCATACAATGGCATCCAATTTACAAAGTAGCATTGGCACCTAGGGAACGTTCGTCACGAGACCAGTATCATGGCCAAAGTCTCATGCTATAACCTCCGGTCCACTTCTCACCCAAATTCCCTGATCACTAGCGGCATTTTCTATACAGTTTACGCCTTCCTTAACGCACATGCTAGGTTCACATAGTGCATCATTTTGCTACGTTTCTTTGCAATTGTGATAAAACTGCATAATTTTTGCTGCGATTTTAGAGTAACGGGATAGCGTACCGGATAACCATACAGTCAAAATTACACTTCAATTCCGGTTCCAGTTTATAAAAAAAGCCAACTAAGCATCAAGCATACCTGTTATTATTTCAGTTCAGGACACTCACAGCTGGGCTGGGGCTTCAAGCGCTAATATGACTGACAAAATACAACTGTTATAATGTTGTGTGAATTAGCCCTAAAGGAATAATATACCATGGTCTGGCACCGTGAACAATGACTCTCAGGCTATGTGCGCACGTTGCGTACAAGCCCTGCAGAAATTTCTGCAGCGATCTGAAGAGCACATGTGCGCTTTAGATCGCTGCAGAAATGTCCGTAGTGAGCGCCGATTCCATGCGCTCTGCCTGCAGCTCCTGCCATAGACAGAGCAGGAGCTGCCGGCAAAGCGCAGGAAAGAAGTGACATGTCACTTCTTTTTGCGCAGCGCTTCAGCAGTAGCCGAAGCGCTGCGCTCTTAAACGCCACGTGCGCACGGCCCCTGCACAGTCTCCATAGACTGTGCAGGGGACGCAGGACGCATGCAGTTACGCTGCGCTACAAAGCGCAGCGTAACTGCATGTTTTTACGCGACGTGCGCACATAGCCTCAGGCAGCTTTAGGCTGCTTTCACACTACGTTTTTTTAACATGCGTCATGAACATTTTTTTGCTGCAAAAGCGGATCCTGTTTTTGCGGAGAAAAACACATGAAAACGCATGTGTTACTTTGCAGGATCCTGTCACTTGAAGTTTATGGGCGGGCATTGGAGTCATGTGATCGGGAGTGAGGGGAACTGAATGTGAGACTGGGAGCCGGCATCTGACAGCTGCGGTTAGCTGTAACCAAGGTAAATATCGGGTAACTAAGTGAAGTGCTTTGCTTGAATACCTGATATTTACCTTGGTTACGAGCGTCAGCAGCTGCTAGGAGCCGGCTCCCTGCACACGTAACCAAGGTAAACATCGGGTAACTAAGAAGCGCTTTGCTTGGTTACCCGATATTTACCTTGGTTACGAGCGTCCGCCGCTCTCGGAAAGGGGGAGAGAGGAAAGGGGGAGAGAGGAAAGGGGGAGAGAGACTGATCACGCCAGGCTGGTTTCTGTGCATGCTCAGTAGAGCAAGCAGGATCCTGTCTATCAGCATGCCAGTGTTCACATGCGTTTGCGTGCTGTATAGTCAGGATCCAGCGATTTGCAGTATTTGGACGCAGCTCAAAAACGCTACAAGTAGAGTTTTTGAAAAAAGTTAAAAAACTGCAACTCGCTGGATCCTCACTATAACGCACGCAAACGCAGGTGAACGCATGTTGACGCGAGTCCATTGCAAATGCATTGAAATGAAAACGCATTTGCACTGGATCCGTTTTTGCGTTAAAAAAAACGTTGACGCATGTTAAAAAAAACGTAGTGTGAAAGCCGCCTTAGTAGCTGAATACAATTTTGCAGACATCCAATGTGATGTCTTGTTAGGTTGTAAAAAAAGATTAAAGGGATAAGGATGTAATCTCTGTTTATGAAGCCTGAGAGGGGATGTCAGTGCAGGCCGATGTTCAGCAAAACAGATTTCAGAACAGTCTGTGAATTAAAGTATGAAGACCACAGACATTGTACGTGTGCTGCCGCTAGCCGGAAAACACTACATTTAAAGGAAAACTTTAAACCACAATGTACACAGCGAATACTTCCCCATACTTACATTCTATTGCTAACAGGTTACACAAAATTTTCCTCTAAATTCTTATTTAAAGAGAGGTCAGAACTCTACTGGTTTTCTTTAAACAGTTCACTGCTGCAGCATTAAAAATATATACATACATACAGCTCTGGCAAAAATTAAGAGACCACTGCAAAATTGTCAGTTTTTCTGATTTTTCTCTTTATATTTTTGAGTGAAATGTAAATTGTTCTTTTATTCTATAAACTACTGACATGGTATGGTATGGTATGGACCCGTGAAAGCACCCCTAGTGGTGCGAAACGGTACCGTCGTCCTCGTGCCCCCCTCCCTGCATTCCCTCATGTCCGTTTCACCTGTCAGCATTGAAAAATAAAATAGTCCCAGATTATCGGTGAGTGCTGCCCTGTCTTCTTCTGTTCTATCTATAAACTACTGACATGTCTCCAAATTTCCAGGCAATACATTTTGTATTTATTTTCTGAAAATGAGAAATGGTTAAAACAACAAAAAAAAGCATTGCTTTCAGACCTCCAAATAATGCAAAGAAAACAAGTTCATAATAATTTAGAAACAACAATACTAATGTTTTCTCAGGAAGAGTTCAGAAATCAATATTTTGTGGAATAACCATGATTTTTAATCACCGTTTTCATGCGTCTTGGCTGCTTTCCACCAGTCTTTCACACTGTTTTTGGATGACCTTATGTCACTCCTGGTGCAAAAATTGTAACCAGTTCTTTGTTTGATGGCTTGTGCCTATCCATCTTTTTCTTTATTACATTCCAGAGGTTTCCAATGGGGTTCAGGTCTGGAGATTGGGCTGGCCATGACAGGGTTTTGATGTGGTGGTCCTTCATCCACACATTGATTGACCTTGCTATGTGGCATGGTGCATTGTCCTGCTGGAAAAACCAGTCCTCAGTGTTGGGGAACATTGCCTGAACAGAAGGAAGCAAATGTTTTTCCAGGATAACCTTGTATGCGGTTTCATTAATACGTCCTTCGCAAAGTTAAATCTGCCCAATTCCAGCCTTGCTGAAGCATCCCCAGATCATCACCAATCCTCCCCAAATTTCACAGTGGGTGCAAGACACTGTGACTTGTACTCCTCTCCAGGTCTCTGTCTAACAATTAGATGACCAGGTGTTGGGCAAAGCTGAAAATTAGACTCATCAGAGAAGATTACCTTACTCCAGTCCTTTATGGTCCAATTCTTATGGTCTTTGGCAAACTTCAGCCATCTAGCTATGACTTGAGCCCTGCCTCTAGGAGCCTGTTAAGAACTGTTCTTGCCATGCACGTCACCACAGCTGCCATTTGCCATTCCTTTTGTGGGTCATTTGATGTCATCCTACAGTTGATGAGTGACATTCCAATAAGATGACGGTCATCCCAATCAGTGGAGAGACGCTTTCGCCCTCTGCTGCTCTGTAGCTTTGTTGTCCCCAACATCTGCTGCTTGACCTGATTGTAATAGACTGCCGTCTTAGGGTACTTTCACACTTGCGTTGAACAGCATCCGTTGCATTGCGTTGTGTGATTGATGCAACGGATGCATTGCATATAATGGCACAACGGATGCAACGCATCGTACAAAACAACGGAAAGCTTTTTTTTTTTTTTTCCTTTACAGTTTTACCTTCGGCAGACTATTGTGAACGATCAGCTGATCACCCGGCTGCCGGGCGCTGAGCTGATCGCTCTCAAAACCCAGCTGCCGGGCGCTCAGCCGAACGCTCTCAAAACCCGGCTGCCGGGCTCTTAGCTGAGCACTCTCAAAAGACTGCTGCCGGGCGCTCAGCTGAGCGCTCTCAAAAGCCGGCTGCCGGGCGCTCAGCTGAGCACTCTCAAAAGACGGCTGCCGGGCGCTCAGCTGAGCGCTCTCAAAAGCCGGCTGCCGGGCGCTCAGCTGAGCGCTCTCAAAAGCTGATCGTTCGGCCATCAAGAGACAAAATAAAGTTTCTGTGATTTAAGAAAAAAAAAGGAAGATGAGCATTCGCAGTGAAAAAATAAAGGATTCCGCTGCTCAAAAAACGTTACATGCTGCGTTCCTTCCGCCCAGAAGCAACGCAGGTACTTTTGGCACAATCCGTCATCCATAAAAGTCTATGGGAAACAGCGGAATCCGTTAACGGATTACTGTTTTCCAAAAGGGCGGATTGCACCAGAAGGTAATTAATGCAAGTGTGAAAGTAGCCTTAGAAATTTTAAGGATGGAGGCAACATGACGCTCACTGTATCCCTCTGCTAGTAAAGCCAGAAGTGACCCCCTTCTATTCCTCACTCGAGACTTTTTATTTCCAACTCCTTTGGCATGGTTAAGTTATTTTTTCATTTCTATTACTTTTGGGATATTACTAGCACTTGTGTTACCATCCAGCTTGTCCTGTACTCTGGCTGGAATTCATCTGACACCGGAATGGAATGGCTGTCACATGTAGAGAAGCGGATTTGATTTTTCTAAAACTGTGCAGCGGTCTCTTAATTTTTGCCAGAGTTGTGTAAATAAATATAAATATATTACAGTTCAAAAGTTTAGGGTCACTTAGATATTTCCTTATTTTTGAAAGAAAAGCACATTTTTTCAATGAAGCTAACATGACTAAGCAACTTGATATGCCACACCTGTGAGGAGGATGGATTATTTCGGCAAAGAAGACGTATTCATTAACACAGATTTAGACAAATTTGAGAACCGTATTTGAGAGAAAAAGGCCTTTTGTGTACACAGAAAAAGACTTAAATCATTGAGTTCAGCTCATGAAAAATGGGGGCAAAAACAAGTGTTAAGGTTAAATATTTGTTCAGTAAAAATATTATACACGCACGCACGCACATTGAAATTGCCTCACCAAGAAGGAAAAGTTGTGGAACCTTGGATATTGCAGGATGGATACACATTAACGACATATAAATTATGAAAAAAAAAAATGTGGGAAAAAAACCTGAGAATATCTCTGTTTATTCAGTATCAAATATGGACGCCATGTGTAGAAAATCCCGTTTTCACACACCTTTGCATGTTTTCAGTGAGGTTATTAATGGTTGTCTGAGGAATGTTCTGCTATGCTGCATGCACTTGGGCATGTCATCAAGATCCGCTGCTGGCAGCTCCCTTTGTAATTGCTGACAAACTGTGTCATAATGTGCTTGATGGGAGACAAGTTCAGAGACGCTGCATTACATAGCACATTTAGGCTACACAGACTACTCACAGCAGCAGAATCTTTGGCTACATGGGGACCTGATGTATTACATACAATAACATCCTTTATCAGGAAGGGGTTAAAGAGGATCTCCTAACATGTCCATTTCATTAAAGACTTGTATTTCCCATTAAAAACGCATTCAAATCATATTACTCTGCATTGTGTGGTTCCTCAGTTTTCCTCCCAGAATATTTACAACCATAACGAATGAGCCTTTAGATCATTTGTCAAGAATAAAAGCCTTGAGCTCTTTGACAACGAGGCAACATTACTTCATTCTCCTTACGTCAGAACATTATACAAAATCAATAAGGATTTCCCAAATCTACATGAAATACACATAGTAGCCCTGATATTGCTTATGAACTTGGAATAAAGACTATCACATGGAACTGAGCCTAACAAGAGGATATTTCTTGGCTTTTACACAAGAAAAGAAAAAACCCATTGGATCTGCTAAAGCCAATAAGATGGCTGCCTAGAACCTTACTAGTACATTTCCATATGAATCAGCTGGCAAAAGGCAGTCTGGCCCATGTACAGGGTATCTCTGCTGTACAGTTGATGTTCTGCCATATTTATAAATGAGGAGACATTTTTACTGCTTAGATCTTGCAAAAAGAGACTTTTCTATCAACGAGACGTCTCTTACAATAACAATATTTCTAGCCCCAGGGCTTATCCGGCACCATCATTGATGTCCAGGAGAACTGGTTGTACAACTGCTTTCTCTTTTCTTCCAACTTTCTACATCTAGATAACAAGAAGCAGCCCTGTAACCACTATCCGGAGCTTTGTGTCTGAGGCTTTACTATTGAGGAATTCTGTCTCCCAAACAAATTCCATATCTAAATGATGACTTTCAGATGCCAAATACTGATACTTTTACCAATGCACACTGGAATTAACAGAGATTTTGGAAGGAAAATATAAAACCAGTAGAGGAAAATGTTTTCTCCAAACACCTACCGTATTTTTCGGACCATAAGATGCACTTTTTTCCCCCCCAAATGTTGGGGGAAAGTGGGGGTGCGTCTTATGGTCTGAATGTAGGGCTGCGTGGAATGAGGGTGCTGCGGTGGAGCGGGTCATCGGGGGCATGAGCAGGCTGCAGCAGCGCCTGCCGTGACCACGTGGACCCGCTCATTTAATATGCACGCCCATCATCTCTCAGCACTGACAGGTGGGCGGGATGATGGGCGAGGGATAAACAGCTGGCTCATATGATCATCCCTGGCAACTACAGCCTGGAGTGATCATGTGCGACTGTATTCACTGCCCCTGTGCATCATCATCAGCGCGGGGTGCAGTAAATCAGTACACTCACCTGTCACTGTTCCCCTGCAGTACCGCAATCTCCTCCTTTCTGCCGCTGAGTGGAGCCGTCCCCATTCCCCTGCAGCACCGCAACGTCCTCCTGTCTGTGCGGCGGCCGCTGAGGGGAGACTAGCGGTGCGCACAGAGATGACGTCATCGCTGTGCGCACGTGTCCACATGCAGCCGCCGGCAGCCAGGAGGAGATCGCGGTGCTGCAGGGGAACGGGGATGGCTCCACTCAGCGGCAGGAGGAGGAGCGGTGCTGCAGGGGGTGAGGTGAGGTAAGGTGAGTATGAACGTTTATTTTTTTTATGTGCCACAGGATGCGGGCCGTATACCAGCATGGGGGTGTATGACAGGATGGGTGTATATTATGAGCAGGATGGGGGTATATTATGAGCAAGGATGGGGGTATATTATGAGCAAGGATGGTGGTATATTATGAGCAAGGATGGGGGTATATTATGAGCAAGGATGGGGGTATATGAGCAAGGATGGGGGTATATACAGGGCAGAAGGATCATTACCAGGATGGGGTATCTTTGTAGAGAATTTGGGGACATTACCCGCATAACAGTGTCAGCAGCAGATCCTCGCCCCATAACAGTGTGTCATGACTCCATTTTTTGCTTAAAATTTTATTTTCCTATTTTCCTCCTCTAAAACCAGGGTGCGTCTTATGGTCAGGTGCGTCTTATAGTCTGAAAAATACGGTAAATGGATAGACAGGCAACACGTCTGAGAAATGACAAAACTCTGCCCCTCAGGACTTGTTACAAGTTGTATGGTCCCTGCAGCTCAATTTACACTGTGGGTGTCTGGATGGAAGGTTGTAAATCTTAAGGACAATACTGCTAGCATGCAGAGAAAAATCCAGAAGGAAAATCCACTGTGGATCCAAACTTTGTGAATTACCCTTAGGGCTCATTCAGACGACCGTTCCGTCTGTCCTGGTCAGTTCCTGTTTTTTTGCAGACCTAATGACAGGACCATCTTTTCAATGTCTTTTGTGTAGGACCGGATGGCACACAGAAGCACTTCCGTGTGCTATCAGTTCCTTCAAAAAACACATCGGATGTCGTATGTCCGTTCCGTTATTATGGAACATGTCCTATTCTGTTCCGTAATTGCGGACCATGACACAATACAAGTCAATAGGTCCATAAAACTCCTAGAAGCCACACAGAAGAACTTGTGTGGTTCCATCGGGTGCCCCTGCAGTCTGTGTCCCACTCCTGCACCAGCCTCGCAGATGCTCACACTGCAGTGTATGAGCAGCTGCAGGGATGAGAAGCGCCGACATTATGAGGTTAGCTAAGTTCATTACCTGCTGTGATGATCTCCACTGTACTCCTGACCTCAGCGCTCGTCACTAACTTCCATGCCCACCGTGTTCTCACATCAAGTCTCACGAGTAGCCCGAGACTGTGACTAGAGGTGACGTCATGTGCAGCTTGCAATACTTCGCTTGTTAACATAGTAGACCATGAAGTCAGTGGCGAGCGCTGACGTCAAGAGTGCAGCGGAGTTCATCACTGCAAGTAACGAACTCAGCTAACCTCATGACATGAGCACTCGTTATGCCCTGCAGTGACCTGGCCTGACGTAATGATGTTAGCTCAGGTCACTGCACTGCTCTCGCAGCCAATAGGGAACATTCTGTTCTTCATTGACTGGCACTGGGAGTATGTTATGGATTCTTATGGGATCCCCTTATTGGATTACACCGGACCCGGATTTGATTTTTCTTTGCAATAGATTGGTGAAAGAGGGAATGTTTTTTCAAATAAAAATTTGTATGTCGTCTATATTTTTTTATTACTGACTGGGTTAGTGATGTCAGGTATCTGATAGATGCCTGACCTCACCAACCCCAGGGCTTGATGCCAGGTGACATTACACAGCTGGTATCAACCCCATTTTTACGCCGTTTTCCATTGCACCAGGTAAACGGAATGAGATAGGGAGAAGTACCAGGAATGGCGCATTTAATGGATGTTCCACTTCTGGGGTGGCTGTGGCCTGCTTTTTTTAGGCTGGGGAGTGTAATAACTATGGACCTCCCTAGTCTGAGAATACCAGACCACAGTTATCCGCTTTATCTTGCCTGGTGATCGAATTTGGGGGGGACCTTACGTTTTTTTTGTTGGGGTGCCCTCTGTTTTGGATTACCAGCCAAGGTAGAGCTGCCAGCTGTGGTCTGCAAGCTGCCGCTGTCTGCTTTACCCTAGCTGGCTACAAATAATAGAAGGGACCATACATCGTTTTTTTTAATTATTTAATTTTTGGCTAGTACAAGGCTAAACACCCTTTAGTGCCACATGAAAGGCACTTAGAAGTGCAAGATTACAAAATGCAAGGGAGTCAAACATTACATAGTTACATAGTTACTTAGGTTGAAAAAAAGACCTAGGTCCATCTAGTTCAACCTTCCTCCACCAGTTCTACATTTGGTCACTAAGTCATTTATAACCAACAATGTTGTGTGTACTGAGGAAATCCAGCCCTTTTTTAAAAGCTGTTATAGTATGTGCCATTACTACCTCTTGTGGAAGGGCATTCCACAGTATGACTGCTCTAACTGTAAAGAACCCTTTCCATTTAGCTGTCGGAATCGCTTTTCTTCCACTCGCAGTGAGTGCCCCCTGGTCCACAGGTCCTTATATATGTCTTTCTCATCTATCTATGACAAGCGGCGACATCATGAGGTTAGCTAAGTTCATTACCTGCGGTGATGAACTCGTGACATCAGCATTCGTCAGTGAGTTCTATGGTCTGCTGCGTTCTCACATCAAATATCGAGGGCTGTGACTAGCGGTGACTGGAAATCACCTGAGTGACGTTTCCACTGACCATGTGGCTAACTTCACTTGCGGCCTGAATCTCACAGCAGGCGGTCATGTTCTATGGCTCTCACTGGGAAATTCAGATGTAGCAGCGCTGGAAGCGTTGTAGGACCTCGTGTGGATTACGTCGGACCTGGATGGGGTGTTTGCGGTGTTAATAAAGTGGAGAAAGAAAGTGCTTTTTTGTATCGGTAAAAATATTTCTTGGGTGTTTGTTTTTATTTACTGTTACTTACAGATTTTGATGAGGGGGTGTCTCAGACTCCTGCCATCACTAATCTAGGACTTAGTGGCAGCTATGGGCTGCTATTAACTTCTTATTACCCTGATTGCCACCACACCAGGGCAGCTAGAAGAGCCGGGTAAAGTCCCGGGACGGTCGCATCTAATGGATGCGGCAATTCCGGGTGGCTGCTGGCTGATATTTTTAGGCTGAGGGGCTCCCAGTAACGTGGGTCTCCCTAGCCTGAGAATACTAGTCCCTAGCTGTGTGGCTGGGTATGAAAATTGGGGAGGACTGCACACCGTTTTAAAATTATTTATTTTACTGTACGATATAGACCCACCGGTAACTGTGATTGGTTGCAGTCAGACAGCTGTCACTCAGCATGGGGGCGCGTCTGACTGCAACCAATCACAGACGCCTGTGAGCGAGGGAAGCAGTGAATATGTAGTCCTTCCCTCTCCTCCGCGGCTGTGCTCTGATCGCATCACAGTGACATAACACTCAGCTTACACTCCAGCAGAGCAGGAGACGAGTGTCATGCGATACACTCGCAGTAGTGCTCGTGTGGCAGCCTTAATCAGTGACTTGAATGGTTAAAAAATAAAAAACAGCTAGTAAACAAGGTACAGGGCTGTGGCGTTCCTTCTGTACTTTTCTTACCTCTGGCCACTACAACAGAAATCAGCTAATAGGTGAAGGTGCTGGTTGCTGGACCCCCATGGTTTCGATAGAGAGGTCACCAATATGTTATTCCCAGTTAACTCCTTCACCACCCAGCCTGTTTTCACCTTCATAACCAGATCAATTCTGACTAGAGTCACATTAAGGCTGGGGCCACACGGGGATTACTGCGACCCCCTCGCATGACACTCGGCTCACGCTAGCAGTACAGCAGAGCCGAGTGTCATGCGAGTGTCCCTGCGACTTAGGTCCGATTGTGCGAGCGGACCTCAGCTGCGGCGGCCGGGCCAGCACTGAGGATGGGAGGGCCGGTGCTGTGGAGGTCCGGCGCTGGGGAGGGAGGGATTTCTCTCCCTCTCTCCTCCGTAGCCAGCTATTGTAGTTCTCGCACTGCAGTCGTGGTACACCGGTGTATCGCGAGTGCAGTGCAATTTTTCTCTCGCCCCATACACTTGAATGGGTACGAGAGAAACAAGACTCGCATTACAATTGCAGCATGCTGCAACTGTTTTCTTGGTCCGATTAGGAGAAAATAATCGCTCATGGGTGCTGACACATAGGTTAATATTGGTCCGAGTGCAATGCGATTTTTTTATCGCACTCCACTCGCACAGATTTTCATGCCGTGTGTCTTAGGCCTAATTCTTGAACGCTTCAACATATCCCAGTGATTCTGAGACTTTTTTTTTCTTGACTTATTGTACTTCATGATAGGTGGTAAATTTAGGACAATATATTGTGCGTTTAATTGTGTCAATATCAGAAATTTGACAATTTTGCAATTTTCATGCCCATAAACCAGAGAGAGTTATGTCACACAAAATAGTTACTATATAACATTTCCCACGTCATATCAGCACCAGTTTTGAAACAAACAGCCTAATGCTATGTTCATTTTGTATTTGAGTTCTCCAATAAAATGGCACCAGAGTCAGCACGCGCATATTGCACCAACTCCGGCGCCATTTTATTGAAGACACTGTGTCTGTGAATATCACCAATTTTTTTGAGATTATATTCTCAAACGCAGCATCTACACATCTACAATTAATGGAGCTGGAAATCGCTTGATACACACGCACTGACTCCGGACCCATTATAGTGAAGAATTAAATTATGTGAACAGCACTGTGCAAGTGCTGGCCATAGGGATAATGGCGGCGGTCGCAGGTCAAAATTGACATAAAGGGGAGGAAAGCAGCCAGGGGAGGACTAGATATAAAAGACCCACCCCCCACAAAAATTCTGTCCCGATGCTAAATCACCGACACCTGGATGTAGATCGGGTTCAGTAGCTAGTTACTATATAACATGGATGGGCACCATTAAGTAAAATACCTGAGATTCAATATCTGACTCTATTAGTTTTTCTCATGTTGGCTCTTGGTTCTTAGGACGTCATTAAGGTACTTGGGCAGATTTTTTTTGCCTTCTTTTGCACCATTTAATGGCACTACCATCAGCACTTTGTGAAACTGATTTATCGTTCGTGTAGCTTTGCTTTCTCATACAGTTTCCATACATCCCTGTTTACACAGGTCCGCCTGTCTCCTAATAATGATTTTATGCACCAGAAAGGAGAGAAAAGGGCTATTTCAACGTGCTGCCGTAGAGATAAGAAATCCAGATGAAAATGAGAATTTGTCAACGCGTTTCAAAGCCAACAGGCTTCTTCTTCAGGACAATTCACCAATGATGTGTCCACCCCAAGCCGTATATACATTATATGGGAGACACTGGGGCTGCTGTATATACATTATATAGGTGAAACTGGTGCTGTTGTATAAATATTTCAAATGAGATTCTGGGGCTGATGTATAAACTTTATATAGATCACACTGGGGCTTCTGTATATAGTTTATATAGGTTACACTGGGCTGCTGTATATACTTTATATAGGTGAAACTGGGGTTGCTGTACAGGCCTGGATTAGCAATCTGCCAATTCGGGCAAATGCCCGATGGGCTGCAGCAGTAACCAATAAGGTGGGACCCCATTTTGCGGCCTTCGGTTCTTTAAATCTTTTACATATTGGTGCTATGCATAAAGTATATATAGCAGCTCCACTGTCACCTACATGATCTACATATATCAACCCCAGTGTCACCCATATAAAATTTAAACTGCTGTAGATAATTTATATAGGTGAATCTGGGGCTGCTGTATATACTTTATATAGGTGATACTGTTGTAAACAAAAAAGGAATCTTCATGGAACTCACCTAGGAAGATGGGGTGTGGTGGGGGGAGATGAAGGTCTGTGCATCCCAAGCGCATAGTAGCCTCCATTTGCCCAAAGATGGAGCTGGGAGCAGTAATAACCAACGGCTGCAAAACGGGGCATGCAACCCACTTTATAGGATACTACTGCCGCCCGCTGGGCATTTCCCCGAATTGGCAGATTGCCAATCCTAGCCTCATGTCACAACTAACAGAGATTGATATATAAAGGAAAAAAGTGCGTAGTGCATAAAATAGTAATTTATAGAAAATTCATTAAATTAATGAGATATACAGTGGGTATGAAAAGTATTCAGACCCCTTTTCATTTTTCTCATTCTGTTTCGTTGCAGACATCTGGTAAATTCAAAAAAATGTTCACTTTTTTTCTCAGTAATGTACACTCTGCACCCCATCTGGACAAGAAACAAAAGAGAAAAGAAGAAATTTTTGCACATTTTCTAAACAAGAAAAACTGAAATATCACATGACCATAAGTATTCAGACCCTTTGCTCAGACACTCATATTTAAGTCACATCCAGTCCATTTCCTTGTGATCCTCCTTGAGATGGTTTTACTCCTTCATTGGAGTCCAGCTGTGTTTAATTAAACTGAGAGGTGTTTGCCTTTCCAAATCAATTCCTGTCTATATAAGACCTCACAGCTCATAGTGCATGTCACACCATATGAGAATCATGAGGTCAAAGGAACTGCCCAAGAAGCTCAGAGACAGAATTGTGTCAAGGCACAGATCTGGCCAATGTTACAAAAGAATTTCTGCAGTACTCAAGGTCCCCAAGAGCACAGTGGCCTCCATAACCCTTAAATGGAAGACGTTTGGGACCACCAGAACTCATCCTAGATCTGGCCATCCAGCCAAACTGATCAATCGTGGGAGAAGAGCCTTGGTGAAAGAGGTAAAGAACCCCAAGATCACTGTGGCTGAGCTCCAGAGATGCAGTAGGGAGATAGAAGAAAGTTCCACAAAGTCAACTATTACTGCAGCCCTTCACCAGTCGTGCTTTTATAGCAGAGTGGCCGACGGAAGCCTCTCCTCAGTGCAAGACATATAAAAGCCCTAATAGAGTTTGCAAAAAAAAATACATAAAGGACTCCCAGACTATGAGAAATAAGATTCTCTGGTCTGATGAGACGAAGATAAAACTTTTTGGTGATAATTCTAAGCGGTATGTTTGGAGAAAACCAGGTACCTCATCACAGTGAAACATGGTGGTGGCAGCATCATGCCAGGGGGGTATTTTTCAGCTACAGGGACAGGACAACTGGTTGCAATTGAGGGAAAGATGAATGTGGCCAAGTACAGAGATATCCTGGAATAAAACCTCTTCCAGAATGCTCTGGACTTCAGACTTGGCTGAAGGTTCACCATCCAACAAGACAATGACATTAAGCACACAGCTAAAATAACAAAGGAGTGGCTTCAGAACAATTATGTGTCCATTCTTGACCGACTCAGCTAGAGCCCTGACCTAAACCCATTGAGCATCTCTGGAGAGACCTGAAAATGGCTGTCCACCAACGTTCACCATCCAACCTGACAGAACTTACAGAGGATCCCCACATTTAGGTGTGAAAAACTTGTTGCATCATTCCCAGGAAGACTCATGGCTGTACTAGCTCAAAAGGGTGCTTCCACTCAATACTAAGCAAAGGGTCTGAATACTTAGCACGTGATTTCAGTTTTTATTTTTTTAGAAAATGTGCAAAAATTTCTACATTTGTTTGTTTTCTGTAAAGATTTGGTGCAGAGTGTACATTAATGAGAAAAAAAATGAACTTTTTTGAATTTACCAAATGGCTACAATGAAACAAAGGGTGAAAAATTTAAAAGGTCTGAATACTTTCCATACCCACTGTATACATTACTAAATATTATATATTATAATATATATACACACACACACACATATATATACAGTGCCTTGCGAAAGTATTCAGCCCCCTTGAATCTTTCAACCTTTTCCCACATTTCAGGCTTCAAACATAAAGATATCAATTTTAATATTATGGTGAAGAATCAACAACAAGTGGGACACAATTGTGAAGTTGAACAAAATTTATAGCTTAAAAAATAAATAACTGAAAATTGGGGCGTGTAATATTATTCGTCCCCTTTAAGTTAATACTTTGTAGCGCCACCTTTTGCTGTAATTACTGCAAGTGCTGCAAGTCACTTGGGGTATGTGTCTATCAGTTTTGCACATCGAGAGACTGAAATTCTTGCCCATTCTTCCTTTGTATACAGCTGGAGCTGAGTGAGGTTGGATGGAGAGTGTTTGTGAACAGCAGTTTTCAGCTCTTTCCACAGATTCTCGATTGGATTCAGGTCTGGACTTTGACTTGGTCATTCTAACACCTGGATACGTTTATTTGTGAACCATTCCATTGTAGATTTTGCTTTATGTTTGGGATCATTGTCTTGTTGGAAGACAACCATGATGCTGCCACCACTATGTTTGACAGTGAGAATGGTGTGTTCAGGGTGTTGAGCTGTGTTGCTTATACGCCAAACATATCGTTTGACATTGTACCCAAAAAGTTCGATTTTGGTTTCATCTGACCAAAGCACCTTCTTCCACATGTCTGGTGTCTCCCAGGTGGCTTGTGGCAAACTTTAAATGACACATTTTATGGATATCTTTGAGAAATGGCTTTCTCCTTGCCATTCTTCCATAAAGGACAGATTTGTGCAGTGTACGACTGATTGCTGTCCTATGGACAGACTCTCCCACCTCAGCTGTATATCTCTGCAGTTCATCCAGAGTGATCATGGGCCTCTTGGCTGCATCTCTGATCAGTCTTCTCCTTGTTTAAGATGAAAGTTTTGAAGGACGGCCGGGTCTTGGTAGATTTGCAGTGGTATGATACTCCTTCCATTTCAATATGATCACTTGCACAGTGCTCCTTGGGATGTTTAAGTTTTGGAAATCTTTTTGTAACCAAATTCAGCTTTAAACTTCTCCACAACAGTATCACGGACCTGCCTGTTGTGTCCCTTGGTCTATGATGCTCTCTGTGCTTTAGGCCTGTTTCACACGTCAGTGATTCTGGTACGTTTGTGCTTTTTTTTAAACGTACCAGAATCACTGACATACGCAGACCCATTATAATGAATGGGTCTGCTCACACGTCAGTGATGTTTCACTGACCATATCTCCATGCAGCGTTCAAGCGTGTCCGTGATTGCCGCACGGAGACATGTCCATTTTTTTCTGGCATCACTGATGTCCCACGGACCACGCAGTGGTGTGATCCGTGAAACACGTGCCAGAAAAAAACGTGCTTTTAAACTAAAAAACATTTTTACTTACCCGGCTTCAGCGGCGCACTCTGCAGCCTGCTGCTTCTGAGCCGGCTCATTACTGTCGCGCATATTCATGATGCACGACACAGCCGACCCGGAAGCAGCTGCTGCGGGTGTCAGCGTCGGCCGCATGCTGCACCGCGGGAGCGATCAGCACCATGGACAGCGGGAGCGCGCACAGGTGAGTTGATTTCTAAGTGCAATCACGGGCCACGGAGAACGGAGCCCGGATTGCACTTAGACAACCCACGCGTGCCGTGATTCACGGCACACGGAGGGACATGTGCGTGTTTTACACGCCAGTGAAAAACGTCAGTGTTTTTCACTGACGTGTGAAACGGGCCTTAAACAGAACACTGAGACTATCACAGAGCAGTTGCATTTATACAGAGACTTGATTACACACAGGTGGATTATATTTATCATCATCAGTCATTTAGGACAACATTGGATCATTCAGAGATCCTCAATGAACTTCTGGAGTGCGTTTGCTGCATTGAAAGTAAAGGGGATGAATAATATTACATGCCCCAATTTTCTGTTATTTATTTTTTTAAAAAGTTTAAAATAAGCAATAAATTTCATTCAACTTCACAATTGTGTCCCACTTGTTGTTTCTTCACCATAACATTAACATTTTTATCTTTATGTTTGAAGCCTGAAATGTGGGAAAAGGTTGAAAAATTCAAGGGGGCTGAATACTTTTCCAAGGCACTGTATATATATGTAAATAATACTACATGCAGCTATATAATAAAGTCGACTAATAAGCATGCAAAAAATGATTGTGATGTGCAAAAAAAGCCCTACATACTGTATATGCTGCGGCTTAAAGGAGAATGTCCCTTAAGCATATAATGGGTGAGCCAGTCCTTATGCGTCCATGTAAAGGACCACACAGGGACAAAAGATAACACATGATAAGACTGGATCAAACAAACCACAACACCTCAGATGATTGAGCCCACATATTTATTCCTGTAAGGTCTAAGACACACGGTATTAAAATTGGTGCGAGTGGAGTGCGATAAAAAAATTGCATTCCACTCGGACCAGTATTAGCCTGTGTGTCAGCACCCATGAGCGATCATTTTCTCAGCCCTAATCGGACCGAGAAAACAATCACAGCATGCTGCGACTAATACGATCCTGTTTTCTCTCGCACCCATTCAAGTGTATGGGGAGAGAGAAAAATTGCACTGCACTCGCATTACACCGGTGTACCGCGAGTGCAGGGCGAGAATGGCAATAGCCGGCTACAGAGGAGAGATAGAGATAAATCCCCCCCTCTGCTCCTCAGAGCCGGCCCTCCCCCCGCAGCTGAGGTCCGCTCGCACAGTTGGACCTCAGTCGCAGGGACACTCGCATGACACTCGGCTCCTGCTGTACCTCCAGCGTGAGCTGAGTGTCATGCGAGGGGATCGCAGTAATCCCCATGTGGCCCCAGCCTAACACTTTATCAATTACTGTACTTTGAAGCCATTTGGTAGATATCAGACTCTCTCCTACCGTGAAAAGCTTAAAAAGGAACCTGAAGACCTACCTCATCCGACAAGCCTACAATTTACAATAGCCCTCAGTCCAGTAGACCACTGCGCAACCAGCTCTGTCCTCACCTACTGTACCATCACCCATTCCCTGTAGACTGTGAGCCCTCGCGGGCAGGGTCCTCTCCTCCTATACCAGTCTGTTTTGTAGTGTTAATGATTGTTGTATGTATACCTTTTTCACTTGTACAGCGCTATGGAATAAATGGCGCTATAATAATAATAAATAATAATATACTTAGATTCATAGGATTAATGTAAGCATAACCGCTCATCCGTAAGACTATGCACATGTTTTTATATGTTCACAGTGAAGCTATAGGAGTATAAATTATTTACAGTATGTGTAGGCGTTCTTCATGGGTTTTATTATGAAGAAATAAGAGGCACGTATTAAAAACACAGAAAACTATAAGCCTATGGACACAAAATAAGAAGCATCCTGAAGGAAGAGGATGTGTGACTGACAGGACATATAGTCTGCTTCGAAAGAAGTGCAAGTTTGATTCATTTTGCCCTTAGTTATGTGAAACCTGAGATACAGGCGAATATTGGGCATAACTAAATATTTCCTACAATTCCACATTGCCACCACTAATGAAGTTACCCAGGCCCAGCAAAAATAAATGAAAAGCCACTTAATCATGTGCCCCTAATAGATACCGTACTTACTTTTATGTACATTTATATACGAGTGTATAGTAATGTCGGTACAAACACTAAAACAACTAAACTCAAGTGATTATATATATTTAAAACTTTATAAATTCATAGACATTAGTGATGAGCCTGCACTACCATGCTCCGATGCTCGGGTACTCGGAACGAGCAGTTGGACGCTCGGATGGGCGTGACTGGAGTATAATGGAGGTCAATGGGGAACTTGAGGATTCTGCTGGGAAATCCTACGGAAAAATGCTCGAGTTCCTCACCGACTTCCATTATATTCAGGTACTCAAGTTGCGCCCATCCGAGCATCCAACTGCTCATTACATGTACCACGCACCAGAGCAGGGGAGTGCTCACTCATCACTAATCATCTCTATAGTCAGAGTCCTTCACCTAGCCTACAGTAGGCTTCAAAGCTCTTTATTTAGTGGTTATTACAAACCGATATCACACCGCTTATACAGTACATTACAGCAACGTTTTAGGCTGTGCACCCTGCATCAGGCATAAATTGAAAGAAGTGAAGGAGAACTCAAGATTCGAGGGCTAAAGGCCGCTTTACACGCTGCGATATCGTGACCGATATTGTTAGCGTTCGTACCTGACCCCATCGGTTGGGCGACACGGGCAAATCGCTGCCTGTGGCGCACAACATCGCCCGGACCCGTCACGCTACTTATCTGCCTAGCGACATCGCTGTGACCGGCAAACTGCCTCCTTTCAACGGGGGCGGTTCGTTCAGCGTCACAGCGACTTCACAGCAGCGTCACTGAAGCACCGCCCAATAGAAGCGGAGGGGCGGAGATGTGCGGGACGTAACATCCCGCCCACCTCCTCCTTCCTCATTGCCGGCGGTTCCTCGTTCCTGCGGTGTCACATGGAGCGATGTGTGCTGCCTCAGCAACAAGGAACTACATCGCTAGCTGCAGCAGCAGCGATAATCAAGAATAGGGGGTGATGTCACCGATGAGCGATTTTGAACGTTTTTGCGACGATTCAAAATCGCTCATAAGTGTCACACACGACATCGCTAACGCGACCGGATGTGCGTCACAAATTCCGTGACCCCAACGAGATCGCTTGAGCAATGTCGCAGCGTGTAAAGCGGCCTTTAGGATGGTATGAACCCACTAGTGCGGCCTGTGCTCTATACATGCAATATTTATCTCTATACAGACTTCCAGAGGGGCTGTATAGTTATCAAGTCCTCTGCCATAAAAAATAAATAACAATAAAAACATGGGAGAAGAACAGACCTTTAACAGATCTTGTATTAGCATCCAAAAGTTTCAATTGCTACCGGTCATTCATTGCAGTCTACATACATATGCAGGGCCGCTCGCACGTCAAAAATCGTGGCGGTATTATCTGCTCTTTACAAAAAAAATCCCTTTAAAATGAAGTGATGGTGTAACGAAGATTCGGGATGTTTAAGTTCAATTAAACCACTTGCAATTTTATGGCATTTTTCACCCTACGTTTTTTGTCTCTTATTTATACGCCATGTTTCAGGTAAAGCTGCTTCCTTTTTGACACTAAGGGTATGTGCGCACGTTGCTTTTTACCTGCTTTTTACCTGCTTTTTTGCTGCTTTTTCTTCTGCGCTGTTTAATGCCAAAATGGATGTGTTCTTCTATTCAAGCAAAGTCTATAGGAATTTGGGTTTCTTGTCCGCACTGTGCAGTTCAAACTGCAGCCTTTTTGGTGCAGAACTTTGGTCAAAAACTCAGCTTTGCAGTGCAAAACCCAAATGGCAAAAACAATTCACATGTCAGTTGTTTTTGCCATTTGGGTTTTGCACTGCAAAGCTGAGTTTTTGACCAAAGTTCTGCACCAAAAAGGCTGCAGTTTGAACTGCATAGTGCGGACAAGAAACCCAAATTCCCATAGACTTTGCTTGAAAAGCAGAACACAACCATTTTGGCATTAAACAGCGCAGAAGAAAAAGCAGCAAAAAAGCAGGTAAAAAGCAGGTAAAAAGCAACGTGCGCACATACCCTTACTGGTATTTGTCTTTGACAAAAATTTAGATGGGTTGCACCATATTTGCCCCCATTAACATAGCAGCACTTATACTCACCTCCGATCCTGGCACAGCTCCGGTGGTGTCAGCACTCGCTCTCATGGGGCTCACGTGACAATGTTATCAAACATCAATAGGAAGTCAGGGCTGTAGGGCTGGCTGCAGGCAGGGTGAGGGAAACCGGCGTTAATTAGGAGCAGGGCTCGCGCAATGTAACAAGGCACCCTCGACGATCAGCTGATCCCGATGACCGCGGCGGCAGATGGAAAGGCTCAGTTCTGGAGCTGTCCCATCTTCTGATAATGGTGGTGGTCGGGTACTGCACATCTGCCTCCCATTCAAGTCAATAGGAAGCGGATGTGCCTTACCCGGCCGCCATTATCAAAAGAGCAGCTCTGGAACTGAGCGTTTCTGGCTGCGGCCACCAGCACTGGGGACGGCTGATCGGTGGGGGTGTTGAGTGTTGCACCTCGGTAGATCAGACATAGATGACCTATCCTAAGGAAACACCATCAATGTAAAAGTAGTAGATAAACTCTAACATTACAGTCAAATGACACCAAAAGTCCACGGCAAATGCGTGTCGGGGCCCATGATCATTTCATCTATCACCGGGAAACCACTATCTAAGTGTATTGTGCACACTATGTTCTATACTTGGCACTTATGCCGCACCTGTTCATTCATTCATTGCAGTGACTCTGTGGACCCTCTCCTCACTTTATATAGGGGTCTTCATTGACTCATTACAGGGATATATAGGCCAGCTCCACACTATTGGATATCTACCTTGCATCACATCTATCTAGTTGATCAATTGGTAGTCTGAATCAGGTACAAACTGTTTATACAAGTATCTTTATTATTAATTATACATACATGTACCTTACTATGTGACTGTGGATTTTGGGATCTATTTCATTGGCCACATCAGTCTTTTTTTTTTACCATGTATTATATATGACTTTGTATATTTAATAAAATCTGACATTTTATACTATCCATGGATTTTTTTTACTCCATATTTTGTAATGTAGTATTTATAAGAGAAATTAACATCATCATTAAAAATCCCACTGAACATGGAGCTCTATAAATCCCATCCGCTTTGCTGGATCTGTCAGACGCTGCGTTTTTGATTGCTCAGTGAAAATACGCAGCGTCAACAACTCATCATGGGAACCTTAGAGTAAAAGAATGCATCCTTTACTGTATACTGACAGATCATGGGGGGAAAAAAAAAAAGATCTGGAAATTTACATTTTAAGAAAATAAACTAAGAAATAGTTCCCAGCCCTATGACTTGAGATGGAATACATGATGGAATACATGCTGCCAGCTGTAACTGCTGCTGATGGGCCCACAGTAATGGCTGTCACAATGGGGAGCCAGCAGATGTTTACCTGTCAGTGTGCCACCCAGTGGGAGTGGTGGGTACTGCAGCCTGACACTATGGATACTGACATTAGGGGACCAGGATCACTGAGTGCCACCAAGTGCAGCTCTCTGCCCTGCCTGATGGGGGCGACCCAGAGCCATGCTCATCTATGGCCAGACCATGTAGGAGACCCAGTAGCACACGTCACTGATCCGTCCAGAGGTAAAAACATGTATAAAGCAGAATTGGATGGAAAAATGTCAGAAGACGGTCTCCTGCACATGGAGTGTGGGGCACAGGCTGCCTCCTCGTGCCATCTGTACACAGGCCATGCCCTGCACCCCAGAGGTGCCATGCTGAGCATTGTTATCCATACACTATATATGAGTGCACACAGAGCACAGCCTGCGGACAGCCATGTCTCAGCCTGCAGTCACTCACCCATGCTGCTCCCTGTGCCGCTCCGGTGGTCGCTGGGCTCTGGCTCCCGTGTGCCCGGGGCTATGAGGGGCTTCTTCGGGGACCCTGGCGACACCCGGCGCTAATACTGTCACCGCGAGAGCTATGGAGCTCCCAGGTTCTGTGCTGAGAGGAGGGGCGGGGCTAGGGACAGGAGCGCGCCTGCGCACTACACACAGTCCAGTGCCCAGCGTCAGCCCCACCCTACTGTGCAGCTGCTGCCGCCGGGGTTGGCATGGCTAAAGCATGGCAGTGCCACTCAGGGGATGTGCTGTATGATGGGGTACAAATGCCTCCGGTGTTGACATGGCTAAAGCATGGCAGTGCCAGGCAGGGGATGTGCTGTATGATGGGGTACAGATGCCTACGGTGTTGGCATGGCTAAAGCATGGCAGTGCCAGGCAGGGGATGTGCTGTATGATGGGGTACAGATGCCTCCGGTGTTGGCATGGCTAAAGCATGGCAGTGCCAGGCAGGGGATGTGCTGTATGATGGGGTACAGATGCCTCCGGTGTTGGCATGGCTAAAGCATGGCAGTGCCAGGCAGGGGATGTGCTGTATGATGGGGTACAGATGCCTCCGCTGTTGGCATGGCTAAAGCATGGCAGTGTCACTCAGGGGATGTGCTGTATGACGGGGTACAGATGCGTCCGGTGTTGGCATGGCTAGAGCATGGCAGTGCCACTCAGGGGATGTGCTGTATGATGGGGTACAGATGCCTCCGGTGTTGGCATGGCTAAAGCATGGCAGTGCCAGGCAGGGGATGTGCTGTATGATGGGATACAGATGCCTCCGGTGTTGGCATGGCTAAAGCATGGCAGTGCCAGGCAGGGGATGTGCTGTATGATGGGACGCTCCTGCAGCCGGTAGTGGCATACCTAGAGAATGGCAGTGCCATGCAGCAGATATGCTATATGATGAGGTGCTGCTGCCACCAGTATTGGCATGGCCAGAGCATCGCAGTACCAGGCAGGGGATGTGTGTCGCCCAGGGATAGGGGTACCCAGATCCGGGCCAAGGGGTCACTTTTGTGGGTGTACGGTGGCGTGACCCGGTCTGTGATCCCAGGCTGCACAGCAAAAAGGGGATTATGTACAGGGAATTGTCCGTGACGCCACCCGTGGGTTGCGGTGATGAGATGGTGGCACCGCCGCTGCCTCTGGGGACCGTGCCCATGACTGGTGGTGTGGGGCAGCAAGGTGGGATCCCATCCAAGGGTAGGGGAGGTGTAGTCCCGGGGCCCAATTGGGAGTTGTGGATTGGGGAGTGACGGGTGCAGTCCACGGCTTGGACCGGGTGGTGCAGGAGTACTCACAGTATAAGGCAATAACTGACACGAGTCCAAGAATTAACCAAGTTGCTGGTAGCTGCTGCCCACGGCTGCTGTGAGGACGGGTCCCACACCCGTGTGTGTAATTCAGGTGTTGTTTTCCTGCCTGAGGTCTGTGTCTGCTCCGTGCACAGGTCCGGACAGGGCCCCGACAGCTGGCACCGGGTTGGGGCCACTAACCTCTCCCAGTCCACTTCGGGTTCCCACAAGCGGCTGGCCTATTCCTGAGGCCCTCACTACCACTTTTCCTAGCCCCACACAGTAGTGATGTGTCGGTCGCGAACGATCCGACACATGATCCGGCACCCTGCTGTGAACGACAGGAGCCGGATCACCAGTGTGAGCCACTCAAATCTCTAAACGGCTCTTTTCGCCGGCAAAACCCCACCCACCCTCGGCTAAACTCCGCCTACTCAGCAATCTAATTGGCCGCTTGTAAGTGAGCAGGGTTTAGCTGCGGGTGGGCGGGGCTTTGGCGGTGTTACTATAATCTTAAATATGTGTTCACCTGGGGTGAACACATATTTAATTAGGAGCCGAGAACGATCTGAAAGATCCGTCTATTTTTGGTGAGCGGAGCCATGGGAACCGGATCACCAAAAAGAGCCGGACTGACCATCACTACCACACAGGGGCTGCGTCTGGACTTCTCTCCTCCTGCAGACTGACTGAAACTAAACTCTGCTCTCTCCAAGCTCCTCTCTCCCCCTCCCGTTTTCCTGAGGAGGGGGTGAGTGGGGCCCGATTGGCTGGTGTGTATTGGTGTGGGAAACTCCCCAAGGGAGAGTGAGATCTGCACCAAAAACATGGATGCAGACCTCTGTGACACCCTGGTTTTGCCAGGGCGGCACAGATGTGATGTATGATGGGGCCTTGCTGCCATTGGTATTGGCATGGCTAGAACATGGCAGTGCCAGGCAGGGGATGTGCTGAATAATGGGGCGCTGCTGCCACCGCTAGTGGCATACCTAGAGAATGGTAGTGCCAGGCAGCAGATATGCTATATGATGAGGTGCTGCTACCACCAGTATTGGCATGGCCAGAGCATGGCAGTGCCAGGCAGGGGATGTGCTGAATGATGGGGCTCTCTGATGCCTCTGGTGTTGGCATGGCTATTGCATGGCATGGGATGTGCTGAATGATGGGGCGCTGCTGCCACCGGTAGTGGCATACCTAGAGAATGGTAGTGCCAGGCAGCAGATATGCTGTATGATGCGGCCCTGCTGCCATCGGTATTGGCATGTCTAGAGCATGGCAGTGCCAGGCAGGATATGTGCTGTATGATGGGGCCCTGCTGCCATTGGTATTGGCATGGCTAGAGCATGGCAGTGCCAGGCAGGGGATGTGCTGTATGATGGGGCCCTGCTACCATTGGTATTGGCATGGCTAGAGCATGGCAGTGCCAGGCAGCAGATATGCTATATGATGAGGTGCTGCTGCCACCAGTATTGGCATATCCAGAGCATGGCAGTGCCAGGCAGGGGATGTGCTGAATGATGGGGCTTTCTGATGCCTCCGGTGTTGGCATGGCTATTGCATGACATGGGATGTGCTGAATGATGGGGCGCTGCTGCCACCGGTAGTGGCATACCTAGAGAATGGTAGTGCCAGGCAGCAGATATGCTATATGATGAGGTTCTGCTGCCACCAGTATTGGCATGGCCAGAGCATGGCAGTGCCAGGCAGGGGATGTGCTGAATAATGGGGCGCTGCTACCACCGGTAGTGGCATACCTAGAGAATGGTAGTGCCAGGCAGCAGATATGCTATATGATGAGGTGCTGCTGCCACCAGTATTAGCATGGCCAGAGCATGGCAGTGCCAGGCAGGGGATGTGCTGAATGATGGGGCTCTCTGATGCCTCCGGTGTTAGCATGGCTATTGCATGGCATGGGATGTGCTGAATGATGGGGCGCTGCTGCCACCGGTAGTGGCATACCTAGAGAATGGTAGTGCCAGGCAGCAGATATGCTATATGATGAGGTGCTGCTGCCATCGGTATTGGCATGTCTAGAGCATGGCAGTGCCAGGCAGGGTATGTGCTGTATGATGCGGCCCTGCTGCCATCGGTATTGGCATGTCTAGAGCATGGCAGTGCCAGGCAGGATATGTGCTGTATGATGGGGCCCTGCTGCCATTGGTATTGGCATGGCTAGAGCATGGCAGTGCCAGGCAGGGGATGTGCTGTATGATGGGGCCCTGCTACCATTGGTATTGGCATGGCTAGAGCATGGCAGTGCCAGGCAGCAGATATGCTATATGATGAGGTGCTGCTGCCACCAGTATTGGCATGTCCAGAGCATGGCAGTGCCAGGCAGGGGATGTGCTGAATGATGGGGCTTTCTGATGCCTCCGGTGTTGGCATGGCTATTGCATGACATGGGATGTGCTGAATGATGGGGCGCTGCTGCCACCGGTAGTGGCATACCTAGAGAATGGTAGTGCCAGGCAGCAGATATGCTATATGATGAGGTTCTGCTGCCACCAGTATTGGCATGGCCAGAGCATGGCAGTGCCAGGCAGGGGATGTGCTGAATAATGGGGCGCTGCTACCACCGGTAGTGGCATACCTAGAGAATGGTAGTGCCAGGCAGCAGATATGCTATATGATGAGGTGCTGCTGCCACCAGTATTAGCATGGCCAGAGCATGGCAGTGCCAGGCAGGGGATGTGCTGAATGATGGGGCTCTCTGATGCCTCCGGTGTTAGCATGGCTATTGCATGGCATGGGATGTGCTGAATAATGGGGCGCTGCTGCCACCGGTAGTGGCATGCCTAGAGAATGGTAGTGCCAGGCAGCAGATATGCTATATGATGAGGTGCTGCTGCCACCAGTATTGGCATGGCCAGAGCATGGCAGTGCCAGGCAAGGGATGTGCTGAATGATGGGGCACTACTGCCACCTAGAGAATGGTAGTGCTAGGTAGCAGGTATGCTGTATGGTGGGGCGCTGCTGCATCTGGTATTGACATGGCTACAGCATGACAGGGCCAGGCAGGGGATGTGATGTATGATGGGGACCTGCTGCCACCGGTATTGGCATGCTTGGAGAATGGCATTGCAGATTAACTGTAGGATGGGGCGCTGCTGCTGCCAGTATTTGCATTGCTGGATCATAGCAGTGCCAGGCAGTGCAGGTGCTATACGATGGGGCGCTGTTGCCACCTGTATTGGCATTGCTAGAGTATGGCAGTGCCATGCATGGGATGTGCTGCACGATTTTGTGCTGCTGCCACCCATATTGGCATGGCAGTGCCAGGCAGTGGATGTGCTGTAGGATGGGGTGCTGCTGCACCCCTATTGGCATGGCTAAAACATGGCAGTGACAGGCAACAGCTGCATTGTATGATGGGGCAATGCTGCCGCTGGTGTGGGCATTGCTAGAGCATGGCAGTGCCAGGCAGGGGATGTTTTATACGATGGGGTGTTGCTGCCGCTAGTATTGGCATGGCTAGACCATGGCAGTGCCAGGCAGTGCTGTATGATGGGGCGCTGTTGCTGCCGATATAGGCATGACTAGAGCACAGCAGTGCCAAGCAGTAGATGTGCTCTATAATGGGGCACTGCTGCTGGTTGTATTGGCATCATTAAGGCATGGCAGTACCAGGCAGCGGATATGCTGCCGCCGGTATTGAAATGGCTAGACCATGGCAGTGCCAGGCAGTGCTATACGATGGGGCATAGTGGCGTGTACTTTATATGATATACTTCCAAAGCAGCCTTTCACTTGGTCTTCATCATTCATTGATTTGTATGGAAAGTGTCATGGAGGACTGTCGGTGCGATGCTGAGTAGTTCTATGCTCCAGACCAGTTACGTCTGACTTCTAGAAATGTGTTTTTGTTTTAATGCCAAGGAAAATGGGCACATCTGCCATGTGTGGGGATGTGTATAGAGCGGGTAATAATTAGTATGTGCAGCCAACTGGGCCAATTCACCAGAGTTTACACTGGAAAACTGCTGTAAAACACTCTGAAAAGTCGCTAAATTGTAAAGTTTCACAAGAAAAATACAATTTTGTTTTTCGCATAGTCATACTAGTTTTGGACACTTCTGCCAAATTGGACAGAGCCGAGGAGGCGCGGTGAGGCCAGAAATGGACGGGACTTGATTAAGTGCAGAGCACCTATTGGTGAATATGTATACCCACACTAAAGCGGGCTTTACACACTGCGATATCGGTACCGATATCGCTAGCGTGGGTACCCGCCCCCATCTGTTGTGCGACACGGGGAAATCGCTGCCCGTGCCGCACAACATCGTCCAGACCCGTCACACATACTTACCTGCCCGGCGACGTCGCTGTGACCGGCGAACCGCCTCCTTTCTAAGGGGGCGGTCCGTGCGGCATCACAGCGACGTCACTGAGCGGCCGCCCAATAGCAGCGGAGGTGAGCGGGACGTAACATCCTGCCCACCTCCTTCCTTCCGCATTGTGGCCGGGAGGCAGGTTAGGAGAGCTTCCTCGTTCCTGCGGTGTCACACGGAGCGATGTGTGCTGCCGCAGGAACATGGAACAACCTAGTTACTGCTGCAGTAACGATTTTTGAGAATGGACCCCCATGTCACCGATGAGCGATTTTGCACGTTTTTGCAACGATGTAAAATCGCTCATAGGTGTCACACGCAGCAACATCGCTAATGCGGCCGGATGTGCGTCACAAATTCTGTGACCCCCAACGAGTTCGCATTAGCGATGTCGTAGCATGTAAAGCCCCCTTTACACTATAAATTGAAGCCAACTTTTCAGGTGGGTGAACCAAACGAGGTTTTCACGAGGAAGACACTTCAGATGTTTTGTTTTCTTTTTTTCAAAAAGCATTTTTTTTTTATTGTTTCCGGAGTGCTTTTTTTGACCACCCGGGCTTTGTTTTTGTTTTGTTGGTTTTTAGCATCTTAAAGCATTTTGTTATCTTTTTTTTACAGAATAACAGTCTTTGCTAATGCATACCAAGTTTCTGCTTGAATCACACGTGAATGAACCTGTATCTAAGACGTCTACTGGCGTATCTAGGGGGACAGGTAGGGCATTTGCCCCGAGCACAGCCGGAAGGGGGGGCGCTATTGGGCCACCTGATGCAGCGGTCTGAGATGTCTCCCTGGCAGCTTGCTCTTTGCAACTCCCTTCCCCTTCGCTTTTTTCTACTCCACAACTTTATCCCTGACCTGTCTGCTGTGTTCCTTAGTTTTTATGCTGCTGTTTGATCCCTAACGTTATCAAACACAGCTCTGAGGCCTTCACAGAACAGCTGTAGTTACACTGAGAATACAGTACGTTACACACATTTAGTATTTAGGTGACTTCTGGAGACAATTGGTCTCTCA
This sequence comes from Anomaloglossus baeobatrachus, assembly GCF_048569485.1. NCBI lineage: Eukaryota > Metazoa > Chordata > Amphibia > Anura > Aromobatidae > Anomaloglossus > Anomaloglossus baeobatrachus. The sequence continues at coordinate 294,348,388 of NC_134353.1, forward strand.
GGATTTTATTTAGGGTTGTCAGACTACAAGGGGATACAAATGTGTAACAATTTTCAGATTTGTATTATAAAATTATTTTAAAAAAAAACATATTTCCTTCATAAATACTAGCTAATTTCTGTTGGTATATCCCTTTTTTATACAAAATATAGAAAAATACAATTAAAGGGAACCTGTCAGGTCCCTTTCACCCTCCAACCCAGCAGCATTCACATGTGTATGACAAAGTTGCCGGCCTCACCATCCCTGTATAATGCTATTCACTAACATGAATGTTAAAAAAAAGCATTTATAAAGTGTGCTGTCCCTATGCTAATTAGGCCTTGATTTGTTAAAGGGGCATTGTTTCCCCAGACTAGTTGGCCCTCTTTCAATGTTATCTGGGCATGATAACATGATTTGCACGAGTCGACGTCACTGTTGACCCTTGAAATCTTGCGCATGCATGCGGCTCATTTCAGCTTTCAGCAGCGTCAGTGTGACTCAGAAGTAAAGTGTATGCTTCCCAACTTCAGAGAGGCACATTGTGCATGATCAGAAGTGCAGAAGCTGTTCTTCCGATCATGGGCAGCAGTGATGTGTCAGTCACGAACGATCCAACACAAAGATCCAGCTCCCTGCTGTGACTGACAGAAGCCGGATCCCCAGTGTGAGCCACTACAATCTCTAAACGGCTCTTTTCGCCGCTGAAACCTTGCCCATCCGTGGCTGAACCCCACCCACCCAACAATCTAATTGGTCCCTTATAAGTGAACGAGGTTGAGCCGCAGGTGGGTGGGGTTTCATCGGCGTTACTTTAATCTTAAATATGTGTTCTAATGGGGTGAACACATATATAATACGGAGCCAGGAACAATCCGAATGAGCCGGCTCTTTTTTGTGAGCGGAGCCATGGGAATCAGATCACCAAAAAGAGCCTGACTGCCCATCGCTAATGGGCAGTGCGCCTCTCTGAAGCCAGACATGTACACCTGGCTTTTGAAGCACACTGATGCTGTGTGCATGCGCAAGATTTCCAAAAGCTGCAGTGACACCAGTGTACCGCCTCCGTGGAAGCAGCCGAGCTGCTTGGATCCGGGTTCACTGTGGCTCGAAGGTCTCCGGACCCGGAGGTCGTGCGGGCACTCGAATGAAAGGGGGGGTATTTATAGGGGAGTTATAGTTCGTGACGCCACCCGTGGTGTGTGGTAATTAGGAGTTCCACCGCTGCTGTTGGGAGTACCCAGGGATGATGGAACGGGGCAGCAAGGTGTTGGAACCCTCCACGAGTAGGGGATGCCCCGGGACCCAGTGGAAGGGGAGTAAGTGCAGTGGGTATGAAGGGGTCACTCTAATACTCACTCAGTTCATAAGCAGACACCGACAACCGGGTAAACCAAGTCTCTGGGTATCTCTGCCGCTGAGGGGAGCTCGTCCGGGTCCCGGCCCCAAGTGGTGCTGTCTGGTGGTCCGTGACCTGCCTCCTGGCACTTAGTTTAGACTTCAACTTGATGACCCGGTAGCTTGTAACTAACCGAGCCCCACTCCCTACTATGGCTAAGTAAGGGAGCTTGCTCTCAGGGCTCACGCTTGGGATTTTCTGGACCGTTTTTGGTTGGAAAGTCCTATCCCTCTCGTTGTGCTACTGCCCCGATTCTGGAGCGGGTGGGAACGGATTGTGAAGGCTCTGTTTTCCTCAGGTGAATTGTCGGGCTGCCTGAAGGTACTCCCTGACTTAGGGTCCATGTACCCCGTCGTGCCTTTGGTCCCGGACCGGTGATAGGGCCTGGCTGCCGGCTGTCCTCCTCGACGGGTCCAAGCACCTTGCCACGATCCCCTGCAACTGGGGGTCCGACTCCTCTAGGCCCAGACCACCATCTGCAACCTAAGCAGTTACTTCGGGAGTCCCCACTTCTGACTTCCTCTGAGCTCCTCTCAGCTCGAGGGCTACTTCCAACCTCCTCTACTCACTGACTCCACCTCCTGTCCTGCGCCATGTCCGCTCCTGTCCTGCGCCATGTCTGCTCCCGTCCTGCGCCATGTCCACTCCCGTCTCCTCTCCCGGGACACGTCTTATCGCTCCAGGACCTGCCGGTGATCAGCTGATACGGTCACCTGACCGCATCAGCTGATCGTATAAGTCCAGCGGTGAGGCCGACTTTTTACCGTCTAGCCGGTTTAAACGATCAGCTGATGCTCTAAGGTGACTGCATCAGCTAATTACCGGTGGGTCCTGGAGCGATCGGGCGGGAGTCTGCACAGAAGTGTGTAGTTTTTTTTATACTTCTACTGATGCATCAGCTGACTGTATAAACAGCTTTTATACAATCAGCGGATGTCATGTGATTCAGGTCCTTGAGCCTGATACAGCTGATCGCTTTGCCTTCCAGCAAACCGATCAGATGATATTGGATCCGGATTGGACATCGCGGGACCCTTGACCTAGGATTACTGCGGAGGTGGGGTTCTTTAATTCAATAAAGATGGACTCACCAATTGTGTTGTATTTTCTAATAAAAACATTTTACTCTGTGTTGTGTTTTTTTTTATCTTTACTAGAAATTCATGGCGGCCATGTCTAATATTGGCGTGACACCATGAATTTTGGGCTTAGGGCCAGCTGATAATATACAGCTAGCCCTAACCTCTTATTGCCCAGTGAGCCACCCGGCACCAGGGCCACTGGAAGAGTTAATACAGCGCCTGAAGATGGCGTTTCTATGTAAGCGCCATTTTCTAGGGTGGCTGCGGACTGCAATTCGCAGCGGGGGTGCCCAGAAAGCTTGGGCACCATGCGCTGAGGATTCCAATCCCCAGCTGCCTAGTTGTACCTGGCTGGACACAAAAATTGGGCGAAGCCCACATCGTTTTTTGTTTTTGTTTTTTTTTAATTATTTCATGAAATTCATGAAATAATTAAAAAAAGGGCTTCCCTATATTTTTAGTTCCAAGCCGGGTACAAATAGCCAGCTTAGGGTTGGGGGCAGCCCGTACCTGCCTGCTGTACCTGGCTAGCATACAAAAATATGGCGAAGCCCTCGTCATTTTTTTTTTTACGTTTTTGGGCAAAATACTCCTGCAAACAGTCCTGGATGGAGGATGCTGAGCCTTGAAGTTCTGCAGATGCTATCTGCTCTCCTGCATACACTAGTAGATGGAGTATGCTGAGCCTTGTAGTTCTGCTCCCCCTGCCTCTCCCCGCAGCATACAGTCCTGGATGGAGCATGCTGAGCCTTGTGGTTCTGCAGATGTCTGCTCTCCTGCATACACTAGTGGAGAATGAAGGAGACCAGATTGAAGAAGGAAATGACATCAGATGTTTTTTTTTCCTTCATCACTCTTTAATAGCATTGTTCACTGATAAAAAAAAAAAGCATAAAAACTCAGTGAACAAAAACGCAGCAAAAAACACACCAAAACGCGGTAAAACACGCATGCGTTTTTGATGCATTTTCGCCACGGATGCGTTTCTGTGCGTTTTTTAGCGGCCAGAAACGAAGCGTTTTTGATGCCACAAAAAATGGTTAGGTGCTCACATACCCTATATGTGTACGTATAAAGAATGTAAATACTAATGTAAGAGTCCCTAAGGGACTGAGTTATAAAGGTTATAGGATGTTTTATAAGGTAATGTCGCCACCTATTGGTCGGTTATTGTATTATGGGTATTTTGTAGGATGAGTAATAGTTAATGTGGGTGGAGACAGAGCAGAGGCTGCAGGAGCAGCCATCTTAGAAAGTTAGTTGGCCCCTTTCAGACGTCTGTGTTTAAACAGGTGCAAGCGACACGCACCAGTATGGTCATCCGTGTGTCATACGTGTGACGTCCATGTTTGCATACGTGTGACATCCGTGTGACTGGTACCAGTAAAAAAATGCATGATACTGAGATGAATGGTTTTTTAATGTGTAAAAGATGGGCAAAGCCTGAAAAATTATAGATGGATATAGAAAGATCGATAATAGATAGATAGAACAGATAAAATAGATAAAGAGATATAAAGAAAGAACATATAAAATAGAAAGAACGAACAGATAGCTCGGCCAGCTGTTTTACAGCATTTTTATTTTTTAATTTTTAAAAAAAGAAATTACGTGGTGTCTCCCCAATTTTTATATCTAGCACAGGAACAGCAGCAGCTGTAGGCTGCAACCCTCAGCTCTCTGCTGTACCTTGGCTGGTTATTTAAAATAGAGGGGGTCCCCTCCATTTTACTAAAACCAGCCATGGTACAGCAGACAAGTGGTTATTTGGCCCTTTCCAGCCTAAGGGCTCATGCACACATATTCTGCAGTGATTTGACAGCACATGTGCACTTCAAATCGCTGCAGAAACACTGCATAATGGATGTAGTTTTTTTGTAGAAAAAAGCAGTTTTCCTGCGCTCTGGATGCTGCCCCCACCATAGACAGAGTGGGAGCTGCATCCATAGCGCACGGAATTATTGACATGCTGCTTTTATGAACGCACAGATTTGGGTCAAAATTTTAGCACCCAAATCACTGCGTTCATAAAAGCATCGTGCACACGTATCATGCACAATCTACATAGACTGTGCAGGGGACGCAGGACGCATGCATTTACACTGCAGTGCTATACGCAGCGTAAATGCATGTAAGTACGCAACGTGCGCATGAGCCCTAACAATAGCAGCCCACAGCTGCCCCAGAAATGGCTCATCCATTAGATGTGCCAATTCTGGTGCTGGATCCGGCTCTTTCCGCTGCCCTGGTGCAGTGGTAAATGGGGTAATACTTGTGGAGTTGATGCCAGCTCCAGCTGGCATCAAGCCCTGGTATTGGTAATGGGTGGCGTCTAGCAGACATTACTAATCCAGTAGAGGAAAGGAGAATAAGAAAGTTTATTTGAACAAAAAAAACCTGACTCCAGCCCCCGTTCACCAATTTATTTGATTTTTATAAATAAAAAAAAAGGTCTGCTGTTATCCATGGTGAGGTCCCACGAAGTTCCCCAAAAGCAAACCTGAAAAGACATAAAAAGAGAAAATTATTCAATAAATGAAGACAAGAGACACCCACTTTTTCAATTTATTTCCCTATCAAAGCCATAATCCGGGTCCACTGTAATCCAATTACGGGGGCCCACGTCGATCCCATACTGCTGCCACATTCAGTGGAGAACTGAACGTTCCCCATTGATTGTGAGAGCAGCCCGTGTAGGCACACAGACACTGCTTACCTGTGTAAAAGTATCATTATACTGCCCCATAAATGTTTCCTATTCTGCACTCCTGAAAAAATAATTGCAGTGCTTCCTTCACAAAATATCCCCTCCACAAACTGAACCTCTCCATCATATTCCCCCACAGGCTGACCCTCTCCATCATATTCCCCGCACGCTGCCCCTTCTCCATTATATTCCCCCCAGGCTGCCCCTCTCCATCATATTCCCCCCACGCTGCCCCTTCTCCATCATATTCCCCCCACGCTGCCCCTTCTCCATTATATTACCCCCAGGCTGCCCCTCTCCATTATATTCCCCCACAGGCTGCCCCACTCCATCATATTCCCCCCAAGTTGCCCCTCTCCATCATATTCTCCCCCAAGGCTGCCCCTCTCCATTATATTCCCCCCAGGCTGCCCCTCTCCATCATATTCCCCCCCCAGACCTCCCCTCTCCATCCTATTCCCTCCCAGGTTGCCCTTATCCATCATATTCCCCCTCAGGCTGCCCTTCTCCATCATATTCCCCCCCAGACTGCCCCTCTCCATCATATTCCCCCCCCAGACTGCCTCTCTTCATTATATTCCCCACCCCCAGGCTGCCCCTCTCCATCATATTCTCCCCAGACTGCCCCTCTTGATTATATTCCAGGCTGCCCCTCTCCATCATATTCCCCCCAAGCTACCCCTCTCCATCATATTCCCCCCCAGGCTGCCCCTCTCCATCATATTACCCCCAGGCTGCCCCTATTCATCTTAATCCCTCCCAGGATGCCCATATCCATCATATTCCCTCCCAGGTTGCCCCTATCCATCATATTCCCTCTCGGGTTGCCCCTATCCATCTTATTCCCCCCCAGGCTGCCCCTCTCCATTATATTCCCCTCAGGCTGCCCCTCTCCATCATATTCCCCCCCGAGCTTCCCTTCTCCATCATATTCCCCCCCCAGGCTGCCCCTCTCCATCATATTCTCCCCCAGACTGCCCCTCTCAATCATATCCCCACCCCCAGGCTGCCCCTCTCCATCATATCCCCCCAGGCTGCTTCTCTCCATCATATTTTCCCCCAGGCTGCCACTCTCCATCATATCCCCCCTAGGCTGCCCCTCTCCATTATATTCTCCCCCAGGCTGCCCCTCTCCATCATATTACCCCCAGGCTGCCCCTATTCATCCTAATCCCTCCCAGGTTGCCCCTATCCATCATATTCCCTCCCAGGTTGCCCCTATCCATCATATTCCCTCCCGGGTTGCCCCTATCCATCTTATTCCCCCCCAGGCTGCCCCTCTCCATTATATTACCCCCAGGCTGCCCCTCTCCATCATATCCCCCCCCAGGCTGCCCCTCTCCATCATATTCTCCCCCAGGCTGCCCCTCTCCATCATATCCCCCCCCTAGGCTGCCCCTCTCCATCATATTCTCCCCAAGCTGCCCCTCTCCATCATATTCCCCCCAGGCTGCCTCTCTCCATCATATTACCCCCAGGCTGCCTCTCTCCATCATATTACCCCCAGGCAGCCCCTCTGCATCATATTCCCCCCAGTCTGCCCCTCTCCATCATATTCCCCCCAGGCTGCCCCTTTCCATCATACCCCCCCACAACATGGCTGCCCCTCTCCATAATATCCCTGCTTCTCGCTCTCACACACACACAAACACACACACGGAGTTCCTCTCCGAAATATTTCTAACCACACTGCTCCAGTACAAAATCCCCCTTAGGCTGCTTTCACACCTCCGGTTTCTGCAATGCGGCACAATCCGGCACTTTGCAGGAAAATCGCAACCGTTTTTTTTTTTGCTGCCGGTTGCGTTTTTTCTGCATAGACTTTAATTAGTGCCACATTGTGCCGCAAGGTCTTGCGTTCCATCCGGTTTTTGCCGCATGCGGCAGACTTAACCGATGCGGCGGCCGGATGGAACGTTGCCTGGCACGTTTTTTCGTTCGGCAAAAAACCCCGCATCGCGCCGCATTCGGCCTATGCGGCGCATTTTTCAATGCATGCCTATGGCGGCCGGATGCGGCGTGATGCGGCTAAAACCGCATCCGGCCGCTGCATGCGGTTTTTGCCACTGCGCATGCTCAGTAGCATGCCGCAAGCGTCAAAAACCGGACAGGCCGCATGGGAAAAACGTATGCAAAGGATGCGGTGTTTTCACCGCATCCGTTGCATAGCTTGCACAGCTAAGACACCGCCGCTCCGGTCAGCTTCACACAGCAACTGAAGACAGCCGTGCGATCAGCTGAGCTGTCACTGAGGTTACCCGCGGCAACCGCTGCATCCAGTGACAGCGGGTAACCTCAGTGACAGCTCAGCTGATCGCACGGCTGTCTTCAGTTGCTGTGTGAAGCTGACCGGAGCGGCGGTGTCTTCTGCAGCTCCGGTCACCTCTATGCAGCAGCGCTGGAAGCGACGCTGGTTCATCCTGGATTAAGCCGGACATGGAGGGCTTTTTGGGGCTGATTAAAGTGGTTAACCAGGGTATATGTTTGTGTTTTTTATTTCTAATAAAGGATTTTTCGGGTGTGTGTGTTTATTTACTGTAATTTACAAATTAATCATGGAGGGTGTCTCATAGACGCCTGACATGATTAATCTAGGATTTATTGGCAGCTATGGGCTGCCATTAACTCCTTATTACCCCGATTTGCCACCGCAGCAGGGCAAATCAGGAAGAGCCGGGTACAGTCCCAGAACTGTCGCATCTAATGTATGCGGCAATTCTGGGCGGCTGCTGGCTGATATTGTTAGGGTGGGGGGCTCCCCATAACGTGGAGCTCCCCATCCTGAGAATACCAGCCTTCAGCCGTATGGCTTTATCTTGCTGGTTTTAAAATTGGGGGGGACCGCACGCCGTTTTTTTTAATTATTTAATTATTTATTTCACTACACAGTATAGACATGCCCACCGGCTGCTGTGATTGGGTGCAGTGTGACACCTGTCACTCAGCGTGGGGGCGTGTCTCACTGTAACCAATCATAGGCGCCGGTGGGCGGGGAAAGCAGGGAATACGAGATTGTTTAATGGGCGGCTGGCTTTTTCAAAATAGTAAAAGCCGCCGCAGCAGTGTGAACGCCTTGCAGCGCCGGACATCGGGGATTGGTGAGTATGAGAGAGGGCTGCTCAATTCAGTTACTCAGGAGTTTAGTGGTCACCGGTGAGTCCTTCACAGGTGACCGCTAATCAGGACGCGACACAGACAGAGCCGCAGCATGACAATGAAGTCGGGGGAAGTTCACCCGAGTTCATTCTGACAGTGCGGCTCTGTCTGTGTCTGCTGTCATCTGCCATTCAGCTCTGCTACATGGCTGTCTGTGTCTGCTGTCAGCGGCCATGTAGCAGAGCTGAATGGCAGATGACATAGTAAAAACGCATCCCTACACATTACACACGCTTGGCAAGTCAATAAATAAAAAAAAAAAAAAAAAAAAGGGTGCCCAATGCATACGTCACAGAACACATGATCTAAAGGATCGCACATAAAATTGATCAATTTAACATAGACTACTAACGCAGGTGTGACAGCAAATGAACGACCTACGTGCAATCTCATAAGATCCCGTATGCAACCTGGGCATGTCACATCGCAAATGCGATTGTACAACTAATTGCAACGTGTAAAGCAGGCTTTACAGACACACATTGCCCATCCGTATAAAGTACTCCCTCCACTTTCTTTTTCAAAGCTGTGCCCCCTTTCACCCATCTTTTGCCCTAATCCCCTTCCCTCCACTCTTACCGGTACCCGACGTGTGTCTGCACGCTATGTGATGATGTCAGCAATGTACTGACATCATGACGCTGCCGCACTTCAGGGCCCGGTCACCGCGCTGCACTGATCAGGGAAGCAGGGAGCAGCGCAGGACGCCCACATCTCGCAGGCCGGAATGAGGCTCGATCTATATCCACTATTTAATCAGCAGGAGCAGGGGGCGGCACGGAGCACGCCACTCCCTGCTCCTCCTGCTGATTTTAGCTGTGCAGCGCAGCATGATTGTGCAGCTCAAGGCAAATGCTGCCTGCCGTGCATGCTGCAGAGGAGAGAGTGGCCGTAGATCGCGCGGCCCACTACAGGGACCAGCCCATCTGGCATTTGCCAGACTTGCCCTATGGCCAATCCGGCCCTGTATGTCTCACATACTGTGAAGATATATTTTGTAATGGAAATGCTAAGTAAAGTTCTACTTGAAGAGATGTATCTGGTGTCCGCTGAATTCTGTGTGAAGTGTACTGAAACGGAAAACTGGGAACCAGCTACTACTGGCAGCTTAGAAGCGGCTCAGAAGATTGGGACAGCAGGAGTCTCTGACCTACAAGTGAGTACCACGCACCACATGTCCCTGAAAGTAATACCTTTCACTGTTTAGGTGGCCGGGGCATGGACTGATGCTGCAAGGCTGCTCAGCAGCCATGATTCGTCCCGGCCCACGACTACAACTGCCTCGTTCCACCCCTACAACTGTACGGTGGCTCGGTGGTTAGCACTGTGTGGTGCTGGCTCAGTGGTTAGCACGGTATGGTGGATCAGTGGGTAGCACTTTTTCTTTGCAGCATTTGGGTCCTGGGTTTAAATCCCACCAAGGATGACATTTGCAAGAACTTTGTATGTTTTCTCTCTGTGTAGATAAAATAAATAAAAATGAAACACGAATGCACATGTTTGACCACTGCTCCATTCAGAGGATGGAAGACCTGTGTTGTCAGTGGGTTGTCCATGTTTAGTTGACCATGCAGATAGAATGATCAGCTGATCGTTCACAATAGCCGGCCTCCGGCTTTTGAGAGCGATCAGCTGATCTCCCAGTGGTCGGCTAATGAGAGCGATCAGCTGATCGTTCACAATAGCCGGCCACCGGCTTTTGAGAGCCATCAGATAATTTCCCGGCGGCCAGCTATTGTGAACGATCAGCTGATCGCTCTCAATAGCCGGCGGCCGGGAGATCAGCTGATCGCTCTCAAAAGCCGGTGGCCGGATATCAGCTGATCGCTCTCAAAAGTCAGCGGCCGAGAGATCAGCTGATAGCTCACAGAAGCCAACCGCCGGGTGATCAGCTGATCGTTCACAGAAGGAGGCTGCCGGGCGATCAGCTGATCGTTCGGCCGCCGAGAGAGAGCATGCGCAGTGAAATCATAAGAATTCCGCTGCTCAAAAAACGTTACTCTCTGCGTTCTTGCCGCCTGACGGTCAGTCGTTCCACTACTGATCAGTCGGGCGGAGGATGCAACGCAAGGGCATCAGTCACAATCCGCCGCTCATATTAGTCTATGGGAAACAACGGAATCCGCCAAACGGATTGCGTTGTTTATCAGAGCGGCTAGGTTCACATTTCCGTTGTTTTGCATCAGTCACATGCGTTGCTTGACGCTTGTGACTGATGCGTTGTACACAACGGATGACAAGAATAAGAATGAATTGTCGGACTCCATTGTAAAACGTGAGAGAGAGAACGATCAGCTGATTGTTCACAATAGCCGGCCGCCGGGTGATCAGCTGATCGCTCACAGCAGCCGGCTGCCGGGTGATCAGCTGATCGCTCACAGAAGGCGGCTGCCGGGCGATCAGCTGATAGTTCAGCCGCCGAGAGAGAGCATGTGCAGAGAAATCATAAGGATTCCGCTGCTCAAAAAACATTACTCTCTGCGTTCCTGCCCCCCGACGGTCAGTCGTTCCACGACTGATCAGTCGGGCGGAGGATGCAACGCAAGGGCATCAGTCACAATCCGCCGCTCATATAAGTCTATGGGAAACAACGGAATCCGCCAAATGGATTGCGTTGTTTATCAGAGCGGCTAGGTTCACATTTCCATTGTTCTGCATCAGTCACATGCGTTGCTTGACGCTTGTGACTGATGCGTTGTACAATGGATGACAAGAATAAGAATTCATTGTCGAACTCCGTTGTAAAACGTGAGAGAGAGAACGATCAGCTGATCGTTCACAATAGCTGGCCGCCGGCTTTTGAGAGCGAACAGAGCGAACAGATGATCTCCCGGCGGCCGCTAATGAGAGCGATCAACTGATCGCTCTCATTAGCCGGCCACCGGGTGATCAGCTGATCGCTCACAGCAGCCGGCCGCCGGGTGATCAGCTGATCGCTCACAGCAGCCGGCCGCCGGGTGATCAGCTGATCGCTCACAGCAGCCGGCCGCCAGGTGATCAGCTGATCGCTCACAGCAGCCGGCCGCCGGGTGATCAGCTGATCGCTCACAGAAGGCGGCTGCCGGGCGATCAGCTGATCGTTCGGCCGCCGAGAGAGAGCATGCGCAGTGAAATCCTAAGGATTCCACTGTTCAAAAAACGTTACATGCTGCGTTCCTGCCGCCCGACGGTCAGTCGTTCCACGACTGATCAGTCGGGCGGAGGATGCAATGCAAGAGCATCAGTCATAATCCGCCACTCATATAAGTCTATGGGAAACAACGGAATCCGCCAAACGGATTGCGTTGTTTATCAGAGCGGCGGATTTTGACTGATGCAAAACAACGGAAATGTGAACCTAGCCTTAGTTATTAGAGTCTGATGGAAAGTGATATCGTGACACCCTCCTACTTAAAGGGCTCATTCATACCTGTCCATAGGATACCCCCCAGTATCCCCATGATCAGCCGATATTCGCTCAAGCAAGTGAATAGGAAATAACAGTACTACTCAGCATGAGCACTAAACAGTGTACAGAGCTGCAGTGTTTTGCCCCATACATCGCTTACATCTAGCCCCCTAAACTAGCAGATATCAGCCTTTCAATGGTAGCGCTGGGTGTAAGACGTCACTCATCTCATATCCTTTGGACAGGTCTTTCAAGATGCCTTGTCCCATGGGTGGGTCATGAAAACTTCAGTTCTGGATAGCCCTTTTAGTAACCTCTTTAGTTTTACATAATATTCTTTAAAAAGCATTTTAATAACTATCTCAAAGTCTATTTCTGAATTCTAACACCACTTAAGAAACCCCTTGGGGTATTCCGATGTATGACCCTTTGATGTTTTCAGCAGATATGGAAGATGAAAAGCGTGCATAGAAAAAAATAATGTGGACAATCACAATAACGGCCCTTCTTAATAACAAATGAATCTTCGGTTCTGCATGAAAAAGACATTACGTCTTGGTAATGATTTTTTTTTCACAGTCTGAGATGTTATAAATGGTTTTATTCATATCAATTACTGATATGACAATCTGTAGTTCTCTGGATGTATCACTCATTATACCCAATTTTCTAAAATAAAGCAATGAGTGACATCTCCCATCTTCACTTCTATCATATGATTCCCTTCAAACATTTGCCTTAACCTTCTGCAGAGAGTAATTATGAAAATTATCATCCTATGTGGAAATGTTTACCATGGAGAATGCATTAAAGGGTTATTCTCACCTCGGCTTTTTATGGCAGAGTTGGGAATAACTGTCTCTATGTCCCAGCTACCACAGCAGGGGTTACAGAGACAACTGTTCACAGCTGTGCTATGCTTCAGTGTAACATCCATAGAAATAAATGGGAGTTACGGAAAGCATAATACAGCATTCTACACTATTTCTGTAATTTGGGAGCTATGCCAACAGCATAGCTTGGTTTCCTATGCTACTCCCTAAGCTCCCATTAATTTTAGGGAGGGGAGGAGTTACACCATCAGCACAGCTGCATTTGGCTTTTTTTATGGAATGCCTCTGGTGTCCGGAACGGAGAAGCCGTTATTCCCATCTTGGCCATAAAGGGCTAAGATGGCAATAAACTTTTAAAAGGAATCTGTCAGCAGGTTTTTGCTACTTCAGCTGAGAGCAGCCTTATGTAGGCAAAGAGATTCTGAATCCAACAATCTATCACTTAGATTACTGGGTGCAGCCATTCTGACACAATTAGGTTTAGTCATGTAGCTGAGCCCAGGGAGCTGTCCAGCCCACACCAGGCTCTCTATAGAGATTGAACATTGACAGTGAGGTGTCAATCACAAGAGGGGCATGTCGGACAACATGGCATGAGCCAGCTAGTCATAGAAATTATAATCACCAAGTGATAAAGCGTTTAGTTTACGTAAACAACAGCATGGAATCTGATAAGTGAGGCATAGTTGATTTTTTGTTTTTTAACCCCTACAGCATGCTGTCCTCAGATTAAATAGCAAAAGCCTGCTGACAGATTCCCTTTAAGCAATAATAATTAAATTAGCACAGTGTAAGTTTTTCTGCTCATTAACTTATATTTTAGCTTTGAACTTAAAGAAAAATCCGTCACCAGGTCGATGCTACCCAATCTGAGAGCAGCATAACATAGGGATAGGCCCTTATTGTAATGATGTATCACTTGCAGGGCTCCTTGCTGTAGTTTTAATAAAATGACTGTTTTACTTGCTGCAGCTCTGCTAGTCTTCTCGATGATTAGCTATGTCTAAAGGCCCTGTCACACACAGAGATAAATCTGCGGCAGATCTGTGGTTGCAGTGAAATTGTGGACAATCAGTGCCAGGTTTGTGGCTGTGTACAAATGGAACAATATGTCCATGATTTCACTGCAACCACAGATCTGCCAAAGATTTATCTCTGCGTGTAAAGTGGGCTTTAGACTTGCTGACTTATTTGACCAGAATCAGCCATACTAACCAGTGGACAGCCCCACACACCACTCCTATGTGGGGCTGTGCACTGGTTAGTATGGCTGATTCTAGTCAAATATTACTTTAGTATTGGTGGTCTGGTATGTATGTATTATATTAATACCATTAGGAATCCCCTTTGGATTAGATATTGTCCTTAAGCCAATGCTTATGGCGAGAGTTCCCTTACATTATGTTAATGTGATTGGCAAAATGGATATATATTTTATATAACTTTAAAATAGATTAAGCACTATATATAGCATATAGCATATACATATACATAGCATATAGAAAATTGTGCATATTGGTATATAAATATGAGGCATTCTATTCCATTACTATAGGTGGTGCTTTATGCTGACTACAGGTTGGCTTTGGGACAATTAAGATACATGATTTTTTGTCACATGTGGATGTATAATAATCTGATTGATATAAACATTTGATTGAATGAGAAATATATATATATATATATATATATATATATATATATACTGTATATATATATATATATATATATATATATATATATATATATATATATATATATATATATATGTGACACACAGTGGTATATAGCTTTGGGTTGTAAATCCTTCATGGTTATAAATACATCAATTTCTTTATTCAAAATAACCACCAATAATTAATTTTGAAAGACATTAATGCCCAGTTTACAGTTATCAGTTTACATGCCCCCTCACACACCAAGAGATCCTCTCTCTGTATGTGTTTTAAATGTTCGATTGTCTATGTGTCTATGTATTTTTTATTTTTGAACAATAAAGATTTGTAAAATAAATTACTTACATTTACCTCAATGAATATTTTTTGTGGATGTCAATTCTGTCCCCTGACCTGGCCCTCTTTATTTAATAATGTCAACCATCCTGGCTACCTTTATTTAATAATGTCTCCTATCCTGACCCCTTTTATGTAATAATTTTCCCCATCCTGGCCTCCTTTATTTAATAATATCTCCCATCCTAGGCACATATGTTCCCCCATCCTGGGTCCCTATATTCCTCTGTCCCAGACCCCTAAAATGCCCCAACCTAGACCCCTAAACTGCACCATCTTGGGCCCCTAAACTGTTCCATACTGGGCTCCTATATCCATTACCCTGTCCATTCACAGAGGGAGGAGCAAAAAGATTCTTCTTACCAGCCTGCGCTTCCCCGGTGTCCTCTTGTAGCTTCATATGGCACAGTCAAATGGCCACACTACCCATCCGAGGCCGCGCCCTGATGTCACAGCGCGGCACATAGCAGTGATGTTAAAAGATGTGATGTAGGTACACAGACATGTACACACGTGCAGACAGGCACACATGCATGCAGACACACAGACACATGCACGTAGACGAGCACACATACACAGATGCACTGACATGCACACGTATGTAGACACACATGCATGCACACACACTTACATACGTAGACACAAAGGCTAATGCAGACACTTAAACAAATGCATGCAGACAGACATATAATACAGACATACAGTATGCATACAAATGCATGCAGAGAAATGCACTCCGACAGGCACACACACAGACATATACATACAAATGCACAGAGACATATGCAGAAAAATGCAGACAAATGCACACATACTTACACACCCATGCAGATAAGCACACACATTCTTACATGGGTAGACACACAGGCATGAACACACATGAAGACAGGCACACATATGTAGGCACAGAATTGCGCACATATACACACATGCACGCATATGTAAATACATACGTAGACAAACAGACAAATGTACACACACAGACATGCTGACACACAGACAGGCACACGTATAAACATAGACAGACATGCACACATGCAGACTAGCGCATATAGACAGACACATGCACACAGCACACATATACGCACATGAACGCAGACACGCACAGATACATAGCCACACAGACAGATGCACCAGAATGCAGCCAGGCACATGCACGCACACATACACTCACATATGTAGACATGCAGATAGGCAAACACATGCACAATAGTCATGGGCAGTCCGGTTCTTTTTGGTGATTCGGCTCACGTGGCTTCGTTCACTATTCACCAAAAAGAGCCATATCTTTTGGTTCCTAAATGGATCCCTATTAAATATGTGTTCACCCGTGGTTAATATATATTAAGCTGGTGTTAATATGGCCGAAACCTTGGCCACCCACAGTCAAAACCCCGTCTACTTGCAACTGAGCAATTAAATGGAGTGGGTGGGATTTTGTTCAGGCGAGTGGGGTTTCATCTACTAAACGCCTGAATTTTATGCCCAGTGAGAGCCATCAAGAGAATTTAGTAGCGCTCACTGATGAGCTGGCTCCCGTTGTTCACAGCATGGAGCCGGCTGTTTGTGTCAGATTGGTCGTGACCAACACATCACTAATGCACAAGAACGCACAGACACACACATATACTTAGACACACAGGTACATACATGCACACAGAAAAATGCAGTCAGACACACACACAAACAGACTAGCACAATTACATAGACACACAGACACACGCATGCTCAAACATGCGCAAGAACGCAGACAGACAGATGCACTAATAACCAAACATATATACATACAGTTGAAACCAGAAGTTTACATGCACTGTCTAAAAAGACACATATGCATGTTTTTCTCACTATCTGACATAAAATCAGAATAAACCTTTCCTGTTTTAGGTCAACTAAGATTACCAACATTATTTATATTTGCCAAACACCATAATAATGAGAGAATGTTTTAAGGCATTTTTATTACTTTCTACAAAGTCAAAAGTTTACAAAGATTGAGAGTACTATGCCTTTAAACAATATGGGACAACCCAAAGGATGATGTCATGTGTTTGGAAGCTTCTGAGACACACTTGTGAATGTATGTTAATGCACACCAGAAACACACTGCTTCTTCTGTGAACCAGAGATGAACATGCTTTGGTCAGACATGTGCATATCAACCTGAGAACAAAAGCAAAAGACCTTGTGAAGATGCTGGCAGAAGCTGGTAAGATTGTTTCATTATCCACAGTGAAATGAGTACTGTATCAACATGGGATGAAAGGCCACTCTGCCAGGAAGAAGCCATTGCTCCAAAAGAAACATAAAAAGACAGTTTACAAATCCACACAGGAACAAAGACCTTCATTTTTGGAGACATGTCCTATGGTCTGATGAAACTAATATTGAACTGTTTGGCCATAATGACCAATGACCATTGTTACGTTTAGAGGAAACAGGGAAAAGATTTGAAGCCTAAGAAGACCATCCCAACTGTGAAACACGGGGGTGGCAGCATCATGTTGTGGGTTGTTTTGCTGCAGGAGAGACTGGTGCACTCCACAAAATCGATGACATTATGAGGAAAGTAGATTATGTGGCAATATTGAAGCAACATCTCAAGACAAGTGGAAATGGGTCTTCCAAATAGACAATGACCTAAAGCATATTGCCAAACTGGTTACAAAGTGGCTTAAAGATAACAAAGTCAATGTTTTGGAGTTGCCATCACAAAACTCTGATCTTAATCCTATTGAAAATTTATGAGCAAAGCTGAATGCGAGTAAGACGACCTACAAACATGGCTCAGTTACATCAGTTCTGTCAGGAGGAATGGGCCCAAAATCCTACCAACTACTGTGAAAAGCTTGTGGGAGCATATCCAAAACATTTGACCCAAGTCATACAGTTTAAGGGCAATGGTACCAAATGCTAAAAAAAGGTATGTAAACTTTTGACTTTGCAGAAAGTAATAAAAATGCCTTAAAACATTCTCTCTCATTATTCTGGCATTTGACAAATATAAATAATTTTGGTTATCATAGTTGACCTAAAAATATAGAAAGGTTTTTAATGATTTCAGAAAATTAGAATAATTAACACAAAACACCTACAAAGGCTTCCTAAGCGTTTAAAATGGTCCCTTATTCTGGTTCAGTAGGCTACACAATCATGCAGAAGACTGCTGACTTGACAGATGTCCAGAAGGCAGTCACTGACACACTCCAGAAGGAGGGTAAGCCACAAAAGGTCATTACTAAAGAAGCTGGCTGTTCACAGTGCTGTATCCAAGCATGTTAATGGAAAGTTGAGTGAAAGGAAATGTGTGGTAGAAAAAGGTCCACAAGCAACCGGGATAACTGCAGCCTTGATACGATTGTTAAGAAAAGGCCATTCAGATATTTGGGGGATATTCACAAGGAGTGGACTGCTGCTGGAGTCAGTGCTTCAAGAGCCACCACACACACATGTATCCAGGACATGGGCTACAACTGTCACATTCCTTGTGTCAAGCCACTTATGACCAATAGACAATGCCAGAAGCGTCTTACCTGGATCAAGGAGATAAAAAACTGGCCTGGTCAGAGGTGTTGTTTTCAGATGAAAGGAAATTTTGCATTTCATTTGGAAATCAAGGTCCCAGAGTCTGGAGGAAGAGTGGAGAGGCCACAATCCAAGCTGCTTGAGGTCTAGTGTGAAGTTTCTACAGTCAGTGATGGTTGGGGAGCCATGTCATCTGCTGGTGTAGGTCCACTGTATTTTATCAAGACCAAAGTCAGCGCCACCGTCTATCAGGAAATTTAGAACATGCTTCCCTCTGCTGACAAGGTTTTTAGAGATGGAAATTTCATTTTCCAGCAGGACTTGGCACCTGTCCACACTGCCAAAAGTACCAATACCTGCTTTAATAACCACAGTATCACTGTGCTTGATTGGCCAGCAAACTTGCCTGACCTAAACCCCATAGAGAATTTATGTGGTATTGTCAAGAGGAATATGAGACACCAGACCCAACAATGCAGATGAGCTGAAGGCTGCTATCAAAGCAACCTGGGTTTCCATAACACCTCAGCAGTGCCACAGGCTGATCGCCTCCATGCCACGTCGCATTGATGCAGTAATTCATGCAAAAGGAGCCACGACCAAGTAGTGAGGCATTTACTGTACATACTTTTCAGTAGGCCAACATTTCTGAGTATAAAATAATTTTTTCAGTTGGTCTTACTGTATATAAACTAATTTTCTGACATGACTTTTAGGTTTTCATTGGCTGTAAGCCATAATCATCAACATTAATAGAAATAAACACTTGAAATAGATCACTCTGTGTGTAATGACTCTATATAATATATGTATTTCATTTTGTATTCAATTACTGAAATAAATGAACTTTTTGATGATATTCTAATTTATTGGGATGCACTAGTACTTACCCTCCAATGTTTTAATTTTTTTTTCGGCACTGATTCCAAAGCACCGTCTTATGACCATAACTTCTGACTGGCCAGAACAAGGCTCTCAAAGAGATGTATTGAGCTCCATGACACCATTGGAGCTGCCATAAAGTCACAAGTTGTAGAAGCGGCGGTGACAACAGGTGAAGACGCACCTCAACTTTAGAGGAAAATAGAAAAACAAAATTTTTTTATATTAAATTGGGGGACCGTGTTTTAGTCTTATAGGCCGAATGTAGCTTACCAGGGGGCACAGGGTCATAGGAAAATGGTGGTGACACTAGTGCAGTGATGATGGGAGCAAGGTGTGTCGTGGCGGTACAAGGCAGATGCCATTGATCTCTAGGCAACGGACGCGATGGACTTCAGCAAAAATGGTACTGGAAAAAAGTGGGTCTTATAATCCGAAAAAATGGTAGGAAAGGGGCAGGGGACTTACATTTAAAGCATCACTCTGGCACTAAAAATAAAGAAAAATTGGTAAAATAGTGCTTTAAGTGTTGAAAATAGCAAACATTTTATTTTTTATGGAATAAAAAGTTATATATATCTAGTATCACTCCGTCTGTAATGACCAGTACATAAAAAAAGATAACTTTTTATTCTGCACAGTGAATGTCACGATAAAAAAATGTGAAAAATTACAGCAGAATTGACATTTCGTGGCATTCCGCCTCCAATAACAAGAAAACGATTGTAAAGACATATGTACTCCAAAATATTACCAATAAAACTTATATCGCAAAAAAAATAAGACTCTAATTAAACTCTGTAAAATTAAAAATATATGGCCATCAGAATAATGATGCAGGGGAAAAAAAAAAGAATTTTCTTTTTAAATGTGATTTTTTTTTTTGCAAAAGTAATAAAATATAAGCAGAAATGGTATAAATTGGGCATCAATGTAATCATATAAACCCGTACTGTAAAGCTTTGTCTCTAATTATCCTACACGGAGAGTACAAAAATAATAAAATACAAAAAACAATGCCATAAGAAATAAAACTGTTATGGCTCTTGGTCCTGGAATGTGACTATGAAAAAATGCTGGAAAAAAAGGTGTGGACATTAAATGGAACCTGTCATGTGGAAAAAGGCACTTAGCCTGCAGATATGGGCTTAATCTGTAGGTTAATAGCATTATGAACCTGCCCAGTGCCTGCACATTGAATCCTGATGCCGGGAGGAAATGAACTTTAATTCTCTTGGAAACATTCTGGTTTCACTCACATAGGCGGCACTGGCATGGGTTCAGTCACTGGTCTGTGTATGGAGAGAGATGGCTGTAACCGCACCCCCAAACTGACTTACAGCTGCTCAGTAATACACTAAGTTGTAAGTCAGTGCAGGGGGGGCGTGGTTATAGCCGTTGGTGTCAATACAGAGAGGGGTTACTGAACCCGCACCAGCACTGCCCCCGTGACTGAAACTGGAATGCTGCCTGGAGGATTAAAATACATTTCCTTCCGGGAGCAGGGTTTAATGTGCAGGCGCCTGGCAGGTTCAGAAAGCTATTAACTTGCAGATTAACCCCATATCTGCAGGTTAATACCATCTTTCCATGTGAAAAGTTCTATTTAAGGTCAAGTTAGATCTGGTCCTTAAGAGGTTAACTATAATGGTGGCCATTTGGTTTCTTTTAAGGTGTCCAGCATTTGACAGATACCTTTATGGAAACCAAACTGCCGCCATTATAGCTAAGTTAAAGGATTACATCTGTCGGTGTTTGCGTCCATCATAGGACAAATATAGTTTGCGTCAAAACTGATGATCGTTCTTGTGCAGTATTCTGGTATTGATGGTGGTTCCGGTGATTTAATCATGTGCTGATGGTGGTTCTGGTGCTGTAGTCATGTACTTCTGACGTCTCTGGTTATGTATTCATAACCAAAACCATCATGAGTATATGAATACCACACCAGAACCATCAATCGTACATGAATGTGGCATCAGAACCATCATCAGTACAGAAATACATCACAAGATCCACCATCAGTATTCAAATACAGCAACAGAACTACCACCATTAACGAATACTTCACCAGAACCACCGTCAGTACAGGAATACTGCACGAGAACCACCATCAGTATTAGAATACAGCAAGAGAACCATCATCAGTACGATTACATCACTAGAACCATATCAGGTCAGCCCCATATATATTTGTATTGGAGGAATCTATAACTCCCAGTATGTCCTTAACAACAGTAAGGAGATTCTGAGAGTTATTGTTACCAGCCATCATCAGGCTGCGGACCATACAGGAATCACAGTACTGAAGACGCATAGTCCGTATCACAAATTAAAATTTACATCCAGGCACCTTATAGATGACATCTTCTCTGATTGGAGGCATTTTCATCGCTTTTGTTTCTATGTAGTCCAGATGCCATGAGGATATTGAACATCCACAGCTCGTCTCTGCAGACTTCCATTTTCTCTGGTCTGCTGCAGCACATCCCGACACAGTTCCCTTAAAAATAGATTGTGATTATAATGCCCTTTACATGAAAATATCTGTTCCTATTCTGCCCTAAATAAGCCTCTTAAGGCTACCACATCTTCTGCCTTTATGAATTTTTAACCACCACACCATGCGCCCTTATGAAGCATGGCCAATACCATGGCTGTCCCCTCTCCACTGTGTTCCCTTTCTGTATATCCACACTGTCATCTCCACCATGTTAACACCTCTTTTTATCGTGTCTCCATTTCACGCTGTCCACTCTTCATATTAATACTGTACCCCGTCTTCACACTATGCTCTTGTACTATCCATCATACTTCTCTTTTCAAACTGTGCTCCTGTGACGCCCTGGCACAGCCAGGGTGTCACATAAAGAGTTAATCCTCCTTGGTAATATGATCTCACACGGTGCAGCATGACAAAGCACAGCCCCCAGTGTAAGGGAAAAGCAGAGGAGAGGGGAGGGGCTGGAGCAGAGAGTGTGTGGAGGGCAGACAGGACAGACGTCTGAAGTGTAGCTCCCGGCTGGGAGTGAAGGGTTCTCCAAAAGGGCCGGGGCAGGCCGTAGTGAGGAAGGGGCCAGAACAGGTAGCCGGAGCCGGGCGGTGGCCCCTCGGTACCTGGGTACCCGGATCACTACAGGGGAGTGATTCCCCGTCCCCGGCTGAGGAGAAAGAGGAAGAGAGAGAGGAGAAAAAGACACTTGGCTGCAGGGAAAGAACAACAAGGGCTGCTGCACCGTGTGTGGGATACAAACACCCCCGTACCAGAGGCCTCGGACACCGGCAATTCTTAGTTCACCAGTGACTCCGTGTGACTTTATTGTGAGTACACTCGTGCCCTCGGGCACTGCACTGCAGCACTGCGCCCTGCCGCCCCCTGCTTACCCCATCATCGGGCCCCGGGACAACCAACCCCCTACCCACGGAGGGGACATAACAACTACGCTGCTCCCTGTCATCACTCCCGGGATCCCCTTCTAGAGCAGCGGTGGTGTTCCACCATCACCACAACCGTGGGTGGCGTCACGGACAATCTCCCCTAACAAAACCCCTTTTACTGTGGAGCCTGGGATCACAGACCGGGTCACGCTGCCGTGATACCCACAGAAGTGACTCTGTGGCCCGGATCTGAGTACCCCTGGTCCCCGGGCGAAACATTTGGCGTCACGAACAGGATCGAACCCATCCAGTTATCTGGAGGAAGTGCGCCTTATTCTGGACTGTCAGCGGTGATCCGCTGCAAAAATCTTAAAGTCACCACTTAAAGTCACCATCTTTGCCGCCATTTTGGGCGCGAAAATCTCCCGCCCAGCACCTTCTTCCCCAAGCGTTGGGCGCGAAAAAGAGGCTCCGCCCCCCCGAGAACGCGGGCGGAAGTGAAGCTCCGGAGGACCGGAAGCGAAAGAGAAAGTTTAAAAGTTGCTGGAAGGACTGCTCCCGAGTACCAAGGGGGAGCAGTAGAAAGGAACCGCAGCTTATGTGACAAGGACTGTGGAAGCAGGGACGCCAGGACTCTGCCAGCATTTGGTTCCTGGAAGAGGCCGCCGCAGCGATGCACCGAGCCGTTACCCCTGTTACCGGTAGCGGAGCCCGCAGCGCCTGTTGGGGAGGACCCAGACCTGGGGTCCCCAGGCCTCACCTTTGTCACCACCCTGCCACCGGCCCCGGCAGTCCGCCCGGCCGCGACGGAGATGACGACGGCTCCGGCAGTCCGCCCGGCCGCAACGGCAGCGAAGTACCGGTCCCGTTGACCAATCTGGAACCGTTTCTGGACTAGGGTCAAGGGGTGCTGCCTGGGCTTTAGGGGCAGCACCAAGGCTAGGTTGTTTGGGTGGGTGACTAAAGGAACCGTTACCCTGTTATTATTAAAAGTGTTGGACTGTTACTGCAATGTTAAAGTGATGTGCATCCCGTTTTGGGAGGATTGAAAATGTTTGATGTTTTATTTTTTCCAGTTTAATAAAATGTCGGTGCCTAGCCGGCCCGAGGACGGGCCGTGTTTTACCAAGGGGGTGTGTGACGCCCTGGCACAGCCAGGGTGTCACATAAAGAGTTAATCCTCCTTGGTAATATGATCTCACACGGTGCAGCATGACAAAGCACAGCCCCCAGTGTAAGGGAAAAGCAGAGGAGAGGGGAGGGGCTGGAGCAGAGAGTGTGTGGAGGGCAGACAGGACAGACGTCTGAAGTGTAGCTCCCGGCTGGGAGTGAAGGGTTCTCCAAAAGGGCCGGGGCAGGCCGTAGTGAGGAAGGGGCCAGAACAGGTAGCCGGAGCCGGGCGGTGGCCCCTCGGTACCTGGGTACCCGGATCACTACAGGGGAGTGATTCCCCGTCCCCGGCTGAGGAGAAAGAGGAAGAGAGAGAGGAGAAAAAGACACTTGCTGCAGGGAAAGAACAACCAGGGCTGCTGCACCGTGTGTGGGATACAAACACCCCCGTACCAGAGGCCTCGGACACCGGCAATTCTTAGTTCACCAGTGACTCCGTGTGACTTTATTGTGAGTACACTCGTGCCCTCGGGCACTGCACTGCAGCACTGCGCCCTGCCGCCCCCTGCTTACCCCATCATCGGGCCCCGGGACAACCAACCCCCTACCCACGGAGGGGACATAACAACTACGCTGCTCCCTGTCATCACTCCCGGGATCCCCTTCTAGAGCAGCGGTGGTGTTCCACCATCACCACAACCGTGGGTGGCGTCACGGACAATCTCCCCTAACAAAACCCCTTTTACTGTGGAGCCTGGGATCACAGACCGGGTCACGCTGCCGTGATACCCACAGAAGTGACTCTGTGGCCCGGATCTGAGTACCCCTGGTCCCCGGGCGAAACACTCCCACCTCACACCACCCTTACTCAGTATGATGGTCACCACAGCCACCCATACAATATGGTCACCACATTCCCTCATATGCAGTAAAGTGTCCATGACAGCCCTCCATACAAAATGGTTACCACAGCCCCCCTCTTTATAGTATGATATCTACTACAGCCCCCTATATAAAGTATGATAACCACCACAACATTCCATACAGTATAGTCACCACAGCCCCCCAAGGTATGATGTCCCCTACAGGCGCTCCCTGTATAACAACCTCACAGATTATGATATAATATAATGTCCCCACAGTCCCCAGCATAACATCCCCCACAGACCCCCTTATAACATGATGTTTCTGCAGCCCCCAGTATAACATCCCCCACATACCCCCATATGATATGCTGTCTCCCAAGCCCCCAGTATAACATACCCCACAGACCCCAATATAATATGATGTCCCCACAGACCCCTGTATAACATCCTCACAGACCCCCATATAATATGATATCTCCACAGCCCCCAGTATAACATCCCCCTCAGACCCCCATATAATATGATGTCCCCACACAAACCCACATATAAAATCCCCCAAAGAACCCCATATAATATGATGTACCCGCAGTCCCCAGCATAACATCCCCTACAGACCCCATATAATATGATGTCTCCACAGACCCCAGTATGACATCCCCCACAGACCCCCAAATAATATGATGTACCCACAGACCCCATATAATATGATGGCTTCGCAGCCCCCAGTATAACACACCTCACATACCCCCATATAATCTGTTGTCCCCACAGACCCCAGGTATAATGTCCACCATAGTTATGACGTCTCCACAGCACACCATTCAGTGGCCAAATAATATAAAAGATACAGTATATTATACAGTTGCGCGCCTACACTTGAAGAACTATAGTACTGTACCAGACTCAGCCCCCACCAACTGTTCAAATGAGCTGCTTCGTAATCCAAGTGGTTGGATCCCCGCTCTCCAGGGTAAGTCATCAATACACCGTGTGCAGAATTATTAGGTAAGTTGTATGTTAGAGGATTTTTTTAATTATTGATCAACAACTATGTTCTCAATCAACCCAAAAGACTCAAAAATATCAAAGCTTAATATTTTTGGAAGTTGGAGTGTTTTTTTTTTTAGCTTTGGCTATCTTAGGAGGATAGCAGTTTTTGCAGGTAACTATTACTGTGCAGAAAACAAAATATATTCCCATCTCACTTGTTTATTTTCACCAGGTAAACCAATATAACTGCACAAAATTTAGAAATAAACATTTCTCACATGCAAAAACAAAACCCCAAAAATTAGTGACCGATATAGCCACCTTTCTTTATGATGACACTCAACAGCCTACCATCCATAGATTCTGTCAGTTGCTTGATCTGTTTATGATCAACATTGCATTCAGCAGCCACCACAGCCTCCCAGACACTGTTCCGAGAGGTGTACTGTTTTCTCTCCCTGTAGATCTCACATTTTAGGAGGGACCACAGGATCTCTATGAGGTTCAGATCAGGTGAACAAGGGGGCCATGTAATTATTTTTTCATCTTTTAGACATTTACTGGCCAGCCACGCTGTGGAGTAGTTGGATGCATGTGATGGAGCATTGTCCTGCATGAAAATCATATTTTTCTTGAACGATACCGACTTCTTCCTTTACCACTGCTTGAAGAAGTTGTCTTCCAGAAACTGGCAGTAGGTCTGGGAGTTGAGCTTCACTCCATCGTCCACCCTAAAAGGTCTCACAAGTTCATCTTTGATGATACCAGCCCATATCAGTACCCCACCTCCACCTTGCTGGAGTCTGAGTCGGAGTGGAGCTCTCTGCCCTTTCTGAACCAGCCTCTGGCCCATCCATCTGGCCCATCAAGAGTCACTCTCATTTCATCAGTCCATAAAACCTTTGAAAAATCAGTCTTAAGATATTTCTTGGCCAAGTCTTGATGTTTTATCTTAGATTTCTGGTTCAAAGCTGGTCCTTTTTCAACCTTCCTTACCTTGGCCATGTCCCTGAGTATGGCACACCTTGTGCTTTTTGATACTCCAGTAATGTTGCAGCTCTGAAATATGGCCAAACTGGTGGCAAATGGCATCTTGGCGGCTTCACGCTTGATTTTCCTCAAATCATGCACAATTATTTTGCGCCTTTTTTGCCCAACACTCTTCTTGCGACCCTATTGGCTATTTGCCATGAAACGCTTGATTGTTCGGTGATCACGCTTCAAAAGTTTGGCAATTTCAAGACTGCTGCATCCCTCTGCAAGACATCTCACAATTTTGGACTTTTCAGAGCCCGTCAAATCTCTCTTTTGACCCATGTTGCCAAAGAAAAGGAAGTTGCCTAATAATTAAGCACATCTTATATAGGGTGTTGATGTCATTACACCACACCACTCCTCATTACAGAGATGCACATCACCTGATTTACTTAATTGGTAGTTGGCTCTCCAGCCTAAACAGCTTGGAGTGGGACAAGATGTATAAAAATTATCATGTGATCAAAATACTCATTTGCCTAATAATTCTGCACACAGTGTATTGTAAGCAGTATAGGACTAGAAAACCAGTAGCCAAAGCACGAGTGCCACACCTGTCTATGGGTTGTGCCTATTATCGACAGCACAGCTACACTGGAGTCTGTCAGTATGTTACATCAACCGAATGTCATAGTGAAAAAAAAATTCCATGCTCTATTCTCTTCCATAGTTTGGACGACACTTGCCTTTTCAAGTCTATGGGTGTGCAAAGTAGATTGTATTCCATACAGATTTTCAATATTGCATCAACATTTTACAAATACTTTGCAGTTCTTACCAGAAACTATATTTAGGCTTATAATTTTTTTATATGTTGATGTATAAAAATGGATGCCATACAGATGTCATACAAATTGAGTGTAATGTACATGCAAATTTTCATAGTTTGGCTTCCAGTTTTAGAGAGGTTTCCTGGATTTAAAATGGTTGTATAGGACTGGAACAAGTCTGCTTTCCCTAAAAAAAGAAATTTTGGCAGACCTGCACCTGCACCCTGTCCTCCCTCAAACCGCACATACAGGCATATAGGTGTTTGAAAATAATGGAATCTGAGCAATCTGTTTCTCCTTTATTGTGAAATGTTTTATTCATTGGAAGTTTTATAAGTAGTTGCTGCTCAAGGTTACCTGACTACTACAGCCAATCACAGGCTGCAGCAGTCCGGCGCCTAGTGGAACGGTGATATCAGCGCTTCCTGTCTCAGCACAGACCACAGAGTAGCCTGAACTGTACCTAGGTGGGTGCCGTGAGGTCAATATATATCAGGTTGTTATGTTTTACATATGCAATCAAATTGGCAAAGGTTTGATTTGCCTGGACTGTCCATTTAAAGGGGTTTCCACAAAATGACACATGGATATAATTGCAAAGTGCGTGTAAAAGTAAGGGGGTTGTCCAGCCTTAGGGTACTAGTCGGTAGTCACTCTATGTAACTGCAGAAGACTTGTGAATCTTCACAGCTCACACACTGCATGCTTTGAGGACTTTCTGATGCCAAAGGTGGCACGTGACTGCAAGTATACGATTTGCATGCATGCGATCATGAGCCGAATAGACTTGCACAACCTCGTTTAATGCAAGTGAATTGAGGGAGGCCAGATATGTGTAGTTGGAATCTAGCTGTAAGTATGCAAATCATATATTTGCAGTCACATGACCACCTCTTCCCGATGATGGAGAATCCTTGCAGTTCACAGTGTGTGCACTGTGAGGATTCACAAGTCTGCAGTTACATATAGTGACTGTGGACTTGTACCCCACAGCCAGACAAGCTCTTTAAGCAACATAGCAATTTACCTCTTAAAAATCTTCTTTATCAAGAATGGAGGGATTTTTAATGTTATTGTTTCCTGCTTGTTGCCTTGCTTACAGGCCAGCTCTGGAGTCTATCAGAAATAGCCAATGCAATGAGCGCTGTGCTTGTAAGTTCTACGCTATAGAACTTACAAGTAGTATTCTAAAGATGTCTGGACTGCTGGCTCCAACTTTTATAGTTGTTCTATTCTGCAAATCAAAGCTTGCTGCTTAGTGCATGGGTCCTTTTCGACTAATCATTAGAGATGAGCCAGCCTATAAAGGCTCGAGTTCGGCACGGTTCGTCGAACGGAGGCCCCGTTCGAGTTCGGTTCGGGGAAAACAATGGGAGGCAAACACAAACACATAAAAACACATTATAAATGTACACATACAGTTAATAAACATTGCCATTACACTTACAGGTCCCTGCGACGCGTCCTGCACTCTGTCTCCCGCCGCTTTTCCTTCCGATAATCGCTGCGTCCTTCCGGTAACCAGCACTGATGATAGGACCTTCCGTGACGTCAAAAAAACATGTGACCAGTCACGTGTCTATTATCTCATTGGCTACAGGCTGGTCACATGGCTAGACGTCATTGCTAGGTCCTGTCAGTGCATCTCTCCGGTACGCGGTGCTCGTTTGTGCGTCCCCGTTTACCGACGAGATGCTCTGGCACATGGTCGGCTCCCCGTTCTGCTTCCCCATTCCGTTATTCACCGGCTGCCACAGCCGGGCAATAACGGAGATCATTGTTGCTATAGCAACGTGCCTGTCAGCGGTGACGTCACCGCTTACAGGCTGCAGCTTCTGCTACTCACTGAGTGATATAGACTGCACGGGAAGCAGTAGTGTCTTCCTCCCATGCAGTGCTATCTGATGTAGCACAGCTGCATGGGTTGAAGGAGAAAGAAGACAGAAGACCATGGATCGTAGAGGGATGCGATGGGAGTAATGAACATGGAGTCTCTAAGTGTGTCTGTGTATTTATTTCTATTAAAGTATTTTTTCTGTGTGTGGTGTCTTTTTTTTTAACCCTTTATTGGAGATTCTTAATGGCCGGGTCAAACTTGCCTGACATTAAGAATCTCTGACTTAATACTAGCTAGTAAAACAAAGCTAGCATTGATTCCTTATTACCCAGCAAGCCACCCGTCACCAGGGCAGCTGGAAGAGTTGGATACAGCGCCAGATGATGGCGCTTCTATGAAAGCGCCATTTTCTGGGGCGGCTGCGGACTGCAATTTGCAGCAGAGGGGCCCAGAAAGCTCGGGCTAACCTGTGCTGCAGATTCCAATCCCCAGCTGCCTAGTTGTACTTGGCTGGACACAATAATGGGGCGAAGCTCATGTCAATTTTTTTTTTAATTATTTCATAAAATTCATGAAATAATTAAAAAAAGGGGTTACCTATTTTTTTTGTTCCCAGACGGGTACAAATAGGCAGCTGGGGGTTGGGGGCAGCCATACCTGCCCTGCTGTACCTGGCTAGCATACAAAAATATGGCGAAGCCCTCGTCATTTTTTTGGTGCGCAAAAAACTCCAGCATACAGTCCTGGATGGAGTATGCTGAGCCTTGTAGTTCTGCAGCTGCTGTCTGCTCTCCTGCATACACTAGTGAATGTAGCATGCTGAGCCTTGTTGTTCTGCAGCTGCTGTCTGCTCTTCTCCATACAGACAGACAGCAGCTGCAGAACTACAAGGCTCAGCATACTCCATCCAGGACTGTATGCAGGAGTTTTTTGGCCCCCAAAATAATGATGTGGGCTTTGCCATGTTTTTGTATGCTAGCCAGGTACAGCAGGCAGCTACGGGCTGCCCCCAACCCCCAGCTGCCTATTTGTACCCGGCTGGGAACCAAAAGTATAGGAAAGCCCTTTTTCTTAATTATTTCATGAATTTCATGAAATAATTAAAAAAAAAAAAGGACGTGGGCTTCGCCCAATTTTTGTGTCCAGCCAGGTACAACTAGGCAGCTGGGGATTGGAATCTGCAGCTCAGGGTGCCCTAGCTTTCTGGGCATCCATGCTGCGAATTGCAGTCCACAGCCGCCCCAGAAAATGGTGGTTTCATAGAAGCACCATCTTCTGGCGCTGTATCCAACTCTTCCAGCTGCCCTGGTGACAGGTGGCTCCCTGGGTAATAATGGGGTTAGGGCTAGCTGTATATTATCAACTGGCCCTAAGCCCGAAATTCATGGCATCACGCCAATATTAGACATGGCCACCATGAAATTCTAGTACAGATAAAAAAAACACAACAAAGAAAAATATTTTTATTAGAAATAAAACACAACACAATTAGTGACTCTATCTTTATTGAAATAAAGAACCCCCCTCCGCAATAATCCTGGGTCAAGGGTCCCGCGCCGTTCAATCCAGATCCAATATTATCTAATCGGTTTGCTGGAAGGCAAAGCGATCAGATGAGATGTCAGATACAAGGGCCTGAATCACATGACACAGCAGCTGATTGTAAAAACGGCTTTTATACAATCAGCTGATGCATCAGTGCAAAACCCCCCCAAAAAAACTACACACGTCAGTGGAGACTCCTGTCCGACAGCATCAGCTGATAGTTTAGCCGGCTAAACGGTAAAAGCCGGCCACACCGCTCGACTTATAGTGTCAGCTGATTCCGTCAGGTGACCGCATCAGCTGATCATCACCAGGTCTGAGAAAGAGAGAGAGAGAAAGAAGACAGAGAGAAGATAGAGAAAAGAGAGAGAAGAGAGAGAGGAGAGAGAGAGAGAGAGAGAGAGAGACGAGAGAGAGGGAAAAAGAGAGACTGAGAAAAAGAGAGAAAAAGAGAGAAAGCGAGAGAGAGAGAAAAG
This sequence comes from Anomaloglossus baeobatrachus, assembly GCF_048569485.1. Taxonomy (NCBI): domain Eukaryota; kingdom Metazoa; phylum Chordata; class Amphibia; order Anura; family Aromobatidae; genus Anomaloglossus; species Anomaloglossus baeobatrachus. The sequence goes on from NC_134353.1 coordinate 294,379,361, forward strand.
AGAGAAAGAGAGAGAAGAGAGAGAGGAGAGAGAGGAGAGAGAGAAGAGAGAGAGGAGAGAGAGGAGAGAGAGAGAGAAGAGAGAGGAGATAGGAAAGAGGAGAGGGAGCGAGAGGGAAAAAGAGAAAAAGAGAGACTGATAAAAAGAGAGAGAAAGAGAGAGAAAGAGAGAGGAGAGAGAGGGAGAAAGAGAGAAAAAGAGAGAGGAGAGAGAGGGAGAGGAGAGAGAGGAGAGAGGGAGAGAGAGGGGAGAGACAGGGAGAGAGAGAGAGAGAGAAAGAGAGAAAAGAGAGAAAGAGAGAGAAAAAGAGAGAGAGAAAAGAGAGAGAAGAGGAGAGAGGAGAGAGAGAAGAGGAGAGAAGAGAGAGAGAAGAGAGAGAGGAGAGAGGAGAGAGAGAGAGGGAAAAAGAGAGACTGAGAGAAAGAGAGAGAAAAAGAGAGAGAAAGAGAGAAAAAGAGAGAGAGAAAAGAGAGAGAAAGAGAGAGAGGAGAGAGAGAGAGAAAGAGAGAGAGGAGAGGAGAGAGAGAGAGGATAGAGGAGAGAGAGAGGGAAAAAGAGAAAATGAGAGACTGAGAAAAAGAGAGAGAGAGAAAAAGAGAGAGAGAGGAGAGAGAGGAGAGGGAGGAGAGAGAGAGAAAGAGAAAGAAAGAGAGAAAGAGAGAGAAAACGAGAGAGAGAGAGAGACAGAGGGGGAGAGAGAGAGAAGAGAGAGGAGAGAGCAATGCAGCCTCACTCCGTGAACTGTTCCGATTTTACAGGTGTGTCCCGCGGCTCACAGCTGATGTCTGGCTCCTCCCCTCAGTGCATAATTAAATTAAATTATAATTAAAAATATATAATAATTATAATCTAAAAGTAAAAATAAAAAAAAATAAATTCTTTACTGGGACTGGAACTAGAACTCATAAAGTTATGCTTCTTAAGCAAGCACTCTATCCACTGAGCTACTGCTTCTAATGATAAAGATAGGCAGATTTGGTAATCTTGACATCTGCGTTGCAGAGTGAAGTCTCTGGTGACAGCGCGATTCACTTCATTGCTACGTGGAGAGGACACAGTGCGATCGTGTTCTACGGTGCTGCCTCATCTTCATATAGCAGAGCTGACAGTGTCGTGTGGATTACGTCGGACCTGGATGTGTATTTGGGGATTAATAAACTGGTAAAAGAGGGTGGTTTTTTATCTTTTATTCCAAATAAAGGATTTTTCGTTGTGTGTGTTTCTTTACTTTCACTTACAGTTTAATCATGGAAGGTGTCTCGGGGAGACGCCTGGCATGATTAAACTCATTATTACCCCGATTGCCACCGCACCAGGGCAATTCGGGAGGAGCTGGGAGGAGTCCCGGGACTGTCGCATCTAATGGATGCGGCAATTCCGGGCCGGCTGCTGGGTGATATTGTTAGGCTGGAGGGCTCCCCATACCGTGGCGCTCCCCATCCTGACAATACCAGCCTCCAGCCATGCAGCTTTATCCTGGCTGGTATCAAATATGGGGGGGAAACGCATTTTTTAATTTTTTTTTATTATTTATTTATTTATTTTACTGCCCGATATAGACCTGCCCGCCGGCGGCTGTGATTGGTTGCAGTGAGACAGCTGTCACTCATCATGGGGGCGTGTCTGACTGCAACCAATCATGGGCGCCGGTGTGCGGGGAAAGCATGGAATACCTGATTGAATAATGAAGTGACAGCCATTTTCTAAAGAGGAAAAGACGCCGCAGATTGGTGACAGCCGTGCAGCGAGACTCAAGTGATCGGTGAGTAGGAAAGAGAGAGGGATTGTGCTGGTGACGCAGGACGCATGCAGATAGCAATGTGTGCACATAGCCTTACTGTGAAAAGCCACGTTTTTGTTGATTGAACCGTTCTCGAACCTAACTCGAACTGTCGAGCTTTTAGCAAAAAGCTCGAGTTCAAGCTCGAACACCCCACAAAATCACTCGAACATGAAATTGGCGAACCTCGAACATCGCTCAACTCTACTAATCATACAACCATGCAGTAGCACTCTGCCTCCTTGAAGCTGGTGCACTCCTGAAGGATGAACTTAAGAACCCCCATTAGGCCATGTGCGTACACTGTGTTTTTACTCGCGTTTTTGCTGCGTTTTTGCTGCAGAAATTTCTTGAAAAAATGTTTGTAACCTTTCTGCAGACATTCCCCAGCATAACCTATGGAAAAAAAATAGCTGTGCGCACACTGCGTTTCTTTCTCAAGAAAATTCTTTCTGCAGAATTTCTTTAGAAAAAGAATGTGCATGTCACTTCGTTTCTGCAGGTACCTGCGTTTTTTGCCATAGATAATGGTAAAATAACGAAGGGACCAACCTGCAGAAAAAACGCACCAAAAACGCGTCAAAAAACGCATGCGTTATTGGTGCGTTTTTGAACGCAGGTGCACTAATCTTTCACTCTCAAGAAATTTCTTGAGAAATTTCTTGAGAAAAATCCTTTTTCTACTGCACACAAAGGGTTTTTCAGAACTGAAATCTATTTTGGGAATCCAAGTATAAAAATAATATAAAAATTTCACCTATACATCACCTTTCATGCCTTGATTCCTTCTTTACATGCTTAGGGGTTATCCATAGTGGAGTCATGTCAGATGACTAACAAGATGCAGAAGTCCCATCCAATTCACAGAAAACTGTGATTGGACATCATTAATTTTTGAAGTCCGCATTCAGTAAAGGATAAAAGGAGCATCACTAAGCAGGATGCCGCAGGATATAACCAGACAGTGGTGTTTCTTGAAGTTTTGTGGACCTCAATGTAAAATCTCCAAAGGACCCCAACTATCACATATATTCAATATTGATATTCTCATATAAACTATAAGGACTTGTGCCCCTTCGCTAAACTCTCTGTTATGTACTTTTTGAGAGCTGATCTCCCAGGACAAGACAAATTATAGAGTTTGCACTTGAGCAATTTTACCCCTGGGATCAATCTTCTTGTGCAGTCATACGGTCTATGGGATGACAACTCCAGAGTTCTTTTCTTGGAGAACAAATTAACAAAAAACAGAAAGAGGACCAGGAAGACATGTGGTGACTGTCAAAATATAGGTTTCCAAACAGTGGTCTTTATGTCCATTATCTCCTAATTTTGCCTAACTACAGTGGGGTTATGTAAGGCTAACCAGTGAAACTGTGATGCCCTGGGCAAGCCAGGGGTCACAGGTCATCACACCACCACACCCTACATCCCAGTTAGGAACACCAAAGCTACTAAAATCCTTGTTGCCTTCCTCCAGGGGCTGATGTTCACACCAGGGGGTGGGCCAGGCGGTTGGCTCCGCCCACCGAAGAGTTCACAGCTCTGGAGGCGGGAAGAACCAGCAGATAAGCTAGGGACGGAAAGGAGTAAACAGCTAAGTGAAAGTGAAGTGGTAGTGGAGCAAAGAAGAAAAGGAGTAAAAGTGAGCGTAGAAAGCCCTGAAGTTAGTCCGGCTAAGTGCAGGACAGTGTCAGCAAGGTCAGCAACAGCGGTGATCGTCTGGAGGGGGACTGCTCGGAGGTTGCTGGAAGGACCGCGGACGGGTAGTGGCCCGGCGGTCTGGAGCAGTATACGAAGGACAGTCAGCACCAGGGCAGGGGCCTCTCGGACCCCGGCAAGGCTAGGAGTCGCCATAATTTCCCAAATCCGTCAGTGAAGGGGACGTCGATCCCCCAACAACCAAGTCCCGACTGAAGGCAAAAGTCCAACCATTAAGGAGGAACACCGCCACCGCCAAGGCACCAGTTCCTCGGGGCCAGCGTCTGCGGGCAAAGCAGGGCTCCTCCGGCCCATATCCAAGCCGGGGAGCGGGTTACTGGTGGGAACCCATCGCTACCAACACAGAAACACTAGGTGCAGGTCAAAGGGACATCACCGTTACATACTGGGAGAGCAAGTGCAGCCGTCCGTGGGAACCGTCTTTCCAGCCGTGTGGTTTACCGTAAAACTGTGTCAACGTCTCAGGCTGAGTGAGTACCACAGTGCCGCAAGGCACCGCGCTGCCCCCCGCGTCCCTGCGCCCACCAGGCTTTGCATCTCCCATCTCATCACTGGGCCCCGGGATCACCAACCCCTACCCACGGAGGGGCAACACAACAACTGGCTGCTCCATACCACCCTTCCCGGAATCCCCATAGAGAGCAGCGGTGGTGCCAATAAATCACCACAACCGTGGGTGGCGTCACGGACAATAAACCATCCCCACACCCAACTACCCCCTTTCACTCACGGGCGAGGAGCACCGCTAGAGTCCCCGGGATCCGGCTCATCGCTCGAGCCACCGAGCAGCAGCAGGCCGCAGCAGCCGCGGCGGCCGGACCCGAGCAGCAGAGGGAGAGCGCGGCGTCCCCTCCTCCGCCCGCGACAAAACCCCAATACAATTGCAGGAAGGACCTTGAGAACTTACCATGATATCCGCTCTGAATGCAGTACCCATATATGGAGTTCCAGCCCCTGTGCACACTCTAAAAACCCTCCTGTGTAAGAGGTGACAAATCAATGGCAAAAATCTGAACAGGATTTGATATCACCTTCAAATCCAACCCTGTGGAACGAACAAAATGTTCATCGATCATGTTTGCCCCTGAGCCGCTATCTAGAAAAACCATAATCAGAATTTCTTGGAATTTCTTGTGGAGGATATATGTAAACCCAGGTTGGAATCCTCCAAACAACCTAGGTCTAGAAGATTTCTGACTGCCATCTTTCCTTGGGTACCGAGGGAAAAGCACGGATAAAGTATCCCTTTTTGCCACAGAAGAACAAACTCCACCTTTTTTTTTTAGTGGAGTAGAGAGTCTTCCCTCATGGGATGTCCCTCAGAGCTGCATGGGGTCAAGAGAGGCCTCTGAAGGTAATACAGATACAGAAATGTCCTGCCCACATGTTTTAGATTCATGGGTCCTCTGTTGAAATCAACAATCAATATTATCGTATTACCAAATACATAGCACACTCCTTTATCCTTTTGGATAGCCCCTGCAAAAACTGCCTTTTCAAGACAGGGTTATTCCGCTGTGTGTCTGTGGACCAGCGCTGGAATTTAGCGCAATAATCTTCTGTAGGCTGATTCCTCTGTTGCAGCGAATGAATGAAATTATTAAGGCGTATCGGCGGTCGTTAAGGGGTTAAACTTGGCTAATTGTGTTCTATTTGGATCATCATAAATGAGCCCGTCCCGAAAAATCCGTTCACCGTCAAAAATACAAGAAAATCAAAGGGCAAGAAAAAAGACCATGATTGTGGGTCCACTCTCAATAGAGAGACAATAATTGCAACCTACTGTTCCTCACAACCAGATGAGTGACGATGTAAATGGAAATATAACTTACACGTCTCTCTGAATGTAGCAAATCAGCTGCGCTCCCCCGAAAATCTTTCTGTAAGAGGCAGTTTTGGCTCTGATGATCCAGAGATCAGGACAGATTGTACCATACCGTGGTGTCTGAGCTTGCTACTGTCCCCCCACCCAGCCAAAAGTAAGCAAGGGGCAGGAATGTGATGGCAACACAGAATAAGACAGAGATAGAAAAACCAAAACTCAGACACATTGAAAACTCACAGGAACAAACAGTAAGAAACTAAGGAGAAAGCAAGAGAAGTAAGGCAGCAGCAAAGGGATAACAAGGGTTAACACCACAACCACTCACATCAATAAGGTAAACAACAACCAATAAGTCTGGATCACATCACCTCACAAACCAGTATAGAGAAGCTATAGCTCGCATTAAAGGAAGTGTTCAGTAACTATATTTACGGTATATAAGAGGGAAGTAAATGTGACTGTCTCCTCCACAGCATGTGATCAAAAGAGACTAAAGCTGGTGTCACACATAGCGACAACGACAACGACGTCGCTGCTACGTCACCATTTTCTGTGATGTTGCAGCGATGTCCCGTCGCTGTCGCTGTGTGTGACATCCAGCAACGAGCTGGCCCCTGCTGTGAGGTCGCCGCTCGTTGCTGAATGTCCAGCTTCATTTTTTGGTCGTCGCTCTCCCGCTGTGAAGCACACATCGCTGTGTGTGACAGCGAGAGAGCGACGAAATGAAGCGAGCAGGGAGCAGGAGCCGGCATCTGGCAGCTGCGGAAAGCTGTAACCAGCGTAAACATCGGGTAACCAAGGGAAGACCTTTCCCTGGTTACCCGATATTTACCTTCGTTACCAGCCTCCGCTCTTGCTGCCAGTGCCGGCTCCTGCTCTGTGCACATGTGGCTGCAGTACACATCAGGTAATTAACCCGATGTATACTGTAGCTAGGAGAGCAAGGAGCCAGCGCTAAGCAGTGCGCGCGGCTCCCTGCTCTCTGCACTGTGACATGTAGCTAGCTGCAGCACACATCGGGTTAATTAACCCGATGTGTACTGTACCTAGGAGACCAAGGAGCCAGCGCTAAGCGCGGCTCCCTGCTCTCTGCACTGTGACATGTAGCTGCAGCACACATCGGGTTAATTAACCTGATGTGTACTGTACCTAGGAGAGCAAGGAGCCAGCGCTAAGCAGTGTGCGCTGCTCCCTGCTCTCTGCACTGTGACATGTAGCTGCAGCACACATCGGGTTAATTAACCCGATGTGTACTGTACCTAGGAGAGCAAGGAGCCAGCGCTAAGCGCGGCTCCCTGCTCTCTGCACATGTAGCACAGCGACGTTATGATCGCTGCTTCTGCTGTGTTTGACAGCTAAGCAGCGATCATAACAGCGACTTACAAGGTCACTGTTACGTCACCGAAAATGGTGACGTAACAGCGACGTCGTTGTCGCTGTCGCTTAGTGTGAACCCAGCTTAACAAGCAGCCCAGCAAAGATTAACTCTTTCTAGCCTGTCTATGAACTATTAGTCTGTGGGTCAATGCCCGAGTGTGCTTGTGCTCATCACAGACATCAGAGAAGTTAGCAGACAAAGTGCCAGAATTTGTAGTCTCCACAGATCCTGACGCCGCCATCACATTCGACGATGTTTGTAAAAACCTACTTGTGACAGTTAATCACTCTAGGGAAGGCTTGAAACAAAACAACAGGTATAATGATATATTTTTTTTCCTCTTTCAGGGCAGATTGGCTAACTTTTTAGCTGTGTGCATAGTGTCCTGTTCTGTACTCTGTAGCATTGTCCATTTGCTCAATGTGATGCCCTAGACTAGTCAGGTTGTCCCGGGTAGTCCCATGGACACACACACCCCTCCCCTTTAGCAAGGTGACAGCAGCCAAACTACAAAACCCTTGTCACCACTCTCCGGGTTTGATGTTCACACCAGGGGGGCGGAGCCAGGCGGTTGGCTCCGCCCACAGTGGAGTTCACAGTCCCGGAGGCGGGAAAGACAGTAGATGAGTTTGAGTCAAGTTCAAGGGCAGACCTGTGCGCAGGCCTGCCAAAAAGTCTACACCAGGTGTCTGGGTTGGAGCCCAGTTACCTCTGGCAAGGAGCATGACGGTGGTGGCCACCTGCAGGAGCTGGGATTAAAGCCGGTGGAACCGTAGGGACTGGGGACTGGCGGTGGCCCGCCGATACCAAACCGGGGAACCGATTGGAAACCGGAGCACCAGGAGGGGTACTCAGACCCAGTACAAGGCCCATAAACAACTAGGCTAAGTCAAATCACCTGATTGAGGACTGGACTTTAGGACCTTTCCCACACGAGACCCGACTGAAGACAGCAGCCCAACCATTAGGGTAAAGCCACCGCCAAGGCATAGAGACCCAAGGGGCCAGCGTCTGCGGGCAAACAGGGCTCTCCCGACACATAACAAGCCGGGGAGAGGACTACCGTTGCTCAGGCATAGGAGTCGTGATTTTACACAAGCGAGCTGCAGGAGAAAGGCGGAAACCACCAACCTGTTAAGGGGAAAACTGCAGCCGGCTGCGGGCACCGTTCACCATGTTGTTTGGTTTATCAGAGACTCCAGCATGTTTTCTCATAGTGAGTACAACAGTGCCTTCAGGCCGCGCACCGCGCCGCACCTCACTGACACCCCAGCACGCATCCATCCCCTCGCCTCAGCACCTCCCTCGGGCCCCCGGGACCATCATCCCCCCTACCCACGGAGGGGGGGTCAACACCAAGCTGCACAACACCGTCCCCGGTTGCCTAGTCAACGGCAGCGGTAGTGCCCATCCATTCACCACAACCCGTGGGTGGTGTCACGAACTTAAATCTTCTACAAACCACTGCGGCTCCGGCCGTGGCCCTCCCCACCGAAGTCCCTACGTGTAGCGCCAACCCCCTTTCAGAGTGACGTGACCCCCGGGCCCATGGAAAGCTCGAGCCACCTACCCACAAGCACGGATCCGAGTGGCTCGGCAGCCAGCCGAGCCCCGGGGCGGTACATTCAACACCCTTATCCATAACTTACCGGGGCTATGCACGGAGCCATTCATGCCTTCAAAGTACAGAGATGCCTGGCCCGAGTTTTAGTAGGGCTGTGCAAACCCGGCCATATGGCTCCTTACATTATATTTTGATAATAGACATACAATAGTAATTGCTCTTTTTACACAGTTATTAGTATCCCCTGTTGGCTAGGTCTTCCTGCATTTTACATTTTATCTGATATTTGGCACGCAACCTAACGGGACAGTGCTAAGTAGTGTTACATCTTCCTGACACTTCAATTTCTCATCCCACTTACAGGACAGCAGAGCGGCTTATCAGCAATATTTTTATGCTCTTCTCTGGCGATTTTACTGCCTGTCTGTGACACTGTTCTAATGCTTGATTTTTTTTCTCCTTGTATGGCTGCTATACTTGTGTTGTCCTTGATTCACTTTTCCAGACGTCTACACTTTGAGAAAAAAGCGTTCCGACTCATCCATGGCCTTAAGAAAAATGTCTATTTTATAAAGCACGACTTTAACACTTAGGAGAAAGAAAATAAATCCTAAACGCAGTAACATTTCAAGACAAATCCTCTTGTTTGATGGGTTGTGCCTATGTGCGGTGCGTGGTCAGTGAGTGAGAAGCAGGTGGTAGTCACATTTATCATTTATAAAGCCCTGACTGATTAACACATTGTCTTTAAACTGTTGCAGTGCTGTTGACAGGATGCTCATTCATTATTAAAGCCTTGTCTCCGGAGAGGCATTAAAATGCTCCATGATTCCTCCCATGCATGTTATAGGAGTTTTACAAAGTTGTTTATTTCTATGTAATTTATGCAAAACACGAAGCATGCGCACAACTTGCTAATGTGTATAATGTCCCCATAGAAGACCACACCTTTCACGAATCCCAGCTAGCTGGCTGCTTCTTTCTAACAGTATTCTAATTGATCGATATTCTTTAGACGCTTCTACCCAGTACTGCAGTGATTTACTGTTTAATAATGCATCTCTAGGTAGATGCATGCCCGACTGGATACGTTGACTTGACACTTTCATTTTCTTGACTGCACCGTTTAAACTGTGCATAGCAGCAGAACAAAAAAGTTATGTGAGTTGAGCCATTCACTACAAGAAAGACTAAGCGATGACACAACCGAGTTATATTTCTCTGGTTTGCTTGTTAGAGGGATCAATGTTAAAGCACCACTTGAGCATTTTATTTAATTTTTCTCTGCTCTGGAATGGTGCTTTTAATCTAAGATCCCTGCCCCTGATTTCATATTCACCTTCTGGTGTTTTAACTTTTATTTGTGCCGCTTGACCTAAAACAGGTCTTTGAGAGCCAGAATGAGCTTGTCACAGACATGCATTGAAGAGTAACATTTGTCTTGCTCCATGAAACACTCGATGGGAGTGGCGTGAATCAAAGATCGAAGAAGTCGGAGGGTGAGTATAAGGGCACAGTCAGACGGCTGTACAACTTGTCAACCAAGGATCACATCACAAGGCTTGGATTGGCTGTCGGCTCTCCCGACCAGAGTGTGAGAGCTGCATAGAAATACAGGAGAGCAGACAGCCAGTCCGATCCTTGCCCAAGTTATATAGCTGTCTGACTTTGCCCTTATTCTCACCCACCGACATCTTCATCTTCTATCCACGCCACTATTGCGATGCGATTCTCTGATGCATTAAACAGCCACTATTGCGATGCCATTCTCAGATGAGTTATACATCTGTCTGACTACACTCTAATACTAAGTGCAGGGAACTTAGATTAGAACCACTACTCAAGCAGCAACATAAATAAAAGTTGGAGTAGTGTAAACAAGATTCTAAAATGCAACCGCGTATTAAAAGCGACTCAGTGATGACTCATTGGGTAGTTTTTTTCAGAAATAAAGAGTAGCAGTGATAAGGGATAAGGTACAATTCGGAAACAATACGAATGACTATCAAGAGGCAGTCAGTAAATACAAAGTGTAAATGCAATATTCTACATATAGTTGTTAAAGACTCTAATTAACAGGTATCATCTAGCATAAACCTAATTCCAATCTCTTTCTGCCAGCGAAACGTCAGTGTCGCCCTAATGGTCACCACTTTCCCTCAAGTAGATGATTCAGTGTAAAGAATCTCAATACAATAAATCAATACACAGAGCCTAACAGAGCTATGGTACAATTCACTACGCCACATGTCTAATTCCAGTTACTAACTTTTCTTAATTAGTACCGTACGTCTGAACAGGAAGTAATGTCCTGGCTCACGCAAAACTTCTATCTTCTGTATTCGGTAATAAGTGTTTTGTCCTCGATGCTTGACCTGTGAAGTCTGGTTCTTGGTGCTTGGTCTTCGGTGTTTGATTTTCAGGCTTTGACTTGCGAAGTCTGGTCTTCGGTGCTTGACCTGCAAAGTCTGGTTCTTCTCTAGGATCAGATCACTCTCAGGTACTACTACTGTAGTAATGACCACGAGTACGTTCCGCTGCTCACAAGTCCGCTTCTTCTCAAGTCTTGACGCCAACTCCTCCCCTCCTTTATTGTCCTGGACTTTTATATTTAACAACTGCACCTCAACTGTCACCTGACCAGGCACCCCCTTCAATCTCTTCCCTTCAAGGAAACACCTTCTCCATTCTTCAGTTCCTACCTGTCCAGTACAACCAGTAGATGGTGGTATAAGAGTTTATCTTCAGTTGACTACACACTAAACTCCACTGCTACCTGGTTAATGTAGGGTTAAATTATATTGAACATGATTTGCCAGAGGCAACTCGTGGTTCTCTAGCTCAAAACCTAAAACTTAGCACTTATTTCTATTCTTAACCCTAACCTACTGTATCCTCGCCTATCCATTGTAGACTGTGAGCCCTCGCGGGCAGGACTTCTCTCCTCCTGTACCTGTCTGTGTCTTGTATTGTTTATGATTATTGTACTTGTCCCTATTATGTATAACCCTTTCACATGTAAAGCGCCATGGAATTGATGGCGCTATAATAATAAATAATAATAATAATCCTTAAATTAATGTGCCTAACAGAAACATTAAACCAACAGCACAGGGGAGACGTAATATATTCTGTCTCAAGGGACTACCAGGCCACAGACTTGCATCTCCTATATCATTCAATTGATGTCTCACCTAAATGAGTGTAGCCCATTTCCCCTGATGAAGCCAGACATGGTGAAAAATTTTGGGGAGGCAAGGAGTTGATAGGTTTTAATAGCAGTAGGGAGAGACATCAATTGAATGATATAGGAGATATAGGTCCGCGTTCTGGTAGTCCCTTGAGACAGAATGTATTTAATCTCCCCTGTGCTGTGGTTTTAATGTTACTGTTAGGCACATTAATTTAAGGATAGAAATAAATGTTAAGTTTTAGGTTTTGAGTTAGGGTACCTCTTGTTGCCTCAGGGAAATAATGTTTAATATCTTCAGTTCACAACCCCTTATAGTGGTGCTTTAAAGATGCATATGCAGCAATTTATATTTCAAATGTTTGTGTTTTTAATTTTCAGTAACCATCATTGTACCACCACTTGTACCGCTAAATTAGTTCAAGTACACCCTAACTTTACAAACTGTAATTAGATCAGTTTCTGTATATACTGCACTGGTCAAAAAAATTAACATTTAAACAGGACTTGCCCCTTTCTCAAAAGATTAAGTTAAATTCCTTTCCCTGATTTTGCCTTATTTTTTTCTGTTTTGCTCTCTATCATTCCATAGTAAATATATTCACATTTATTATTTTTGAATCGTAGTATGTGACATCTTCTTGTAGTTCAAGTAAGCTTTTCTTTAGAGTCGTCACTAGGAGCATGCAGTTTCACTCGTCTTTGTCCAAAGCCAATCACAGCTCTGGCCCTTTCCTGTAATAATGTCATAAATCCTGGGCCGACTCCTTCCTGTAATAAATGTCCTCCATCGTGGGCTCCTTGCTGTAATGTCCCTATCCTGACTCCTTTATGTAATAATTTATGAGATCCTGGTCCTCATATATCCTCCATCCTGACCCTCATATAATCCCCAATTCTAGTCCTCATAGATTTTCCATATGTCCCTCCTCCTGATCCTCTTATGTCCCTCAAATAATCCTCCATATTGGTTACAGGCTATAAAGTGAGCATAAATCACATCCCCAACACAGACTACACAAAACAAATATACAACACACTGCCACCACTCATCAATTCACAGGGTGATGAATCCCCAAAATATATGCTACTGTGACACCCTGGACTAGTCAGGTCGTCCCAGGTAGTCCCGTACACACACACCCCCTCCCTAAAAAGGTGACAGCAGCCAAACTTCAAAACCTTGTCACCACCCTCCAGGTTTGATGTCCACACCAGGGGGGTGGAGCCAGGTGGTTGGCTCCACCCACCAAGGAGTTCACAGGCCTGGAGTCGGGAAAAAGCGGTAGTTCGAGAGAGTAGTTTGACAGTGGAGGAGAGAAGTCAAGTTCAAGGGCAGACCTGTGACCAGGCCTGCCGATAGTCTACTCAGGTGGCTGGGTTGGAGCCCAGTCACCTCTGGCAAGCAGGCAGACAGTGGTGGCCGCCTGCAGGAGCTGGGATTACAGCCGGTGGAACCGTAGGGACCGGGGTCGGGTGGGGGCCCACTGGTACCAAACCGGGGAACCGATTGGAAACCGGAGCACCAGGAGGGGTACTCAGACACAGTACGAAGCCCAGAATCTACAGGGCTGAGTCAAATCAACTGATTTAGGACTGGACTTTAGGACCTTTCCCACACAAGACCCGACTGAAGACAACAGCCCAACCATTAGGGTAGAGCCACCACCAAGGCATAGAGACCCAAGGGGCCAGCGTCTGTGGGCAAAGAGGGCTCTCCTGACACCCAGCAAGCCGGGGATCGGACTACCGTTGCTTAGGCATAGGAGTCAAAACATTCACATAAGGAGGTGCAGGAGAAAGGCAGAAACCACCAACCTGTAAGCGAGAAGCTGCAGCCGGCTGCGGGCCCCGTTCATCATCCCGTTTGGTTTACCAGAGACTCCAGTGTGTTGTGTCATAGTGAGTACACCAGTGCCTTCGGGCCGCGCACCGCGCCGCACCGCACCAGCACGCACTCATCCCCACTCCTCAGCACCTCCCTAGGGCCCCTGGGACCATCACTCCCCTACCCACAGAGTGGTCAACACCAAGCTGCGCAACACCGTCCCCGGGAAGCCTAGTCAACGGCAGCGGTGGTGTCCATCCATTCACCACAACCCGTGGGTGGCGTCACAAACTTATGTCCCTTACAAACCACCGCGGCCCCGGCCGTGGAACTCCCCACCGAAGTCCCTGCTTGTAGCGCCAACCCCCTTGCAGAGCGACGTGACCCCCGGGTTCGTGAGGAGCTCGAGCCACCCACCGTACGAGCACGGATCCGAGCGGCTCAGCAGTCGGCCGAGCCCGCGGGGCGGTACACTACTGTCAGACAATCAAAAAGGGTCATACACTATCTATAAGGCTATGGATTCTTTACAGCATACAAGGATCAGATCTATTAAAGTTTTAAGCTTTAATATAAAAGAATAGTGTTTACAATAAAAGATATACAAAGGAAAAAAATGACATCTAAAAATGTAAAAACTTATAAAATAAAAAAGGAGAAGTAACAAAAAATACCTAGATGTCTTCTGTTTTCTTAGAGGGAGGAGAAAATTAATTATGGATCACAGCCAGTGCAGGCCGATCCCAGATGTAAACAACTTTCTTTTGTGCAACCCAACTTTTATATGGTTGACCTCGGGCTCGTGATTTCAGGACAGCCTAGATTTGAATTCTTTGTGCTAATTGGGCAAGTACTTTGCATATTAACTATCTTGTGCTTCCCCCATCCCTCTATAAATGGGAAATATTATGCCCAGTTACTGACCATTTGCTAACTCTTTGAAAGTCAGACTCCCAGGAGCTGCCATGTTTGATACCTCCAGCAAAAGCTCATTTGTTCTTGTAATATTGGTAAATCTAGTTTGTCCTTTTGTCACTAAAAGGAACTTTACTGCTGTTTATACAGTTCCCCTACAATTATATATTTCTTTCACACTCATCTTGCAGTATATACTCCTTAGGGGCACTTTGCACACTACGACATCGCAGGTCCGATGTCGGTGGGGTCAAATTGAAAGTGATGCACATCCGGCGTCACAGGCGATATCGTAGTGTGTAAAGCCTTTTTGATACGATTAACGAGCGCAAAATCGTCGTATCATCGGTGTAGCGTCGGTCATTTCCATAATTTGGAAATGACCGATGTTACGATGTTGTTCCTCGTTCCAGCGGCATCACACATCGCTGTGTGTGAAACCGCAGGAGCGAGGAACATCTCCTACCTGCGTCCTGCGGCTCACGCCAGCTATGCGGAAGGAAGGAGGTGGGCGGGATGTTTACGTCCCGCTCATCTCCGCCCCTCCGCTTCTATTGGCCACCTGCCGTGTGACATCGCTATGACGCCGCATGACCCGCCCCCTTAATAAGGAGGCGGGTCACCGGCCAGAGCAACGTCGCAGGGCAGGTGAGTGCATGTGAAGCTGGCGTAGCGATAATGTTCGCTACGCCAACTATCACCATGATATCGCAGCGGTGACGGGGGCGGGGACTATCGCGCTCGGCATCGCAAGCATCGGCTTGCGATGTTGTAGTGTGCAAAGTGCCCCTTACTGTCCTCTGTATAGAGCCCATCCTGCAGTACATCACTCTACTTTGTCCCCTGAATACAGCCCATCCTGTAGTATATCTCTCTTCTCAGCTCCCTGTCTACAACTTGTCTTCCAGTGTAACTCTCCTCCTCTCAGCCTGCTTTATACAACCCATCCTGCTGTATATTCTTCATTCAGTCACTGTATAAAGCCCATATTGCAGTTTATCACTCACCTCTGCCCCCTATAGACAGACCAATCCTGCAGTGTTTCTCCGCTTTTAGCTGTTTTTATACAGCCCATCCTCCAGTATATCTCTTCTCTCAGATCTCTGTATACAGCCCATCCTGCAGTATATCTGTGCCGCCCCCACGTCAGCAGTTGGGTTGCTCGGATCCGGTTCCGCAGTGGCACGAGGGGTCTCCCGACCCGGGGGTCGCGCGGACACTTCAAATAAAAGGGGACGTATATGTGCGGGGATTGCTGTAGATACTTTGTGACGCCACCCACGGTGTGTGGTAATTAGAGTTGAGCGATGTTCGAGTCGAACGGTTCGCCAATTTCATGTTTGAGTGAATTTGGGGGGTGTTCGAGTCGTTCAACAAACTCGAACGATTTGCTTAAAGTTCGGCAGTTCGAGTTACCGTTCGAGAATGGTTCGATCACCAAAAGCGTGGCTTTTCACAGTAAGTATGTGCGCGCGTTGCGTATCTGCATGCGTCCTGCGTCCCCAGCACAATCCTTCTCTATTACCTACTCACCGATCACGGGCGCCTCGCTGCACGGCTGTCACAAATCTCCGGCGGCTTTTCCTCTTTTGAAAATGGCTGCCGCTTCATTATTCAATCAGGTATTCAGTGCCTTCCCCGCCCACCGGCACCCATGATTGGTTGCAGTCAGACACGCCCCCACGATGAGTGACAGCTGTCTCAATGCAACCAATCATAGCCGCTGGTGGGCAGGTCTATATCGTGCAGTAAAATAAATAAATAGTTAAAAAAAAAGTGCAGTTCCCCCCAATCTTGATACCAGACAGGATAAAGCCACACGGCTGGAGGCTGATATTGTCAGGATGGGGAGCGCCACGTTATGGGGAGCCCACCACCCTAACAATATCACCCAGCAGCCGCCCGGAATTGCCGCATCCATTAGATGCGGCAGTCCCGGGACTCTACCCAGCTCATCCCGAATTGCCCTGGTGTGGTGTCAATCGAGGTAATAACGGGGTTAATCATGGCAAGCGTCTCCCCGAGACACCTTCCATGACTAACCTGTAAGTGAAAGTAAAGAAACACACACAGCGAAAAATCATTTATTTGGAATAAAAGACAAAAAAACACCTCATTTACCTCTTTATTAATCCCCAAACAACAATCCAGGTCCGAAGTAATCTACACGACACTGTCAGCTCTGCTACATGAAGATGACAGGGAGCCCTGTAGAACACGAGCACTCTGTGTCCTCTCCATGCATCACCTGAAGTGAGCTGCGCTGTCACTGGAGACTTCACTCTGCAATGCAGAGGTCAAGATAACCAAATCTTCCTATGTTTCTCATTAGAGGCTGTGGCTCAATGGTTAGAGCTACTGCCTAAGAAGCATTAGTTCACGAGTTCAAGTCCTGGTCGCCCCGGTAAAGAATTTAGTTTATTTTAAATTATAATTATTATTTATTTAGAATTATAATTTAATTTAATTATGCACTGAGGGGAGGAACCGGACATCAACAGTGAGCCGCGAGACACACCTCTAAAATCGGAGCACTTCACGGAATGAGGCTGCATTGCTCTCTCCGCTATCTCTTTTTCTCTCTTTCTCTCTCTTGTTCTCTCTCTCTCTCTTTCTCTTTCTCTTTCTCTCTTTCTCCCTCACCCTCTTTCTCTCTCTCTCTCTTTCCCTGTCTTTCTCCCTCTCTCTCCTCTCTCTCGTCTTTCTCTCTCTTCTCTCTCTCTTCTTTCTCTCCTCTCTCTTCTCTCATCTTCTCTCTCTTCTCTCTCACTCTCTTCTCTCTCTCTTCTCTCTCTCACTCTCTTCTCTCTTTCTGTCCTCTCTCTTCTGTCTCCTCTCCCTCTCTTCTCTCTCTTCTCTCTCTTCTCGCTCCCTCTTCTCTCCTCTTCTCTCTCTCTTCTCTTTCCCCTCTCTCTCTCTTCTCTCTCATCTCTCTCTTCTCTCCTCTTCTCTCTTTATTCTCTCTCTCCTCTCTCTTCTCTCTCTCTTCCCTCTCTCTTCTCTCTCTCTCCTCTCTCTCTTCTTTCTCCCCTCTCCTCTCTCCTCTTCTCTCCTTTTCTCTCTCTCTTCTCTCCCTCCTCTCTTCTCTCTCTCCTCTCTCTCTCCCTCTCTTCTCTTTTCTCTCTTTTCTCTCTCCCTCTTTCTCTTCTCTTTTCTCTCTATTTTCTCTCTATTTTCTCTTTTCTCTCTCTTTTCTCTCTCTTTTCTCTCTCTCAGACCTGGCGATGATCAGCTGATGCGGTCACCTGACGGAATCAGCTGACACTAAAAGTCGAGCGGTGAGGCTGGCTTTTTACCGCCCGGCCGGCTAAACTATCAGCTACTGCTGTCGGACAAAAGTCTGCACAGAAGTGTGTAGTTTTTTTTTTTGCACTGATGCATCAGCTGATTGTATAAAAGCCGTTTATACAATCAGCTGCTGTGTCATGTGATTCAGGCCCTTGAACCTGACACCTCATCTGATCGCTTTGTCTTCCAGCAAACCAATCAGATGATATCGTATCTGGATTGGACGGCGCGGGACCCTTCCTTGACCCAGGATTGCTGCGGAGGGGGGTTCTTTATTTCAATAAAGATGGAGTCACTAATTGTGTTGTGTTTTATTTCTAATAAAAATATTTTTCTGTGTGTTGTGTGTTTTTTCATCTGTACTAGAAATTCATGGTGGCCATGTCTAATATTGGCGTGACACCATGAATTTGGGGCTTAGGGCCAGTTGATAATATACAGCTAGCCCTAACCCCATTATTACCCAGCGAGCCACCTGTCACCAGGGCAGCTGGAAGAGTTGGATACAGCACCAGAAGATGGCGCTTCTATGAAAGCGCCATTTTCTGGGGCGGCTGCAGACTGCAATTCGCAGCAGGGGTGCCCAGAAAGCTTGGGCACCCTGAGCTGCGGATTCCAATCCCCAGCTGCCTAGTTGTACCTGGCTGGACACAAAAATTGGGCTAAGCACACGTCTTTTTTTTTTAATTATTTCATGAAATTCATGAAATAATAATAATAAAAAAAAAGGGCTTCCCTATATTTTTGGTTCCCACCTGGGTACAAATAGGCAGATGGGTGTTGGGGGCAGCCCGTAGCTGCCTGCTGTACCTGGCTAGCATACAAAAACATGGCGAAGCCCACGTAATTTTTTTGGGGGGCAAAAAACTCCTGCATACAGTCCTGGATGGAATATGCTTAGCCTTGTAGTTCTGCAGCTGCTGTCTGCTGTCTGTCTGTATGGAGGAGAGCAGACAGCAGCTGCAGAACTACAAGGCTCAGCATACTCCATCCAGGACTGTATGCAGGAGTTTTTTGCCCCCCAAAAAATGATGTGGGCTTCACCATATTTTTATATGCTGACCAGGTACAGCAGGCAGGTACGGCTGCCCCCAACCCCCAGCTGCCTATTTGTACCCGGCTGGGAAATAAAAAAAATAGGGAAGCCCTTTTTTTAATTATTTCATGAATTTCATGAAATAATTAAAAAAAGAATCGACATGGGCTTCTCTCCATTTTTGTGTCCAGCCAGGTACAATTAGGCAGCTGGGGATTGGAATCCGCAGCACAGGTTAGCCCGAGCTTTCTGGGCCCCTCGGCTGTGAATCGAAGTCCGCAGCCGCCCCAGAAAATGGCGCTTTCATAGAAGCGCCATCATCTGGCGCTGTATCCAACTCTTCCAGCAGCCCTGAAGCCGGGTGGCTTGCTGGGTAATAATGGGTTAATACTAGCTTTGTTTAGCTAATATAAAGCCAGAGATTCTTAATGTCAGGCAAGTTTGACCCGGCCATTAAGAATCTCCAATAAAGGGTTAAAAAAAAAAGACACCACACAGAGAAAAAATACTTAAATAGAAATAAATACACAGACACACTTAGAGACTCCATGTTTATTACTCCCTCTCATCCCTCCACGATCCTGGTCTTCTGTCTTCTTTCTCCGTCAACCCATGCAGCTCTGCTACATCAGACAGCACTGCATGGGAGGAAGACGCTGCTGCTCCCCGTGCAGTCTAATCACTCAGTGAGAGTGAGCAGAGGCTGCGGGCTGTAAGCGGTGACGTCACCGCTGCCACCGTTGCTAAAGTAATCTGACAGGCGGTTACTATAGCAACGGTGCTCCGATTAAGTTATTCCCAATGTGGGCTGACTCTGTAAAGAGCGGCCACATGCAGGAACGGGGAAGCTGACCATGTGCCAGAGCATCTTGCCGGTACACGGAGGCACAAACGAGCACTGCGTACTGGAGAGTTGCACTGACAGGACCTAGCATGATGTCTAGCCATGTGACCAGTCTGCAGCCTTTGAGATAATACACACGTGACTGGTCACATGCTATTTTGATGTCACGGAAGGTCCTATCATCAGTGCTGGTTACAGGGAGGACGCAGCAATTATCGTAAGGAAAAGCGGCGGGAGACAGAGTGCAGGACGTGTCGTGGGGACCTGTAAGTGTAATGGCAATGTTTATTAACTGTATGTGTACATTTATAATGTGTTTTTATGTGTTTGCCTGCCATTGTTTTCAATGGGGTTCGAGGGGGTTCGTCGAACGTTCGCTGAACGTTCGCCGAACGGAGCTTCCGTTCGACGAACCAAACCAAACTCGAACTCTAGGGGGTTGGCACATCTCTAGTGGTAATGTGGGATACCACCGCTGCTGTTGGGAGACACCCGAGGAGATGGGATGGCAGCTGGATGTCAACCCCTCCGTGGGTAAGGGTGGATGCCCCAGGGCTCAGTGTCCAGAACACGGGGAGGGATGTAGGCCAGAGGTGGCATGCTGGGCCAGACCGGGGAGTGTTGGTGTACTCACTGTTGAATAACTGCACACATGTCTGTTGGTAAACCAAGGTGTCAGTGGCCGGCTGCCGCGTCCGGGTGTACTCTGGTCCCACACCCGGCTGGTGTACCGATGTCCCTTCCTCCGGCACTTTGTACTTTTTCTCACTTCTGGACAACTCCGTATGGAACGGGGAAGTCCACTCCTGGTGTATTTTGGTTGGGAGACGTGCCCGTGAAAACTGACCCTTGGGATCTCAGTGGATGTTTGCGGATACCCTATCCCCCGTGGTGGGCTGCCGTTTCGCTCTATCTGGGCTAAACTTCTGGAGCTAGGCTTGAAACCTGCTCCCGGCTTGGTGAATTAGAGTAGGGGCTTGCAACCGTCTTCCAACTAGGGTCCAGGTACCCCACCTGTGCACGGTTTCCAGACCAGATCTCCACTGTCGATACCGGCGGGCTCCAACCCTTTCCCGGTCCACTCTGGGATCTCCCGTGACCGGACTCCCGTCGCCTTTGGACACGGTCCACTGTTTGTCACCTAGCCAGTAGACCAGGTCCACTACCCTGGCTACCTGCACTAGGCACAGTCTCGACTCCCAGGGTCTGCCACTGTCACTGACAGACCCACTGCACTCCTCACTCCACACTTGACTGAACCTGAAGTTCACACTCACTGGTTCCCTCCCCCGGATCCTCAAGACCCCTATATGGGCGATCCCAATCCACCTGGTCCTGCCCACTGGTGTGTCTTTCTTACCCTGAGAGGGGTGGCTAGGATTTAGTGACTGATGGGACCCAGTGTGGGAAGGTGTTGTGTGGGGTGTAGTACCTTCTGTGACCACCTGGCGGCGCCAGGGCGTCACATATCTCTCATCTCAGCCACTGTATATAGCCCATACTGCAGTATATCCTCCTTTCTATCCCTTCTATACAGATCCCCCTCCTGTAAAAAAAACTCTTCTGTCAGCCTCTGTAAACAGAGCCCCATCCTGTGGTACAAAACTCCTTTCAGTCCTTTCCTGCAGGATATCTCTTTATGTCTCCTACAGGATATGTCTCCTCTTAGTGCATTTCGCTGGATTGCCGGATCCCGCACACTCCAGTATAGTGTTAATACTGTACAATGGCATCGCGGCAAGCTCCGGTCACATGCTCCGGTCACATGACAGCATGTGACCGAAGGTTGCCGTGATGCCAGTGATCACACTGTACTAAAGTGCGCCGGATCCGGCAATCCGGCGAAATGCCGGATGTGGGAAACGGCCCTTCGTTACAAACACATAGGCATCCCTTCATCCTGGTATGAGATCTCAGCATTGTAATGTGCGAGAGTCTGCCTCCTGCAGTGTCATTTTCCCTGACAGTAGCGCAATTCCAAACACGTTCCAGATGAAAAATTGCAGGCAGAAAGCCAGCTGAAAGAGACTACTGTACATGATTACTCATGAGATGAAACTACTACGGGAGTATTCCAATGGCAGCTGAGTGAAAAATAGAGCCTGGAGGATCATCCTTTGGGGGGTGATATGTGCAAAATAGGATAGATTAAAAAATAGGTTATACTGGCACAAATGAATAAATATATGTTTACCATATGTAATACTTATTTAAAGAGAACCAGTCAGCTAATTCATACTGCCTATACTCTGGGCAACTCATTGAAAAGGGCATAACATTCAAAAACATCACAAAAAAAGGCAGCTAGGTCACAATACTATTGCACTAAAGAATGCAGTAGGCCCCCATGATAAAGGCAAAAGCAGCACACATGCCAAATACTGATGAACAACCACACCGACACCATCCATTCATGGAAGGGGTGGTTACCTAGTATTCTAAATGCACACAGATAAGGCTTGTACAGGGCACCAGTCACACAATTCTAATAGTGTGAGCTTTTTGTTTGTTTATTATTGTTATTATTATTATTATTATTATGGAAATTCCCTTTAAGAATGAACAGAGATTCCCTTTCTATTCCACCATCCATGCTTGGGACACCATTATACTGTTCAGGGGTGTACAAAGAAATCATGGGGCCTCATAGCAGAAGTTAGAATTGGGCCCTTCCTCCCCCCCACCAAAAAAAAATGTAATATTTGGCTGGGTCACATAATAGCATAGGTCACAACTTTTCAGCCTTTTCCTCCTATTGAAGCCCCTAGATTCCCCTTTCATTGCACCCATAAGGTTTAATGCCTACAAACGTGCCCCACAAGCACTGTATGATGCCGCACTGTGAATTCCTACACAGTAACTTCCACAACACAGTATGATTGACCCTACTTACCACTCTCAACTATCCCAGCAAAGTATGGTGACCCCCAACACAATATAATACCCAACTGTGACCCCCACACAGCCTTCCATGCAGTATAATGGGCATATATTCAGTATAGTATAATGGCCTCCACACCATTCCACACTGTATAAAGACTCTCATTAGCCCTCAAAACAGTATAATGGCCTGCAAACAGCCCTCTGCACAGTATGGTGGACCCCACATAATCCTGTATAATTGCTTGCATACAGTATAATGGCCCTCAAATAGCCCTCCATAAAGTATAAAGGCTACCTCATAGCCTTACAAATATTAAAATGCCCTCCACAAAGCCCTCCAAATAGTATAATGGTCTCCATACAGCCCTTCAATTATTATAATGGCCCCAACATAGTGTCACACAGAGTTTTGCACAAACTTTGCCGACTGTCATAGTGGCAGTGGACTCTGTTCAGTTTGCAGATTCTAACACTCCGCCTGATGGTTTTGTGCTGCCCCTACAGCGGTCGAACCGCTCGGATCCGGGGGGTCTGCTGTGGCTCGAGGGTCTCCGGACCCGGGGGCCTGCGGCCACTTTAATATAAAGGGGGCTATTTACAGGGGTAAGAGTTTGTGATGCCACCCGTGGTTCGCGGTAAGGGGAGTACCGCCACTGCCGATGGGAGTACCCGGGGGAGATGGAGTGGGGCAGCCAGATGATGTTCCCTCCACGGGTAGGGGAGGCCCCGGGACTCTGAATGGTGCTGTTGGCGAGAGTGATGTGGAGTGGAAGCAGGGGAGGACCATGTACTCACTCAGGCAGTGTTGGTGATGATGCGACCATAAAGCAGACTCTGACAACAAGTTAAACCAAGTCTTTGGGTGCCGCTGCCCTCTTGGGGGAGCCCGTCCGGGAATCCGTCCCCTATAGTACTGCCAGGTGGTCCGGAGCCTGCCTCCGTGCATAAATTAGAAGTGTTCTGGTGGCCCATTGGCATAAAGCAGTCTGGGCTCCGCTCCCTACTTATTGGTAGTGGAGATGTGCTCTCAAGGGCTCATGCTTGGGATTTCTGTGGGCTGCTTGGGTTGGAAAGCCCTATCCCCCTCGTTGCGCTAGTGCCCCTGATCTCTGAGCTTCTTGGAGACAGTCCATAAAGTCACTATCCTCTGCTGGTTAATTGCCGGGTTGCCGGAAGCTACGACCCCGACCTAGGGTCCAGTACCCCTGCGTACTTTCGGTCCCAGACCGGTTATTAGACTCAGATGCCTCCCGTCCTCCAAGATCGGTTCCAGGCACCCAGCCTCTATACCCTGCGACCGGGTCTCTGACTCCTCCGGTCCCAGACCACCGTCTATGACCCAACCTCTCACTCCCAGGGAGCCACACACTCCCCAGCTCCTCACTACTCGAGGGATACCACTTCACTGTCCTAAATCCCTCTTACCAGTCAGCCTGACCCCTAGGTGGGCGGCCCTATTCCAGCTCAGCAGCCCACTGGTGTGTCTAACAGGGTGTGGTGTGTGGTGTGATTGGGATTTGAATGCTGATGGAGGCAGTAGCATAGGTTGGAAACCCAGAACCATGGGGGGGTTGAGTCCTGCACTAAGAGATAAACAGCGTGCAGTACTCTGTGATGTCCTGACTAGTCCAGGGGCGTCATATTTTCTCTGGTGTCCGGAATCAACACAGGCAGACTTGGGTGGCGTAGAGTCAGAGGTAGTGTATTGCTCGCCGGGCAAGCATGGGATTAGTGGATCCACTGGACCAAAGGTACCGATCACTGGTCTGGAGGAGCCCGGTATGGCTAGTTGTGGCAGCAGTAGCAGATATCGTAGGAGTGTCTGGAGAGGATACTTGCAGCAGCAGATATCGTGGAAGTGGCCAGTGTGGATTGTTGCAGCAGCAGCGGACTTGGCACAGATAGGAATCAGCAACAGCAGATGGCATAGAAACAACAGTGGCAACACACAAAGGGACTTGAGAAGTAGCAACTTATAGAACTTGTTGCCCATACACCTCCCTTAAGGGTAAGGTGCCTTAAATACCTGATGCCATGCTGAGAGGCAGTAAACAGCAAAAAAATGGCAATCACATTCAGTGTTGCTCCAAAGCCTCATAGAATATATTCATTTACTAGCAACCATTTGAGGAGTTAGAAGTATAAAACATAACTTTTAATATTGTATATTAAGAAATTACACACCTAAAGTGCCTTAGTGATTTAAAGTGCTTGTGCAACTATATAATAAAATCAATAAACAGCCTCTATCACATCCCGTCCACAATGGACAATGACAATGGAATATATATATCTCTGCTAACTCTGTTAACTTTTGCATCATATGTTGCAGGAGAGCTATTACAGTTACTCCCCGCAGTTACAGTTTTAAGATGGAGGAATTTGTCTTCCCATG
This sequence comes from Anomaloglossus baeobatrachus, assembly GCF_048569485.1. Lineage (NCBI taxonomy): Eukaryota > Metazoa > Chordata > Amphibia > Anura > Aromobatidae > Anomaloglossus > Anomaloglossus baeobatrachus. Next base: position 294,404,009 of record NC_134353.1, read on the forward strand.
CCAACTATAGGTTTTTTATAAACTGGTCCGTGTGCTGTTGTGTTCCTAACTAACTGGTGATTTACTGTGTGTTGCTTAGTATGCTAAGGAATTCCTCCTGTCGTGTGGATATTTCCTCCCTGCTCTTTGTTTTCCTCCTTATCATTTGTTGTTTGATAACCCTGTGTGAGTGTGCTGTGTGATAGAGTTTTAGTGTCCCCTGTTTGTCTATGACAATTGTTAACACGTTCCTGTCCCAGTTTCTCCCCCTCACTGGTAGGGAGGGAGGGGTATTAGATCAGTACTGCTCAGGAGCAGGGTCAGGCTGGCGGCTCAGAGGTCCTCACCATCAGAGGTAACTCTGAGATAAGGGATAGTCTAAAGCCCGCTACACACGCTTCAATATATCTCACAATCCGTCGTTGGGGTCAAGTTGTAAGTGACGCACATCCGGCATCGTTTGTGAGGTATCTGCGTGTGACAGCTACGTGCGATCAGGATTGAACGCAAAACCGTTGATCGCAAACACATCGTATCTTTGTCTAGAATTGAGCGTTTTGTTGCACGAATCTAGTCAATTGTAACGTGTGACATCCCTCATACGATTTTGGTGTCTGATGCTATGTGCGCAGGTGTGCGCTCTGCACCGCAGCTTAAAAAAGGTCCGCTTCAGGGCGCAGCTAAAAAGCTGCGTTCTGAAGCGCCTCACAATGTCTGTCATGCACTAATCTCTGTCAGTCGGTCACTATCTCTGTCCCTCACTCTCTGTCCATGTCAGTCTATCCCCCTCTCTCATATACTCACCGATCCCCGGCGCTGCACGGCGTTCACACTGCTCCGGCGGCTTTTACTGTTTTGAAAAAGCCGGCCGCCCATTAAACAATCTCGTATTCCCTGCTATCCCCGCCCACCGGCGCCTATGATTGGTTACAGTGAGACACGCCCCCACGCTGAGTGACAGGTGTTACACTGCACCCAATCACAGCAGCCGGTGGGCGTGTCTATACTGTGTAGTGAAATAAATAATTAAATAATTAAAAAAAGCGGCGTGCGGTCCCCCCCAATTTTAAAACCAGCCAGATAAAGCCATATGGCTGAAGGCTGGTATTCTCAGGATGGGGAGCTCCACGTTATGGGGAGCCCCCCAGCCTAACAATATCAGCCAGCAGCCGCCCAGAATTGCCGCATATATTAGATGCGACAGTTCTGGGACTGTACCCGGCTCTTCCCGATTTGCCCTGGTGCGTTGGCAAATCACTACACAGTATAGACACGCCCACCGGCTGCTGTGATTGGGTGCAGTGTGACACCTGTCACTCAGCGTGGGGGCGTGTCTCACTGTAACCAATCATAGGCGCCGGTGGGCGGGGAAAGCAGGGAATACGAGATTGTTTAATGGGCGGCCGGCTTTTTCAAAATAGTAAAAGCCGCCGGAGCAGTGTGAACGCCGTGCAGCGCCGGACATCGGGGATTGGTGAGTATATGAGAGAGAGGGCTGCTCAATTCAGTTACTCAGGAGTTTAGCGGTCACCGGTGAGTCCTTCACTGGTGACCGCTAATCAGGGCGCGACACAGACAGAGCCGAAGCATGACAATGAAGTCGGGTGAAGTTCACCCGAGTTCATTCTGACAGTGCGGCTCTTTCTGTGTCTGCTGTCATCTGCCATTCAGCTCTGCTACATGGCTGTCTGTGTCTGCTGTCAGCGGCCATGTAGCAGAGCTGAATGGCAGATGACATAGTAAAAACGCCTGCCTACACATTACACACGCTTGGCAAGTCAATAAATAAAAAAAAAAAAAAAAAAAAAAAAAAAGGTGCCCAATGCATACGTCACAGAACACATGATCTAAAGGATCGCACATAAAATTGATCAATTTAACATAGACTACTAACGCTCGTGTGACAGCAAATGAACGACCTACGTGCAATCTCATAAGATCCCGTATGCAACCTGGGCGTGTCACATCGCAAATGCGATTGTACAACTAATTGCAACGTAATGCAGGCTTAAGGGCCAGCCTAGGAGCCCGGGCCCCCACTCTTCCCCAATCTCTCTGACAGCAGCCTACACATATCAACACAAAAACATGATGGGTCAGATTCATATGGCTAAGCTTGAAGCTCCTGGGTCAATGAAAGATGTCCAAAAGGGTCCTCAATTATCAGTTGTTTTTAGTAGAATTTGTATTCTCATATTATCTAAAGGAACCTTTGGGCCACTTGGAAGCTCTAGTCCCAAGATGTGACTGCCACACTTGCACTCACTATAGACACATCCCTGTTCGGAATTCCAGGACGGTTCTTTACACCTCCTTGTACTGACCTATAAACATTCTTTTTACTTGAGATTGTGTCATCTAGCACAGTTTAGTAGATCACATTTCCTTTTTCTTTATATGTGTAGAATACATTATAGGCAGCTCTGATTCTTGTTAGATTTTTACCTTGCTTAAACTTAGTGCTTGAGCTCTTCAAAGGAGAAGTTGAAGAGTCTAAATGCTGATTTTTCAATCACGGAATAACAGAAAAATGAATAAAAATGCTGGCAAGTCATCATGTCAGCTGCTGATTACAATCTAAAGTACACTGTATATTCATAAGGTACTGCTGGTAAATTTCCTAAAATATACAACTTTCAACGGACGTTTTTGACTTCAGCATTAAATGGACAACAATCTATTTAGTAACTAATTGGAAAGAGGAAATCATTTACAAACTAGTGATATTTCCTTTCTCTTGGTTCTGCTGCTGGATTGCTAGATATCCTGCTTCCTACAATACAAATGGCCGACATGCTATGATGACCTTAGTGCACAGTCAAGGTTCCTCTTTCGTAAATCTGAGTTCAGCAGGCAGGAGATTTCACCAACAAATCTCCATAACTCACAAATTGCCCTTAAAATAGGGAAGTACATGATGTGTGCCAAATTTATGTCGACCTTAATTTTTGTAGAGTATCTAGAAAAAAAGATATTGTTATAGGGTCATATACACATTAGAATAAAAGGGTTGTCTAGGAATTACATACTGATGATTTATCCTTAGAAGATCATATCCTATGGTAGTAAATGGGATCTGAGCTGCAGTACTTGAGAGCAGACCATGAGACAGTGAATTCGACTGTGGTGTACCACCTACCTTTACTTCTAGTGGTCGCGGCACCAGGTAACAGCTGACCATTGAGGGTGCCAGTTGTCAGACTTCTGGCTTTTTGATATTGATGACTCATTCTCAGGATAGGTTGTTAAAGGGGTTGTCCACTACTTTCACCACCCATTCTTATTCCCCATGATTGCCCCCATAAAAATAAAGCCTATACACACCTCTGGTGCCGGCTTGATTCTAGTGATGTTGGAACGTGTGTTCTCAGGACCCACATGACATTGTTATGACAGACGAGCCCTATGTCCAATCATCGCTGGCTTCCTTCGCCCCAGTTTTGTATGCTTAAGTAATTAATAGGAAGTGAGCACTGTGGCTGCCGCTCACAGTTAATTACTTAACCATAAGAAGGCGGTAAGACGGAAACCAGCACTGATTGGATGCGGGTCTCGCCTGTCATAGTAATGTCACGTGGCCCCTGGGAACTTGAGTTCCGACATCGCTAGAGCCATGCCGGCATCGTAGATGAGTATTGGCTTTATTTTTGGGTAAGTATGAGGAATGAGAAGGGGATGTCCAAGTAATGGACAACCTGTTTAATATCCCATTTCGGATAGCTCCTTTAACTCATTACCAGTTTTCACTCTCCTGACATTGCTCCATTTTTCAAATCTAACATATGACTTTCTGAAGCAATACATTTGCCATGCTTCTACATATCCCAGTGATTCAGGTTGCTAAGATATGCATTTATTTATTGAAAATATAAAATATTCGCCGAAAATTTAAAAATTTGATCTTTTTCTGCCCCTATAACAGATGAAACACAAGATAGTTGATAAATAACTTTTTGAACACTTTTTGCCTCCAAATGAGGCATATGTGGTCGGAATCTACTGTATGAGGACACAGCAAGGAGCACTATTTCACATTTGGAACCCAGATTTGATTGGAGTAGGTTATGGATGCCATTTCACATTTGCATAGTTCTTGAGGTGCCAAAAGAGCATATTACCCTACAAATGACCCTATTTCATAATCTACACTCATCAAGCAACCATCTAGGTTTCTAGTGATCATTATAAACCCACAAGTGCTTAACAGAATATAATGCTGTCATGTGGAAACTAAAAAAATATTTCTTTTCCACTAAAAGAATACTTTATCTCCACATTTATTTTAATTTTCACATGGATAATTGGAGAAAATGGACCCCACGAAATATAAAACAAATGTTTCCAAATGTGGCAATCACCCATATGTGATCAGAAGCTACTGGTTTGGCACATAGAAGAACTCGGAAGGGAAGAAACGCTACTTGGCTCTTGGAGAAACTCTACAACTCTATTGGCTCTTGTCTGGTATAGATTGTGTATGCTACTTGTAGAGACCTTGAGGTGCTAGAAAACCTCCAAACATTACCCCATTCCTGAATCAGCACCTCTATGGGTGCAAAGACAATTTTTACTCCACATTTGTTTCGCTAATTTCCTTAATATTGATCTGTGTTAAAATAAATAATGACATTTTCAATAACAAGTAGATCTAGGTCAAAATGTTTAGATGAGTAGGAGAAAATGTACCCTAAAATATAGAAGAAGGAGGGCAGTTTGGCTTTTTGGGCACAGATTTTCCTTGGGTTGTTTGTGGGCATTTGCAAAGCCCCTAAGTTCCCAAACAGCAGAATCCCCCATCATATGTCTACATATTACAAAGTTCACTCAGATAATTCATCTACCAGTCTAATGACTATTTTGACCACACATGCATTTTCCAGAAATCAAATGAAAATTGCAAATATTCTATTTATGAACGAGTGGAATATAGCAGCACCAGAAATGGCTTAGTAGCCGTTGACAAGTACTACAGTATATACTCGGCAGTGGACAATAAGCAATTTATAGGGCAGCTGTGTTTTGTCTGTACATTACTTAGTTCTTTCTGCTACCGTAGCAGTTTTCAGCTGATTGATGGAGGTGCCAGGTGTCAAACCCCCACCAATTTTACATTGATGGCCTATCCAATGAATAAGTCATCATCATCATCATCAATCATTAAGTCGTGGAGAACCCCTTTAAGTGGGTTCTTCCCTCTGCAGCAGTGTCATACACGTGATCCTTAACTGTGGTTTGGGCACCATGCTGGACTCAGGAGGGTGGACATATGGTTTGGGAGCATGGACGGACGAAATGATGTTGTCAGTAATATAATTCTATATATGTGTGATGCCCCTGAACTAATCAGGGTGTCACAAGGTACTGCACCCTCTTTATCTTTTGGTGCAGGAATCAACCCTCATGGTTCTGGGATCCTAACTTTTGGTATTGCTCCATCAGCATGCAAATCCTAGTCACACCTCCCACCATACCCTGTCAGGCACACCAGGGGGTGGTCTAGCTGGAAAAGGGCCACTCGCCTAGGGGTCAGGCAGACTGGTGGGAGGGAGGAAGTCAGAGAGAGGAAGTGGAGAGCAAAGCTAAAACAAAACAGAAGTAGCTCCCAAAGAGTGAGGAGCTGGGAGTAGCAGCTCCCTAAAGAACCAGAAGTAGCTCCCAGAGAGTGAGGAGCTGGGAGTAGCAGATCCCTAGAGAACCAGAAGTAGCTCCCAGAGAGTGAGGAGCTGGGAGTAGCAGATCCCTAGAGTTGAATAGTAGCTCCCAAAGAGTGAGGAGCTGGGAGTTGGAGCTCCCTGAGGACTTTTGGCTAGGTCGCAGACGGTGGTCTGGAACCAGAGGAGTCGGAGACCCAGTCGAAGTTTTGGGGAACGGCAGGGTACTGTACCTAGTAACTAAACCAGGCTGAGCACGGCGGGGTACTGGACCCTAGATGAGGGAGTAGCTTCACGCAACCTGATAATTAACCTGTGGAGGATAGTTTCTTTATGGACTTTCCCCAAGAGCTCAAAGATCGAAGGCATCAACACAACGAGTGGGATAGGGCTTTACAGCTTATGCGGCCCACTGAAATCCCAAGTGTCAGCCATCGAGAGCACAGCTTCACTACTTAACGTCGAGGAGGGTGACCCCGACACCTTCAAGCATAGGGGTCACAACGGACACTAAAATACAGTGCATGGAGGCAAGGTACAGACCATCAACAATACCAAAGGAAGCGGACTCCCGGACGAGCTCCTGAAGTGGCAGCGGCACCCAGAGACTTGGTTTACCTTTGTGTCAGAGTCTGCTTTGCGGTCACAGCACTACCAACACTGCCTGAGTGACTACGCTGTTCTCCCCTGCTTCCAATCTGCACCCCAACACCTCCATCCAGAGTCCCGGGACCTCCCCTACCCGTGGAGGGAACGTCATCTGGCTGCCCCAGTCTATCTCCCCCCAGTACTCCCATCGGCAGCGGCGGTACTCCCCTTACCACGGGTGACGTCACGAACTCTTATCCCTTGTAAATACCCTTTTTTCATTTGAAGTGGCCACGAGTTCCCGGGTTCGGAGACCCTCGAGCCACTGCAGCAACCCCGGATCCGAGCGGTTCGACCGCTGCAGGGGTGGCACATATATATATATATATATATATATATATATATATATATATATGTGTATGTATATATATGTATATAATGTGACAATGTGGGCCCCAAGTGTATGTGGGCCACACATCAGGTAGCGGGATTAAAGCACGCCAGAGTAATTGGTCTCTTTAACAGACCATCTGGTTTATTAACAGGTCCATAAACCATATCAGGTCACATAACATAAAGATGCCGTTCGTTGGCTTTCTCCTCAAAGACCAACACATAATATAAAGTCCACACACTTTTGGACTGCCACCCATGTGTCACTGACCCTTGTCAGTATCCAGACCCCAGGTCCAATCCCAGTTACCTTCCTCTTAAGGTGGCTAGTGTCCTTTCCAGGTTCCCCCTGGCTCCAGCCACATGGCTTTACACATGGACCTAAAAGCCCCTTCCTTCAGAAGAAGGTCTCCGGAGGAGTGCAAAACACCCTGCTTCTGCTCTCTCCATCTCCAGCACACACACTGGAAGTCTAGAGCCAGTCTCTCCCTAGACTGCCCTAGACACTCTCCACCCAGGTTCAGAGACAGGATTGCTTTAACCCCTGGAGCCACACCCACAGGTGGTAAGGAGTGTGTAATCAGCATCACACACCCTTCCATGGCTCTGCATGAATGCAATCCTGTGGAACCACAGGTCCCAGCCAGTTTCACATTGCAGAGCACCCACGCTTCTGCAAAACATACCGGCCTTTTGTAATACAGCCGGTTGATACCTCACAATATATATATATGTATTGTAACAATGCTACTCATTCAGCTGCGGGTTGAGGTAAGGAGAGGAACGGTTTCGTTAGAAAAAGTCCAGCAGGTTTATTTTGAAAGTCCCATAACCTGCTTCAGGGAAAAACATAAAGCAAGCCCTTTCGGCCACAAAGGTATAAAACAAAAAAACCCCAATAGGTCCGTGCCACTGTGGGCATAAACAGTCCTCTTTCACACAGAGCTCCTCTCTGTTAAGGTCCAGCAATCTCCAAACACAGACACACTAGGAGACTCCTGGTCTCCTTTTATATCTACAACCACACCCAGAAGTGGAGTTATGTGAGCAAACAGACCCGCCCATCTCTCCGGCTGCTCGTAAAACCCGGCCCTGTTATGCCCTAATATGCTCCCGGCACTACATGTACTGGAGCTTACTCCCGGGCTTACATCACAGAGGATAACCATCTCTGTGACACATACCTCCCATCGACTATAGGACCAGCAACCCTGTTACAATATATATATATATATATATATATACACACTGTATATATAAACACACACATACACACACACTATATATATACATACATATATATATATATACTGTATATATAAATACACTTTTTCTTCCACTTTCTGTGTGTATGATGAAAAAGCTTTTTTTTGGCATTTTTTTTATTGATCTTTCTTACAGTGTTCATCAAATGTGTTAAATAATAGGCCAGTTTTATAGCTTGAGTTTTTCCAGATGGGACAATATTAATTCTCTGGGTTTTTTTGTTTATTGTTGTTTTTTAGATAACATATACAATTTTTAATGGTGTAACATTTTTCTGTTATTTTGTTCTGCGGTTTTTTTTTTGCCTTTTACATGTTTACAAATTTACTTAGATTTTTTTTTACTTTTTTTATTGTCACTATGGAACATGTATGGTACTTTCACTGGTCTAATACCCTGCAATACATGGGTATTGCAGGGTGCTAAACCTATCTGGTAGGCTGTGACTGGTGCTGCCCAAAAGGTTGATCATCAATAGTTTAAGAAACTGACAAACTCCATGGATAGAAGGCTTCTGACTAGTGATGAGCAAACATGAAAAGTAAAGTTTGGTGTTTGTACCGGACACCCAGTCTGTGTTCAAGTTCAGTGTTCGGAGGCCGAACAGTTAGGTTTTTTTTACTATTATTAAGTGCTGGGAAGGACAGGGAAATCAGAGAAATGGTAGAAAACAGAGTTCAAATACATGGTAACAGTAAAGAATAGCTATTCACATTTCCCGGGTACTTACTACAACTCTCAGCAGTGGTTCTGATGTGAGTTGCTGTCAGTACCCCTTAAAGCAAACAACTGGGGGCTGGTATTATCAGGGTGGGAAGGGCCATGGTTATTTGGCCCATTCCCAGCGTAAATACACCAGCCTGCAGCTTCCCCAGAAGTGGCGCATCCATTAGGTGCGCCAATTCTGTCACTTCACCCCAGCTCTTCCTGATTGCCCTGGTACGATGACTATTGGGGTAATATTTTTGGGGTTGATATCAGCTTTAAATTGACAGCTGATATTAAGCCACCAAGGGATTAGTAATAGATAGGCATCTATCAGACACCCCCATTACTAACCTTGCAAGTATAAAAGAAAACCACAGACATAAGAAAAAATATTTAATATGAAAAAACACTCATGGGACATTGCAGGTCTCGTGATGCTCTTCGCAAGACTTAGCGAGAGTGGTGAGAAATGGAAAGTTACTGCCGACATCACTGGTCTCGCTGGATATCGTGAAGGGCAGTGACATACCTGGATTTTCCCACAGGCGCTGATGTCAATGATTTACACATAATAATAAGGAATAACGTTTGGAACACCATTCTAAGTCTGAACTGGGTGCAAAAACCTAAAAAAACATCATTATGGGGAGATAAGGTATGCACACCAGTGACTATGTAAGGGGAATACATGAAATAGCAGAAACTGCTGTGTGAATACTGACTTGAAAAATCCAATAGCTATATGTAAGAGTGAAAATGTGAAAAATGGAATCTGTATTACTGCCATGAACATATGAATCAAGAGAAATTTAGCTACTGAATTGATCAATGCAATAGAGCCCCAACACTACGCCAAAGTATTTCTCTATGTTGGGGTCCCTAGCTTGTGTGTGTCCTCTCATGCAGTTAAAAAACTTACCGTGTATGGGAAGCTGAGACCCAGGCTATTTATGCGTATGATATGGATTGGCAATAGGTGTGGTTGGGGAGGGTTCACAAACGAAAAACTACTAACAATAAGGAATAACGTTTGGAACACCATTCTAAGTCTGAACTGGGTGCAAAAACCTAAAAAAACATCACTATGGGGAGATAAGGTATGCACACCAGTGACTATGTAAGGGGAATACATGAAATAGCAGAAACTGCTGTGTGAATACTGACTTGAAAAATCCAATAGCTATATGTAAGAGTGAAAATGTGAAAAATGGAATCTGCATTACTGCCATGAACATATGAATCAAGAGAAATTTAGCTACTGGAATTGATCAATGCAATAGAGCCCCGACACTATGCCAAAGTATTTCTCTACGTTGGGGTCCCTAGCTTGTGTGTGTCCTCTCATGATTCATGTGTGTCCTCTCATGACCTCTTGATTCATATGTTCATGGCAGTAATGCAGATTCCATTTTTCACATTTTCACTCTTACATATAGCTATTGGATTTTTCAAGTCAGTATTCACACAGCAGTTTCTGCTATTCCATGTATTCCCCTTACATAGTCACTGGTGTGCATACCTTATCTCCCCATAGTGATGTTTTTTTAGGTTTTTGCACCCAGTTCAGACTTAGAATGGTGTTCCAAACGTTATTCCTTATTTGTTAGTAGTTTTTCGTTTGTGAACCCTCCCCAACCACACCTATTGCCAATCCATATCATACGCATAAATAGCCTGGGTCTCAGCTTCCCATACACGGTAAGTTTTTTAACTGCATGAGAGGACACACACAAGCTAGGGACCCCAACGTAGAGAAATACTTTGGCGTAGTGTTGGGGCTCTATTGCATTGATCAATTCAGTAGCTAAATTTCTCTTGATTCATATGTTCATGGCAGTAATGCAGATTCCATTTTTCACATTTTCACTCTTACATATAGCTATTGGATTTTTCAAGTCAGTATTCACACAGCAGTTTCTGCTATTTCATGTATTCCCCTTACATAGTCACTGGTGTGCATACCTTATCTCCCCATAATGATTTACACATGTCACCGCTCGTGAGAAATGACCAGGAGTGACCTATGAACCAGGCTCCATAGCTTTTGTTAGAGAATTGCCAGAACTTCATGGGATCACTGTTAATTATGAATTACGTCGGACCTGCTGTATTTTTTTGGGGATCTAATAAAGTGGTAAATGAGGGACTGTTTCTTGTTTTTATTTTTTTTTAACCTCACTCTTTTTAAGTCCTTCAGGTGCCTATTATTGCATTACATCTGATTCCGTGGATTACGTTGGCTCTCCATGGTTTTTTTTTTTTAAATAAATTGGTGAACAAGGGAGTCAGGGAGAATTTTTGTTTTTAAATTTTTTTTTTCCTGTGTTTGTGTGTATTTTACCTGTACACTTGCCGGGTTAGTAATTAAGGGTGTCTGATAGATGACTATCCATTACTAACCCCTGGGCTTGATGTCAGCTGTCAATTCATGACTGACATCAACCCCATAAACCATTACCATGATTGTCACCGCTTCAGCGAAATCGGGAAGAGCAAGGTAAACTGCCAGAATTGGCGCATCTAATGTGATGCACCACTTCTAGGGTGGCTGTAGGCTGGTATTTTTAGGCTGGAAAATGCCAAATAACCATGGCCCTTCCCAATATGATAATTCTATCCCCCAGCTGTATGCTTTACCTTGGCTGATTATGAAAAATAGGGGGGACCCCACGTCCTTTTTTCCCCAATTATTTATTTAAGAGATGGGGTCCCTACTGTTTTGCTAACCAGCCAAATTAAAGCAGACAGCCTGGAGCTGGTATTATCAGTCAGGGAAGTCCCGTAGATTTTGGCCCCTTCCCAGGCTGATATCAACCCCTAGCTGTCTGGTTTACCTTGGCTGGTTAGCAAAATAGGGGGACCACTTGTCATTTTAAAAAATATATTATGAGGGGCTGGGGAGGGCAGGGAAATCAGTGGAATTGTAGAAAAAAGCTCTCAAATGTATGGTATGATTGATTGTTCTCAGTAAAACAGTATAGAACAGCTATTCACATTTGCCAGGTACTGACTAAACCTCTCATCAGAGACATGGCTGTTTCAATTTCACTGATTATTCTGCTCTCCCCAATAATTAAAAATAATATATTTTTTAAAAAAATGATGTGGGGTCTCCCCTATTTTTGATAACCAGCCACTGTTAAGCAGCCAGCTTGGGGCCCGTATTATCAGACTGGGAAAGGCCATAATTATTTGGCCTTTCCCAGCCTAAATATATCAGCTCACAGCCACTCCAGAAGTGGCACATCCATTAGATGTGGAAATTCTGGAGCTTTGCCCGTCTCTTCACAATTACCCTAGTGCGTAATACTGGGTGGGTAATACTTTTGGAGTTGATGTCAGCTGAGAATTGACAGTTGGAATCAAACCCAGGGGTTAGTAATGGAGAGGCATGTATCAGACACCTTCATTAGTAACCCAACAAGAATCGAGTTAAAAAACCCCAAAAACCTAGACACAGGAAAAAATATTTTATTAATATTTTATTTAAAAAAAACAAAACAAAACACTCCCCCGCTTATTTATTTAAAAAATAAAATAAAAAAAATCGTGAAATTCCAATGTAATCCACGAAAAAAGATGTAGTCCATTAATGGGAATCTGAAAGACATAAAATGAGAGGTTAAATAAATAAAAACAAGGCACAGTCCCGTGTTCAGTATGTTATTGGCTCCCTAAAACACACCATCGGGTCCAACGTAATCCATAATGATTACTAATCCTACAATGTCCCGCGATTTTCTAATAAAGCTATGGAGCCTGGTTCATGTGAATAAGGCTCCATAGGTCACGCCCGGTCACCGCCAGTGCAAGATTTACCCACAAGCGCTGACGTCAGTTACTTGCCCATGGAAAAATCCGGGTCTGTCACTGCCCTCCATGATACGATACAAGAGTGGTGAGGTCATGGAAGGTTACTGACATCATTGCTTCTCTCGCTTAGAAGGCAATACCGCCCCCGGCGAGAGTGTTAATGACATCAGTAACCTTACATGACCTCGCCACTCTTGCCGAGTCTCGCAAAAATAAGAAGTGAACGCGTTACTGTGTGTTGTTTTAATTTTTTTAATCTCTCTCTTTTTATATCTTCCAGATTCACAGTATTGGATGATCTCTAATTCCATGGATTACGCCTCTTCTTCATGATTTTTATTTTTTTTTAAATAAATCAGTGAACAAAAGGAGTCAGGGAGTGTTTTTAAAATATTTTTTTTATGTGCATGTCATGTCGTTTTTAATTCTATACTTGCCAGGTTAGTATTGTGGATCAACAGAAAACTGAACAATTGAACAGCTCACCAGACACAGTATGTTGATGTGGTGCCTGGAAATCCTGAACCAGTAACCAGGTGTGAACCATGAAGCAGAAAAAAGAAAAAAAAAATCCAGCATCCGTCATGTAAGGTTAAAATATAGCTTTAATGAAAAATAGTTAAAATCAGTAGGGTAAATCCATATTAAAGCATAAGTAGACCAGATGTACGTCTATGTGTTTCAGGCAATATTCTTTCCCTTAATCATGACCAAATTCTACTATTCTACTGATTGTAACTACTGTTCATTAAAGTTATGTTTTAACCTTACATGGCGGATACTGGATTTTTTTTCCTTTTTCTACTTCTTTAGTAATGGGGGTGTCTGATAGATGCCTCACCATTATTAGCCCCTGGGCTTGAAGCCAGCTGTCAATTCATAGCTGACACAAACGTCAAAAGTATTATCCCGACTGTCACTGCACCAAGGCAATCAGGAAGAACCGGGCAAAGTGCCAGAATTGGCGCATCTAATGGATGTGCCACTTCTGGGGTGGCTGTGAAATGGTATATTTAGACTGGAAAGGGCCAAATAACCATGGGCCTCACCAGGCTGGTAGTATGAGCCCCCAGTCATCTGCTTTATCTTGGCTGGTTATAACAAATAGGGGGGTCCCAACGCTGTTTTTTTTTCAATTATATGTTTAGCAAAACTAGAGGGGATCACACATCACACATAATGTGTGATGTGTGATCCCCTCTAGTTTTACTAAACAGCCAAGGTAAAGCTACCAGCTGGGGGCTGATATTATCATGCAGGGAAGGGCCATGGATATTGGTTACTTCCCAGCCTGATATCAGTCGCCTGCAACTGCTGCTTTACCTTGGCTGGTTAGCAAAAATAGGGCAGACCCACATCCTTTTTTTAAATTATTTATTTATTTTTTACACTATACTTGCAGGTGTCATTTTCAGGTTAGAAGAGCAGACAGACAGTTTTATGAATGCACAAATACAGCAGACTGACTGCAATCAATCACAGACACTGGCACAGTGAATATGCATTTTGCTTAAACAGCGGGTCAGTACACAGTCTGACTGATGTGTTAACTTCGGGAAAATATGGTATGTATAATGGTCCAGCTCTTACACCCATGTGATTCCATTTACAGATACCTAGCTCTTACTAGGACCACTTTACAGCACTTAAGTTTGAGTCCCCATTGACTTATATGGGGATCGAGTCCAGATTAAGTCCGGGTATCCAAACTAAACTTTGGACTAAAGTCTGTCCAAACTCGAACATCCATGGGTCCACTCCTCCCTACTAGAGATGAGCAAACCCGAGGTTCTGTGTTCAGTGTTCATACAAAAATTCGGGTGCTTTATGTACGTAAACCACTTGCGCATCGCTGTGCTCAGGTTCGCTTGGCACTCAGTCCAGTGCGAGCCGCTTGCAGTGTTTGAACGGCTCCCACTGGGGGTAACAACAGCGTCATCGGATGTAGTGTGCACCTGTCCCGCCCCTGCAGCAGATCGAACCACTCGGATTCGGGGGTGGTGATTGCTCGTGGCTTGAGGGTCTCCAGACACGGGGGCTAGGAGCCACACTCAAATGGAAAAGAGGGTATTTACAGGGGATTTGGTATAGTTCATGACGCCACCCATGGTATACGGTAATTGGGAGTACCGCCACTGCCTTTGGGAGTACCCAGGATGTTGGAGTGGGGCAGCTAGGTGATGTGGCCCTCCATGGGTAGGGGTAGGCACCGGGACTCTGGATGGTGATATGGGGACACAGTGCAGGGGTCAGTCAGGTACTCACTCAGCAATGAAGCAGACACTGACAACAGGGTAAACCAATTCTCTGAATGCCATTGCCTCTTGAGGGGACCTCATCCGGGTCCCGTCCCCTGCAGCACTGTCGGTGGTCCGTAACCTGCCTCCTGGCACAAAAATTTTAGATTGTCCGTTGTGGCTCGGAAGCTTGGAGTTTTCCGGGCCCTGCTCCCCACTATGGCTAAGTGAAAGAGCCTGCTCTCAGGAGCTCATGCTTGGGATTTCAGTGGGCCGCTTGCAAGGAAAGCCCTATCTCCCTCGTTGCGCTAGTGCCCCCGATCTCTGAGCTGGTGGGCACAGTCCATAAAGGCCCTGTCCTCCACAGGTTAATTGCCGGGTCGCCTGTAGCTTCTCCCTGACTTAGGATCTGTGTACCCTGACGTGCCTTCGGTCCTGGACCGGTGATAGGACCAGGTTGCTGACCGTCCTCCTCGATGGGTTCCAGGCACCTAGCCTCAATCCCCTGCGACCGGTGGTCCAACTCCTCTAGGTCCAGACCACTGTTTACCTAGTTTACTTCTCCCCTGGGAGCTCGAACTCCCACCTTCCTCAGAGCTACACCTCCCACCTCCCTGTCTGACCCCTAGGTGGATGGCCCTATTCCTGCTTAAGCAGCCCACTGGTGTGCCTGACAGGTGTGGTGCAAAGTGTATCTAGGATTTGCGAATGCTGATCGAGGCAGTACTGCAGGATGGAGACCCAGAACCATGGGGAGTTGAATCCCGCACAGGTAGGGCAGATTGTGCAGAATCCTGTGACGACCTGTGAATAGTCCAGGACGTCACACACCAAGCAAGAAAAATGGCCCAAAGGAAGTGTTCTGTTTATGGTTGGCTGCATGTGGAAAGAGACCCGAACTGCCCAATTAGTGACTTCCATTGGGGTTCAGGTTAAGTCTGTGTCCCAAACCGAACTTTTTCAAAAGTCCGACTGAATCCGACTGAATCTGCAGAAACAAACTTCCATGGATTTGCTCCTCTCTAATCCCTGTTTATGGCTGTTATTGATAAGAAGAGTGGCTGTATTAGTTACTGATTTTTTTTCATACATCAGAAATGTATTTTGGACATTTTGAAATTTTTTGTGATTCACAGACTCGAAGCGTCGGTGCTATGGGGTACCAGGTTACCCTCTCCGCTAGTACACTGTCACCATGATGGTGGTTGGTGCACGGCATTGTACTTTTAAGGCTATGGACCAACTTGGGAGGTTTTCTTTGACATGGCAGTGGGCTTCATACAGTCTGATCAGAATGTTAAACTAAGAACCTCGTGTTCAGTTTTGTAAATTAGGTCAATGGATGATTTTTGGATGTGCAGTCCATATCTTTTTTCTACAGTTCTGATTGTCTCTCCGGGAAAGGAGACAAACTCTAGCGCCACCTATTGGAAGTAGCAATCCTAAAAGTCAAAAGTGGCCTTCTAACAAGCCTTTTCATATGACCTAGGATATATGCCATATCAGAATCCCAATTTGCAGACACGGTGTTTCGGGGTGATTGCCCCTCGTCAGTGCAAAGTATG